>NC_143139.1:16077500-17327500 GCF_059928025.1 Delphinapterus leucas
AGGACAAAGCAGTAGGCTTAGGCAGGACTCACCTCTGTACACTTATTTTTCACTTAGGAGGTTTGCCCCTTAGGTACTGGTTGCTTAGGTTGCTTTCCAGTGCCTTCAAGGAGCTTTATATGCATTATGTTTGCCTTTTGTTTTGCTTTCACTTTTTTATTTTTTAATTAATTAATTTTTGGCTGCTTGGGTCTTCATTGCTGTGCACGGGCTTTCTCTCTTTGTGGCGAGCAGGGGCTACTCTTCATTGCGGTGCACGTGCTTCTCATTGGGGTGGCTTCTCTTGTTGAGGAGCACGGGCTCTAGGTGCGTGGGCTTCAGCAGTTGTAGCTCTTGGGCTCTAGAGCACAGGCTCAGTAGTTGTGGTGCACAGGCTTAGTTGCTCTGCGGCATGTGGGATCTTCCCAGAACAGAGCTCGAACCCATGTCTCCTGCACTGGAAGGCGGATTCCTAACCAGGGCTCGAACTCGTGTCTCCTGCACTGGCAGGTGGATTCCTAACCACTGCACCACCAGGGAAGCCCTGCTTTTACTTTTGAAGTAGGTTAGTCTGGTACAGCTATTTCATCATAGCCTCCAAAAGCAACCTCCAGTTATTAGCTTTTTAACCCGGCATTTCTTCAACTTAGTTTTACAGTGGAAACCAATGTGTTGTTTTTTTTTTTGTCATTGGTGAGCATTCCATGGAAGACACCTTAGGAGATGCTACTGCAGACGTGTCAGTCTATTCACCATTTCTCAAACACAGAAAAATATTTCATGCTTTCATGCTATTGTTCTTCTTTCACTCTGCCTAGAACAGCCTTGCCCATACTTCTTTGGCCTTCTGAAATCCTACCAAACTCTATTTCTTTCATTAAGGATTCTGTAATTTTCTGAAGCAGAATAAAAAACATCCCAAATTACATAAAATTACTTGAGTTGTAGGAGCCTGTGGGAATCTTGACCTTTTTTTTGAAGGTGGTATGTTTTCTCTTTATGGACAGTGGGAGGTCATGTAAGTGGTAATGTTTCTTTTTTTGACTACCAGGAATTTCATCTGTCATAAACTTGAAAAACATGCAAAGTATCATATGGTTTGTGTTATTTGTGTCTTTCTTAAGCTTCTACTTTGGTATTTTCTCTCAGTTTTATTATGTAATTATTTACATAAATGTTCTTATAAGCTTTGTCAGATACTTTATAAAACGTCACAAAATGGTGTACAGCATATATAACCTTATCTAACAGTAAACAATTAGCAATCAAATGGACAGTTTTCTTTTCAAGGACATTTTAATTATGTTGAGCCTCATTTTGAATCACTCATGACTTGTATTTTTTCCCCCAACTAAACTGTAACTTTATTGATGACATAAATATTCTCTTACCTAGCATATACATTTGGCGAACAAAACTTTGTTTTGGTTAATTTTGTGAGGTAGATCACAGTGGTTATGAGCAGGGCTTCTGGAGCCAGACTACCTGGGTTTGAATTTTCCTTCTACCTTTTACTGCCTGAGATCCGACTTACTGAAACTCTCTTTGCCTTATTTTACTCATGTTTAAAACGTCCTTTGTTTGCTGTGAGGAAGAAATAAACTAATACATGTAAAATGCTTAGAACGGTAGCTGGCACATAGGAACTCTTCAATAAATTTTTTCTTAATTGAAGTATAGTTAATTTACAATGTTGTGTTAGATTCAAGTGTACAGCAAAGTGATTCAGACATGCATATATATATATATGTGTATAAATATATAATTTTCCCGTTTTAGGTTATTACAAGATACTGAATATAGTTCCCTGTGATATCAATAAATATTACTTAGGCAATCTGAGAAAAGTCTGTCCAGTTGTTATACTCTGATGTTTGGAGTGGTGACTTTTGCAAAAGCTTTTAAAGTTCTAGGAGTTGTCAAATGGCCCTAGAGTAATGTTCAAATTTGTTAGCATTAAGAGATAAGTGGCAGTTTCCATAAGAAGTGAATAAAGATATATTTGTACTAAAAAATACAAAAAAAAATTTTCTCTAAGCTGTGTGTTTTAGCTTCCTCATGCTAGTGATAACACTTTCAGAACAAGGTATGGGATTAGAAGATTACTTTATTAATATACTGTTCATCAATGCTCTATTTTCCATTATCTTGAACAGTGTTATTATATGGTAGTGACAGGATTAGAAACTGATAGGGTAATACTAACTTAAGTACAAGTCATAACATATGATCTCTGTATTATTGTTGGTTATGATCACTGAGATTGTTTCAGGAAATAATACTAATACAGCGTTATTATCATGATGGGTCTGGGGAACATTCCATAGCTTACCATTTCTTTTTTTTTTTTTTGCAGTACGCGGGCCTCTCACTGACGCGGCCTCTCCCGTTGCAGAGCACAGGCTCCGGATGCACAGGCTCAGCGGCCATGGCTCACGGGCCCAGCCGCTCCGCGGCATGTGGGATCTTCCCGGACCGGGGCACGAACCCGCGTCCCCTGCGTCAGCAGGCGGACTCTCAACCACTGCGCCACCAGGGAAGCCCCATAGCTTACCATTTTTGTACGAGTTCCTGAGGAAAATTTGTTCCCAAAAAAGGCACGCAAATAACTATCGATATTATCAACTTGGTCGTTGGGCAGCGTTGCAGGATTCTGCCAGGCTAGACTGGAGGCTTCTGGAGAGTTCTGTTTTCTGTACCAGGTAAGCCTAAAGAATATTGTAGCAAAGCCAGCCACTATTTTCCTTTACTCTCAAAATTGAATTTTTGGAATTTATCATCCTTACGGGAAAAAAGGACACACCTGCATCCCCGTAGGAATCAAAGGCATAATAACTGAAAGCATTTGGCCATATGCTTGGAGTGTGGCTGGCCTAGGCTGCTGGCCTGGGGTCGCCCTGAGACAGAGTGGCCTTAGCCAGTGTGAGACAACATCAGAATCTAAAGGGAAGTGAGATGGCCTAGACGCAAGAGCAGGAGGGTATCGCTTTTAGTGCTTGAATATGTGCACAGATTCACCGCCAGCTTTTTGAAGCTTGTTCCCACATTTTATAGTTCTATCTTCATGTAACAACCAGCTCTCTATATGATACTTGCCAGTGATAGAAAAGACAAAAAATATATATATATATAGGGTTTTTAGATGATTTTTAATGCAATCCGAAGTTAAAAACAGAACCGTAGTAATACATAGCACAATAGAAAGCTTTTCTCAATGAACAAGAATTTTTGACCGTGTCATGTATTCACTTTCTCAGCAGCTCCATGAGTCTAAAGCCTGTGTGGGTTGGAGCTTCCAGGGAATAAAGAATATACAGGATCATTTGGAAGCAGAGATAGTAAAGGCAGCTAAAACCTTGGGTTCCTTTTTTTTTCTTCTGTTTTCTACTTCGCCCTTAGGATAATGGTACTGCAAAAGTGGTAGCAACAAATTTAGACATACCAGATAAAAAACAGAAAATAGAGTAACTTTCTCTAGGAGAGTTTTTAAACCATTGTGATTAAAAAGAGAGGGATCAAGAGAGAGAGAAAGAGAGAGAGAGAAAGCTGTGTTTTAATAACTGAGAATTGAGTGTGAAAACATAGCAATGTTTATATGGGAATTGAGTTGCTTGGATTGCTTGTGTGAAGTATTAAATTGCATCTGCCCTAATTTTCCTGTATTTAATAATTTTCACTCACGTCATTCATTCATTCACTGAGTAAATAGGTGAGCACTTTCTATCTGTGATATTACACTCTCCCAAGTCACTTAAAATCTGGTTAAACAGCTGAGAGGGAGAGGTAATGGCGGCAGGATGTGAGCGTGATCTAAGCAAATATCACACAAGGGAAGAAGTGAATTTACACTAGATTGTCAATATTTCTTTTTGGCTTAATGCAACCTAGTATTACAGGGAGGGAGCAATGATGGTGAAAAAGTAATCCTTTTATCAGTGTGCCTTGGAGTTTAAGTTTTTACTTTTCCATCAGGAACTGAAGAAAGCTAAATTTATATAGTATAGCTTACAACTTTTAGAAAAATTCTCCTCGAGCACAAGTAACCACGTCTTACATTTTTTTCCTAGGGCTAGAGTTATGTGTCTGGCCTCTTGTTGGAGTTATGTGCCATATTACTAAATGCAATTTACAAGTAACAGAAACTAGCTCTGAATCAGCTTATACAACTGGAGGAAAGGCTAGTCATGACAGCAGTAATTAGAATTTATCAAATTATATTCATATCCTGTCCTATAACTTCTTTATCCTGATAGTGTGCAAAGCACATTAAGAGAAAATTAGAGAAGAATGGTTCAATCCAACTGACATTTAGTTACTTACAAGCCATTGAACTGCTACATGCTGAACTATGTTATCTTCTCTGGTAGTTTGTAATGAAGATGTTATAATGCACACAAACATTGTGTATGTGTCTTTAAATGTACACAGAAGTTTGTTCTGTATGTTTCAGTATGCATGGGATTTTCCACATTAACTTACCTTATTTCCGCTGATATTAAGCAAGGAAAAAATGCAGGAAATAAGAATGCAATATCAGTCTCCCCATCTCTCCCTGCAAATTTTGAAGTATTTAATCTTTACCAGTTGCCAGATACAAGGGTAGAGCTGATTTTTATTTTTCCCTCATAGCTTTATTCAGAATCAGCTCAGAGGCAACTTACGACTTTTATTTTTTGGATGAGAAGTTCCCACAACAGTGAATTAAGTGAAGTGTGAAGGTCTTGGGTACTGAAGCTGGGTGTCCTGCTATGGGGCTGAGTTTGGTTGGTGTTTCAGAGGAAAGTCAAGCCAGTATAACAAATCAGTTGCACCATGTTAGACTGAAAAGGGCTGTACACATCAAGGCACACACATGGAAAGATTCAAGGAGACCAATGATGTGACTTGATTTCAATGATCAAGATAATAATTATAGAAGATGTTAGGAGAGTAACACAAAATCGACACATGATGAGGAGGGAGGTGGTAGGGTGGGAAGATGGCTTGATTCTTAAGAGGAAAATGGATGAAGAGAGACAAGACCTTTGAAAGGCTGAAATCGACTTGAAATCTTACATGTAAAAAACACATTTGTGGGAACAGTCTGCTGCTTGTGAATACATTTGTCAGTGAACCAAAAATGCCCTGTGGGTTAAAGCATTTCCTCACCCATCAGCAACTGAGGGTAGCAAAGTACATGTTTAAAAAGGAAATTAAGTTCAATAGCTTTTGGTATGTTTGAATGGGAACATACGTCATTTTTGCAAAGCTGTAGCGATATTCTTTAAGCTGACAGCAGATCTGACCACATTTCCTTCAGTTTCCCATAATGAATGAGCTTGTGAACTCCTTAGCCCCTGCCTGGCTTCAGACATTTCAGTGGTGTTGGCTCCTTTCAAACCTTCAGCTTGGAGGAATTCTCATTACTTTTATTTGTTTTTATTGTGAAAGTTTTGATTATTTTATCCAGTGGCTCGTTTTGAGGAGAGAGCAGTGAAAAAAGTTACCATTTAAACAGTTGGCCTTTTTGGATTGAATGATGCCGATCTTTAAGTCACCCAGTATTGACTGGGGTGGGAGGCAGTGTTGGAATGAATACTGAGTCATAGGTGAGCTATAAGATGAATGGCTTGCAAGTCTGGCTGTGAAAAGCTCCAAAATGAAATTAAAATTTATTTATTGTCAAAAGAGGGATTGTGTCTCGAGGATGCTTTGGAATGTGCTTTTTACCTTCAGTGTGACAGTCTTCAAAGCTAATATCCATCAAGCACATACTAGTTTCTGGAAAATTCTGTTTACTTTTCTTTGGAGCTAGCTCTTGGCTTTGCAAATGGCTTTCTGTTCCTTTCATTGCACACCTGCCCGTATTCTATATGAGAATTTAATGAGTAGATGTATAGTCATTTCAAAAAATTAATAGAAATATTTCAGATCACTATTTACTATGTATGCAAGTTTTTTTCATTATACAACTTGAAAATATACATTTATATGGCCTTTGATAATTTTCAGCGTTTTTTAATACGTACCTTTATCATATGTTATAGAGTTTCACCACACAGATAATCATGTATTAGGAAGTTATTAAAAAACAAGTCATCCTATAAACACCTACTGTATACTTAGGCCTTTATACGGACTATCTTATTTAATATCCATAAAAACTCAAAGAGGTAGATATTATTATTTTTACTTTATAAATGACTACATGGCATAAGGTGATTTGTTCAGTGTTTTCAATACAGTTAGTTTTTGAACCAGGAAGTGAATAAAGTCCTCTCTTTCTTCGATGCCTGTAAATAAAGGTTCAAATAAATAACTCATAATCTCACCACCCAGTGGTAAATACTGGCAGCACTTCCTTGTATACTCTATCAGATGTTTTCTAAGCTAAAATATATCTCCCACCCCACTCCCCATCCCTCGCAGTTAGGGTCTCTGTTGGCAACAGAATTCTACTCACATGGTCCTATGGAAGAGACCACAAAGAAGGGATGATTTATGTAAGTGTGGGTACAAGGGAGATTGAGCCACTTGGAAACTAACACTGGTGACCTATTACCACCCTAGTCTGAGAGCCTCTGGGGAGAAAAGAATGTTGTTGGAGCCCAGTGAAAGCTAGTGTCCTGGAGGACGGACTTCTCACCAGCAGCTGTAATCCAGAAGGGATGCAACCACTGCCACAAGTGCAGAGCGATAATGGAAAAAAGAAATAACCTCACCTGCATCTCTTCTTTATCTCCTTCCATTCTAGCCTTCTGTTTAGTACATCTTGTTAGCAGAACACAGCTGGAATCCAGCCTCGTAGGGGGCCCAGGTGACGCAGTCCATAGGGTTAACCTCTCGGGGCATACAGTGTAGGGGCTGGGAAATGCTAGCACAGGGTCTTACTGTGCATAATAATTTTCCATTTTATTAAGATTAATTTAAAAAATGGTGTTACAGCAATTTGCCACATGGATATGCCATAATCTTTACAATGGAATATGTAGTTCATTGGTGATTTTTTTAGTTTAAAAAATGCTGTAATCCCTGTAGATACATTTTTGTACATATCTTTTTTCATTTATTTAGAGTAAATTCCTAGAAGAGACATTTGAGCTTGAAGGTCTACACATTTTGAGATGCAATGTAATGCAATCTAAGGTAGCTATTAAGCTCATGGACTGTTTTTTTCTTTTTTAACAAAGCAAGGAATTTATAAAGAACTCTTTCGACTTGATAATACCAAGAGAAATAACCCAATTAAAAATTGGGCAAAGGATTTATTTTTTTGTTGTTTTTGTTTTTTCTGTCTTGACTTTCTTTTTTATTTTTTAAATAGGGGTACAGTCGTTTTACAATGTTGTGTTAGTTTCTACTATACAGAGAAGTGAAGTACAGTTCCCTGTGCAGTACAGCAGGTTCTCATTAGTTATCTGTTTTATACATATTAGTGTATATATGTCAATCCCAATCTCCCAATTCATCCCACCCCCGCTTTCCCCCCTTGGTGTCCATATGTTTGTTCTCTACATCTGTGTCTCTATTTCTGCCTTGCAAACTGGTTCATCTGTACCATTTTTCTAGATTCCACATATTTGCGTTAATATATGATATTTGTTTTTCTCTTTCTGACTTAGTATGACAGTCTCTAGGTCCATCCACGTCTCTACAGATGAGGCAATTTCATTCCTTTTTATGGCTGAGTAATATTCCATTGTATATATGTACCACATCTTCTTTATCCATTCGTCTGTCAGTGGACATTTAGGTTGCTTCCATGACCTGGCTGTTGTAAATAGTGCTGCAATGAATATTGGGGTGCATGTATCTTTTTGAATTATGGTTTTCTCTGGGTATATGCCCAGTAGTGGGATTGCTGGGTCATATGGTAATTCTATTTTTAATTTTTTAAGGAACCTCCATACTGTTCTCCATAGTGGCTGTATCAATTTACATTCCCACCAGCAGTGCAAGAGGGTTCCCTTTTCTCCACACCCTCTCCAGCATTTGTTGTTTGTAGATTTTCTCATGATGCCCATTCTAACTGGTGTGAGGTGACACCTCATTGTAGTTTTGATTTGCATTTCTCTAATAATTAGTGATGTTGAGCAGCTTTTCATGTGCCTCTTGGCCATCTGTATGTCTTCTTTGGAGAAATGTCTGTTTAGGTCTTCCACCCATTTTTTGATTGGGTTGTTTATTTTTTTTTGATATTGAGTTGCATGAGCTGTTTGTATATTTTGGAGATTAATCCCTTGTCAGTTGCTTTGTTTGGAAATAAGCTCATGGACTCTTAAAGACTGATCTCCTGTGTTCAAATTCCTGTTCTGCCATTTACCAGCTGTGTGACCTTGGACAGGTAAAATAGTCTCTCTGAGACTTAGTGTTTTCATCTTTAAATTGGGGCTAGTAATCGCTATTTTTTAGGGTTATTTTTAGGATTAATTCGTTAACAAATGCAGAACACTTGGAATAGTGTATGACTTATAAGCACCATATAAGTATTAGCTCTTATTATTTGTAAGGGTTTTAATGCATCTTGACAAACTGTTCTCTTCTAAAAGTTTGTACTAGTTTACATTCCCTTAAGTGGTATCTAGGGGACCCATTTCCCCATACCGTCATCATTTCTTTTAATCTTTGCCAGTTTAATAGCCCAGACATGGCATCTCATTACCATTTAAATTTTCAGTTGAGATTTAATTTGGAGATGAATTTATTTCCTTTGATACAGAAGGGTCTTCGAAAATCATGTGAGACTTTAGGGTCATTATGAACATCAATTGTCTTGGTACTGTGATTGAACATGAGTGATGGTTAATACTGAGTTCTGGTTTAGAATATTGGCTGCAATGTCTAATAGCTTAGTATCTATGTAAATAAGGAACACTAATGAATATTCATGAAATACTTAGCCCAGCTAAATGAATGCACCACCAAAGGGGTTAAATGAATGCAAAGATTTTCCATAATGAAAGGCTGGATGCATAACAGATGTACAGTTCCAGTGTGGGATGAGCCCAGTACTGTTTCCAAACAGCCATTGTACAACTCATGAAATCATCCTTGCACCTGCTCAAGTGGTGTGCATCTGTGCTTTGTTGGCAGTGCCACTGGCGTCAATGAAGGAGATGGAGCTAAATGTGATTGCTTTGTATCTGTAGCTGTTAGTGCATGGTAAGATACTTCTGGTGGCAATTTTATTTACAGCTTCCTCTTTAGTGACCTCATATCTCCTCTCTCAAATTACTTATGCACATGCATCACTGTCACCATGGAGCAGGCTAAGCAGTTCATCTACTCTTGGAAACAGTCTGCCCGAAACTGCAAGTAGAGATTCTGGTCTAAGGTTTTATGATGAAATTTCAATGACTTTAAATGTCAGGGGGTAAGAGCTTCTGATCTGAATCAGTTACGATGTGCCAGCCTATGGTGAGGTGGTGACGGTGGAGAAGAACGGTGTTTTTCTCTGGTTGACAATTTTGTAAAAGTTGCTGGCACACCGAGGTCACCTGATTATGTTTGTGTTGATTTGCACAGTTGTGTCATATGATGTCTGAGGGAAAGGAAGCCTCTGGATGCACATTTTCATAGAAAAGAGAAATTAGATAATTCTTTTATGGTTAGTTTTTTCCGTGTTTTCTTTAAAACATCTGCCCAGCCCAAGGTCATAAAGATCTTCTCCTTTTCTCCTCAAAATTTATAGCTCCAGCTTCAGTATTTAGGGTTATGGTCTACATCAAATTAATTATTTGTGTATGGGATGAGGTAGGGTCAAGGGTCAACTTTTCCCACCTATTTATCTAGTTATTCCAGTTTTATCTGTTGAAAAGCTTTTTTTCCCCTCCATTGACTGCCTTGCTGCCTATTGAAAATCAGTTTAATCTATATGTGTGGGTATATTTCTTAAATTTCTTTTTCTGTTCCATTTATCTATTTGCCCATCAAAGTGTTTTTCACAGTATGGTCTACAGACCCATGGGGGGTCCCTGAGAACATTTCAGAGGGTCTGTGTAGCCAAAACTATTTTCATAATATTATACTACATGATAATACTAAGATACTGTTTGCTATTTACACTGATGGTGTAAAAGCAATTGTGAGTAAAATTGCTTGTACCTTAGTATGAAAGTGGGCAGTTGTTATCGTCATTGTGTTCCCCACTGCCACACACTTAAGTCCGGAATGAAGCAAGAAAAGCTAATAAGTTTATTCAAGCTGACTCCTGTGTGTCTTTTATTTATTTTTTTAATCAATTTTTTAAAAATTTTATGTTGGAGTATAGTTGATTTACAATGTTGTGTTAGTTTCAGGTGTACAGCAAATGATTCAGTTATAGAAGTACATGTATCTGTTATTTTTCAAATTCTTTTCCCATGTAGGTTATTACAGAATATTGAGCAGAGTTCCCTGTGCTATAGTTATACAGTAGGTCCTTGTTGGTGATCTGTTTTAAATATAGCAGTGTGTACGTGTCAATCCCAAGCTCCTAATCTGTAGATTGGGAGTCTGAGTATGTGTCTTTTTAAAATTTCCATTTGATGAGATGGGAGGTATGCATAAAACACTTCAGTTGCATACCAAATGTAATTGTAATATGATGGTCATCTAGAGCAAGGATTGGCCAACTTTTCCTGTAAAGGACCAGAGAGTAATAGTTTCAGCTTTGCACACCAAATTCTGCAGCTATTCACCTCTGCCACGATAGCGTGAAAGCAGTCATAGACAATATGGAGACAGATGAGTGTGGCAGTGCTCCACTAAGTCTTTATTTACTATTAAAGCTGGATTTGGCCTCTTCTGGTCATAATTTGGGGACTTCTGGTCTAGGAGAAAAACACTTGTGCAATTCTTTGATTTCCAAAGTAAACTAAATCCTTTTTTTTTCTTCCATGAAACACCATCATTACTGGAAAGAATGACTGAAAAACTATGATTATTCAGATTTGAATATTTGGCAGATATTTTCTCAAAAATGAACAAGCAAGCCTGTCATTCCAAGGAGATAAACTGACCATCTTTGTTGCCAATGATAACATTATAATTTTGCAGAGTATGTGTCTGACACCAGAAGCTCAATCACTTCCCAATACTTAGAGACTTTGTTGATAAGATCAATGGTGATATTAATAAACCTGAGTTTTTGGGTATTTTCTAATAAAATGTGTTATTGTTAGGAAAATGTGCTGAACTTGATGAATCAGTATTTTCCAAATGACCTAAGCATGATATTACAAAAACATGGGTGGGTAGAAGATCCATTCAAAGTGCAAGACAGACCAATGGAGCACGAAAACTTCATTGATAATGTTTTCAGGTTCTATTTTGCAACTAACCTTAAAAAGCTACCAGTTGAGTTTTAATGTAGTTTCAAAAAAGAATGTATGTAAAAATCTGAAAAGTCTGTGAAAATACTTCTCACTATTCCAGTACGTGTCAGTGTGTTGCCTGATTTCATCTCCTTCAACCCAAGCAACATAGCAAAGAGTTAAATACAGAATCAGATATGAAAGCCCAGCTGTCTTCAACTAAGTCAGCTATTAAAGTGATTCTTAAAAATGTAAAACAATGCTGATTTTCTCACTGATTTTTCTTTGTTTTGGAGAATACTTATTTTCCATAAAACTAATTTTTTAAACATGAAATTGGTTTATAATTAATGTTTTTTGTTTTGTTTTGTTTTTGTTTTTTGCGGTACGCGGGCCTCTCACTGCTGTGGCCTCTCCCGTTGCGGAGCACAGGCTCCGGACGCGCAGGCTCAGCGGCCATGGCTCACGGGCCCAGCCGCTCCGCGGCATGTGGGATCTTCCCGGACCGGGGCACGAACCCGCGTCCCCTGCATCGGCAGGTGGACTCTCAACCACTGCGCCACCAGGGAAGCCCTATAATTAATGTTTTTAAATGAATTTTAAAAAGTTGAAAATTTCCCAGTTTTGTTGGGAATATGGTCAATATTGATAAATATGACCCATATAAACAAAAGCTCATTTGGATCCCAAATAATTTGCCAGAGCATATAGGAATCCTAAGACCAAAATTCTTTAGAACTGCTGGTCTGGTTTTACATCAGTATCCCACTTTCTTAATAACTGTAGCTCTAGGATAAGTCTTGAAGTCAGGTAGTGAGTTCTTAAATGTGATTTTTTTCAAGCTTTTTTTTGTCATATTAGATCCTTTAAGTTTTCATATAATTTTAAAAATCAGCTTATCAATATCTTTTTGTTTTAATTATTTTTCCTGCTTTATTGAGATATAATTTACATACAGAACTGTAATGTACTTAAAGTGTAAAATGTGATATTTTGTTGTATTATATATTGTGAAATGATACTCACATGGAGTTAACTTCCATTGCCTCACATAGTTACTTTTTGTTGTTGTTGAGAATGCTTAAGTTCTACTTTCTCAGTGAATTTCAAGCATATAATGTAGTATTATTAACAATAGTAATACATTAGCTCCTCAGACCTTATTCGTCTTATAACTGAAGGTTTGTACCCTGTTACCATCCTCTCCGTACTTCCACCCACTACTGCCCTTGGCAACCACCATTCTACTCTGTTTCTATGAGTCTGAATTTTTTTTTTCAGATTCCACATATAAGTAATATGGTGCACTTATATTGTCTTTCTTTGTCTGGTTTATTTCACTTAGCATAATATCCTTCAGGTTCATCCATGCTGTCGCAGTGACAGGATTTCCTTTTTTTTTTTTTTCTTGAGGCGGAATAATATTTCATTGTATGTGGTTGACCCTTGAATAGTGCGAGTTTGAACTGCATGGGTCCACTTATACGTGAATATTTTTCAGTAGTGAATACTACACGGGGGTGGTCACAACCCCTGTACTACACAGTCTGTGGTTGGTTGAATCTGTGAATGTGGAGGAACCAAAGATATGGAGGGCCTACTATAAATCATACACAGGTTAACTCCTGTGTTGTTCAAGGGTCAACTGTATATATACCACATTTTCTTATCCATCCATCCATCACAGGACTTGTAGGTTTTTTCCATATCCTGGCTATTGTGAATAATGCTGCAGTGAACATGGGCATACAGACATCATCTGAGATAATGATTTCATTTCTTTTGGATACATACCCAGAAGTGGGATTGTTGGATCATATCGTAGTTCTGTATTTAATTTCTTGTGGAACCTCCATACTGTTTTCCATGGTGGCTGTACCAGTTTACATTACCATTGATAGTGTACAAATATTTCCTTTTCTCTACATCCTTACCAACAGTTGTTATCGCTTGTCTTTTTGATAACAGAAATGTGAGGTGATATCTCATTGTTGGTGTGACTTGCATACCCCTGATGATTAGCGATGTTGAGCACCTTTTCATGTACCTATTGGCTATTTATATGTTTTCTCTGTGAAAATGCCTATTCAAGTCCTTTGCCCATTTTTAAATCAGATTATTTGCTTTTTGGCTATTGATTTCTATGCATTCCTTATACATTTTGGATATTAACCCCTTTTCAGATATATTTTCAGTATTTTCTCTCATTATGTAGTTGAATTTTCATTTTATTGGTTGTTTCTTTTACTATGCAGAAGCTTTTTAGTTTGATGTAGTCCTGTTTTTTTTTTTCTTTTCTTTTCTTTTTTTTTTTTTGCTTTTGTTGCCTTTGCTTTTGGTGTCAAATCCAAAAAAAATCATTGGCAAAACCAATGTCAAGGATCTTATCCTCTATGCCTTCTTCTATGAGTTTTATGATTTCGGGTCTCACGTTTAAGTCTTTGATCCATTTTGAGTTGATTTTTTTATGTTTTGTGAAAGATAGGGTCCAGTTTAATTTGTTCGCTTCTGTATATCTAGTTTTCCCAGCACCATTTATTGAAGAGACTATTCTTCCCCCTTTTGTATTCTTAGTGCCTTTGTAAAAGATTAATTGATAGGGACTTCCCTGGTGGTGCAGTGGTTAAGAATCTGCCTGCCAATACAGGGGACACAGGTTTGATCCCTGGTCCGGGAAGATCCCACATGCCGCGGAGCAACTAAGCCCGTGCACCACAACTACTGAGCCTGCATGCCACAACTACTGAAGCCTGCATGCCTAGGGCCTGTGCTCCACAACAAGAGAAGCCACTGCAGTGAGAAGCCCGCACACTGCAATGAAGAGTAGCCCCTGCTCTCTGCAACTAGAGAAAGTCCGTGAGCAGCAACAAAGACCCAACATAGCCATAAATAAATAAATAAATAAACAAACAAACAAATAAATGTATTTAAAAAAATATTAATTGGCAGTACACATGTGGGCTTATTTCTGGGCTCTCTATTCTGTTCCATTGACCTGTGTGTCTGTTTTTGTGCCAATACCATACTGTTTTGATTACTGTAGCTTTGTGATATAGTTTGAAACCAGGGTGCATGATGCCTCCAGCTTTGTTTTTCTTCCTCAAGATTGCTTGGGCTATTTGAGGTCTTTTGTGGTTTTGTTCAAATTTTAGGATTTTTTTTCTACTTATGTGAAAAATGTTATTGGAGTTTTCATAGAGATTGCAATGAACCTGTAGATTGCTTCAGGCATTGTGCACATTTTATTACTTCTTCCAAGTTCATGAGCATGGGATATTTTTCCACTTATTTGTGTCTTCAGTTTCTTTCATCAGTGTTTTATGGTTTTCAGTGTACAGATCTTTTACCTCTTTGGTTAAATTTATTCCTAAGTATTTTATTGTTTTTGATACTATTGTGAATTGAATTGTTTTTTAAAATTTCTCTTTTTTAGTTTTTTTGTCAGTGTATAGAAATGTAACTGATTTTTTCCCAAATATTTATTCAGTTGTTCCAGGTGAAAGGCACTCTGCTTAGGCATGTACATGTATGTGCTCATGCTTTTTAGACCATTTTAGGTGGAAGTATTGAGGGAAACGCAAATGCAAAATATTAAACATTTTTGGAGTTGACTTTCATGTTATTACTCTTCAATTCTATGTGAGCAAATAAAATCCAGATATAGGTCAGGCTCAACTAGTAGATGAAGGTAAGACTATTTGTGTGTTAAAATATCTGGTCTAAAGGCATGCCACTTTGGCCATTTTCAGCTGGTGGTTTTCTCCTTCTTTCTTATGAATAATTTTTCACTAAAGAAAATGTTTATATGTGAAGGTAAAGAGCCAATGGTTAATCATAGAATTTGTTTTTAATTTTAAGAAAAACAAGGAACCTTCACACAGTAATGACTATACTTCTTGAATAAATACTTTATTCACTGTAGTCATACTCTCTATCTTTTATAATGTTCATTCTTTCAGAATTTAAAAAATAAAATTTGTACAAATTCCTAATAAAAAGATGAGCAGAAATTAATATCTACTAATAGGAAGTAGGCTAAATAATTTTGATTGAAATACTGTATGGGCATTAACAATTATGGTGTAGATGTAGGTTCAGTGATATAGAAACACCTCTAAGCCACATTATTGAATAAGAATGTAAGTTACTCACAGCTAGGACTGTGTTATTTGATCTGTGTGAAGAGTGTGTTTATATGTACATGTATGTAGAAAAATGACTAAAATAATGTTTACCAAAATACCAATGTCTGGGTAGAGGATTTAAGGTTTTCTTTTAAAATCTTATTCTTTACACTTTATATGCTCTTGGGATTTTCAAGGTCACCTGTCAAATTTATAAATCTTCATTCTGAAGAAGAAATGGATAGATTTGTCAGTTTTGTCTAGTTATATCACTTGTTTTAGTTATTCATATACTGCATTACATATCCCTTTTAGTGTTATATAATTCATATTATTTTATTCTTTATATATTTCAATTCGACATTATTTTGTGCACCTGCTAAAGGGTATAGTGGAAAGTATATGTGTGTCGAATATTTTCTATCTGGGTTAAAATTCAAAATCCCGCACTTAAAAGTGGTGTGATACTAGCCAAGTTACATATCCTCTTTCTGCCTGTTCCCTCATCTGTGAAATGTATTTCAATAAAATCTACTTAACAGGATTATTGTCATTATCAGAGATACTATTTAGAAAGTTGTGAACGCAGTGCCTTGTTCTTGTTGGGTATTTCATAAATAATATACTTTTATTACTACTAGGATCATGCACGCAATCAGATGCCCAGTGCAATAGTGTGGTAAGCAACAGGAATTCAAAGATAAACACTCTCTGACTCCTGCAGTCTGCCCTCAAGAACTCATCAGCTAAGTGGGGAGATAGAAACATAAGCAAAGCAGATCTTATGTCATATGATTTACAGCGTGCTTGTGAGAAAAGGAATGCAAGTACAATACGTGGGCAAAAGCAAGGGGATTTCAGGCAGAGAGAACAAGCGGTCTAAAGTTGTTTTACATGTATACTATACCTCCATTCTCTCTCTCTCTGTCTCCTCTCTCTGTCATTCTTAGATAAATGGAGTGAACTTGGTAGGAAATATTTTGGGTTTGTATAATATACTAGTGCTATTCTTCTGTGTACTAAGTAAACGTTTCAGATTTATAGATTGTCAAGCTCTTCCCGTTATAGAGAGCTTGGGGATTATGCATTTTGTGAAAAACTGGATAAAGTAGCTTTTAAGTTCTCCTCCAACTTTAGTGATTAATTTCTATGATTTGTTAATAATATGGGTTTTATATCTTTATTATGCATATAATTAAGCTATAACATTCAAACAACCAAACAGTGATAAGTTTACACAAAGAAAACGTACTGTTGCAGAGAACCAACCTTCCCCTGCCTTTGGGATGCAGTGCAAGTGCTCTATTGTCAAATGCTGTATTTTGAGTAGATTTGATAACAACCACTCTTCTTTTTCATTATCTTGTTTTTTACCTTGTTATTCATTTTTAAAAAAAAAAATTTATTGGAGTATAGTTGCTTTACAATATTGTGTTAGTTTCTACAGTACAACAAAGTGAATCAGCTACATATAAACATATCCCTTCTTTTTTGTATTTCCTTCCGATAACAACCATTCTTAAGGGATCCATTGCAGTGAAGTTCAGGAGCTCATTTAAGAGCATTTTACTTTCTGGCCTGTTTTCTGATTTACAAGCCAAGTGTGTCTTGTTTTTTCAACCTAATGTGGCCCTTTTCTGCCTTGTTATTTTGCATCTTGATACAGGAAGAGTTAATGATCAGAAAAGGTGTTGAAGAAGGACTTTTTCCTGCATCAGTACTTTTGGAGTTGACTTGATGAGCTTCCATCTAAAGTAGCACTTGGCTTCATACCAAGCCATGGGGCAGCTAATTCAAAAAGTTGTCACATGGGCTAGAAATTGTTGAGAGACTGAACCTGATATTTGAAAGATTTGGATTCATGAAGTTTCTATATGAATTGGTATCTCCTGGGTGATATTGTTTCTTTGGTCTTTCGTCTCTTATTTCCCTTGTACTTATGATCTGCTATATCCAATGATAGTACAGTGGGCTTTAATTAGACTAAGTGAGGAGAAATTTGGTTATTTTTGCTGGAGCAAGGACATGGTTAACTTCTTTCTTTGTTCCCATAATTATTACTTTTGGCTTATTTTTACCATAGGCTCACTCTAGTCCCCGTATAATATAGCTAAACGGAGAAGAAGGTCCTTTTCAAGTAAATTTTAAAACATGTTGAGTTATGGAATAAAGCAAAATTGGTGATGGTTGGGAAAAGGGAAAGATTTTCCCTTTGGAAAATCTAACTAGATCTGTGACAAAATTCTTACCTGATAAAAAGAAGGAGGGAGAAAATATTTAAAGGGAAAAAGAGCCAAAACAGGAACCTTATTTATAATTAACAAACATGAAACATAGCCTCTTGCAAGTTTTTTTTTTAAGTTAAAAAAAATTTTTCCTTAAATACCATTTATTTAGCATGGTGCAAATTACCATGAGCTTTACACACTGTAACAAGTAATGGATTGTGTTTAGCTGTTAGTACAGAGACCTGACTACAGTTGGTTATATAAACTGCAGAGTTTTTTTCTTAAAAAGAAAAAGTCTAAAGGTAGCCCAGGGACATTCATCACCGACTTCCTCCTTTCTGCTCCACCATCCTTGGCATATAGCTTCCTTCCTTAAGACTACCTCATGGCCAAAGATGGCTGCTGTAGCCCTTGCAGTCTTGCTTGTGTTTCTAGTAGAAGGAAGGAGGATGTAGCTGCACGTTTTAAAATAATAACTTGCACCATTTTATCTTCCATTTCTTTTTTTTCTTTTGTGGTATGCGGGCCTCTCACTGTTGTGGCCTCTCCCGTTGCAGAGCACAGGCTCCGGACGCTCAGGCTCAGCGGCCATGGCTCACGGGCCCAGCCGCTCTGCGGCATGTGGGATCCTCCCGGACCGGGTCACAAACCCGCGTCCCCTGCATCGGCAGGCGGACTCTCAACCACTGCGCCACCAGGGAAGCCCCATTTCTTCATTTTTAGGTAACACAACAAACAGAACACTTGCAGCAGGAAAGACTAGCTCATAAGAGAATGTTATTTCCAGGTTTTTTGATACTCAGGGATTTTAGATACATTGGATTAGATTCTAATGTCTCATTCAGAGTGGATTTGTACTCTAAAGACACCCTCCAAATGACTCAGTTGTTGTTTCTAATAGTAAAGGAAAAGAAAGAAAGAATTGGAGAGGTCGAGGAGGAGAAGAAAGAAAAAAACAAGGATTTCCAGAATAAAATAAGCCTTACATGTGCCTTTTTACTAAGGCATTGCTGGCAATTGAAGGTTAGGGGAAATGACTGAGTGACTGTGTCCTTCATCAGACACCCCAGGGGAGCTGATGAATAGCTGTGTCTTACTTCCACCTACTTGAAACAGTGTCTTTTTGAAACAAAAAATATTGATTAGATTAATGAAATTCTGTTGTATTATGGCCAAATAGGGGATTCTTTTACCAGATGCAAAAGAAAATGGCTTTGCTTTAATTGGCAAACTCTCCTGGCATTGTATATGCATCCCCTCCCCTGAAAATCCTGAGATTATAATTGATTAACCAATAAGACGGTTAGGAAAATATTCTCATCCTGTATGTATCTGATGTTGGTTCTGATTGCCTTACGTTGATGAACCTAATGGTAGTGATTGGTCATTTTAAGTTGTTGACATAAAACGACATCGTTTTACTACATGGGGGAAATGAAATTTAAAAAGCAAAATAACTTTTAAGCTGGACTTGATTCTTCCTCTCTGGTTTACATAACCTAGTGTTCTGGGTGCTTGTGAAAACTACAGATACCCAATCTCCAGGCCAGTTTCTCTACATCAGAAATTCTGGGGATGGGCTCAGCCTCTGCATCCTCCCTAAGTGCCCCAGGTGAGGCCGCCCATCAGGCCCTACGGAGCTGGAAATTGTTAAGGGTGCTGCAATGGCCTCTCAATTGTTTGTATTCTCTGAAAAGTGGTTCCTTCAGCTTAATTTGCAGCTATCTAGCCAAGACTTCCTATTTCTTGTCTTTCTATTCTGGTTCCTCCTCTGCTACCCAGAGAAGTCTCTGCTCCTCAAAACATATGGTGTTATTGGGAGTCTTTTATAAAACCCACTCTGCTTCTCAAGTCAGTGCAAGCAGCATTTAGATGAAGTGTGCGGATTAGATGGTGGTGGCAAAAAAGGCCCCTCAGCTACTTCTTTATCTTCCTTCAGCAATAATGCAATGAATGATTTCTTCACATTTCAAGACATGATCCCAGGGAGGAAATTCTCACTGGTAGCTGTTGCCAGATGACAAGCCACTTGCACCAGGTCATTTAATAGTTCTCCTTGGCTCTCTGACCACTCTAAAGATGGGGCCAACATTTTCGTCTATTTTGACTTTGACTGTAATGATCGTTTCCTCACCAATAATTATAACATTATATTTAGTTGTAAATATCTTTGGCTCTGGTAATGCTAGTGAGGTATTGGTCTAGGTATTTCATAATAAAAAGTATGAATTAAATATGCAAGTTGCCCATAAGGTGTTTATAGCCTAGGAAGAGAAATAAATCACACATTAGTAATTAAAACCGAAAGGAGAAGTTCAGTGATTGCAGTCAGGGGAGTACAAGCTCATCGCTATGGGGAGTTTGGGGAGGGATAAAGTTGTCCTTCTAACTCGCAGCGAGGGATTGTGGAGAAGGTGATTTGCAGATCCAACCTTGAAAGTCATCTAGATAAGGACCTCTGGAGATGGGCTCGTTGACAGAGCAAAATGACAAAGGCACAAAAGTGGCAGAGTGTGAGGGACTTTGTAGGAGGGTGGTGAGTTGTTCAGATTGGTTCCTAGAGAGTGGGGTCGCACCAAAGAGAACCTTGTCAGGTTAGGGCATTCAGACTTGCCCTTTGGTTAATGGGGAGGCAGGAAAAGTGTTTATATTGGGAAGACATTCTTTAGTAAGATTATTCTGGCAGCAGGAAGTAAAACTGACCAAAAGAGGAAAATGCTAGGAAGAACCAAGACTTATTTGAGGTGAAGATGGTCCAACTTTAGTCTTGTTTTAAAATTAAACTCACCCTGTATGTCTCCAAGATGTTTAAAATTCATGGAGCAGGGCTTCCCTGGTGGCGCAGTGGTTGAGAGTCCGCCTGCCGATGCAGGGGACACGGGTTCGTGCCCCGGTCCGGGAAGATCCCGCATGCCGCGGAGTGGCTGGGCCCGTGAGCCATGGCCGCTGAGCCTGCGCGTCCGGAGCCTGTGCTCCGCAACGGGAGAGGCCGCAACAGTGCCCGCGTACCGCCAAGAAAAAAAAAAAAAAAATTCATGGAGCAGTCAAGGCATTAACTCTTCTGTGGAAAAATTCCATTAATGACAGAATCTGACAAGGAAACATTATTAATGTAGAGTATTTGAATTTGAAGGGTATATCCACATGATGTTTCTGCTCCTCCTACTTTATTTTTCTGTGATGCAAATAATTCTTTAAAGTTTTTTACACTCGCATGGCACTGCATTCTTGCTTTGTTTTAACAGCACATAGTTAAGATAATCATAGCTCTCCGTAAGTCATTTGAGCCTAGGCAGGGTGTACACAGAGAATTAATGGCTTCCCTTGAAGCATCACTCAGATCTTGCAGCTCTTAGTCTTTTTGTGTTCCCATTGTCTTCCCTTTGCCGATGCTACTGAAGTTAATACAGAGTGCTGGCTTACATCAGAAGCAGTCATTAGCTTGTATAGAAATCCTTTTTCTATTCAGTTAAGGAAGAGGTTTTTTCCTTGTTTATACAACCACAAGTTCTATATTTTCTTTCAGGAATCAGACTCTTCAACTCTCTTAAAATGGTAAAAGATGGTCTCAGAGGGGGTGAAAGCATAGCTATCTTTGGGAATAAAAGTGTACGTTAAATTCCAATTAAAAAATTGGTCAGTCATTGCATGAAATCTGCTCCTGTGTTTCCTCCTACATTTATAAGCTCTGTGGGGTTAAACATGTCTCAAACAGTGTCTAGCGTTGGCGGATTTAAATGCTGATGAGATGGTATTTGAACTGATCTTTTCCTTCCTTGCTGCGCCTAATGGATTACTAAATTTAAATGCTCAGGGCATAGTTTTGCCCTCTTTTGTGGGTACGTGGCTCTCATTGACGTCATTGGGAGCCCTGCGTCTCTGGAGGGCAGAATTTGGCACTTCCATGTAGAATATTTTTAAACTATAAAATTGAATTACAAAGGTATTGCATCTGCTTTTTATATAGACATTGTTTGCTTTATTAAAGAATGTTTCATAAAGCTAGCCAATTCTGCAGGACCTACATATTTAGCTAGGCAAACTATTTTTAGAAATTACATAAAAAGGAGACTGAACTTTTAATTTAAAATCAGGGTTGTTTAGTCCTGGATTTATAGAAATCAGAATGATACACTTATGATTAAACCATGCTTTTATTTTTAGCAGGTGTGCTGGGTAGCAAAATTTAGTTTTGTGAAAACACAAATGAAAATGGTAAACAGAATATTAAAAAGACGCTGCTACCAACTGATATATTTTTTATCTTTTCTTTTTTCTTTGAAATATAGCTGATATACAATATTATATTAGTGTCATGTGTGCAACATAGTAATTTGACATTTATACATATTATGAACTGATCATCACAGTCTAGTAACCATTTGTCACCATACAAAGGTACTGCAGTATTACAGACTGTAGTCCCTGTGCTGTATGTTACTCTTCCCCATGACTTATTTAGTTTATAACTGGAAGTTTTTACTTCTTAATCCCTTTCACCTATTTTACCCAACCTCCCATCCCCCTCCCCTCTGGAAACCGCCAGTTTGTTCTCTGTATCTTTGAATTTCTCTGTGTTTTGTTTTTTTAGATTCCACATATAAGTGAAATCATATAGTGTTTTTCTTTCTCTGTCTGACTTTATTACTTAGCATAATACCCTCTAGGTCCATCCATGTCATCACAAATGGCAAGATTTCATTCTTTTTTACAGCCAAGTAATATTCCTGTCTGTGTGTTTGTATGTGTGCTTGCGTGTGTACATATGTATATATGTATACACCACATCTTCTTTATTCATTCGTCTATTGATGGACACTTAGGTTACTTCCATATCTTGACTATTGTAAATAATGGTGGAATGAACACAGAGGTACATTTATCTTTTTCGAATTAGTGTTTTTGTTTTCTTTGGATACTCAAAAATGGAATTGCTGAATTGTATAGTAGTTCTACAGGTCACCCGTGAACAAAGTGGGGGTTAGGGGCACTGACCCTCTTTGTGTAGTACTGTAATACATACTTATTGAAAAAAATTTGTGTATAAATGGACCTGCACAGGCCAAACCTGTCCTTTTCAAGGATCAGCTGTATATTTAATTTTTGGAGGAACCTCCATACTCTCTTCCATAGCATCTGCACCAATTTACATTCCCACCAACAGTGCACAAGGGTTTCCTTTTCTCCACATCCTCCCCAACCCTTATTTGCTGTCTTTTTGATAATAGCTATTCTGACAGGAATGAGGTGATAACTCATTATGGTTTTGAACTGCAGTTCCTTGATGGTTAGAGATGCTGAGCATCTTTCCTTTGTCCGTTGGCCATCTGTATGTCTACTTTGGAAAAATATCTATTCAGGTCCTCCACCCATTGTTTAATCAGATGGTTTGATTTTGGGATATTGAGCTGTATAAGTTATTCATATATTTTGGATATTAACCCCTTGTTGGACATATCCTTGGCAGATACCTTCTCCCATTCACTAGGCTGCCTTTTCATTTTGTTGATAATTTCTTTTGCTATGTAAAATCTTGTTACTTTGATGCAGTCTTATCTGTTCATTCTTGCTTTTGTTTCCCTTGCCTGAGGAGACAGATCCAAAAAAATATTGCTAAGATCAACGTCAAAGAGATTATTGCCTATGTTTCCTTCTAAGAGTTTTATGGTTTCAGGTCTTACATTTAAGTCTTTAATCCACTTTTAGTTTATTTTTGTATATGGTTTAAGAAAGTGGTCCAGTTTCATTCTTTTGATAATAGCTGTCCATTTTTCTCAATATTATTTATAGAAGAGACGGTCTTTTCCCCACTGTATATTTATATAATTGACTCTACACACGTGGGTTGATTTCTGGGATCTCTATTCTGTTCCATCTTAATTTTATGCCAGTACTACAGTTTTGATTAGTATGGCTTTGTAGTATAGTTTGAAATCAGAGACCATGATACATCCAGCTTTGTTTTTCTTTCTTAACATTGCTTTGGCTATTCATGGTCTTTTGTGGTTCCATACAAAATTTAGGATCATTTGTTCCAGTTCTGTGAAAGATACAATTGGTATTTTAAAAGGAATTGCATAAATCTGTAGACTGCTTTGGGTAGTATGGACATTTTAACAATATTAATCCTTTCAGTACATGAGCATGGTACACACATGCCTTGTTTTATTACACTTTGCTTTAATGCACTTCACAGTTATTGCGTCTTTTACAAACTGAAGATTTGTGACAACCAGGCATGAAGCAAGTCTATCAGCACCATTTCTCCAACAGCATTTGCTCACTTTGTGTCTCTGTGTCACTCGTAATTCTCACAATATTTCAAACCTTTCACCAGCAAAAAAAAAACGTACAACTTGCTGAAGTCTCAAATGATGGTTAGCCTTTTTCAGCAATAAACTATTTTTTAATTAAGGTATATACATTGGTTTTTTTGTTTGTTTTTTTTACATAACGCTGTTCCATCCCTAATAGACTACATTATAATGTAAACATAACTTTTACATGACCTGGAAAACCAAAAAATTACTGTGGCTTGCTTTATTACATTATTCACTTTATTGTGGTGGTCTGGAACTGAATACTGAATGTCTCTGAGGTATGCTTGTATGTATTTTTTTTCTTCCATCCGTCTTTTTTTTTTTTAACATCTTTATTGGAGTATAATTGCTTTACAATGGTGTGTTAGTTTCTGCTGTATAGCAAAGTGAATCAGCTATACGTATACATATATCCCCACATCCCCTCCCTCTTGCATTTCCCTCCCACCCTTCCTATCCCACCCCTCTAGGTGGTCACAAAGCACCGAGCTGGTCTCCCTGTGCTATGCGGCTGCTTCCCACTAGCTATCTACTTTACATCTGGTAGTGTATATATGTCCATGCCACTCTCTCACCTGGTCCCAGCTTACCCTTCCCCCTCCCTGTGTCCTCAAGTCCATTCTCTATGTCTGTGTCTTTATTACTGTCCTGCCCCTAGGTAATTCAAAACGATTTTTTTTTTATTCCATATATATGTGTTAGCATATGGTATTTGTTTTTCTCTTTCTGACTTACTTCACTCTGTATGACAGACTCTGGGTCCATCCACCTCACTACAAAAAACTCAATTTCGTTTCTTTTTATGGCTGAGTAATATTCCATTGTATATATGTGCCACATCTTCTTTATCCATATCCATCTGTTGATGGACACTTGGGTTGCTTCCATGTCCGGACTATTGTAAATAGTGTTGCAATGAACATTGTGGTACCTGTCTCTTTTTGAATTATGATTTTCTTAGGGTATATGCACAGTAGTGAGATTACTGGGTCATATGGTAGTTCTATTATCAGTTTTATAAGGAACCTCCATAACATTCTCCATAGTGGCTATATTAATTTACCTTCCTACCAACAGTGCAGGAGGGTTCCCTTTTTTCCACACCCTCTCCAGCATTTATTGTTTGTACATTTTTTGATGATGGCCCTTCTGACCACTGTGAGGTGATACCTCATTGTGGTTTTGATTTGCAATTCTCTAATGATTAGTGATGTTGAGCATCCTTTCATGTGTTTGTTGGCAATCTGTATATCTTCTTTGGAGAAATGTCTATTTAGGTCTTCTGCCCATTTTTGGATTGGGTTGTTTGTTTTTTGGATATTGAGCTGTATGAGCTGCTTGTATATTTTGGAGATTAATCCTTTGTCAGTTGCTTCATTTACAAATATTTTCTCCCATTCTAAGGGTTGTCTTTTTGTCTTTTTTATCATTTCCTTTGCTGTGCAAAAGATTTTAAGTTCCATTAGGTCCCATTTGTTTATTTTTGTTTTTATTTCCATTTCTCTCGGAGGTGGGTCAAAAAGGATCTTGCTGTGATTTATGTCAGAGTGTTCTCCCTATGTTTTCCTCTAAGAGTTTTATAGTGTCTGGCCTTACATTTAGATCTTTAATCCATTTTGAGTTTATTTTTGTGTATGGTGTTAGGGAGTGTTCTAATTTCATTCTTCTACATGTGGCTGTCCAGTTTTCCCAGCACCACTTATTGAAGATGCTGTCTTTTCTCCATTGTGTAATCTTGCCTCCTTTATTAAATATAAGGTGACCATTTGTGGGTGGGTTTATCTCTGGGTTTTATACCTATTACACTGATCTGTACTTCTGTTTTTGTGCCCATACCATACTGTCTTGATTACTGTAACTGTGCAGTATAGTCTGAAGTCCGGGAGCCTGATGCCTCCAGCTCCGTTTTTCTTTCTCAAGATTGCTTTTGCTATTCGCGGTCTTTTGTGTTTCCATACAAATTGTGAAATTGTTTATTCTAGTTCTGTGAAAAATGCCATTGGTAGTTTGACAGGGATTGCATTGAATCTGTAGATTGCTTTGGGTAGTATAGTCATTTTCACAATGTTGATTCTTCCAATCCAAGAACATGGTATATCTCTCCATTTGTTTGTATCATCTTTAATTTCTTTCATCAGTGTCTTATAGTTTTATGCATACAGGTCTTTTGTCTCCTTAGGTAGGTTTATTCCTAGGTATTTTATTCTTTTTGTTGCAATGGCAAATGGGAGTGTTTCCTTAATTTCTCTTTCAGATTGTTCATCATTAGTGTATAGGAATGCAGGAGATTTCTGTGCATTAATTTTGTATCCTGCTACTTTACCAAATTCATTGATTAGCTCTAGTAGTTTTCTGGTAGCATCCTTAGGATTCTCTATGTATAGTATCATGTCATCTGCAAACAGTGGCAGCTTTACTTCTTCTTTTCCAGTTTGGATTCCCTTTCTTTTTCTTCTCTGATTTTCGTGGCTAAAACTTCCAAAACTGTGTTGAATAATAGTGGTGAGAGTGGACAACCTTGTCTTGTTCCTGATCTTAGTGGAAATGGTTTCAGTTTTTCACCACTGAGACCAATGTTGGCTGTGGGTTTGTCATATATGGCCTTTATTATGTTGAGTTCCCTCTATGCTTACTTTCTGGAGGGTTTTCATCAGAAATGGGTGTTGAATTTTGTCAAAAGCTTTTCTGCATCTACTGAGATGATCCTACAGTTTTTCTCCTTCAACTTGTTAATATGGTGTATCACATTGACTGATTTGTGTATATTGAAGAATCCTTGCATTCCTGGGATAAACCCCCCTTGATCATGGTGCATGAGACTTTTAATGTGCTGTTGGATTCTGTTTGCTAGTATTTTGTTGAGGATTTTTGCATCTATGTTCATCGGTGATATTGGCTTGTAGTCTTCCTTCTTTGTGACATCTTTGTCTGGTTTTGGTATCAGGGTGATGGTGGCCTCGTAGAATGAGTTTGGGAGTGTTCCTCCCTCTGCTAGATTTTGGAAGAGTTTGAGAAGGATAGGTGTTAGCTCTTCTCTAGATGTTTGATAGAATTTGCCTCTGAAGTCATCTGGTCCTGGGCTTTTGTTTGTTGGAAGATGTTTAATCACAGTCTCAATTTCAGTGCTTGTGATTGGTCTGTTCATATTTTCTATGTCTTCCTGGTTCAGTCTCAGCAGGTTGTGCTTTTCTAAGAATTTGTGCATTTCTTCCAGGTTGTCCATTTTATTGGCATAGAGTCACTTGTAGTAACCTCTCATGATCCTTTGTATTTCTGCAGTGTCAGTTGTTACTTCTTTTTCATTTCTAATTCAATGGATTTGAGTGTGCTCCCTTTTTTTCTTGGTGAGTCTGGCTAATGGTTTATCAATTTTGTTTATCTTCTCAAAGAACCAGCTTTTAGTGTTATTGATCTTTGCTATTTTCCCTTCATTTCTTTTTCATTTGTTTCTGATCTGAGCTTTATGATTTCTTTCCTTATGGTAACTTTGGGGTATTTTTGTTCTTTCTCTAATTGCTTTAGGTGTAAGGTTTGGTTGTTTATTTGAGATGTTTCTTGTTTCTTCGGGTAGGTTGTATTGCTATAAGCTTCCCTCTTAGAACTGTTTTTGCTGCATGCCATAGGTTTTGGGTCATCGTATTTTCATTGTCATTTGTTTCTAGGTAACTTTTGATTTCCTGTTTGATTTCTTCAGTGATCTCTTGGTTACATAGTCATGTATTGTTTAGCCTCCATGTGTTTGTATTTTTTACAGATTTTTTCCTGTAATCAATATCTAGTCTCATAGCATTGTGGTTGGAAAAGATACTTGATACAATTTCAGTTTTCTTAAGTCTGTCAAGGCTTGATTTTGAACCCAAGATATGATCTATCCTGGAGAATGTTCCATGAGCACTTGAGAAGAAAGTATATTCTGTTGTTTTTGGATGGAATGTCCTGTAAATATCAATTAAGTCCATCTTGTTTAATGTATCATTTAGAGCTTGTGTTTCCTTATTTACTTTCATTTTGGATGATCTGTCCATTGGTGAAAGTGGGGTGTTACAGTTCCCTACTATGATTGTGTTACTGTCACTTTCCCTTTTATGGCTGTTAACATTTGCCTTATGTATTGAGGTGCTCCTATGTTGGGTGCATAAATATTTACAATTGTTATATCTTCTTCTTGGATTGATCCCTTGATCATTAGGTAGTGTCCTTCTTTGTCTCTTGTAATAGTCTTTATTTTGAAGCCTACTTTTTCTGATATGAGAATTGCTACTCCAGCTTTCTTTTGATTTCCATTTGCATGGAATATCTTTTCCAATCCTGTCACTTTCAGTCTGTATGTGTCCCTACGTCTGAAGTGGGTCTCTCGTGGACAGCATATGTATGGGTCTTGTTTTTGTATGCATTCAACCAGTCTATGTCTTTTGGTTGGAGCATTTAATCCATTTACATTTAAGGTAATTATTGATGTGTATGTTCCTATTACCATTTTCTTAATTGTTTTGGGTTTGTTATTGTAGGTCTCTTCCTTCTCTTGTGCTTCCTGCCTATAGTTATTCCTTTAGCATTTGTTGTAAAGCTGGTTTGGTGGTGCTGAATCCTCTTAACTTTGCTTGTCTGTAAAGGTTTTAATTTCTCTTTCTGATCTGAATGAGATCCTTGCTGGGTAGAGTAATCTTGGTAGTAGGTTTTCCCCTTTCATCCCTTTAAATGTGTCCTGCCACTCCCTTCTGGCTTGCAGAGTTTCTGCTGAAAGATCAGCTGTTAATGTTATGGGGATTCCCTTGTGTGTTTTTTGTTGCTTTTCCCTTGCTGCTTTTAATATTGTTTCTTTGTATTTGATTTTTGATAGTTTGATTAATATGTATTTTGGCATGTTTCTCCTTCGATTTATCCTGTGTGGGATTCTCTGCGCTTCCTGGACTTGACTATTTCCTTTCCCATATTAGTGAAGTTTTCAACTATAATCTCTTCAAAAATTTTCTCAGTCCCTTTGTTTTTCTCTTCTTCTTCTGGAACCTGTATAATTCAAATGTTGGTGCATTTAATGTTGTCCTAGAGGTCTCTGAGACTGTCCTCAATTCTTTTCATTATGTTTTCTTTATTCTGCTCTGCGATAGTTATTTCCATTATCTTATCTTCCTGGTCACTTATCCGTTCTTCTGCCTCAGTTTTTCTGCTATTGATTCCTTCTAGAGAATTTTTTATTTCTTTTATTTGTTGTTCATCATCGTTTGTTTGCTCTTTAGTTCTTCTAGGTCCTTGTTAAACGTTTCTTGTATTTTCTCCATTCTATTTCCAAGATTTTGGATCATGATTACCATCTTTATTCTGAATTCTTTTTCAGGTAGACTGCATATTTCCTCTTCATTTGTTTGGTCCAGTGTTTTTTTACCTTGCTCCTTCATCTGCTGCATATTTCTCTGTCTTCTCATTTTGTTTAACTTACTGTGTTTGGGGTCTCCTTTTCACATGCTGCAGGTTTGTAGTTCCTGTTGTTTTTGGTGTCTGTCCCTAGTGGGTGAGGTTGGTTCAGTGGCTTGTGCAGGCTTCCTTGTGTAGGGTACTGGTGCCTGTGTTCTGGTGGGTGGTGCTAGATCTTGTCTTTCTGGTGGGCAGGGCCATGTCCGATGGTGTGTTTTGGGGTGTCTGTGAACTTAGTATGATTTTAGGCAGCCTCTTTGCTAGTGGGCGGGGTTGTATTCCTGTCTTCTTAGTTGTTTGGCATGGGGCATCCAGCACTGGAGTTTGCTGGTCATTGGGTGGAACTGGGTCTTTGTGTTGAGACGGGATCTCTGCGAGAGCTCTTGCCGATTGATATTATGTGGGGCCGGGAGGTCTCTGGTGGTTAGTGTCCTGGACTCGGCTCTTCCACCTCAGAGGCTCAGGCCTGACACCCGGCCATAGCACCAAGGCTGTGCCAGCCACATGGCTGAGAAGAAAAGGAAGAAAAAAAAGGAAAACGAATAATAAAATAAAAAATAATAAAATAAAATAAATTTAAAAAAAGGAGAAACCAAACCAATAAACAAAGGTACCAGTGATAACAACCAGTGAAAGCTAAACTAAAATAAACATAAAAATCAGAAACAAATCAGTCACAGGAAGCAAACCCCAGTCTACAGTTGCTCCCAAAGTCCACCGCATCAATTTTGGGAACATTCGTTGTCTGTTCAGGTATTCAACAGATGTAGGGTTCATCAAGTTCATTGTGGGGTTTTAATCCACTGCTCCTGAGGCTGCACAGAGAAATTTCCCTTTCTCTTCTTTGTTCGCACAGCTCCTGGGGTTCAGCTTTGGTTTTGGCCCCACCTCTGCATGTAGGTCACCTCAGGTACCTGTTCCCCACCCAGACAAGAGGGGTTATACAGTGGCTGATTAGGGCTCTCTTGCTCACTTAGGTCAGGGAGAGGGAGGGGTATGGTAGTCATAATTGGAATGTGGGGCGAGCCTGTGAAGTCAGAGACCAGCGTGACATTGCAACAGCCTGAGGTGCGACGTGTGTTCTCCCGGGGAAGTTGTCCCTGCATCTCAGGACCCTGGCAGTGGCGGGCTGCACAGGATCCCGGGAGGGCAGGTGTGGAGAGTGACCTGTGCTTGACACAGGCTTCGTGTTGGCAGTGGCAGCAGCGTTAGCCTTTCATGCCCGTCTCTGGGATCTGAGCTGATAGCCGTGGCTTGTGCCTGTCTCTGGAGCTCACCCAGGTGGTACTCTGCCTTCTGTGGGCACACGGGGAAGGAATCGCCTCTCCTCATGCACCCTGAAACAGTGGTCTCTTGCCTCTGTGTCAGGTCCAGACTTTTTCCCCGACTCCCTCCCGGCTAGCTGTGGTGCACTAACCCCCTTCAGGCTGTGTTCATGCAGCCAACCCCAGGCCTCTCCCTAGGGTCTGACCTCTGAAGCCCGAGCCTCAGCTCCCAGACCCCACCCACCCTGGTGGGTGAGCAGACAAGGTTGGTCTCAGGTTGGTGAGTGCTGGTCGGCACCGATCCTCTGTGCGGAAATCTCTCCGCTTTGCCCTCTGCACCCCTGTTTCTGTGCTCTCCTCTGTGGCTCCGAAGCTTCCCCCCGGCCCAGCCCCTGTCTCCGCCAGTGACAGGGCTTCCTAGTGTGTGGAAACTTTTCCTCCTCCACAGCTCCCTCCCAGAGGTGCAGGTCCTGTCCCTATTCTTTTGTCTCTGTTTTTTCTTTTGCCCTACCCAGGTACATGGGGATTTTCTTGCCTTTTGGGAAGTCTGAGGTCTTCTGCCAGCATTCAGTAGGTGTTCTGTAGGAGTTGTTCCACATGTAGATGTATTTTTGATGTATTTTGGGGGAGGGAGGTGATCTCCACGTCTTACTCCTCCACCATCTTGAAGGTCTCCCTTGCTTGTTTATATTTCTATTTATTTATGTTATCCTCAGTTTTTTTCATCAATGTCTTATAGTTTTCAGAGAACAGGGCTTTCACCTCTTTACTTAAATTTCGTCCTAGGTATTTTATTCTTTTTGATGCAATTGTAAATGGGATTGTTTTCTTTATTTCTTTGATAGTTTGTTATTAGTGTATAGAAATGCAACAGAGTTCTTTATACTGATTTTGTATCCTACAACGTTATTGAATGCATTCATTAGTGCTAATAGGTTTTTTTTGGTGGAGGCTTTATGGTTTCCTATATGTAATATCAGGTCATCAGCAAATAATGACAGTTTTACTTCTTCCTTTCCATTTTTGGTTCCTTTTCTCTCTTTCTCTCTCTCTCTCTTTTCATTGTCTGATTGTCCTGGCTAGGACTTCTAATAGTATGTTGAAGAAAACTGTCCATAGTGGGCACCCTTCTAAGACTGTTCTAGGTCTTAGAGGAGAAACTTTCAGGTTTTCACCTGAGTATTATGTTAACTGTGAATTTGTTATATTTGGCCTTTATTATGCGGAGGTATATTACTTCTATACCAACTTTGTTGAGTTTTCATCAGAAATGGATGTTGAATTTTGTCAAATGTTTTTTATGCATCTCTTGAGATGCTCATATGATTTTTATCCTTTAAACAAAGGATAACATGCTGTATCACACTGATTAACTTGTGGATATTGAAACATGCTTGTATCCTGGGATAAATCCCACTTGATCATGGTGTATGATCCTTTTTATATTTTGTTGAATTCAGTTTGCTAAAATTTTGTTGAAGGTTTTTGTATCTGTGTTCATCAGGGATATTGGCCTATAATTTTCTTTTTTTGTAGTGTCTTTATCTGGTTTTGGTATTGGAATAATGCTGGCCTTGAAGAATGAGTTTGGAAGCTTCCCTTCCTCTTCACTTTCTTTGGACTCGATGGAGAGGATAGGTATTAACTCTTTAAGTGTTTTGAGAATTCACCTGTGAAGCTATCTTGTCCTGGACTTTTGTTTGTTGGAATTTTTTTGATTACTGGTTCAATTTCTTTACTAGTGATCAGTCTGTTCAAATTTTCTATTTTTTTCTGTTTCAGTCTTAGAAGATTGTATATTTATAAAAATATATCCATTTCTCCTAGATTGCCCATTTTATTGGCATATAATTGTAGTAATCTCTTACGATCCTTTGTATTTCTGTGGTATGGGTTATAACTTCTCTTTCATTTTTGATTCTATTTGTTTGTTCCATCTCTTTTGTTCTTGATGAATCTGGGTAAAGGTTTATCAATTTTGTTTATCTTTTCAAAGAATCAGTACTTAGTTTCATTGATCTTTTTCTGTTGTTGTTTTCTTTCTTTCTGTCTCCATTTCATTTATATCCACTCTAATAGTTATTATTTCCTTCCTTCTACCAACTTTGGGCTTTTTAATAGTCCTTTTAAAAGAGGTAAGATTATATTCTTTGAGATTTTTATTATTGCTTGAGGTATGCCTCTCTTGTTATGAACTTCCCTCTTAGTACTGCTTTTGCCATGTCCTGTAGATTTTGGAAATTTGTGTTTACATTTTCATTTGTCTCTAATTATTTTTTAAAAATTTCCTCTCTGATTTAGTCATTGCCCTGTTGATTGTTTGAAGTAGCGTGTTGTTTAGCTTACACACATGTGTGTTTTTTCCAGTTTTCTTCTTGTAATTGTTTTCTAATTTTGTACTGTTGTGGTTCAAATATGCTTGATGTGATTTCAGTTTTAACTATTTTGAGACTTGTTTTATGGCCTTACATGTGATCTGTACTGGAGAATGTTTCATGTCTACTTGAAGATGGTGTGTATTCTGCTATATTTGGGTCAAAAGTACTGTATATATCTATTTATTTAGTGCATCTGGTCTAATGTGTCATTCAAGGCCAATGGTTCCTTATTGATTTTCTGTTTGGATGATCTGTCCATTGATATAAGTGGAGTGTTGAGGTCCTGTACTAATATCATATTACTGTCAATATCTCCCTTTGCGTCTGTCAATATTTGTTTTGTGTATTTAGGTGCTCCTGTGTCGGGTGCATAAATATTTACAAGTGTTACAACCTCTTGTTGGATTGGTCCCTTTATTATTACGTAACTCCCTTCTTTGTCTCTTGTTACAGTCTTTGATTTAAAGTCTATTTTGTCTGAGATAAGTATTGCTACTTCAATTTTCTTTTTGTTTGCATTTGTATGGTATATCTTTTTCCATTCCTTCATTTTGTTTGTGTGTCTTTAGATCTGAAGTGTCTCTTGTAGGCAGCATATGTATGGCTCTTTTTTTAAGATCTATTCAGGCACCTTACATCTTTTGACTGGTGCATTTAGTCCATTTACATTTAAAGTCATTGTTGATAGGTATATACTTATTGCCATTTTGTTAATTGTTTTCTGGTTGTTTTTGTAGTTCTTCTCCGTTCCTTTCTTTTTCTCATGTTCTCTTCCCTTGAGATTTGATGACATTCTTTAGTGTTATGTTTATATTTCTTTCTCTTTTTTTTTTGTGTATCTGTTATGTTTTTGGTCTGTGGTTGCCATGAAATTCATATATAAATATACCTATGTATATAGCATTCTGTTTTAAGTTGATGGTTGCTTATGTTTGAGCAAATTCTAAAAGCACTACATTTTTACTCCCCCCACCTAAATTTCATGTTTTTGATGTCATGTTTTACATCTTTTTATTTTGTGTATTGCTTAACTAAATATTTTAGATATGGATGATTTTAATACTTTTGTCTTTTAACCTTCATACTAGCCTTATAGGTGGTTGGTCCACTATCTTTATTATATGTTTGCCTTTACCAGTGAAATTTTTTTTTTCATAGTTTTCTTGATTCTAGTTAAGGACTTTCTTTTCCATTTAATGAAGTCTCTTTACTATTTCTTTTAAGGCTGGTTTAGTGGTAGTGAAGGCCTTTAGCTTTTGCTTTCCTGGGATCTCTTTATCTCGCCTTCAGTTCTGAATGATAACCTTAATAGTTAGAGTACTCTTGGTTGTAAGTTTTTTCCTTTCAGTACTTTGATTATACCATTCCAGTTGCTTCTGGCCTGTAAAGTTTCTGCTGAAAAATCAGCTGATAGCCTTATGAGGGTACCTTTTGTGCATAACTAGTTGTTTTTCTGTTGCTGCTTTTAAGATTCTCTCTTTAACTTTTGACATTTTAATTATCATTTGTCCTGGTTCACATTGTTTGGAACTCTCTGTGCTTCTTGGACTTGGATGTCTGTTTCCTTTCTCAGGTTAGGGAAGTTTTCAGCCATTACTTCTTCAGATAGGGTTTCTTTCCCTTTATCTCTTCTCCTTCTGGGACCTCTATAGTGGAATGTTAGTATGCTAGATATCCCAGATATCCCTTAAACTATCTTCATTTTTTTGTATTCTCTTTTTTTTCTTTTGCTGTTCCAGGTGTGTTATTTCCACTGCTCTGTCTACCAAATCACTGATCTGTTCTTCTGCATCCTCTGATATGCTGTTGATCCCTTCTAGTGTATTTTTTTTATTTCAGTTATTGTATTCTTCATTTCTGATTGGTTTCTTTTTAAAAGTTTTTGTCTCTTTGTTGAAGTTCTCACTGAGTTCATCCATTCTTCCCCCCAAGTTTGGTGAGCATTTTTATGACTATTATTTTGAATTTTTTATCTAGTCAAATGCTTATCTCCATTTCACTTAGTTTTTTTTCCTGAGGTTTTGTCTTGTTCTTTCATTGGGAAGGTATTCTTTTGTATCGTCATCTTGCTTAACTCTCTGTCTTTGTTTATATATATTAGGTACATCAGCTATATTTCCTGGTCTTGAAAGAGTGGCCTTATGTACAAGTTGTCCTGTGGGGTCCAGTTGCTCAATCCCCCTGGTCACCACAGCCAGGTGCTCTAAGAGTATTTCATGTGTGGGTTGTGTGCACCCTCCCGTTGTGGTTGGATCATGACTATTGCCCTGATGGGTGGGGCTATTCCCTGGCCTACAGCATGCCTACTACAGGCATGCTGGTAGTTAGGACCAGCCGCTTGGAGTGGGAGCTGCTTTGGAGGGGTGCCAGTGCCAGCAGAGGCTGCCCACTGGGTGGGCTGAGGCAGAGCTACTTTGGAGCTTCTGGCCAGCTTGGGTGGTTTGGGCAGGGCTGGTCCTTAGGGGTACACTGGGGCCTGGCACACAGTGTTAGGTAGGTTGATGGAGAGTGACAGAAATGGTGCCCTCCAGCACTGGGCCAGCTAGGTGTAAGGAGAGTTAAAAAAAAAAAAAAAGTCTCCCACTAGTGCTTCTATACCTAGAGACAGTTGCACCAGATCACTGCCCCTCTGGCACATACCCTAAAATTAGCCAGTCATCCTTCCGCTAAGACCCAGGTACTTTTCAAGCTGCTGTATCTGGAGTGGGACTCAGAGTGAGTGAGTTTATGGACAAGCCCTTTTAGGGCGGAGTCTGTTTCCCACAGCCCTCTGGCTCTCCTGGACATAACCTTGTTAGTTTTCAAAGCAAAATGTGATGGGGACTTGTCTTCCTAGTGCAGGTTCCCTGGGCTGAGGAGGTTTGGACCTCTCACTCTCCATGGGATAACTTCACGATGGTGACATCCTTCCTGCTTGTAGGTCACCATACTGTGGGTGTGGGTTCTGCCTGGATCACGTCTCTGTCCCTCCTACCCCTCTTGATGTGGCCTTTTCTTTACATCCTTAGTTGTAGAAAGTCTGTTCTTCTGGTCATCAGGTCATTCTCAGAAACAGCTGTTCTGTATGTAGTTGTAGTTTTGGTGTGTCCGTGGGAGGAGGTGAGCTCAGGATCCTCTTACCCTGCCATCTTCATCCAGATCCCTCTTTACCTCTTTTTCTTTTTCTGGTAGAATTTCATGGAGCATATTTATAACAGCAGGGTCAGGATGAAGGTAACTGAGAGAATTTTTCTCTCTGGATCCTACATCTGCAGCCACAATTTTTATTTTAAACCTCCTCTCCTATATCCCTTCTCTCCCACCTCTCTCCACTCCAGTCCAGAGGTTGGGCAGATGTTTGTGGGGGTAACAGTAGATGGATAGTGAGCCCTCCCAGAGGTAGTAGTTGCCAAATGAATTAGACCCATTCTACTTAATCTGTCCATGATTCGATGGTTGCCACAGTCCCTAAGGTCCTGACCCTGTCTTGGAAACTTGTTTTCTGAGCGGGAACAATGCTGACTGAGTTATCTTGATAGTGCAAGATCCTTGATAATGTGTCAGGACTTTCACATCCATGGGTCTGCAGCACTTTGCATCCTGTAAGTCATTGGGTGTTATCATCATTGACAGACTCATTGATGTCATTCTAATGTCGCAAACCACAGTTCAACCCATTAGAGATTGCTTTTTTGAGGTATTGCTTTGAAATGTCCAGAAAAGAACTTATATTTAAAATCTTTGGGCTTTTGCTAGCTGTGCATGTTTACCTCTATCAGCAGGTTTTCCCCCCGAAATAGAATAATGTTCATAATTTTAACTTTTAAGAGTATACACCTTCAGTGAAACCCAGTAACTGTCTCCTGGGGACAATTACCTATGAATTCCAACACAAAAGCCTGGGGGGAAATTGGTACTATGAGCAAAAATACTAACAGAGGCCAAACTCAAACACCGATGGTGATGCATTGTCTTAGGCTAGATGTAGGAATTCCCCATGATTTTGTACTTTATTGTGTCAAGTCTGCTTTTTTTGAAAGCATGCCAGCAAGAGGACACTGCGGTGAGAGGCAGACATTTCTGTGATCCTGGCATGTTTGAATGTTGCTACGGTAGACATGAAAATAAACAATGACAACCTCCTGCTCCAAGTGGAAACATTTCTCCTTCCTAACTGAAAAATTGTAGAACCCCCCAGGATACAGTAGGAGACATTATAATTCAGCAAGACTGGAGCACTTGGAATCACTGGGCTTATACATCATCTTGTTTTACCTCTTCCTTTTACAGATGAAGAAACGGTGAATGGGAGAAATTAAGTGATAACTACACAGCTACATAGTGACAGATTTGGGACTGAAACCAAGTTTCCCCGTTCATTATTCCAGTGTGGTTTCTTCTGCATTAGGGCTGATTAATTTTTGGAAAGTAGTTTTTGTCCCCTTTCCCCTGCCTTTCTCCACGCTTCCCACACTCAGATTTCCAACATCTGTCTCCGGTGGTGAGGGGATGGGGTGGTGGCACTGTTAATACTTGAACAATTTCTCCAGTTGAGAGATCTCTCCCTCTCATGCCACCAGTTTCCCCATTCCTGCCATCAGACAGCATCCTGATATGATATTTAGGTCTGTCCTTCCTGGGTAGTAGTCATACTCTGGGTTTTTGAAACACACCAAATACACTTGCTCTGTGTTCCATCCCTTCAAAGCCTTTTTAGGTGACATTAGAAAACCTGAAAAAAATTGTGTTTTTGTTAAATACTTCAGTCCATTTACTCAAAAGTTTTGATTGAGTGGACATTCCTAGGATTCTGTCAGGTTGATGGAAAGAACTTTTGGGCACAGAAATCTTTTGATATAATACAAGTTACAAGTTTTCTGCTCCCTTGTAAATCAAATGTTAGCCCTGGTTTTCCTACCTTTGATTAAACAGGGAGGGACATGTATGCTCAAGAGTGTTACAGGGTCTTAACATGAATGACATTGGTGCATAAAAGCTGTGGAGGGACCCACAGAGGACTCCTGACCATTATAATAACTGAAGGACTTAACTCCAAAGCAGAAGTGGATTTTAGAGCCACTGAGACAAGATCAACTTATAGGTGCATTTTTTCCCTTCCTTATTGAGATGTAACTTACATAGAGTGAAGTGCACCAAATGTACGATACAACTTGATAAATTTCCCACGTGTACACCTCAGTGCGACCCCTTCCCAGGTCAAACTATAAAATATTTTCAGCACCCCCCGCCAGTGGGCTTGCTCATGGAGATACGTGTTATAATTTTCTCATAGTCCTTTGTGACACCTCTGAAGGTTTATTTGGCCATTGGTATTGATTATCTTGGTGGCCATGTGTCTCCTCTTCCACTTCACCCTCTAAACGTAAGAATGTATATTCATTAACAGTAATTATTAGGACAGCAGACAATGTCACTTACTCAGTAAATGAAACACTTAACTCCGAAATTTTATAACTCACTAAACTTGGTTGGCAGTAAGAAATGGGCCTAATTCTCCTCTAAATACTGTTTTATTCACTGTAGAGGACTTTACCTCAACATGTTTCTAATAAATCTCTTGCCTTAATTCTTTCAGGCTATTATAACAAAATGCTATAACCAGGTGGCTTATAAAAAACAAAGTTATCTCGACGGTTTTGGAGGCTGGAAGTCTGAGTTCAGGATTCCAGCAAGGTCAGATGAGGGCCCTTTTCTACGTCACAGACCTCTCATTGTATCCACAAATGGTGGAAGAGGACTGGGGATCCCTCTAGAGTCTCTTTTGTAAGGGCATCAATACCATTCATGAGGGCCCTGTCCTTAAGACCTAATCACCTCTCAAATGACCCACCTCCTAATACTATCACATTGGGCATTAGGATTTAACATTTGAATTTTGAGGGGGGACATGGATATTCAAACCATAGCATCTCTATTCACAAATTCCTTTACAGGAATTATTTAAAATATATTGCAAATATAGGGACAGTAGTTGTATTCTGATTTCAGATTTTACTTGCCTCTAAGGAACTAAAGAACTCTGTATCATATTTATTCTCAGGGTGTTTTGGATACCTAGATGGTTTGAATGGGGAGAATTTAGTTGTGGACAATTAAGGGATTTATTTCAGACCATAAAGAAAGGACAGCCTTTTAAACCATATGAGAATTTTTTTTTTTTTTGAGAAATGAAAATATTTAAAATGTTAGAGACTGGAGGCTCATTCTTCCAGACTTTACTTGATTCTTCCAGGTTTTCTGCCTGACAATCTTCCTTTGACTTTTAAAATCTTGACCATTTCATAAGCAATGAGAGAAACACGGTTTGGCAGTTGACTACATTTAAGATCTGTGCAAGAGCCTTCAACACCTCACTACTTCTGCTCTAGATAATGACTCATCTCTTCTAGGAATTTAGCAAATATGACTTCCATTTTAATGGTTTCCTAATAAGGAAGAAACTATTTCTTTTTTTGTTTTCTGTTGAACATTTCTTCTCCTTGAAATATTGCAAAATAGCACATCAAGGTATAAACATTTGTCTGGACTTAAGACGTTGCTTTGCTTTCTATCTGTGGGGATAACCCTTGCTTTTTGTCTTCTTTGCTTGAACTTTTCCCACAAAGAGGAGAGCACTATCTAATCTCATATTATGCTCATTAGCTTCTGAGAGTGTTAAAGAAATGAGTGGATTGTGTAAATAATGAAATGTTTTTGCTTCAGACTATTTAGATTATAAAATTGAGCTGACTTTCTTAAAGCAATAGGCCTTTTTATAGCATAATTTAAGATTTTGAAGTCTGGGCAGGATTGGTAATTCTAATAGTAAATGTCCTAATTGTATTTAAAATTTCTGCTATTTTTGGGTAAGATGGAAACTTTAGAGTATTAAATATATTTTTATATACATATATAAATGGAAGGCAAAGGTGCAGTGAAGTTAGGCCATTTTCTTAAATTATTTTTACTCATGGAACACTCATATGGAAGGGTAGCAGCATGTGCCACCCCAAAATATGACTCTTTGACGTAAGCATTATTTTGAGTTTTTTATTTTGAGAAATGCAGACACAGGAGAAGCTCTGAAACAGAGCAGGAGGTACCCTTTTGTTAAGGAAATTTACCTTAGAAAGAGGGCCTGAACCAGGAAGAAAGATACTGACATTACCAGAGATAACTCCACCTGAGAGACTTATCCTACATGGTAGGGCAAACTTTATTTACCCAACATTTTCTCTTCTCCCTTTCCCATGAGTTACCCTCCCACCCCTTTGAAGCCCCAAACCCCTACCACTTTTCTTAGCTCAGGATGATGTATAAGCCTCAATCATCTGGTGGCCTTTGGTGTCTCATATCGCTGAGAGGTTCCTGTAACATACATACATAATTAAAATTGGTTTTTTTCTTCTGTTAATCTGTATTATGTCAATTTAATTCTTAGACCACACACACAGAACCTAGAAGGGTAGAAGGGAAAATTTTCTTCCTCTACAATATTATTTGGCCTGTTGACCCCACTGTCACATCCTCATTGAGTATGTCATCCAAAAGAGGGATGGTGAGTTTCCTGCTGTATTCTCAGCTGGTAGGTGTGACATGATAAAGTTGTATTCTTTGGGAGAGTCACACTCGAAAAAGCCATTAATAGGTAAGAGAGAGAACGAGAAGGTGGGAAAGTTAAAATTCATGGCATGTGAAATAATGTGGAAGGAACTGGACATATTCAGCTCATAAAAGAAGAAAATGTAAAGATGTGAAGTTATTTTTAAATATTTAAAGGGGAAAGGGTGGTGATAACATATTAAATTATTTATGACCCCAAAGGGTAGTGGTAGAATTGCTGGATGAAGCTAAAATGTGACAGATTTTTGACTTCCTTTAGGAAGTTTATTTCTTGTATTCAGAGCTTTCGTCTGACAGAATGGACTAATTTGAGAAATCAAGGGTTTCTAATCATAAAAAATACTTGAACATCTGCTAGGGAGTCTGTTTGATAGGAATGTTAGAGAAGTGGGATAATTAATCATTGGTTGGATGTTTTGCTTGAATGACTTTCCAACCTACTGTTCTGTTTTTATTTATAAATCTAATTCAGAAATCGACAAAAACCTGATTGCTAAGACGTGACACTTTGGCCAGCTTTTCTCAACTCTCTGATAAGAGTCATTTCTTTCATATATCAGATTTCTTCCACTACTGTGACTTTGAAGTATCAGTCTTCTTTATTTCCATTAAGATATTGGATCTAGCCAGGATGAATTTAAATTTTCTTTTATTTAAAGTTTATTAATTTGAGGGAGAAGTGTACTTTTGGAGTAAAAATTTTCATTACTAATAATATTAATAAAGATCATACTTTAAAAAAGTATTATTAATGTAAGTTGAGTTTTATTGGTTTTTTTTTTTAGAGCCTAGTTTAGTTACTCTGTTTTAAAAGTAGATTATATGAAGCCAGGCCTTATTGCTAATAAGGAATATGACAGTGGGAATATCAGGGGTTTTGTCCTTAATTGTTGATTGCTTTGAATTTATGGTTTGGGAGAAGGGGAAAGAATGTCTCAATCCCACAGAAGAAAATCCTTTCCCAAGGTTTTCCAAAAAGTAATAGTAATTTCCTAGAGAACTAGATGATGCTTTAATTTTTTTAGACTTCATGGTACATTAGAAGATTTGAGTATGAATATATGCATCTAAAAGATAATATATGGAATAAAATTCTGTCCCTTTATATTTAACAGTGAAAACTTTGACTACATGGAGAAGGGAAGTTCCTTTGAAAAAGAAGAGAAATAGTAAGATCAACCTTATATAACCCAGTAAATGGAAATGGACTTGTATTAATTTATTACATTAAATACACTGGTAATCAAGATAAGATAAAATGTTGTGTGTAGGAATAACAGAGAAGACTTCACATAGAAGTAGAGGTTGAAGGGGGCTAGATGTTAGGTGGGAGGAGTTTTAAGCGTTTGTTATGAGTGGGGGGATGGTATAAGGAGAGATGGGAATGAATCTAGCTGTGTTGGTCCATGTTGGGGGGAATAATCTCATGAAAGTGCAGGTGGCATGTTGCAATCAGTGAGAAATAATAGTTATCAAAAGATTAGGTCAAAAGAGAGAGCAGTCTCTTAATGAGAGACTTAATCATTGGGGAACAGAAGTAGGCCTTGATATATTTGGAAATAGGTATACATTATACTTCTTGAGTAGGGAATGCAGACGTTGACAGTTCTATTTAAGATTCTTGCTGAATCTTGTACATTGCTCCAGGCTGTAAAAGTTTCTGAAGTGCCACAGAAGGGACAATTTGAAATACTGGTATATAATTGGACCCTAGGAACTGGATAACTTCCGTTGCAGATCAGATAATATCAAATTCTTCGCTTTCAACAAAATTAAAGGCAATCTAGTTGTGTAGTAAGAGGAACAAGAAGATACCAATCCAGCACCCCTTTTAAAGGAAAAAATGGACAGATTTTGATATCACATTGAACATAAGAAGGGAAACCCAAGCTAGTGAATTGGAATCTGCAAGAAGATCTCAAAGTCTTCCAGAGGTACTCTCGCCCCTTCAAATCTATCCGGCTTACAATCCTTCTGATCATTTCCTCTAGCTTTTAGGAGACGGCCCGAAGACCTGTGCCAGTATTCTCTCATAGCACCTAAATAATTTCACTGAACTGTCTTCCTATATCCCATCATTTTATGTTTGCCTTCACAGTAGCCATATATCAAGAACTTAAATATTTATTCACTGAATGAAAAGATGAGAGAAGGAAATGATACATTTATTTCCCACATCAAATTTTAGTTACTAAACCATTTTGGTTCTTATTCTATAATGTCTTTCACTCTTTTCAAAGGTAATATTCTAGTCCATATCCTCTTTAATACTTCCTAATCTATAGGAGGGTCTCTATTTGCCTCCTTACTTTGAACAGTTTCTTCTCCCAATCCAATCTGTATATTGTTTCCATCTTCATATTTCTAAAGCACACTTATAATTGTATTACTTCCTTGATCAAAAACTGTCTGTTGGGACTTCCCTGGTGGTCCAGTGGTTGAGAATCCACCTTCCAATTCAGGAGATGTGGGTTTGATCTCTGGTCGAGGAACTAAGATCCCACATGCCGCGGGGCAACTAAGCCCCAGTGCAGCAAATACTGAGCCCACGCGCCTCAACTAGAGAGCCCACACATTGCAACAAAGAGCCCGCATACTGCAGCTAAGACCTGACACAGCCAAAAATAAATAAAAACAACTGTCGTCCCCTGTTGCTAGCAGTCTTATAACTGGGTGCATGTTCCCCAGGAGATATACAAACACTTCCCAGGAACTTTCCAGGCATAGATAATTTTATGAGCATCAGTTTGTAGATTCTCAATTTTTTCAAATTGGTCTGCCATCTTTGGAGGTGTGGGATGCAAACTGTGGGTTTTCTTTTCCTATGACTTCTTTTACAACTGTCCCTTTCTCATCTGAAAAAAAAAATGCCTGCCTTACAGGTCATCCTGAATCTTACACGTTAGCTCAAGTCATGAAATTTTTGAAGTGTCGAAATAGGGGCAACTTAAAATATTGGTGGTAATTGGACTCTAATTACGTCTTCTCCTTGATTAGATAATATCTAATTCCTTTAAAAAATTAAGGTGGATCCAGTAGAATTGTCAGATGATAGGTAAAAATAATTTTTGATGCTAGAGCACTGTGATTTTGGTGTATAACTCAAGAGTTCAAAGAATTGAGTGATATTTTTATAACAGAACTCCTTTTACTCTCATACTTATTTATATAATATCTAGAAGTATCTATAAAAGACAAAAAATATTAGAATTGATGCAAACCTGCTTCTGTAATACGTGATATTCATCCATTGATGCATGAAATAAGCTTTTTTCTTTTAAAGGCCTCACCTTATTAAGGGATACATTTCCAATAATATTTTTACCTTTATATTTAATCATTTATTAAAATTTGTAAAATATTTGTTTTGATCAATTGGGTACTGATAATCATGGTAATGATAACTTAGTCTGAAATATTGTAAAATCACAGCCTTATAACAGGGAACAAATTAAATTCTATTTATGTATTATATATATATATCTGTGTGTATATATATATATATATATATATATATTTTTTTTTTTTTGGCGGTATGTGGGCCTCTCACTGTTGTGGCCTCTCCCGTTGCGGAGCACAGGCTCCGGACGCGCAGGCTCAATGGCCATGGCTCCCAGCCGCTCCGCGGCATGTGGGATCTTCCTGGACCGGGGCACGAACCCGTGTCCCCTGCATCGGCAGGCGGACTCTCAACCACTGCGCCACCAGGGAAGCCCTAAATATATTTTTTTCCCAGAGATATATGGAAGCTTTATCGATAAGACTTTTGAGAATTTTAGGATAAAATTAAGTGGGAGAAGGGAATGGAAGCAGGAGTTCAAGAAAGAAAAAGAAGGCTTCCCTCATTGCTCAATGATTAAGAATCCGCCTGCCAATGGAGGGGATATGGGTTCGAGCCTTGGTCCGGGAAGATCCCACATGCCGCGGAGCAACTAAGCCCCATGTGCCACAACTACTAAGCCTGCACTCTAGAGCCCGTGAGCCACAACTACTGAAGCCCGTGCACCTAGAGCCCGTGCTCTGCAACAAGAGAAGCCACTTCAATGAGAAGCCCACGCACTGCAACGAAGAGTAGGCCCTGCTCACCGCAACTAGAGAAAGCCTGCGCGCAGCAACGAAGACCCAATGCAGCCAAAAATAAATAAATAAATTTTAGAAAAGAAAGAAAAATAATGTAGAATTTCTGATTATTTAAGAAGAGTGTATGAAGATATTTTTAAGTGGATGATTGTGAATTACAGTAGACATTAAAAGAATGATGTAACAGGGTTTTTTTTAATGTCAGTATTTATGATATTGCTGGAGATTACATCCTTGCCACTATGTAAACTTAAGACAAAATACTGTAAAGAAAAAATTATGCAAGGAACTATACAGTTTTTAAAAATTCCTTTGGGGGGCTTCCCTGGTGGTGCAGTGGTTGAGAGTCCGCCTGCCGATGCAGGGGACACGGGTTCGTGCCCCGGTCCGGGAAGATCCCACATGCCGCAAAACGGCTAGGCCCATGAGCCATGGCCGCTGAGCCTGCGCTCCGCAGCGGGAGAGGCCACAACAGTGAGAGGCCCGCGTACTGCAAAAAGAAAAAAAATTCCTTTGGGGGTACTTGAGCAAAGATATTTAAAGACCCTGGAATAGAACCCAAAATCTTTAGTGTGGCAGTGACATTTCTGTCTACCTTTTCAATTTTCAGCTTTCTACTATTCTTCATCTACCTTAAATATTTCCAAACTCTCCTATTTTCTATACTTTCTATTCCTGGAAAATGGTCTACATTTTTCATTGTTTCTACATTGTCTCCATGTTGAATGGTCGTCTTTTCCCATTTTCCACTCTAAAAATCCTACCCACCTTTCAAAGTGCAGATCGAGAGTTTCTCTTCCCTGAGCTGTTCTTGGTTCTAGTCTCTGACGTTTTTTCCTTTTATCTTTTTTTAAAAAAATAATTAATTAATTTATTTTTGGCTGCATTGGGTCTTCATTTCTGTGTGGGCTTTCTCTAGTTGCGGCGTGTGGGGGCTACTCTTTGTTGCGGTGCATGGGCTTCTCATTGTGGTGGCTTATCGTAGCAGAGCTCAGACTCTAGGCATGTGGGCTTCAGTAGTTGTGGCACGTGGGCTCAGTAGTTGTGGCTCATGAGCTCTAGAGCACAGGCTCAGTAGTTGTGGCGCATGGACTTCGTTGCTCTGAGGCATGTGGGATCTTCCCAGACCAGGGCTTGAACCCGTGTCCCCTGAATTGGCAGGCGGATTCTCAACCCCTGCACCACCAGGGAAGTCCCTCCTTTTACCTTTCCTATGGCATTTTGACACTGCATCTGATATTATGGCTGTTTGTCTTCACATCTTAGAGGGCTACATTTTAAGCTCTTTAAAGGCACAGCCATTCTTTTTTGGATCCCTGATGTTTCCTTTCACATAATGATTGTTCACAAGATACTTGTTACATGAATTAATATGTTTTATCCATAAGAAGTTTGTTTTTTTAAAATTTATTCTAAGTGTCTATTCAGCCCAATATTGGCTCTTGTTACTTTAATATACACAGCTGACCCTTGAACAGCACAGGTTCGGACTGAGTGGGTTCACTTATACATGGAGTCCTTTTTTTTTTTCAGTAAATATATGGGAAAACTTCTTTGGGATTTGCAACACTTTGAAAAAACTCACAGATTAACCACATAGCCTAGAAATATTTTAAAAAATTAAGAAAAAGTTAAATATCTTAATGCCTAAAATATATGTAGATACTAATTTATTTTATTGTATACTTCCATAAAACATATACAAATCTAATATAAAAAGTTAAAATTTATCAAAACTTGGGCACACAAACACTAACAGATTGTATATGGCACAATTTTCAGTCGAGAGAAATGTAAACAAACAAAAACAATATTAAATCATGAATGCATAAAATTAACTGTAGCACACACTGCACTACTGTACTGATTTCTTAGCCACTTCCTGTTGCTATCGCAGTGAGCTCAAGAGTTGCAAGTATCTGCTTAAAATGTCATGTGAGGCTAATCATGTCCATGTGAGCAGTTCACCTCTCCATTGGATTGTGTATCACAGTAAAAAGTGATCTCTCGAGGTTCTAGAGTATTTTTCATCACGTTTAGTGCAATAGCGTAAACCTTGAATAACACCATGGGACCCATACAAAGTACCACTAGTGATGCTGGAGGTGTTCCCAAGAAGCAGAAAAAAGTCATGACGTTACAAGAAAAAGTTGAATTGCTTGATATGCACCGTAGATTGAGGTCTGCAGCTGTGGTTGTCCACCATTTCAAGATAAATGAATCCAGTATAAGAACCATTGTTAAAAAAAAAAAAAAGGAAATTCTTGAAACTGTCACTGCAGCTACACCAGCAGACATGGAAACCTAGACTTCTTGTGAAATACAATTTTGTCTCATATTGAAAATGCAGCTTTTACGTGGGTGCAGGATTGCTTTAAGAAAGGCATACCTATAGACTGTAATATTATTTGAGAAAAAGCAAAGTCATTATATGACAATTTAAAGCAAAAGGAAGGTGAAGGATCTAAAGGTGGAGAGTTTAATGATAGCAAAGGATGGCTTGAAAATTTTAGAGTGATGTTCGGCTTTAAAAATGTCAAGATAACAGGAGAAACAACTTCTGCCAACCAAGAGGCAATAAATGAATTCCCAGATGCCATTAAGAAAATAATTGAGGAGAAAAGATGCCTGCCTGGACAGGTTGTTAATATAGACAAAAGTGCCCTATTCTGGAAAAAAAATACTACAAAGGACCACTTATTAGTAAGGAAGAGAAACGAGCCCTGGGATTTAAGGCAGGAAGGGACAGGCTAACCCTACTGTTTAGTGCAGATGCATTGGGTTTATGATCAGGACTGCCCCTATCTGTAAAGCTGCTAATGCCCAAGCCTTGAAAGGAAAAAATAAACACCGGGTGCTAGTCTTTTGATTGTACAAGAAGACCTGGACAACAAGACCCTTCTTCTAAATTGATTCCATCAGTGCTTTGTTCCTGAAGTCAGGAAGAACTTTGCCAAGTTAAGGGACTGCCATTTAAAGATTTTTTTAGGTACTGGACAATGCCCCCGGCCACCTAGAGCCCCATGAGTTCAACACCAAAGATGTCCAAGTGGTTACTTGCCCCCAGCACAACATCTCTAATTTAGCTTCTAGTTCAGAGGGTCATAAGGACCTTTAAGGCTAATTACACATGATATTCTATGGAAAGGATTGCCAATGGTATGGGATCACGTAGAACATCATGAAAATCTGGAAGGATTATACAATTGAAGACGCCATTGCGGTGTTATGAACAAAACCTGAGTAAGCCATCAAGCCAGAAACAATAAATTCCTGGTGGAGAAAACCGTGTCCAGATGTTGTGCATGACTTCATAGGATTACAACAGAGCCAATCAAGGAAATCATGAAAGAGATTGTGGATATGGCAGAAAAGGTGGGAAGAGGGTGAAGGGCTTCAAGATATCGATCTTGGAGAAATTCAGTAGCTAATAAACACCACACCAGAGGAATTAACAGAAGATGATTTGATGGAAATGAGTTCTTTCAAACCAATGCCAGACGATGTGGAAGAAGATGTAGAAGAATCAGTGCCAGAAAATAAATTGACATTAGATAGTCTGGCGGAAGGGCTCTGATTATTCAAGACTGCTTTTGACTTCTTTTACGACATGGATCCTTCTGTGATACGGCTACTGAAACTAAACCATAAGGTGCAATGAAGGATTGGTACCATAGAGAAACATTTTTTAGAGAAATTATAAAGCAAAAAAAAAAAAAAATCAGCCAGAAATTATGTATTTCTGTAAAGTTACACTGAATGTGCCTGCCTGCCCTTCCCCCTCCTCTGCCTCCTCGGACTACGCAACATGTCGATGATGAGGATGAAGACCTTCTTGATGATCCACTTCCACTTAATGAATGGTAAATAATCACCTTGCCATTCAGTTAATAACCTTGTCTGTTGTGTGTATGCGAGTGTCTTCCTGTGAAAATCTAATAACTGTAAGGCAAGAACTGTATGAGATGTCCTTGTGTCGTCGTTATCATTTTCATGTAGACCTGTAGACCATTGTGTGCTAGGCCTGTATTGAAGTGGATAGCCTGTCCTTGCATAGGCGTAAGGTGAGTGATATTTAATACAGAATTAATAATGTGTTAGTTTTCTTACTGTTTTGTAAGTGCTTTCAAAGAATTACTGTACAGTAGCTTCTCTTGTAATTGGAGAAACTGTGTATCAGCCTATCATCACTGGTAAGTGTTTTTTTAAAAACTGGTAACGGTATTTCCAATACTGTATTATGAATATGACTGTAATACTGTAAGCCATAAAATTTTTTATAACAGTTTATTCATTAGTGTATAGGCGAAGCTACTGTGAAGCATTATATCTATTATACTAGAATATCATAAAGCAATCATATTGCTGTCTCTTCATTATTAATGCATGAATTGAACTGTTATGCCTGTAAATAAATACAAATTTCCTTTACACATTACCTTTTCATTTTAAAAAATAAATTATATATGATTTATAATATTAGTCTCAGGTGTACAACATAGCCAGTATATTTATAGATTATATTCCATTTAAAGTTATTACAAAATAATGGCTGTATTTCCCTGTGCTGTATGATATGTCCTTGTTTCATATTTATTTTGTGCATAGAAGTTTGTATCTCCTAACTATTAGTAAGGCTTCCAGTCAGTGGTAGGCTATTAGTAGTTATGTTTTTGGTGAGTCAAGTTATATGTGATTTATCAACTCAGTGGGAGTTGGCTCCCAATCCCCAAGTTGTTCAAGGATCAACTGCGCGTTCCTTGAAATGCTAATAAAAAGTACAAACTGGTCTTTGAAATAGTGTCTATTTCGGCAATTAAAAGTATTTTTATCCTTGTATCGGATGCAAAGGAAGCTCCAGAGGTTTCGTTTTGCACTGGGTAGTAGGGTACAGAAAATTGCAAGTCAGTATATAATCATGCCTTAACTGACAAGGTGTCGGTTAAGAATAGTATATTAATAAATGATAGTTAATCAGTTGCATTGTGGTTTATAAGTGACGAAGCAAAGACATCATCCACTGTTTCTCTCGAAGAACCTTGAAAGCGAAACAGGTTATTTACCCAGGTCAAATTACCACAGGTGAATTTCTCTTTAGCACAGTTCTCCCTCAGTACCTGCCAGGGATTGGTTCCAGACCCCCTCCTCCCAAAACCAAAATCCACAGATGCTCAAATCCCTTATATAAAATGGCATAGTACTGTGGGGCCTCCATATCCATGGGTTTTCCATCTGTGGACGTGGAGCGCCAACTGTATGTCTCACAGCTGTTCACCTCTTCACACCTCTTGCTCCTTCTAAGAGGTTTTCTTAAAAGTGGCATCTGCCTCAAATTAGGTTGGTAAATTTTTTCTATCTTGCCCCTCTTCTCCTTAATCCTCCTCAAATCTGTGTCTCTTGTGTGTCTTTCTACAAAGGTCACGTGCAGGTGATTTTGAAGCTCATTTCTATAATTGTGTTTATTATTGATAATGTACTGTGCTTTTGGGTGTAGGTAACACATGCTCATTTTTATTCCTGTTTCAGTGCCTGACTATAAAGGAGGACTGTAATGCTGAGACTGTTTGGAACTGTAATAGCACATGAGGAAAGAAAGACTTCTTTTGAATTGGGTGCAGTTTTTGAAGGACTTACTCCCACCTACCCAGAATGTAGAAATATTCTTAGATTATCTTACAGATTACGTGAAAGTTATAAAGTAAGAAATGATTTGTATTATAGGACTTCAAGAAGTAAGAATATAATTTCTTCTCTGTCCTCATCCAAGATGATGGCATGTTGAGCATTAGCTGAAATGTAGGGAAATGAAATCATAAGTTAGTTCCTTATGACAGCAAATACGGCAGTCGTTAGCTCCTCCCATCCCTGAGGGAACCAGTAGCTCCTCCCAACCGTGCCACTCCTCTCGTCCAAGGTGGGATCTTTTTGCCGCTCCCCGTGGGTCGTGGCTGACTTTGTAACTTGCTTTTACCAACAGAAGGGGGCAGATCTAAAAGTGTGCCTGTTCTGGGCTTGGGCTTAAGAGTCCTAGCTGTCTCTGCTATTCTTTTGAAGCCCTGAGCCACTAGGTGAAGAATTGCAGCTAGCCTGCTGGAGAGAGTGAGATGAGGTCAGCCTCCAGCTTTCTCAGCATCTCAGCTGTGGTCGCAGGCATGTGAGTGAAGCCATCTTGGATTCTTGAGTCCTAGGAGAGATCCAGTTGACATCACGTGAAGCAGAGATGAGGCTATCCTTGCTGAGCCCTGCCCAAGTTATAGAACCATGAACAAGTAAATGGTCGGTTACTCTTTTAAGCTACTGAATGTTGAGGCAGTTTGTTATAACTGAATACACAGCTGAATAGATATCTGAGTATCTATGTAGATAACTGAAATAGATTGCTAGAAACTGAAACTGATGTTGAGATAGCAGCCAGAGGAAAATTTTCTGCATCTAAGGAAAAATAGACACTGTATAGGGCTCAGAGTATAGAAAATACTAGTGGAGAGATTGGGTCTCTGGACAAATGGAGAAACTGAGACTTTCATCTTTGGAGAAGTTTCTAAAACTGAGACCAGTTATCTTAACATATGGGTAATCAGTGTCTCATGTAAGTGGTACACTGAATTGAGTGGGAAAATATTTTGAGTAGGCTACTCTGTGTTTGGGCATCTCTACAGATAACGTCTCTTGAGGCTCAAATGGAGAACTGCACAGATGTGTTTGGCTGTCTCAAGAGTCTTCTCGTCAGCACTTCACGGCCATGTGTAGCACCCTTCTTTCCTATTTTTTTTTTTTTTTTTTGAGGTTAAGGGGTTGGGAAGACAAAAGAGGAGTTGATATCTAGCTGTATAGGGAGTTTTAGCTATTGTTTCTTTTTGTGAACTTTGTGTTCTGCTTTGAGTGGCCTTAGGTGAAACGATTCACTACAGTGGAAACTTACAAGGAAATCTAGTTATTTGAAATCATTCAAAACTACGGTAGGCCTTTAGGGGTTTCGGAAACCATGTTATATAGGCAACTATCTATGTACAGAGTCACTCTTGAATATATATAAAATGTGTGTCTCTCTTAAGTGGTTAAATTCCAGACATTTTCTAACATAGTTGAGTTCCTACTAATTTATTTGAAATATTATGGCCCTAAGTGCATTAAAATTGGTTCAGTTTTTGGTTAATTTATTCATAAATCATTAAAAATTTATTGGTAATTGATTTTCTCCTATTTTGTCCATGTATTAGGATATCTGTGGTATAAAGACGAAGAATTATTCCAAATTGTTTCATACACTGCTATTGAGGTCTTGCTTTCTTAATTTCTTAACCAAAATCATTTTCTTCTAATTTTGTGAATCCAAACCTCATACCGAGTGGCTTAACTACATTCTTTCCATCTATTACACACTTACTGCTAACAAAGATCATATAATCTGGGAAAAATGGATTTGCACCAGATAATTCACCAGCTGTGTCTTCTGTTTTATTGATGACGCATTACTCTGTAACAAGGTCCTACTTATTCACAAAAACATTTAGACACATCTAGTGATGGGAAAAATCTAAAATAATTTAAGAGAATGCCAATTCCTTTTGTGCAAAGAGAAGGTAATAGTTCACCTGGAAAGGTCTGAAAGGGAAGAAATGCCTTTTAGAACTTGATGCACTGGAATGAATCTGGATCATGGTAATGTTTAAAAAACAAAACAAGGTGCAAATGAAAATAAGATGCTATGCAGTTAGGTTGCCTCAGACATCAAAAAGCCTGTATTTCTATGTTGTGCCTGCCGATATAGAGGAACACTCACTTGTTTTGGACAAAAGTTCTAATTGATTGAGACCAGCAGTGACGTGGGTGAGGGGAGACAGTGGTTACTAGACAGTGAGGTCCCTGAAGGCAGGAGCTGTGCCATCATTGTTATCCTTGTTCCTGTTTACAGAAAGCATCTATTATATATTTTACCTTATTTGTTTCCAACACTTACAACCATCCTGCAAGAGAGGTGTGATTGTTCTCATTTTACCAATGATGAAACTGAGTCTCAGAGATGTAAAGTAACTTGCCCGAAGTGGCATCTTAGGAATGGTGGACTTGGGATTCAAACTCAGATCTTTATTTATGGCCTTATTTCTCAAATACCTTACGTGATTATGGAATAAAAAATGGTGAACATTCTTTAAAAGTTTATCCAGTAGAAAAAAAAGCTTTGTGACAGGAAAATTTGCAGGTTCTCCTAGGCTTTGATGAGGGGAAGAGGGGGTGCTAGAGAAATAGTAGCAATAATCATAACTGTCAAGAGTTTTCAGATTGGATGGGACCTAGCTTTGGGAACCATGATTGGAAGAATTCCTAAGCCTCGCTTATTGAAGTTTTCCTGACCATTAGGTACATGTAAAGGGCATTAGGTACATGTAAAGACCATTAGGTGGCATTTCAGGGAAGCAATTGAGAAAGAGGCATTTCCTTTGCTAAAAGAACAAGGTTTGGCTTATTATTTCTCATAAATGGAATTCAGGAGTCCCAGTATTTGGACTAAAGGTAATTTGTGTGTTACAGTACATACACTGGGTAGCTGCCTGATGCAGAATGATTCCTCCTTGGTTTCAAATTCCTTGGGAATTTGCTCTTCTTCCTGATATTTTAGACGCTTGTTCTGAATGGGACTAGCCATTTTTAAAACAAGTTTGCTTCCCTGTCAAGCAGTAATTGGTGCAAGTGGTCCAATCATACATAGGAAGACCATATAATTACTCACATGGGGTCATTTTTCTCCTGACTTTTCATTTTGAAAAATTTTAGAATTTTTCAGAAAGAATAATACAGTGAATATAATCTGTTGAATTATCTAGATTCATTAATTTGTTAACATTTTGTGACATTTGCTCTGTATCTCTCTTTTGATGTAGCCTTTTTTTTTTTTTTCCAAATCATTTGAAAGCAAGATGTAGACATTATTGACATTTTCCCATTAAATCCTTTGGTGTGTATATCACAGAACAAAGGATATTATTCTTCTACATAAGCACAGTATTGCCATCATATACAGTTGTTCCCCTAAATGTTCCTTATAGGTGTTCCCCCACTCTCTCTGATCATACATTTCATTGGGTTTTCTAGTTTCAATCTTATTTAAAAACATCTTTTACAACACTGACATTTTTGAAGCATCCATTATGATTGTAATAGAATGTCCCACAGTCTAGATAGTTCTAATGTTTCCTTATAATTAGCTTCAGATAAAACATTTTGGCAAGCATACTGCATAAATAATGTTATGGAAATTGGGATAGTTTAGAGAGTGCAATGTGCACTATTGGTCATTATGCTGAGACAACAGCATTAGTGTGGCTACTTGGCCACACTAATCATAGAACCCCACCTGCAGTCAAAGTGGCTAGTCCAGATATTGGCACATCATCTAAACTGGGCCAATCGGAGTCCTCCTCTGAAATAGTTTATATTGATTGGAGGAAAGAAGGCTCTTTCACACTGGTTGCTAAGCTCTTTGTCCGAAGTTGGGAAATTTTGAAATGTAGATAGAAATAAAATAGAATAAGTGAATCCTGATGGCACTCATCCTCTGGTGCCAGTTGTCTCTAAAATTAGGTTCATTTCTGCTCTTTAAAAAAAATTATCGAACGTTTATCATGTGCCAAGCAATTTTCTAGGGCTTTACACGTATTAAATGATACCATTTCCCTTAAAGTTTCAGGAGATCGTTTTTATTTCTGTCCCCATTTTATAGGAGCCAAGGAAGGAGAAGCTTAATTGGCTCACCAGAGATGGCACAACTAAAAAAGGGCGGAGCCAAAATAAGAATCCATGGTACACGATGTCAATTACAGTGGTAAGATGCCATCCACTGTTCACTCTTGTGCATAAACTGGTTAGCTTAGATTTCTATCATTTGAAGTCCTAGAGTCCAGGTTAATACCCATATGACCTCCAGTTCTCTAGGAATTGAAGAATCAAGTCAAGTCTGAAAAGATGAGATGTGAATGGGAAAAGCCCCCTTCTTAGGCCCTGTTTTCATTTGTCTTCAGGTGTGCTCTTGATTTAGCGTTTTCCAACAGTTTGTTTGTAGGGACCTGCAGAGTGTTCCTGTAATGAGTACATTAATAATGAAAGAATTTTGGCAAAGACAAGGTTGAAGCTTTGATAATTAGTGTTTAGTCAAACCACTTAAAATGTTTAGGACATAAATTAAGAGGACATAATCTTTCACATATTGAATCTTTCACTGTATTACCACTCTCAGAGCCAGTTGTTTTAAGAGGCTCTCTTCTTAATGTGTTGGATGACTGTGTAGTCAGTTTTAAAATATAAAACAAGTTCGTATGAAGGAAGTGGTCTTCTTGATGACAATGACAGATGACAGGGTATTGTGAAATTTTAATGTGTAGCATGATTGGTTGCAAATTGCTTCCATGTTTGCTGAGGTAATTTGCAAATAAGAGATGAGTCAGGAGAGACCTTCAAGATGGCAGAGGAGTAAGTAAGACATGGAGATCACCTTCCTCCCCACAAATACATCAGAAATACATCTACATGCAGAACAACTCCTACAGAACACCTACTGAACGCTGGCAGAAGACCTCAGACTTCCCAAAAGGCAAGAAACTCCCCACGTACCTGGGTAGGGCAAAAGAAAAAAGGAAACACAGAGGCAAAAGGGAGCTGTGAAGGAGGAAAAGTTTCCACACACTAGGAAGCCCCTTCACGGGTGGAGACGGGGTTGGGGGCGGCGGGGAAGCTTCAGAGCCGCGGAGGAGAGCGCAGCAATAGGGCTGCAGAGGGCAAAGCGGAGAGATTCCCACACAGAGGATCAGGGCCGACCGGCGCTCACCAGCTCGAGAGGCTTCTCTGAACACCCGAGGGGGCAGGCGGCGGCTGGGAGCTGAGGCTCAGGCTTCGGAAGTCAGATCCCAGGGAGAGGACTGGGGTTGGCGGCGTGAACACAGGCTGAAGGGGGCTAGTGCGACACAGCTAGCCGGGAGGGAGTACGGGAAAAAGTCTGGAACTGCCAAAGAGGCAAGAGGCTGTTGTTTCGGGGTGCGCGAGGAGAGGGGATTCAGAGCATCGCATAAATGAGCTCCAGATACAGTGCGAGCTGCTGCTTTCAGCGCGGACCCCAGAGATGGGCATGAGACGCTAAGGCCGCTGCTGCAGCCAACAAGAAGCCTGTGTGCAAGCAGAGGTCACTATCCACACCTCCCCTCCCAAGAGCCTGTGCAGCCCGCCACTGCCAGGGCCTTGTGATCCAGGGACAAATTCCCCGGGAGAACACACGGCGCACCTCAGGCTGGTGCAACGTCACGCCGGCCACTGCTGCTGCAGGTTCGCCCCGCATTCCGTACCCCTCTCTCCCCTCGGCCTGAGCGAGCCAGAGCCCCCTAATCAGATGCTATTTTAACCCCGTCCTGTCTGGGCGGGGAACAGATGTCCTCTGGCGACCTACATGCAGAGGCGGGGCCAAATCCAAAGCTGAACCCCAGGAGCTGTGCGAACAAAGAAGAGAAAGGGAAATCTCTCCCAGCAGCCTCAGGAGCAACGGATTAAATCTCCACAATCAACTTGATGTACCTGCATCTCTGGAATACCTGAATAGACAACGAAACAACCCAAAATTGAGGTGGTGGATTTTGGGAACAACCGTAGGCTTGGGGTATGCTTTCTGCATCTAATTTGTTTCTGGTCTTAATGTTTATCAAATGCTAACAGCCATAAAAGGGAAAGTGACAGTAAGACAATCACAGTAGGGAACTGTAACACCCCACTTTCACCAATGGACAGATCATCCAAACTGAAAGTAAATAAGGAAACACAAGCTTTAAACGATACATTAAACAAGATAGACTTAATTGATATTTATAGAACATTCCATCCAAAAACGACAGAATACACTTTCTTCTCAAGTGCTCGTAGAACATTCTCCAGGATAGATCATATCTTGGGTTCAAAATCAAGCCTTGATAGATTTAAGAAAACTGAAATTGTATCAAGTATCTTTTCCAACCACAGTGCTATGAGACTAGATATTGATTACAGGAAAAAATCTGTAAAAAATAGAAACATATGGAGGCTAAACAATACACGACTAAATAACCAAGACGTCACTGAAGAAATCAAACAGGAAATCAAAAATTACCTAGAAACAAATGACAATGAAAATACGATGACCCAAAACCTATGGGATGCAGCAAAAGCAGTTCTAAGAGGGAAGTTTATAGCAATACAATCCTACCTGAAGAAACAAGAAACATCTCAAATAAAAACCGAACCTTACACCTAAAGCAATTGGAGAAAGAAGAACAAAAAAACCCCCAAAGTTAGCAGAAGGAAAGAAATCATAAAGATCAGATAACAAATAAATGATAAAGAAATGAAGGAAAAATAGCAAAGATCAATAATACTAAAAGCTGGTTCTTTGAGAAGATAAACAAAATTGATAAACCGTTAGCCACACTCATGAAGAAAAAAAGGGGGAACACTCAAATCCATTGAATTAGAAATGAAAAAGGAGAAGTGACAACAGACGCTGCAGAAATACAAATGATCATGAGAGATTACTACAAGCGATTCTATGCCAATAAAATGGACAAACTGGAAGAAATGGACAAATTCTTAGAAAGCACAACCTTCTGAGACTGAACCAGGAAGACATAGAAAATATGAACAGACCAATCACAAGCACTGAAATTGAGACTGTGATTAACATCTTCCAACAAACAAAAGCCCAGGACCAGATGGCTTCAGAGGCAAATTCTATCAAACATTTAGAGAAGAGCTAACACCTATCCTTCTCAAACTCTTCCAAAATCTAGCAGAGGGAGGAACACTCCCAAACTCATTCTATGAGGCCACCATCACCCTGATACCAAAACCAGACAAAGATGTCACAAAGAAAGAAAACTACAGGCCAATATTACTGATGAACATAGATGCAAACATCCTCAACAAAATACTAGCAAACAGAATCCAACAGCACATTAAAAGGATCATACACCATGATCAAGTGGGGTTTATCCCAGGAATGCAAGGATTCTTCAATATACACAAATCAGTCAATGTGATACACCATATTAACAAGTTGAAGGAGAAAAACCGTAGGATCATCTCAGTAGATGCAGAAAAGCTTTTGACAAAATTCAACACCCATTTCTGATAAAAACCCTCCAGAAAGTAAGCAAGGAGGGAACTTACCTCAACATAATAAAGGCCATATATGACAAACCCACAGCCAACATTGGTCTCAGTGGCGAAAAACTGAAACCATTTCCACTAAGATCAGGAACAAGACAAGGTTGCCCACTCTCACCACTGTTATTGAACATAGTTTTGGAAGTTTTAGCCACAGCAATCAGAGAAGAAAAAGAAAGGGAATCCAAATTGGAAAAGAAGAAGTAAAGCTGTCACTGTTTGCAAATGACATGATACTATACATAGAGAATCCTAAGGATGCTACCAGAAAACTACTAGAGCTAATCAATGAATTTGGTAAAGTAGCAGGATACAAAATTAATGCACAGAAATCTCCTGCATTTCTGTACACTAATGATGAACAATCTGAAAGAGAAATTAAGGAAACACTCCCATTTGCCATTGCAACATAAAGAATAAAATACCTAGGAATAAACCTACCTAAGGAGACAAAAGACCTGTATGCATAAAACTATAAGACACTGATGAAAGAAATTAAAGATGATACAAATAGATGGAGCGATATACCATGTTCTTGGATTGGAAGAATCAACATTGTGAAAATGACTATACTACCCAAAGCAATCTACAGATTCAGTGCAATCCCTGTCAAACTACCAATGGCATTTTTCACAGAACTAGAATAAACAATTTCACAATTTGTATGGGAACTCAAAAGACCCCGAATAGCCAAAGCAATCTTAAGAAAGAAAAACGGAGCTGGAGGCATCAGGCTCCCGGACTTCAGACTATACTGCACAGTTACAGTAATCAAGACAGTATGGTATGGGAAAAAAAACAGAAGTATAGATCAGTGTAATAGGTAGAAAACCCAGAGATAAACCCACCCAAATATGGTCACCTTACTTTTAATAAAGGAGGCAAGAATATACAATGGAGAAAAGACAGCATCTTCAATAAGTGGTTCTGGGAAAACTGGACAGCTATATGTAGAAGAATGAAATTAGCACACTCCCTAACACCATGCACAAAAATAAACTCAAAATGGATTAAAGATCTAAATGTAAGGCCAGACACTATAAAACTCTTAAAGGAAAACATAGGGAGAACACTCTATGACATAAATCACAGCAAGATCCTTCTTGATCCATCTCCTAGAGAAATGGAAATAAAAACAAAAATAAACAAATGGGACCTAATGAAACTTAAAAGCTTTTGCACAGCAAAGGAAACCATAAACCAGACGAAAAGACAACCCTCAGAATGGGAGAAAATATTTGTAAACGTAACAACTGACAAAGGATTAATCTCCAGAATTTACAAGCAGCTCGTGCAGCTCAATGTCCAAAACCAAACAGTGCAATCCACAAACGGGCAGAAGACCTAAATAGACATTTCTCCAAGGAAGATATACAGATTGCCAACAAACAGATGAAAGGATGCTCAACATCACTAATCATTATAGAAATGCTGATCAAAACTACGATGAGGTATCACCTCACACCAGTCAGAATGGCCATCATCAAAAAATCTACAAACAATAAATGCTGGAGAGGGTGTGGAGAAAAGGGAACCCTCTCGCACTGTTGGTGGAACTGTAAATTGATACAGTCACTATGGGGAACAGTTTGGAGGTTCCTTAAAAAGCTAAAACTAGAACTACCATACGACCCAGCAATCCCACTACCTGGCAAATACCCTGAGAAAACCATAATTCAAAAAGAGTCATGTACCACAATGTTCATTGCAGCTCTGTTTTCAATAGCCAGGACACAGAAGCAACCTAAGTGTCCATCGACAGATAAATGGATAAAGAAGATGTGGCACATGTATACAATGGAGTATTACTCAGCCTTAAAAAGAAATGAAATTGAGTTATTTGTAGTGAGGTGGATGGACGTAGAGTCTGTCATACAGAGTGAAGTAAGTCAGAAAGGGAAAAACAAATACCATATGCTAACACATATATATGGAATCAAAAAAAAATGGTTTTGAAGAACCAGGGGCAGGACAGTAATAAAGATGCAGACGTAGAGAATGGGCTTGAGGACACGGGGTGGGGGAAGTGTAAGCTGGGACGAAGTGAGAGAGTGGCATGGACATATATACACTACCAAATGTAAAATAGCTAGTAGGAAGCAGCTACATAGAACAGGGAGATCAGCTCTGTGCTTTGTGACCACCTAGAGGGGTGGAGTAGGGAGGGTGGGAGGGAGACGCAAGAGGCAGGAGATACAGGGATGTATGCATATACATAGCTGATTCACTTTGTTATAAAGCAGAAATTAACACACCCTTGTACAGCAATTATACTCCAATACAGGTGTTAAAAAAAAATAAAAGAGATGAGTCAGATCTTCCGTTAGGATCATAGCAGGTTAGAGTGAAAAAATCCAAAAGTTAACAGAGATGTTGTTTAACTCTGATTGACCTTCTTAACTCTTAAATATTAAATAGAATCAATGGAATTCCATTCTTGAGACCCCAGGTATAATTTTTAGGTATTTATGTTTTTTAAGATGAAACAGAAGATATTATTCACAAGTATAAGTTATTATGACCATTTTTATACCAAACCGTAAGTTTTCCCTGTGTACTGAGTGACATTATGTGTCAGTCATTGTTCTGAGTTATTTTCACACATGAATCTGAAATCAGAGTTGGAATAAGAATAAAGAACAGTGAGAAGGATGGGCTAAAGGGAACCATGTCTCTATTGGTAAGCCAGCTTTCTTAAATCTTCACGAAGGGGCTATTGTCACTGTTATTTTACAGGAGGAAAAGCTGAGCCCTTAAGTTACTTGTTTAAGGTCAGTTAGTAGATGGTGGTCTGAAATTAGAACTCAGGTCTTTCTTGCTGCAAAGAGCAAGTTCTTTCCATTATCACATGCTGGCGTTCAGGAGAGAATGAATGATGTTGAATGAATAAAAGAAAATAATCATGAGCATGTAGGCTGGGATTTGAGGTGAGCCTTGATCTACAATATTTGTCCAGTGTAATAAATATATGCTGTTGTTTAAACATACATAAATATGTATGTTCAAGGGCTAAACGCTGTGATTTTTTCCCAATTATTTAGATTCAGTGTGTAATTTATTTCCTTTATAAGTAAAGACAACCAACCTTAATGCGTGATATATAAAGGTGACCTGTATTTCAGCAAATATAGATTAGACTTTAGTATGTTGGTAACACCGTATTGCTGTAAAATGTTAGAGGTTAGAATGTTTTTGCACACATTTTATTCCAGATTCCCTCATTTCTAGGGGCATAGAGGAATGAAGTATTATGGTGCCAGGTTATATTTTCAATTTGTAGTGGCTTTCCCCCTGATTGTAGGCTAAAGTATTTCAGTGAGACTTCATTTCTCTTAGGGCTTATTTTACGGGGCCTACACTAATGTTCAAGAGTTGATTGAGTTATTTTTTATACTCATGGCACATATATATTTCTCTTATCTGTTTTTCTCTTGTAGAAACAATTTGTTGTCTTTTAATTACATGAGAAATACACACTTATTAGCCTCCACTCTCTCCCTATTATGTATACATGCGAACAGGGATTTCATCTTAAGTTAATCCCTCAAATGCTATCAGGAAAGACATTTTAAACAGTCATGATAGGACTTGGTGGATGACAGCTGACTTGGAGCGAGGGTAGAGTGTGATTCAACCATTGTTAAATGTCTGTGTCCCTTTCATTGCATTCCTGTTTCTAACTTCCGTAACCAGTTAGCAACAATAGGTGAACATATGATCTATTTCTTTGCGTTGGTAAAATCACAGTTCAAGAAGACATAGTTTCCTTAGTTACTTTTAAGGAACACTCTTTACGGCACTTGATATAGTTAGATGAAAGAAAATTCTCTCAAACATTTCTTTGAACTAAAATGAAAAGGCTTAAATGTTTAGTTACATAACCCTAATGAAATATTTTCTTCTGTCTGCATGGATACAGGTTATTCTGATGGGATGCAGAACCAAATGACATCTAAACGTCAAATACATTAAACATTCTGCAAGACCTTATACATTTAAAAAGTCTGGATTCTCTTCCTAGATAGTTGTGTGTGTATATGTATACACACACACACAACTATCTAGGAAGAGAATATACATATATATACTCATACATGGTATTTTGCTTACGATTTAAGTTGTTTGTGAACCTTCTGATGCTCATTCGGGGATCCAGATCGGACACCTATGGTCCATTTATAATTGATGTAGTTCCTATGTAATTGCTGGGTAGTATATTTTTAAGTCACTAGATTGACCCCTAAGGTTAAACACCTGTTGGATTTTGCCTCAACCCTGATTGGAGTTGGGGGGATACCTGTGTCTCTTCTGTACCTGTAGCAAAACACTGTGCTCCCTCTGCATTGCTTCATTAGCACTAAACACAGGGCAAATTCTCACAATGATTCCCCATGATAATTGTCTTTTTTGGAAAATATCTTATTAATGGCAATAAATCAAAACATGGCATTTCATGTTCTGATTCACGTGCTACACCTAAGAATGTGTTTGTGTTTGCTTGGGTTTTCAGGGAGGGTTCCTTTTGCTCCATAAACCTCCCTCTCCCCAACCCTAATCTCTTTCCCCTGCCAGCAAAATTGGGAGTGTTGATCTCTATTTACAGCTTTTCTGTCCCATTATTACCTTTCTTAGAAAAACTGTTGTTATATCAGTGAATGGAAGAAATGGAATTTGCTCTTGCCAAAAAGTCATGAGATACAGGGCTGCATTATTTCTCTCTTAGAGTGGAAGTGCTTTTTGGTGAATCAACTGTGGCATAAATTAACTGGACAACAACAAGAAGAATAACAACAACAAAAGCTTTAGAAATTCATTAAAAAATTATTCACAGTTCCTTTGAAAATTACCTAAATTCGTCCATACATTCATAGGCTTATGTTTCATAGGAAATAACATATGAAACAGTAACTGATACATTTGTAAAGATCACAGGAAGGTTTCAGACATTTTTATTCCCACAAAGGCCCATATTATTAAAAACACCTTGAAAATCAGTCTTCTGTATAATATTGACTACCAAAAGGAGAAAAATCACATACAGCCATTGGCTATGGGTTCTCTTTACCTTTGCAAGGATGTTTTAAAAGTTTGGAAATGTGAAAGAGAACTGATGTAATTACAAACTTCAGAGTGTGTTGTGTGTGGTGGATTATTGGCAAACAAAGCTTGGAACCAATCCTGGACATAAAAATTAATGGTACAGGGAAGCTTTGCAGACATACAACTGAAATTCCTGATGGAGTATTTCAATTTAAACTCTGCTGAATCTGGGTACTCCCACAACCAAAGCTTCAGTCTTGCTTCAGCTGGAAAGAATTATTAAGGAAATTTCCAATTAAAGTTGAAATGATTATGACAAGCCTTTCTCATGACTATGTGGTGAATGTCTAGACTTAGCTTTAATTGGTCTTATTTTAATGCATTTACTGTTTAATTGCTGGTGAGAATGATTTACTCTTTCTTAGAACTGAGATTAATGACAACTGGTGGCTTTGCTGGCATTGTTATCAGAGAAATGACCAAAAGTCTCAAAATAGAATTGAGAAGACAGATTCTAGGCACAGAGGAATGTCAGACTAATAAAGCTTCATGAAAATTTGTTTTAAAAGTATTACTACTTCAGTGATTTTGTAATGTGCCCATTAAAACTGTTTTTAATTCTTATTTTTAAATGTATGGGGTTGAGCCCATACTATGGCATTGAATATAATTACGTTTTATAGGGTGTAGGACTGACATTTTAAAAATGGATAAAAATCCAGCATCTAGAGCTATTAATTTGAAATCATAAGCTTTCTTACAGCCTCTGGATAATAATATTTTTGGTAGAATTTTTTTTTTTTGCGGTACGCGGGCCTGTCACTGTTGTGGCCTCTCCCGTTGCGGAGCACAGGCTCCGGATGCGCAGGCTCAGCGGCCATGGCTCACGGGCCCAGCCGCTCTGCGGCATGTGGGATCTTCCCGGACCGGGGCACGAACCCGTGACCCCTGCATCGGCAGGCGGACTCTCAACCACGGCGCCACCAGGGAAGCCCCATTTGAACTTTTTTTTTGGTCACTTTGGTAGTTAAAACTTTTGCCCAATTTTCTACTGTACTATTTTTAAAAATCTATGAGTTTTTATATTCTAGATAACAGTTTCTTTTTGTGTTTATATATTGCACATATCTTTCTGTATGATTGCAATTTTCTTTGTAGTTCTTTAGATAAACAGCTGTTCTTAATGTTATGTGGAAGAATTTGTCAGTCACTTTCTTCTTGGGCAATTTTGTTTGTATCTTATTTAAGAGATCTTTTGCCATTCTAAGGTCATATGGATATGTTTATTATTTTCCAAAAATTTATAGTTTTACTATTTTCATTTTGGTCTTTTCCAGTTGATTTTAGTAGATTGTTTGAATGAGTCTGATTTTATTTTACTCACATGGATATCCATTTTTCCCAGCACCACTTACTTAAAAAGCTGCCATGTCTTTACTGATGGTGCCACTTCTGTCATATGACTGCCCATTCCAATGTGGCTTGTTTCCTAGCTGTCACTGGACTAATACCATGCTGTTTTATTTACTGGAGCCTTATAATGAGTCTTGATATCTGTTAGAGCAAGTTTTCCTAACTTGTTCTTCAAAAATGTTTTTGTTATTTCAGACCTCTTGAAATCGTGTGTGTGTGTTACTTGTTTATTTTAAATTTTATTGGAATATAGTTAATTTACAATACTGTGTTAGTTTCAGGTGTACAGCAGTGATTATACATACACATATATCCACTCTTTTTTAGATACTTTTCTCATACAGGTTATCACAGAATATTGAGTAGAGTTCGCTGTGCTATACAGCAGGTCCTTGTTGGTTATCTGTCTTATACATAGTAATGTGTGTATGTTCATCCCAAGCTCCTGATTTATCCCTCCCCCCCATATTTCCCCTTTAGTAACCGTAAGTTTGTTTAGGATATCTGTAAGTCTGTTTCTGTTTTGTAAATAAGTTCATTTATATCATTTTTAAAAATTAGATTCCACATATGAGTGATATCATATGATATTTATCTTTCTCTGTCTGAATTACCTCACTTAGTATGATAATCTTTAGGTCCATCTGTGTTGCTGCAGATGGCATTATTTCACTCTTTTTTATGACTGAGTACTATTCCATTGTATATATGTACCACATCTTCTTTATCCATTCCTCTGTCAGTGGACACTTAGGTTGCTTCCATGACTTGGCTATTGTAGATAGTGCTGCAGTGAACATTGGTGTGCATGCATCTTTTTAGGTTATGGTTTTCTCTGGATATATGCCCAGGAGTGGGATTGCTGGATCATATGGTAGCTCTGTTTTTAGTTTCTTGAGGAACCTCCATACTGTTCTCCATAGTGGTTGTACCAATTTACATTCCCACCAACAGTGTAGGAGGGTCCCCTTTTCTCCACACCCTCTCCAGCATTTATTGTTTGAGGACTTTTAGATGATGGCCATTGTGACTGGTGTGAGATGATATCTCATTGTGGTTTTGATTTGCATTTCTCTGATTATTAGTGATGTTGAGCATCTTTTCATGTGCTTTTTGGCCATCTGTATGTCTTCTTTGGAGAAATGTCTATTTAAATCTTCTGCCCATTTTTTGATTGGGTTGTTTTTTTGACATAGAGGTGCATGAGCTGTTCGTGTATTTTGGAAATTAATCCCTTGTTGGTCACTTCATTTGCAAATATTTTCTTCCATTCTGAGTGTTGTCTTTTTGTTTTGTTTATGGTTCCCTTTGCTGTGCAGAAGCTTTTAAGTTTAATTAGGTACCATTTGTTTGTTTCTGTTTTTATTTTCATTACTCTAGGAGGTGGATCAAAAAGGTATTGCTGAGATTAATGTCAAAGAGTGTTCTGCCTATGTTTTCCTCTAAGAATTTTATAGTGTCCAGCCTTACATTAGGTCTTTGATCCATTTTAAGGTTTTTTTTTGTGTATGGTGTTAGAGAATGTTCTAATTTCATTATTTTACATGTAGCTGTCCAGTCTTCCCAGCACCAGTTATTGAAGAGGCTGTCTTTTCTCCATTGTATATTCTTGCCTCTTTTGTCATAGATTAATTGATCATAGGTGTGTGGGTTTATTTCTGGGCTTTCTATTCTGTTCCATTTGTCTATATTTCTGTTTTTGTGCCAGTACCAAAAATTTTGTATATGTTTTAGAATTATCTTGTCAAACTCTACAAAATGACTGTTGAGATTTTGTGTGCAGTTGTACTAAATCTGTACAGCTGGGGAGAATTTCTTATCTAAAAGATAGAAATTTCAACCTATGAAAATATTTTCTATTTCCATGTATTTTGTCCTTTTTAATATTTCTCAGCTTCATAAATTTCTTTGTAGAACTCTTATGTATATTTTCATAAATTTATTCTTAGGTATTTTATATGTTTGATCACTATTGTAAATGTGTCACACTTTAAATTTTATTTCTTCTTGGGAATACATTTTTATATTGATTTTTATGGCTAGGAACCATGCCAAATTCTCATTAAAAAATTATCAGTAAGCTCTTTTGGATTTTATGCATACACAATTATTTCTTCTGTAAATGTTGATGGTTCTTTTTCTTCCTTTTCAATCCTTGTACTTCTGTTTATTTTTCTTACCTTATTGCACTGACCAGAACCTCAAATGCAAAGTGAAGCACAGTTGTAACACTGGGAAATTTTATCTTGTTGCTATCTCAAAGAAAATGGTTTCATCATTAATTGTGATAAGTACCAGTGGGTTATGTTTTCTAGATACCCTTTAACTCAGGAGTTGGCAGCCTATGGTCCACTGGCCCAATCTGGCCTGCCACCTGATTTTGTAAGTACAGTTTTATTGGAATACAACCATGTCATTCATGTAAATACTATTGTCTACAGCTACTTTTGCACCACAATGGCAAAGGTGAGTATTGTGGCAGAGACCATATGGCCTGCAAAGCTGAAAATATTTATTGTCTGACTCTTTAACAAGAAAAAGTTTGCCAACTTCTACACTACCAGATTTAACAGCATTTATTCTCTTATAATCTTTATAAGATTCTCTTTATTCCTTTATTTCTTTTTTGCTAAATATTTTGATACCAAGAACAAATATTGGATATTATTAAATCCTTTTCCTGCATTGAGGTAATATGATAATGTGAATTAAATTGTCTTTTTCATGTCAAACTAAACACATTCTTGGAATAAATCCTCTTTTGTTAAAATATACTGTTTTTATATATTTCTGGGTTTAGTTTGCCACTACTGTCTTTACTGAGAATTTTGCATTTTTGTTTATAGTTAGGTTGACCTGTAACTCTTCTTTTCCCTTACTTTTGGTATCAAATTATGCTAGCCTCTTAGGATAAGCATGAATATATTTGGTTAACTGGCCAGTGGAACCATTTGTGCCTGGAGTTTAGTTGTGGGAAGACTTTTAATTATTGACTCAGTTTCTTTCATGGCTGTAGGATTATTCGTATTTCCTCTTTCTCCTTGAGTCATAGTTATATTTTTCTGGGAATTTATCCATTTGTCCTAAATTTATATTTATTGTCATAAGCTGTTCATAATATCTTCCTAATCTCTTTAATGACTGCAAGATGTTCCTTTTGTCATTTCTAATAAGGGTGTGTCTTCTCTTTTCTTACTTGTTCACTAGTATGTTATCAGTTTTATTTGTCTTTTCAGAGAGTCAAGTTCTGTCATTGGTCCTCTCTATTGTGTTTATGCCTTCTAGTTCATTAATTTCTCTTTGAATATTTAGTCTTGTTTCTACTTTTTTTAGACTTTAATTTGATGTTCTTTAATTTATGGAAATGAATGTTTACCTCAAGTTTTTCTGTCTTTTTAAAAAAATATGCCTTTAAAGAATAAAATTTCTTTAAAATAAACAGATGTTCTTAATTTTGGTATCTTCTATTTTAATTTCTTTTAATTTATACTCTTTTCTGATTTCTAACATGGTCCTAACCCATGGACATTTTCTGATATTTGAGAAATACTGTTTTATAGATTAATTGTGTTGTGCTTATAACACCTTCGTATGATTTTCTTAGAAATTTGTTGATAGTTGGTTTATGACTCAATATATTGGTCAATAAATGTTCCATGTCAATTTGTAAAGAAAGTGTGATGCAGTGTTATATATGTCCATTGGGTCAAGTATATATATCTCCTTGTTCTCTTGTTCTATATCATTAAATTTGTGTCCGCTTGTCCTATCATTTATTGAGAAAAGCATACTAAAATTTTCCAGTATAACTGTGGATGTGTCTACATTTCTTTGTTCAGTTAATTTTTGCTTTAATTATTTGAGGCCATATTATTATAGGAAAACTAGAGAAGAAAAGAAACAGGGTTGTTCAGCAGAACCCACTGGAAAACCTTAAAGCAGGCATTGAGGATTTAAGATGATAATCATAACCCTTTATATTTGCTCAGAATGCTATCACATATATTCTCTCCTTTTATAATTGTCAGATCTGTGAATTTAGATAGATATTATTAACCAAACCTGATGACATTAGGGCAGTAATATTACCCCAAATCAAAACTTAATGACTGGGTCAGGTCTAAGGAAATGATTTTTTTTTTAACATCTTTATTGGAGTATAATTGCTCCACAATGGTGTGTTAGTTTCTGCTGTACAACAAAGTGAATTAGCCATATATACACATATATCCCCATATCCCCTTCCTCTTGAGTCTCCCTCCCACCCTCCCTATCCCATCCCTCTGGGTGGTCACAAAGCACTGAGCTGAATCATTTCCCAAGCCTGTTGTACCCCACTTTCCTTAGCATGTTCTGATCCAGGCTTTCTGGCTTTCTTGCTGTGTCCTTAACTCACCACAGGCATATTACTCTCAGTTCTTTGTACTTAGTGCTCACTTTACTTGGGCAGGTAGACCTCTCTTCATATGTTAGCTCTTTAGAGAGGCCTTCCCTGATCATTCTGATCACCCTCTATTCCTTGAGCCTGTTTTATTCTTCAGAGCACTTAACACTGTCTGACATTATATTATCGGGGTATTTCATTATCACCTCTCTCCCTTATAGTATATAAGTTCCAAGATACCAAGGTCTGTATTAAATTCACAGCTATATTTCCAGTATAATGGCTGACACAGAGTAGGTATTGAATAATTTTTGATTCAGTGAATGAATGAGTGAACTTACCTTTTCTTAAAATAAGTATGTTGATCAGTCAAAAATGGTTTCATCAGGAAATAATTATTGAGACTTTCTAGGTGCAAGGAATTCTTTTTGGTTTGATAAAACAAGATTGCTGACTTCAGTTTGTAATCCAGTTAAGGATATAAGATGTACAAAAGATAGAACCTGAAAGTGATATATTAAGAAAACGGTGATGCAAGAGACATTACAGGACCATAAACAATTAATAGCCAAATATATTATTTAAATAACAAATGCTGTTAATTCAATTGAAATAAATGTCACTGGATTCTTAGTATTACATAAAACAATAGAAATATAAGATTATGATCTGGGCACATTATTGTTTGTTCAAGGATTACTTTTTGTGTTAAAGGAAGCAGAAAAAGGGAAAGGAGAAGCTTATAGTCATCAGAAGAGAGATTGGTAAGACCTAATTTGTTCCCTCCACCAGACTATGAGTATCTGTAGGGGAAAAAACAAACAAAACAAAACAAATATATGTTCCTGGGGATAAGATGTGAATATGATAAGAAATATATTGTATTCATATCTTATCCCCAGGCACATAGGAATCTCTTAAATTTCAATTTAAGAATATTAATGTAACTTCTCTTAAATTTCTATTTTCTGTAATACTAAGAATCTAGTGACATTTCCTTCCACTGAATTAACTTTAAGTGTCTGAATTTGAGAAATAGATTCAGGATAAAGGAAGAACAGCTAATGAGAGTTGATAGAAGAATAAAAGGACAGAAATAAATTAGAGAGTATATCAATACATTTCTATGTATACTTTCTTTCTATCTATGTATCTGATTGGTGATTGGCAATCGTACACCATGATGTAGGCATAATACTTTGTAAAATGTATTGGTAAATTTAAGAGTACGCTGGTAGATTTATGTACCATTATACCCTAAACTATCATTTTGCTTTTTCTCCTCCATCTTTTCTCTGCCTGAGAGACAGAGACCCTGGATTAGGGATCATGCTTAAGAGATCACTTTGGTCCCTGACAAACCAAAAATGGCATTCTTTTCATTAGAATTTAGTCTTCTTACCTTGTTTATCCTGGACATGTCTACCTCCTAGTTTTCTAAACATTTAAAGAGAATTTCTGTACTTGAAATTCAAAGTCAGATCATGTAGGAAAAAAAAATCTAATGAAAAAACATATTAGATTTTAAGTGGCATGGTAGGTAGAAAGAGGATTTATTTTGTTTATTATTATTTAGCCTTCATAGTGTTTGACTAGAAGATTGATTGTTCACAGAAAAATAATTATTATACATTTTACATCTAAAAATAAAATTCTACCCACCAATTTTTCATTCTTAGATAAATCTATAATAAGAATTACATCATCAGTTCCAGCAAACTCTACAACCTGAAATATTTTTTTTGGTTGAACTCTAAATTATATACTGGCATTAAGATAAACTTTTCTTTAAAAACTGTGAGCAACTAAAATAGTGCACTTATTTGCTAAATTGACGATAAAACCCTCTCAGTTTTTATTTTTCATCTGACCTAAAAGCATATCTGGAACTGTGAGGTCTGCTAGTTCTTTAGGGAAGAAACAGATTCCAGCTGAATCCCAGTAATCTCCTTTCCTGTCGACGTTATTAACAAGGTAGCTTTCCTCTTAAAGTTCTTCATGGTTTTTATTTACATTTATATGTCAATGCCTTGCAACTTTATATCTTTGTCCCCAACATCTCTCTTGAGATATAAACTATTTTTCCAAATCACTGCTTACTGTACCCAGTTGGATATTCCACAGGTGCCTCAAAGATCTGAAACGGAATCCTTCACTTCCCAACAGACCTGCTGATTTCTTACCCATTGTTTTTCTATCTCATTTAAGGCCATAGTCAAACGCCCCAAGGCACAGTTGGAAATGTGGGTTTTTTCTTAACTTTTCCTACTCATAAAATGTTACCAATTTTCCTTAAATATTCCTTGAAATACTTTTTCCCTTAAGCACTTCTTGAATTCCTTCCAATTATCCTGACTCCCAGCTTTACATCTTACTTCATTACTGCATTGCTCTATTACTTTCAGGCGAGTCACTTAATATCTTCTACCTCATTCATAAAGTGGGGATAATAATAGGTCTTACCTTATAGGTTTTTTATGAGCATTTAATGAATTAAAATCTGTTAATTGCTTAAAAGAGTGCCTAGAGCAGAGCAAGTGCCACAATATGTTAAAATTATTATTATTATTGTTACCACCAACACGTGCTGGTCAATTGCTGTCTGGATTATTTCATCTGCCTCCTGTGCTTCCTTCTGCAACTATTCTTGTGACATTTGATTTTGATGATGGCTTCAGGTTACTCTGTCTAAATCGTAAACTGGACTCTTCGGTCCTGCCGCTTAAAATCCTCTGATACCTTATTAAAAGAATCAAGTCTGTATTTCTTATCCCGGCGTATACAAAGCCTTCCGCGAATTGTCCTGGTCTGCTCTACCTCAGACCTCACCGTGCTGTGTCCTAACTGTTTTTCTCCACTAATTCTGACCTGCTAGCATTCCCCTGCCCACATATGCCATGTCCTGCCACAGCACCTTTACTTATGCTGCTTTTGTGCTCATAGGATGCTCTCTGTTTCCTCTTTTTCCTACTCTCTTTGGCCAAATGAGCTTCGAAGGCTTATCAGATGACTTAGTTCCTCCCCTAGGTGTTCCCATAATCCTCCCACATAGGTGGGGCTAAGACTGCACCTCTGAGTTCCCCTGTCCCTCCTGGAGAAGAAGAAGTCTTCTAAAAATGTTTGTTTATCCCACAACAAATCAGATCATATCTCTCTCTTGCTTAAAACCCCCCTATAGCTTCTCTTTGTGAATAGAATGCAATCTAAATGTAATATCACATTTCTCAAAGGCCCCCAGTCTTTGCTTCTTAATCCATTGCCTATCATTCTCCACCAAAGTCACCACCACTTACCTTGAGCTAGTCATCATCATCCAGTCAAACTTGCCTCCTTTTGTCCCTTAAACCTATGGGGCTTTTTCCACCTCAGGGGTTTTGTCATTGCTGTTCCCTCTGCTTGGATCCTCATTCCGCATATATTCACATGGCTGCTTTCTCCTCATTTACTTCTCAGTTTAAATGTTTTATCATTTAAGTGGCCTTCACTGACTGTTGCTGTTACCAAATGCAAGTTCGTGTGCCCGATGCACTGTGAGGCCAAACAATAATGAAATGTTTGGAGTAGAGAAAGGTTTATTGCAGGGCCATGCAAGGAGATGGGTGGCTCATGCCCAAAAAACCCCAACTCCCCAAAGGGTTTCAACAAAGCATTTTTAAAGGTAAGGTCAGAGAGAGGCTTGGTTAGTTGTTGCGGACTTCTTGGTGTCGGAATCCTTTGTTCTTGCAGCTGTCCATGTAGGTCAGGTCATGATGTTCCTATAAACCTCCAACAAGACAAATGTTATTCTCTGTTCTGCAACTTTTTATCTCTAAATGAATGGAAAAGTGTTACACCTTTAAAGGTCAGAGCCTTGAGAATGGGCTATCCTGTATATTTCAGGCTATAGGCAACATTCTTGTACAAAAGGTGCATGACTTAGCCAGCATGACTAAGCACAGGAAAAGGAACAGATCTGATACAGAGTCAGATTTGTTCTTCCCTATTACATTGCTACAATACTCTTCCTGTCCTCTGTTCCTTATGGAGTTACACTCCATCCCATTACCACTTTAAAAAATTTAGTACTATTTGAAATTCTTACATATTCATTTGATGACATGTTTATTGTCTGTCCCTCCTACCAGAATGTAAACTCCAATGAGGGCAGGGACTTTATCAGTCATGCTCATTTCTGAATCCATAGTTCCTTGAAGCAGTAGATTCTTAAACAGCTGCTGAAAAGATGCAGTGAATGAGCAAACAAATAAAAATGTCTCGGGTATCTCTGTAGCAGAGCTTCAATAAATGGTATTTGAATTATGAATAAATGAATGAAATAATTCAAATTCGCAATATAATTGCTTGTAAGTTTTCAAGTTTGTCGCTATATTTTCCTAATTATTTTTACTGTGTAATCTTTTTGTTTCCATAAAGTCGAGTCAAAATGTAACTTAATTAATCTTGTACTGATTTTTCTTGGGGCTCTGTCCTTGGTGATCTTCTCTCAGCTTCCAATTATTATTAGTTTTTCTTTTACTTTGAAAAGACTTTGCTTTTAATTGCTCCAAACACCTTCTTTTTCTAAATTTCTGTCTGGATGTGCTTTTCCAGCATAATTAGTTTCACTCTTGATCTTTCTTTCCATCCATGGGAAAAAGAACATCACGCAGTAGCTTTAGTCATGTTTGCAAGCACAGCGTGGCTTCCTCTCTGTCGTTACTCTATTCTAATCTATTCTAGACGTACCTTTCATATTCAGGTCCACTAATTATACACCTGAATATGCATATGTGCAAATCCCAAGAAAATAACCTTCTAATCAGTAAGTGACATCCAAAGCTGGTCATCTGCTGAACTCTGAAAAAGCCAGACTTGGCACCTTCCGCTTCCCCTTTCAGTGTCCTTCACCTTTTTCTTGTGATATAACCCAGGCAAAGACTTCCTCCCAGTTATCTCCTAACATATTTCTTTCTAAGGTAAATGAATGGTGTTAACCTTGCCTAGGATATTTGCATTTTGATTGGAAAATTCTGAGAGATGGAATGCTGTCCAGGGCCAAATGAATATTCTATTGGTAGAATTTAAGGCACAGATACTGAGACATATCTTGGCACAAGAGGCCCTTCCTGGAAATCTCAAGTCATAACAAAAATGTATTTATAGAGATGGCTCCCATTTTATCCATTATGAAGTCCTAAAGCTTGCGAACTTGAAGAGCATAGCCAGGTTTGTTATCATGCTTCTTTCTACAGAGTACCAGAAGCATGAAAGATGACCAGAGAATGAAGAAAAAGAAGAAAATACTAGGTGAGGTTGAGAGAGAAAACTTGGGGCAAAAGCCTGAAAGTATCCTTCCCATTAACACCCTCCTCATGCAGTTTATCACAATGATCTATATATATTCAACCCCCAAATATGTCATGAATTGATTGATCTTCTCCCATGTCTTCACTACCTTCTTTACTTAAGTCTAATCCATTATCATCTTTCCACTCTACCACTGGAAGAACTTCCTAATTGGTCTCCGTCCTTCTACTCTTATCCCCCTACGGTCCATCTCCACACTGGTATTCATGGTGATTTATTTAAAATGCAAATAAGATCATGTCATCTCCTTGCTTATCATCTTTCAAAAGTCCCCCATTGCAATGAGGATAAAATACAGACCCTTAACTTTGCCTTTGAGGTTCTGCAGGCTCCAGCCCCTGCCTCTCCCACCAGCCTCATCCTGCACCATCTCTTGTTGTTCACGATCAGCAGGTACAACCAGCCTCCTTTCGGTCCCAAGCACGGTAGCACTGAGCCCTTTACCGAATCAGGACTTTCACTCATGCTGTTCTTCTGCCTGGATCACTTTTTACTCAACTCATTCTTCAAATTTCAGTGGCCTCAGCCTACTTCATCAGATATGCCTAATAAGCCTCCTCCTGTTACCTTTTCTCGTCGGTGACAGCACCCTGATCTTTCCCTTCACAACAGTAATTTCATTGGTAATTATGTATATTAGTTTATTCATTATTTACATGTCTGCCAACCAGACTGGGTGAGATGGTCTTTTGTCCTACATTTGACACTTGACTGAGGCTCTGTTGAGGGATACTTTTGTATGTGCTTCTCCGTTCTGACAATTGAAAATTTTGTCTATTTTTAGTTTTCTGTTTACCCCACTCAGCTGTAAGCCCTGCTGCTGGGGTGTTGTTGTTATTGCTCAATATACCCCCAATTCTCTGCAGATAGCATAGTGAGCCAATAAGTGATGACAAGTAATAAAATTATGCTGGTGCACGTACCTTGGTGGCTGAGTGTCTGGTGGCCAGATGATTGGAAGAGCACAGCTTGGAAACCAGTAAGGTTGTAGAGACTTGACTATGCCTGTCGTTTTAATTGTATGTGGTGTGTACCTGTACATGTGGGATGGCATACATTGGAATTTTAGAACAGTCCCAATTTCATGTAATTTCATTCTTTTAAAGAGATAATTCTCTAAATGCAAAATCACCTCTGATTCACCTTTTATGCTTTCTTGTTCAGTATAGAAGAAACAGTTCACATGTCACTTTTTTAAAAAGGTAAAAATCTCTTACCCTACCATGGGTTTCCACTTTTGTTTCAGAACTATGGAATTTATGCCAGCAAAAGGGAATGAAAGCAACCAGACCTGAAAGGTCATTCAAGGCAGACTTGAGCAAGATGCACAGTTGCCAGCCCTTCACTGGAGTGAGGGGAGGGTGTGGGACAGGGAGGAAGAGAGACAGAGAAGGAGGGAGGGGGAGGGGGAGGGCGAAAAAGAAGGAGCCAGGAATAATGGCGAAGTGCAGTATCAGAAATAATGCGCTTCGGAGGAGTAGCAGCTTTTGAATGTCTATTAAGAAGTGTAACATTTATTAGCTCTTTGACCCCCGACATGTCAATCTCTCTGGTTCTTAGTTCCTCTTCCTTGTAGGTGAAAGGACTAAACCCCATTAGATATACTTTCCTGCCTTAAGATTCTTCCATTCTTGTTTTCTCTGTAATGGTGGGATGGGACAAAGATGATTCGTTGTTGCAGAATAGAGATGCAGAAGAGAGACATGGATGGTGGATATGAAAGGGAAAGTACCTGAGAAAGGTAGGATTCAGTTCTTCTGCCCCCACCCCCCAGCTTATTTATTTTACAAATTAATTTATTAGTACTGATAAATATTTACATAGCATTACTTTGTGCCAGCTCTTGTTCTAAGGCTTTACAAAGATGAACTCATTCATTACTCAGGAGATAAGTGCTGCCGTTACCTCTATTTTATAGCTGAAGAAACTGAGGCACAAAGAGGTGAAGCAACTGAGCCCAAGTCGGATGATTAGTCAGGGCTGGGGCTGGATTTCAAACCCCAGCCGGGTGGCTCCAGAGTCATGCTCTTAGAATGCATATTTTACAGTTAGAATTTACCATGCATTTTCCTCAATGAAAATGTCCACATCAAAGACAAAAAATGTATTGAACTGTAACAAAAAGAATAAATCACTCCAGACATATTTAGGCTAACACATACCCTATTTGTTTCTGTGTAATTAGACTTTCTCAGGAGCCAGCCACATTGGGTATCCCTGTTTTCTTATGAACTCTTCAAGCAAGACTAATGCAAAATGGAGAGGATTGTTCTTTGTTCAGCTGTAAACCAGGTGGCACAAAGCACAGAGAAGAAAGCTGGGCTCCAGAGAACATGTGAGGGAAACAGACAAAGGCAAGCTCAGGCAAGGCTGGCATTTAGGAAGAAGTTTCATTAAAAAGCTTGCAAACTTTAACAAGTTTGAAGTGTATATCCTCTTTTCCTTCCACCACCCTAATTAAAAAAAAAGTTCAAAAAGCAAGACTACTAAAATAAAACAAAATAGTTTGGTTTTGCTATTAGGAGATATTTCAAGTTTAAGCACTGTGTTTGTCATGTACTGTAGGAGACGGCATCTCATTAATAAAACAATGACCACATGGGTCCCTTCCCCTCTACATTTTTTTTAAAGCATTGCAACTATGACGGTAATTGTCCCATTTGCTAATACAGCTTGGTTTCTAATCAGAAAGTGAAGAACTTGTAGGTTCTGTAAAAGGGTGGCTCCAAGGATTGATTGTTGCCTGTTTATGTAAAATTTAATCCTCCTCTTTCCCTATTCTTTCCATCTATTGTTAAATTTAATTTTTTGAGCTCATAATATTTAAGAGTTTATTTAGCACCTTAGGGTTGGAAGGAACTAGGAGATCCTTCTCTTGACTGAATGCTCCTATTTGACATATATGGAAATAAGGCCAGAGTGGTTAAATGGCTTGCCCAGGACAGCTAGTGGCTTAACCAGGGCTGGCTTCCAGGCTTTTCACTGCTGGTTCTGTGCCCTGCACATGAGAAGCTTAATTGTTTGCTTAGTGTGGGGTTCAAGCCCCTGGAACACGCTCTCTTTTCTCCTCCGCAACCAAAACCACACATCTTTCGCCACATTTCCCTTTATTTTCTTTCTTCCAGTTCAGTTTGTTTCAGAAGAAGATTAATGTGAGTATCTGGGGAGTTCATGTTGATGTCTAGGGTGCTGTTCAGGTTTGCTAATCTTCAAGCAGTGAGGTGTCTAGAGAGTGTTCCTCATAGTCGCTTTGGGGCTGTGCTTGCAGAGAGAGAGAGAGACGTCCTGACTGCTGCGGGCTGGGGCTTCCCTTACCCCAGGGTACTGCAGTCGAGCTGTCAGTGTGTGTTAGAACTCAGCTTCGTTCCCCTGGTCCAGCTGCCCTGCTGTCCCCTCCCCACTCCTCTTCTTTTTATGTTTTACTTAAATATACATGTAATTTTTATGAACATTCTTTTTCCTGTATCTCCACTCTTAAGACTTAGACTTGGTATCGAAGGATAGACCTTGAACTCTTCCTCTCTCCAGAACCCATTTTATAAATTTTCTCTTTCTGCTTCTTTCCTCAAAAAAAAAAAATTGATACATTTCACTCATCAAAGTTCATTCAGAAGGCCCCAGTCCTGGTAATCTTGTGTTCCTTTAACCTACAACATCTGTATCAATTGATAGCTCTCTGTTACTATGTCATGTTCAAAGTCTGGCCTTTCCAACTAGATTGTGACCTTCTCCAGGACTTATTCACATCAGTCTTGCTCCTGAGAATAGGCATCTATGTAGGGGATTCGCCAACTCAAGCCCCTGCCCCTTGTCCTAACCCTTCTTCCTGACCTCATTATGGTGCTAAATCACCATATTGTGGTTAATTTGATCAGATTTCAGGGTGCCGTTTAAGCCACATTTGCATGAGTTAATATTTGCTTAAAACGTCACCCATGAATGTGGCGCTTACTTCCAGGTGGCAAACTGACCCAAAGGACAGGTTTGGCTTCCTTTTACTCTCTTCATTTACAAGAGCTGGGGTATCTGCCTGATAATGAAATTTAGATTTGGGTTTAGGTGGAAGGAGAAGTTTCCCCTTAGGCCTTAAACCCAATTTACCAGAGAGTTCTGCGCTGGGGCTTCAGGCATGAGCTGAGCCAAAAATAATAGTGTCCTTTGATTTTGCCCTTGAACCTTTGCTTCCAGGAGATTTTTGGAGAAAAAAATCTCCGTGAGATTTTTATGGGAGATGGTGTGACTGATGTAAGGCAGGATTTGGGCATTTTTAAGACTCCTCTTTTTTTTTTTTTTTTTTAAGAGACTACATAAAGATTTCTCTCTCTCTCTCTCTCTTTTTTTTTAACATTCCTATGAACTATTTATAACTTATTTTATAATTTATTTCTGTACCTTTTGACCCCCGTCATCCATTCCCTCCCTCACCCCCAAAACGCCTCTCTTACAATGGCAATTACCAATCTGTACTCTGTATCTATGAGCTTGGTTAGGTTTTGTTATTATTGTTTTATTGATTACACACATAATTGAGAGAGCATAGTATTTTTCTTTCTTTGTCTCAGTTAACATAAAGCCCTCAAGATCCACCCATGTTATCACACATGGCAAGATCTCATTCTTTCTGTTTTTTTTTAGGGCTGAATAATATTCCTGTGTGTGTGTGTGTGTGTGTGTGTGTTTGTGTGTGTGTGTGTGCGCCCATTCTGCATTTTCTTTATCCATTCATCCATTGATGGACACTTAGGTTGTTTCCATATCTTGGCTATTATTTCTAACTTTTTAATGAAAGAGCCAGAAGTAAGGTAAATCTGGTTCAAAAGAGTATAGTAGAGGAAAACGTTTTTAGTCACTTGAAGAATGAACACTGAATGAATGATTGCTAAGTTAGGTGCAATCCCAGTGAATGTCTAAAGAGCAATTAAAGTATAATACTTGGGGTTATCTTTTTTTTCCTACCAGGTAGGAGTCATTTGTGTCTTTACTAGATAAAATCTCTACTAGACAAAATTTATTTTTCCTGTTATTGGACAAGAATCATTTACATCATTTTAAGTTCTCTACAAGTTCACATCTATCCACAGAGTTGTAAAATACCCTAACGAATAGTAGATAGTAAATCAAAGGTATATACCCTAGAGAATTAAATAAACCTTAGATATCTTTGTTAGACAAGTTCCAGCAAGACATTGAAAAAAATGTGGCTTTTTTTAATAGTCATCCATTTGCCTATTTCCAAGTTTTGGATATTTTTTCCTTAATAGTCCCAACTTAAAATCACAATAATCACAAATAATCTCCAAAATTAATTCTTGATCACAGAACTCATTTTGATGTCATTATGTTTTGGTCTGATTCATTTCCAAAGGCATGGCAAAGTATTGATTAACATATATAAGCCACCTTGTACTATGGTCAGCAAATATAGAGACTAGAGTGCTAGGCAACTACTAAGCCAGAAAATTAACTTCTCTCTACAGGTTTCATAAGGAATTAAGATTGTTTTTTTGTTGTTTTTTTTTTTTGCGGCACGCGGACCTCTCACCTCCGTGGCCTCTCCCGTTGCGGACGGAGCACAGGCTCTGGACGCGCAGGCTCAGCGGCCATGGCTCACAGGCCCAGCCGCTCCGTGGCATGTGGGATCCTCCCGGACCTGGGCACGAAACCGCGTCCCCTGCATCGGCAGGCGGACTCTCAACCACTGCACCACCAGGGAAGCCCAAGGTTGTATTTTTAATAGGAGAGATTTTTGAAATATTTTTAAAGTAAAATTTCAAGCATATGCAAAAATAACAATATTAGTGTAATGAATTCCCCTGGACTTATCCCCTAACTTCAATAATTATCAGCCCAAACTAATCTTATTTTTTCTATAGTCAAACCACTCTGTCCCAATTCTGGATTATTTAAAAAATTTCTTACGTCTTTATTGAGTACAGTAAAATATTGATGTTTAAAATGTGCATTTTATCAGTTTGGACATACATATACAGCCATGAACTCATCACTAAAATCCAGATGCAAAGCATTTTCAGCATCTTCAAAAGTCTCCTCTGCCCCTTTGTAATTTATCCCTCATCTGTCCCCCTGCAACCACTAATCTACTTTTTGTTATAGATCGATTTGCATTTCCCAGAAATTTGTATAAATTCAGTCATACAGTATATATTCTTTGCTTGACCTCTTTCACTAAGCGTAATACTTTTGATGTCCGTCCATGTAATTCTGTATATCAACAGTTTAGTGTTCCATTGTATGGATATACCACAGTTTGTTTATCCATTCGTCTGGCTCCAATAGTTAGGGCATGGATGTTGTAGAACACACCGCATTCAACTGGTTCTTTGAGTTCGTTTTTCTCGTTTGAGTCTAAAAAGTCATTAGAATATTTATTCTGGGGCTTCCCTGGTGGTGCAGTAGTTGAGAGTCCGCCTTCCAATGCAGCGGACATGGGTTCGTGCCCCGGTCCAGGAGGATCCCGCATGCTGCGGAGCGGCTAGGCCCGTGAGCCATGGCCGCTGAGCCTGCGCGTTCGGAGCCTGTGCCCTGCAATGAGAGAGGCCACAATAGCGAGAGGCCCGCGTAACACAAAAAAAAAAAAAAAAAAAAAAAAAGAATATTTATTCTGAATGCATTTCTGCTAAGCAAACACATAAGAAGCCACAGGCACACAGCCTCTTCATTTTTCTTGAATTGAGGGTGTAGGATGTCACCATGCCAAGAAAAGGGTGAGGTCTGAGGTGAAAATTATTTGGATTAAAATTACAAAGAGTATAAATGTTTAGATCGAGGGGAATTGATAAATTAATTGGTTTATTATTGGTGATGAAGGAAGACCTATGTTCTAGTGAGAGAGGAGCCCTGGGTTTTGGACAAATCACTTGTCTACTCCATCCCCCAGATGCCTCATCTGTAAAACGAATGGTTTGGACTAAAGCATAGCTTTCAAATGATGTTACAGCAGGACTATTCTTTGAATGAAATAGGAAAAGGAAGCTAAACATGACAAGTAGGAAAGAAGGGAATATGCTGTGGTTGAAGAAGGCTGGGTGTTGTCTGCTAGGCTCCCCCCGGTGTTTTTAAGTTGGCTCCTAAGGAGTCCTCAGAGGATTTTCCCCATCCCATTCTGATGTTACTGTTTGTGAACCACCACTTGAGAACCCTTGCTCTGAGATCCCTTCAGTCTCCAAAATTCAACAAATCTTTTGTTTCTGAATTGAAAGTTTATGAGGGTGGATGGAAATTCCACCATTTATTTCTGTTCACTAATTGAAGTTAAATTCTTGAGGAAGAGGTATCTCTACTTCTATCTGAGTCTGATTCCTTAATCTGCGTGACGCCTCCTCCAATATTTACTTTATCTATTATCTCCTGTCTATCCTATAATCTCTGGATTTTCACTGGTTTCTTTCATATGCTCAAACTTCTTTCACTCCACTTCCTCCCCCATGCCACGCATATACACACACACACACACACGAAAGCAAATAAAATTGCCCTCTCTACTGACACTTCATTCTCTTTTAGATACCACCCTAGAGAAAAAATTAATACCTGTTTTCTGTCTTTATTTCCTCACTTATTCATATCTTGATCCATGCAATTTGGCTTTCGTTATTACCCTTACATTGAACGTTTTTTCACTAAGTTTACCTTTTAGTTGTCAAATCTAGTGAAAAATTTCAGGTTTTCTTTTACTTAACACTTCGGGTTATTTAACACTCTCTCCTCACCTTTTAAAACCATAAATCTAGTGTCTTGTGATCTGTTTGCTGGTTTCTCTCGTGGGCTCTCTTGCCTCTGCTTCCTTTTCACATGTGCTGTTTTCCTTTGTCCTTGGCATCTTTTCTTTTCAAATAACTAATTTTCTCTGGACAATTACATCCATGCCCTAGGCTTTGTCACATATCTGTTGACATTTCTAAAACTCCGTACCTTCAGCTCAAACCCCTCTCCAGATCAAGACCCATTATCCAAGAGGAGACCCCAAAGGCACCTCACAAAATTTCCATAATGCAATTCACCCTTTCCCTGCACATACTGTGCCAGTTCTTAACTGATTGCTTCTCAGCTCCAAATCCATTCTTCATTGTCTTGTCTGTGATAGTAGAGCTGGACCCTGTAAACTTTTCTCCTTTACCAGCTGGCTGGATGTCAGAAGAGAGTGTTGAAGGACACCCCGCTGGGGGAAGGGCTGTCTCTTCCATACGTAGCTCCTTCCCCTTGATAGGCTCACCATGGCCAGCAGCCTGCAGCACTTCCCATGGGTGCTTCCTCGGTGCCCCAAGGGTAGCTTTCTGGTGAATCCTACAGCATGTCACTTCCCCATGGATGGCTTCCCCCAGCATCCCAGAGATCGGAATCCTAGTGTGTTCGGCTGGAGTGACAGCTCTGCCAAATACTTGGCCCTCAGTGGGCCGTGCTGCCCCTCTCCATCAAATTCTGGAATCCAACCTTGGTAGGAGATAGGGGCCTCTTCCAGACTTGCTGCTTCCTTCGATATTTTGCCTGAGCCCTAAAGGTAGTGACTGTTCCATACATCTGCCATTTCTGTAGTCTTTACAGTTCTTTTCTCCTTTTAGTAGGTCACCCCCTATTTTATTAATAGTTAACTTTTTCTGTTCAAATTACTACGTGATTTCTGTCTCCTCATTAGACCCAGACTCACATATAAGACTCCTCTTTGCATTCCTCATCACAGAGACCATCACAACCCGCACTCCTTCTCATTCCTAATATCTGTCAGTCAGCAGGTCCAGTTGCTCTCTTAAATACCTTTCTTATGCCGCTTCTCCTCTGCCCCTACTGTCTCTGTCTCTATCATCTATTACTTGTGCTCTTACATAGCATCCTTCTTGATATTCCTGCATCTTCAATCATGATGTCATTAAAATTCGCTTTCTAACGCATACATCTGATGTCCATCCCCCCTCTACGCCTTTATATGATATGAAACGCGCTTTGTGATTGGATTCCCACTTGTCTGTCTGGGCCCTAATTCCGTGTCTCCTCCAGCACGCTCTTTTACTCCAATAGTGCTTATAATTCTTAACAGCATCTTAGAGTCTCAGCCTCTGTGCCATGAGTATTCTTGTTCTTCTCCTTGAACTTCTCCTGACTGTCTAGAAAACCCTTACTCCTGTGAGCTTTCTTTAATTTTTCCAGACAGACATGGGTGATTCTTTGTCTGGGATCCCACCATACTTGGAAAAATCCTCCAATGAAACAGTTATTTTTGGGTATTATAATTGTTCCCGGGTCTGTCTCTTCAGTCATTTTTGAGTATCTTAAGGAGAAAGACTTCTGTTTTTTTCTGGACTTGTGTCCTAACAGTGCCTGGAGCCTTTTAGGCCTTTAATAAATATTTGCCAACACACTAAATGAATTAAAATGACATTTTTGTAAAGGCAATTTCAAAACACTAAAGTTTCTTAACTTTCCTTGTAGTAGACTGTTTTGACCCAAAGTTCTGTAAGGACTAAGTGAGAACAAAAGCAGTGGTATCTTTTAAAAATGGCATTTATTATTTTTTTCTTCCCCTTACCCTTCTGTACCCGGAGAATACAAAGGAGATTGAAAGGAAAGAAAAAGGGCATATATAACCTCTCCTTTGCCTCTTGGCTTACTTCTGCAGATTAAAGAAAGGACGGCCGAAAAATGGTAATAAAATTTCAGCTCTTTGGGCTCAGAGTTATAGTTAAGAGATAACAGTTTTTGAAATCTTACCATGTATCACATACTATGTCTGTGGCCTATACAAGCTTTATCTCTCTCACCACCATCCTGTAAGGTAGGCAGTTTTATGCTTTCCATTTTACAGATGAGGAAAGTAAGGAAACACTCGGAATTTAATGACTTAATCACTGACAGTAAATGGGGAACTGGGATTTAGAACCAGACATTCTAACGTCAGAGTCTGTCCTTGTAACTATTAAGTTATGAAACCTAAAAAAGAAAAAAAGTTATGAAGCCTAATAGTAATGTAGAGAGATGCTTCAAAAGTAGGAATATGCCTAAGGACTTTTGCAGTAGAAGCTTTCTGTGAAGCTCTTTCACTTTGGAAAAACTTGTTCAAAGTTTTACATGCTGGATTGGGATGTAATTGTGACACGTCATTAACCACAAGACTGGATTGTTGGTTCCAACTCTGGAGCTATCCACCCAGATGTCAGTCCTGTCTTTCTTATTTATCCATGGTGACCCACAGCACCTCTTCTCTATTCTGGTCTCCCTGTTTGACAGATAATGCTTACTTCGTATAATTCATATGTTTACTTTTTTCCCCCTGGAGCTTTATTTTACCCTCCAACATATATTTAACATTTTTAGTTGACAACCTTTTCTGTCATCATCTTGAGCAATACTATAGAGACTAATTTAAGGGTGTGTGAGTGTGTGTGTAAAACTTTAAAAATAATATATTTTTTCCTAATTTAAATCTGTATATTTTTCCTACCTTAAAAAATTCTATTCATGCTAATATATATGCTCAAATTATAGCCTCAGTACTTTGGAAAAAGTAGTAGAATAGTTACGATGTATTGTGGACAAAAGAAGGCTTACATCCCCAAGTGTAAGGTCAGTCCCTGGGTCTCCAAAATCTATTAACTGCATTAGAACTTATTCTAATATAATACTCGTTTAATATTTCCCTTATATTAGTTTTTTTAAATTAATTTTTATTGGAATATAGTTGATTTACAATGTTGTGTTAGTTTCTGCTGTACAGCAAAGTGAATCAGTTATAATTCTTATATTTTAACACTAATATAACTGATTCTTATATTAGTTTTATAAATCATACTTACTTAGTTCTCCTGGTCATCTTTTATGTTAGATAAAAATGATTCCACTTTAATTTTATGAAGACCTCAGGGTACGCATCTAAATTGTTAGGCAAAATTTACCTGTGACTGGTGAGCTCAGTTGTTTAGAGCTCTGATAATGAAGTCTTGAGTCCATACTTACATCAGCCAATTTATTTTGCTTGAGAGTATCATAATACAGTGGTAAAGGGTGTGTGCTCTGAAGCTAGCCTGTCTGTTTTGAATCCTGGCTCTGCTCCTTACCAGCTATATGACTTGGGGCAAAATATGTAACTTCTTTGTGCTTCAGTTTTCCTCTTTAAAGTCGAGATAATGATATCACTTAACTCATGAAGTTGTAATGAGGATTAAATGACTATCAGTATTTTTAAAAGTCTTAGAAAATTTTCTGGCACTCAAAAAATGGCTCTCGGGCTTCCCTGGTGGCGCAGTAGTTGAGAGTCCACCTGCCGATGCAGGGGACACGGGTTCGTGCCCCGGTCCGTGAGATCCCACATGCCATGGAGCGGCTGGGCCCGTGAGCCATGGCCTCTGAGCCTGCGCGTCCAGAGCCTGTGCTCCGCGACGGGAGAGGCCACAGCAGTGAGAGGCCCACGTACCGCAAAAAAAAAAAAAAAAAAGGCTATCCATTATTGTTGTTGTTGTTATTGCAATTATTTAATAACCAGAAACTTTATTTTTCAACAATATATTTAATACTTTACTACTCGTCTTTCCATATTCGATGATGATGATATGGATTGTGACCAGTCATTGTTTTAGGCTCAAACTCACTTCCATTATCTTGGCAATGGCCCATAAAACTCTGTACCAGCAGCAATGGGAAACAAGTGAGAGAGAGTGGATAAATTAGTATGAACTGATCATAATTACTGGAAAACCAGCTCCGAGAGCACAATGGGACAAACGTGTACTGTTTTTTAATACAAAGGGCTTTTTTTTTTTTCTTAGAAAAAGTTGATTGAATAGCCTGCGGATTTCTCTCTGGTCCCAAGTCTCTGGGTAGTGTACTTCTTTTAATGTACTAGATGTTTTCTCTTCTCTAATTTAGAGGGTACTTGTTAAAGCATTCTACATTTCATCATTAAGCACTTTTCTCTCAGCAAAAGATTTCATGTTAGAAAACACTTTGGGGCAGTTAAGAAAGAAGACTGCCCGAGTTCATCCCCTTGACAGGGGCTTTATTAATTTTTTTTAAGTTATTTAGAGCTGTAGTCATTTAATTACTTGACATTTGTAAAAAAAAAAATGGCTGGTTAGCCTTCTAGCAATTCCAGATACTTTAATGACTGAAAGCAAAGCAAGCAGAAACCCAGCAGAACATCTGGCCACGTGAAAATTACTTATTTTATATAGGCTTTTCCAACCAGCTTTCAGAAAAATCATTCCAGCACTGGAAAGAGAGTCTGTATAAGAAAACCAACCAGTGGTTCCCAGGGGGAAGGGGGGAGGGGCAAGATAGGGGTAGGGGATTAAGAGGTACAAGCTACTATGTATAAAATAGATAAGCAACAAGGATACATTGTACAGCACAGGGAAATATAGTCATTATTTTGTAATAACTTTAAATGGAGTATCATCTATAAAAATATTGATTCGCTATGCTGTATACCTGAAACTAATAGCATATTTTAAACCAACTAAACTTCAGTTTTAAAAAAAAAAAGAAAGCCTGTATAGAAAGGCTATGAAAAAACCAGAATCAAGGACAACTGGACTGGAGAAATTTCTTCATGATGTAAAGAGAGTTGGAAAAGTCTGTCCTTTAATATACTGAATGCATGTATTTAGTTAAAATGTGATCTTTAGTACTTTATTGATTTCCAGTTTTAAATACTTGACATGATAGAATTTTCTTCGCTGTGTATTTTCAGTCATCTCCAACTGGCAGGCTTCTTGGAGATTGAGGAACTCATGTGGCTCAGATATGTTATATTTCCAGATGGGAGTGTGGGAGGATTACAGAGAACATGATGGGTCCTGATTTCTGTGGCACACTTGCCAGTGAATGGCAAATGCAAAGCAGATTTTTAAAAAGTTGTTGCCCTTTTCCATTATTTACCTAATTAATAGGTCTCCCCCCTCCCCCAGGTGAATAATCATTTCTTTTAGTAACGGATACAAAAGACTGATAGAAAAAAACTACTTTCTGACATCTGCTTAACATATTTTTCTCTCTGTAAGAAATATGTTTGTTATGCGATATGTGTATGAATGGGCCTCAAAATCTCATGTGAATGAAAATTATTCAGGAAGCTTGTTGAAATTTTACAGTTATAGATCCCATTGTAAGAAACTGACCCAGTAGCTTTGGTCTAGAGTCTGCTGGTAATTCTGGTGGAGGAGCTCAGTAGACTACTTTTTCGGAAAAACTGGTTTATAAGCTAGAGAGGGAAACTGAATAATGTCAAATAAAAAAGAGAGGTGGGCTTCCCTAGTGGCGCGGTGTTTGGGAGTCCACCTGCTGATGCGGGGGACACGGGTTCGTGCCCCGGTCCGGGAAGATCCCACATGCTGCGGAGCGGCTGGGCCCGTGAGCCATGGCCGCTGAGCCTGCGCGTCCGGAGCTTGTGCACCGCAGCGGGAGAGGCCACACAGTGAGAGGCCCGCGTACTGGGGGAAAAAAAAAAAGAGAGGTGATCTTCTGACTGTTTTGTGGCAACAGTGCTAGGTCCTAAGGACATAAAGATTAATAAAATGCCTTCACGGAAGGGGTGAAGTTTGAGTTGTGCTCACTTTTGGTAGCCATAGTGGGAAAATAGAGCTCCAGCCAATTTCCCTGAGAGTTATTTAATAAACGTAGAGTAACTCCACGGCATCTCTTGTAGGATTATTAAGCAGTGCTTTTCAGCAATATTCTTACCTCTTCTTGATTGAGGTTGTGATTCATTTTAAAACTGTAGGCATTTTATGTGGGTAATACCACCCCTGTTGAACTTGAATACAATGACTGTAGGCTAATGAATTTACTTGATTTTGTTTTCTGTATTTTGAACTAATTCCTCATTATGCAAATAAATGCAAAATAGTCTTTTGAGCCAGGGACACTTGGCTCTCTTTTTAAAAAAGAGTTAAAACAGTAAACGAAATCAATTTCAATAAAATGAACATCAGGGAAACATATGACTGTCACATCTGCTCTCCTTCTGGGGAAGCTTCTCTCAGGACTCTGGAGCCACCACAGGAACCCTTGGTGTAGAAACACAACCTGAAAATTCAAAGCAGGGCTCCACGCCTTCATCAGAGCTAAGCAAGCATGCAGCATCCAGGAATGATTTTCCTGTTGGCTGAGGACCAACATCTTGATGTTTTAAACTTACTTTAAAAATTAAAGACAGGAAGAAAAAGAGTTAACGAGCAAGTTTTCGAAGACTGGTGAACAACTTTCCAGAAAAGTTTACAGTTTTATTCCTGTCTTTTGGGAAAAGAGTCTGAGAAGGAACATTCTTCTCTATTTTCTCTGCCATTTACTGTAAACATTCCATACTTATAATTTTTATTGGAGAAAAAAATCCCTTGATTTTTAGTCTCTTCATTTCAAGAAATATGAGTTTCCAATTTAATCTCGTTTCTCCTAAACCAATTAAGATATAAGTCAACTCAACTCAAAAATAGCCCTCCGTAGATGCACTTATTCCCTAGTATGACTCGGGTAACGTATCATTTTACATACAGTATAGTATACATGTCTACTCATTGGTCAATCAGTTATAATTTATTGGATATTTGGTATAAGCTCAGTTCTGTGACTGACACAGAGGACGTAAGCGTTTGCCTTAAAACCAAACGAATGATGCAGATGATAAGAGACCACACGTGCTGAAAAGGGAAAGCCAGGGAAGCTCTGGGGATATCTGAGAATATGCAGGAGAGCCACAGAAAGCTTGAACCACACCTTGAAGGGTGAATTGGAATTATATGTGTAGAAAGAAATTTGTGGGCCAGGCAGGGGTTGGAAGAAGATACTCCAGGTGGATGAAAAAAATATGAGAATGAGTCTGTTATTTTAATAAGTTGAGTCCAAAAAATTAGAGAGGAAAAGTAAAGTTGGAGAGAATAAAGTATGGACGGACTGAAGATAACTTGCGGTATGCGGGCCTCTCACTGTTGTGGCCTCTCCCGTTGCGGAGCACAGGCTCCGGACGCGCAGGCTCAGCGGCCATGGCTCACAGGCCCAGCCGCTCCGCAGCATGTGGGATCTTCCCAGACCGGGGCACGAACCCGTGTCCCCTGTATCGTCAGGCGGACTCTCAACTGCTGCGCCACCAGGGAAGCCCTGAAGATAACTTTGAATACTATGTAGTGAGTGTGGAATTTATTCTTTAATTATAAAACATTTCTAAAGATTTTTGAATAGTGGGGTGATATGGGAATACTGATGTTTCAGGAACGTCAATCTAGAGACCATGTAGGGTTGCATTAGACCATAGCTATTGGAGTTAATTGCTTCTCACTTCTGTTTCCATAGCTCTATAAATATATATCTTTCGGTATACTATAAAACAGTTACTTTATCCTATGCAGTAAATATTTATTAAGTGCTTACTATATTCCAGGCATTCTTCTAGGTACTGTAATTTCAGTGGTGAAAAAGATAAAGTCCCTGCCCTCATTAAGCTCACATTCTAATGGAAGTGACAGAGTAGCATAAAGTAAAATCACTATACAGGATAGAGCATAGACTCTTATAGTACTAAGTGTTTTAAAGAAAATAGGAAATTAGGAATTAGAGAGTGACAGAGCTGGAAGGAGACATTTAGATGGAAGTAGTCATGAAAGGGCTTTCTGAGGATGGGGTATCAAGTATAGTATATCTGAATGGGGAGTAGAGGAAGCTATGAGAAGAATTGGAGGTTGGTATTCTGGGCTTTTGATTTTATTCCATGTGTGAAAGGAAGCAGTTATATGGCTTTGTTTTTTTTTCTGTATTTCTGAATTTATATCTGTATTTATTTATTTGGCAGAATGACATAAACCAATTTATACTTTAAGAAGATCACTGTGCCAGTTTTTTTTTTTTTTTTTTTTTTGAGAATAGGTGTGTGTTGGGGACCCAGGGTTGGGGCAGGGAGAAGAAGAATGGAAGCAGGGAGCACAGTTTGGATGTTGTTATAAAGGAACATTGAAAGATGGTGGGCAGTGGTCAAAATAAGGAATGTTTTAAAAGATGGGGCCAATAAGACTCACTGATGGTATAATTGGAAAGACCTGTGATTTTATCATCCAGAGGGGGATCCTTTTGAGTGTGGAAGGGGACACTTTTAATGATTATGCCAGGACTGGTACAAACTGGGACTGTCTCAGGCAAAGTAGCACATCTGGTGTGAGGGGGAAAAAGGAGAGGAACCAAGAATGACATGTAGGTGAGCAGTAACAGGGCCACATTTAGGGTGTGCAGGGCCCTGGACAAATATTTTTGTGAGGTCCCTGTCCATAGAAACAATTTTTTTTTTAAATGTATTATAAAGTTCATGGGTCCATAAGAGGTATAAAGATTTATTGATGAAGATTTAGACTGAGTGGAGAAGAGGTAGTTACTTCTTTGTTCATTGTCCAGTAAGTGTATGTGTAGATGCTTCTATCGTGTTAAAGCACCATCTCTTCCTGTTCACATTCAGGAACTGTCTCCTTGTGTTCTTTATTATCCAATGTGCCATCTCTGCTTAATTTTCTATCTCCTATTGTATTAATTTCCTAGGGTTGCCATAACAAATTACTACAAACTGGGTGGCTTAATACAGAAGACTCATTCTCTCACAGTTCTGGAGGCTAGAAATCTGAAATCAAGGTGTTGGCAGGGCCATGCTCCCTCCGAAGGCTCTAGGGAAGACTCTTTTCTTGCCTCCTCTTAGCTTCTGGTGGCTCCTGGAAATCTTTGATGTTCCTGAGCTTGTAGCTGCATCACTTCAGTCTCTGCCTCTGTGTTCACGTGGCCTTTTTTCCTGTGTGTATTGCAGGGTGTCCTTTCCTGTTCTTAAAAGGACACCAATCATTGGATATAGGACCCACCCTAATGTAGTGTGGCCTTACCTTGTCTTAACTAATTACAAGTCCAAAGTCTCTGTTTCCAAATAAGTTTGCTTTCTGAGTGGACATGAGTTTTGAGGTACACTATTCAGCCTACTACACCTACCATGAGAAAAAGGTTATCATAATTGTTGTTACTCAGACTGCCATGGCTCTTAAGATTCTGCTTGTATTGAAACAAAATGTATCTTCTTGTCTTCACCTACAGTTCCCTCCTATCATTAGTTTAATGCTGGTTACATCATTGCTTATGTTCCTGCATCATCCCCTGCAGTCCTTGTGCGTATTGGGTTCCAGCAACTCTATTAAAGTTATTACTGTGCTTTGTTGATCATAACCACAAATGCAAGTCATACCCAGAAGATGCAGGAACATGTCAACAACCATTCATTTCCTAGTCAGGTAAAATTTACTTTTCAGAATTTTATAATGTAAATGTAAAATACCATATCTTACACCTATATCTTTTCTTGAACTTTCTAGGCTGTAATGATTGCATTCCTAGAATGTGATGTCTGTCTCTCTCTTTCTCTTCCTCTAAAGATTTTATTTTTTTCCAGCTTTATTGGTATATTATTGACATATACAAATTGTATATATTTAAGTTTTTTAACATGATGTTTTGATATACATCGAACTCATAGTAAAAGAGAATAGCATGGTGGTTACCAGGGCCTGGGAGGTGGAGGAAATAGGGAGATGTTGGTCAAAGGGTTACAGACTTCCAGTTATAAGATGAATAGGTTCTGGAGACCTAACAATTTGGTTTTTTTAACAGCTTTATTGGAGTATAATTGCTTTACAATGGTGTGTTAGTTTCTGCTTTATAACAAAGTGAATCAGCTATACATATACATATATCCCCATATCTCCTTCTCCTTGAGTCTCCCTCCCACCCTCCCTACCCCACCCCTCTAGATGGTCACCAAACACCGAGCTGATCTCCCTGTGCTATGTGGCTCCTTCCCACTAGCTATCTGTTTTACATCTATTCTCATTTACCATTGCAATGAAAAGAATAAAATACCTAGGAATAAACCTACCTAAGGAGACAAAAGACCTGTATGCAGAAAACTATAAGACACTAATGAAAGAAATTAAAGATGATACAAACAAATGGAGAGATATACCATGTTCTTGGATTGGAAGAATCAAAATTGTGAAAATGACTATACTACCTAAAGCAATCTACAGATTCAGTGCAATCCCTGTGACACTACCAATGGCATTTTTCACAGAACTAGAACAAAAAATTTCACAATTTGTATGGAAATACAGAAGATCCCGAATAGCCAAAGCGATCTTGAGAAAGAAAAACAGAGCTGGAGGAATCAGGCTCCTGGACTTCTGACTATACTACAAAGCTACAGTAATTAGGACAGTATGGTACTGGCACAAAAACAGAAATATAGATCAATGGAACAGGATAGAAAGCTCAGAGATAAACCCACACACATATGGTCACCTTATTTTTGATAAAGGAGGCAAGAATATACAATGGAGAAAAGACAGCCTCTTCAGTAAGTGGTGCTGGGAAAACTGGACAGCTACATGTAAAAGAATGAAATTAGAACACTCCCTAACACCATACACAAAAATAAACTAAAAATGGATTAAAGACCTAAATGCAAGTCCAGACACTGCCAGACTCTTAGAGGAAAACATAGGCAGAACACTCTATGACATAAATCACAGCAAGATCCTTTTTGACCCACTTCCTAGAAAAATGGACATAGAGACCTAATAATATTTAATCAGCTTTATTATTTATAAACAGTTTCTCCCTATTTGAAGTAGGGACAAGTGTTGGATCCTTGGCAAGATCCATGGCTGCCTTTGTTGTATCCAGAGGAGGAAGAAACTTCTCAATGACACCTACTTTATTCTTTGTGGACAGGTAGGTGAGTCAATAATTACAAGGTGTGTGATAATTACAAGGTTACAGGCTAAACATCATGAGAAGTTTATTGATGTCACTCTATTATTTCATATTTATCCATTGAAAATTCCATCCCCATTTGTTCATAATGGTGAGGAACTATGAATGATTACTGTAACTCTGCAAGCTTTTCTAGAAGAATCCCTCATTGGCCAAGTTCTGGTAACTTGAATTTCTCTTGTGAAGGACAGCCATTTGCATTATTTGGCAGCAGTTAAAAAGTCTTTTTTTTTAAAAATTTTATTGGAGTATAGTTGATTTACAATGTTGTGTTAGTTTCTGCTGTATAGCGAAGTGAATCAGTTATATACATATACCCACTCTTTTTAAGATTTTTTTCCCATATAGGTCACTACAGAGTATTAAGTAGAGTTCCCTGTGCTTTACAGTTCCTTATTAGTTATCTATTTTATATATAGTAGTGTGTGTATGTAAAACACAGGTAAAGAGGGTCTCCTAATTACCCTGAAAATTTCTTTTCGAAATGTTGTGAACATGAAGTAAAAGGAAGCCTGAGAATATCTTTTTAAAATCAGTTTTAAGTTATTGAACACAAAGCGGTTACAGAGATAATGAGAGTGCATTCACTTAGGAACTCTGATTAATTAAGAGTGAGTTAAGAGTAGCCTCTAAAGATGGAAATAGTAAACTGAGCTAGAGAAGTTATCAGCCAAAAGTTTTGTGGGCCAAAGAGGGAAAACAAGAGATAAGTAATTAAATGTAACCTATAACCATGTTTGTAATGAATATATAGGTCAAAGCTCACTAGAGCAAATATTATGATCGTTTCTGCCCAGAGGGAAAAAAAAAAGATAAGTCCTAGCTTAGGATCCATTTTTTCAGTACTGTTACAATGCCAAACAAAATTACAGTGCATCCAATTAATTTTAACCATTCCATAGGGTTTATTATCATAGGGTTTCTAGTAAAATAAAAACATGGAATTGTCATAGGTACTATTATTATTTTGTCATTTAATGATATGAGTGAAATTAGCCTAAAACTAAACAAAGAGCATGAAATTCAGAAATATTATTTGATATTATTTCTAATTGACCTTGCTGTCATAGACCTAAAAAGAAGGACAATGTTCATGGTGATGATAAGAACGTTATGTGTTAGAATACAGATATTCTTCTATGGAATCGATATTGTATTTCACTCCTTATGGGGACAGAGAAGAGATCTTCCTCTTCTTCCTCCACTTCCTCCTCCTCTTCCACTGATGATGATGATGATTAAAATGAAGGAGGTGTGATATTTTTCTTGAAATACAAATGCATCAATTAAATATTAAAGTTGATAACATTTTGATAAAACTAGAGAATGTTTTTGTAATACATACATGAAGATGTGCTTGAGTAGATCCAATTTTTAATTTCCAGGTGGGTATACTAAAATTTCTCTTATAAGGCACAGGTATGAAATTTCAAATATGAAATGGTTAAAAACATTGATGGTTAGAATTGAAGTATATTTTGTTTTCTAGAATTCTCATGAGTAGTTTAGAAGTGCTGTCACAGCACATTAAATGTTATCATACTGATTATTTGTCTCACAGTTAATTATGCCTAATGCAAAGTGAGAGTTTACTGCAACTGATTATAATTGGATGTATTTGGCTGTAGCTAGAATTTGTAATGGTGCAAGGTTTATATTTTAGCTTGGTGTAGGAAAGGGAAAAGCTTTAGTAATGAATTTATAGCAATAATTAGGCCATGGATTTATTGCTAATAGCATTGCAGTTAAGCAGTTCTGTGTATATATCTTTCAAGACTGAATGCATACACACATATTTATCTGCAAAACATACTACCAAAGACATATTAAAATGCTCAATAAAATTGGTTTTCTTTTGCTTCATGATTTTTGTATCATTGTTTTGAAGGGTCTTTGAGATCACTTTGAGAGGTGTGACTGGAAGTCTTTGTATATATTCAGAATTTCAAACCAAATTAATATTGTTAGTAGACTAATATCAAACTTAGTTACATATTTTTCATTAGTCTGGGCATCCATGTAAGTGAAAGTCTAAGTAAGCCTATTAGATGAAAATAGTTAAAGAATAGTGCATCTTAAATTTCCTTGCACAGCACAAAAGATGCTTTCCATAAGGATGTCAGCATACCACTTGTCCTTCAGCTTTTCTGTAGTCAATAATAGTAAGTTTTTGAGAAGCAAGAAGAACTACAATCCTGAAGCCTGTGGAGCAAAAACAACATTCACAGAAAGATAGACGAGATGGAAAAGGCAGAGGGCTATGTACCAGATGAAAGAATAAGATAAAACCCCAGGAAAACAGCTAAATGAAGTGGAGATAGGCAACCTTCCAGAAAAAGAATTCAGAATAATAATAGTGAAGATGATCCAGGACCTTGGAAAAAGAATGGAGGCAAAGATCAAGAAGATGTAAGAAATGTTTAACAAAGACCTAGAAGAATTAAAGAACAAACAAACAGAGATGAACAATATAATAACTGAAATGAAAAATACACTAGAAGGAATCCATAGTAGAAAAACTGAGGCAGAAGAATGGATAAGTGACCTGGAAGACAGAATGGTGGAATTCACTGCCGCCGAACAGAATAAAGAAAAAAGAATGAAAAGAAGACAGCCTAAGAGACCTCTGGGACAACATTAAACACAAAAACATTCACATTATAGGGGTCCCAGAAGGAGAAGAGAGAGAGAAAGGACCCGAGAAAATATTTGAAGACATTATAGTTGAAAACTTCCCTAACATAGGAAAGGAAAGAGCCACCCAAGTCCAGGAAGCACAGAGAGTCCCAGGCAGGATAAACCCAAGGAGAAACATGCTGAGACACATAGTAATCAAATTGACAAAACTTAAAGACAAAGAAAAATTATTGAAAGCAACAAGGGAAAAATGGCAAATAACATATAAGGGAACTCCCATAAGGTTAACAGCTGATTTCTCAGCAGAAACTCTACAAGCCAGAAGGGAGTGGCACGATATATTTAAAGTGATGAAAGGGAAGAGCCTACAGCCAAGATTACTCTACCCGGTAAGGATCTCATTCAGATTCGATGGAGAAATTAAAACATTTACAGACAAGCAAAAGCTAAGAGAATTTGGCACCACCAAACCAGCTCTACAACAAATGCAAAAGGAACTCCTCTAAGTGGGAAACATAAGAGAAGAAAAGGGCCTACAAAAACAAACCCATAATAATTAAGAAAATGGTAATAGGAACGTACATATTGATAATTACCTTAAACATGAATGGCTTAAATGCTCCAACCAAAAGACACAGGCTCGCTGAATGGACACAAAAACAAGACCCATCTATATGCTGTCTACAAAAGACCCACTTCAGACCTAGGGACACATACAGACTGAAAGTGATGGGATGGAAAAAGATATTCCATGCAAATGGAAATCAAAAGAAAGCTGGAGTAGCAATACTCATATCAGATAAAATTGACTTTAAAATAAAGAATGTTACAAGAGACAAGGAAGGACACTGTGTAATGATCAAGGGATCAGTCCAAGAAGATATAACAATTATATGTGCACACAACATAGCACCTCAATACATAAGGCAACTGCTAACAGCTATAAAAGAGGAAATCAACAGTAAAACAGTAATAGTGGGAGACTTTAACACCTCACTTACACCAATGGACAGAGCATCCAGACAGAAAATTAATAAGGAAACACAAGCTTTAAATGAGACAATAGACCAGAGAGATTTAATTGATATTTATAGGACATTCCAGCCAAAAAGAGCAGAGTACACTTTCTTCTCAAGTGCACATGGAACATTCTCCAAGGACAGATCACATCTTGGGTGACAAATCAAGCCTCAGTAAATTAAAGAAAATTGAAATCATATCCAGCATCTTTTCTGATCACAAGGCTATGAGATTAGAAATCAATTACAGGGAAAAAACCGTAAAAAACACAAACACATGGAGGCTAAACAGTGCGTTACTAAATAACCAAGAGATCACTGAAGAAATCAAAGAGGAAATCAGAAAATACCTAGAGACAAATTACAATGAAAACACGATGATCCAAAACCTATGGGATGCAGCAAAAGCAGTTCTAAGAGAGAAGTTTATAACAATACAAGCCTACCTCAAGAAACAAGAAAAATCTCAAATAATCTAACCTTACACCTAAAGGAACTAGAGAAGGAAGAACAAACAAAACCCAAAGTTAGTAGAAGGAAAGAAATCATAAAGATCAAAGCAGAAATAAATGAAATAGAAACAAATAAAACAATAGCAAAGATCAATAAAACTAAAAGCTTGTTCTTAAAAAAAATAATAATAGTAAGTTTTTAAAAAATTAATTTGCTCAGGCTGGTGACTATGGATATCTCTAAGCCTATTATAATTATAATCTAATATACTTTTATTTTCTCATATGCAAGGAGCAAATTCATTACAAAATTCACATCGTGAAGGACATTTGGAATTTTAATTTTTTGATACATAATTTAAATGAGATTTAACATTTTTCATATATTTAAGTGCTTAAATTTTATCACAGTATTTTTGCCCTTTACCCTATCCTGTTTAGTATTTTGGTATTATTTGACTTGTATAATGGAAAAGATGGCTGAGAGCTGGAGAGAATAGCTAATACTTCAAATGGCAAAATAAGGCTAAAAAAAAAATCTTACTAGGCAGGAATCAATACTTTGTAATGTAACAAGAAAAAATATAAAGTCCAGCAGTTAGTCTAACAGGAATATAATGGGGAAATCTTAACTTTATAGCAAAATGTCAAAAATGCCTTTGGGTCTTAGTGGACTACAGTTTTAAGAATAGTCAAATGGTGCTAAAAATAAAGTTAAAACTAAGAGGACTGAACTCAGATCAAAGATGGTTTTATAAGACCCTTGGCTTTCTGTGTTTGGATCATGTCTCCTGGCCTTTGTTAGGACGTGGGTGCCACGGGGCATTATCTGGGGACCATCAGGGTGGGATGGGGTGAGAGGAGGTGGAAGGGCTCCCGGGGTGGTGGACGCGAGCCTGCACAGGTGAGGGAGGGATTGGTAAGACCTGGCCTCTGCAGGAGAGTTGGGGTCACCACACATGCTCAGTCTGAAGAAGAGTTGCTTAATGGAGACTCCACTGTGTGCAAAGAGTTGAAGGCTGTGATTTAGAAGTGGAAATGAATTTATTGGTCACTGTTCTGGATAACCTAGAGGTGAAAAGAATAAGAACATTCATATCATTTCAGTAAAAGAAACTTTCCCCAAATAAGAACCATCCAACATTGGGACTGTCTGCCTCACAGTGAGTGAGTCTTCTGGTCTCTGAAGTATGCAAGCAGGAGCTAAATCTTTAAGGGACAATACATAGTGGGTGCTTGGCTCTTCTGATCTGCCAAGTCCCAGACTTTTACTGAAGTTAATCAGTATTCCATCTGGGAAAAGAGGAACAGAATTGGTAACTACTCAAGGCCAGAAAGTATCTAACAAATGATGGACGTTTCTAACATGAGGTTCCTCTATTTGGTCCTTTGTGCAGTGCAGCTTTCTGGTGGTGATTGCCCTTGCTTGCAAATGTATAGTTTACAGAATTGGGTAGAAATTTTGAAACGCAGAAAAAGAAAGAAAACCTCAAAATGTCAGGCTCTGTATGAATTTTAATGATTTATTAGCTATATGTACAAAGCTTGAATGTTAACTATGGCAAATTGATAGATTGATTTGAGACAAATTTCCAAGAGGGGAAAAATGATACTTTCTCTCTCTCCTTCAGTTAGCTCCAGTTACACAGTGGAGATCCCAGAAAAAAAGTGAGAGGGTGTGAGTCTGCATTGTCTACATGGAGGAAATAAGCTACCCGGGAACCAAGAACAGGAGATGGAGGGGTGGCTCTCACATGGGGTTCATGAATGGTTTGGGGTCCTTTTGAGAAAGAGAAAGTGAATTCCTGTAGTCCTGGTGGTTGTTGGTGGTGGTGGGGTGTTGGAGCTGGGAGAAGAATCACCCTTGGAGCCTAAAAACACGAGGAAGGAGAGAAGCAATGAAAACCCTACAACCAAGAGAATGTCAGGGAAAGGATCATCTGAAGAGGGATGGGTCAAGGCCTTTGTGGAGCAGATGGGGGCAGCTGAGGAAGTGGCAGTGGATAAAGCTTGCTTGGCAAGACTAGCTGTGGGAAAACCTGTGAGTGGAGGTGTCAGCATGTGGGGACCCTCAGGCCTAAGCTGGACGTTGTGGTGGTTCTGGTTACCGACATCAGAATTAAAGGAAACTTGCCTTTTTTTTTTTTTTAACTGAAGTGTATTTGATTTACAGTATTGTGTTAGTTTCAGGTGTACAGCAAAGTGATTCAGTTATATATATTTTTTTCTGATTCTTTTCTACTCTAGGTTATTACAAGATACTGAATATAGTTCCCTGTGCTATACAGTAGGTCCTTGTTGGTTTTCTATTTTATATATAGTGGTATATATCTGTTAATCCCCAACTCTTAATTTATCCCTCCCCCTTATCCTTTGGTAACCATAAGTTTGTTTTCTATGTCTGTGAATCTGATTCTCTTTTGTAAATAAGTTCATTTGCATTATTTTTTAGATTCTGCCTATAAGTTATATAATATTTGTCTATCACTTACTATGATAATCTGCAGGTTCATCTGTGTTGCTACAAATGGCAATTTTTTATTCTTTTTTATGGCCGAGTAATATTCCATAGTAGATATATACCCCAGCTTCCTTATCCACTCTGTCGATGGGCATTTGGGTTGTTCCCGTGTCTTGGCCACTGTAAATAGTGCTGCTTTGAACATAGGGGATGCGTGTATCTTTTAAAATTAAGAGTTTTCATCTTTTCTGGATATATGTGCAGGAGTGAGATTGCTGTATCATATGGTAGCTCTATTTTTAATTTTTAAATGAACTTCCGTACTAGAAAACTTGTAAGTCTTAAGCTCCTTGAGGTTCTCTTGGGAAGCAGGTAACTCTAAGGCAAAAAGGAATAACAGGGGAGTCTCATGATTGGTTAATAACAGCTTGCAGGTAGCTCTGTGTGTGTGTGTGTGTGTGTGTGTCTGTGTGGAGCCACTTAAAACAGTTGCTTAAGGAGACCTGTAAATAAAAACAAAACAAGCATTATAAAAACAAACATTGGGGAGGGCAAGCGTTCTCCCCCAGGAAGTGTCTCCATCACCGATAGCATCTGGGAATCTCCATCAATGTCTCTTCCTTTCTCATGTGTAGTCCTTACCGCAAGCCTCTTTATCAAGCCCTTCTGCCGTTCTCTGATTTAGGACAAGTCATCTCTTTACAGCATCATTGCCATACCTTCTAATTGACCCTCTTTAACTTACTCTCCACCCTGCAGCCAAAGTGATCTTTTAGAAAAGCAAAACAGATCATATTATCCTCATTCTTTTTTTTTAATTGAAGTATAGTTGATTTACATTGTTGTGTTAGTTCCCGATGTATAGCAAAGAGATTTAGTTATGTGTGTGTGTACATATATGTATATATATTCTTTTTCAGATTCTTTTCTATCATGGTTTATTACAAGACATTGAACATAGTTCCCTGTGCAATACAGTAGGACCTTGTTATCTATTTTATATATAGTAGTGTGTATCTGCTAATCCCAAACTCCTAATTTATCCCTGCCCCCCTTTCCTCTTTGGTAACCAGAAGTTTGTTTTCTGTGTCTGTCAGTCTGTTTCTGTTTTGTAAACAAGTTCGTTTGTATCACATTTCGGATTCCACATATAAGTGATACCATATGTTATTTGTCTTTGTCTGACTTTCTTAGTACGATAATCTCTTGATCCATCCATGTTTCTGCAAATGGCATTATTTCACTCTTTTTTTAAAGGCTGAGTAATATTCCATTGTATATGTGTACCACATCTTTATCCATCTGTCAATAGACATTTAGGTTGCTTCCATGTCTTGGCTATTGTAATAGTGCTGCTAATATCTTCCTCTTTCCTTTTTTATTAATTTTAACTTTTTTTAAGATTTTTTTTTGATGTGGAACATTTTTAAAGTCTTTTTGGCTGCATTGCGTCTTTGTTGCTGCGCATGGGCTTTCTCTAGTTGAGGCAAGCGGGGACTACTCTTCGTTGCGGTGCACGAACTTCTCATTGCAGTGGCTTCTCTTGTTGTGGAGCAGGGGCTCTAGGCTCGTGGGCTCAAGTAGTTGCAGCGCGTGGGCTCAGTAGTTGTGGCTCTCAGGCTTGGTAGTTTTGGGTTGCGGGCTCTGGAGTGCAGGCTCAGTAGTTGTGGCGCACAGGCTTAGTTGCTCCATGGCATGTGGGATCTTCCCGGACCAGGACTCGAACCCGTGTCTCCTGCACTGACAGGCGGATTCTTAACCACTGTGCCACCAGGGAAGCCCCTTGCTTCAGTTTTATATTTTGGTTTTTTGGCCGCGAGGCATGTGTGATCTTAATTCCCCACCCAGAGATCGAACCCACAACCCTTGCATTAGAAGGCAAAGTCTTCACCACTGGACCGCCAGGGAAGTCCCAATATCTTCCTCATTCTTAATGTGCTTCAGTGGCTTCCATCTTGCTCTGAGGGCAGGGACTAAAGTCATGACCATGGCCCACAAGTCCTGATGTGCATCTTGTATTTTGGAGTTTTCCCTTATACTCCGCAATGGTCAGGGAATAAATATTTACATTGGGGTTTCAACTAGATGGCTTCTGAAGGGCTGAATATGCAAACTGACAGTGGCCAGACTATATATAAAAACTGGACTCTGACCCACAGTCTGCAGCAACCAGCCCAAGAAACCAATCCATGATCTGCAGTGACCAGCCCAGGAAGGTGGCCCTGCTATCTAAAACAGACCACTGTCTCTAGCAATAATAGCGCCTGTAACAAGCGACCCCATACAGCTAGGACTTACTAATAACTGAGAGCTTCCCTAATTTGTGTCCCCCTTGCAACTTAGGGCCAACCAGAGAAAGCCAACTGTGTACCCCTAACCAATCACATCGGATGCCCTGCTTTGAGCTAGCCCACCTACAGCTTCCCCCTCCCAGCAGCCTTCAATCAGGGCATATCTGGAAGCTGTGTCTTTTTTTATTTTTTTAAAATTATACAGCTTTCCCATTCCTCTGCATGCCTTTGAGTCTTTGCAAAAAACAGAAGTGCTGGTGGCTGGCTCCTTTGCTATAGCAAGCTCTGAATAAGTAGCCTTTGCTTTCTCTTGTTTGGGTGGTCTTAGTTTATTTCCACATTTCTAGTGATTCTCTGGTACTTAAGTAAAAAGAATCCTAGTGACAAATCAGTGCACTACTAGCCCTTCCCACCTTCTCAGTATCATTGTTACATCACTGTCCTCAGGTTTTCTGGCTCATGGCATTGGGGGCGCTGCGGGTAGTGGAAAGAGCCCAGGCATGAGTGGAAGGCTTGGGTTCGGCTCCTGGCTCAGACTCCTCCTGTGTGACTTTGACCAGGCCTCCAAAACTCCCTCCTCATCCCTAAAACGGGAGTCACACTGCCTCACAGTGTTGCTTTTTGGATTGAAAAATATAATGTATGGAAGAGTAAAAGTTAACGTTTAAAGAGCTTTTCAAAACACTGTGTTTGTGGTTTTCAGTTTCACCTCACATATACTTACATAGCACCGACCATGTGCCAGTCAGTATTCTAAGTGCTTGACAAATAATAACTCCATCCTCGTAATGCCCCTGTGAAGTTTGTATTAATATTATCCCCATTCTAAAGAGGAGGGAACTGAAGCTTGGAGATACTAAGAAATCTTCCCAACGTGACGCTAGTGAGTGTTTTGTGACGAACTAAGGGTACAATGTTCTCTTTGTTCTTCTCAGACCTTGTTCATTCTCAGTTCTCAGATTATTTATGAAAAGTATGACTTGCCTCTACCACTTTCTCTTTACTTAGGCACAACTGTGGCCCAGGTTCTACCAGCCTTTCACTTAACAGTCACCAAATTTACATTGGGCTCCTTATTTATAGTTTCTTCCGTCATATGGCAATAAAAATAAGATCTTTTTTTTCCATTATAGATAACTTATCAGACCCTTCCCAACAGTACCTAACTGCCCTTCTTAACAAATTCCAAAACTTGTGAGCCCAGACCTTCTAACAATTGCAACTAACATGCATCACATGTTTATTAAGTGCTAGGCTTTGTGCTAAGCATATTGTATAGACGACTCATTTAATCCTCACTGAGTAGGTGCTGTTATGAGTCTCATGGTTCGGAGGAGGATACTGAAGCTGAGAGAGACCAGATAACTCACTGTTGGCCAGTGGATTTAGGATGAGTCTGTGAAGGCTCAGAGTCCAAGCTCCCCTCTTTTATTTTCTTTCTCCTTCACTGCCATTTATTGGCTTTGTGTCAATTCTGTGTACAGCTACTTATTTTATTTCCCATTCCACTCTCTTCAGTCTGTTTAGGATGTGTCACGTCTGATTCTTGAGTTTCTCCTTCTCAATCACTTTCCCTTCTTAAATCAGATCCTCAACCTCCAAAACACAGCTCTCATCTCAACTGCTTTGTGGAGAAATTCTTCCCAGGTAAATGCTGTGTGTATATGGTCAGTGTTGTTTTGATGCATTTTCCCCAGTCTTTTTATCATTTCATTTACATTGGGTCCTTAACTTGGCACTCCGTGTCTTTTCTTTGTGTCTCCTCACACTTGTCTGTACTGGATAGAAAATAGTAACATTAGGAATACCTCTGCCAAGCATGGGGAATACAAGAGTTCTAAATTCTACGTTCTAAGTTCATACCCAATCCTGATAGTGAAGAACTAGGAGGGCTTCCCTGGTGGCGTAGTGGTTGAGAGTCCGCCTGCCGATGCAGGGGATGCGGGTTCATGCCCCGGTCTGGGAGGATCCCACATGCCACGGAGCGGCTGAGCCCGTGAGCCATGGCCGCTGAGCCTGCGCGTCCGGAGCCTGTGCTCCGCAACGGGAGAGGCCACAGCAGTGAGAGGCCCGCGTACCACAAAAAAAAAAAAAAAAAAAGAACTAGGAGATCTTTGTATAACAGGTGTCTATGAAAACACTGTCATTAATTTCTGCGAATTCTTTTTCCTGTGAGGGAGAAAAGCAGAATTAGTTGGCTTCCCTTTTAACTAGGTTCATCTTTATCTTACTCATTGCCTGCACTAACATTTTGGTAATCCACTAGGAAAAGAATACACCATTATAAGCTCTGCCAATCACAGCCCCTTCTTTTTTCTATCAGCCCCTACTTTTTATCCTGCATTTGCCCTCCCACATATTCTAAATCACTATTTATATAAGCTGCAGAGTCACATTCATTTACACATGGCCTCTCCCTCACGTAAATGTGTCATCCATTTATGTGTGGTCCTAAGAAACACATAACTGCTTGCACAGATACATGGATGCACACAGTCACTGGATGAAGGAGGAAGTGACCGATAAGATGAGAGGATGCAACGTTTAGTAAAGGGAAGAGAGGTAGAGTAGGTCCAAAGGGGCCTACTTCTATACCTCCTTTTAGAATTGAGTCCTCTCTTAGCCCCAATGTTTTGTTGTTTTAAAACATTCATCCTAGTCTCTTTTGTATGGAAGTTCTATTTACACCTCTTTCTTTTATGAGAAGGTGATTTTATAGGTCTGTGCTGTCCAGTGTGGTAACCAGTAGCCACACGTGGCCGTTGACAGTTGGAATGTGGCTAGTCCAAACTCAATGTACTGTAAGCCTAAAATACACCCCAGATTTTGAAGACTTGTTAAGAAAAAAAGAATTCAAAATATATCAATAATTTTTATATTGGACACGTATAGAAATGATAATTTTTATATACGTAGTTAAAATATAGTATTGAACTTAATTTTACCTTTTTCTTATTTTTTTTTACTATAGCTACCAGAAAAACTAAAAATAACACATTTACTTTCACGCATGGCTCTCCTTATCTTTCTATTGGAGAGTGCTGTCACAGATGGCAGTGACTGTGCAATTTTCCAACCTGCATAAAATTTTGCATGGTACTTTCAGGCAATTGATGGTAAATATTTGTTGCAGTTGAGAAAGTAGAGGGGGAGCTTGGTGAAAGTAAATGAGTGAATGCGTGTTAAGTATCTCAAAGATTTTGGTTAATTCAGAGAGTTAAAATTTGCTGCCAGACACTCAAGAATCTAGGTATTATTAGAATGGAGGCAGGAGCATTATTACAAAGGGTTGGGTTGGTAGGAAGTGTGAGAGTGTCGGCATTCTTAAGATAGTCAACAGGTATTTACTGAGGACCTATTAGATGCCAAATCCTGTGTTATATATCCAAGCTTCAGCGATACAAAAATGACTCCAGCATTTTACTGTATCCACCATCCAGGAGCTAAGGCGAGGGTAGAAAGGCACACAGCTGACTATCGTCCAATCAGGTTCCTAGTTGAGTAGACCAGATTTGCTGTAATGCCATGTGGAGAATACAGGCGAAATTTTAGAAGATCCTTGGGCAGTCAAATGGCAGTTAGATGAAACTTTAATCATGTGAATGGGAGGTAAGAGCCCCACAGAGGTTGTCCTGAAGTTCTTACAGCTTTTTTCGTTTTTTTAATTTAATATTTATTTTTGGCTGCATTGGGTCTTCATTGCTGCGTGCGGGCTTTCTCTAGTTGCGGCGAGCGGGGGCTACTCTTCATTGCAGTGTGCAGGCTTCTCATTGCGGTGGCTTCTCTTGTTGTGGAGCACGGGCTCTAGGTGCACGGGCTTCAGTAGTTGTGGCACGCAGGCTCAGTAGTTGTGGCGCACGGGCTTAGTTGCTCTGCAGCATGTGGGATCTTCCCGGACCAGTGCTCGAACCTGTGTCCCCTGCGTTGGCAGGCAGATTCTTAACCACTGTGCCACCACTTACTGTTTGTTTTTGTTTGGGAAAGTTCCATGGGTAACAGGCTTGAAACAGAAGGGCATTCTGGAACTATTATCTGTGAGAGTTTTTAACTAACTGTTTATCAACCTCACTTATGGCAACAGAAAATGTGTTAAGTGTGGATGACTAAGTGTGCATTTTAAGCATGGGTCAAACTTCTAACTGCCTAACAAGGGAAAACAAGTCCCTGTAGGATACGCCAGGCATTCCCTCTGTGTACTTTGATCAGTTTTATTTGGTTTTGTTTGAGAGAAGAACCAATTTTCAAGTTAAAGCAGGTGCATCAACATGTTCTGAGTAATTGCTGTGCATTTAGTAATCAAACTTACTGCGTCCTTGTTCTCTTTTCCAGCAGCAAAGGTGATATCCTCACTTGTGTGCCAGGTAACGCCTGTACCATTATCTTGTTCAGTTTTATGCCCTTCCTAAGTGCAGCCTTTCATTAGGTGACATTTCCAAAGTCGTGTGTGGGGGAACTTGTTCATGTGATATTCATTAAAGTCACACGGCTAACATTTCTGCCTACTTCTTTTGTGAGAACTAGATAGGAAAAGCACTTTGCCTTCTTTCAGAAGAGACATAAAACAGAGATCTGGGCCACTTATGGATATTGAAACACCTCTGTGGTCTCATGTAAGGGGTGGTTTATTGTCTACAGTGTCCTGGCAAATCTATCATTGCCTAAATTATGCTCACAGAGTTTTTCTTTGAATTCATAGTTCTGCATCCAGAAACATGATCCCATCTATAGAGTGATGATCTAGGTGAGTGAAATTCTTATTTACCTAACTGATTCACAGAGTTGCTATGACTACATTTCCAATTCAACAGAAACATTTTTATTGCCTCCTATATACTTTTTTACTTTACTCATGTAATTCTCAGGAAAATTCTATAAAAGAGGGACTGTTATCCCCATTTAACAACTGAAGAAACTGAGACCCAGAGACATGAAATAATGGTCCATTGTTGCCCAGATAAGGTTGTGAGTTTCTAATTGGATCTCAGGATTTTGCATACTAAAACTAATGCCTTTCTTTTATGCCATGTAACCACTCACTAACTGCAGGTGAAGGAGGGCTTGTTAGATAAATCTTGACTCACGTCAACTTTGACATTTATTTTCTTAGTGACCTGAATATGTCATTTACTTTTCAGACCTATTAAAAGAGAGAAAACAAGTGTTTTCTTCCGTGAAGAATGCAACATTAGAAAATTCTCTATTTTTAAATAGGGAATATAATAACTAGCATGTATCTCTGAAAAAATTCAGGAACAATAACAATACGGGATGTGACAGGGCAATATAAATTTTTCTTTTCTGCAAGAAAACACACACACACACACACATACACATACACACACACACACACACGTACGTATCCTATTCTTTTGAACCTGATAGAATCTTACATATCAGTTATTTTTTTTAACTAAACACTTAAGCATACAAAAGTAGGTTATTCTGAAATTTCCCTGGAAAGCATGCAGAAGCTACCAGACTTCTACAAAATCCTCATTCACCAGAACGACCCCAAATAGTTGACTTTTGCCTTTGGCACCTTTCTAGTTTCTATTTTAGTTGCCCTTTTTCTAGTTGGAATTTCTGTCTCAACCAACTGACATTTGTGTGTCTCGATGTTAGTGGGCCTTTTCTCATGCAAAAGTAATATACCATTCAGGTGTCATTAGTTAATAAGGGTCTATAAGTAGAGTCTGAAGTTAAGGAAAATAATCATTGGACCAAAAATCTGGTGAAATAGTTGAATAAACAGTTATTACATTTGAAAAAAAGTTTAGGCTCTGTGATGAGGACAGAAATACCATGGATCCTGCCCACAAGTAGGTCAAAGTGTTGTGAGAGGAGAAAGAAATGAAAACAAATACTATACAGTAAACATAAAAGACGTAGCTGAGAGGAAGGAGTGATGAATTATAAAGGGAAGGTTGAAAGGGTTCATCAAAGACTTCCCAGAAATGTCATCTAAACCACATTTGGGAAGATGATTTCAAGATGAGAATTCCAGAGGGAGGGAAATAATGTGACAGAAGCCCTGAGATTGAATATAGCATTTGGGTGTAAATTTCTAATAACTGTTAGGTGACCTGACGCTAGGGAAGGAGCTTTTTCGGGGTAAAGGCTGGGCTTTTGTTTCTCTGCAAAGCCCCTCAGACTGCTTTTGATTAACAAATGGGATGGTACAAAATATTTTGCAATATCCGATTGGAATTTTATATTGCTAAACATTATCAATATACATTTACTGAGTTCATGTAATAAACGGCATTCCAAAACAGGAATTAGACTTTATCACCTTGACAAGCCTTAGCAGTGTCTCTGGAAGGGGGAGTCAGAAGAGGAATATTTATAGGGCATTGGGGTCTGGGCTCACATTCTTTAAGGGAGAATCTTTTAAGATAGGGTACTGGTTAGGATTGGGCTAAGTCTGTGATATAAAAGACTATGAAAAAAAGATTACAAGAGAATGTCCAAACTCCCACTAAATCATAAGAAAATATATACTTTACTCAGCCATTTACCTAAAATTTATTTATATAACACAAATACAAGTAACTCGCAATTGTGTTCGGAAAATATCTTCCAATTTCTCATCATCAAGAACTAGTAAAATCTTTGGCCAGCTGGACTAAGGGAATTATCAATGCTCTGGTCCATTTTAGGTTTTCTTCTTTTGTCATCCAGGTTTTGCTGATTGTATGTACCTTGCTGCTTTGCTTCAAAGTGGTCTGGCAGAGATAGCCACTTCCTTGAATCAGGTCACATACTACTATTTACAGACAATCTCAGGGTGTAATTGCTTAAAATTAAAAATTTCAAGCAGAATCTTAATCATCTATGTATAAGTGTATCCATTACTCAAAAATGGCCAAATTCCCTTCCTGGAGCCAGGGGGTGGGGTGGTGGTGGTAGTTATTACCAGTCTGTTCTAGTTGATATCTCTAGTTCTGTTGTTTCTGTTTTATCCTTGAGGAAATGGGATGAGTTTCATGCTATCGTATTTACTTAAAAATACTTAAACATCAACAGTATGGTATCTAGTGTGTATTATTTATCCTTTAAAGGTAGTTAAATAGCATTTGAAACACCCGTTTGAGGATATCCACTGCATTTAGGCTAGATTGGAAGGTTCTAATCCAGTGGTTCTTAGCTTTGTCTGTAATTGGAATCACCTAGGGAGGTTTGAAAAATACTGTTGACTGGCTCTCACCCCTAGAAACTCTGATTTTATTGGCCTGGAGTGTGGCCTGGGCATTGGGATTTAAAAACTCTCCAGAGATGATTCTAACATATAGCCATGTTTGAGAACCACTGCTCTAAACAGACTCTAAAACTCACAAGGTTGCTAAGCTACAACTATTTTTACCTGAGGTCAGCTCTAGAGTACTTATAGATTAGCATAAATGAAGTTATATCTTATTTTTCATTGAGGAAATGAGTGATTTTCAAGACATGTCGATTGGCTAGAGGTATGATATAGCCAACTCATCTCTGCTCACACAGGACCTAAGAATCTCTACCTTTTGTTCAAACCCAAGTTTGTGTGCCCATCGCACAGTGATGCCAAACAAATGGAAACGTCGGAGTTAGGAGTGGAGAAAGGTTTATTGCAAGGGCTGAGCAAGAGAATGGGGCAGCTCATGCTGAAAAGGCCACCAGTGGGTTTTGCGGAAGCATTTTTAAAGATAACATGAGGGAGGGGAGTTGCAGGGTATGTGATCAGCTCATGGGTAATTCTGTGACTGGTTGATGGTGAAGTAGCAGGGCAGTGTCACAAGGGTTAACTTTACCAGTCCTTATGCTCCAGCCAGTATTCATGGTCATCGTGTAGTTAACTCCCTCCATTTGGCGGGGGCTTTAATATCTGTAAAACAACTCAGGAATGTACACCAGATACTGTTATTTATGTACTTCAGGGAGGAACTAAAGATTCTGTGACTGCCAGATGGCTGATTTACTGTTTAAATTGTTACCAGTTCTCCTGGCCCAACTGCTACTTTTGTCACTACATGGTCACATCCTTTCAATCATTAATTCTTGAGCAAGGCTTTTGTGACCCTGGGGAGGGCTAGAAGACTACAGCTTTTCCACAAACAAGAGGCAGGCAGGGGACAAGGAAGGAGGGGTCCACCCTGGGAAGGCCCCATAGGGTCCTGCTCAGTTACATACCCTGTTTCTAAACTCCATCAACCTCATGTCCCAAGATCTTTGGAGGGTTCTGTTACTTGATCCAACTAGAATATTAGCTGACTCCTTCCACTAGAGCATGTGATTCTAATTAAACCTCTGTGCAAAGTGTTTGTTGTCAAAGTGCTGAAAAGGAGAGAGCTGGGAATTTGAACACGCAGAACAGTTTGTATGATTGTGTTCATAGTTGCCAGCTAATAAATATTAGTATGTGTTACCAAATTCAGTCTAAAACTTTCATTATAACACACCTCCCAGAGGTGAAATGACTGGGGAAAGACACCCCTAACCCTCATTTACCTCTAACCGTTGAGATATATACCGAAGAAATCCCTAATGGTTATAAACAAATTCATTTAGGGCACTTTGCAATATGTATACACTTTTTTGATTGGGAGTAGTTTTCAGGTTAACTTCCACCTACAGTAGAATTCGTCATAAACAGTAGTGGGGTCATTATAAAACTGGAACTTCTCTTGTAACGATATTAAGATCTACTTTGGCTGAGTTTTTATAATATGTCATTTGGACTCTATACTAATGTTACCCAGTGACTGATAATTACTGGGGAAAAATGTCTTATAAATCTAATATGGAATCCTAGCCCTTCTATTTCCATCCATATGATAAGTTTATTGAAATATCATCTACATAGAGTGAAATTCACAAATCTTAAACGTATAGTTCCATCAGTATCGAAAAATGAATACATCTGTGTCACCCACATTTTTATCCAGATATGGACAATTTCCATTACCCTAGATAGTGGACTTGTGCCCCTTCCCATGAAATAACCTCCCCCCCCACACACATACACACACACACACCCCAATCACTAATTAATTAGTTTTACCTAATCTAGTACTTTACTGAGATGTAACCATACAGCATGCTGTCTTGTATCTGGCTCCTTTTCTTCAGCATAATGTTTTTGAGATGCATCCGTGTTCCTTTTTATTGCTGAGAAGTATACCATAGAATAAATACCACAGTTTACCTGTTTTGCTGCTGATGGACACTGATCTGTTTCCAGTTTGGAGCTATTATGACTAACATTGCAATGAACATTCATGTACAAGTCTTTCTGAAGACATATGTTTTCGTTTCTCTCGGGTAAATATCTATGAGTGGAATTGTCGCATCATAGGGTGAATGTGATTGGGTCATTTAAACTTCCACTAGCAAAGTAGCAGAATACTACTAGCTCCACATCCTCATCAATATTTGTATTCAATCATTTTTATTTTAGCTATTCCAGCAGGTGTGTAGTGGTTTATCATTTCTCATTGTGGTTTTAATTTGCATTTCCCTGATGACTAATAATATTGAACACTTTTTTTTTTTTTTGGTTGCTCTGGGTCTTAGTTGTGGCTCGTGGGCTCCTTAGTTGCGGCACATGGGTTCCTTAGTTGTGGCATGCATGTAGGATCTAGTTCCCTGACCAGGGATCGAACCCAGGCCCCCTGCATTGGGAACGTGGAGTCTTAACCACTGCACCACTAGGGAAGTCCCGTGAACACCTTTTAATGTACTTATTAGACTTTTAAAAATCTTCTTTTAGGAATACCTTTTACCTGTTTTTAAACTGGGTTTCCTACCATTTTGTCATTGCATTTTAGAAGTTGTTTATATATTCTGAATTCAAATCTTTTGTCAATTATATGAGTTGTGAATATTATCTCTTAGTCTGTGGTTTGCCTATTTATTTTCTTAATAGAGGTCGGGGTTTTTTGTTTGATGAAAACAAGTTTTTGATAAGTAAGATTTATCAATTTTTCTTTCATCACTAGTGCTTTATCTCTCTTACCTAAGAAATATTTGCCTTTCTCAAGATTGAAAGACATCCTCATATATTTCTTCTTCAAGTATTTTGAGTTTTTACATTTGCATCTGTAAGCTATCTTGAAATAATTTTTGCATAGGCGACTTTGCTTTTCCTATTGAGTTAGTTTAGTACTCTTGTTAAAAATCATTTGACGGTATATTTGTGGGCTAGTCCTTATATTTTGATGAACATGAAAATATAGTAGTCATGAAATAAGACAAGAGTGTGCAATTAAGTAATTGTGTGCTGTAGACCCTCAACAATAAGTTTTTTTTCTGTTAACATAGCAGCAGACAAACAGCCTGTCATACTTTTCAATTTCTTATTAAAATATCTAGGAAACATGAAAACACATAAAATAGCAATAAAAGTAGAAAATAAAACAAAAGTAATATACCAAAACCTAAATATTTTATATTAATTGAAGTATCAGTCAAAAGTTTGTCTTGTTAATATTTTTCCATTCATTGTACTGGGCACTTGGTGGACATTTTCATTCTGGAAATCTATGTACATTGGTTATTGAAAATTTTTTTGTATTATTTCTTTGATGATTTTCTCCCAACTAATATTTCATCTGTTCTGTCTCTGGATGATCCCATTAGTTGTATGATCTATCTCCTAGATTAATCCTCATTATTCTTATATTTTCTCTTCTATTACCTATCTAATTGGCTTTTGGCTTTACTTTATATTTCCAGGACATTATTACCTAAATCTTCTTTCATTTTTATATTGCAGAAATCCTACTTTAAAATTTTAAGAGGAAATATTTATTGCATCATTATTTATAACAGGCAAGATATGGAAGCAAACTAAGTGTCCATCAATAGATGAATGGATAAAGAAATATATACAGTGGAATATTACTCAGCCATAAAAAAAGAATGAAATCTTGCCGTATGTGACAACATGAATGGACCTAGAGGGTATTATGCTAAGTGAAATAAGTCAGACAGAGAAAGACAAATACTGTGTGATTTCATTTACATGTGGAATCTAAAAAACAAAACAAATGAACCATTGTAGTGAAACAGACACAGAGTCATAGATACAGAGAACAAAAAAGGTACTTGCCAAAGGGAAGGGGGTTGGGGGATGAGGGAGCTAGGTGAGGGAGATTAAGAGGTACAAACTTCCAGTTACAAAATAGACGAGTCATGGGTACAGTATAGGGAATATAGTCAATACTTATGTAATATCTTTGGTGACATCATAATAGACTTATTGTGGTGATCATTTTGTAATATATAGAAATATGGAATCACTATGTTGTGCACCAGGAACTAACATAGTGTTGTAGGTCAATTATTCTTTAAAAACAAAATCATAGAAAAAGAGAAGATTCATGGTTACCAGAGGTGGGGGTGGGGGAGGGGGAATTGGATGAAGGTGGTCAAAAGGTACAAACTTCCAGCTCTAAGATAAATAAGTACTAGGGATGTAACATACAACATGAGAAATATAATTAACACTGCTTTATGTTACGTATGAAAATTATTAGAAGAGTAAATCCTGAGTTCTCATCACATGGAAAATTTTTTTTATCTATTTCTTTAGTTTTCTATCTATATGAGATAAAGGATGTTCACTAAACTTGTGGTAATCATTTTATGATGTTTATAGGTCAAATCATCATGCTGTGCACCTTAAACTTATACAGTGCTGTAGGTCAATTATATCTCAATAAAACTGGAAGAAAAAAATTTCAAGACCTCTTTCAAAATGTTCCTTTTTGAAAAAATCATGCTTATTTCCTCTTTCATTGATACAATAGCCTCTTTTCTTTTTTCTTTTCTCTTGTTAATCTTTTTTTTACATCTTTATTGGAGTATAATTGCTTTACAATGGTGTGTTAGTTTCTGCTTTATAACAAAGTGAATCAATTATACATAGACATATGTTCCCATATCTCTTCCCTCTTGCGTCTCCCTCCCTCCCACCCTCCCTATCCCACCCCTCTAGGTGGTCACAAAGCACCGAGCTGATCTCCCTGTGCTATGCGGCTGCTTCCCACTAGCTATCTATTTTACGTTTGGTAGTGTATATATGTCCATGCCACTCTCTCGCTTTGTCACAGCTTCCCCTTCCCCCTCCCCTAGCTTCTTTTCTTTTACACCTATGTCATGATTATTGTTACCTGCAATGCTGTGAAATTCATTGTCTGTTTCCTACTAACTACTTTATTTTGTGTTTGTTCATTTTTTTACTTATATTTTATGTTGAATTCTTAACGATTCAGTAATCTTTGGCTGTCCATTTGTTTTGAGTTAGAAGCTAAAAAGCTGGTCGGAAGATCTTTGGGTAGGGAAGCCTTGTCCACTAGTGATCTTCATTCTTGGGTAGTCAGATGGCTGGTTAGCTTTGTCATTAGGAGACCATACATGTTAGTAGTTGTAGGTCTTTATCTTTTTATTTTCTCTAGCAAAGTATCTTCAGTCTCCTGCCTGGAGACATCTGGTATTCTGGAGCCAGCTGGGAAGGGTTGGGGAAGTGACTCAGTGGTTCAGTTTTCAGACATAATCGCTGTTTTTTTGTATGGCCTCTCACACTGGCCCTTCTCCATGCTTGGAGCTTGGGGCTACTCTTGCTGAGTTGCCCACAGAGCAAACCTTTGGTCTCCTGCTAATCTTCTAGAAATTTTACATTTTTGGCTGCAGATCTAACTGCCTCTTCTATAGATTTTAGAAAAGTGCCCCTGCTTTGTACCATTTGCTTATTCTTACTTCCTATGGAGTTTGATTTTTGAGCCATTCTGCACTGTCACCTATATTGTCATTCTGAGGTTCTGCAGGGACGATCACCTGACTTTTCATTGGTTTCCACCTTTTATGGTCACTTAGATTTGACTCTTTTCTGAGTTGCTAAGCCATTGACTTCATCTATTTCCATATTTATATAAATTGTTTTTCACACGTCTCATTTGCATTTATGATGGAATGGATTTTATGTTTCATGTTCTCATTATTTTGGGGTGATTCTTTGAGAGGTGAAAAATGTGAAAATGTTTTCATTCTCCATTTTGAAGCTACACATCTAATTGAATTTTAAGAAAGAAAAAAAATCCTCTCAAACTAATATAATAACAAAAGAAAAAACCATCTCTTTCTCTTTGTCGAATGAACGAAACCACTAAGATACTTGTATCAAATCTTACATGAGGGAAGAAGTCTGTAACCTATAAATGGAGATGAGTATAAATAGGACTTATTTGTTTCCGGTAAAGTCATTGAATGACTGACACATGGGGTGATGTGAATGTATTAAAAGTCCTAATTCACAGTACAATATATTCTTATTCCTATTTATTTCTTGGATTAGATATTTTGTATCCCTATTGCATTTTTACACTGTATCTCATATAGATAAGCATTTATTATCACATTTACTTCTACAAAAATAAGTTAAAACTATTACTTTCTTGGGATATTAGGTGGCAATAAATGTTCATTCTATTTGTACAATGCATACTGAGACAACCACTAGAGACAAAACCTAGTGACTCACAAGATTAATTTTGTTTTCTAAAATGGATTCCTTGTTAAATCACATAGTAAAGTAATTCTTGAGCTACTTGAAATATGTTTCCAATCTATTGGTGCCTTAATATATATTATCTTTCAAATATGCTATAAACCAGTTTAAATTTAAAAAGTTTATGCTAGCAACTAGATTTCACAATTTACGAAAGGAAAAGTCATTTCTCTTTTATTTTATTTAAAGAATTTATTTAAATGCTAGTGGGAAACTGGCTTAGGTAACTGCCTATGAGAATGATATGGAGGATAGTTTTATTGAGCCATCAGCCCTTTCCTTCTTATTCCATTGTTCATTAAGAGAGTTATCTGATTTCTTGAGAGCCAAGACCTGGCAATGTCTTCTGCAAATAACAACAGAAGCTGGTGGAGCGGGAGGGTAAGCAGATTGTCATTGGAAGCTTTTTGGAATGATGTTTAAGAGATGTAACAGTACTATTTTAATATTGCTGCAAACTTCTGCTACGCCATCAAGCTCTAATCAATCAAGATGGGAAGATAAGCTTAGCACGGTATTATTAAAACCTAGCAAGGCCAGCACCCTACATAGCACTAGACTTTTCCCCCTTTTTTCTAGCACATCTTAAAAAAATCAGAAGGTAAGAGTAGGGAGAACACCAGCATTTAAAAGGAGACATTGCAAATATGGCTGTGAAGATCCCGTGCTCCAAAAAGCAATTAGGTCAACCTAATTTTTCTTGCATGATGTAGGTTAAAAAAGAAGACTCCTGCCAAAGAATGATTGAACTCACCTTAACAAACATATGGGATGAATCGTTAACACACTGTGCTGTATCTACAGCTGTAAGCAAAAAACAAATTAGAGTTTGGTGATTTAAAATGAAGAAAAGCCACAACTAGAGAGAGTTGAAATTAAGCTTAGTATGTTGGTAAAATTCACTACATATCATTTTGGACAATTTTTATAATAGATGACAGTGATAAATTTATTTTGGAAAGTCAAAGGAAAGAAATATTACTCAGTTATCATCCTGGTGCAGTATAAGGACTTACTGAAACTTTTTTTTCGTTTAAGATATCAGTATACCCAGCAGTTATTCAGCAGATTATGCAAAGTATGATCATGATTCAGTTTTCTAGGAATTTTTTAAAAAATTTAATTTTGTTACTATGTTAAGAGAAATTCAATTAACTTCATGTTTTGTAATAAACTTTATGAGGGTTTCATTATTTTGTTTTTGCATGTGACAATACTGTAAGAGTATGGAATGATCTGTGTGTGGGAACCATTGTTGTGCTGATTTCTTAAAGGAATAAAAATATACATTGACTTGAAATCAGGTTTTAATTAAAATACGGCAAATTCGTTTAATAGTTTCCCAAGATAGTTTGCCCAGCCATTGAATCTTGGAGAATGAAAAATACACAGTAGCAAGGAATCAATTATTTTTCACTCTATGGAAGGCATTTTTAGAGACATAAAACCCAGTACATCTACCGGCATTGTCCATTACAGTGTATGAGGAAGAGCAGCCTTCCCATCACCTCTGACACTGGAAACCATCAAGAGCAGTGGCTTAGAAGAGACTTATAGACAAAGACATTTAGAGTTACAAGAAAGTTAAGAGACCATCTCTCAGACAATACTACCTAGCTCTTTTCCCTTTGAAATAATATAGTCTTTATTCATTTAAGTGATAAATAAAATACAATTAAATACTTTTTGATGCTAAAATTTACCCTTACCACATGCATTCTAATAAAGAGATTCTAAGGAAGCATAACATGACTCTTTTAAGGTTATCAATTTTATCCCTAAGGGAGAACTCTCCTTCTTCCTTTTAAAGGTTCACCCTTCCACCTGTATAATCCTCTTCACCTGTTTCTTGATATTGCCTCCATTAATTATTCTCTTTTTATCAGACCTACCCATGTTTACTTTCCTCTAATCAACTTTGAATTCTGGTCCTTGCCTTTTTATCTTCTTTCATTGTTAAAATTCTCAGAATGATCTACTGTTTTATTTCCACTCATTGGGAAAATCCTGCATTCTTGATTCTCTCTTCCAATATCCAGCAGAAAGTCTCCTAAAAGATCCCATGTTCTATGCACCAAATCCAACTTTCTGCCCTTATCATATTCTGATGTTCTGCAGTACGCTGTGTTCCTCAGTTGCATTCACATCCCACCCATGGCAACTCCCAGCATGGCATTAACCTTTCATAACCTGCCTTCAAGCTCTTTTCTTGAACTACCCCTGCATCATTTCCAAGTCCTCCATTCTCCTGCAGTCCAGCCACTCACTCCTACACATGTACAGTCATACCTGCTACGTTATACTGTCCTCCATCTGGACTGCATTTTCTTATCTCTATCCCTTATATGACCCTGACATTTTATTCATCTTCTTCATCTTTCAACTCCCAATACCATTTCCTCCAGAAACCTAACCTTCTATCTTTCAATTCAAAATTACTGGGACTTCCTTGTGCACTTTCAGATATTGTTTTTCATTGTAGCTCTTCATGCATTCATTTATTCGTTATGGTGGTTCCAAAAGACACATGATATCAAGAGCTCATACTCTAGTGAAAAAAAAAAAAGATACTCCAAAAATATTTTAAAATGCAGTTAAGTACTCTTGGAAGGGTATGCACATTTGCTCTGGGAGCATAAAGGAGAGGCTGACAAAATTGTCTGGGGATACTGAGTAGGGTTTCCTCAAAGAAGGAAGCATGAGTTGCAGTTTCCCTAGCAGAAATATGGGAAGGGTTTTCTAGGGATTCATTTCACCTGTTCAGAAAATATTTACATGACACGTAGTGTGTGTCAGGCATTGTGCTGGACACTGAAGATTAAAAAAAAAACAACCCCAAACAACAACAACAAAAAACAATGATGATAAAAACATGATTGTTCTAATCTTTTTTTTTCTTTTTTATAAAGAAGACATAGAACACCATGAAAAAAATGTTTTTCTTTATCTCAGGACAACCACTGTCTACTGTGTGCCTTTCATGTACTAGAGTTATGTGTATTGGCATGTAGTAGTAGACACTCCAAACTATTCATTGAAAAGTTGAGAAAATGAATGAATACTTTTTACTCATGAACAGCTAACAGTCCAGTGGTGACCATCGCCACATATCTAAACAAAGGGCTGATAATAGCATAAACACAAAAGTCTTAACATAAGGACCTAAAAGTCCTAGCACTAAGGATCTGGTAACCCAGCCTTGGTAGAGCCAGAAAAGGCCAAAAGAGGTAGGAGGGGTTGAACAAAGTTCGAAATAAAAAGTGTAAAGAGTTCCTTTAGAAGCAAAGAATCATAAACACCATTCTGGGTTCTGGAAAAGGTTAATACCTCGGTATGGCTGGAGCATGGGGGTAATGTGTATGAAGATTTGCTGAAGACGCGTTCTTAGTTGGCATTGCTGTTGCTCCTTTGATCATGGAGCCTGACTTCTGAGCGTTTGTCTCTGTCCTCTTGCCTTGGAGCCCCAGATGCCAGTGGGTAAAGGTTTTAAGGATGGTTTGAGATTTGTATTTTTAAAAGGTTGGTATGACTGTATTGTGGAGACTAGATTGTAGTCTGGAAAGGGAAAATTCAGGAAAACCAGTTAGGAGACTGTTTTGCACTACCTATGGAAGAGATGTATGTAGTTTAGCCTGGGGTGAAACCACTGCAAATTTATTTAGGAGATAAAATGAACAGGGTTGGCGTTGGGTAAGATGTGGGGGTAAGGGTGAGGGAAATGACAGAGAAGCCTCTTAGTTTTATGGCTTGTGGGCCTGGATGGATGGTACAGCATATAGGGGAAGGAAGTGGTCAGAGAAGACCTGATGTTTTATATTGGGCATGTTGTTTTGAGGTGTTTTCTGTACCCTCAGAAGTTTGTAGGTATCAAACTGCTTGACAATAGTGCGTTATGCTCAAAGACTAGCTTATAGCAGGTGTTCATAATACAAGAATTCCCCTGTCAATGCTATTTTTTTTGCAATGAGAGAGCACTTCTTAGCACTGGTGCTGAATTATGGTTATTCTACATTGGGACTTAAATATGTCTTCTATAACTTAAAATACTTTAGTTTCATTATAAAAAATTGATATATTGAAGTGTCAATATAAAATATACTCTGACTTAGCTCTTATTTTCTATTTTTTGATAAAAATAAGAAAATTAATTACAAAAACCTGCTATAATTAGGATTAATCCATGATTATGATTTCATGAAGCTTAATTAATAAGGAAAAGAGAACCTTTTAGAAGTTGGGGTTCACTAATTAGGTATTTAATCTAGAGCTTTTTTTTTTTTTTTACCAGTTTGAATCTCTCTATTCATAACACAAATAAGGGAGAAGCATGGACACATATTACACAGAACAGATTTGGAGAACTAAGGAAGATGGATGAAGTGCTGGGTAAGAGAACGGTGACAGGGGTAAATATGTCACATGATTATATCTGAGGAAACACTGTATATAATGATTATGTCGATTTCAGGAGCCACTGTTTCATAATGCCATTTACGTTCATCACATCTTTCATCCACCCTCCTGCAAAATGTTTCCTCATGCTGTGGAACAAGTCTCTCTAGTGCAATTTTCTTTGTTCACTCATGTCACTAGAAAATGATTTTCTGCATGCCCTGTGGAGGTACATATATTGCCCTTTCTCGTCTGTTTCCCCTAGTATTCCAGTGCTACCGAACCCTGCTGCTGTTTACAAAAGGGAGAGAGATAGCTTTGACAAAGACAACCAGGTTGACGAATGGAATTTAATTTATGCAGCATGCATGTAGGGCGAGTCCTCTGGGTAAATCATCATGGTAGCACTTCCCCTTTCCCGGCCATGATATGTTCCGCTTCGCTGCCTCAGCTCCCTCTGAGAAGCTTGGCACTTAAGGTTATATAAGCATCATGCTGATGTTCAAATATTCGTCACAAGAATGGCACATGAAAAGAAAAAGAAAACAAAGATGGAAGAAGGAGTCTGGGGTAAATATCTACCCAGATCAGCTAGCAGAAGCTGAAGCATTGAAAGGGATTTGGAGACCTAATTTGGAATTAGGGATTTACTCCCAGAGGGGATTCATAAAATGGATTTGAGCCATGTGTAGAGTGCTGGAGTGCTATTGATTGGCCTTTAGCCCAAATTGACTTCAGCTCCTCCCTCCTGCTACTCAGTGAAGCCAAAGAAAATTATTTTATTTCATCTTAGAAAAATAATAGTTTCTTCCGTGTATAAAAAATTAGCTAGGGGCTTCCCTGGTAGCGCAGTGGTTGAGAGTCCGCCTGCCGATGCAGGGGACACGGGTGCGTGCCCCCGTCTGGGAAGATCCCACATGCCGTGGACTGGCTGGGCCCGTGAGCCATGGCCGCTGGGCCTGTGCGTCCAGAGCCTGTGCTCCGCAACGGGAGAGGCCACAGCAGTAACAGGCCCGTGTACCGCAAAAAAAAAAAAAAGTTAGCTATTGTCACTTGACCTGTATTTTTCTTTCTTACTGACATATCCACTCATTCATATTGTAAATTGCTAACTATCTAGGAAGGTTTTGCCAGTGATAAGAATCAGAGCAGACAGCAAATGCCCAACTGTGAGTATTAAAGAATTATTGAATAATTTGGGCCTGTCTGCAGAGATGATTTAGGATAAAGCATCTATTTTACTCATTTTCTAATAAGGAAAATATTCTAGCCATGAGGCTAAGCCCTTTATAAACTAACAAATAAATAACAAGGGACTTTACACTGAAATGAAAAGTTTTAGACCGTGTCATACTGTGTGCATTAATGTCACTTATAATTCATGTCACCAAAGAACCATCAAATCAGTGAAGAATTATAAATGCCAAGGTATGCTAATTTTCTTTAACTAACTGCTTGGGAAGTATAGATGAACACTGTCATAATGCGAAAAACTCCTTGGATATATCAACACTGATATTTTCATTGATAGAGAAGAGGGATAATGCTTAATAATTTTTTTTAACTTTATTGGAGAATAATTGCTTTACAATGGTGTGTGAGTTTCTGCTTCATAACAAAGCGAGTCAGCTATACATATACATATATCCCCATATCTCCTCCCTCTTGCATCTCCTTCCCACTGTCCCTATCCCACCCCTCTAGGTGGTCACAAAGCACCGAGCTGATCTCCCTGTGCTATGCAGCTGCTTCCCACTAGTTATCGATTTTACATTTAGTAGTATATATAAGTCCATGTCACTCTCTCACTTCGTCCCAGCTTACCCTTCCCCCTTCCCGTGTCCTTAAGTCCATTCTCTACATCTGCATCTTTATTCCTGTCCTGCCCCTAGGTTCTTCAAAACCATTTTTTTTTTTTTTTTTTTAGATTCCATATATATGTGTTAGCATATGGTATTTGTTTTGCTCTTTCTGACTTCACTCTGTATGACACACTCTAGGTCCATCCACCTCACTACAGATAACTCAATTTAGTTTCATTTTATGACTGAGTAATATTCCGTTGTATATATGTGCCACATCTTCTTTATCCATTCATCTGTTGATGGACACTTACGTTGCTTCCATGTCCTGGCTATTGTAACTAGATCTGCAATGAACATTGTGGTACATGTCTCTTTTTGAATTATGGTTTTCTCAGGGTATGTGCCCAGTAGTGGGATTGCTAAGTCGTATGGTAGTTCTCTTTTTAGACTTTTAAGGAACCTCCATACTGTTTTCCTTAGTGACTGTATCAATTTACATTCCCACCAACAGTGCTAGAGGGTTCCCTTTTCTCCACACCCTCTCCAGCATTTATTGTTTGTAGATTTTTTGATGATGGCCATTCTGACTGGTGTAAGGTGATACCTCATTGTAGTTTTGATTTGCGTTTCTCTAATGATGAGTGCTGTTGAGCATTCTTTCATGTGTTTGTTGACCATCTGTATGTCTTCTTTGGACTAATGTCTATTTAGGTCTGCTGCCCATTTTTGGATTGGGTTGTTTATTTTTTTTTGATATTGAGCTGCATGAGCTGCTTCTAAATTTTGGAGATTAATCCTTTGTCAGTTGCTTCATTTGAAAATATTTTCTCTCATTCTGAGGGTTGTCTTTTCGTCTTGTTTATGGTTTCCTTTGCTGTGCAAAAGCTTTTAAGTTTCATTAGGTCCCATTTGTTTATTTTTGTTTTTATTTCCATTTCTCTAGGAAGTGGGTCAAAAAGAATCTTGCTGTGATTTGTGTCATAGAGTGTTATGCCTATGTTTTCCTCTAAGAGTTTGATGGTGTCTGGCCTTATATTTAGGTCTTTAATCCATTTTGAGTTTATTTTTGTGTATGGTGTTAGGGAGTGTTCTAATTTCATTCTTTTCCTTGTAGCTGTCCAGTTTTCCCAGCACTCTTCTGTAAGAGGCTGTCTTTTCTCCATTGCATATTCTTGCCTCCTTTATCAAAAATAAGGTGACCATATGTGCGTGGGTTTATCTCTGGGCTTTCTATCCTGTTCCATTGATCTATATTTCTGTTTTTGTGCCCGTATCATCCTGTCTTGATTACTGTAGCTTTGTAGTATAGTCTGAAGTCCGGGAGCCTGATTCCTCCAGCTCCGTTTTCCTTTCTCAAGATTGCTTTGGCTATTCGGGGTCTTTTGTGTTTCCATACAAACTGTGAAATTTTTTGTTCTAGTTTTGTGAAAAATTCCATTGATAGCTGGTAGGTATTGCATTGAAACTGTAGATTGCTTTGGACAGTATAGTCATTTTCCCGATGTTGATTCTTCCAGCCCAAGAACATGGTATATATCTCCATCTGTTTGGATCATCTTTAATTTCTTTCATCAGTATATTGTAGTTTTCTGAATACAGGTCTTTTGTCTCCTTAGGTAGGTTTATTCCTAGGTTTTATTCTTTTTGTTGCAGTGGTAAATGGGAGTGTTTCCTTAATTTCTCTTTCAGACTTTTCATTATTAGTGTACAGGAATGCAAGAGATTTCTGTGCATTTATTTTGTATCCTGCTACTTTACCACATTCATTGATTTGCTCTAGTAGTTCTCTGTTAGCATCTTTAGGCTTACTGTATATAGTATTATGTCATCTGCAAACAGTGACAGCTTTGCTTCTTTTCCGATTTGGATTCTTTTATTTCTTTTTCTTCTCTGATTGCTGTGGCTAAAACTTCCAAAACTATGTTGAATAATAGAGGTGAGAGTGGACAACCTTGTCTTGTTCCTGATCTTAGTAAAAATGGTTTCAATTTTTCACCATTGAGAATGATGTTGGCTGTGGGTTTGTCATATATGTCCTTTATTATGTTGAGATAAGTTCCCTCTATGCCTACTTTCTGGAGGGCTATTATCACAAATAGGTGTTGAATTTTGTCAAAAGCTTTTCCTGAATCTATTGAGATGATCCTATGGCTTTTCTCCTTCAGTTTGTTAATATGGTTTATCACACTGATTGATTTGCGTATATTGAAGAATCCTTGCATTTCTGGGATAAACCCCACTTGATCATGGTGTATGATCCTTTTAATGTGCTGTTGGATTCTGTTTGCTAGTATTTTATTGAGGATTTTTGCATCTATGTTCATCAGTGATATTGGCCTGTAGTTTTCTTTTTTGTGACATCTTTGTCTGGTTTTGGTATCAGGGTGACGGTGGCCTCATAGAATGAGTTTGGGAGTGTTCCTCCCTCTGCTATATTTTGGAAGAGTTTGAGAAGGATAGGTGTTAGCTCTTCTCTAAATGTTTGATAGAATTTGCCTGTGAAGTCATCTGGTCCTGGGCTTTGGTTTCTTGGAAGATGATTAATCACAGTCTCAATTTCAATGCTTGTGATCCGTCTGTTTACATTTTCTATTTCTTCCTGGTTCAGTCTCAAAAGGTTGTGCTTTTCTAAGAATTTGTGCATTTCTTCCAGGTTGTCCATTTTATTGACATAGAGTCGCTTGTAGTAATCTCTCATGATCCTTTGTATTTCTGCAGTGTCAGTTGTTACTTTCCCCCTTTCATTTCTAGTTCTATTGATTTGAGTCTTCTCCCTTTTTTTCTTCATGAGTCTGGCTAATGGTTTATCAATTTTGTTATCCTTTTAAAGAACCAGCTTTTAGTTTTATTGATCTTTGCTATTGTTTCCTTCATTTCCTTTTCATGTATACCTGATCTGATCTTTATGATTTCTTTCCTTCTGCTAACTTTGGGGTTTTTTTGTTCTTCTTTCTCTAATTGATTTAGGTGTAAGGTTAGGTTGTTTATTTGAGATGTTTCTTGAGGTAGGACTGTATTGCTGTAAACTTCCCTCTTAGAACTGCTTTTGCTGCATCCCATAGGCTTTGGGTCATCATGGTTTCATTGTCATTTGTTTCTAGGTATTTTTTGATTTCCTCTTTGATTTCTTCAGTGATCTCTTGGTTATTTAGTTGTGTATTGTTTAGCCTCCATGTGTTTGTATTTTTTACAGATTTTTTCCTGTAATTGATATCTAATCTCATAGTGTTGTAGTTGGAAAACATAGTTGATACGATCTCAGTTTTCTTCAAGTCTTGACTTGTGATCCAAGATGTGATCTATCCTGGAGAATATTCCATGAGCATTTAAGAACAAAGTGTATTCTGTTGTTTTTGGATGGAATGTTCTATAAATATCCATTAAGTGCACCTTGTTTAATGTATTATTTAAAGCTTGTGTTTCCTTATTTATTGTCATTTTGGATGATCTGTTGGTGAAAATGGGGTGTTAAAGTCCCTTACCATGATTGTGTTACTTTTGATTTTCCTTTTTATGGCTGTTAGCATTTGCCTTATGTATTGAGGTGCTCCTATTTTGGGTGCGTAAATATTTACAATTGTTACATCTTCTTCTTGGATTGATCCTTTGATTATTATGTAGTGTCCTTCTTTATCTCTTGTAATAGTCTTTATTTTAAAGTCTATTTTGTCCGATATGAGAATTGCTACTCCAGCTTTCTTATGATTTCCATTTTCATGGGATATCTTTTTCCATCCCCTCACTTTCAGTCTGTGTGTGTCTGTAGGTCTGAAGTGCATCTTTTGGAGACAGCATATATACAGGTCTTATTTTTGTATCCATTCAGTCAGTTTGTGTCTTTAGGTTGGAGCATTTAATCCATTTACATTTAAGGTAATTATCGATATGTATGTTCCTATTACTGTTTTCTTAATTATTTTGGGTTTGTTATTGTAGGTCTTTTCTCCTCTCGTTTTTCCTGCCTAGAGAAGTTCCTTTAGCATTTGTTGTAAAGCTGGTTTGGTGGAGCTGCATTCTCTTAGCTTTTGCTTGTCTGTAAAGGTTTTAATTTCTCTGTCGAATCTGAATGAGATCCTTGCTGGGTAGAGTCATCTTTGTTGTAGGTTTTTCCATTTCATTACTTTAAATATGTCCTGCCACTCTTTCTGGCTTGCAGAGTTTCTGCTGGAAAATCAGCTGTTAACCTTATGGGGATTCCCTTGTGTGTTATTCGTTGTTTTTCCCTTGCTGCTTTTGGTATTTTTTCTTTGTGTTTAATTTTTGAAAGTTGGATTAATATGTGTCTTGGTGTGTTTCTTCTTGGATTTATCCTGTATGGTACTCTCTGTGCTTCCTGGACTTGATTAACTCTTTCCTTTTCCTTATTAGGGATTTTCAATTATAACCTCTTCAAATATTTTCTCAGTCCCTTTCTTTTTCTCTTCTTCTTCTGGGACCCCTATAATTCTAATGTTGGTGCATTTAATGTTGTCTCAGAGGTCTTTGAGACTGTCCTCAATTCTTTTCATTCTTTTGTCTTTATTCTGCTCTGCAGTAGTTATTTCCACTATTTTATCTTCCAGGTCACTTATCTGTTCTTCTGCCTCAGTTTTTCTGCTATTGATACCTTCTAGAGAATTTTTTATTTCATTTATGGTGTTGTTCATCATTGTTTGTTTGCTCTTAATTTCTTCTAGGTCCTTTTAAACGTTTCTTGTATTTTCTCCATTCCATTTCCAAGATGTTGGATCATCCTTACTATCATTACTCTGAATTCTTTTTTTGATAGACTGCCTATTTCCTCTTCATTTGTTTGGTCTGGTGGGTTTTTACCTTGCTCCTTCACCTGCTGTGTGTTTCTCTGTCTTTTCATTTTGTTTAAGTTACTGTGTTTGGGATCTCCTTTTTGCAGGGTGCAGGTTCATAGTTCCCATTGCTTTTGGTGTCTGCCCCCAGTGGCTAAGCTTGGTTCAGTGGGTTGTGCAGGCTTGCTGGTGGAGGGGACTAGTGCCTGTGTTCTGGTGGATGAGGCTGGATTTTGTCTTTCTGGTGGCCAGGACCACGTCCGGTGGTGAATTTTGGGATGTCTCTGACCTTGTTATGATTTTAGGCAGCCTCTCTGATAATGGATGGGGTTGTGTTCCTGTCTTGCTAGTTGTTTGTCATAGGGTGTCCAGCACTGGAGCTTGCTGGTCATTGAGTGTACCTGGGTCTTAGTGTTGAGATGGAGATCTCTGGGAGAGCTTTCACCGTTTGATATTACGTTGAGCCGGGAGGTCTCTGGTGGACCAGTGTCCTGAACTTGGCTCTCCTACCTCAGAGGCACTGGCTTGACACCCGGCCGGAACCCCAAGACCCTGTCAGCCACACAGCTCAGAAGAAAAGGGAGAAAAAAAGACAGAATGAAAGAAAAAACAGTAAATAAAATAGTTATGAAAATAAAAAAAATAATTTTAAAAATAGGAAAATTAAAAAGTAACACAAAAAAAAGAAAGAGGAGAGCAACCAAACCAAAAAAACAAATCCACCAATGATAACAAGTGTAAAAACTGTCCAAAAAAAAAAGAAAAAACAGACAGAACCCTAGGACAAATGGTAAAAGCAAAGCTATACAGACAAAACCATAGAAAGAAGCATACACATACACACAAAAAGAGATAAAGGAAAAAAAATATATATATACATATTAAAAAAAAAGGAAAGAGCAACCAAATCGGTAAACAAATCTACCAATGATAATAAACTCTAAATAGTAAACTAAGATAAACAGAAAACCAGAAGCACATTAGATGCAGAAAGCAAACCCCAAGTCTACAGTTGCTCCCCAAGTCTGCGGCCTCAATTTTGGGATGATTCGTTGTCTATTCAGGTATTCCACAGATGCAGGTACATCAAGTTGATTATGGAGATTTAATCTGCTGTTCCTGAGGCTGCTGGGAGAGATTTCCCTTTCTCTTCTTTGTTCGCACAGCTCCCGAGGTTCATCTTTGGATTTGGCCCCGCCTCTGCGTGTAGGTCGCCTGAGGGCGCCCGTTCCTGCCCGGACAGGACGGGGTTAAAGGAGCAGCTGATTCGGGGGCTCTGGCTCACTCAGGCCGGGGGGAGGGAGGGGCACGGAGGGCGGGGCGAGCGTGCGGCGGCAGAGGCCGGCATGACGTTGCAGCGGCCTGAGGCGCTGTGTGTTCTCCCGGGGAAGTTGTCCCTGGATCATGGGACCCTGGCAATGGCGGGCTGCACAGGCTCCCGGGAGGGGAGGTGTGGATAGTGACCTGTGCTTGCACACAGGCTTCTTGGTGGCTGCAGTAGCAGCCTTAGCATTTCATGCCCGTCTCTGGTGTCTGCACTGATAGCCGTGGCTCATGCTCATCTCTGAAGCTCGTTCAGGAGGTGATCTGAATCCCCTCTCCTCGCGCATCTGGAAACAATGGTTTCTTGCCTCTTAGGCAGGTCCAGACTTTATCCCAGACTCCCTCCTGGCTAGCCGTGGTGCACTAGCCCCCTTCAGGTGGTGTTTACACAGCCAACCCCAGTCCTCTCCCTGGGATCTGACCGAAGCCCAAGCCTCAGCTCCCAGCCCCCGCCCGCCCCGGCGGGTGAGCAGACAAGCCTCTTAGGCTGGTGGGTGCTGGTCGGCACCAATCCTCTGTGCAGGAATCTGTCTGCTTTGCCCTCCACACCCCTGTGGCTGCGCTCCCCTCCGTGGCTCCGAAGCTTCCTCCCCACCCCCACCACTCCCCGGCCAACGCCTGTCTCCACCAGGGAAAGGGCTTCCTAGTGTGTGGAAACCTTTCCTCCTTCACAGCTCCCTCCCAGAGGCGCAGGTCCCGTCTCTATTCTTTTCTCTGTTTTTTTTTCCTTACCCAGGTACGTGGGGAGTTTCTTGCCTTTTGGGAAGTCTGAGGTCTTCTGCCAGCGTCCAGTAGGTGTTCTGTAAGAGTTGTTCCATGTGTAGTTGTATTTCTGATGTATTTGTGGGGAAGAAGGTGATCTCCACGTTTTACTCCTCTGCCTTCTTGATGGCCTCTTGGTTAGTAAATTTTTAATTTGTTTGGGAACCAACTTCAAGTCTTAGTTTAACTTTTAAATTTGGGTCAAGTTTGTATTGTTGACTTGGAGTCATTTTGCCTGATTACATAACATGATATTTAGCGCACAGGACAAGAGTGTATAAATATAATACATTTTCTCATGAACTAGAATGACAGTTATTCTCTCACTATACAGAACAATTTGACTGTTTTCAGTTCAGGTGAGCTGAATGTTGGCTATCCTTTTATCTTTCTTTTAAGTCCCTCCTTATGAAGATGACAGTTTCAGGATAAGTAGAAAAAAAGTTCACTGGAACAAATGAAAACAATGTGCAATTATAGTACCAGGCACTTTATGTCTTTATACAGATAAAGAATTGTGAGCAAAAAAGAGGGATAAAGCATAAAGCTATTTTGCTGATATAAAGATAGAATTGGGTATACTCAGGGCTGAAATGGGGCAGGATGTCTCTCCATTGTTCCCACCCTAGTTCAGGCCACTCTTATCTCCTGTCTAGACTATATTCATTGATCTCTAATTGTTCTCCTTGCTTCTACTTTTGTCTTCCTCCCATCCGTTGTCTACTAAAAGCCAGTGATTTTTTTTTAAAAAGAACTTCAAATATCTGATCTAATGGCGTTATTCTCCACCTCTCACTCCTTCAGTGACTGCCTAGGGCACTTAGAATCAAATCCAAGCCCCTTCCCATCACTCAAGCCCCCTCATTGTCTAAATGCTTCTCCAGTTTAAACTCTGGCTCCTGTCCTCTCACTGGCCTTCAGCTACACTAATCATGTTTCCCTTTTGGGAACACCCCATGCTCTTTTTCTCCTTAGGGCTTCATGCACATTTTGGTTCATTTGCCTGGACTATTGTTCCCAAAGTCAGCTTGTCTTCAAAATCACCTTCCCCCAAAAGCTTTCCATGACCATCATTTCTGAAGCAAATTCATGTCTTTATATTTTCTCCATCCGTCCACTGCCGCTTTTCTCTTTCGTGGTACCCAGTAAGAGTTTATAGCTCTTATTACAATTTTATAATAATTCTATTTATGTATGTTTTGTTTTCTTCCCACTAAACTGTATGATCTCTGAAACTGTTGCAGCCTTGATGGTAGGTATTGAGAAATGAGGGAAGGAGAAGGAGAGGTAGAAGAAAGCAGTAGAGGAGAAGACATCAGAGAAGAGGAATTCAAAAAAACGTTTGTTGAGTAAATAGTTGGCTACATTTTTTGGTGATATGTACAATATACTTAGTTTTAAAAGTTTGATGATAGAATAAATTACAGATTTAAAGCTAGTTTTAAAAGCCACTGGATATATATTTTTGAATATCTTCTTAGAAATCGAAAGATCAAAGATTAAAACAAGTGAAAAAAAGATAATGGCCCAAGGCACATTCAAACAAAGTTTGAAAGAATCCAACATTGTGGATGCTTATCTGATGCAAATCTGCAAACTTCTCAGAGTTCAGTCATTACTCACAATTAGGCTGACAGCAGAGTTCCCAAACACTGACCACCATCTGGATCAACACTTTCAGTCACTCTCTGGAATTTCATTTGCTGCTTCCAGGCATTTTGGTTGGTTGCTTACTCATTTCTGCAATTCCCATTTAAAATAAATTGTAGAATATGATCAGAAGATTCTTTTAACGGATTTTTTTTCAGCGCAGACTAGGAGAAACTATTGTGCCATTTCTTATTCTTTTTTAAAGCTCGTAAGATAAGTGCCCCATTGAATTTAACATTGTCATATAACTATTTTGGCAAATATGTATGCTGCATTCTCAGACTCACCACAAAGAACTTTTGGGTTAAGGCCAATTCAGTGGATTTTTCATGGTAAGGAAAGGAAAATGAAGCTTGCTGATAAACATGAAAGCAATTATCCCTTTAGTCTTGCCCACTAAAACTATTTATCATTGCAAAGCATCTAAAACATATACCAGGTAACAATTCTGGGAATGTCTGATTTGGTACCAAGTCAAAGATACTAAGTAACTTGATAGTGTTTGAATTCTCAGATTATGATTCAAAAAACCTCTTTTAGTTGATTTTTAGATTTTTCTTTTTTAGAATACAAGAATCATGAGTCTTTTAGTCCCTTAAAAAGCTGGAAAAGATGACTTTTATGTATGTGTTGATAGTTGCTATTCTCTTGTCTCAGAAAGGAATATCTATTCCAAAGAAGCTTAGTTCATTGTTTGTCCTCAAATTATTATTTTTAAGTTGATTGTGGTTAAATAATTTGCTCTGTCCCTGAATGATTAGGTTCTCAAACTGTGGTTTCTCTGATGCTCCCACTTCCTATATCCGCCCACTGATTTTCATGCTTGCCCCAGAGCAATACTGAGTTTGAATATATTTCCCATTTTGGTAATGCATTGTATTACACCCTTGTGCTACCAAGTTTCCACCTTCTTCAAGCCTAATTGGCTGCTTGTCTTTTTCCATGAGAGTTAATAGTTAAACAGCTGACTTTCAAGAGCTCTAGTTTTCTTCATTGATTTGCCCTTTAGCTATACCGATCCACAACCCCTCAACTTTAGATCAATATAAGCAATTCCTTCTGCTTTTGTGAGGTGGTTGGCAGCACGTGCTGAAAAGTCACACAACTGTGTGAATTGATGCCACTACAAATTTATGGCTTCCAATCTCAGCTGGCCCTGCAACTCAGGTCGATAATCCTTTTAGCAATCTCTGGTCAGTTCCCATGTCCATTACCTCATCTAGCATTCCAAACTTTAACCACTCTTCTCACACCCTTTCTGGTCCCTTTAGCCATGAAAAATGACCTTGCTTATTACTACTTAAAAAATATCAGGCCATAAACGTTAAGCTTTAAAATTTTTCTATGCCTCAGTGTAATTTTTATTTTGAGTGCCTGTTCCACTAAGGTGATAAACATTTAAATCTCTCAGCCAAACAGCAAGTCCCACTGCCCCACTTACTTTCTCCCTGGGTTGTGACTATGTTGTGCGTGTATGTGGGGGGTGGAGGGTGGTGATGAAAGGAATACAGGGCTTTCTGCTCCTTGATGTCATCTGGTTGCAGAGGCATCTCCTGAGCTGTCTGTCCTCCATCAAGTTCTTGATCAGTCATTGACACAGACTTTCACGGGAATTTTCGTTTCTTTGGAATCGGGATCATTCCACTACCACTGTGCAACTTTTAGACCCAATTGGGAATGCTTTCTTTTTCTCCCATGCAATAAAAAGGAATGTCTGGGGGATCGCCTGAGGCTCCATCTACTTAGACCTGCAGTTCTCAGCCCTGGCTGAATGTAAAGATCACCTGAGGAGCTTTAAAGCTACCAATACCTGGAGCAGGGGTCTGAAAGTGTAGTCTAGAAGCAGCAGTATTCAGCCTTACCTAGAGACTGATTAGAAACTGAAATTCTTGGTATATCCTAGACCTGCTGAATCAGGAACTTGTGGGTGGTATCCGGATAGATAGGTAGATTTTTTTTTTTTTAAGAACTCTGAAAGTGCTTTTGATACCTGTTAAAGTTTGAGAATCATACCCTGGATAGGAGTTTGAGTGTTGGTACAGTCCCCAGGTGGTGCCAACATTTCGCCAGGGATGAGAACCACTGGCCTAGACATGCCGGGCAGCCACTGCTTTTTTGGGTTTCTCCACCTCCATAAGACTCTCCTGGGAAGATGGGATATAAGATCTACCTGATTTTGAACCCACAAACTTATCTGGGGTTTTGCTCCCTCTCTGGACTAGCTCAGGAAGAAAGGGTCCAGGGCCCCTCTCTCTTTCTGTGTCCTACCAATGTCCAACTCTTCTTCTTCTGACTCTCTTCCTTCGCCTCCATGTACATAATCCTTTTCCCATCTTGGAGAGTGGGATGAGGAGAGGGAGGGAGTGTCACCGTTACTCACGATGTTTATTTTTGTTTTGTTTTGCTTTTTTTCAATTTAGTTGTTTATTTTTGGCTGCGCTGGGTCTTCGTTGCTGCACGTGGGCTCTCTCTAGTTGTGGCGAGCCGGGGCTACTCTTCGTTGTGGTGCGTGGGCTTCTCATTGCGGTGGCTTCTCTTGTTGCGGAGCACGATCTCTAGGTGCATGGGCCTCAGTAGTTGTGGTGCACGGGCTTAGTTGCTCCGCGGCGTGTGGGATCTTCCTGGACCAGGGCTCAAATCCGTGTCCCCTGCATCGGCAGGCAGATTCTTAACCACTGTGCCACCCGGGAAGTCCCTACTCATGATGTTTTGTCAAATGGTTTCACATGAGCTGCGAGTCTTCCTTTCTGTTCTCTTAAGGATTTAAGATTGTGACATTCAAAAGCCAGGCAGGAACTCCCCCTCCTTCATCCACCCACTTTCTGTTGTCACATCACAAACTCAAGAGTGCAGGTAAATTAGTTTTTAGATTTTTTCTATATTTCAGTTAAATATTTAGTTTGTGCTCTATTCCTTAACGTGGCAGAAAGTTAATCTCGGTCAGTCAGTTCAAGAATCCCCCCCATACTTTACCCTGGTATAGTTGTATATGAGTTTTTTAGAGGGGGGTGGGCTGGGGGGAGCTTATGTCATGCCAGGTTGTCACTAGGGTAGAGAGAGCAGCAAACCTGAAGGAGCTGTGTGAAAGGAGAATGAGGAATATTTCTTCAGGGATCTGCATGGGATGCTGAGATGGGACCAGATAAAGTCATCACTGTCTCTGGATACCTGCAAGGCTGGTGAAAATGAAGGCTGTCTTCCCACACCTTTCTCCCCAGTATCCTGGAATTTATTAGAGTCCAGAATTTAGATATAGGTCCCTGAAAAGGAGTAAATGGGGAGTCACTGAATGGAATATGAATCTTGGCAGTCTCTAGAGCTTGAATTAGAAATTCAGTTAATTATGAGAAAGATGAAGAAAATTACATTAACTGGGTTTGTGGGCTATTTGTTCCTGCTATACTTCTCTGCAATAGTCTTCATCACATTAACTTTAAAAAAAATCAGCTCAATAATTTTGAAATAATTTCAAACTTATAGAAAAGTTGAAGTATATTACAAAGACCTCCTATGTATCCCTCACAGAGATTCCCCAACTATTAACATTTAACACATTTGTTCCATCACCCCCTTTTTAAAAAATACCTCCATTACCATTAGTCTTTTTTGGAACTATTTAAAAGCAAATTGCAGACTTGATGCCCTCTTACCCCTAAATGCTGCAGTGTGTTATTTCCCCAAACATGGACACACTCCTACATAACCTTTATGAAACTCTCCGGATCAGGAAATTGTTGATGAAACACTACCATCAAATCCACAGATCCATTCACTTTTCTCTAGTTGTTCAACAAAGTGTCTCTTCTGGGCCAGCATCCCATCCAGGAATGTATGTTACATTAAATTACTATATCTCTTCAGTTTCCTCCAATTATACAGGTGTTCCTCCTTCCCCCATCTTTCCCACCCTTCACAGTTTTATATAATGGAGGCTCTGTGTTCTCTCTGTCACATGACACTCAGCCTGGGTCTCCCCAGTGTTTCCTCCTGACCAGACTGAAGCTTTCTTGGCAGTAGTACCATAAAAATGTTGCTATGCTCTTACCAGTGCATCACATCTTGGGGCACACAGGGGTGATGTTTACTTTTCACCTGATCATGTTGGTGCTTGCCAGGTTTCTCCACTGTAAAGTCACCATTTCTCCCTGAGTATATTAATACTAATCATAGTACTTTGTGGGGAAAATATCCTAAGATTATGCCCATATCCTATTGTCATCACACCTTTATCTACCGCCTTTAAGCCTCTATTGACAACCAGTACTTGTATCAAGCTCAATATCATGGTTGCTAAATGTTGATTTTCCCTTACAATCTACATTTATTTGTTGACATTCCGGCATAGAGAAGAAATTTCTCATTTATTTTTGAATTTGATCAGCATAGTTTCATGGATTCCTATTTTATTCATTGGTTTGTCATCTGTTACTATCATTATGAGTTTTGACATTTGAATTTGCCCCAGATGTGGCCAGTGGGAACCCTATTCAAGGCTCCTGTGTCTTTTTGACATGTACTCATTATTCTTTGAGCGCTTTCTTACTTTCTGGCCCCAAAATATGTTCCTGCCTTATCTTGTACTTTCCCTACCCCAATTCTGGAATCAGCTATTTATCCAAGAAGTTGTGGTTCTAAGATCTGGGCTCTCATTACTAGCGGGATGCCATCACTTCTCAGCTCTCTCAACATAGAAAGCTAGAAAATATAAGCATATTTATACTATTTCTGTATCTATTTGAATATATATATAATATATATGTAAATACATAAATATACATGAGGTCATATGGATACCTCTAATTTCCAGGCAGCATGTCAGAGTAGTGCTCTTTATAGACTCTCTTCTTTACTGTGTATGTAAGTATCAATACATTTGCCGGTGAGAAACCCAGCTCTCGTTATTCTCAACAATTTACTTTGTTCAGTCTAACCAGTTTACCATCCAGGCCTGCCACCTCCACCTCCAGGCATCCACTCCCTGTGCCCTGCCTCCTAAGATGTCAGCAGACCCACTGCTTCTGATTGAGATGGATCTATCTTCTGCTTAGGTCCCACCCTTCTCCCATTTCTCACTTTCTCAGGTGCCTGTGGACTGGATGCCCTGCCACAAGTCCTTGTGTGCTCCCTGCTAACCTACATGATATTGTACAGTTGGCTTGTTGTGGAGAAGGGGAGGGAAGGGAAAGTGGTTAGGAAAAGGCTCAAATTCACTTTACTCATTTCCTTAAAAGCTGTTTCCTCCCCTTACAGACCCGAGATTCTTGAAATGAGGACAGAAATTGGAATTCTGTTAACTTTGTATTCCCTATCCCTTATAAACTGCCTCGCGTGCAGTAGGCATCAGTAAATTGCTGATGAATTAGTAAACTGGTCTTCCCTCTGAATTCATACTCTTGGCTCACTTTGGACATTTCCATCATTTCCTTTCATGATAGTCATCTGGAAGACCTTGCTGATGACTGTCTTCTTTCTAACGTTGAGCCGATGAGCATACCTTGGGTTTAGATGCCTGGAGCAGCAGGAGGACCGTTATGGCAGAATGGAGGGATGAATGCTTCATGTGGACTCCAAACTCCTTTCATGTTTTCTTTGATGAGAAGTATGTTCACAGTCCTTTTGGGTCTCCTCCGGTGTGGCATAAGCAGCCAGCTTTAGGGTAAACCCATTCCTGATTCATTGATTTTGTTTATTTCAATGAAGGATTTGGGGTACTTCTACTAAGTCCTTAATTTAAAAAGCAGTAGTCTTCTCAAATTTAATAATTTCTGCTATAGCTACAAACTGTACACGTTATTGTTTTGTGTATATTAAATTGTCCTATATAATCAGTTAGTTGAATATTGATCTCTTCTACTAAATCATAAGTTTTTGAAGACAGAGACCAGACTGTGTTATTTATTTATTTTAATTAATTTTTATTGGAGTATAGCTGATTTACAGTGTTGTGTTAGTTTCTGCTGTACAGCAAAGTGAACCAGTTATACATATATCCAGACTGTGTTCACTTTAAAGTGTACCACAGTAACTGTTTTACCTTTGTGTAATTTTTAGACTAATGCTTGACAATGACTAGATGCCCAATAAATACTTATTGAAATAAATAAAATAAGTTATAGTCATGTGTTCTAGAGTATGGCTGATTTTCATCTATCTCACTATGAAAACATAGGTGATGTTAAATAGCATTTAAGTCAACATTTAATAAAATAGCTGATTATCCAATTTGGATTACCCATACCCTTAGGACCCATTCTCTACTTTATTCTGATAAATTCTAGATATTTCTGTCCTAGTTAAGTGATAAATGAACTTGTTTGTTTCTTACCTCAAGTAGAGTCATACATTGGGGGAGATACCATGGATAATTGTCAGAGTAATAAACTAATCTGCTAGTATGGAAAGTGGTGCTATGGGGAAAAAGCTCTAGCAACTGTGGCAGAGTAGATAGTAAAAAAAGAAAATCCACAATATTTAAATTCTCTTAAAACTTTATTTGGCTTTAGTAAGAGAAAAGGAACTGAAGTTTTTATATTTAAACTACAGTTGATTGCAGAAACTCATACCGTAAGTAGGATGGTATGTTTGATGCATGTTCTTACTGCTTCTCTCCATGGCAGATATTACTAGTCTGTTATAGCATTGTTTTCTTTCTGATCTTGGATTCTCTCTCTGAAGTTTTCTCAATATAATGTTCCAGAGAAATACTACCAGTCAATTAGAATTGATACTTGAGTTGAAACTTTTTGGTATGCCAGCCATAGAATTTTAGAGCTACACGTTGTCTCTGCCCCACCAGACTTGTATGTCTTCACCATCAGATCTAGAGTAAGTATCACTAAAAACCCTGTGTCTACCACAGAACATCTCATTTTTTCCTGTATTTTTAAGTCTGCACTAATGTTAGCTTCTCTAATTTCTGAAGGTTCCAGGTTTGGAAGGTTATAGATAGCACAGCTTTTGGTGTAAAAAAATTATCATTCTTTTTTATCTTTTCCCATTCTCTCCTTTAATACCATTTATGAAAACTCTATCATTCTGATTCAATATAAGGCTTTTCATATTTAATCATCATAAAGTTTGAGCTATGATAGAGCTTGACTAATGATATTCCTAGTAAATCTTATTTTTAAATGTTTATCCTGACCATTGAGTTGATTATGCAGGTATAAATAAAAAGATGTTTAAACATGCTATGTGGTTTTGCTTTTTGCCTTGCCTTTTGCTAGCATCTGGGGTCAATCAAACCAGCATGCAGCTGGGTAGAGGTAAAGTATGTTATGCATAACATTTCTTTTCTTTTCTTTTTTTGCAGTATTGTATGGAGGTGACTCTTTCATTATTTATCATCCACATCCAACAGAAAACCAGCTTCTCAGAAGTGATATGACTGACTCTTGGACCGTAATAAAAGTAAGTAATGTCACAAAGGATTTGTCCATTTAGGTCAGGCTGACCAATCGTTAGTTAAAATCAATCAGTTAAGTTGTATTACATGTTTTCTCAGTTGAGCTTTTAGAACTTTTCATATAGTAATGGTTATTCTTTCCAACTGCAGACCAGTTGTAATCAATAGCCAGGACATTGTTCCACATAAGGGTGATGAAGTAAATATAGTGCCCTTCATCTGCTTTAATCAAGGTTCATGACACGGCAGAGGAGACAGTTCCTCACAAGAACATCTGGCAGCCAGAGGGGTAATGTAGGTTGGCTTCAGATGGGAATGTTTGGAATTACTTAGTTGGAACAACACAGTGTGTCAGCATTAGCCCACATATAATCAGAACAGTTCCTGTGATGTGCAGGGAAACTGAATAGCTGAGACCCACATGCTAGTCTCCCTTTATGGCTAGAAGCCCAGAAATGCCAATGGGAACTGCACACGTTGACTGGAGGAGAAGATGTGACCTATCCCTTGTATTGGGGTTCCAAAGCCTCACTTGGTAGATCTGGCACAGTTTAAAAAATGTTGTGTATTGATGGGAGTTTTTCTCTTTAAATGTAGGATAATGCCGATGTTCATTCATTTCTCGCTTTCATGGAAAAAACAACCAAACAAACAAACAAAAAACTAGTGACTATGGCTCTGATTGTTCCTTTCACCAGAACTAATTTGCCTCAATAAGATATTTTAATAATACTTCCTTTAATAGGTATTTTTTAGCTAGCAGTGTGAGAGAGAAATGATGGCTTAGGATGACATGGGGGCCCTCTAATACTCTGGATATTTATTTGCTTGTGCTTTCAGGTAATAACAGAGGTCATCCTTAAGTCTGAGGCCTAGTTTACTCTTAATCCTATGTCAATCCTAGGAAATCTTTAAAAACAAAAAATGGTGAGGTAGAATAGGAGGAATTAACATCATGGGTTTAAACTTTTAAAAAATCAAGAAAAGATGAGATTGATAAAGACAAAGATTGAGGCTTTTGGGGCTATACACCACAATAAAAGGCTTAGTGGGTCTTTTCTGGTTCATTCTCTGTCTTGAGCAAGATTCTCTCCTCTGCTTGTTTACTGTTTAGTTTTTTTGTTTTTTTAGATTTTTTTTTTTGGTCCATAAATTTTCCTTTGTTGCTGAGTCAGCGTTACTTTTCCCTATACGTAGTTGAAATCTGACTATAGGTCCTTACCAAGTAGAAATTTGCTTTTACATATCAAAATAAATCTGGAGATGGGCAGTTAGGGATGGTACAATGGCTTGAAGTAACTGCACTCTTGAACCAAACTTGGATCCACTCTTCTGCTTGCAGCAAAGCCGATCTACCGACACTGGTTTCTGGTGAAGAAAAGTACAGTGTTTATTGCAGGGCACCAAGCAAGGAGAACAGGCAGCTCATGCTCAAAAGATTTGAATTCCCTGATGGCTTTTAAGGAAGGGGTTTCAAACACAGTGTGAGGGAGGGCGCAGAGTGCCCCATCAACTTGTGCTCAGTTCTTGGATTGGTTGGCATCAAGGTGAAGTTTTGTTTTGTTTTGTTTTAATGTATTTTTGGCCGTGTTGGGTCTTCGTTGCTGCATGTGGGCTTTCTCTAGTTGCGGCGAGTGGGTGCTACTCTTCATTGCAGTGCATGGGCTTCTCGTTGCAGTGGCTTCTCTTGTTGCAGAGCATGGGCTCTAGGGTGCATGGGCTTCAGTAGTTGTGGCATTCAGGCTCAGTAATTGTGGTTCATTGGCTCTAGAATGCAGGCTCAGTAGTTGTGCGTACGGGCTTAGTTGCTCCACGGCATGTGGGATCTTCCCCGGACCAGGACTCGAATCTGTGTCCCCTGCATTGGCAGGTGGATTCTTAACCACGGCACCACCAGGGGAGCCTGAGGTGAAGTTTTGAGCATCGTCAACCTTCTGGTTTCAATCGGTCTGGGGCCTAAATGCTTGCAGTCAGCAGTTTTCATCTAGTGGGGGTCTGTTTCCTGTAAAAACAACTTAGGAATGTGTGTCAGACCTTTTTCTGTGTCTTTCAGGGAACTGGGAATTCGGTGATTCTGCCATGTGTTGGATTTAGGGTCTAAATTGTTATCAGTTTCCCAGCCCAACATGTATTCTTTGTTTCTACATGTTCACATTTCCTAATCATTAACTCTTGAGACAGCCTTTTGAGATTCAGGGGAGCCCTGGAAGACTAAAGCAAAAAGCCTTTTACTTCAAAGAACAGAGACACAGGGGCTTGTATATGGATTCAGAATCATTAAGGAACCAGATTCTTTCTTTTCTTCACATGCTGAAAAGCCCATCCTTTGTGTGTGGCTTTACCCTGAAGTTCACAACATGATGACTCCATCTCTAGGTATCACGTTCATGTTTCAGGCAGAAAGAAGGAGCAAGGTTGAACAGAAAGGCATGTGTTCACTGTATATCACTTTTTAATCAGGAAAACAACAGGTTTTACAGAAACTCCTCCCAGTAGTAAGATTTCTCCTTACATCTTTTTGGACATAACTGTGGTCCTTTGGCTTTAGCATCAAATCAGATTTTGAGGGAGATGAGCATTTCTAATTTGGCACATTGCCACTCCAAAGAAAATTGTAATTCTGTAGGTAGTGATGAAAAGGAATAGAGATAGTATGCAGGCAACTAGCAGCATCTGTCCCAGTTGTTAACTAAAGTCAGCTTCAGAACATTCTTGCTTGTTTCCCCATCAGGAAAGTGGCATATATAATACCAAATTGCAGTGATCTCTTAGCTCAACTAAATTGTTCTTGATGCTTCCACAAGTTCTCTTTCTAAACCACAGATCTGGTTAGGTCACTCCCAATGCCTTCAAGGAGCAATCTGGATTCCTTTAACATAACATACATGATCTGGCTCTGCTTCCCTTCCCAACCTCTGTTCCCACTTGCCTACACATGCTCTGTGTACCAGGCCTTCTAAACCACATGTAGTACTGAAAAGCCCACATTTTCTTTCATGTCTCCATGTATTTGCATGGGCTGCTTCACTTGCTTGCATTATCTGTCCCCAGAGTGTTGTGAAATAAGTTGTTTTTTTCTTCTGTTTTTGCAAGGCTCTGCACCATTGTGGGCCTAGTTGGCTACTGCTTCCTCTGTCACCGTACAGGGTTTTGAACATGAATCTAGTATGCTTTCACTCTTTTAACGTTGCTTGTCAGCCCCACTATACTGTGAGTTGAAAAAGGGATCAAATCTTATTTACTCATGTCTTATTCATATGATTAATGCAGTGCCTGGCATAGAGTAAGCCGTTCGTAATTGCTTCTTGGATGAGTGAATGAGTCAACTAATCATCAGGGCACATCACTGTTTTAAGGGTCTCTGCCTCCATGTAAAACCTCACGCTCTATAGTAAGGCTAGAGTAAACCTGCATAAATGCTCTTCATGAATGTGTTCATGTCCATCTAACTGTTATAATATACCTTTGTGTAAACATATTGTATAAATACCATGTAATGCTTACAAGACCTATTCTTTAATGTTTTCTACAGCACATGTTTAAAGATCTTAGATATACTATTTAGGACCTGCAGTGGTCATGTAACAGGGAGAATGCCATCCAAGGCTGACATCACTAAGGCCTACAGAAATCCAAGGTCCACACGTTGCTAGGTCCAAGAACTACGTACGCATTTGCTTTTCTTGCACGAATTCTAAAATGAAGTAGCAGAAGTTGGGTAGAAATTGTACAATTTACTCATCCACTTAGAGAAAGTCAAATGTTTATTAGGTTTTTATTTAGTAGTTTTTATTTATATACATTTTAAGATATTATTATGAATTACATTTTGAAGGAACTGTGCCCAGAATTATTCAATCAAGTCTTCCATGTCAGATATTGCTTTGAAATATTTTTACCTTCAGTCTTCTGATGAACAGCATCCTGTGTTTTTTTCTTTTTCATGTTCATTTTTATCATTTTCTCTAAAAATATTTATCTCTTGTGTGCAATTGTTTGTGTTTAGTTCATGGAGTCATTTCTGTGCTTTCATTTAGGGAAGTGTATCTCTTGCATAAATTCACACGAGACTAATAATAAGTTCAAAGTCTCAGATTTTACCATAGGGTTCATGTTTGTGAAAACTTTCAGAGGGAAGAAACTACAAGCATTTGTTGTAGGGGAAGAAAATTCTGTACTTTTGATTCTTCTGTTTCCAGTGATAGTGAATGCATGTGGCTCACAGAGACTTGGAGATATTTTCTCAGGAATAAAATTTTGGTATGATGTGTTTATTCAGTACTCAAGTATCTGTGAATAGGATGATACAGTTGTCCCTTGAATAACGTGGGTTTGCACTGCACGGGTCCACTTATACGGGGATATTTTTCAATGGTAAATATTATCGTACTACATGGTCCGTTGGTTGAATGGTTGGTTGGATGTGAGGATACAGAGGGCCAACTATGAGTTATACTCGGATTAACTCTCCACGTTGTCAAGGGTCAGCTGTACTTCTCTCTTTGGCACTGAGCATAAACTTGACTTCAGAAGAGAATGTCGGATGGAAGGCAAAGGCGTTCTCTTTCTTTTTGCACATGTGTATTTGTAGAGCATGATATTGGAAAGAAAGAATTAAGCAAAATATTTTACATTACTGCAACATTGTTAGGTTTCAGAACTTTTTTTTTTCTTCTTTTTATATTACAATTCAGGTCACTCTAGCCTAATTACCTTTCTCCAGACTCCTATAGTGCTTGGTCTGTATCATAAATCTCGTCCTTTCTATGGATTGCTTTATATGGTTTTCTAGTTGTTTCCAGTTTTGTCTTCTTGATGTTATTGAATGTCAAAGACAGAACAAGGCTGGTTTCAGAGTGGGCCTCTTATTTCTCGAGCACATCCATTTGTGGAGATGAGATAGACATTACATAATGATTTTAATGTGTAACATTTCCATAGCGCTCACCTTCAGAACTTCAAAATGCTTTTTTTGGGGGGGCAGAAATAAAGGTTGCAGATTGCATTTTCTTTAATAAACTTTATTATTAACCACATGTTATAGAGGAACAGAGATTGGAGCTATTTGCCTTTGATTGTACAGCTAGTGTTAGAAATGCAAGAAGCTTCACATTTCTTGACTTTCTAAGCTAAACCAAAGTAGTATCAGCCTTGAGAGTTGCGTGAGTCCTCCCGAGCAGGTCTCAGACAAGCTCCGGTGACAGCTCATTGCCAAGATTGGTAAACATAGACACCCTTGCTGTGGTTGCTGCCAGACACAGTTAGATGAATGTGCTTGGTCAAAGCTTGAGGGTAGCTTGGTAATATTCCATTTGCAAACAGATTGCTGGTGCTTGACCTGACAAACACACACACACACACACACACACACACACACACACGAAGGAAAGTAAACAATGGCCAATTCTATTTCGTAAAATAACCCTCAAGTCAACAATCTACAAGGGAAATTTGGAAAGCATTTATTTTTCTGGCCTTCCTCTCATGATGGCCCACAAGAGGGATCCTGGCTTTCTGAAAAGCTCTGTGATTGAGGTTTTTTCCTAGTCATTTACAGAGCATATGGTTGTAGTATTCATGAAAATGCCAGTAATTAGCAACGCTATTCAAACACGTTGGCAACTCTTAGCTTAACACGTATCATGATTTCAAAGGTAGAAAAACATAAACAACACTCAAAAATACTGTGCTTAACATTAAGAAATTATCAAACTAATAAGTAGAAAGTCCCACTAAACTGAGTAATCTTAAAATACTCAGAAGAGCACAATTACAGTGCTTTCTGAACATACACAATATAACCTTATTTATTACTTCTGGACTTTAAACCTCGAAGAGAATTTCCATAAGCATTTGCATTTGTTTTGATCCTTACAAACTTGGAGGAAGGTAGATTAAGTATTAATATCTCTATGTATGAATGGAGAGGAACAATTTCTCAGGATCTAACAATGGGGGTGGTTATTGTTTGATTGTTTGTTTCCTCTGAGACTTGCTCTGTTTCACCCATTCTGCCTTTCCTTAATTTTTTTTTTTTATCTCAGATGGGAGATTCCCCTTCTAGATGAAAATGGGCTTTCTGCCTATTATTTCTGCCTCAATGTTTATACGTTTATTATTGAATGCCCCTTTTCTCTTTATATCTTAATTTCTTCACATGCAGATAATAATAGCACTTACCTCTTAAGGCTATCAGGTGAGGACGTGAAATAAAATACACTATATACTAGGACTCTCTGATTAATTTCCACATTTGCTTCACACTTGTCCACACCAGGCATGCATGGGACATGCAAAATGTGCACACACGTACGTCTACATTCATACTCCAGTCCGATCAGTTATGATGCTGCTGAGGCTGGGTGAAGCCAAGCCTCAGTTTTTCCATGAGAATTACAGCAATAGCACCTGTAGCAGGGGTTCTCAAACTTTTTGTTTCAGAACCTTTTACAGTCTCTATTTTTTTTTTTTTGGCCGCGCTGTGCAGCATGTAGGGTCCTAGTTTCCCGACCAGGGATCGAACCCAGGACCCCTGCATTGGGAGTGTGGAGTCTTAACCACTGGACCACTAGGGAAGTCCCCCCTTTTACAGTCTTAAAAGTTATTGAAACTCCCCAGAGGTCCCTTGCTTTTTTGTGGGTTATATCTACTAATATTATATGTTAAATATTAGAAATTAAAACAAAAAATTTGAATATGTATTTACATTTATTTATAAATAACAATAATAGACCTGTTACACGTTAACAGAGACAACTTCTTTTCCTTTCTTTCTTGATTGAAGTATAGTTGATTTACAATGTTGTGTTAGCTTCAGGGGCACAACAGAGTGATTCAGTTATACATGTAATTTACCTATTCTTTTTCAGATTCTTTTCTTTTATTGGTTAGTACAAGATGTTGAGCATAGTTCCCTGCGCCATACACTAGGTCCTTGCTGGTTATCTATTTTATATATAGTAGTGTGTATCTGTTAATCCCAAACCTCTAATTTATCCTCCCCAAGCCCCTTTCCTTTGGTAACCGTAAGTTTGTTTTCTATGTCTGTGAGCCTGTTTCTGTTTTGTAAATAAGTTCATTTGTATCATTTTTTTTTATATTCCACATGTAAGTGGTATCATATGATAATTGTCTTTCTCTGTCTGGCTTACTTCACTTAGCATGATAATCTCTAGACAACTTTTTAAAAAAGACAGCTATATATTTTTTGAAACAAAAGAATTTAGTAAGAAAATTTGGCTGAGGCTTTCTGAAATCTGCTCTCTGTCCTCATAGGGAAGAAGCCTGAGAGGCCTTGCCTTGGCTGTGACACATTTAAACATGCATAGACAGACATACCTCTTACAAATCTGTCTCTGTGATTGGGCACACACTGCACAATTATGCAAATAAACAGGTGGAAATTGTAAATGGTATTATATGATCTGTTTATTCACTCTGCTAATAAATCACAGGGAGGCCTTCCTTCCATATATTTGTGCTTTAATATCCTTTAACTCAATTTTAGATTATAGCAGTGATTCTCAATATAAAATAACTGAGAAATGGTGCTTCCATGAATCAATAACACTAAAAATGTGACAAGAATACAGAAATGGAGAGCATTTTAAGCTAGTTATATCTTATAGAAATATTTTTATATTATTTATATAATATAGTTATATATATTTCAGTTATATATATAGTATATATAGATACTGGTCTTCTAATTACATAATAATGGTGACTTATATTTACTTACTGCATGCCAGGCACTGTTTTAAATACTTTTCATGTTCTAATCCTTTTTAATCCTCATAATAGCCCAATGAATTAGGCACTATTATTACTGGTTCTATAACCTTGGATAATTTCTTTAATCTTTCTGTGGGTAATAAGAGCTGCCTACTTTGTAGGATAACACCTGTAAAGAGTCTAGCAGATGTTCTAGCACAAACTAGATGCTTAAAAAATAGTAATTATTATTCCCTGTCTCTTCCCTATTTTTCAGTACAGAGCTGTCCAAGCATTAAACTCTCATGAAAGCAATGCTTCGATAAACTCACACTGAAAGGGAATAGAAAGGAGAAGAGAAAATAATATACAGGTTTTTTCCAATCTCTTTTTTTCTGCTTAGCTCTTGATTTCTTTTAGGTCTGTGTCCCTAGCCTTGTGCTTATTTTCCCAACTCTTAGAATAAACATATCTCGACATCTGTGTTGCACAATCACGAGTACTTAAAGAAAAAAAAGATCCCTGCATTTATTTCATTTATAGAGACCAATCTTTCCTTTGAGAATATAATTGCTAACGTTTGGAATAATTCTTGAGAATTTCCGCAAAGCTGCTTGTATTTAAAATATTTTTCAAAAACATATGTGCATGTTTGCTTAAGCATATGCTGTATTTTTCTTTATCAAAAGCTGTTGATTAATATTTACATAAATATAGCATGCAAAGAGATCAGTCATGTTTCTCTGCGGCAGATATGCCTGGAAAATATCACTTTGTTACCATTTGAGCATGTTCACTATTGGCAGTAGGATAGCAAAATCTATTTGTTTGACCTCTGTGGGTTTAGATGTGTCTATTGGTGGGTAGAACGCGCCTCTATAGGTCTTAATTTAGACTGAGTTTATGTTGTCAAAAACAGCAAATCCCCAAAGAGTTTGGTATTTTGAGCTTTCTGAATGTTCAAAAAAAAATTGCATGCAATCCTATCATCCGTGCAGAAATTACATAGTAGAAATAGACAGGTAGGTGGGTAGATAGAATTAAATGAGGGACATTTGGGTTGATTTTAAGACCTGGTATCTCATATATTTCAGGCTCAGACCTCACAGTCCATTTCACTAAGTGTCAAAGCCCTGTCTTTTTCTCTGAGGGCTCTGGCTGCAGTGCTGTTTGGAGCATATCATCACCAGGGCACTCTGTGTTTTAGTTCATTGATCTAATCTCTTATAAAATTGAATATACACAATACTGCCAAACATGCAGTGGCCTCTCAGGTGAGCACTGGTTTAAATGTCCAGCCTTTGTGCTGGCTACTCCCAGTGCTGTAACCAAACAGTGTCACTCATTCTTTCTCATTATATAGTGAGTTTTATGTCTCTGTAGCTTTGCATTTTCTGATTCTCATCAAGATGATACTTTCATAAAGTTCATCTCAAGTGAAATACATTCTTTAAAGCTTTTCCTTCCTATTCCCCTTTAACCTCCTAGATCTCTTTTGGTGGAACACACGCTTATGCCACTTCTTATCTTATGCCTTATTGTATACAGACATACCTTGGAGTGGGTTCAGTTCCAGACCATCACCGTAAGCCAAATATCACAATTAAGTGAGTCACATGAATTTTCTGGTTTCCTGGTGCTTACAGAAGTTATGTTTACCCTATACTGTAGTCTATTAAGTGTACAATAGCATTATGTCTAAAAAAACCAATGTCTTTACCTCAATTAAGAAGTACTCTCTCTGGACTTCCCTGGATCAGGGAACTAAGATCCCACATGCCATGTGGCACAGCCAAAAAAAGAAACTTTACTGATAAAAAATGCTAACCATCATTTGAGACTTCAGCGAGGCATAGCAGTAACATCAAAAATCACCGATCACAGGTCACCATAACAAATATGAAAAAGTTTAAAATATTGTGAGAATTATCAAAATGTGACACAGAGACACAAAGAACAAATGTAAAAACGTAGTATCTGTGAAGTGCAATAAAATGCAGTCTGCCTGTAATTATTGTCTTGTCTGATTTCTCCGACTAAATTTCAGATCCTTCCGAAATATGAGCTCTGTGTCCTTTCATCTTTATATTAGCTACACGGTTCAATGCAAAGCTATTCATATAATAGAAACAAAAAAGATCTGCCTAGTTCAGTGTTGCCTAAACTTGTCAAATTATCATCATTCTGGTAAAAAATTCAGATTCTCAGGCACTTCCTTGAGTAATTCTGATTCATTAGATTTAGATGGAGGCCCAAGAATCTACACTTTCAGAAGTTTTCCAAATGATTCTGATGATTAACTAAATTTTAAAAACATGGGATCAGTTGAATAAAACTTAATATTTATGTCTCCTGATTACTATTTGAAAAGGAATATTTCTCAGAAAGGCTGGATTTTTAATGTGTTTATTTATTGAGGAAAATGTATTTAAGCAAGGTCTCTAATGGTAAATGGGATGTTATAATTTGTTAACATCTTCACTCTGAAGTCCTTTAAAACAAACATTGTTAGGTTTTATTTCGTTTTTCTTGGTCTTTATGAGATGGTGTTTTGCCATGATGGCATTTGACCAGTTTGTTGTCAGGATCTAAGCTGGGAAGGCAGAACTTAGAGGAGGAATGTTGGTACTTGGGAGAAAAGAGGATCAGCTACAGGGGGAAATGTCTGAAGACTGTTTCTTTAGAACCACACTTGCTCTGTGGAGCAATGTGTACCCTTGAGTGAACTCTGATTTGGCCAAGAGGCCCATGGCCCTGCATCCCTCACTGACTTCCACAGGCAGTTTTAAGCCGCTGGCGAGTGCTCTGGAGGACGAGCCCATGATGTCCTGCCCTCGAAGTGATTACTGCCGGCTTTTCTCTTGATGCTGCAGCCAGCTCCAAGAGGATGCTGGGAGCCGCACCTGCTGATCCAGCGCTGACACTGGCTGCCTTGGCTAAAGGCACGAAGAGGAGGAATCTACTTCTTTTATGTACAAATAAAAATGTCCAATAATTTAGGGCAACCATGGGAATTTCCTTTTTAGAAAAATATTGCAAAAGAAAGTTCTAGGATTAATGAATATAAATGGTCTCTTGGCAGTAAATTTTCTGAGTATAATTTGTGTAATGTGTTTGGAACCAAATCTTTTGGGGGAAAAGAGACCATCTTAATTTAATTGGCGCTACTGGCAAGGATACTGTTAATGAAGCAGCTGTCTTTCTCTCTGCTTCCCTGAACATGTTAATTGCAAGCACATTTCTTTCCTTTGATCAGAAGTAGGGTAGTTAATACATCTCCAGGAATTGGACTGCTCAATTTTCTAACAAAGTTTTAATGGTTATTTTCGTCAGCAGACTTTTTGTGTGTGTGTAAAAAGGGTCTCACTTGATGTGTGTGCCTTTATGTTCCCCTTCAGACTCCCAAGGAAGGCTAAATGGTTTGGGCCCTATGGGGATTATCTCCTGATTTAAGCTTGTATTTGGATATCCACGATAATGCCCCCAGTAGTGATGAACTGGCGCGGGGGTAGGTAGAAAGGGCAGGGGCTTTAGAGCATGATGGAGCTGGGCTTATATCTTGTGTGACTTTGGGAAAGCTACTCCACCTCTCTGGGACAAAAGGAACAAAATTGGCTCATTTGTAGAGATGTTGATGGACCTAGAGACTGTCACACAAAGTGAAGTAAGTCAGAAAGAGAAAAACAAATATCATATATTAACGCATATATGTGGAATCTGAAAAAATTGGCATAGACTATCTTATTTACAAAGCAGAAATAGAGACACAGATGTAGAGAACAAGCGTATGGATACCAAGGGGGAAAAGGGGGTGGGTGGGATGAATTGGGAGATTGGGATTGACATATATACACTATTGATACTATGTATAAAATAGATAACTAATGAGAACGTACTGTATAGCACAGGGAACTCTACTCAGTGCTCTGTTGTGACCTAAATGGGAAGGAAATCCAAAAATGAGGGGATATATATGTGTATTGCTGATTCACGTTGCTAACACAATATTGTAAAGCAACTATACGCCAATAAAAATTAAATAAATAAATAAGAAGACAGTACTTAATTCTTTGGGGTATTTTAAAAATTCAATACTAAACCATTTGCAAAAATGTCTTACATATATTTTGTGTCAAATGACAAATAGTCCCTGTGCTCTGGAAGTCACAAACGTGGGGAAAGATCAAGGTGGAGAAATCCAACGTAAGGTCTAGAGAAGGCACTTATATGCTCAGAGTTGCCAGGAATACCCAGCTCCACTCGATGTGAGAAGAAAGCAATCCTAGAGCACCCAGGGTCCTACAGAAGGAAGGTATGGATTCACTTTGTTATAAAGCAGAAACTAACACACCATTGTAAAGCAATTATACCCAATAAAGATGTTAAAAAAAAATTGAGAGAAAATAATCATCACTTTCAAATGAAACATTTGCAGTACTTAAATAAGTGAAAAGTAACAGTAATAGAGTAAAAATTTTAGAATAACAGAGTATATTATTTACTACATAGAGAATAAAATCATTAATGCTTTAGAGGTGAGTTTTAACTTTTCAACAACTTTCAAATACTGAACCACTTCTGCCTTTGCCTATAAACAAATTATATATTGTGCTTGTTTTGCAATTTTTTGATTACTTGTATGCTTCTGGGCCACTGTTAGAGTATCTTTGTTTAGTGACACCTCTAAGAGTTTATAAGGGTATCATGAATAGAGTTCTACCAATCCAGAAAACTTAGGTTTAAAATAACCACAGTTTGTCAATTAACAATGCAGCAGGCAATCTTTCATTATCTCAGCTATTTTACAATTCTGGAAGTTGTAGAAAACTGATAGCAATGTAAATGACTCGTCCATAGATATGCAAATTATATCCAATGTAATGAAACATTATTTCTCTCCGGGTTTTTTTGCCAGTTTTGCATCTATTTCTAAGTTAATTCAGATCCCTGGTGACCTATATTTGTGTCTACTCTTTGCATTCTCCTGTAAATGATTAGAACATCTTAGTGGTTTCCTTGTTAATTAATGAGTTAAATAAAATTTTTGACCCAGATTCAAAAAAAACAAAAAACAACGCCGCAGGGCTGAGATTAGGGTGTGGAGAATGAGGCCAGGCTGTGCACCTGCAGGGTTGGACGTTCTCTGTGGTAAGCAGAATAATGGCCCCCAAGGATGACCAAGACCCAATCAGTGGAACCTGTGAATATATTACCTTAAGTGGCAAAAGGGACTTTGCAGGTATGATTAAGTAAAGGACCTTGATATGGGGAGATTGTGTTGGATTGATGGATTGGATTTGGTGGGGCCAGTGTAATCACAAGTGTCCTAAAAGTGGAAGAGGGAGGCCAGTCAGGGTGATGATGCCTTGTGAGAAGGACTCAACCCCGCTGGCTTTGAAGGTGGATAAAGGAGATCTTGCTCGAAGGAATTAGGGCAGCCGCAGCCTCGAGGAGCTGGAAAAGGCAAGGAATCGGCTTCTCCGCTAGAGCCTTGAGAAGGAACCTGGGCCTGCTGACATCTTTTTTTTTAGCCCAGTGAGATCCGTGTCAGACTTCTGGTCTACAGACCTGTAAGATAAGGTAATAAATTTGTATTGTTTTTTTTTATTTTTGATTTTTTTGCGGTACGCGGGCCTCTCACTGTTGTGGCCTCTCCCGTTGCGGAGTACAGGCTCTGGACGCGCAGGCCCAGCGGCCATGGCTCACGGGCCCAGCCGCTCCGCGGCATGTGGGATCTTCCCGGACCGGGGCACAAACCCGCGTCCCCTGCATCGGCAGGCAGACTCTCAACCACTGTGCCACCAGGGAAGCCCTAAATTTGTATTGTTTTAAGCGACTAAATTTGAGGCAATATGCTACAGAAGCCACAGAATACATAGTCACTGATTTTATTTAAAATTTTGATATTTTGCTTGTCATGGATTCTTTTACATTAGTTTTGATTTAAAAGAACAGAACAAGACATTGCACTACCAGTATTATTTATCTTGATTACTCAGGTTTCTGCACTCAAGGTGTCTCACTTGCCTCCCCCTATTCTTACTTCCTTATTTTTTACCCCCAGGATATATATCTTGTTTCGTCACAGTTAATATTGGTGCTGGTCTCTTGTAGAAAAATCATCAGCAAATTTGCCAGTTGTCCTTTTTTGTCCAACCTGGAGAATGTCTTATAGTCTTATCTGAAGGTTTAACTTTGACAAACTATCAGGAATGAATATTAGTGGTAGCATGGTAAAAGTATATGTGGAAGAACTGTTCTGTGGAATACCTTTATTATTCCTGGAGATCTTAAAACAGAATAATCTGAGTGTGTTTCTGACGTTGAATTTTATAGCTCTATTTTATTACCTGTATGAAGGAACTTTTCAACGTAACTCAGTTTCAATGATTTACTTACTTTGTCCGAGAATAGTATCTTCTACTGCTTGGGCAACACTAGATTGAATTAGGGCTAAATTCCAGACTTGTGTCATAAACTGTCATCCTATAACTAGGGAAGGATCCAGCTCACTTCACTTTCAGTTAGCATGAGAGTATATGATACCACTGTTCGACGCAAAAACTAATTTGCGTGGAGAAAAACAACCACAAAATAACACAGCAACAGCAATAGCAATACCATTTATGGAGTAAGTACTGAATTTTCATGTAATCCTCAAAACAGCTCTACAAAGTTTGTTCTGTTATCCCCATTTCTCACAAGCGGAAACTGAGGTTCAGAGAGATAATAAATAAGAATAGCTAACCCTAAAGTAGGGCCTGCCATATATACCGAGCACTTTTTTTTTTCAATGCAGCATAACTCCCTGCGGGTTTTATTTTTATTTTTAATTTTTAAAATTTAAATTTTTGTTGAAGTATAGTTGATTTACAATGTTGTGTTAGTTTCAGGTGTACACATATCCACTCTTTTTTAGATTATTTTCCCACATAGGCCATAACAGAGTATTGAGTAGAGTTCCCCAAGGGTTTTACATATATTCATTCATTTAACCCACCACCATTCTAAGAGGCATTGTCTCATTTTGCAGACAAGGAAATTGATAAAGTCATGCTGGTGGTAGAGAAATGGAGGAATTGGAATTCAAACTCAGATCTGTCCAATTTAAAAATGCCGTGCTCTTTTTCCTATGCCAGTTCACCCTAGAACCTTAAACCGGATTTGCACTAATCTCACTGATCTCATAACGGCGGTTACCTCTTCCCCTTCTCTGTGGAGATCATGTAGTCTGCCTTTTTGACAAATTCCAGGCACAGTTCTGGTCAGTTCCCTGGAAGGGGATTAGAGACTCGCTGTCCCACCTCCCGGGGCTCAGAGCATGGATGCGAACACCACACCCTGAAGGTCTCCCTTGTTTGCTCCTAATCCAAGCAGTACATGTGGCAAAGGGGTAAATTGCTTTTCTCAGAGAGGATTTACAATCCTGACAGTATGGCTTAAGCAAATCTTTATTGCCCTAGTGCCTTGGGAAAGGTATTATCTGACCAGGGTGTGCAGCTGATAATGCTGTTACATCAGTTGAATCTGTCATTGTGTTAAAGTACAGTCCGTAGAATTTGTTTTACTCTGCTTAGCAACACTTAGGGATATCTTTAAAGGGACACTTCAAAGTGAAGGTCATTTTGAAAATACAACTCAGAATCTTATGGTTTTCCTATGTGATTTCTTCTACAAGTTGCATTCAAATGTGAAAGGCTTTTTTTTTTAATCTTAAAAAAGTAACTGATTTTTAATCTTTCTATTCCTTTTTGATTGTAACCTTAAGTTTATTTTGTAATGTGCATTATAGGAATTAAAAGTCTGGGCAATTTGTATTTTAAACTAATATAAAGCTAACAATGACTATAACCTTTTCTCTGAGGTCAAACTCTTTATAACATATATCCTAAGATGCATACTAATTTCATATACATCAAAATATTGATTCACTTGGATGGTTCTACTTTTGCACATTTAATATTTATTAATGATGGACAGAGGGTATCAATTTTGTAGCATAAAACCATCATAATGCAAAGAAGAGTGAAGAAAACAGTTGACCAGGAGCCCAAAGACCTGGTTTTGGTCTCATTCATCACTAGCTTTAAAACTGTACTTTTCTGGGTCTCAATTTACCCTTCTTTAAGATGCAATTAATAAGATATAGCCTTCCTATTTTACAGGGTAGATTAAAGAATAAAATGAGATAATTTGAAGATGAAATGTAGCATATTCTTTGAGGTTCATTATTCTGGGGACTAAACATACTGATTTCATATTCACATTTGGTCACATCATATTTTGCATCATATTTGTGTTCTTGTATTTTTTATATGTATTGAACAAGTGATAATGAAATGAAGAGCCTCTGATGTCAGGAAAAAGTTTGCTATTTTTTTTTTAAATGATATTTGTGCTCCTCTGCTTTATTTTCAACATTTGTCAGAATAAAGACCTGCATCAATGATTCGACCATTTTTGAGTTGACAGGTAACACACAAACACACAAATAGATTAAAGTTACTGTAGCTAGAGAGCTATTTTATTTTATTTTATTTTTGCGGTATGCGGGCCTCGCACTGTTGTGACCTCTCCCGTTGCGGAGCACAGGCTCTGGACGCGCAGGCTCAGCGGCCATGGCTCACGGGCCCAGCCGTTCCGCGGCATGTGGGATCTTCCCGGACCGGGGCACGAACCCGTGTCCCCTGCATCGGCGGGCGGACCCTCAACCGCTGCGCCACCAGGGAAGCCCAAAAGTTTGCTATTTTGAGAAGTGTACTGAACTGGCCTTTGGGGCCTTGACTTTGACTCCATGCTCTGTGACATCTAGTGCCTAGATTCTAGCTCTGTCTTTGCTAGAGGTCATTTTACCTCTTAAGGCTTCAGTTTTCTCCTAAGTGAAAAAACATGGAGATTATACAAAATAATACCTAAAGTCCATCCAAGGTCTATTCACTCTTTTCTGCTGCCTTAGATCTTAAGTTTTAATGTCAGTCTTGGTTATCGAGGAGCATATTAAAGAATGAATACATTATTATCTCTATAATTATACTTAAAGATATAAAAACCATACTTTTGAATGCACTCTGTTTTGTAAGACTCATTCACGTAATTTAAATTTGGTATCAAGCTTCATCAAATTCATGCTTAGTATTACTATTTAAAAATAGCTAACAATTGTTAAGCATTTGTTCAGAGTGAGACACTTTGATGAACACTTTTTGTACATTGAATTAGATAATCCTAAATATAGTCCTAAGTAGTAAGTGTGATGATTACCTCTGCTTTAGAAATGAGGAGATTGAACCTGAGAAGGGTAACTTAAATTGTCAGGGTCACACAACTGTTAAGGCCCATCTGCGGTTTGAATCCGGATCTTTGTTCTATATTATGTCATAAAAGAGAATAAATTCTAGCTTGTGAATTATCTCCTGATAGATGCTTTCTTAGACTAATCAAATAGAAACTCTCTGTCTTAAGATATGAAGGACTATCTTTAAACACTAGGACCTAATTTCCTCACCCAAAGATTTGACTGAAGAAAGAATTTAGAAATCCTGACTTTGAGGTAAGAATGACACCTGTTCGGGCTTCCCTGGTGGCACAGTGGTTAAGAATCCACCTGCCAATGCAGGCGACACGGGTTCAAGCCCTGGTCCGGGAAGCTCCCACATGCCGCAGAGCATCTAAGCCTGTGCACCACAACTACTGAGCCTGCGCTCTAGATCCCATGAGCCACAACTACTGAGCCCACAAGCCTAGAGCCCGTGCTCCGCAACAAGAGAAGCCACTGCAATGAGAAGCCTGCGCACTGCAACGAAGAGTAGCCCCCATGCACAGCAAGGAAGACCCAATGCAGCCAAAAATAAATAAATTAAATAAATAAATTTAAAAAAAAAAAAGAATGACACCTGTTCTTTTGATATAGTAGTTTTAGGTCTCCCAAATTATTTTTGAAAAAAATTTCTACTTTAACTGAATAATTGTAGTCAGATACTGTGGTACACAAGATAAAAATAGTTAATTTTACTTTATGTGCCACATTTAGCATGAACTAGAATAGAGCAGTTATGCAGCAAAATTAGTCGAAGTGGGCAAGTCTTGTGACATGTTTTTCTGTGGCAAAGTTGGGAGGGATAGGACATTTGGTTAATTGATTTAGGTCACAGTGTCACTTGACTATGTAACCACAACTTTAGGTACATATGTTAGAGTAAGTTTTTAGTACTATCCAATAGAGGGAGATTGCATAACAGCCATTGTCATTTTTAATTCCATATTTTTAAAATTTCCTATAGCATTCTAATAGGTAAAATCTGGGATAAGCAAATGTTTTGATACATTAATGACTATGGAAGTGATATGTACTTAGTTCTTATAGGCAGTTAAATGTAACCTTATTTGAGTGGAATAAAGTTAATAAAATATTTCAGGTGTACTTGTAAATAAAGAAGAGAGAATTCTAAAGTAATTTCACAGGGAAGTTAGAAAAACATTTTCACGTACAGTTTGGTGACTCTAGTTAACAATACTGTATCATACCTTTGAAACTTGCTGAGTAGATCTTAAATGTTCTCACCCACACAGGTAACTATGTGAGGTGATGAATCTGTTAACTAACGTTAATTTGGTAATAATTTCACAATATATACATATATCAAATCACGTTGTACACCTTAAACATACAACGTTATAGGTCAGTTGATCTCAATAAAGCTAGAAAAAAGATGTCTCAAGAAAAATAACTTAAAAAAATTAACCACGTCCAACTTGTGGTATCATAAACAATGTGAAAAGCTCTGCTTTTGGGGTAGATTACAAGTATGGTGGCTATGAGGTTCTCGTCGATGACTGGTGTGGTTTCCCCTTTACAATCTGGGAAATAGTTGCCCTCAGGATTCTTTATCCTTGAAATCAATGAAGAAATGCAATCAAATGCTAGGTCTTGGGCTAATAGTAGTATTTCTCCACTATCTTTCTGTAAACTCTAAATATCTTATGAGGATTATACCTGTTCTTGAAGCAAACTAATATAGAAATGAAAGTGTCAGAATTTACAGATGTAGAAAAAGGCATCAGTATGTTTAACCAGAGGAAGAAAGAACTAGCAAACTTTGAAAATATCCCTACACAGGAGTTGGAAGAAAAAAATTTGGCGGGGGGGGGGTGAAGTAAAAATACCACAGGTAGATTCCTGATATGAAGTATCTCACATATATATATATATTTTTTTTAAACCAGTTGCTGAAATGTTCTCATTTTTATCATTTTCTTGCTGTCTTATTTAATAGACAGATTTTAAGCTGAAGTCAAGATGAATAATTTAAATGTTTCCTTGAATGGCAGTGAAAATATAAATGCCGTTTAAGAAACTCTAAACCTAATCAACCCAATTGCAACCATTTAAGCATTTGGTTAACCTTTTGAAATAAATTCTCCTCAGCCATCCCCTCTTCTCCTTGGCAAGCGCCCTGACACCTTCTTCAACCCCAAAATGCAGCAAAACAAGCACCATCAATGAACAACCTTCAGTGTTGGTCTCCAGCTGACCTTGGAGCAGATGGTCTCTGAATAGGGGCCTATGTGACTCCTAGAACATCCTAGAAAAATGTTGGTGGGGATATAGGGCCTGGGTGACACCTATGAAGGATACACAAAGGCAGGGACTAACAAATTCACCATATCTCATGTGGTATTACATGCAGCTTGAACATTTTATGATTCTTGAGTTTATGTTTCTGCAGAAAGCTACTATGTAGACCAATGATTTTCAGACTGGGGTCCACTGGCCCCAGAATTTCACCAAGATACTAAGATATTATTTTTAACATGATCTACATGTATGCTGTCCCTTTACCTTTCTGGGCTGATTCTGCTTCAGCTTTGGGTTAACTTCCCACAGCACTTATAAAAGTTTGGATCACCTAAGAATGTGATGATTTTTTTTTTGTTTTTTTTTTTACATCAGTTATACATATACATATGGTCCCATATCTCTTCCCTCTTGCGTCTCCCTCCCTCCCACCCTCCCTATCCCACCCCTCCAGGCGGTCACAAAGCACCGAGCTGATCTCCCTGTGCTATGCGGCTGCTTCCCACTAGCTATCTACCTTACGTTTGGTAGTGTATATATGTCCATGCCTCTCTCTCGCTTTGTCACAGCTCACCCTTCCCCTCCCCATATCCTCAAGTCCGTTCTCTAGTAGGTCTGTGTCTTTATTCCTGTCTTACCCCTAGGTTCTTCATGACATTTTTTTTTTCCTTAGTGATGATGTTTTTAGCTTTAATGAAATTTTTTTTGGGTCACTGGAAGTGTTTATATAATATAGCAGACAGGATTTCATTCAAGTATACTCATCAAACAAAATTCTTCCAGAGTCTTTTTTCATCTTTTATTTCAACAACGAGAAACTCTTATATCCTGCTTTCCCAAGAGTGCTTCTTTTGTATCAGGAACAAATCTATTTCTTTCCTCTTGAAAAGTTATTACTATTTTTATGCTGCTCATTGACTTTTCATTACGTTTATCTTTTTATTCTGTTTCAGTGTTTCTTGTACATCCTGGTTTTAGCCAATAGTCCAGTATGAAATATATGACTAAATATATAAGTAAAATCTATTTATCCCTACATTTATTGGCTTGGCCTAAATGATGCCTAGAAATTAAGTAACTGGAAGGTTTTAAGTCAGTATCCAGACAAAACAAAACAAAGTCCACAATTTTAGGTATGAACCCTCTTTGTAAGAATAGTTATCTTTGCCTTATGTGTGGTTTTCAATTATTTCCTAACTTTCTGTTAAACTGTGTATTAAATCTTATATGTTACTTCGCCAACTTAAAAAATGAATTAGAATTTTAAAAACTCAACAATGCATATTTCAGTTTTAGCAAATTTGCTTTATGATTTATAAGAGAAAAAATATTTGGAATATATCTAGATCATCTTGGAAGATAATTTGTAACAAAGAAATTGGCATATGCAAGGGGACTTCTGAGAATGTTTTAGCATAGTCCTATTCAAACTTTAATGCTTTTTGTTTGTAAATGGTTTATGGTCTTTTCATTATTTCAAATTTCTCGTCTTCCTTATTTCATATGTTTTGAAGTCACATTGTGTCACAAAGCAGGCGATTTTTTTTGTTGTTGTTGTTCTCATAATCCAAAAAATATGGAACGCTTCACGAATTTGCGTGTCATCCTTGCGCAGGGGCCATGCTAATCTTCTCTGTATCGTTCCAATTTTAGTATATGTGCTGCCGAAGCGAGCACTGTTTTTTTTTAAAGGGAGAAAATCAAGCAGTTTAATAACATGGGAAAGACCCAGAATAACTGAGTAACTCCAGGAACAGTTTTGTTACAGTACTTATTAGTACCATTTAATTAGTGAACGAAGTTCTCAGTGGATATTTCAAGCTGATTTATGGTGCTTTCTTTCTCCCCCCGCCTTTTTTTTTGACCAATCATGGAACAAAGTCCAGGGAGCTTCCTCTCATCATTCATAAACATGGGCTTCCTTAAAATGTGTTGGAAAGAGCAAATAACTAGAACTCAAAAGACTTGGGGTCTAGGCTTTATTTCACTGTGTCCAAGTTGTGTGACTCTGCCTCTCCAAGACTCAGCTTCCTTTTCTGTAAAATGAGAACAACAATGCCTGGCCTGCTCTCTTAAGTTAAGCTCAAATGGAAAAGTTCTTTGTGAAATATTTTATTACCAGAACTTCAAATTAAGGGAAGCATATTTTTCATGCTTCTCTGATCATCAAGGTAGATGTGCACAATAATTTCACATTACTGATGAAAGTTACAATTTGTCCCCCTATATACTTTCAATAGTTTCCTATGAGCTGCTGATTTTGAACCACTTAAGAAGTTTTGCCATCATATCCATCATGGAAGCATCGCAGTGTTATCAGATATGCAAGCAGACATGCCCATTTCAAATCCTGGCTTCACCGCTTATTAGGTATAAGACCTTGGGCAAATTTCTTAATCTTGTTAAGCCTCAGTTTCCTTTGGAAAGGGGATAATAATACCTACTTGATAAGGTTGTTGTGAGAATTAAATGAGATATGTTTTTAAAAGTGCCCAGCGCACAGCAGACTTCATTGAATGTTGGCTGTTTGGTGATGAGATGATGATAATGCATAATAAGAGGAAGGTAGCTGATTGTTGACACCTGACTCAGGCCATCCAGTTATTAAGCTGATATGAACAACTCAATGGGATGGAGTGGAGACAGGTAAGGCCTTAGTAATGGGCAGTTAACTATGTTATGAATTATTACAAATTTTCTATAATAGCTAGATTTTCCATGCCAGATACATATAAATTAAGACATGTATTCTTCTTTTAGCAAGGACAGCTTTCAACATGAGCAGAATTTTTTCTGACTTCTTTAAAAATGATTTTGAAAATGTTTTACTCCTTTAGATTTTATACTTGATACGACAACATATAATGCTTGAAACATCTGTTTCATTCACAGGTCAATACATTTGTAATTGTTACTAAATAAAATTAACCTAGAGAGGAAGGTGTTAATCTTTAAAAATTGCAATAACTGGCTGGTGACATCACGAACAAAGTATCTCATTCTTACAGTCAAAGGTTATCTTTTTTTCCCTCTGGAGATTGTCATAATGCTCAAACATTTATAAACTAAGCCAATATAATTTTTCTCAAATATGGGCAACATTTGCTCATTTGGGAACTTGCAATCTTCTGGCTCTTGTCTTTGTTTTCTTATTCGCCTGTCTTTGGGGGTATTTTAACAGTCATTAGTGTGACAGTGACAGAGTGGGGAGGAAACATAAAGGATCAAAATTAAAATCAGTCTGACAGTTTCATACATCACCCTTATGACGTGAGTCATCATAAGGATTTTTTATAAAAGAAATCTAAAAGCCCCAAAACTTTTCTGATAAATTCTGCAACTAGTTCTAGCTATAAAAGTGGTATTTTACAGAGTATGTGTTGGGAGAAAAAATGCATGAGAGGGTGACCTATGAAATTGTGGGTGAGATTTTTCAAATGACATTGTCATTCCCTCCAATGCAGAGAACCTCAGGGCCAGAAAGAAAAACAGAGAAGCAGAGAGAGAAAGAGAGACAGACAGACTGACTTCAGACTTGTTGAGTGTTCCTGGGGCATGATCTTTTTACAGGCATCCTCTCATGAACTCAGTCTTTTCCGGACTAAACCACGGGATTTCTCGAAGTAGAGGAGCAGAGAAACAAGTATAACTGCAGTAAGATGGGGAATGAAAAAGCACTCTGGAGGCATAAATAGGGAAAAGCCGGGGAAAATATCCAGAGTAGCACAACTCACAAAGTCAGCCAGCTATGCTCCATAAATATGTGTTGAAAGTATCGAATGATTTTGCAACTTCAAGGAGACCAGATAGGAGAGAGAGAGAGAGACCCCAGAAGAGGAACTAACAAGTTAGAAGAAAAAGGAACACAAGGGATGGGAGACATACAAATTGTCAGTGTAACATTAAAGGTTTAATAATGCAACATCATCACAAAGCAGGGGGAATCCATACATCTCTGGGAAACCATACACATACCCATAAGCATGGAAAAAGGAAGAAAAGGCAAGCTGATGGAAATGGAGAGGACTAGGGACAGACTGGGACTCAGGTTTAGCTGTCCTGGATCAAAAAGTGATCCTGAGTGTACTGTGGGAGGAGGTGTCAGCGCTCATAATTTAGGTCAAATTGCTAGAAGGCTAGATTTACAGGGGTACAGGTGTTTCAGGTGTACATCAAAGTGGTTCAGATATCTATCTATCTATATATATCCTTTTCCAGATTTGTTTCCATTATAGATTATTAAAAGATATTGAATATAGTTCCCTGTGCTATAGAGTAGGTTATTTTATATATAGTAGTTTGTATCTGTTAGTAAGACTTAATTTAAATGTTTAGTAAATTCATGTATTGTTTTTTCCATGATCTGTAGTTAAGTAATAATAAGCAAGTCCTTTCTCTTAATTCGAATTCTAATCTAAGAAAAAAAGTTAACAGTTATATCAAAAATAGGGAGGCATCCATTTTACTGTTCTTTGTACCTACTTTCTGTTACAGTGTTTTTTGAACGTGAGGTGTTAACGTTTGTTGAATTGAACTAAATGGAGAGACATAGCTGAACTTTTTCTACCTTTTTTCTACCTTTGACATCTATGTAACTTTTCACTCTACTCTCAGATGCTGACTAGCTCACTCAGCATTGGGGTCAGCTGGGTCAATGTGGGAAGTTACATAGTTTGGAGCCCTGGAATGTGTTGTTTATGCTAATAGGTACACAGCTATCCTCTCCCACACAGTGAGACTGCCACTCAGCTCTCAATTAGCCCTCTTCCCAGGCCTGCTCTTTATGCATTTAAAGGCTCAGAATACATCCTGGGCTCTACTTCTTTGGCCTGGTAAGCTCTAAATAGGAGTCAGCTATTTTTTTGTTTCATTTTGTTTTGTTTTAAATCATATTCTACTTATCTAAGGCCAAGTGTAAAGTTTTCCTTATTCCTTATCTCTTAGAGTTCACCTGCTTGCCAGCACTAAGTCATCAGAGCCCAGGAAACAATATCCCTATTTAGCTTCCTCTCATTAGTTTGTCTGTTTTCTATCAGTCAAAGATGTGTCACGTTGCAGATAGGTAGACATTGCTGCAGGACCCTTTTACCTTCAATTACTAAGGGTGGGTTGGTAGAGGGAAATTCAGGAGAATGTGCTTTTAAAATTATTTCCATGTCCTTATAGAAAAAGAGATCAGAGACAGGGGTAGGGGTGGGGGAATTGGATGAAGGTGGTCAAAAGGTACAAACTTCCAGTTATAAGATAAAGAAGTACTAGGAATGTAATGTATAACCTGATAAAGATAATGAACCCTGCTGTGTGTTACATATGAAAGTTGCTAGGAGAGTAAGTCCTAAGGGTTCTCATCACAAGGAAAAAACAACTTTTTTCTATTTCTCTAATTTTCTAGATGATGGGTGTTCTCTAAATGTATTGTCATAATCGTTTCATGGTGTATATAAGTCAAATCATTATGTTGTACACAAGCTTACACAGTGTAGTATGTCAATTATATCTCAATAAAACTGGAAGAAAAAAGTTAATATAGAAAATTATTTACATGGGTAATTAAAAGCATCTTACGAAGCTGCTAATAAAGGCTATGAGTTGAACTAGTTGACTATTCAAAGTATTTATATATTAGAGGCGGTGGGTCTTTACTACTGTGCTCTTTCTTGTAGAGTAGGATTATTTTTGATATATTCATGCTAGAAACATTAAGTAGCCACTCTGCACTAAGTTTTGAGCTAAGAAGTAGAGATTAAAAAATGAAAAGAGAAATTCCAAAGCATATCACCCATATGCTCCCACAACCAAGTGAAGCAATCTATGTGCATTTTACATGAATATTCTGCTTCTCTTCCAATTACAATGAATTATATGTGATTCCAAGGCTCTCTGGATTTTCTCTTTCTGTACCCAGGAACTTTGCTCCTGCTATTACACTCCTCTCTGACATCAGACATTTCCCTCTTTATTGCATCACATCTATTAGCAAACATGCTGAAATATCTCTCACATTTATAAAACATTCTAGACTGCTTGTCTTGTTCCATTTTACACTTGTTAAAAGGTAATTTTCAAAATAAAATAAAAACTTTGTTCTCCTACAGATACAAAGTGAACAAACAAGTTTTAACTTATTATTAATGAGAGGATCAGTAAGGTACCACAAGCAGTCAAAGAAGAATCCAACCTCTTTGTACCCATTAGCATGTAAAAAAAAAAACCCAGGGCTTCCCTGGTGGCGCAGTGGTTGAGAGTCCGGCTGCCGATGCAGGGGACACGGGTTCATGCCCTGGTCCGGGAAGATCCCACATGCCGCAGAGCGGCTGGGCCCGTGAGCCATGGCCGCTGAGCCTGCGCGTCCAGAGCCTGTGCTCCACAACGGGAGAGGCCACAACAGTGAGAGGCCCACGTACCGCAAAAAAAAAAAAAAAACCCAGACAATAACAGGTCTTGGTGAGGAAATTGGAATCATTGTACACTGTTAGTAGAGATGTAAAATGGTACGGCTGCTATGGAAAACAATACGGTTGTTCCTCAAAAAATTAAAAATAGAATGACTGTATGATCCAACAATCCCACTTCTGGGTCTATACCCAAAGGAATTGAAAGCAGAGTCTTGAAGAGATATTTGTACACCTATGTTCATAGCAGCATTGTTCATGGGTGGGTGGAGGTAACTCAGATATCCCTTAATGGATGAATAAATAAGCAAAATGTGGTACATACATACAGTGGAATATTATTCAGCCTTAAAAAGGAAGGAGATTCTGACACATGCACAAAATGGATGAACCTTGAGGATACTATGCTAAGTGAAATAAGCCAGTCACAAAAGGATACTTTGTGGTTCCACTTAAATAAAGTATCTAGAGGGGTAAAATTTGTAGATGCAGAAAGTACAATGGTGGTTACCAGGAGCTTGGGGTTGGGGGAGGAGGGAGGAATAGGGAATCACTATTTAGTGGGTACCAAGTTTCAGTTTTGCAAGACAAAGAGAGTTCTGGAGATGGATGGTGGTGATTTACAACAGTGTGGATGTATTTACTACTGAACTAGGCACTTAAAAATGCTTAAGATGGCAAACTTTTATGTTAATTTTACTGCAATTAAAAATAAATTTTAAAGTGTTAAGAAAAATAGAAGAATCCAAAGAATAGACATTTATAGAGTAAAAATATTTAATAAATGTGCAAATAGAAGCAAAACTGGCTTCATCCACAGTGGGAGAGAGGTCAGAAGAGCCTGTAGGGGACAGAATTCATTTGCATGTCCATAGACAAAAATCATTTTGCATTGCCATCAGTTATCTACAGTTTACAGAGTTGTAAAATAGCCCCCATAGAACCAGATAACCTGGAAATGATCACCACAATAAATCTAGTTAACATCCATTACCACACATAGTTACAATTTTTTTTCTTGTGGTGAATACTTTTAAGATCTACTTTCAAAACTACAATACAGTATTATTAACTATAGTTCCAATGCTGTACATTAATTCCCCATAAGTTGTTTATTTTATAACTGGAAGTTTGTACCATTTGACCACCTTTATCAATTTCATCCACCCTCTACCCCCTTACCTCTAGCAACCACCAATGCGTTCTCTGTATCAATGAGTTCGTATTTTGTTTGTTTGTTTTCAGATCCATAAATAAGTGAGGTCATACAATATTTTCCTTTCTCTGTCTTATTTCATTTAGCATAATGCCTTCAAGGTCCATCCATGGTGTCACAAGTGGCATGATTTCTTTTTTATGGCTGAAAAATATTCCAGTGTGTGTGTGTGTGTGTGTGTGTGTGTGTGTGTGTATATATATATATATATATATATATAAAATGTGATTTCTTTCATCCACTCATCCATTGATGGACACTTAGATTGCTTCCATTTCTTGATTACTGTAAATAATGCTTCAATGAACATGGGAGGCATATATCTTTTCAAGTTAGTGTTTTTAGTTCCTTTGGATAAATACCTAGAAGTGGAATTGCTGGATCATGATAGTTCTATTTTCAATCCTTTGAGGAACCTCCATACTGGTTTCCATAGTAGCTGCACTAATTTACATTCCAACCAACAGTGAGCAATGGTAAGGGTATGATTTGAAAATATTTTCTTCCATTCAGTGGATTGCCTTTTCATTTTGTGGGTTTCCTCTGCTGTTCAGAAGCTTTTTAATTTTATGTAGTCCCACCTTTTAATTTTTGTTTTTGTTGCTTTTTTGTTGGTGTCAAATCCAAGCAATCATTGTCAAGTCTTAAGTCAAAATGCTTACCCACCTATGTTTTCTTCTAGGAGTTTTATGGTTTCAGGTCTTACTTTATCAAGGCTTTAATCCGTTTTGAGTTAATTTTTGAGTTAAGTGTAACATAGTGGTCCAATTTCATTCTTCTACATGTAGTTGTCCAGTTTTCCCAATACCATTTATTGAAGAGACTGCCCTTTCCGCATTGTATATTCTTGACTCAATTCTTGTAAATTTCTTGAAAATATATGTGTGGGTTTATTTCTGGGATCTCTATTCTGTTCCATTGATTTATGTGTTTTTCTTTTTATGCCAACAACATATTGTTTTGATAACTATAGCTTTGTAGTATAGTTTAGAATCAGAGAGTGTGATGCCACCAGCTTTGGTCTTTCTCAAGATTGCTTTGGCTATTCAGGAACTTTTGTGGTTCCATACAGATGTTCGGATTGTTTGTTCTATTCACCAGGCTTCTTTTAAATATGCCAAATGTTCTTGATTAGTGTATTTTGTCTTCCTTTATTGTCTTCCCAGTTCTAGGAATATTAGAGTTAGAAGAATCCATCTCACTAATATTAGAATCCGTTAGATTTTGGTACTTTCGAAAATGTCTAATAAGTTCTGAAAATTGAAGGTAGAAATCAGTTTACTTTTTGCAAAGCATGATTACCTCTAAAAAATACATGAATATAAAAATTCTTTAAAGAAGGTTGGTAAATACTAAATCTTTTAATAGGAATGGAATCATATAAAGTATATATATACTTTTAAAGTGCACTGTTATAAATGGAATCTCATTTCCAAAAATTATGAATCTTATAATTTAGTTTGTCCTGGTAATACCTATCTTTTAACTATGTGAGCCTCTGTAAGCACCACAATGTCTGTAAAAGGGATCTTCCCATGCAAGGACCTGCATCCCTGGAAGCCTTCAGAGGCTTTCCAAGGTTATGCTGTCCTGAGAGTTTTCAGGTATCCTGATTCTCAACTGCCAAGTGTACTCTTTGCTAAAATTAATGAAAAAGCCTGAGTTCTTCTGTGACAGAGTACAAGCTTTCTCTTCCCACCTCCTCCCTATTCACAATCTCCTTTCTCTTACCTTACAAAGGCATAAATATCACACATCCTGAATTAGTGTATGGTCCAGGGTGTAAAATCCAACTGAGGAACAAAAGACTGTTCTACTTATTGGGGTTGATCTTGAGAAAGTAAATGGCTCTGGTGACAGGTAACATACAAATCCTTTTCCAAGATGTGGCAGTTTTCAATTCTTTGTTTTCCAAAAAAAATTTTTTAATAATTAGTAAATGGAGATCCTACTCAAATTAACTTACTGAGCTATATGATTTTTTTTTTTTTTTTTTTTTTTGGCTGTATGCGGGCCTCTCACTGTTGTGGCCTCTCCCGTTGCGGAGCACAGGCTCCGGACATGCAGGCTCAGCGGCCATGGCTCACAGGCCCAGCCGCTCTGCGGCGTGTGGGATCTTCTCGGACCATGGCATGAACCCGTGTCCCCTGCATTGGCAGGCGGACTCTCAACCACTGCGCCCCCAGGGAAGCCCAGAGCTATGTGATTTTTAATTGACTTATAATTAACATACAATATTACTTAGTTTCAAGTGTCCAGCATAGTGATTTAATCTTTTTCACATTATGAAATGATCACCACAAAGATCTAGTTACCATCTGTCCCCATACAAATTTGTTACAATATTATTGACTCTGTTCCCTATTTTGTAGATTACATTCTCATGTTTATTCTCATTCTCTCTTGTTTATTTTATAGCTAGAGGTTTTATCTCTTAATTCCCTTTACCTATTTAGTTCCTTCCCCATACCCCTCCCCTCTGGCAACTACCAGTTTGTTCTCTATGTTGTATCTATGAGTTGTTTCTGTTTTGCTTTATTCATTCGTTTTATTTTCCATATATAAGTGAAATCATAAGGTATTTGTTTTTCTCTGTCTGACCTATTTCACTTAGCATAATGCCCTCCAGATTCACCCATGTTGCTTTCATTCTTTTTTATAGCTGAGTAATATTTCTGTGTATGTGTGTGTGTGTGTGTGTGTATGCCATGTCATCTTTATTCATTCATTTACCTGTAGACAGTTATGTTGCTTCCATATCTTGGCTATTGTAAACTATGCTGCAATGACTGTAGGGGTACATGTATCTTTTCAAGTTAGTGTTTTTATTTTCTTTGAGTAAATATCCAGAATTGGAATTGCTGGATCATATGGTAGCTCTATTTTTACTTTTTTGAAGAACCTTCATACTGTTTTCCATAGTGGCTGTACCAGTTTACATTCTTACCAACAATGTATGAGGTTTCCCTTTTCTCCACATCTTCACCAACACTTATTGTTTCTTACCTTTTTGTTAGTAGCCATTCTCACAGGTGTAAGGTGGTATCTCATTGTGGTTTCGAGTTGCTTTTCCCTGATGACTAGTGAATTTGTACATCTTTTCATGTGGCTATTGGCCATTTGTATTTCTTCTTTGGAAATATGTGTGTTTAGGTCCTCTGACCATGTTTTAACTGAGTTGTTCATTTTTTTTGGTGTTGAGTTTTTATATATTTTGGATATCAATCCCGTATCAAATATATTATTTGCAAATACCTTCTGCCATTCAACAGGATGCTTTTTTGTTTTGTTGTTGATTTCCTTCTCTATACCGAAGATTTTTAGGTCAATGTCATCCCCTTTGTTTGTTTTTGCTTTTGTTTCCCTTGCCTGAGAAGACATATCCAAAAAATATTGCTAAGACCAATGTCAAGGAGATCACTGCCTATGTTTTCTTCTAGGAGTTTTATGGTTTCATATCTTACATTTAAGTCTTTAATCCATTTTGAGTTTATTTTTGTATGTGATGTAAGAAAGTGGTCCAGTTTCATTCCTTTGCATGTGGCTGTCCAGTTTCCCAACAGCATTTATTGAAGAGGCTGTCTTTCTCCCACTGTATATTCTTTTTTTTCTTTTTTCTTTTAACATCTTTATTGGAGTATAATTGCTTTACAATGGTGTGTTAGTTTTTGTTGTAGAACAAAGTGAATCAGCTATACATATCCATACATCCCCATATCTCCTCCCTCTTCCACTGTGTATTCTTGCCTCCTTTGTTGTAGATTAATTGACCATATGAGTGTAGGTTTATTTCTGGGCTCTCTCTTCTGTTCCATTAATCTGCCAGTACCATACTGTTTTGAATACTAAAGCTTTGTAGTACAATTGCAAGTCTGGGAGCATGACACCTCCAGTTTTTTTTCTTTTTCTTAAGATTTCTTTGGCTATTCAGGGTCTTTTGCATCTCCATACAAATTTTAAAATTATTTGTTCTAGTTCTGTGAAAAATGCCATTGGTATTTTGATAGGAATTGCACTGAATCTGTAGATTGCTTTGGGTAGTATGGACACTTTAACAGTTTTAATTCTTCCAGTCCATGAGCATGATATAACTTTCCATTTATTTGTGTCATCTTCAGTTTCTTTCACCAGTGTCTCATAGTTTTCAGAGCACAGATCTTTCACCTCCTTGGTTAAATTTATTCCTATGTATTTTATTCTTTTTGATGCAGTTATAAATGGGATTGTTTTCTTCATTTCTCTTTCTGAAAGTTCATTAGTGTATAGGAATGGAACAGATTTCTATATATTAATTTTGTATCCTTCTACATTACTGAGTTAATTTATTCTAATAGTTTTTTGGTGGAGCCTTTTGGATATATAGGATCATATGTATATATAGTATATATATACTATATATATATAGTATCCTATATATATAGTGTGTATATATATATATAATATATATATATAGTATCATGTCATCTGCAAATAGTGAGTTTTACTTCTTCCTTTCCAATTTGGATTTATTTCTTTTTCTTACCTAATTGCTTTAGCTAGAACTTTCAATACTATGTTCTAATATTATGAATAAAAATGGCCAGAGTGAGCATCCTTGTCTTGTTTCTGATCTTAGAGAAAAAGCTTTCAGCTTTTTACCATTGAATATGTTAGCTGTGCATTTGTTACATATGTCTTTTGTTATGTTGGGTATGTTCCCTCCATACCCACTTTGTTGAGAATTTTTGTCATAAATATCGAATTTTGTGATTTTTTTTTTGCATCTATTGAGAAGATCATATGATTTTTCTTTGTTTTGTTGATATGGTGTATCATGTTGTTTCATTTGTGGCTGTTAAATCGTCTTTGTATCCTGAATAAATCCCATTTGATTATGGTGTATGATCCTTTTAATGTATTGTGAATTCAGTTTGCTAATATTTTGTTAAAGATTTTTGCATCTATGTTGATCAGGGATATTAGCCTGTAATTTTCTTTTTTTTTTTTTTTTTTTTCCTTGTGTCTTTATCTGGTTTTGGTATCAGAGTAATGCTGGCCTTGTAAAATGATTTTAGGGAATTCCTTCCTCTTCATTTCTTGGGAATAATTTTGAGAAGGATATGTATGAATTCTTCCTCAAATGTTTGATAGAATTCTCCTGTGAAGATCTGGACCTGGACTTTTGTTTGTTGGGAGTTTTTCTTCACTGATTCAATTTCATTACTAGTAATAGGTCTATTTAAATTTTCTATTTCTTCATGATTTGGTCTTGGAATATTATATGATTCTAGGAAATTATCCATTTCTTCTAGATTGTCTAATTTATTGGCACATTACTGTTCATAATATTCTCTTATGGTCCTTTGTATTTCTGTGGTATCAGTTGTAATTTCTCCTCTTCTATTTCTTACTTTATTTATTTAGGCTCTGTCTCTTTTTTTCTCAGTGAGTCTTGCTAAAGGTTTATCAACTTTGTTTATCTTTTCAAAGAACCAACTTTTAGTTTCATTGATCTTTTTTAAAAATTTAGTTATATATATTTTTTTTTTCTCAGATTTTTTTCCATTATAGGGTATTACAAGATATTGAATACAGTTCCCTGTGCTATACAGTACATCCTTGTTTATCTATTTTATACATAGTGGTGTGTATCATTTTTAGTTTCCATATGATTTACTTCCACTGTAATTTTTATTATTTTCTTCCTTCTACTAACTTTGAGCTTTGCTTGCCTTCTTTTTCTAGTTCCTTTTGATTGTTTACTTGAGATTTTTCTTGTTTCCTGAGGCAGGTCTTCATCTATATGTTTTTCATCATCTAACTCAGTGTTCAAAGACTTGTTGCTTTCACAAAATTCTCTATTCCCAACTAATTTTTAAAAATTGTAATATATTTAAAATATACAGTGTGATGATGATTTGATATATTATTCATTGTGGAAGAAGTCCCATCATTCAAGTTAATTAACACATCTACCATCTCACTCACCTCACATATTTACTTTTTTTTTCAATTATACAATACAATAATATCAACTATGATCACCATGTTATACATTAGATCCTCAGACCTTCCAGCTACTTCTGTGTGAACAAGTTTTTCAGTGCTTACATTTATAAAAATTAAAAATAGGAATAAAGTAGATTCTGAATCCTATGATTATAGCAATAAGAATTTTTTATTCACAGATACATAAACTATTCTTTTTTTAAAAAAATACCACATATCTGGATAAGAGAAACTTTCCAGTAAAATATAATTTTTAGATTTAAGTATTACCTAATTTGTAATACCTGTGATTTTGATTGTGTACTATTAAAAACTACAGTAACTCAATTCAGAACGATTTTTTGTTAACACTTAGAACATTATGGCCAGAGAATATAAAATATTAAGTTTCACACATATATACAATAGGGTTATAAATAAAATAATTTTAAGCTTAAAGTATATTATTAAAAATTCTGTGGGAGATGAACAGAAAGAATAGTTTAATAAGTAAAAGGAATAATGTAAGACTTCAGTTAAAGCAACATTTTTTCATGCATTTTGTTTGTTTTTTAACAGACTTTATTTTTTACAGCAGTTTTAAATTCAGAGCAAAATTAAGCAGAACTTAAGCAAGCAGAGTTCTCACACACCCCTGCCCCAACACATACATAACCTCCCTCACTATCAACATCCTGCCTTCCTGCCTTGGAGTGGTGCATTTGTTATGATCCAAGAACCTATGTTGACCCATCCCTATCACCTAAAGTCTGTAGTTTACATTAGGGTTCACTGTAGGTATACATTCCATGGATTTTGACAAATGCATAAGGACATGCATACATCATTATATGATACAAAATAATTTCATTGCCTTAAAAATCATATGCTATCATTTATATGAAGAATCTAAAAAAAAATGGTACAAATGAACTTATTACAAAACAGAAACAGACTCACAGACTTAGAGAATGGACTAATGGTTACCAGGGGGGAAGGGTTGGGGGGAGGGATAGATTGGGAGTTTGGGATTGACATGTATACACCACTATATTTAAAATAGATAACCAACAAGGACCTATTGTATAGCACAGGGAACTCTGCTCAATATTCTGTAATAACCTAAATGGGAAAAGAATTTGAAAAAGAATAGATACGTGTATATGTATAACTGAATCTCTTTGCTGTACACCTGAAACTAACACAACATTGTTAACTATACTCCAATATAAAATAACAATTTTAAGAAAAGGAAAAATAATTTTATAGGCTCTCAAAATCATGAATTTATTACAACTTTGCATCATTATTTTGTCTCTATAGTCACAAAATTTGAAACATTTCAGCATAGTAGTATCAGTATTTTGAAGACAAGTTTACACCTCTGTCTTATGGTTTTGGTTTGTCTGGCTTGCTTCATGATAACTACTAAACTAATTTAGTTACAGAAGTCTCATCATTCCATAGTGCTGAGGTCCTCATATTAAATAAATACCGAGAAGTTTGATGTATTACCACTCTGTCCATATTATGTCCTACAAGATTTCACAATTAAAAAAATTGTATTTATCGTGGAAAAAGAATGCTCTATGCTCTGCCTCTTCACCCCTCCCTACTGCCTAACCCCTGGCAACTGCTGATCTCTTTACTGTCTCCATAGTTTTGCCTTTTCCAGAATGTTGTGTGTTTGCGATCCTACAATATGTAGCCTTTCAGATTGGCTTCTTTCACGTAGTAATATGCATTTAATATCCCTCTATGTCTTTTCATGGCTTGATAGCTCATTTCTTGTTAGTGCTAAATAATATTCCATTCTACGGATGTGCTACAGTTTATTTATCCATTCACCTACTGAAGGGCATCCTGGTTGTCTCCAACTTTTGGCAATTTTTCATGTGTGTATTTTTAAAAAGGATAGTGGATACCAAATTGCCATGGAATAATTGAGGGCATTGGAAAGAATCAATTGTGCAGAAACAACAAATGCTTTAGGCTTTCAATAAAACTTTGAGATTTTCTTGGGACAAGGTCTGCATTTTACTCACCTTTTATCCTAGTGCAAGTTGTAAAAAGCATATAAAAACTTCTTTCTACCAGCATCGTCTCTTTCCTCCTGCTCACATCTGATCTGCTTGCCATGCTGGATGACCGTGTCAGAGAATTCTGTGTCATCCCTGAGCTTATTCTGCTTTCTTCCATCTGCAACTCTGGAACATTAATCTTGCATGGACCATATCACTGATTTTCTGTTTCTTTGATTTTTCTCCAGTAGAATTATTTGCAATGTTATGCAAAAACAAAACCAAAACCCCTTGCTTTAAATGCTTGCTGAATAAGCAAAAATGAATAAGTGAAAGAATAAATGAACCTTCAAAGGAATTTATTAGAAAATTACATTTTCATTACTCAGCTTTAAGCTGGTTACATAAGCCACCTCAAGCAGCTTCATTAGGAGCCTTCAGTTCTATGTCACATGGGTTCCATCATGTCCCACTGTCTGTTGTAGAGACTGCATTTTAGGAAAGGCTAGATCCTACAATTATGATTTAGTTTTACAAAGTTAATACAACCTGAGGGAGAGAGAAGGGATGCTGAATTTTCTAAGTTAACTTAAATATTTTTCTTTTTTTTATTAGGAAAAAATGGCAAGATCTTTTTCAAACAACAAAATCTCATGTGGGATGGGACAGCAAAAAAGTTTTCATTAGTTTATATTTTATCATACCATGGTAGAGATGATGTTCTGTCGAAATTTGTATCCTCTGGCTAAAAGAACTAGGCACATAGTTATAATAAGTAAGTGCTTAATTTGCTACCAAAATATCAATATTGATTTGGAAAACAATTGGCTTTAAAAAATCCTTTATGGTAATGCCATATTCATAGACATGAGATTAAGAGAAATCAGTCTCCCCTGTAGCGATCAGGGAAATCAAGACTAATTTAATCATGTAGGACTATTTTGTTTCCGAAATTTGATGACAAAGGAAGAAGGACAGTTGATAGGACAATTAAAATTGGCCCATTTTCTTTGTGATAACATTTGTATACAGAATGATGCAAAGAAAATTGATAGCTAATTAAAAATTAAGTGAGAATTTTTGAAGTTTTTTAATGAAAAGCTACTCCTTATGAGATGATTATAATAAAACTTGTGATCTTTTGGAAATCTGAAGGACAGGGCCTCAATCTTTTGGTACAAGAGAAGAGGAAATATTGGCCATTAGTACTCCATATGAATTGAATGCAAAACTATTAGCTTTCATCAGTGGAGATTCTATTTCACTATATCTCACTGGGATCAAAGGCATTTGCAAACTTTGGTTGTTTGTGTCAAAGATGGTGCATGAGGTTATTTTCAATGGAATGGAGGTGGTTGCCAAACTTGGGGGTTTTGGAAAAATTGTAAGTGGGTGATACCTGTTTTCAACATTCTCAAAATTCTTTTCTGAAATGTCTCTCCTCAGGCTAAGTAGGACAATTACCTTGAATGCCTCAACTTGCGTTTTCCTCTATCCAGTTGATTTTGGGTTAAATGTTGAGGTAAGCAATCTGAGTATTTCATCAGGCTGTCTTAACTTAATCCTCCAAGGAAAAGTGTTTTAGGCTGTAGACTAAATAGGGATGCCTTTAGTGAGTCTACAAAACTTCTTCATGGTCTTTCTATTAATTTTGTCAAATCAGGTGAATAGCTTTCATTAAATATCATGATACAAAATATTTTAAGGGCCACTGATCTAAATTGTTATATTTTTCTTCCTTTTAATCAGCTTTATTAAGCTATCACATGTAATAAAATTCACTTATTTTAAGGATATAGTTCAATGGGTTTTGACACATATATGCAGCCATGTAACTACCACCAAAATAAGGTATAAAATTACTCACCCCAAAAACATCCTTCAAGAGTATTGGCAGTCAGTCTCCTCTCTCAACACCAATGATCTGCTTTCTGGCATTATGGTTTTGCCTTTTTTAGATTGTTATATAAATGGAATCATGTCAACTGTAGTCTTTTATGCCTGTTTTTTTTTTCCCACTAAACATAATGCTTTAGAGATTTATCTATGTTGTTGCATATATTAGTAGTTTGTTTCTTTGTTTTTGTTGAATACCATTTTATTGCATGGACATGTTCTGTTGATGGACTTTTGGGTTGCTTCCAGTTTATAGCTGAATAAAGCTGCTGTGAACATTCATATACAGGTCTTTGCATGGACACATTTCCATTTTTCTTAAATGAAATTGGTAGATTGCATACTAAGTGTATGTTTAACTTTATAAGAAATTTTCAAATAGCTTTCCTGTGTGTTTGTATTATATATATGTGTGTGTGTGTGTGTGTGTGTGTGTATACATACACACGTATATATTTAAGTAGTAGTTTCTTAGACTGAGAATCTTTTTAACAAAACAATGTGATAGAGAAATTGTTGAGGAGGGGATCTTTTTTTTTTTGGCTTATAAACAGCAGCAGTTTATTTCTCACACTTTAGGAGGCTGGGAAGTCCAAGATCAAGGAGTTTGCACATGTGATGCCTGGTGAGAGCCCGCTTCTGGTTCATAAATGGCCATCTTTCTGCAGTGTCCTCACATAGCAGAATGGGTGAGGGAGCTCTCGGAGATCTCTTCTTAATCAGGGCACTAATCCCATTCATGAGGTCCCCACCCTCATGATGTAATCACCTCCCAAAGACCCCATCTTCAGATACCTTCACATTAGGGATTAGGTTTCAGCATATGAATTTTGGGGGGACATGTACATTCAGTCTGTGGCAGAGGGCTTGCAGATTTAGATCCAAAACAAAACAAACCAACATCTCCCCAGGCATTAACTGTGAGTTAAAGATAACAAAATTGCAGAATAGAAAGCAAGACTTTTTTTTTTTAATCAATGGGGAGAAGACTTAGATCTTTTTTTTTAAACATCTTTATTGAAGTATAATTGCTTTACAATGGTGTGTTAGTTTCTGCTTTATAACAGAGTGAATCAGCTATACATACACATATATCCCCATATCTCCTCCCCTCTTGCATCTCCCTCCCACCCTCCCTATCCCACCCCTGTAGGTGGTCACAAAGCACCAAGCTGATCTCCCTGTGCTAAGCGGCTGCTTCCCACTAGCTATCTATTTTACATTTGGTAGTGTATATATGTCCTTGCCATATATACAAGGACAAATATATTCTATTTCTGACTTACTTCACTCTGTGTGACAGACTCTATGTCCATCCACCTCGCTACAAATACCTCAATTTCGTTTCTTTTTATGGCTGAGTAATATTCCATTGTATATGTGTGCCACATCTTCTTTATCCATTCATCTGTCAGTGGACACTTAGGTTGCTTCCATGTCCTGTCTATTGTAAATAGTGCTGCAATGAAACATTGTGGTAACATGACTCTTTTTGAATTATGGTTTTCTAGAGTATATGCCCAGCAGTGGGATTTCCAAGTCATATGGTAGTTCTATTTTTAGTTTTTTAAGGAACCTCCATACTGTTCTCCATAATGGCTGTATCAATTTACATTCCCAAAACAGTGCAAGAGGGTTCCCTTTTCTCCACACCCTCTCCAGCATTTATTGTTTGTAGATTTTTTGATGATGGCCATTCTGACTGGTGTGAGGTGATACCTCATTGTAGTTTTGATTTGCGTTTCTCTAATGATTAGTGGTGTTGAGCATCCTTTCGTGTGTTTCTTGGCAATCCGTATATCTTCTTTGGAGAAATGTCTATTTATATCGTCTGCCCATTTTGGGATTGGGTTGTTTGTTTTTTTGATATTGAGCTGCATGAGATGCTTGTAAATTTTGGAGATTAATCCTTTGTCAGTTGCTTCATTTGCAAATATTTTCTCCCATTCTGAGGGTCGTCTTTTTGTCTTGTTTATGGTTTCCTTTGCTGTGCAAAAGCTTTTAAGTTTCATTAGGTCCCATCTGTTTATTTTTGTTTTTATTTCTATTTCTCTAGGAGGTGGGTCAAAAAGGACCTTGCTGAGGTTTATGTCATAGAGTATTCTGCCTATGTTTTCCTCTAAGAGTTTTAAAGAGTCTGGCCTTACATTTCGGTCTTTAATCCATTTTGAGTTTATTGTTGTGTATAGTGTTAGAGAGTGTTCTAATTTCATTCTTTTACATGTAGCTGTCCAGTTTTCCCAGCACCACTTATTGAAGAGGCTGTCTTTTCTCCATTGTATATTCTTGCCTCCTTTATCAAAAATAAGGTAACCATATGTATGTGGGTTTATCTCTGGGCTTTCTATACTGTTCCATCGAGCTATATTTCTGTTTTTGTGACAGTACCATACTGTGTTGATTACTGTAGCTTTGTAGTATAGTCTGAAGTCCTGGAGCCTGATTCCTCCAGCTCCATTTTTCTTTCTCAAGATTGCTTTGGCTATTTGGGGTCTTTTGTGTTTTCATACAAATTGTGAAATTTTTTGTTCTTGTTCTGTGAAAAATGCCATTGGTAGTTTGATAGGGATTGCTTTGAATCTGTCAGTTTCTTTGGGTGATATAGTCATTTTCATAATGTTAATTCTTCCAATCCAAGAACATGGTGTATCTCTCCATTTGTTTGTATCATCTTTAATTTCTTTCATCAGTGTCTTATAGTTTTCTGCAGACAGGTTATTTGTCTCCTCGGGTAGGTTTATTCCTAGGTATTTTATTCTTTTTGTTGTGATGGTAACTGGGAGTGTTTCCTTAATTTCTCTTTCAGATTTTTCATCATTAGTGTATAGGAATGCAAGAGATCTCTGTGATTAATTTTGCATCCTGCTACTTTACCAAATTCATTGATTAGCTCTAGTAGTTTTCTGGTAGCGTGTTTAGGATTCTCTATGTATAGTATCATGTCGTCTGCAAACGGTGACAGCTTTACTTCTTCTTTTCCTATTTGGATTCCTTTAATTTATTTTTTTTCTCTGACTGCTGTGGCTAAAACTTCCAAAACTGTTGAATAATAGTGGTGAGAGTGGACAATCTTGTCTTGTTCCTGATCTTAGTGGAAATGGTTTCAGTTTTTCACCATTGAGGACGATGTTGGCTGTGGGTTTGTCATATATGGCCTTTATTATGTTGAGGTAAGTTTCCTCTATGCCTACTTTCTGGAAGGTATTTATCATAAATGGGGGTTGAATTTTGTCAAAAGCCTTTCCTGCATCTATTGAGATGATCATATGGTTTTTCTCCTTCAATTTGTTAATATGGTTTATCACACTGATTGATTTGCATATATTGAAGAATACTTGCATTCCTGGGATAAACCCCCCTTGATCATGGTGTATGAGACTTTTAATGTGCTGTTGGATTCTGTTTGCTAGTATTTTGTTGAGGATTTTTGCATCTATGTTCATTAGTGATATTGGCCTGTAGTTTTGGTTTTTGTGACATCTTTGTCTGGTTTTGGTATCAGGGTGATGTTGGCCTCATAGAATGAGTTTGGGAGTGTTCCTCCCTCTTCTATATTTTGGAAGAGTTTGAGAAGGATAGGTGTTAGCTCTTCTCTAAATGTTTGATAGAATTCGCCTGTGAAGCCATCTGGTCCTGGGCTTTGGTTTGTTGGAAGATGTTTAATCACAGTCTCAATTTCAATGCTTGTGATCGGTCTGTTTATATTTTCTATTTCTTCCTGGTTCAGTCTCAGGAGGTTGTGCTTTTCTAAAAATTTGTGCATTTATTCCAGTTTGTCCCTTGTATTAGCATAGCGTTGCTTGTAGTAACCTCTCATGATCCTTTGTATTTCTGCAGTGTCAGTTGTTACTTCTCCTTTTTCATTTCTAATTCTGTTGATTTGAGTCTTCTCCCTTTTTTTCTTGATGAGTCTGGCTCATGGTTTATCAATTTTGTTTATCTTCTCAAAGAACCGGCTTTTAATTTTATTGATCTTTGCTATTGTTTCCTTCATTTCTTTTTCATTTATTTCTGATCTGATGTTTTTGGTATCTTTCCTTCTGCTAACTTCGGGGCTTTTTTTATTCTTCTTTCTCTAATTGCTTTAGGTGTAAGTTTATGTTGTTTATTTGACATATTTGTTGTTTCCTGAGGTAGGATTGTATTGCTGTAAACTTCCTGCTTAGAACTGCTTTTGCTGCGTCCCATAGGTTTTGTGTCGTCGTGTTTTCATTGTTATTTGTTTCTAGGTATTTTTTGATTTCCTCTTGGATTACTTCAGTGATGTCTTGGTTATTTTGTAGTGTATCTTTTAGCCTCCATGTGTTTGTATGTTTTACAGATTTTTTCCTGTAATTAATATGTAGTCTCATAGTGTTGTGGTCGGAAGAGATACTTGATATGATTTCAGTTTTCTTAAATTTACCAAGGCTTGATTTGTGACCCAAGATATGATCTATCCTGGAGAATGTTCCATGAGCACTTCAGAAGAATGTGTATTCTGTTGTTTTTGGAAGGAATGTACTATAAATATCAGTTAAGTCCATCTTGTTTAATGTATCATTTAAAGCTTGTGTTTCCTTATTTATTTTCATTTTGGATGATCTGTCCGTTGTTGAAAGTGGGGTGTTAAAGTCCCCTACTATGATTGTGTTACTGTTGAATTCCCTTTTATGGCTGTTAGCGTTTGCCTTATATATCGAGGTGCTCCTGTGTTGGGTGCATAAATGTTTACGGTTGTTATATCTTCTTCTTGGATTGATTCCTTGATCATTATGTAGTGTCCTTCTTTATCTCTTGTAATAATCTTTATTTTAAAGTCTATTTTTTCTGATATGAGAATTGCTACTCTGACTTTCTTTTGATTTCCATTTGCATGGAATATCTTTTTCCACCCCCTCACTTTCAGTCTCTATGTGTCCATAGGTCTGAAGTGGTTCTCTTGTACACAGCATATATAAGGGTCTTTTTTTTGTATCCATTCAGCCAGTCTGTGTCTTTTGATTGGAGCATTTAATCCATTTACATGTAAGATAATTATCAATATGTATGTTCCTATTACCATTTTCTTAATTGTTTTGGGGTTGTTATTGGAGGTCTTTTCCTTCTGTTGTGTTTCCTTCCTAGAGGAGTTCCTTTAGCATTTGTTGTAAGGCTGGTTTGGTGGTGCTGAATTCTGTTAGCTTTTCCTTGTCTGTAAAGATTTTAATTTCTCTGTCAAATCTGAATGAGATCCTTGCTGGGTAGAGTCACCTTTGTTGTAGGTTTTTCCCTTTCATCACTTTAAATATGTCTTGCTACTCCCTTCTGGCTTTCAGAGTTTCTGCTGAAAGATCAGCTGTTAACCTTTTGAGGATTCCCTTGTATGTTCTTTTTTATTTTTCCCTTGCTGCTTTTAATGTATTTTCTTTGTATTTAATTTTTGATATTTATATTAATATGTGTCTTGGCAAGTTTCTCCTTGGATTTATCCTATATGGGACTCTCTGCCCTTCCTGGACTTGATTGACTATTTCCTTTCCCATATTAGGGAAGTTTTCAACTATAATCTCTTCAAATATTTTCTCAGTCCCTTTCTTTCACTCTTCTTCTTCTGGGACCCCTATTCTTCGAATGTTGGTGCATATAATGTTGTCCCAGAGGTCTCTGAGACTGTCCTCAATTCTTTTCATTCTTTTTTCTTTATTCTGCTCTGTGGTAGTTATTTCCACTATTTTATCTTCCAGGGCACTTCTCCATTCTTCTGCCTCAGTTATTCTGCTGTTGATTCCTTCTAGAAAATATTTAATTTCATTTATTGTGCTGTTAATCATTGTTTGTTTGCTCTTTAGTTCTTCTAGGTCCTTGTTAAACGTTTCTTGTGTTTTCTCCATTCTATTTCCAAGATTTTGTATCATCTTTACTATCATTACTCTGAATTCTTTTTCAGGTAGACTGCCTATTTCCTCTTCATTTGTTTGGTGTGTTGGGTTTTTCCCTCCTCCTTCATATGCTGTGTGTTTCTCTGTCTTCTCATTTTGCTTATCTTACTGTGTTTGGGGTCTCCTTTTTGCAGGCTGCAGGTTCGTAGTTCCCACTGCTTTTGGTGTCTGTCCCCAGTGGCTCAGGTTGGTTCAGTGGGTTGTGTAGGCTTCCTGGTGGAGGGCACTGGTGCCTGTGTTCTGGTGGATGAGGCTGGATCTTGTCTTTCTGGTGTGCAGGACCATTTCCAATGGTGTGTTTTGGGGTGTCTGTGACCTTATTATGATTTTAGGCACCCTCTCTGCTAATGGGTGGGGTTGTGTTCCTGTCTTGCTAGATTTTTGGCTTGGGGCGCACAGCACTGGAGCTTGCTGGCCATTCGGTGGAGGTGGGTCTTAACGTTGAGGTGGAGATCTGGGAGAGCTTTCGCCATTTGATATTATGTAGAGCCGGGAGATCTTTGGTGGACCAATGTCCTGAACTCGGCTATCCCACGTCAGAGGCACAGGCTTGACACCCGGCTGGAGCACCAAGACCCTGTCAGCCACCAACTCAGAAGAAAAGGGAGCAAAAAATGAAAGAAAAAATAAAATAAAAGTTATTAAAATTAGAAAAATTATTTAAAAAAATTTTTTTAGTAGTAAAAAAAAAATTGGATAGACAGAACCCTAGGAGAAATGGTAAAAGCAAAGCTCTACAGACAAAATCACACAAAGAAGCATACATATACACATTCACAAAAAGAAAAAAATATATATATTAAAAAAAACGGGGGAGAGAGCAACCAAATTAATAATCTACCCATGATAATAAGCTCTAAATACTAAACTAAGATAAACATAAAACCAGAAACAAATTAGATGCAGAAAGCAAACCCCAAGTCTACAGTTGCTCCCAAAGTCCACTACCTGAATATTGGGATGATTCGTTGTCTATTCAGGTGTTCCACAGATGCAGGTACATCAAGTTGATTGTGGAGCTTTAATCCGCTGGTCCTGAGGCTGCTGGGAGAGATTTCCCTTTCTCTTCTTTGTTGGCCCAGCTCCTGGGGTTCAGCTTTGGATTTGTCCCTGCCTGTGTGTGTAGGTCGCCTGGGGGTGTCTGTTCCTTTTGGGAAGCCTGAGGTCTTCTGCCAACGTTCAGTAGGTGTTCTGTGGGAGTTGTTTCACCTGTAGATGTATTTCTGATGTATTTGTGGTGAGGGAGGTGATCTCCCCGTCTTACTTCTCTGCCATCTTGAAGGTTTCCCTGAGGAGGGGATCTTTACCTCATCATTTCACACTTCCTCTAGAAGCTCAGATCTAAATAAACGTATGCAAATGTGAACAATAGGGAAAGAACCTGGTGCCCTACCAAGACTGGCTGCTAATAAAATTTTGAAAAGTTGCCAACATGCCTCTATGGAAATAAAATTAATGAGAATCTATGGTTGAAAAGTAACCATCTTAAGGTTAGCCAGAAAGCAATGTAAGGAAAAAGTTATATAAAAGTTATATAAAACTTGGCTAGTTATTAAAACTTGGTTAGTTTTCTTCTTAATGCTCTTCATTACCAGAGCATTAGGAAGAAATGTGAATTTTATCATTCAAGGAAATATAATTTTATTGTAAAATGTAATCTTTGTTTTTACAGCCAAATTGAAATATTCGTGCCTTAATCCAAAATTTGGCAAGAGAACTGAACAAAATAGCATAGGAAGTTTTAGCAAATCATTCACTCTTTGGGTAAAAGATATTCGTGATGAAATAGTTATCCACTTAGCTGGTTTCTAAAATATTTCTGGTTCCTACTCGACGTTGTAGGAGACTTCTATTGTGAAGTGTGTTCTCTGAGGAGCTGCTGTTTTTATTTTCATATTTGTTTGCGGTGGCTCTTCTTACCATAAACTATCTTTAATCACCTTGTTCAGTATTTTAAAAAGTGATTACAAAAGAAACATATATATATAGTGGGATTTTATTCTGGATCCGTGAAATAGCAAAGAGCAGTAGAACTCTTCAATCCATACAGTAATTATTTCTCTGTATGATGACTCTTCTACTTTCCCCTGAATTATCCTTACCACTAAGCAGTAGTAATGAGACGCTAGCAGGCTATGGAAAAAAACAGTTGTGATCTACTTAGGTACATTCATGGGGTTTTCTCCAGGTGAGTTTGCCTCTGATTTTATTTTATTTTTTTAAACCCCAAGTATCTTTATTTTATGCCTCATAAATATGATGGAAGCTGACAGGTGGAAATTGTCAACAGGAAAATGGAAGTTCTTTGTCCTTAGCCAGCCACTGCTACATCCCACTTCCATGCAGGTCATTTTCCTGTAGACTCACAGAGGCCTGTTTAAAGTCCCCCTTCTTTGAGTCTATCCTGGCACCCTCAGATTGAGTTAGTACTGTGGATTACAGTTTTGTGTGTTAGAGTGATATTTTATGCCCCTAAGGATCTTCACCTCCTTCATCTAGTTAGCACTTACTATTTAAGTAAAATCATGGAAAAAAAATTTTTGGAAGATGTACATATACATACACATGCACATATACATACACATATATTAAAAGAGTTCCAAAAGACTGTGCTTCTGAGGATCGCAGGCTACCATAGGAGAAGGAGTGGTTGTAATGCGAATGTCAATAGAGTTATTGTAGCATCAGCTACGTTTCCATGTTCCTCACTAACATAGGAACAATATCCACAATTGGTAACTGTGTGGCTTCTAGAAATATGAATATGGCTTTTGGAAAAAAGTCTACAAAAGGTATATTTCAAGGCCACTATTCTAGGCCTTGTATTGTTTCCCTGCACAAATTTGCTGCTACACAAAAGCTAAAACTTTTGGCTCTTTTAAGTTCAAAGCCAAGGTCAAGTAGCCTGGTTGGTTCTACTTCTCCTCCCATGTCTTGAGTGAAAAGGATGTTGTTAAATAAGATGGCGTTCAGTGAAATGGTGCCATGAATTCCAGGATGAAATGTCTGGGCAAGTGTTCTTCAAGTTGTCACATATTCAGCATATCTCCCTTCTTTTTTAGCCCTCCCTCATCCTTCATGCCCATCAACCAGGGTTTCATAAGGTTTTACTTTCTGTGGTTTGTACTAAAAAAACAAGAGTTGCCTTCCTTTTCCCCCAACTACAATATTGTCTTACAATAAATACACTTTTCCTAAGTACGCGTGCTTCCCTGGACATTTTGATCCGTCACTCTTCTCTCCTCCATTCTCCTTGAGCATTGCTGGCCTAATGTCAGATTAGGTGGCAAACCCATCATTCTGGAAAAAGCCAATGGGCATAAGCATAATTAGTGCAAGCATCAATAGTTACGTCTTCTAAACAGGTTGGCTGAGTGATGTCACATTTCACTTCATCAAACTAGCTAACAACAAAATGGAAGCTCTGTTGATGTTTGTTAAGAGATTTCCCTTGTTCAGTGTAGAACTAAGATTTTTTTAAGTAAAGGAGGTCACAGAGGGACAGTGGGTCATAAACCATGTGCATTTCTTGGACCACATAATGTTTTATTGATTGAATTATATATAGGGATTTATTGGAACTTTGGTTTAACACTCCTTTTAAAGTCTTTTATCACTGAACCATCAATGGAACAAATGGGCTAAAACACTTTAGAGTTTAATCATTTACCTAGGTAATGGGGTGGGGTAAATGGGAAAGGCGGGGAGGGCTAGAGCATTAATGAATGGTACTCGATGTAGAAAGAATTGATTAGTAATATCCTTACTATTGTGATTAACAGGCTGTCATATATAGTTGTGCAAGTTTTGCGTTGTACAGTTCTAGGGGTACCATTCATATTTGCAGTTATTATAGATTTCTATATTTATAATGGTAATTTTTTAGCAGATGTTAAAACATTGTCTTAAGAAAATGTCAGATTCTTCAAATTTTTGCAAAGAGGCTTTTGAATTAGTTGAAGAGTTGCCTGATTTTTATTAGAAAATCTTGCTATCACTGCAGACTTGCTTTGGGTAACTTGGACAAAATACAGTATTCCTGAACCTCGGATTCCTCATTTGTAATATGGTTTAAAAAATACACCTAAGTGGGGTTTTCCTGGTGGCGCAGTGGTTGGGAGTCCGCCTGCCGATGCAGGGGACACGGGTTCGTGCCCCGGTCCGGGAAGATCCCACATGCCGCGGAGCGGCTGGGCCTGTGAGCCATGGCCGCTGAGCCTGCGCGTCCGGAGCCTGTGCTCCGCAACGGGAGAGGCCACGATAGTGAGAGGCCCATGTACCGCAAAAGAAAAAAAAAAAAAAAAAAGTACACCTAAGTGTAAGAATTGTTATTGGTATATGAGAATCTGTACAGAAAGTGCTCAGCACAGCAGTTGTAAATGAAAGGTATTATTATTACAATGACTGTTGTAACATTCTGATGATTTGTTTTAAGCCACTGAACTGTTTTCTTTATGCTGTCTTTACAAGGAGTTTGAAAAAACATACCCAAATTCGTGATTTGCCTACAACTACTAATTGAAATTTAATAAAAAGACACTCACTGATGGTAGTTTATAAAAAAAATTTTCCAATATGAACATTTGTTTTCATTGTGAGATATTGAATATCAAAATATAATTACTAAATTCATGCCTGAGTTTCAAATATGTTCTATATTTGGCTAATTAAAAATGTTATGAGTTAAATGTTATGTTTGCCATATTAGGAAAGATACTTTCATATTAATATTATTACGATCACCATTTATCTAGTATCTTCAGTAAACAGAGCATTTATATAATCTATAGAAGTTAATTTTCAAACTCAGCAAGTATTATTACTGATACCTATTGCCTATGAAAGATTACTTGCTTGAGCAAGTTCCAACCCCTGGCCACACTTGATTGGGCCAAGGTGTAATGTGACCCAGCTGAGCAAATCAGATTCACTCTCTTAGTAATTTAAACTTGGAGCCCCAGAGACTGAATTAGACAGCAATGGGCATTCTGCCTGTAAGTTAAAGAGAGTTGGAAACAGGAAAGTAAACTTACCTGAAAGCTGCTGTTATGGAGAAACAAAAAATAACTGCATTGCAGAAGATGATCTAAAAGTGAAGTAGAGAAGGTGTCTGAAAGGTAGAAAAACTGCCTTACGGATTTTTCATTTTCTATCGAAACCTAAATGTGTTTTCTGTATTTGGCTACTCCAAGATAACTTTGAATCTCTTTTAAATTCCTCTTTCACTTGAGCTGGTTTGAGTGGATTTCTATTACTTTCAACTGAAAGATCCTTAAGATGTTTGCCTTATTCCAAGAAGGAATCAGGGTAGTTTAATGTGCCTTTTGTGGGCCACTGTCCTTCCAGTGAAACACACACACACACACACACACACACACACAGTCTTTCCAGATCAATTGTAAGAAAATCATCAGGAGCAAGAAGTGCTCTCTCCTTTCTTTTTTGCTTATTAATGACACCGATTACTTTTTCTAGGAGACGAAGTTTCAGTTAAAATCTTTCTAGTGGTTTCTAGATCTCAACCGTGTGAAATTCAGAAGACCATTATGAACAACTTTTAGTCATTTAAAGTGCTTAGTTGTGATTCACACTGGATAAGGGACTGGAGAAGAGGGTGGTGGTGCCTTTGGCTGAAATCACTGTGTAAAAAGGTACTGGAATAGGTCTTGTGTGGCAGTCTTTATAAGGGCCATGATAAAGCTGCATAACTTTTCTGACTAAGCAAACTAGAATAAAGAATGTCTTTTTTATCCCTTAAGAACTGAAAAATTTAGAACTAACAATTCTCTTCCGGCTTACATTATATTTTGTGGAATTCAGTATAGTTTTTTTTTTCCCTTTACTAATTAATGAAGCAATTGGTCAGATCTTGTAGTATGACACAGAACATTCTATCCCCATATGGAACTTCTACTGCTATCCTTGTGGGAAGTTTTCTAAGGTTAAAAATTTGATTATGAGAATAATAAAATGAGGGGGCCTCTTTTTATAACGAAATCTTAGACAATGGAAGTTAGACTATAACTTGAAAATAGAACAGATCTGGCCACTTCTTTGAATTCAAATCGAAAACCACTGGCTACCATGATAAATAGTGTAAGATGATGCTTTTATTGTGTACTGTCTTTGATGAAAACCATATACTATAAAGGCCATACACTGGGTGATCATTTGATTGTTTTGTATCTGTTGATTCTCTTTTGTTCCCTGCCTAAGGAATTAGGAATTGTGCATGTGGCAGTCACTCAACCCATAGCTAAAGGCACCTACTTCTGGGTAAAAAAGAACAGCTGTTGGACATTGGCCCCCAAACTTACTGAAGCAGGAAGCAAGATCTTGGATTATCCCATTGTAATAACCAACCAGTCTGTTCTTGTGATTTGGGTTCTAGTATACTCTGCCTTTATCTCCACGAAACAGTTTCGTGTTGTTGGGCTCCTTTTCCAATTCTTTTCTAGCTAGCTGCACAGTAATGTGATTTTATAGACTTCCAAGACACCAATCAAAATTTGTAAATTATATTTGAAGATTTTGAATTTTTTTGCCTTCACACAAAAAAATCAAAGTTTTCCCATTACAAATATTATTGAAAGGTGAATAAATGTATTGAATGCCTTGGGGAAGTGAAAAATAACTGATTCAGCAATATTATAAAGTGGGAAAATATTGAAGACAGAAACAAGCATGGGACAATTAAATGGAGAAGGACTCTGTGTACTTCATTAAAACAACAGTGAAAATAGAATTTGGCGTTTGAAAACAAAAAATGCTTTTAAACCCATGGTCACGTAACATCAATGGATTACTTAAAAACAGTTCAGTAGCCCAGCCTTGTTAATTTACTTTGCAGACAATTACTAATTTAGCTACTTGAGGGTTACATATTGGGATTATAGAGGAATTTAAATGAAAGGCCGTGTTATGTCTTCTAAATGCAGAGTGACTCACACTCCTGTAACAAGGGCCCCTGACAACTAGAAACCTGGCAGACCTTCAGTAAAGACCAGGACAAGATTAGCAATGGTGAGCACAGTATTTATTTATATGCAAATAGTGCTTCTTCAGGTGCTTGATCTCAGTTTGTCTATTTAAGGAGTTTAACCAATACCCTAAAATCCTGCAGTTGTTCAAAACTGTAATTGGAGTACTACAACATTGTACAGAGTACAAAGTGAAGCGTACGTTTGTACCATATAAAGTTTCAATTAGTGGAGGTAAATTATTCAGGCACTACTCCAATTCAGTAGTCTAAGTCAACAGGCAGAAAAAATAATAATTGTTAGGGGGAAAGAACAAAGAAAACTTGTTGATTTTTTTTTTAAACTTGTTGATTTATTCAAGTTCATTGAGTAGGTTGGTAGGTAAGGTTATTTATTCCTTTATCTCTGCCCTTGCTTCTCTAAGGGTTCTATTCTGATCAACTATCACCGTAAATCCACCTTACAAGGACCTCACCCTACAGCTGAGCAATCCTTTTGCTCTTCGTAATTGAAGGACATTGATTACATTTTGCTACTAGATGTATTAAGAGTTCAATTTTATTTCTGGTTTTCTATATATACTTGTGTAGTTAAATACAACAGGAGTGCATTCCTCCTGGTGATTACTGGAGTGGAAAATATATTGAGTTAGAATAATAAAGATTTAGATTTGTAGAAGTTGGGGGGTAAGTATAATGGGAAGAGAATATACTCTGATTTTTTTTTTAATAGAAAAGAAATAAGGAAAGAAAAATAGAGAAAGCAAGTGAGTACGCAAATAAGCAAGCACAAAGTCATGCCAAAGAGTAAAAACAAATTTACCTTGCTGGCTAAAAATTAAAAAGGATCATAAACCCAGTGACAATTTTCTTTGATAATGTGTCAACTCAAGCCTAGTAAATTAGTTATTAGTTGGCTATGTCATGCTTCTGCTTTTTTTTTCCTTTTTACCCTTTTATGTAATGCCATTCTTTCCTTGTGATGGTGTTACCTGTAGTTGAAAAAATTTATGGCTAAATAAACTAATGTTAACAACCATTTTGTCATGTGAAGGTGGAGGACTGTAAATGAACATCAAAAGCGGCAATTGTTCTTTAGATGGCATCTGTTTATAATAGGAGTTAAGAATTATGCAATGCATTTCAAATAGAAAACGTTTTATTACCATCATTCCATGTTAACTGAGTTACATATGTACGTGAGCAGTGTAAAATTAGCTATTTGGGGAGAAATAGCTCACACTGGGTCTTAGAGGATATGCATTCCGAGCCACCACTTTGAATAAAAGAAAAACATAATTGTTAACCTGTTTCTAAAGACATTGATCCATGTTTGACAGCCGTAGTCGAAAAAGCCAACACAATGGCAGGTATAACCTGGAATCAGAACAAAACTGAAAATATTATATATATATATTTGTAATCAAGGAATTATATGGAAAAATTCCTATGGTCACTTCTAACTTGAGTATTCTATGACTGCTAAAATTTTTAATGACGTATTTATTTTTTGATTGATAGTCTTGACAGATATAATAGTTAATTTTTATTTTGAATATGTATCATTAAAATTTTGTTAAAATTCAGGGCTTCCCTGGTGGCGCAGTGGTTGGGAGTCTGCCTGCCGATGCAGTGGACACGGGTTCGTGCCCCGGTCCGGGAGGATCCCGCATGCCGCGTAGCGGCTGGGCCCGTGAGCCATGGCCGCTGAGCCTGCGCGTCCGGAGCCTGTGCTCCGCAACGGGAGAGGCCACAACAGTGAGAAGCCCGCGTACTGCAAAAAAAAAAAAAATAAAATTAAATAAAATAGTCTCCTTTTCTACTGCAAACCTGAATTGCCTCTTAGTCACTGTTTCACATACCATATTAAGAATTTATATCTGTTTCTTAACAAAATTTTAAAAACAATTGTTTTTTTGTGTGTGTTTTTTTTTTTTTGCGGTACGCGGGCCTCTCATTGTTGTGACCTCTCCCGTTGCGGAGCACAGGCTCCGGACGCGCAGGCTCAGCGGCCATGGCCCACGGGCCCAGGCGCTCCACGGCATGTGGGATCTTCCCGGACCGGGGCACGAACCCGTGTCCCCTGCATCAGCAGGTGGACTCTCAACCACTGCACCACCAGGGAGGCCCCAGAAAAGGAGACTATTGTAGAAACTAATTTTTTTTTTTAAAGAACTATAGGAACAAACAGAAGGTAGCCACTATATTTAAAACTATTAAATTCATTGGTGACTATCACATTAAATCTACCCCCCCAACTCAATCAAAAACTCATACATTTCTTTTCTTTCTTGTTTAGTATATATTTTATGTACTAACTCTTCTTAGTCATTTAAAAACTTTTTTCTAATACAATTATAGCAATACATTTATTATCAATTAATTGCTGAAGTCCTATCCCCTGGTACCTCAGAATGTGACTACATTTAGAAATAGAATCTTTAAAGTGATAACTAAGTTAGAATAAGGTCATTAGGGTGGCTTAGTCCAATATGACTAGTGTCCTTATAAGAAGGAAATTTGGACACAGACATCAACAGAGGGGAGATGAGGTGAAGATGCAGGGAGAAGGCAGCCATTTACAAGCTGAGGAGAGTGACCTCAGAGGAAACTAACCATGCTGACACCTTGATCTCAGACTTCTAGCCTCCAGAACTGTGAGAAAATTAATTTCTGTTGTTTAAATCACCCGGTCTGTGATATTTTGTCATGGCAGCCCTAGCAAACGAATACATGGCAATACCACAGTATCCCATGGGAGAACAAAATTTGCCAACAGAACACTGCTTTTATTACTCTTATATTTGCTCTTGGTCTTCTGCCTTTTCAATAACACTCAAAGTATCAGCTGCGACCTATTAGAAAAATGTGCTTGAATATTAAAATATTCACTTGAGGCAAATAACTAAAACTCTGAAAACCATTGTGGTGGTTTAATTTCTGCATTTCTAGTTGTCTTTTGAGGTTTCTCTCAGGAAAAGATCATGACAACGTGAGTCAGAGGACTGGAGTTCTATTTTGTCTCTTTCCTGTACCAAACTTAGGACTTAGTCAAATATTACTTCCCCTCTGTCAAAGGACAGTGGAGATAATACTTTATCAGATAACTGTGAGATTTAAATGAAACACTGTCATATATGAAAAACGTACTTTGTAAATGCACCAGTGTTATACAAACAGTAGTTCTTGTAACCAGAAGCCTGACCACTGGGCAAATATTTATTGGCAAGTAGAGATTCGTTGTGGCAGCTAATTTATCATTGGTCAGTAATAAGTTATTTAAAATACTGATAGCTCCATGTTAAATCAAGACTGTAGTGTATGAAGTCATTTTGCAGAAGATATCATTTGACAAATAGAAGTTCTAAATTCATGCTATGTAAAGAACTGCCTGTAGTTTCTTATAGAGTTTATTTAAAGAGTAAAAGATAAGATTTTTCCTTTCTTCCTTTAATAATTTCGAGTTATATTTTACAGTGGTTGCTGTAGTCACAAACCCATGGGTTCAAGCACAGTTTTTATTGTTGACAGTGGTTAGTTTAGATTGTATTTATCTTCTTGGGTTACAAGTATTAGGTATGACTCACTGTGAGTCCGTTGCATAGCGTATCTATTTTCCCTCTTACCAGTTATACTTTATGAAGCAATTTGAAAAAAATTAAATTATCTCCAATTATGTGACCAGTTAGACCCAGCTCTAAATGCAGTTATTTTTGAATATGCTGGTGTGTTTGATACCTAACGGCTGTTAGTTGCACAGTGGCAGTACCGGATGGTGATTAGGGCACCTGGATTATTGGCCAGGTTTGTCCCAGGAACTTCATTCGCTGTCTATTTGTAAGATCCAATCTGGTGCTTTGAGACCGAGTCCAATCTTTACTTCTTTAAATTTTTTATTTATTTTTTTAAACATCTTCATTGGAGCATAGTTGCTTTACAATGGTGTGTTCGTTTCTGCTTTATAACAAAGTGAATCAGCTATACATATGCATATAGCCCCATATCTCCTCCCTCTTGCGTCTCCCTCCCACCCTCCCTATCCCACCCCTCTAGATGGTCACAAAGCACAGAGCTGATCTCCCTGTGCTATGCGGCTGCTTCCCACTAGCTATCTATTTTACATTTGGTAGTGTATATATGTCCATGCCACTCTCTCACTTCGTCCCAGCTTACGCTTCCCCCTCCCCACGTCCTCAAGTCCATTCTCTACGTCTGCGTCTTTATTCCTGTCCTGCCCCTAGGTTCTTCAGAACCTTTTTTTTATTCCCTATATATGTTAGCATATGGGATTTGTTTTTCTCTTTCTGACTTACTTCACTCTGTATGACAGACTCTAGTTCCATCCACCTCACTACAAATAGCTCAGTTTCGTTTCTTTTTATGGCTGAGTAATACCCCATTGTATATATGGGCCACGTCTTCTTTATCCATCCATCTGTCGATGGACACTTAGGTTGCTTCCATGTCCTGGCTATTGTAAATAGAGCTGCAATGAACATTGTGGTACATGACTCTTTTTGAATTATGGTTTTCTCAGGGTATATACCCAGTAGTGGGATTGCTGGGTCATATGGTAGTTCTATGTTTAGTTTTTTAAGGAACATCCGTACTGTTCTCCATAGTGGCTGTATCAATTTGCATTCCCACCAACAGTGCAAGAGGGTTCCCTTTTCTCCACACCCTCTCCAGAATTTATTGTTTGTAGCTTTTTTGATGGCCATTCTGACTGGTGTGAGGTGATACCTCGTTGTAGTTTTGACTTGTATTTCCCTAATTAGTGATGTTGAGCATCCTTTCATGTGTTTCTTGGCAATCTGTATATCTTCTTTGGAGAAATGTCTATTTAGGTCTTCTGCGCATTTTTGGATTGGCTTGCAATCTTTTAAATCAGTTTTTATTCTCGAAGCTTTTCTCCTCAACATCCCTCTTTTTCCATTTTAGTTTCATGTACGTGCCACACCTAGTTTTAGATCTTCACATATCTATGTACACTTAAAGTGCTCTCAATGAACATAGACTTAATAGGATGAGACACTGGCCCTTTTAAAAGGCCAAAAACTTTAATATTAGTCTATAGAGAAACAAAAGTCCTCTTTGCTTGTTAGTAAAAGTTGAGGGGTTGATTTCACAGCAAAAGAATCATCTAAGTTGGATTTACTTTGGTGATATTTAGATTTGGGGTTTTTGATGCCTGTTTTGGAATCTGAAATACGAGAAGGAATAAGTATCTTTAAAAAAAAAAATCCGTCTTACCATTTCTTTGTGGTAAAATCTGCATAACATAAAATTTGCCATTTTAACCATATCCTTCTGACCATTACGTGCTGTGTTTATTCTCAAATTTCCTGTACTATTAAGGAAGCCACCTTTGTCTAAACGACAAACATAATCTCTATTCTAATCCAGTTAAGTCCCAGGTGAGTGCTCCCATAAAGGCCAATTTTCCTTTCCTTGTGCTCGGATGAGACCTGCAGAATCAGACAGAGGATCTCAGCAGCAATCCCTGTATTCAGAAAATTCAAAAAAAACGACCAGTAAATTGCTCCATGCTCCAAACAGATGTTTTCCTTTTAGGTTAATGCACCGATTGTGGACCATTTTTTTCCTCCCCGAGAGGAAATGTCAGCACGGTCATAAACTAGAAAGCTTCTTCTGAGCCTCCAAGAAACAGCCATGAGTGGCAACAGAAGTGGCAAGGAGTGAATGTGGAGAAGAGGAGATAAATCTCTTCGTGACATGCTCTCCTCATTTTCGTTTTCCTTTTTTTTCCCTGCCACTTTCTATTTCAGAAATCACTTGAGATATTAGAGGAGTGTCTATTATTATTTTTATTCTTAAAAATGCTTATTGGCTGGTTTTTAAAAAATATTTTTAAACATGTTTTAGTACAACAAAGATTGAGACCCGGGCCAGGAGACTCTCCAAACTGACATTTGTAGGACCGCACAGCATCCTCAGAAAGGGTTCTCTCTAAACTGTGCTGGAAGACGGCATTTCAGATTCTCAACATGAAAGAAATAGCAACATCCATCTCAACAACTTAGTAAGACTTTTCCTGACAGAGAAAGGGACACTTATTAAGAAACTATTATTCTCGGAAAAAAGGAGATAAAAATGACCTGCTACTTCACTGAAAGTGAATTGCCAGAAAAAATATCTCATTTCCTTGTTGTGCTTTGCTTTCCATGAAGGATTAAGCTATTTCTTCTTTATGTAGAAAATAAGTGACAACCTTATGTAAATGCGAGTTCCTGTGTTTGGACGGTGGCACTATTTTTCTGACATGGGCAAATAGTTCAGAGGTGTGTTTTTTTCCCCTCCCACAGTGATATTTTCATCCACGTGCCTCAAAAATTACTGACTCTACCTCTACTCTGGTGACTGGAATGCAAACTTTATATGCTGGTATGAATGGGGGAGGGTGGAAGGAGAAATGTGAAGACCTTTTATGGTTTACCAAAATATGACGACAAGTTCATAATTTTTTTAAAAAAGCATCATTTAGGGACTTCCCTGGTGGCCCAACCGTTAAGACTCCGTGCTCCCAGTGCAGGGGGCCTGGGTTCAATCCCTGCTCAGGGAACTAGATTCCGCATGCTGCAACTAAGAGCCTGCATGCTGCAACTAAAAGACACCTCATGCTGCAACTAAAGATCCCGCACGTGGTAACCAAGATCATGCATGCCAGCAACTGAGACCTGGAGCAGCCAGAAAAAAAAAAGCATCATTTATATCTCCTTTAGGAAACTTTCCCCAGACTGAAAAATCAGAGAATTTTATAAGAAGAGAATGTTAATGATTGCTGTGGTAAAAATGGAATGTTTTGAACTTTTTCCTCGGTGATCAAAGTCCTTTATTTACTCTTGTTTTCTGGTCAGTTGAAGTTTCCAAACTTTTCATTTAATATGTGTTAAATATCTGCAATGCCACGTGAATTCAAGACTCTAGATTTATTTTCAGACATTTCATATACCTGGTGACTGAAAACTCAGTTTAAATTGTTAGTGAACAGAAACGAATGGAATGATAAATTTGGAGATTGAGATAAACATATACAGACTACTATATATAAAATGCATAACTGGACTTCCCTGGTGGCGCAGTGGTTGAGAGTCCGCCTGCCGATGCAGGGGACACGGGTTCGTACCCCGGTCTGGGAAGATCCCACATGCCGCGGAGCGGCTAGGCCCGTGAGCCATGGCCGCTGAGCCTGCGCGTCCGGAGCCTGTGCTCCGCAACGGGAGAGGCCACAGCAGTGAGAGGCCCGCGTACCGCAAAAAACCCGAAAACATAACTAACAAGGACCTACTGTAGATCCCAGGGAACTCTACTCAATATTCTGTAATAACACATATGGGAAAAGAAAATGAAAAAGAATGGAGATACATATATATATATATATATATATATATATATATACACTGATTCACTTTGCTGTATACCTGAAACTAACACAACATTGTAAGTCAACTATACTCCAATAAAAATTTTAAAAAATGGAATTCAGTAATTCAGAATGTTTTCCTTTTCATTTGTAAAATTTCTTTTTTCATTTGTTATTACAAAAGAGTCTAAATCTACATAGAGCAGAAGAGTCTGCACAATCATTGTTTTAGATCTAAATTGGCAGGAGGAAGGAGTGAGGTTTCTAAAGCTGTAATCTTTCTGCTCGAGCAGCAGTATGAAAAGGATAATTCCATGATTAAATTCATACAATTCTGTATATATTCTACTTGCCTTAATTTTACTTTTTCTGAAATGCTACCACCTCTTTTAACATCTACTAATGGATACATGCTAGATAGAAAATTTATTCAAACTTGAAATCATAGACTAGGGATAAGGCAGAGAAAAGAGAGATGGATCATTGGAATCAGATGTTTGGTTAAGAATTCTTTCCATTAGGACTTCTCTGTTAACACAGTGGTTAAGAATCCGCCTGCCAATGCAAGGGACATGGGTTCAAGCCCTGGTCTGGGGAGATCCCACATGCTGCAGAGCAACTCACCCCGTGCACCACAACTACTGAGCCTGAGCTCTAGAGCCCGCGAGCCACAACTACTGAGCCCGTTTGCCACAGCTACTGAAGCCCATGTGCCTAGAGTCCGTGCCCACCAACAAGAGAAGCCACTGCAATGAGAAGCCTGCGCACCGCAACTAAGAGTAGCCCTAGCTCACCACAACTAGAGAAAGCCTGCGCGCAGCAATGAAGACCCAACGCAGCTGAAAGTAAATAAATTAAAAACATAATAAATTTATAAGAAAAAAAGAATTATTTCCATTAACCAATCAATTCATCAATCAATATTGAGTCAATTAATACATACACTGAGAAAATAATTATGTTGCCTCCTGTGGTCAGGTATGACATTGGGTATACAAGGTGAGAAAGTATTGTTCCTTTTGACTAGTATGTGCAAGGCCCCGCACTAAACCATGTACAAATATTCTCGCCTCTAAGCTTTGTAACAGTATTGTGAAGGGAAGTTGTGCCGTTTCACAAAGTAGGAGCCTGAGGTTTGTCCAGGGTAGGTCAGCTAATAGTCAGCTAAGCTGTGGTTACACAATAATCTACCTGACTCTGAATCCATGTGAAAATTTCTGAACCAGAGGAGGCCTTAAAAATCACCTTCTTAACTTCAAAACTAAGTTTTCACCTACATCTCCTTGCCTCATTGTCTAAATAAGTGAATTACTAAGGCTTCTTGATAGGTGTCATTAGAGAGGCCAGCATAATGTAAAGGTTAACGCAACAGGCTTCAGACTTGGCTTTATTGGTTCAAATTCCTGCTCCTGCAAATCAAACCATGAGATATCACCTCACCCCTGTTAGAATGGCTGTTACAAAAAGACAAGAAATAACAAGTGTTGGAGAGGATGTGGAGAAAAGGGAACCCTCTTGCACTGTTGGTTGGAATGCAAATTGGTGCAGCCTCTATGGAAAACAGTATGGAGGTTCCTCAAAAAATTAAAACTAGAACCACCATATGATGCAGCAGTTCTACTTCTGGGTTTTTATCTGAAGGAAACAGCAAGACTAACTTGAAAAGATATATGCATCTCCATGTTCATTGCCAAGACAGTAGCCAAGACATGGAAGCAACCTAAGTGTCCATTGATGGATGCATGGATAAAGAAAATGTGGTGTATCTACACAATGGAATATTATTCAGCCATAAAAAAGAAATCTTGCCATTTGCAACAATATGGAGGGACCTTGAAGGCGTTCTGCTAAGTGAAATAAGTCAGACAGAGAAAGACAAATACTGCGTGGTATCACTTATAAAACAAAATGAAACTGAACCCATAGATACAGAAAACAGGTTGGTGGTTGCTAGAGGCAAGGGGTTGGGGGAAAAGGTGAAATGGATGAAGATAAGGAACACATAGTGTCCAGTTTTATTTCATCCCACAGCCCCTAATATAGCGCTTTGTTTTGTAGTATGTGTTCCATAAGTATATGGTGAATGAATTAATAAATGAATGCAATTTCTCCACCTAGAAGGCTTCCATAGCATCCTAAGATTGCCTTTCAATGCCCCGAATAGTATTGTTCCCACCTACCTAGGATTTCAGGTATAATCCTGTTATACTCTATGTAGTTGATTAGTTATTTTTCTTCCCTGAACATACCTTGATCTTTGATATCTCTGTCTTTGTCCATTTCGTTTCTATGCACTGACTCTCCAAACCATATACATGCCTTTAGGCTCAGCTCAATTTTAACTTTAGAGCTAAATCCACCACTGACCTCAGTAGCTGCCTGTGAACTCCTCTACTATTTGATAATTTTACTGGTCCTCTGGGATTAGAAATATTCAAAACCCTTGTCTTTCATTTATCAGTTGAAATTAAAACTCAGATTGGCTAAAATGATTTATTTGCTTAAGGTCTCTAGCTGACTCACCTTAACTCTTTTCCCTTTGCCACACAGCTTCTTGGTTAGTGCTTTGTATTTGTGCCTTGTTTTCCTGACTTAACTCTTCCTTGCCTACTTAGATGGCCTCTTATACATCTTTGCCGTATCCATAAAAGGCCAATTTCAGGCATATGGAATATACATCAGTATTTCCGGCCTGGCCGGAAATTAGTTAATTAAAGGTTTCAAGAACAAATACTGATGAAAAGTGTGAATTACCTTGAAAGTCTGTAAGAATGTCTTTAAGTTCAATGGCTTATGTGACAGTGGGCACCCTACCCAGTCACCCCCAATTCATTGGGATTGGTTTTAAGATTGTTCATTGGTCAAGATGTGTTATCCACTAATGTAGGGTCTTCAGATGAAGACAGAAACACTTCAGATGCAGGGCTAACAAATATTGTTTCTGGGAGAAGTTGGTAGAGGTAATGATTTTCTCCAGGTAGCCGAATCAGGAAGACAAACAGAGGGTAGCTAAGTTCTCTTGACAGATTTGGATGGTGTCTTTCCCTTACTTTGGTGATTTCCAATTAAATGTACCTAGATCCCTAAGTAGTTCATACCTTTAATATTCCCCCCAAAGCTAATGAATTGCATATGTTTACCAAAGATAAACTACATGGCTTAACTTAAATATCAAATTTATGTTAACTCAGTGTGGTATTAATTATGCACATTAATCTTTGGCTTTTAAAATGGAGAGATAAGTGAGTACATAAAGCATCTAGTCTGTAGCAGTGGTTTAAAAAAAAAAAAGGTGTGGGAGAGATCCTTCGTTGTTGGAAAGTTTGGGAAGCACTGCTATATTGTGAAGTTTGTAGAATATTTAAACCAAAGAGGACCTTAGAATAATTTGATCCCATTCCTTTATCAGACAAACTGTGGGAGGGAGGCTGATTATCTTGTCTTGATTTATTCAGAGGTAACATTAGAATTAGTGCCTAGGTCTCTAATTTTAGTTACATCCTTTGTGTTACTCCACTCTACTCTAGAAGTTGTTTTAACGTAAGTGTTGGTGTCTAAAAGGTCAAGGCTCAGGAAGAACTGTGTTGTATGAATAAGCTAGGCAGTAAAACTTGGATCGCTGCCAGCTTGATATGGTGTCCTATTAGCACTCCATGGTTGGTAAGACCAGTATTTCTAGGTTCTTTCTGTTTGACACACGGTGTAGGTAAATTCTTATAACGACGTAGAGAGGGAAGCAAATACCATTGAGTGGGCCGTGGCCCCATAGGCAGTTTAATTATGCTTATCTGTTTAGAGAGACAACACCCACCGTCCATTAAGTTGTTGCTGGTTTTTAAAACTATGAAAGTCCTTCTTATTCCCTAGTGAATTTCTATCTAATACTATAATTATAATCATTACCAGTGCAGCTTACATTTTTTCTGTTTAAATTTCCGTTAAATTTTAATAATATATAGTACTGTAACTTGTATCAAGTTGTTACAACAACAACAGAATTCTGTTCTGTTAATGGATATTTGAGCATCTAAGTTTAATTTTAAATGCTTGGTAACTTCCATAGTTTCATATACAAGAAAAAATTTGAAGTAAACAGTGGCCTATATTTGCTAATGAATGAGGTTGGGAAATTGCTAGAAAAGTTTAGGAAAAAGGAGTCCTTTATCATGTTACGTAATTCAAGGTCAAAAGAAACACGGTGTTCCTCCTGAGATGGAAACCTCCTGTTAGTTTTCATCACATGTACCTGATTTCAGCTAAAATGTAATACACATTGAATAAGACCAGAACCTATTTTTCTTCTTCTTTTAGATTTATGCTTATATTTGTACCTTTCATATTAGAAGAAAAAAACAGGAAATAAAAGTAACTTGAGTCCTAAACAGCCTAAAAGGAAATGGCAAAGCTACACAATTCCATATTTCATTGTTTAGACAAAAGAAAACATTTGGTTTTTTAATAATATCTTCTTAAGAATATTTACACAGTCGATTTAACCTCCTATCAGTTTATGCCCTTTGTATGTTTTAGATAACATTGTTGAATTTCCTTTGACTTAACACGAGGTGGACTTCCCTACGTGCTGAGCCTGTGCAGGCAGGCTCTCCCTCCTCCATCCCAACAAAAGCTGTTTTTTAAGCAGCTGTTACTAGTTTACAAAAGACTTTCCAACACTGTGTGCTTTGATTTCACCTCTCAGTTATTTTTTGTTTGTTTGTTTGTTTGTTTTTTTGCGGTACGCGGTCCTCTCACTGTTGTGGCCTCTCCTGTTGCGGAGCACAGGCTCCGGATGTGCAGGCTCAGCGGCCATGGCTCACGGGCCCAGCCGCTCCGTGGCATGTGGGATCCTCCCGGACCGGGGCATGAACCTGTGTCTTCTGCATCGGCAGGCGGACTCTCAACCACGGTGCCACCAGGGAAGCCCCTCAGTTAGTTTTGAGGAAAACCACATCCCTTAGATTCTCTTGTCTTAACTCTCATGATACCAACTGAGTATGTTTAGACAGTGCTGTTTTGAAATATTAGACAAAACCACAATATAAACACAAGTTGCAATATTCCTGGCTACCTACAAGGCATATTTTGATATTGCATACAGCAAACCCATGAACTCTGAAAACAAAGACGCTTTGTGCACCTCTTTGAAAATCTCAAAAAAGGTAGAACCCCAAACAACTTTTGTGACCTGAATCTAAGGCTGCTGGGTTTCCCATTCAAAGGAAGTCAATGGCCACCTTTTCACCAAGCAGATGTTGTCTGCGTCAGACAGACTACAGTCAAGAAGCGATGTTCCACCTGTGAACACATGCCAGAAGGTGTCTGTTCCCAGAACCCAGACAGTCATGAATCAAATCCATTTGTATCTTGCTTTTTTGGGTGCCCAATACTCCCAGCAAAGAATGAAAATAGTTTTTAATGAGTCAAGGCAAGCTGGGTAAAACAAATGAGCATGTACACAATATCCTATATCCTATTTTGCTAATCGCAGATCATATGGCCTAAGTTAGTTTTACTCAGAATATTTTGATGTTAGTTACAGTCAGACAGGAAAGATTCACTCAGGTTCCCTCTGGCAGTAAAATAAAATACATATCGTAGAATGTCTATGGTGCGTGTATAGTTTTGAAGCATGTATGTACAACATGTACTCATTAGGATCATATGACCTAGGAAAGAGTATGAAAAAACTTAAAACTATTATCATAAAATCTTTCTGTTTATACCTTTTACAGACATACCTCATTCTATTGTGTTTTTCTTGATTGCACTTGCATGTGTTGTGTTTTTTACAAATTGAAGGTTTGTGACAACCCTGCACTGAGCAAGTCTATTGGTGCCATTTTTCCAACAGCATTTGCTCACTTTGTGTCTCTGTGTCACATTGTGATAATTCTCTCAATATTTCACACTTTATTATTGTATTTATGGTGATCTGTGATCAGCGATCTTTGAATCAATGCTGTGAGTTGCTGAAGGCTCAGGTGATAGTTAGCATTTTTTAGCAATAAAGTATTTTTTAATTAAGGTATGTACATTGTTGTTTTACACATAAAGCTATTGCACACTTAATAGACCACATTGTGGTATAAACAACATTTATATAAACTGGGAAACCAGAACAATTCATGGCACTCGCTTTATTGTGATATTCACTTTATTGTGGTGATCTGGAGCCAAACACGCAACGTCTCTGAGCTATGCCTGTATTTTCATGCTTTTTAGTTCACAGAACATAAGGCATGAAGTAGTTATAGGAAAACCAAACCAAACCAAATACTGAGCCAATACAACCAAGGAGGGCAATTAATAGGTAATACAAAGAGTATCATGTAGTTTTTGACTTGATCTATTGGAGGTCTCCTTTCTACCCCAATATGCCTTCCCCCCAACCCCCCGAATTAGGAGGTTTCTCATTGAAGAGAGTAGAATAGAATAACACATCATCCTTGGAGCAGGGATGGTCAGCAGGATGAGTGCATGGAAAATCCAAAGAAAACTTGAATATTGATTGCAGGAAACAAAGGACACCTATGTTATGGAGCACGGCTGTACCATTGAGCTGACTAAAGGAAAGTCACTTCAAGATAATAGGTAAGGGACTTCCCTGGTGGCGCAGTGGTTAAGAATCCGCCTGCCAATACCAGGGACACGGGTTCGAGCCCTGGTCCAGGAAGATCCCACATGCCGCGGAGCAACTAAGCCTGTGCACCACAACTACTGAGCCTGCGCTCTAAAGCCCGCGAGCCACAGCTCCTGCAGCCCACGTGCCTAGAGCCCGTGCTCCGCAACAGGAGAAGCCACCGCACTGAGAATCCTGCGCACCACAGAGAAGAGGAGCCCCCGCTTGCCCACAACTGGAGAAAGCCCACACGTAGCAACAAAGACCCAGTGCAGCCAAAAATAAACAGATACATAAAGTAAAAAAAAAAAAAAAAAAAGATAATAAGTAATAACATAAGAAAAGACAGACATTTTGCAGATCATTTAAGAGGTAAACAAAGCATCCTATGTAGTTGATTCACAGTAATTTGCATATTAAATAAACTTTAAGTCAGCATATGAATAGAGCAGGAGTTCCTATCACAGTAACAAGGGTCCTGAAAGAAGGAAATCTTATTCCACTAGAGTCCAATGAGGGACAAGAATTGCACAGGACACACAGAAGAGGATCACGGGACAAGACGAGCAGAAGAAAGGCCTCTAAAGTTTACTCAGAGAACAATTCCCTTAATCACTCTGGCTAAAGGTTTCTCTAGTGCTATTTAAGAGGATGACTGGGAAGTGTATGCCAGAGCTCCCTTGGAGGTCACAGCATGTATTTGTGTCGAAGTTAATGAATTCTGGGCTTTCCAAATCATTCTCGCTAATCTTTTCTTCATAAATCTCAGAAATGCAGACGCCTAATGAGATTGATATCTGAACTAGGCTGCCTCTGTGTGTATGGCTAGGATTTTGAAGCCCAGAGTAGGAAAAGCCAGGTGCGTGCAACCTGAATAGAATTTTGCTCTAATCAGGTTTATTTCTGGCAGTGTATAGTACATGGTACATTTGTTTGCCACCTTCAGGGCTACGTTATTGACAGTTCCTTATTAGTGTGATAACCATATCCATTTGTGGACTTAACATTAACTTGGCTTTTTATTGTGAATCTGAAACTGTGATTATTTCCCCCCTTTTCTGCCTGAGTTTCTATAGCTGCTATTGCCCAAATAGTTTAGCTATATTCTCGACTTTTCTTGATTTATCTAGACATTATAGGGAAGAAGACTAGCTCTGAGTCTTATAAGGTTGCTGACTACACAGCTAGATGCCTCCAGATACTGTCAACTATATCAATTAAAGAAGTATGAAGTGGGGCTTCCCTGGTGGTGCAGTGATTGACAGTCCGCCTGCCGATGTAGGGGACACGGGTTCGTACCCCGGTCCGGGAAGATCCCACATGCCAAGGAGCGGCTGGGCCCGTGAGCCATGGCCGCTGAGCCTGCGCGTCCGGAGCCTGTGCTCCGCAACGGGAGAGGCCACGGCAGTGAGAGGCCGGCGTACTGCAAAAAAAAAAAAAAAAAAAGAAGTATGAAGTGGTAGAGATCTTAGAAAAATGAGTCCAGTTTCTCACCAAATGAAGAAATCCTTCTTTAGGACCTGAACTTGATCATCTAGCTTCTGTTTGGACCGTTCCTGTGACAGTGATGCTCCATTATGAGGCAGCGGGCTTTATTGGGGAAGACTCTTCATGTGCTCGTTTAGGGTACTTTCTTTACTTTCATGCAGTGGTCCTTGTCTGATGTCTTGGAAACTCAGAATAAACTCTGCATGGGATAGGCCTTCAAATATTTGTAGATAAATAGAGTGATTATTCTTTTCTCTTTAGACTAAACACCCATGAATGCATACATTTTGGGTCTCCAGACATTCATTAGTCCATTTGGCCTCTTTGGAATAAAGTTGTTTGTCAGTGTTCCTCTTCAAGTGGATATATCAAGACTGTTCCCCACAGATAATCTGACTTTAGAAATTATAATGGGATGATCCCTACCCAACTCTACCAGCAGCTGGATTTAGGCTCTGTAGTATCATTCCGTGTAACCTAACAGTACATTTTTGCATTCTCGACATCATTATCACACATTGTGGTCAACTCAACCATCTGATCTTTTCAGAGCAGACATTTTCAAGACTAGACTGCCATAGCCTGGAATATAATTAAAAAATTAAAAGCATTATTTTGTATTATACGTGATAAATTGCATCTCTTTGGTTTTAGCACAGCATTCCATTAATTGGAGAGTCTACTGAATCCAGATGCAATGTATTTGCTGTCCCTCCCAGTGTGGTGTCATTTACAAACTTGATGAACCTGGCTCCACGTCTTCCTTCCGGTCACTGGTGAATAGCCCGTGGTTTGGCTTCTCTAAGATTATTAGTCTATCAGTGTTACCCATTGGCTTAGTTATTGCAAAAAAATGTATATGCTATCATTGGCATTTCTTCACTTCAAAACAGATATCCAGAGAGTTTCTATCAAATACCTTCTTTAATTCAAATTTCAGTATATCCGTGACATTCCCCTGTTCCCTGTCCAACAGTCTTGTTTAAAAAGTTAATAGGTTAGTTTAATTGTGACTTTCCTTTGGAATATATACTGGTATCTGATTTTAGGTTTAAGATCTAAAATTGCAGACATCTATCAAACTTACTGAACTGTAGTTGGTGGAATCCATCCCTTTTCTCTTAGATGACCAGGAAAAAAAGACTTCTGGCACTCCTCCCATTCTTTAATTTTCAAAGATTCCAGACACCGTTTCTATAGTCGCATCTGTGATTCTTTCAGTTCCCCGGGAAGCAATTCCGGTGGGACTAGAGAAAGGAATTTATTTAAATTAGATATGCTTTGACTATCATTTCACCTTTATCATGTTTTATTTCATTTTAAAGCATTTGTTGGCCACTCTCTGATTTAAGAGTGCTACCTTTATATAGAAGGTGGTAACAAAAGAGAAGGTGAGTAGTGACTTTTCTGTCACTTATTAACATAACATCTTTATAAGCATTATCTTGTTATACATTTATAATTACCCATATTTTATCCTTGTAAAAATTATTTTAGTTTTTCTGCATCTTTATAATCTTCCGGAAACAATTGTGGTAGGTCTGTGACGTGCTTTTGAGTTCATCCTTGTTTCCATGTCCTCCTCTATATCTTACATTTTTTAAGCATCTCACTAGATAATTTTCTTTCTCATGTTAAATATTCACAATTATGTTGATAGATCATGCTGTCACATTCATTTTTAAGTTTCTGGCAATTGAGTCACAATTACTTTTCTATCATTTACTTTTTGTCATCAGCTTTATTAGAGCCTGGCATATGTGTAATGCTGTGCACAATATTTTGTTTCTTTTCCCTTTTACTTTTATTGGTAGTATTTTTCAATTTCAAGGTGACACAAGCATGGATGCTTAAGGATTCTATAATTTTCCCAGAAATAACTCTTTTTTCATAGAGGTCAGCTCCCTTTGCTCCTGAGGCATCAGCAGCACCCGTGCAGAGTAGCCTGGATCCCAGCTCTGTGCTACCCTCTATTTAGGTGTTTAAGGTACCACTCCCATCAAACAGCAGCCCCTCTTCAGGGGTCTGGGTCCCAGCTGTGCAGGGCCCCTTCTCCTCCAAGCTTTCAAGTTTTAATAACCTCTTCCCTTTGTTTCCTCAGGTTTAGGGAGTGGTAGCTGTCTCCTGCAGTTTCTACTTCAATATACCTCATAATCCTTTATATTAAGTTCTCTCTGTTAAAATAACTGGAGAACTTCTATTTCCTGATTTGTATCCCTGAACAACAAAGCACCAATGACAGAATCACCAATTCATTTTCTGTTTCTTCCTTCCTTATCCTAAGTCATAACATTCAAATGAAAGTAGAAATGAACACACGTCTATTTCCCCTAGGTGATCAGCTTTGCACCTAGAATGTTTTCCTTGACTCTTAGATTCACTCTCAAGTACATCAACAACAGTGAAAAGCATCACTGGAATCAAGTTTCACAACATTTGTTACCATCCATTGATGCAGTTTCTGCTTTTTCTCTTATCTCAACCTTGCAGTCACTGAACTCACTACATTGGCTTTTACTCTATGATCCCTTTGAATTCGTTTTCTTCTGAATTTTTTTCCCTGAATTATTTATTTATTTATATCGAGGACAATTTATTTTTAAGATGCTGCAAGAAAAGGTATATGTCCTTGATTTTGCAACATACTGTCAAGCAGGGAGAGTATTATGCACTTTTACTGAATAGGGTTGGACATCAGCTCAAGAAGAAGACCATATGCTACAATCTGCAGGTTACTGGAACTCTTCACAGGGTATGTACATCTTCCAAGTCTCTGAATGATCTAAATTCCATAATGTTTCTCTGACTACTTGCCCTTACAAAATTACCTTTAAGTGTGCCAAAATCAGTGTTCGTTCACAGGATGACAGTGAAAATGATAACCCTAGCCTAGGACAATTGTTCTCAAATATTTTTGTTTTGGAACACTTTATACTACTAAAAATTATTGAGGACCTCAAAAACTTTTGCTTATGTGGATTATATCTATCAATATTTACTGAGTCAGAAGTTATAACTGAGAATTTTAAAATATTTTAGTTCATTTAAAAATAATAAAAATAACAAGTAAAGCATTTTAATGAAAATAACCATGTGTTATACTTTTTGTAAATCTAATGTCTGGATTAATAGAAGACAGCTGATTCTCTCATATCTGCTCTGCATTCAATCTTTTGTAACGTTGCTTTGGTTGAAGTATATGAAGACTTCCACCTCACACAAATACCTAGTTTGAAAAGAGAAGAGTATCTTAATAACATATCCAAATAATTGTGTGTATTCTTCTTTGATATTATACCAAAACATGGCAAGTGGTAGTTTCTTAAAGTTCAGTTTCAGTGTGGGATATGAAAACATGTTAATTAACTTTATGTATCTATACGTTACAATCCATGGGTCTCTCTTGCACTTTGACCCATGCTTGATTTTATAAAATGATATGTTAGTCATTCGGAAACTCTTGATTCACTGATTGTTGACATATTTCATTCTATAATAGAAAAATTACTTTCATTAAAATAACCACTGAGCTCATTTGAAAGCTCCTTAACTATTGAGGAATTATCAAACTCATGGTGGCAAATATAACTTTGAAAAATTCTAAGATTTTACTCAAAAACTTGAATTTTGTTATTGACAACAAGCCTGTCAATTGTTTTCCTTGAAATCAGCTCATTTCCTTGAAATCAGCTCTCATTTCTTTGATTTTGAAGAAATTATCAGCCAGATGCCTAATTCTGCACAATCATAGCTTGTCTGCCAGTTATTCTTTCAGGCAGGGATGGTGTTTCATGCAAAAAAGCAGCTAGTTCGTTTGCAACTCAAAAAATAGCACACAGGCTATTACTTGAGAAAATCATTGTGCTTCATTTTGTGGCAGAAGTGCTTGACGTGCATTACCCCTTACATCACATAGAATATCAAAAAGAAGTAGACTAATGGGTGAAGATTTTTTTAAAACTAATAATTGTTAAATGTTTCATCAAGGAAGTTCTTAATTGAAACTATTTTTTTTTTAAATTGAAAATGTGTAGAGATGATTCTGGGTGCAATGGCCTTTCTTAGTGTTCAGGCACTAGCAGGTTTGCTCATCTTTGCCTTTGCACCATTAGTGCAAATGTAACGCAGTGGAAGAGGCAAATAACACCTTAGTATAATGATAAAAATATCAATAGTTTTGACCTCATGAACCCCTGGAAAATCTTCAGGGTCCCCCAGGAGTCTGCGGAACACACTTTAAAAAGCAATATGTTGATTCCAGCCACTATTTAGAAACTCTCCCTTATGATAAAGAATGAATTCATATCATTGGTTTAAAAACACATAACAAGCTTTATTCCCAATAATTAGTTTAACCAATTTGAAATTGTTTGTTTTTAATAAGTGACATTTAATATCATATTTCATGGCTAAAATGGCAGTAAATGATCAAAAACAGCATAGGAGAAATAGCATATGAATTTATGTGGTCTTGACATAAGAAAAAAATAATGCTGGAAAGTTTGTCGTTTCCTGTGTCACATGTTGCATCTGTGTACTTTGCACTGGAAATTAGAAAGCTTTTTCTTTTTCCTTTATATACATTTATTCTCATCATGTTTTCCTCTTAATCATTTAGCTACTGCACTTGTAATATTTTGTCATTACTAAAATTTTTCTAATCTCATCAAAATCATGAGCTCATGTCATTAAATGGTGGTGCTTTTGAGTCGAAACAAAAAAGAATCAATTTCACTTCATTGTATAGGTGGGAAGCTCAAGAAATGTCTTCCCATTCTGACAAGTACCATCAGAATTTATGGTCTTTCTCAAAGAGAGAAATAATTCTCTTTACAGGATGTAGTAGAAACTGAGCTGCTCTTCTGAATTTGCAAATCATCCTTTCTTGACACAGATAAGAACCGCCATCTTAAATCTTATGCTTCTCAAGGAAAGCATGGCAGCGCACTGTCCTTCCTTTCTTTTTTCTCATCCTTACGTATATAAATCCAATCTGTTCATACTTTCCAGAAGTTTCTACACATTTTTCAGAATGATAATAAGTTTCTACACATTTTTCATACTTTCCAGAAGTTTTCTACACATTTTTCAGAACAGTGAACTAGACTACTGAAAAGATGGGGAAGGCTGGGATAGTAGCTCTAATTTCTACAGTGCTGAGCTGTAGCATGACATAGGAGAATTCAATCTTTGCAGAATCAGTTTTATTTTAGATGAGAACAGTCTTAGTAAATCTGATAAGTTAACAAAAATAAAACCCTCTGGTTACTTCAGATAAAATGGAAGGAAAACAAACTCTTTCAATTTCCTCTTATTTCAAGGAAAGGTCACAGGGGAATCATTTGACTCTGCAACTTTATATGCTTAAATCATTTTCAGAAATTTACAGATTGTCATCTAAAATTTTAAATCACTGTTAAGGAGTTAGAGTGACTGTACACAGCACACATGAAGAAAAATATGCTTAGAAGAATGTAACACTAATAGTTGATACAATATTTGTATCTTAGAAAGTCTTTAGTTATTTGAAAATCTTGTTAGAAACCCTATGCTGGGATTTAAAACTCTTTTGGCAGATTTCATCAGATAGATCTGATTGCGCTTTGTTGCTTTGGCTTATGCCATCAATATGCAGCGTTGCCTAAAACTGCCAATGCACAACCAAGCTGTGGGCTGACGGAAAACATCATCGGCCAAGAGATTCACCTAGAATCTGGCTAACAGAGCTTGGGTTCCCCTTTGGCACAAAGGCATCAGGAGCACATCAGTTCTATGGGCAAAAGTGCAAACTCTGGAACGCCATATAGAGAATGATTATGGTTGACAACACCCTGGGCAGTGTTTATCTTTCCAAAGTGACATGAGGACTCTTCATTCATCTTTGTCTGTTTGGAAATGCCCAGAAAAGTCATTTTTGAAATCATTATCAATAGCATGATAGTATATGCCAGTAATCCGGTGTTGGATTTTGAATAGCAGAGGTTAATTAAACAGCATCACCAAGGACAGTCTCTTCTCAATAGTCACTTTCCTAAACATTTCACTTTACATTAGTCTCTATTGTTTTCACTACATTACATAATCGTGTTTGCATCCCGTGTTTCCCCACATACGGCTTTTCTTTCCTTGTTTAGAGGGGAAAATGAAAATGTTTCCTTGCAAAATTCTTTTGCTCTCTTGCTTTTTCTTTGTCGAGACAGCAGTCAACACAGCTGTCAGCAGAGGCTGCTTGGTGCTGTAGAAATGTGTATCAGCAGAAGGCGTTCTGTCCCTGGGTGCCAGGGCAAATTAAAGAGAGGAGAGGCCAGCTGGGTGGTTACTGGTTTTGGTAAGGAGAGAGGAGCCCTACCTTTTCTACCCCTGCCCATCTGCCCCGTTCCTTCCTGCCTGTCTCCTTTTATCAATTCTCCTTTCACCTCTCTAGGGCTGGTAAACTAATCAGTCACCATATTAATTGTGAGGTTCCAGTGCAACTCTTAATCTGCAAGGAAGAATTAGAACCCGCTTCTTCTGATCCCTAGAGCAGTGATTTTCAAACTTTGGTGTGGTGTGTAAATTCATCTGAGACTTTGTAGGTCCCAGGTGAGGCAAGGGATCTTCATTTTTAATAAATATAAGGTAATTTTGACTGAAGTGATCCCAAGACTAACTTCGAGAAACATTTAGAAACTGTATTTCCACCGCCTTTCCATCTAACCTTGGGGGTGGGCTAAGGAAGAGTTGGAAAAGCTTCCTAGGTGAATCTGGTTCAACACCCATCCTACTTGACAACCCTTTCTGTAGACCAGGAGTTCTCAGTCTTGGCTGTACTGTAGCATCTCCTGGGAAGAGTTTTTGAAAAAAAAAAAAAATGCAGTTGCCCAGACCCACCCCCAAAGATTCTGATTTAAAAGGCATTGGTATTTTTTGAAAAAACTTCCCAGTGACTTTATTATATAGATTTAAAGCAGAGGTTCTCAAAGTGTGGTCTCGTGATCACCGTCACGAGAACATGTTCGAAACGCAGATGTTTGGCCCTACTGAATCAGGAATTCTGGGGATTGGAACCAGCGTTAAAGGAGACCTCCCAGTGATTCTAATACATGCTAAAATGTGAGAGCCATTGTTCTAGACCAAATGTCAAACTTAAAGCAATGGATCTTTAGATAAGACTCTTCTAGTGATTGATAAATCAGCTATGTTTTCCTTCTCCTCTATACTAGTATTTTTTTTTTTGGCACACACACCTGAACAAAGAATACACTGTTATTGCTAACATAAAAACTTGCCATAAGAGCATTTAATAAATTACAGTGAGACAAAAGAATTGATACCCCCTGAGAGATGTAGAGACCATTAACCTTGCTGCTCATTATTCTATCACATTGAGGGTCAGTAGTCTTTTAAAATAGATGTCAAAGATGAGAAAAATGCTGGAAGACAAAAGATGAGCCCAGATTTAGAGTATTTCTCCCTTTTCTCCCCCTATATGACATGGAAAGAGTAGAATAAACGGAATTAACTACATTAAGTAACCTTCTAAAAGTAGTGGCTTCCTTTCAAATTCAAGTTTTAGAGTTTAATAAAGGAGTGACATTTGTTTGGCAGTTATTTAGTAAGACATTTTTATGTACCAGGCAAGATTCTCAGAGCTTTTCAAGTATCAAATTATTTAATCTTTACAGTGACATTTGAGGTTAGGTACAGCTATATTATGAGTGAGGAAAATAAGATGACAAGAGGTGAAGTATGATTTGCCTAAGATGACACAGCTATAAAGTGACTGAGCCTGCGATCTTAATCACTACATTATTTAGGGGAAAAAAATCACAGCTGCTGATTAATTCTTTAATGTCTTGAAATTTTATTTTGTTCAAAACCACTTTTTTGTGACCTCAATTTTTCTTCCAGTGTCCCCTCATGTGTCTTTTTGCATTTGTTTACAATTTATTTTGTGGGGGGGGGAACATTTTATATCACTTCTTTTTATTACTTGCGGTATAAATTTTCTGTTTTAAATCAGTTAGGGGAAAGTAACTGAAAAAAATCTGCCTTTTCAATCACAGGATGTTTTGAGTCCATTGCTTGAACTAAGTTGAGATATTTGGATAAGTAAAGAGAAGTGAACATATTTCACTTTCAAATTTTCCAAGGCAACATTAGCAGCTTCCTCTGCTTCTTTTGAGAAAGATGAATTTGACTATTTGAAGGAAGTCTCCACCAAAATTAATCCCTTTCCCAGGATTTGTTTTGCATATTATTTATCACATTGATAGGTTTCTACGTATTGTGGGTTTGGCAAAGTCATATAGAACAGCCAGAAAATTAATCTCTTGATACTTCTGTTTCAAAAAAGACAGAGAAATCCAAGCTGTCAGGTGTCAGAAAAAGTAGACACCTTATAAATTCTTGGCCCAGATTTGTAACCTAGTGCTTTTGAATAAACCTTCAATTTTCTCATTTATGATTAACAGTATGGTGGTTTCTTGTACCGCAGCCTACATTTTCTTAGGAAAAAAAAAACAAAGAAAGAATTAGAACAAAGGAGAGTGAGAGAAGAATTTTCTTTAAAAATCCTGGACTGAGTACATAATAATTATGTGATGTACTGAAAGAGAAAAATGGACTGGATAATATCAATTAGATAATAGAACTGATTTCTGCTTCTTTCATACAGGATTGAGAATGGAGGAATTTATCTGGACCTCTGATTGCAGTTAGTAAGAGAGTTGATTGATCTAAGTACCTCTGTATTCAACCTCTTTTACTTTTTCTCCTGTTAAGTTTTACTTTCTTTTCACTTCTGGGCACCTAGCTACAGGGCTAATGTTGGGAACTAAGCTGGTTGGAGGGCCCACCTTTTAGACAGGTCCTCAGGTAGTCACTACTGTCTCTCCTGAGTTCAATCCCCTGGTGCTTGTGACAAGTCAGTAACTCATCTGGGTATCGAAAGAGCATGAGTTCCAGAAGGTATATTGGCTTGAGTGTAAATGCTGATTCTGACAGCTAGTCCTCTAGGGCTTCAGAAAAATGATTTCTCAAACATTCATTCTCTTCATTTGTAAAAATAAAAAACAGGTATCTACTTTATAAGGTTGTTATTATGACTAGTCTTTGATTAATTACAGCAGTAGTAGCAACAACAACATAGCAGAGTATCACAATCACCAAACCCTCTTCTGAAATGCTGTGCACAAGATTTCCTCAACTCAGGTGAACTGGCTTTCCTCTTCAACTTCCTAAACTACTGGCAGAAGAAGAGTAGAGATGTCTGGCTATGTCAGAGAAAGTTTTCTGAACAAGCAGCTATTAAAGAACAATCGCTGAGCTGGATTAGGTTAACATTTCCCCCCAAATATGTATTTTTGCAACCCCTATTAATTTCGAAAGGGAATTATGCAAATATCGTAAAGGACCAAATCTGGCCTTCAATCGGGAAAATCTGGGATCTGTACTCCTTTAAGTATGTTTTAGTATGACAATGCTGTGCTTTGATCCATGCTGCTCAAGGCAGTGTGTGACTGCACACCTAACCCCACTGAATGCAAATGGCCACAGGCCCTGCATATTATTAGGAATTCTAATTGAATTTTATTCATAAAGCATTTTGTGGTTCTGTCAACATTTCATCAGAAGTGAACAATCTGTTTTTATTTTAACAACTTTATTGGAGTATAATTGCTTTACAATGGTGTGTTAGTTTCGGCTTTATAACAAAGTGAATCAGCTACGCATATACACATATCCCCATATCTCCTCCCTCTTCTGTCTCCCTCCCACCCTCCCTATCCCACCCCTCTAAGTGGACACAAAGCACTGAGCTGATCTCCCTGTGCTATGTGGCTGCTTCCCACTAGCTATCTATTTTACATTTGGTAGTGTATATAAGTCCATGCCACTCTCGCACTTCATCCCAGCTTACCCCTCACACTCCCTGTGTCAAGTCCATTCTCTACGTCTGCATCTTTATCCCTGTCCTGCCCCTAGGTTCTTCAGAACCATTTTTTTTTTAGATTCCATATATATGTGTTAGCATACGGTATTTGTTTTTCTCTTTCTGACTTACTTTACTCTGTATGACAGACTCGAGGTCCATCCACCTCACTACAAATAGCTCAATTTTGTTTCCTTTTATGGCTGAGTAATATTCCATTGTATATATGTGCCACATCTTCTTTATCCATTCATCTGTTGATGGGCACGTAGGTTGCTTCCATGTCCTGGCTATTGTAAATAGAGCTGCAATGAACATTGTGGTACATGACTCTTTGAATTACGGTTTTCTCAGGGTATATGCCCAGTAGTGGGATTTCTGGGTCCTATGGTAGTTCTATTTTTCTTTTTTTAAGGAACCTCCATACTGTTCTCCGTAGTGGCTGTATCAATTTACATTCCCACCAACAGTACAAGAGGGTTCCCTTTTCTCCACACCCTCTCCGGCATTTATTGTTTGTAGATTTTTTGATGATGGCCATTCTGACTGGTGTGAGGTGATACCTCATTGTAGTTCTGATTTGCATTTCTCTAATGGTTAGTGATATTGAATATTCTTTCATGTGTTTGTTGGCAGTCTGTATAACTTCTTTGGAGAAATGTCTGTTTAGGTCTTCTGCCCATTTTTGGATTGGGTTGTTTGTTTTTTCGATATTGAGTTGCATGAGCTGCTTGTAAATTTTGGAGGTTAATCCTTTGTCAGTTGTTTCATTTGCATATATTTTCTCCCATTCTGAAGGTTGTGTTTTCATCTTGTTTATGGTTTCCTTTGCTGTGCAAAAGCTTTTAAGTTTCAGTAGGTCCATTAGGTTCATCTGCTTATTTTTGTTTTTATTTCCAGTTCTCTAGGTGGTGGGTCAAAAAGGATCTTGCTGTGATTTATGTCATAGAGTATTCTGCCTATGTTTTCTTCTAAGAGTCTTACAAGTGTCTGGCCTTACGTTTAGGTCTTCAATCCATTTTGTGTTTATTTTTGTGTATGGTATTAGGGACTGTTCTAATTTCATTCTTTTATATGTAGCTGTCCAGTTTTCCCAGCACCACTTATTGAAGAGGCTGTCTTTTCTCCATTGTATATTCTTGCCTCCTTTGTCAAAAATAAGGTGACCATATGTGCATGGGTTTGTCTCTGGGCTTTCTATCCTGTTCCATTGATCTATATTTCTGTTTTTGTGCCAGTACCATACTGTCTTAATTGCTGTAGATTTGTAGTATGGTCCAAAGTCTGGGAGCCTGGTTCCTCCAGCTCCGTCTTTCTTTCTCAAGATTACTTTGGCTATTCGGGGGTTTTTTGTGTTTCCATACAAATTGTGAAATTTTTTGTTCTAGTTCTGTGAAAAATGCCATTGGTAGTTTGATCGAATCTGTAGATTACTTTGGATAGTATAGTCATTTTCACCATGTTGATTCTTCCAATCAAGAACATGGTATGTGTCTCCATCTGTTCGTATCATCTTTAATTTTGTTCATTAGTGTGTTATAGTTTTCTGCATACGGGTCTTTTGTCTCCTTGGGTAGGTTTATTCCTAGGTATTTTATTCTTTTTGTTGCAATGGTAAATGGGAGTGTTTCCTTAATTTCTCCTTCAGATTTTCCATCATTAGTGTATAGAAATGCAAGAGATTTTTGTGCATTAATTTTGTATCCTGCTACATTACCAAATTCATTGATTAGCTCTAGTAGTTTTCTGGTAGCATCTTTGGGATTCTCTGTGTATAGTATCATGTGACAGTGACAGATTTACTTCTTCTTTTCCGATTTGGATACCTTTTATTTCTTCTTCTTCTCTGATTGCTGTGTCTAAAACTTCCAAAACTATGTTGAATAATAGTGGTGAGAGTGGACAACCTTGTCTTGTTCCTGATCTTAGAGGAAATGGTTTCAGTTTTTCACCATTGAGAATGATGTTAGCTGTGAGTTTGTCATATATGGCCTTTATTATGTTGAGATAAGTTCCCTCTATGCCTACTTTCTGGAGGGTTTTTATCATAAATGGGTGTTGAATTTTGTCAAAAGCTTTTTCTTCATCTATTGAGATGATCCTATGGTTTTTTCCATCAATTTGTAAATATGGTTTATCACATTGATTGATTTGTGTGTATTGAAGAATCCTTACATTCCTGAGAGAAACCCCATTTGATCATGGCGTATGACCCTTTTAATGTGCTGTTGGATTCTGTTTGCTAGTATTTTGTTGAGGATTTTTGCATCTATGTTCATTAGTGATATTGGCCTGTAGTTTTCTTTCTTTGTGACATCTTTGTCTGGTTTTGAAATCAGGATGATGGTGGCCTCATAGAATGAGTTTGGGAGTATTCCTCCCTCTGCTGTATTTTGGAAGATTTTGAGAAGGGTAGGTGTTAGCTCTTCTCTAAATGTTTGATAGAATTTGCCTGTGAAGCCATCTGGTTCTGGGCTTTTGTTCGTTTGAAGATTTTTAATCACAGTCTCAACTTCAGTGCTTGTGATCAGGCTTTTCATATTTTCTGTTTCTTCCTGGTTCATTCTCGGAAGGTTGTGCTTTTCTAAGAATTTGTCTATTTCTTCTAGTTTGTACATTTTATTGGCATACAGTTGCTTGTAGTAATCTCTCATGATCATTGGTATTTCTGCAGTGTCAGTTGTTACTACTCCTTTTTCATTTCTAATTCTATTGATTTGAGTCTTCTCCCTTTTTTTCTTGATGAGTCTGGTTAATGGTTATCAATTTTGTTTATCTTCTCAAGGAACCAGCTTTTCGTCTTATTAATCTTTGCTATTGCTTCCTTCATTTCTTTTTCATCCATACCTGATCTGATCTTTATGATTTCTTTCCTTCTGCTAACTTTGGGGGTTTTTTGTTCTTCTTTCTTTAATTGCTTTAGGTGTAAGGTTAGGTTGTTTATTTGAGATATTTCTTGTTTCTTGAGGTAGGATTGTATTGCTGTAAACTTCCCTCTTAGAACTGCTTTTCCTGCATCCCATAGGTTTTGGGTCGTTGTGTTTTCATTGTCATTTGTTTCTAGGTGTTTTTTGATTTCCTCTTTGATTTCTTCAGTGATGTCTTGGTTATTTAGTAGTGTATTGTTTAGCCTCCATGTGTTTGTATGTTTTACACGTTTGTTCCAGTAATTGATATCTAGTCTCATAGCATTGTGGTCAGAAATGATACTTGATACGATTTCAATTTTCTTAAATTTACCAAGGCTTGATTTGTGACCCAAGATATGATTTATTCTGGAGAATGTTCCATGGTCACTTGAAAAGAAAGTGTATTCTGTTGGTTTTGGATGGAATGTCCTATAAATATCAATAAAGTCCATCTTATTTAATGTATCATATAAAGCTTGTGTTTCCTTATTTATTTTCATTTTGGATGATCTGTCCATTGGTGAAAGTGGGGTGTTAAAGTCCCCTACTATGATTGTGTTTCTGTCGATTTCCCCTTTTATGGCTGTTATCATTTGCCTTATGTATTGAGGTGCTCCTATGTTGGGTGCATAAATATTTACAATTGTTTTATCTTCTTCTTGGATCGATCCCTTGATCACTATGTAGTGGCCTTGTTTGTCTCTTGTAATAATCTTTGTTTTAAAGCCAATTTTGTCTGATATGAGAATTACTACTCCAGCTTTCTTTTGATTTCCATTTGCCTGGAATATATTTTCCCATCCCCTCACTTTCAGTCTCTATGTGTCCGCAGGTCTGAAGTGGGTCTCTTGTACACAGCATATATATGGGTCTTGTTTTTGTATCCATTCAGCCAGTCTGTGTCTTTTGGTTGGAGAATTTAATCTATTTACATTTAAGGTAGTTTTCAGTATGTATGTACCTATTACCATTTTCTTAATTGTTTTGGGGTTGTTATTGGAGGTCTTTTCCTTCTGTTGTGTTTCCTTCCTAGAGGAGTTCCTTTAGCATTTGTTGTAAGGCTGGTTTGGTGGTGCTGAATTCTGTTAGCTTTTCCTTGTCTGTAAACATTTTAATTTCTCTGTCAAATCTGAATGAGATCCTTGCTGGGTAGAGTCATCTTTGTTGTAGGTTTTTCCCTTTCATCACTTTAAATATGTCCTTCCACTCCCTTCTGGCTTGCAGAGTTTCTGCTGAATGATCAGCTGTTAACCTTATGGGGATTCCCTTGTTTGTTATTTTTCCCTTGCTGCTTTTAATATTTTTTCTTTGTATTTAATTTTTGATAGTTTGATTAATATGTGTCTTGGTGTGTTTCTCCTTGGATTTATCCTGTTTGGGACTCTCTACACTTCCTGGACTTGACTATTTCCCTTCCCATATTAGGGAAGTTTTCAACTATTATCTCTTCAAATATTTTCTCGGTCCCTTTCTTTTTCTCTTCTTCTTCTGGAACCCCTATAATTCAAATGTTGGTTTGTTTAATGTTGTCCCAGAGGTCTCTGAGACTGTCCTCAGTTCTTTTCATTCTTTTCTGTTTATTCTTGTCTGCAGTAGTTACTTTCACTATTTTATCCTCCAGGTCACTTCTCCATTCTTCTGCCTTAGTTATTCTGCTATTGATTCCTTCTAGAGAATTTTTAATTTCATTTATTGTGTTGTTCATCGTTACCTGTTTCATCTTTAGTTCTTCTAGGTCCTTGTTAAATGTTTCTTGCATTTTGTCTATTCTGTTTCCAAGATTTTGTATCATCCTTACTATCATTACTCTGAATTCTTTTTCAGGTAGACTGCTTATTTCCTCTTCATTTGTTTGGTCTGGTGGGTTTTTACCTTGTTCCTTCATCTGCTGTGTGTTTCTCTGTCTTCTTATTTTGCTTAACTTACTGTGTTTGGGTTCTCCTTTTTGCAATGTGCAGTTTTGTAGTTCCCGTTGTTTTTGGTGTCTTCCCCCAGTGGCTAAGGTTGGTTCAGTGGGTTGTGTAGGCTTCCTGGTGGAGGGGACTAGTGCCTGTGTTCTGGTGGATGAGGGGCCTTGTCTTTTTGATGGGCCAGACCACATCTGGTGATGTGTTTTGGGGTGTCTCTGACCTTATTATGATTTTAGGTGGCCTCGCTGGTAATCGGTGGGGTTGTGTTCCTGTCTTGCTAGTTGTTTGTCATAGGGTGTCCAGCACTGGAGCTTGCTGGTCGTTGAGTGGAGCTGGTTCTTTGCGTTGAGATGGAGATCTTTGGGAGAGCTTTTGCTGTTTGATATTACTTGGAGCCAGGAGGTCTCTGGTGGACCAATATCCTGAACTCTGCTCTCCCACCTCAGAGACACAGGATTGACACCCAGCCAGAGCACCAAGACCCTGTCAGCCACTCAGCTCAGAAGAAAAGGGAGAAAATAAGAAAGAAATAGAGAACGGAAGATAAATAAATAAAATAAAGTTATTAATAAAATAAAAAATAATTGTTAAATATTAAAAAAATTAAAATGTAATTTAAAAAACAAAAGAAAGAAGAGAGGAACCAATCCAAAAAAGAAATCAAACAATTATAACAAGTGCTAAAAACTATACTAAAGAACAAAAATAGAAACAGACAGACAGAACCCTGGGACAAATGGTAAAAGCAAAGCTATACAGACACCATCACAAAAAGAAGGATACACATACAGACAAAAAGAGAAAAAGGAAAAAAAAAATCTATATATATTTTTAAAAAACGGAGGAAGAGAGCAACCAAATTAATAAACAAATCTACCAGTGATAATAAACTCTAAATACTAAACTACGATAAGCATAAAACCAGGAATAAATTAGATGCAGAAAGCAAACCCCAAATCTACAGTTGCTTCCCAAGTGCACCGCCTCAATTTTGTGATGATTCCTTGTCTATTCAGTTATTCCAGAGATGCAGAGTACATCAGGTTGATTTTGGAGATTTAATCCACTGCTTCTGAGGCTGCTGGGAGAAATTTCCCTTTCTCTTCTTTGTTTGCACAGCTCCTGGGGTTCAGCTTTGGAATTGGCCCCGCCTCTGCATGTAGGTTGCCTGAGGGCATGTTGTTCGCTCAGACAGGACGGGGTTAAAGGAATAGCTGATTGGGGGCTCTGGCTACTCTGGCTGGGGGTGGGGGGAGGGGTACGGATGTGGGGCAAGCCTGTGGCGGCAGAGGCCACCATCATGTTGCAGCAGCCTGAGGCATGATGTGCGTTCTCCCAGGGAAGTTGTCCCTGGATCACGGGACCCTGGCAGTAGCGGGCTGCACAGGTTCCCGGGTGGGGAGGTATGGATGGTGACCTGTGCTTGCACACAGGCTTCTTGGTGGCTGCAGCAGCAGCCCTAGCATTTTATGCCCGTCTCTGGTGTTGCATACACCCGTCTCTGGAGCTCATTTAGGCGGTGCTCTGAATCCCCTCTCCTCGCGCACCCCAAAACAATGGTCTCTTGCCTCTTAGGCAGGTCCAGATTTTTTCCCGGACTCCCTCCCGGCTAGCTGTGGCGTACTAGCCCCCTTCACGCTGTGTTCACGCAGCCAACCCCAGTCCTCTCCCTGGGATCTGACCTCTGAACCCCGAGTCTCAGCTCCCAGCCCCCACCGGCCCCGGGGGTGAGCAGACAAACCCCTCGGGCTGGTGAGTGCTGGTCGGCACCGGCACCGATCCTCTGTGTGGGAATCTCTCCCCTTTGCCCTCTGCACCCCTGTTGCTGTGCTCTCCTCTGTGGCTGCAAAGCTTCCCTGCCGCCAACCCCCATCTCTGCCAGTGAAGGGGCTTCCTAGTGTGTGGAAACCTTTCCTCCTTCACAGCTCCCTCCCAGAGGTGCAGGTCCCATCCCTATTCTTTTTTTTTTTTTTTTTTCCATCCCTATTCTTTTGTGTCTGTTTATTCTTTTTTCTTTTGCCCTACCCAGGTACGTGGGGAGTTTCTTGTCTTTTGGGAAGTCTGGGGTCTTCTGCCAGCGTTCAGTAGGTGTTCTGTAGGAGTTGTTCCACATGTAGTTGTATTTCTGATGTATTTGGGGGGAGGAGGGTGTTCTCCACTTCTTACTCCTCTGCCATCTTGAAGGTCTGACTCGAACAATCTGGTTTTTATCAATTCAGATACACAGGTTATCTGCAGACAGCCAGAAAATGAGCGGAATATCTCCAGGAATAAAGATTATACTTTCAGATTAATTCTCTCTTGGAAAACAAAACTAACAAGAGTTAGTAACTCATGGATGAGAAATGCAAACACTAGAGAATCAGTCTTATTGGGGAGAAGTAGAATAATATTCAATTTATTGCTTTCCTAACTTATTGCAAAATGACACTGGGTACAGTGGTATCTGGGACTGACTTTTACCGGACATGCTTTCACTCGAAGTGATGAAAAAAAGGGTGAACTTCTTTTCCTCTCCTTTTCACTAGTTATTCTCCTATTGTTTTGAAGTGTTAAATGTTAGCTAATACCACACATCTGCAAGTGCGGAGTATAGAAGGTTTTCTTACTTAGATGAGCCAAAAAGTCAGCACTGCACCCTGATGACCCACATCTGTTCTCTTTTTTGAGCCAATTCCACATAATGTGAATGAGTCAGAGAAAAACACGCTGGTTCAGTCAACAGCAGCTCTTTTTCTTCATGTTAGTAATGACTGGGACTTGGAGTTGGAACTGGCTTAAAAATATGTATCTGGTCCTTTCCCCGCCTGAAGGCAAGCATATGGTAGACAGTATTTTCATCATGAACCATCCCTCAGAAAAAAGATTTTACAACTTCCTTGAACACATTCTAGTGTCTATAATCTACAAATTGTGATCTGTCCATTTTCTCTTTTGCCACTTATCTAAATTCCTGTTGCTTCAACTTGCACTTATTTGACTTTGCTGTCAGCTGAATGGGATTGCCTCTCTCCCTTCCATGTAATTTAGTACAGTCACTGGCTAGGGAGTCTCAGATAGCGTGGCATTTAAAAAAATCTTGCACTGTTGGTGGAAATGTAAACTGGTGCAACCACTGTGGAGAACAGTATGGAGGTTCCTTAAAACACTGAAAATAGAGCTGCTGTATGACCCAGCAATCCCACTTCTGGGCGTATATCCAGAGAAAACCATGATTTGAAAAGATACGTGCACCCCAATGTTTATAGCAGCACTACTTACAATAGCCAAGACATGGAAACAACCTAAATGTCCATCAGTAGAGGAATGCATAAAGAGGAGGTGGTATGTGTGTGTGTGTGTGTGTGTGATATATATATGTAAAATGGAATACTACTCAGCCATAAAATAGAATGAAATAATGCTATTTGCAGCAACATGGAGGGACCTAGAGATGATCATATTAAGTGAAGTAAGCCAGACAAAGACAAATATCTTATGATATCGCTTATATATGGAATCTAAACAAAATGATACAAATGAACCTGTATACAAAGTAGAAATAGATGCACAGACATAGAAAACAAACTTATACTTACCAAAGGGGAAAGGAGTGGAGGGAGGGATAAATTAGGAGTTTGGGATTAACATATACACACTACTCTATGTAAAAGAGATAAGCAACAGGGACCTGCTGGACAGCACAGGGACCTGTACACAATATTTTGTAATAACCTATAAGGGAACATAATCTGAAAAAGAATATATATAATTGAATCACTTGGTTATACACCTGAAGCCCACAACATTGTAAATCAACTATATACTTCAATAGCAATAAATAAATAAAAAATAATGATTGAATGAACAACAAAATATCATGGCAGTACATTTGTGGTAAAAAGGATATGACTCATATTGACAGTTATTTATCTCTTTACAAAAACGTTTAGTGTCCACTTATGTGGCTCCTGATGTGTCCTCCGAAGCTCTTTTATACCTATGAGTGTATGGACAATAGAGATTTTGCTTTGCATTACAGTGGAGGCTCTTGGTAGCCCGGGGAAAGGAATACCTCACACACCTTTCCAAAGGGTAGAAATATCAATACAGCCCTGTAGTCATTTGGTTGGTTTCCTGCCCAAGTCTCTCTTGCTTTAGAAGGCTTCAAATTGTTTAGTGGAAGAGAAGAAAAAGAAAGATGCTCAAATGTAGATAGAATAAGAGTATATGGAGAAAAGGAGAGAGTTTTCCATTTCTAAGCACAGTGCCTAAATTTGAAAATAAACTTGCATTAACCAATACACTTAACAAGTGTGAAAATAATGGTAGCTGTTTGAGGAGAGAAGGCATGGTCTCAATCATTTTTTCCTGTGTCTTCTGCTTCTTCAGCCCAGCATCTTCCTCACCCACCTTGAATAAATTATGGGAAGGACTAATGGAAAGTAAAGAGTAGATTGAAAATGAGGCCAGTGTACTGAGAAAAGTGTTCACTCAACTCAGGTTTCAGTCTCATGAGCAATTGCATTGAAGCCTTCGTTTCTTTGCCAGTAGGCCTTAAAACAAGTTGTGTCACAAAAGTAAAGTAACTCATATAGGCCTAATGATAGCTTCTATTTTATTTGTTGTAAGTTCTAGATATAATTCGTGGAAAGCTACCTAAGTGAATTAGGGCTTCTGTGGTTTTCAAGGGACAGAATTTAAATTCAGTCTTGAGCTAAACTTGGATATTTTGGGCCCTGCGACCAAAAACTCCAGGAGGTGGATATGACTTTAGATACGGCTGATCAAGACATATATCCACGAACAGCATCCCTTTTCTCTCTGTCTCAGCTTTGCTTTTTTCTGCATGATTTACTCTCAGGAAGGATCTTCCCACAGGTTAGAAAAAGAGGAGCTCACCACCGCCCCCGTCCTTGCAGCGTCACAATACCCAAGGAAAGAGAATTTTTCTTTGCTGACATTCCCAGAAATAGTCCAGTGATTGTGGCTCTATTGTCCTGACTTGAGTCGCATACCCATCCCTGAGTATTTCAGTGGTTCTGGGATATATCTGAATAGGCCTGGCTTCTCTTGTCCTGATCAGTTCAAGGTGGTGATGATAATTGGTAGCTCACATGGAATGAGAAATCTGCCAGGTGAGGGGACCCCTGGACAAAGAGACTTCCATACTCTTATCTTTCCACCTGTGAGAAGTGTTGTAACAGGGCTCAGAAAATACTTCCACTAGAGTGTAAGGCAAAGAAACCTCTTCAGCGAGCCATTACCACTGGCCTAATATGTGGTTCTGGGTCCTGAAATTCTTTTTGCAGAATACTTAGACCACCTCTCTTTTTTTTGGTGCCTGTTCCAAGGCTACAGAACCTCTGTTTATCAGTAGCTACATTGCAGGACCTATGAATTTTCCACTTCGTCTGTGGAGGGGCTTTCCACACACAGGTCGACCTACCTCTGGCTTAGCATATGAGGTCAACCTGAAACACGTAATTAATTACCCACAGAAAAGTCAAGTACTCTTACCAGAAGAAAAAAAACCAGGAAGAAAAGGAGAGGTATCTTTGTCAGTATGTCAGTATATATTAAAAATACTATTTGGTACTATTATCAAAGGCAATGTAATTTGATAATTGATTGATCATATTTTGTGATGACTGGCAAAAGTGAATATTTTCTGTGAATAAAGACATTTGTGATTAGGGAATTTTTTATTATAATGTATATAGTTCATTACATAAATACTTCTGTAGCTCAAGGTTATTCTTTTTTAGGTTTGAAACTCCTTTTGCCCATTTGACTTATGTTTATTGTTTCTGTTGTGTATTAGGCAGAGTTTTCCAGAGAAACGTAACCAAAGGATGTGTATACATGTAGAAAGAGATTTAATTTAAGGAACTGGCTCACACAGTCATGGAGGCTGGCAAGTCCCCAAATCTGGGGCAGCAGGCTGGGGACCCAGGGAAGAGCTGATGGTGCAGTTCAAGTCCAAAGGCTGTCTGCTGTAGAATTTTTTCTTGTCCCTGGGAGAGGTTGGTCTTTTGTTCTATTCAGGCCTTCAGCTGATTGGATGAGGCCCACCCTATAAAGGGCAATCTGCTTTGCTCAAAGTTTACCAAAGTAAATATTAATCTCATTCAAAAACAGCCTCACAGAAACATCCAGAATAGTGTTTGACCAAATATCTGGGAACTGTGGCCCAGCCAAGGTGACACATAAAATTAGCCATCACATACTGTAAAGTACTGTGCTGTGGCAAATTGGATTTTATGAATTTGTGGTTATTTTCATGATCCAATGAGTTGCACACTTTTGGGAACTTTATGTCAGATTTTATCACTATGAAATTAGTATTGTTATAAAAATTTGTCGAAAATATTTTTAGGTGACCTTGAGATTTTTAAGAGAGAACCTGTGATCTTATAACACTAAGGTTTAGAATGTGTTTTAAAGCAAAAATTGTTCAGTTTAATAAGTTTTTCCTAAAGCAGAAAATACTAAATACATTGAAAATGAGCAGGAAAAAAATTTTGTTTTCTAAGGATTATCAGATTGTAAGAAAGGGAGAAGGTAAGCTTTATGGTTCCCATGATGGTTTGATAATGGCCAAGTAAGCCTATTCATTCATCAAATACAGGACATAATGCCCCTTTACGCACTCATTCATATCACTCCCACTTCCTGCATATTTTCAGCAGGGAAATTTGCGATCTGAGTCAATAGTTGATGTTCTCAATATATTTCCTTCCAGAATTCCAGAACCAAAACAACTTGGCCATTTATAAGTTGGAATCAGTCCCAGGTCTTAGATTTATGTATGTATGTATGTATGTATGTATGTGTATATGTTTGTATTAATGATTGTTTTCTTTAAAAGTGGCTGGTCAGTTTGTGAACTCTCATTAAAGAGAAGTGGAGTATGTACAGCATTCAGACGCAAATAAGCTTGGTTATGGTGAAATAAGATGGTTAGTGTGCATTTGCTATAAGAATTTTGACTACAAAATATGCTAGTTCAGGTAGATTTTTCCAAGAATACTCGGAGAAGTCTTTCAATTCCCACTTTAGGAAGACAATGAGAATGTTAGGTGAAAGTGAACACATGCAAGGGATTGGAAGTGACATTTATTTCACTGTGGTGTTAAGCATAATGATGCACAACAGGGGAGGGTTCTGTTATTGATTTCCCATCCTGTCTTCATTTTAAAATGGGTGAAACTTCCTTAATGTGTGTGGCTAAGAGAAATATCTTTGTTCTCATCCAGATGCAGTCTGTACCTCCCACACCCATAGACACCTCATTCTTACATTGCCATTTATAAGTAGGAACACATCCTGTTCTGAGTTGTGATGATGGAGTCAGGTTCTGCTTCTCAGTCTATCTTATGCCTCTCACAAAATTTATCTCAAGAGTCACTGTCGGGCTTCCCTGGTGGCGCAGTGGTTGAGAGTCCGCCTGCTGATGCAGGGGACACGGGTTCATGTCCCGGCCCGGGAAGATCCCACATGCCGCGGAGCGGCTGGGCCCATGAGCCATGGCCGCTGAGCCTGCGTGTCCGGAGCCTGTGCTCTGCAACGGGAGAGGCCACAACAGTGAAAGGCCCGCGTACCGCAAAAAAAAAAAAAAAAAAAAAAGAGTCACTGTCAGTGTTTTTATTAAGAAAGTTCATTACTTTTGGAAAATTTTCCATAGTTAATTGCATATGATTTTGGGATGTCTCTTCTTTGCCAGGCTCCGTACATCACTGTCTCTCATTTCTGTGCTTTATGTATGCTTTTTGAGTGACTACCTCCTGACTAACTGCAGTACTGCATTCTGAGACCAGTTCCGTGATACCATCTGGGTGTCCGACACCCAGTGGAATTAAATTAGAGTTCAACTCCAGTGCTAACTACCTAGAGTTAGTACTGACCCAGGTTAAAGGTAAAGTTCCTTCACAAGACTGCCCCTACTTCAGACACCAGCCACAAGTTTGGCTGTTTCCAAGCCACCCTCACTTCTGCCTGGTGGGTAAAAAAAAATCTTAAGGCTTCCCACAACTTCCTCAGATTGGATAATTTGTTAGAATTCACAAAACTCATTGAAGGTGCTCTAATTATGATTACAGTATCATTATAAAGGTTATAACGGCAAAACGAAGAGACATTGGGGCAGGTCAGGTGTTGGGCGCAAATGGAGAGCTTCTACGCAGTCTTCTCCTGGAATCCGGGCACATCACTCTCCTAGTGCATCAATGCGTTCACCAACCAAGAAGCTCCAGTGAGCCTCAGTGTCCAGAGTTTGTTATCGGGGTGTCATTACATAGGCATGATTGAGTAAATCATTGGCCATATGATTGAACTCAATTTCCAGCCCATCTCCCATGCCCAGAAATTGAGTTGGTCCAAAGTTCCAATCCTCTAATCACAGAATTGGTCTTTATGGTGACTAGTCTCCATCTTGGAGCTATTCAGGGACCTACCACTGAGTCACCTCATTAGCATAACAAAGACACTGCTTATCACTCAGGAAATTCCAAGGATTTTTGAAGCCCCATCCCAGGAAACAGGGACATAGATTATATGTATGTATTATCATACCACAAATACATTCTTCCCATTTCTGCTCTCTGTTTATGACATGGTTAGGGAAAGTTAACTTAGCCTTGTTTTGGTGAGAAAAATCCTGCCTCCTGGGCTCCACGCTACAAATGATTGTCCCATTACGTAGAAACATAGATGACATGACATTTCTGCTGAAGTAACTGTCTTCTTCCTTAACAGGTCAGGGACTTACTGTTTAACCCTTTCATGGTCTACTCTCATGTGAGATGTAGAAGTACTTTTTTAAATTAAGTATTTATGTTCTCCTTTAGGATTTTCATGTTTTCAGTAACTCACAAGAGGTAAAACCTTAACTGGTATTTAAATGTTAGTTGATCCCTATCAGAGGATCAACCATCATGTACAAGGCATTTTGGATGCACATTAAAATGAAAAAAGACTAAGTTCCTTTTCTCCCTAGCTCTTAAATATGAGTTTAAGAGCTGAGTAATAATATATGTCTGTGGTTTTCAAAGTTTATACTCTTCTAAGGAGAGCTACTTTTGTTGAAGGGTACCAAAACCCTTCACAGAATCTCAGGATTTGGAGGAACACAGCACGCACAAAAAATCACCAATACAAGATACATTGCAAAGGATTTTACAAGGCAAGACACAGCTGAATAAAATAAATAAATATTATTTCTCTTGGTGGGGAGAAATAACAAAAGCAAAAAAGTAGGAAAGTGGATTATATCCTTTGAGAGGCCATAGCTTATTCTCTATTTTAGCTGGAGTGTAAGATATATATATAGATGAGCAATAATTCATGGAGATGTATTCTATCTGTTTGGCAAAGTAGAGGGGGCATGGAAGGTTTTTAAGAGGAAGACTTGTAGGATAGAATGAAACTATAGGCTGGATAACAATTTCAAAAGGTTTTGAAAATGTTTAAGAAGATGATAAGATTCCAACTAGGAGTGGTGTTCAGAATGGAGAGAAAGATGCAGGAACAGTTAACTTTGAAAAAGGACACAGTCAGGACTTGACAAATGGAACTGAAGAAATTAGGTGGAAATAGCAGAAGCTTAAGAAAAATATAAAATCACAATTAGCTGAGATCAGGTAATACTTCAGGCAAAGGAGGAGTCTACTAAAACATGGGAAGCTCTTCTTTTATAATGAAATTTTCAGGGTTACACACTCCTTGGAGAAAATCACAGGAATTGGATAATTGTTCACCTGTACATTTGAATTTAAGAACCTACAATAACTTGAGAATGTGTCTTAACAGTAATCTCTTTGATAATGTACATTAATATTAAAATATTTAATATCAGCATTTACACACGGAAATAAAGACATAACATTTGCAGTACCAAAGGAGCTTGTCTTTTATGTCGAGTACATTGTGAAGTGCTTAGAGCATTAAAGCAACATCTGGACGATACTTGCTTTATAAAACAAATTAGGTAAGCAAACATTGACTGTAATGACATTCTAACAGCCAAAAAGCATATTTCAAAATTAAACAGGAAGGCAATTCTTGTTTTAAGGTAAACATTTTCAAGATGAACACTTACTTCAAACATTTCACCGAAGCTAGCGGATAGAGTTCAGCCAGCTGAAATCTTCCGCAAATTGCTCCATAGCTGGCTACTGTATCACACCCCTATATAGAGGCTGTCTACAGGAAGCCATTGACTCAAACACTTTGGTCAAATGCTTTTCTCAAGGCCCTAGCCAAACAGCTTCTTCTTTTTTCAAAAGCAAAAATGTTTTGTGGGTAGCCCCATTGATGTACTAAACAAACTGCCGTCTGTGGCTTCTTTTTCCTGAAATCTGAAAAAATTGAACAGACTGTTCTATTTATGATTAATTACTAGAGGCTTAAGGTTAATTACTCTGTTTTCATTCCATTAATTCCCTTCACAAAGAGCTCTGCTGGTTGGTTTACCACATCCACCAATCAGCTCCAAGTATGGGAGACACAATCAGCTCCTTTGAGTCTGGTGATTATTTTCATTCCCAGGGATATTTTTAAGGGTGATAGAAACTAATTTTCCTCCTCCTGTTTCCTTCTAGAAGAGTGTGAGATTGTCACACCCAGTCTTTGTGTGCCTGATGACTAAAGAATATTTTTCTGAGCTTTCGACTTTTTTTTTTAAACTTCGGTTGAAAGTTTGACTGTACAAACTAGTTTGATAATTCTGAGTGACTTGACTAATGAAATTAAACACAAAAGCAATTAGTTTCTCTCTGAATGCTTCCTCATTGGCTTTTCATGAGGACATTCTGGCCAGACTCTTCCAAAACTCCTCTCTTTATTTGTGAATCCAAAAGTTGCTTTTATGAATCTTTACTCGTATCACTAGAAATAGTGTGTAGAATAAGAGATTAAATTTTTGTGAAGGTTTTATGGTAAATCAGAGAAGTAGTACATTTTAAGAAATATAAAACTGTATATAATATTTTACATTTATATTTTTATATTATATATAGGAAATATAAAACTTCAGGGAGTTATATGTATAGATAAAATGCAAAATTATTGGCTACCATGCTCTGATAAAATTGGAACAATGTTGGCAATAGATTGGGAGTCATGAGACCCCAAGGCCTGGCTCCACATCTGTGTAATTTTAACTGCCTATACCTCTAATTTGGCTCTTGATTTCTTTTAAATAGATAAACTAATCTTTGATCATTGTCACCAAAGCTCATGTGTTATTTTAAATGACGTGTATTTGAACTCAAGATAAAGACTGAGAGTTAAACCCTTTTCCATAGTGGTCTGTTTAAAACCGTCATATACATTTAGTACAAATAACTCTGGCAAACAAAATTGCTAGCCTGTGGTTTCTTTTCTTTTAATGGGCTTCTTCTAATGAAGCCCATAGAAGTTTTAGGACTGAGGGAAGTCCTTGGAAGTCCTCAAACAGGATTATTATTATTATTTTTGAATCAAAAAATAACTTTTGCAATCACAGCTACCTTGAGCGCTGATATACCATGAAAATTCAACAAAAAGAGTAGTAATCAATAGATAAGTAAGAAAAGCAGAAATAAAGGAGAAGATGGAACAAAAGAAAGGGAAGATCCATGTTCTTGGAATATTAGGTACTGGGGATGAATTGCTACTCTTGTTCACAGGATCCAGTTGCTGTGGCATTACACTTTTTTTTTCTTTTTTTTGACAGTCTAATAATGAAACTGATAACAATAAAAGTGACAAATGCTCTGTTGCAAGTTTTGATTTTTTAAAAAAATACTCCAGGTGCATCCCAGTTGTGTAATTAGGAAAAACTTTCAAATGACCGTATATTAAATCATGTTCAAATGCAGGTCTTAGCTTGCTTTCTCTATACTTGAAAAACCCCAACTCTGAATACATTTCAAGATTTAAAATAAGCAGTTCTGTATCATTCTGTCACTTATATTTAGTATATAAAACTAGCTCAAAGCAGTTTTTCTTATATAAAATGGATATTTAGTACTGTGTAATTTTTAGACAATTTAATTTCATTAATTATAATCATAGGCTAATCTAATTCATTTGCTCAGTTATAGAACTATGTATGCACATGTAAAATGATGTCAATTTATTTTAACTTGCGTCATTCATTATTCTGTACAATTATATGGAAACTTGTGGGCCCTAAGACCAAGTTTTAAGATACAGTTTTTATTTACAATTTTAGTTTACAGTATTCTTTATTATATTAGGCAAAGCTTTTCTAAAGTAGAAGAGTCAGGCAACCTTTATCTCTTCTGAATTTCTGTTCCTTGATATCCCAATGCATGAAATTTACAGACGTTTGAAAAAAGGGAGGAATTGGAAGTGTACTTACAATTTATGGCTTTTGCTTGGCAGAATAATTATTGTTCTGTTCTCTGTCATGGAATATATGTGAGAACACTGATAACACTAAACTATACTTTTCCAAATTGACTTTTTTTTATATTACTAAATGACTGCTTATTGAAGAAAGGGAAAAACAGAAAAAATAACCTTCTAATATCTGTTTCTTTCTGGTATATTATTGTCAGTCTTGGTCAGCTTAGCCTTGAGAAAAAAAAATGTAATTCTTCATGACCATTCTGTCCCTATTTTCTTAAAGTACAGAGTGTGGGAAGAGAGAGTCTATCTAGATGTTATCCATGTGCACAGAAAATACAAATATGTAAAACATTTTAATCACTCTATCTAATTGTAATAGAAAATAAATCACTGAAAACAACGTGAGAAGTATTTCAAACCCAATCTAAAATAAAGAATGGTAACAAGAAAACAGGAAACTGCCTGGAACAGGATTTAGTAATAATTCAAGATGTGATTTAGGACTCATAGGTCCCAGCTCTGGAATGACTGCCTTTCTCTGCATGTGATTCCAGACCATTTAGTAAGGAATTCTGTGCATTAGTATTTTATCTTCAAAATGTTCATAGTGTAGACTCATTTACTTTCTTTGAGCCCAGGAGAGGTCCAGGGCCCTCCTCAGAACTAATCAATAAGCTGTACATATTACGGGAGACAAGTTGATGCTATTTGTCTTACTTACTCACTTGGCTGGGAAACAGTGCAGTCAGATCTCATGTTATGTTTGACCGTATCAGAAAAATGGAACCTTTAGATTTGTAAAGGCCCCTTCATAGTTTCGTGCTCTGAGAGATTTTCTTTACATCCTTAAAATTGAAATTTTTAATTGAATAAGTTCTCCCTTCAGAGTGTTTCTTTCCATGGATTCATTATTCCAATAAATATGATATTTAAATTTGCTTGGATATTATTAGCCATAGTTACTCTGATAGTAATCGTGACAGAAGCTGCTACAATGTAGAGATTCTGGATCATTAAGAACCAACTATCTGGAAAGATGGGAATTAGCCATCAAAACAGCATAGTTTGCAAGATAATACCCAATTTTCTCTTTCATATTGGCTTTCCAAATCAGTTCTTACTTTATTTTGGCATGTAAAAATAAAGAAAATTTTAAAATTCTATGACAATGCAAAATAAGAGTACTTAAAAAAAAACCCAGCCACATATTCACTGTGAAGCGAACCATCACCTTTGCCTAGTATATTTTATAGAGTTATCTCCAAGGTATGTAGACTATAAGATTAGTATCCACAGGTTTTAGTTACAAGATCCTACCAGATAGGATAATAAGATAACTTGAATCCTCTTTAAAGTACCTGGTAATTACAATTCTTTATTGAGCACTTATTATAGTTCTTACCATACGGTCTTGAACTAGTAATTTCTTCCCTTAGTAAGTTCAGAACACTTTTGGAGAGATACAAAGTTAAGTAACATTGCAAAAGTAAAAAAAAAAAAAAAATCACTAGGTTTCTTCTATTTTCCCTTATTTATTAAGAAGTTTTTTTTCATCTTAGATCCACATCCCTGATAATAGAACAGATTTCCATGGACACATTTTTAAGTGTATGTTTCTTGATTATTGTTATCTTATAATAATTGATATTGTTTTGCCTTTCTTTGAAATATAAGATATATTCCCATAAAAGTCATATCAAATATTTGAGCTCAATTCTGTTTTGGATCCCAACTCGCAGAATAACAAGATTTAGAGAGTATGATGTGTCAGATTTCCCTAAGAAGATCTGAAGTCAAATTTACAGGAACCCGTGTAATAGAACAAATAACATCATCCACATTCTGTTTAGCAGCAGCTTATTATTTTAAAAAGAACATATGATACTTTTCTTGGGAAACTTAATAAGCTGTCTTTTCCTTAGGTGATTCATACACAAATTGTGGATGAAAACTTTGAAACCTCTTTAATCTTCCATTTACTAGCTAGAATAGATTCTTCTAGAATCTAAATATTTTATAGGTATTACATGTAACTTCTCTCATTGTTATGTAGATTTTAAAGTTGTGCCCTTTGTGTGAACTACCTCAGAGAATAAAGACAATGGAAATCACTTTCACCAATAACACCTGATGCTCTCTACACTGTAAAATCATCAATAGCGTCTTTTAATCTCCTGATATCAGACTGGCTTTTCCACTTGAGGCAGATAAGTTTTGCTATGGTCCTTTGAAACCAGCAAACTGGTAACCAGAACTGGCATGTTTTTCCCAGTCTGAGAGCTACCATCACAAGTCAGCTCAAATATCTCTATTGACTTCAAGTCTTTAAAAGTTTAAAAGGTTTTGCTCATCTTTACATACTTATTTGAGAATATTTTTCCTCCCCCAAATTATCGAGGAAGTCCCAATTTGGTTTAATTCTGAAAAACAATTTAGATAATTTAGCCATATTTCCAATTTATAAAAAGACAAGAACAGCCTTCCATTATTTCCAGATTTCTGTGTCAAGGTTTATCATAGTCAGTTGACCTCATGTGAAGCCATTTAGTTATGCAAGCTTTTCTTTCAGTGTGAATAAATTCTATTTAGGAGTCATTCCATAATATTTGTGTTGAGAATATTATTTTTAAGAAGTAGAGATCAACAAAGATATCATACAGTTTCTAGGAACAAAGTGGAGTCAGAAGCAGAAGTACTTTTTTAAAAAAACTACAATGAGCTGAAATTGTGAAGATATCCCCTTGATGGTAGTGTCCTTCTGCTTTCACAGTAACACTGTTAAATTCTCTGTGATTATGTGATGGTGATATAAGCCCATAAAAAAAGTAATTTCTTTTTCGAGGTACCTCTCTTTTTTTTTTTTTTTGCGGTATGCGGGCCTCTCACTGTTGTGGCCTCTCCCGTTGCGGAGCACAGGCTCCGGATGAGCAGGCTCAGTGGCCATGGCTCACGGGCCCAGCCGCTCCATGGCATGTGGGATCTTCCTGGACTGGGGCACGAACCCGTGTCCCCTGCATCGGCAGGCGGACTCTCAACCACTGCACCACCAGGGAAGCCCGGTACCTCTCTTTTTATGGCAACTAATAAGGATGGTACAATTAAACATGTTAACTGGAGTTCTGAGAAGGATTGTAGTAAAATGTATGGCAGTTTTGTGCTTTACTCATCTTGATGACCTTTAATTTCCCGTATGACAAATCGTGAGGAAATTCAGAGAAGACAGGATTCTGTGAGAAAAATCTCAAAATGGAATCCTACACTTATTTCCCAGCAGCATCAATGGCAACAAGGCTTAACATATGTCACACATTCTTTGTAAATCAGATGTTACTTACACAAGTAGTTCGGGGGAAAAAAATGTGAGAGAAAGTGAGACTTCCTTTCTAGTTAGTATTAAAGGCAGAGTACCAAATCTAAACAAATCAAAGTGAAAATTTTTAAGTACTGTTCAGGACCTATTATGTGTCACTGACAATTTTGCTTCGATCTTCAGAGTCCATCCATCCTTTCCTCCCTCCCTCCACCCCTCCCTCCTTCCCTTCTTTCTTTCCTCCTTCCTTCCTTCTTTCCTCCCCTTCCTCTTTCTTCCTTTTCTTCCCTTTCTTTCATCAAACATTCTTCAGGTGTCTACCAAATGCCAGATACCAGTATATACAGACAGCAGGACCCAGTTCCTGCCCTCATGAAGCTTACAGTCTAATGTTGGAAATGAACTGGAAATCGATGAAATGACAATACACAATGATAAGAGCTTGTGTGAGGCTGGAGAGATGGAGGGTTCAGGGAGGATGGGGCAGGAGAGGGTGGGACTGTATTCTAGACAGTGGGAATACATTTACGCTTAATTTTTAAGGAGGTGAGTTTTCAGAAAGACCTTTCCTAAACCGTTTTGCTTACTTTTGAAAAGAAAATGTCAGTTTACCCAAAAGGATTTTAGCTATGCTAAAAATAATACTAAATTCTGTGTTTTCAAGATCCGACTAAGCTGCTTGGTTGTAGTTGTTTTATATTCTTCTGTTCAAAATGGCAAGAGTCACTTCTTTCCATCCCAGCTGCCATTTCACAAGACCGCAAGCTCCTTTTCCAGGGACAAACTATCTTGGGTGGGAAAACTTAAGGTTGTTGATTCTGTTCTCTGGGTGAATTAGTGTCCTGTCTCTTTTATGTAACTTGAGAAATGGATTGAATTTCAGCTGCATAAAACTATAATTACATTTTCACTATTTTCATGTTCTGTTATCTCAAATAATTAGGGCTTGGGGGAAAAACACCTGGGTCCATTCAGTGTGTTCTAAAGAAAATGCCCACTTAATATCAGTGTGACTACAGAATATGTAAGTTTCTGGAAATGACTGGTTAAAGTTAAATCGCATTTTCTTTTATTTTTTAGTTTTCTTTAAAAATTTTTTATTGGAGTATAGTTGATTTACACTGTTGTGTTAGTTTCTGCTGTACTCAACTTTCTGTACTTTGATTAAACACAGTGAAAGGTGACAAATTTACTAAAAATTTTAACTCTATGAACATGGGCATAGCGATGTGAAAGAAATTGAAATTGTTATGTGAGTCATTAAAAAGACCCACAAATGTATGTTGTCCCTAAGATTTTAAAAGTTGCTGGAACCTGTTGTATAATCACCTAAATTCTTGATTTTATAGCCTCCTCCCTCAAGTTCATTCTGGGGGTGGTGGTTTAGGGACTGGAGACTGGAAAGGGAGATTGAGAGGAAAAGGAAAAGTTTCTCCACTGAACTGTTGTTTTACTCTCCAGTTAATTATTTAAGATGCCTAAGCCTTGCTCTCATATCTTCTTTCACTTGCAGAGGGTTTTTTTTTTTTTCCAGCTACTAATATGTTCTTTCTGGATCATGTTGTTTATGATTAATACCTGAAAACCACACATCACACAGTGGCTATTTACACATCTGGGTAGTCTGAGCAGACACTAAGCTGTGCTCTTCCAACGCTGTTGTTCCCCTTTGACCACATTTATGTGACTCCGTGGTCATTATTCTTTCCTGCTCAGGTGAGGTGCCATAAGTCTTTTCTTGCTCACTCAGGCGTCCCAGAGCCTAAAAGAACACTTGGCAATAATACATTTCTGTGTAATGAATGAATAACTGAAGGAGTGATTGATTGAAGATGTAATCCATAGTCAAAAAAGTGCTCAGGATATATACATCTTCTCAATGCTTGTTCGTTCATTGTCATGTTGTTGGAGACATTGTTTTTGCTTCTTTGTGTATTTGTATGTTTTTTATTTTTTAATTAAAAAAAATGTTATTGGAGTATAGTTGATTTAAAATGTTGTGTGAGTTTCTGCTGTACGGCAAAGTGAAACAGTTATACCTGTACATACATCCACTCTTTTTTAGATTCTTTTCCTATATAGGTCATTACAGAGTATTAAGAGTTCCCTGTGCTATACAGTAGGTCCTTATTTGTTACCTATTTTATATATAGTGGTGTGTATGTGAGACATTGTTTTTGCTGCAGTTTAGTGACTTATCCACAGAATCTCAGGTTTTCTGTTTTACAAAATTTACTTTGAATAGATTATACTTTTTATTCAGGGGGATGTTGTTGTTAAAGAGTATGGCAGATTTTCTTCCCTAATATATCCTATTCCCTATGTTTCTCTTACATCTGACATTGTCATTCCTCCAATGAGAGGAGAGTTCTGTATTCCCACCAGTGAATACCAGCTAGACTTAGTGAATTGTTTCTAAGGGATAGCAGTGCTGGAAGTGACCAGGTGACTTCTGGGAGGCTAGGTCATAAAAGGTGAAACAGCTCCCACCTGACTCTCTTCTCCTTCTGTTGAGACACTTGTCCTTGGAACCTAACCACCCTGCTGTGAGAAAGCCCAGGCCATGTGGGCAGGCCATAAGAAAGTGTTCTAGTCAACAATCCCAACTAAGGCTCAGCCCACAGCCAACCATCCACTATCAGACATATGAGTAAAGGTGTCTACAGATGATTTTAGCTCTTTCAAGCCTTCCAGCTGAGGCTCCAGACATCACAGAGTGGAGAAAGACCATCTTGCTCTAGTCTGTTTGAATTCCATGCCTATATTAAATGGTCATTTTTTGGCCACCACATTTTGGTGCATAATTTTTTTTTTTAATGCAACTATAGTAACTAGAAGATTTAGCTTTTGTTTTATTTATTGAGATATAATTGACATATCATAAAATGTACATTTCAGTGGTTTTAGTATATTCACAAGGTTGTACAGCCATCACTATTGTCTAGTTCCAAAACATTTTCATCACCCTAGAAAGAAGCCCCATACCTGTTAACAGTCTCTCGCCTTCCCCCTAGACTGTGGCAATCATTAGTCTACTTTCTGTCTCTATGGATTTACCTATTCTGAACGTTTCATTTAAATAGAATCATACAATATGTGACCTTTTGTGTCTGGTTTCTTTCACTGAGCATAATGTTTCAAAGTTCACCCATGTTGTAGCATGTATCAGTACTTCATTCCTTTGGATAATATTCTGTTGTATGAATACACTATGTTTTGTTTATATGTTCATCAGTTGATTGACATTTGGCTTGTTCCCACTTTTTGGCTATTGGGAATAATGCTGCTATAAATATTCATGTGCGAGAAGTTTTTGCGAGAAAATATGTTTTAAATTCTCTTGGGGATACAGTAGGAATGGTAGCTTTATGTTTAAGTATTTCAGAATCTGTCAAATTTTTTTCCAAAATGATTGTACTAATTTACATTCTCATCAGCAATGTATGAATTTCTTCACATCTTCACCAATACTTATTTTCTATTATTATTATTGTCATCCGAGTATTAAGTGGTGTCTCGTATTTTCTAATCACTTAATGATGTTCAGCATCTTTTCATGTGCTTATTAGCCATTTGTGTGTCTTCTTAAAAGAAATAACTATTTAAATCTTTTGCTCATTTTAAAATTGGGGTATTTGTCTTTTTATTTTGAGTTTTATGTGTATTTATGTATTCTGGGTATTAGACCCTTATTGAGATTTGCTGTAATTTCTCCCATTCTATAGGTTGTCTTTTCATTTTCTCAGTAGTGTTCTTTGTTGCATAAAAGTTTTAAATTTTTGTGAAGTCTGATTTATCTATGTTTTCTTTGTGCTTTAGGTGTCATATCTGAGAAATCACTGCCTAATTCAATATCATAAAGCATTTCTGCTATGCTTTCTTCTAAAAGTTTTATCTCTCACATTTAAGTTTTTGATTCATTCTGAGTTAATTTTTGAATATAGTGTGAGGGAGGAGGTCCAAATTCAATTATTTATTTATTTTTTGCCTGTGGTTATCCACTGTCTCAGCACCATTTGTTAAAAAAACTATACTTTTCTCCATTGAATTGTATTGGCACCCTTATTGAAAATCTATTGACCAGAGATGTTAAGGTTTATTTCTGGACTCTCTGTTCCATCGATCTATATGTCTATCCTTATGCCAGTACCATATTGTCTTGATTACTGTGGTTTTGTAGTAAGTTTTTCATTTTAAAGTGTAAATTCTCCAACTTTGTTCTTCTTTCTCAAAATTATTTTGGGGAACTCCCTGGCGGTCCAGTGGTTGGGACTCCACGCTTCCAATGCAGGAGGCCTGGGTTCAATCCCTGGTTGGGGAAGTAAGATCCCACAAGCCGTGCAGTGTGGCGAAAAAAAAAAAAAAAAGATTATTATGGCTATTCTGGGACCCTTGCATTTCCTTATAAATTTTAGGATCAGTTTGATAGTTTCTGCAAAAAAAGCAGAATTTTGATAAGGATTGCATTGAATCTATAGATAAATTTGGAAAGTATTGCCATCTTAACAATATTGTCTTCCAATCCATACACAGGAATGTCTTTCTTTTCATTCAGGATTTCTATGATTTTTTCAGCAATGTTTTGTAGTTTTTAATGTATAAATCTTGTACTTCATTAGTTAAATTTCTTCCTAGGTATTTTATTATTTTTGAGGCTATTGTAAGTGGAATTGTTTTATTAATTCATTTTTGGATAATTCATAGCAGTATATAGAAATGCAAGTTTTTTTTTAATTGAAGTATAGTTGATTTACAATGTTGTGTTAGTTTCAGGTGTACAGCAAAATGATTCAGTTATATATATGTGTGTATATATATATTCTTTTTCAAATTCTTTTCAATTATAGGTTATTACAAGATATTGAATACAGTAATTTTTATATGTTGATCTATAACCTGCAAACTCAGTGAACCTGTTTAATTATCACTAACATTTTTGTGGAGTCCTTAGGATTTATTGATACAAGTGGATGTCATTTGTAAATACTTTCACTTCTTTTATTCCAGTTCGTATGTCCTCAATTTCATTGCCCTGACTAGAACCTCTAGCACAATGTTGAATAGAAATGGTGAAAGAAGACATCCTTTCTTGATCTTAGGGCGGAAAGGTTTCAGGTTTTCATCATACATATAATGTTAGATGTAGGTTTTTCACAGACTGCCTTTATCAGGTTGAGGAAGTTCCTTTGTATTCCTAGTTTGTTGACTGCTTATATCATATTGTATTATATATTATATCATACTATATTATATCAAGGGTGTGGGATTTTGTCCAGTGTTTTTTTGTGTGTGTTTATTGAGACAATCATGTTTTTTTTCTCTTTTATTCTATTAATATGATGTATTACAGTGATTGATTTTCGTATGTTGAAACAATCTTGTATTCCTGGGATAAATACCACTGGGTCATGTTTTATAATCCTTTTTATATGCTGCTGGATTTGGTTTCCTAGTTTTTGTTGAGGATTTTTGTATGTGACATTGGTCTATAGTTTTCTTATAATGTCTTTGTGTGGTTTTGATATTGGGATGATACTGGCCTCATAGCATGAGTTGGGAATTGTTCCGTCCTATTTTTGGAAAGGTTTGAGAAGGATTGGAAAATAATATTTGACTCTAGGTGCTTCAAAGGGTTGCTACAGAAAACAAAACCAAAATGAGATATAAACTGTGTGTATTAGTTTCCTGTGGCCGCTGTAACAAATTACTGCCAACTGGGTGGTTTAAAAGAACAAAAATTTATTCTCTTACAGTTCTGCAGATGGGAAGTCTTAAATCAAGCTGCCAGCAGGGCTGCATGCCCTTTGGAGGGCTCTAGGGGAGCATCCATTCTTTGCCTGTTGTAGCATCTGATGGCTGTCGGTATTCCTTGATTTGTGGTTACCTCACTCCAATCTTTGCCTCTGTGGTCACATTGCCTCTTCTTTTTGTCTCAGATCTCTCTCTACCTTTCTCCTATAAGGACATTTGTCATTGGATTTAACAACCACCTGGATTTTACAGGATGTTATCCTCATCTAAAGACCCTTAATTTAATTATACCTGCAAAGACTCTTCTTCCACATAAGATAACATTCACAGGTTCCAGGAATTAGGACATGGACATATCATTTGGGGGGGCCATCATTCAACCTACTATGCTATGTAAAAGCATTTTGTGAACTGTAAAATGATATAAAAATATATATGATGTTGTTATAGTATTGAGTTGGCCAAAAGGTTCGTTCGTTTTTTCGGTTAAGATGATATGGAAAAAGCAAACGAACCTTTTGGCCAACCCAATTTTATAAATGTGAATATGCAAATGTATGGGTTTTCTGTTAAAGGAAGATTCCAAAATAATTAGTATGGATAATACCATAAATGTTTCTAAAATTATTCTATTTCTTTTGTGTCTTTTTGTGGGAATTCAATCCAGTGCTTAACTCCTTATTTTCATCTTAGTCTAATAAATTTTTTAATATTCAATTTTTAAAAATTCAAGATCAATACCATTTAGTTATTAAAAAGCCAGGCATTACAGAAGTATATGCAGGAAAAAGCAAATGCACATCCTTTGACAAGCATACACATTACTTTCTCCACCCTCTTGCCCATGATGGCAGATTCTCAGACCCAACCTCCTTCTAGAGGAAACCAGTTTGGCAAATATTCTTCCAGATGTTCATGACTTTGATATCTATCTATCTCATTCATTTGAAGGATTGTATACTGTTCCAGAGCATGGACAAACTTATGTTTAAACATTTTATTATGATGAACATTTAAATTATATTCAGTAAATAAAATTGATCACCTTTAGCGTATATATGGTCAATATTCTGTTGTTTTTTTTTCCTTTTGGGATTGGTGTGTTTATGTACTTTGTCCGGTGTTCTACTGGGTTGCTTTTTTTTCTATTGATGTCTAGGAATTCTTTGAATTAGCAATATCAACTGTCTCTCTAGAGAAATATAGACTGCTTAAGTTCTAATTCTGTCGCATTTCTGCTTGCTGCCTTTCTATTAAATTTGAAAATAACCTTATATGAAAGTAAAAATTTATTAGTGCTTTAAATGTAATATAATTATGACACCTTTAATGAACTACACTCTACTATGTATGTATATCAGTACATACTTTGTGGTTGTGATAGATGAAATATCTGAATAGAAGAGTCAAGTATTTAAAAATATCTGGATACCTTGATAATTTACATCATCCAGAATAAATATAAGGGGGCAGTTTGACGAAGTAATTAACATCACTGTCTTTGCTAGCAAATGAACTTCAGTATTCCCCTGAGCTGTGTTACTGTATCTATCTAAACTTTTTAATTTTTGCCTGTAAAATGGGTGTAATTATCTACTTTAAGAGGTGGTTATAAAGATTATATAAGATAAACCGTGAACAGAATTTTGCACAGTGCACAACACATAGAATCCATATAGTAAATGGTAGATACTGTAATATTCTTATTGGTAAGATTAAATCTGTACATTTGGCTATAATTTTCAGATTCCAAAAAGCATATTTCACCAATACTAAGTTCTGTCTCCATTTTCTTCACTTAATCTCAGAAAAGCAGATTGATACATCTGAAACTTAAACCTACAAGTTCAGATCAACTCATTTAATCCTCATAATAACCGTCAAATACAATTTGAGTACACCATGACTGTGGCGTGCTCAGATTGTATTTGCACGTAAGATGATGAGCCCAAAGAAATACTCTTGTTACTAAGTTGGTACCAAATTCTGTCAGGTCTCCTGCCTTGGTGGTTAGACTAAAATTGTGATCCAGTACCCAACTGGCTAGGTAACAGCCCCCTAGACACTGCCACAGAGAGCCTAGAAGATTTCAATTCAGTAGAAGGAAGAAGGGCTTGGGAATCTATACTTTTAAAAAGCTCTCTAGCTGATTCTGATGGGCAGTGGCTTTTGGAAACCACGGTAGTAAAGCAGGTGAAACCTCCCTCCTCCCAGTCTATATTTTCTCTTTTCTGTTGCAGTACCTGACTTTTAAGCTTTATAAGGGTTAGCTGGAGGTAACCCAGGAAAGAAAAAAAAAGTACTGCAATGGGAAGCAAAGGACAACCAAGAGAGCCAAAGAGCATTTGTTCTTATCTATCTTTTTTTTTCCTTTTCTCTTTAGAATTTCACCCGCTAACAAACTGTGTCCATTAAGTGCTTTTCTGACCCTTGAAAAGATAATACCTTTTTTCTTCTCTTTAGTGGTGGCATGTGTGGAGAGAGGAAAGGGAGAAGAGCTTCAAGTTTGATAAGAAAACTTGGGATCACCTAGTTTAACCATATGTACAGGCTTTGATCCTATTTCAGGAAGTTGAAACACAAACTAGTAAAGCAAGTGACTAAGGCTGATTTGTTCTAACGCTGCTGCCAGGGATCTAGCATTTGGAACTACTATAGGAACCACACCTATGACCACTATGGGACAAAAATATTGGCAGGAGAATGACACTGGAAATTGTGACTGGTTAATCAGATAAAGCATATGCGATGATAAAGAGCTTCCTCTGTATCAGGCACTGATACAAAGACTTTACATGTGTTGACTCATTTAATCCTCATAATAACCCTATAAGATAGATTAATTGTATTTCATTTAAAAATCTGTGAAAGCTGTTGGACCTAAAGGAAAACAGATATGTGAAAAGAGTACAGAAGTCCATTGAAATCAAAGTCTTCAGAGTTAAATGGGGAAGACAATTACTTATCCTAAGGACCAAAGAAATGCAAAATCCATTCGAGGAGGTGACAAACTTCCTAAAGCGACCTAAGGCAGCAGATTTCCCAGGGCACCAGTGAAACCAGGAGGACTGAAATCTCTGTCACAGACTATCATTAGAGCTCACCTTGTTCCAAGGAGACTCCAGTCACTGTTCTGGCCCAAATCTCTGGTTATTATGCATTTTCATTTGGCTGATGCGACAGCACCCCTGCCCTCTGCAAACACATCTTGAATTGTTTGGGATGGCATAATACTTCTTTCCTTGAGTTAATATCTTTCAATTCTAAGAAATTTAGAATTAAATTTAGAAATATTTAGAATTAAACCTGCAGTGTTAATATGTTTGTGTTAAGAAGTCTGTTCATATTTACAGGGATTTAAGATCATTTGGACTTTGAAGTAGTAGGTCAGCCTTGGAATTCTCATTTAAAATTTTTATTATATGTATAAACAGTATTAAAATATTTTTAAAACTCTAGTGTATAATACACCATATTTTAATGTTTTGTCATTAGCTTGATAAAAACTACTTAAGCACCTGAGAAGATTCACTAGTCAGGCAAATGAAGTACTTTAAAAAGAAACTGAAAAATTAATTTATAGATGCAGATTTGAACATGTTTAACTAAGTTTTTGAGACCAGATATTGTTTAACTCTCCCCTATAATTGTTAAAATGTGCTAAATTTTTCATAGGATGTCTTGTAAGCTATACTTAAAGCTTAAGGTAGACATGTATTCATAACTTTAATTAAGCAGTAGTGTTCAAAACGAAAGTAAACCTCTGAATAAATTTTCTGTCATAAAAGCTACATTCTTGGGCATCAGAAAACTCATATTTAACAAAAATAAGAATGACATAAAACTCTGTTGAAGAATTAAAGCTCCTATCCTCTTTCCCTTGAGAAAATGTTGTAGGAAGAATATATTTTATGTAATCAGTGGAGAATAGCAAATAACTGTCACTGATTCACATGGCAGTTTACAATGGCCACCCTACCTCCTACCTCACTCCTCCCAGATCCAGCTTCAAATGGCAGGGCCTCTAATGTGGTTTCCCCAGAACCCGGAAATCTTATGTGGCTGTCTTTTTTGTTATTGGTCTGCTTGAACTCCATAACTCGGGGCATGCAGGCAAGAGAAAGGAAGAAGGAGGGAAGAAGGCCACGCCCACTTACATTACAGAAGATGCCCATCAGACTTTGCTTACATTCCATTAGCCAGTATTAAATCATATGCTACCCCATGTGCAAGAGGAAGCTGCAAAATGTAGTCTTTATTCGGGGCAGCCATGTGCCCAGTTAAAATTAAAAGTTCTGCTATTAAGGAAGAAGGGACCGGATTTGGGGCATAAGAGGCTTTTAGGTTGAGTTCTTAGATGCTCTTCATGGGGACTGTCAGATCTCCTACAGTTTAGGTCAAATTTTGTAGAATAAAACATATACAGCTTTTACAAGATCCCCAAACTCTTTCATGATGAAAAACTTTAAGAATCAGTGTCTTACATATAATTTTAAATCTGTATTCAGTTTAAAATAAATATTGTACAAATGTCTATTTTTCATTATGTCTAATGAATTTTGTAACTATCAATGGTAATATACCCAAGTTCATATTATGTACGCAAGTACTCCATGAACGTTACAAAATAGAGTTTCAAAAAGCTAAAGACTGGGAGGTAAACAAAGATCTTTAAACCTGGGAAGAATATGTAAAGAAAAGATGATTCACACACTTCTTGCTCATCAATTATTATGAGAGTGTGTTTGCTTTTTGTCTCTTACAATTTATAACCTAGGTTGGTTTTTAACTCAATATATTTAGTAATCAAATAAAAGCAAATTAAAAGAACAAAGTGTTATTTATTCATCCTTAAAGTCAACAAAATAATGAAAACAGTTAACTCTGATATTTTGTGGCAGAATATAACTGCTGTGATCATTTTGGAAGACAGTTTCGCAATATATAAAACAGACAAATATTTTGATTAACAGAATTTCTCTGGAAATGATACAAAAGAATTTAAAAAGATAAAAAATATAAAAGAATATATTTGTTATAGCATTTTAAAATAGCAGCCAAAAATTGGAAACCACCCAAATATCCAGCCATAAGAGAATAGTTTTGCAAATCCGATACATCAACAAGGAAAACTTATGTAACTGTTCAGAGTGATAATTATGAAGCTTTTATAAATAGCATCAAAAATTACAATGGTATATCAAATTAAAAAGACACAATAGAGAATTATACACAAAAACCTATATAAGCAACAGCTGTATAGTAATATACAAAAGCAAAAAGTTGCATTAAAATATAATTTTTTCTATATTTTAACTTATTATTGAAGGAGCTGACCTTTGTAATTGGATTGGATGCATACATACTTTAAAAATCACTGATGGGAGGTCACTAAAGCACCAGATATGCCTTCAAGGAATCTTACATAATTTCATGTAATAGCTGTACAACTAATGAAAACACCTAAAAGGGAGCATTTGGGCATTCAAAAAAACTAGTTGAGCCAGGTTGGTATAATGCCCTTAGGTAAATTAACTTCATTGTTCTACTCTGTGGTAAAAGTCCTAGTCCCGTGATATTCTAGGCAGGTGTTTTAGTATTCACCCACGTATAGGATTATCAGTTTGTACTCTGACCCTCTCCACCCTTCCCATGTTATATTGTGCAAATCAAAAAGTTCATAATAAGTACTCTTAGTCTTATGTTTTTGAAGGCTTTAAATTTAAACTTCTTAAACAGGAGAAAACAAGAAAAACAAAAATACAAGAAAAAAACCTTTTTTCTTGGTATATAATAAGAGTAACCCCTCTCATATTCTGCCCTCATTCCTACACACGCTTTTACCTCCCATGTTTTTATTGTAGTAAATTATACATCACATGAAATGACCATCTTAACCATTTGAAGTGTACAGTGGTATTAAATATATTCATTCCTACACACACTTTTAAAGATTTTCTATGACCTTAATATGTACTTTGTTAATTCACTCAGCAATTGGTTAAACTAGAGGAAGGTGTTATAAGGTTTGAATCTGTAAGTTTCCAGATGTTGAAATGGTATTTATCTCTTTTGATGTTGAGAACTTGTCAACTTCTCAGGAAGATTTCTCTGACTTCTCATCAAAACTACTAGGCAAATCCTCCAAGAGCAGTCTCATTCTGCTTCAACTGACTCTTTCTAGAAGAGCAAAGGCAGAGGTGAACCTTTCTCAGTCAAGTCATTAAGTGCCTTCCATGCACCAAACACTGTGTTAGAAGCATTTGTACACAAAACCCTTATTATAGCAACAGTCCGCTGATGTAGGTGGCATTATCCACATGTTACAGATGAGGAAACTGAAGCTCTGCGATTTTAAGAGGCTTGGCCAGGATGTGGAGGAACTAGGATTTCAATCCAAAGCTTTGGTCTCCAGGCCCACTGAGGGCTCTACCCACCACAGCTACCCTCTCAGATGCTTGAGTCTCTTCCAAGCACATCCAGATGTGGAGAGCACACAGGCTGACTCCCAAAATGCTGCACACAGGAGAATGTTCCAGATACAACTTTTTTTTTTTCCTCACCACTTTTAACTCTTTGGCGTTCATCACTTAAAAATGACAACCCCTGAAGGTGGAGGTGGATTACATCTTAATTGTTATATTCTAAGACTAATTCCTTTCTGGATCATACTGTGGGCTCTAGTAGATTTTTCCCTTGTGTGATTGTATCTGTTCAACTAGGACATGAAGAGCAAATCTGCAGGAAGTAGGTTATAGGTATAGTATATATAGATCCTGGATGCTTATACCTGTACTGATATCAATATAGATATATAGAGAGAGATTATACAGAGTATATATACAGAGGTCTGGTACTGACACAAGGGCTGAGGTGCCCACACTTTAGACTACAATTCCTCAGATTCTAGAAAGACCAGAGTCTTAGGACTATAAGAATTCTTCAGGATCTTAAGTTAGCTGAAGAGAGGTTAGAGTTTGAAATAGCTGTGTGTGTGTATATAAATATATGCATATACAATTGACCCTTGAACAACAGAGGTTTAAACTGAGCAGGCCCGTTTATAGGCAGATCTTTTTCAATAGTAAATAACTACAGTGTTACAATGATACGAAGTTGTTTGAATCCCCAGATGTGAAACCTGAAATACAGAGGAACCGCGTATACTGAGAGTGGACTGTAAGTTATAAGTGGATTTTCAACTTGGCAGTGGGTGGGAGCCCCTGATGCCTGTGTTATTCAAGGGTCGACTGTATACATCTTTGCTAGCCGGGACCTTAGGATATAAACTCTTCAGAGTAACTGACTCTTCCAGTTAGCTAAGGGGTGGATTCTTTTTTAAAAAACAACTTTTCCTTTTTTTCTTTTTAATGTTTTGGACAAAAATCTACAACATACTGCATATTTGCTGCTGCTGTTTTAGGCTCACATTTTTCGGTGATGGTGATTTGTCTGTCACTGAGTTAAGCACACCACCTGTGCTGTCATTTAATCCCCACTCCCAATTTATGAGGTAGGTACTATCACCATCGTTTTACCAAAGAGCCTGAGGTTTGAAGAAGTCGAGGGACTTCGTCAAGTTTTCATAACTAGGAAGGAGTGAAGCCAGGATTGAAACTGGTCCTCTGACCACCTGACCCCCAAACTTGTTTAATCACATCAATATATTGTCTCTCTGAATAATCTAAGTCTTCATGGTGATTCTACCTTCTAAAATTAAATGTCGAGTTGACCTGCATCATAATAGAGTGGGACCATCTGGGCTCAAGACCACAATAGTACAACAATATATATTACAATATATACATTGTAATTTATACTCTTTTTTTTTATTGAAGTATAGTTGATTTACAATGTTGTGTTAATTTCTGCTGTACAGCAAAGTGATTAGTTATACATATATATAATACATATATATATTCTTTTCCATTATGGTTTATTACAGGATATTGAATATAGTTCCCTGTGCTCTACAGTAGGACCTTGTTGTTTATCTATTTTATATATAGTAGTTCGTATCTGCCAATCCCAAAGGAATATTGTACTCTTGAGACACTGAAGATAGGTACAAATAGTCACCGTTTGTATCTGTATTCAGACTACAATGCCGTTTGGGTTCATGACACTTAAATTTTTCTTTTCTATGCCCTCTTTTGCTGAGCACGTAGCCTTTTGTGGTCCAAAGCATGTGGTTTGCAGAGTTAGAGAGATGTATTCATTTCTAGCTCTGACACATACTAGCAGTGTGGTCTCACTTTCTTCATCTGTAAAATGGGTGTAGTATTGCCTACACTGAAGAGAATGAAAAGAGACAGTGTAGCTAAGTGTCTGACACACTGACTGGCGAGCAGTAAGTTCTCAACCAATAGCACGGTATTATTATAGCCTATCACTGCTGTCAGGTGGCTAACCATAATTTCTCACTGCTATCAGTGTTCCTGTTATATCTGGCTCTTTCACTAATTTGTAGAGTCTAATCTGTTGGGGCTTAGAAAACAGTTCCTGTATTGGTAACATAGCAGAATGGACTTGTGCAAGATATTGGCACTGAGATGAAGGTGCAAAGTCAAGCCAGGAACCAAACAGGGGTGGAAATGCTGAGAAAACATGGACAACATTCCAAAGCACAGTCCATGCAGTTGAAACAGAATCAGGGACGTGACTGGGGCCAGACACTGGGGTAGCACAGAGATACCAATGGGAGAGCCAAAGTCCACGGCTCAGTCTGGGGTTACGAGCTGACGGGAGCCAAGCTGAAGATAAAGCACAGAGGCGTGGGGCAGGCAGGCCTGACTGGGAGTACTTCTTGTAGCCAGCAGCTTGTGCTAATGTTCCTTTTGGAGGCCTAGAGCTTTTCCACAAGTATACTTTGATTTTTTTTTATAGGTGCAACTCTCCAAGAAGAGCATCGCTTAATCAGAATATAAACTTTTTAGATCTGAAGTTAAGGTGCATAGACGCTGAGGCAAGATTGAGGGAATATTTCTTTAAATAAGATAAATAAAAAGTAATTTTAATGTGCCCATTTTGTTTGACTGACTTTGATCTCTTTTATTTATCAGTAGGGTTTTTTTTTAATTGTATAGTTGATTTATAATGTTGTGTTAGTTTCAGGTGTACAGCAAAGTGATTCAAATATATATGTGTGTATATATATATATTTTTTTCAGATTCTTTCCCTTATAGGTTATTACAAAATATTGAGTATAGTTCCCTGCGCTATACAGTAGGTCCTTGCTGGTTATCTATTTTATATATACTAGTGTGTATATGTTGATCCCAAACTCCTAATTTATCCCTCCCACCACTTTCCCCTTTGGTAACCATAAGTTTGTTTTCTATGTCTGTGGGTGTATTTCTGTTTTGTATATAAGTTCATTTGTATCATTTTTAAAAATTAGATTCTACATATAAGTGATGTCATATGACATTTGCCTTTCTCTGTCTGGCTTACTACACTTAGTATGATAATCTCTAGGTCTAACCACTTTGCTGCAAATGGCATTATTGCTTTCTTTTTTATGACTAATATTCCATTGTATATGTGTACCGTATCTTCTCTATCCATTCAGTGGGCATTTACGTTGCTTCCGTGTCTCGGCTATTATAAATAGAGCTGCAGTGAACACTGGGGTGCATGTATCTCTTCAAATTATGGTTTTCTCTGGATATATGACCAGCTTTTTCTTTTCTTTTCTTTTTTTTTTTTTTTTGCGGTACGCGGTCCTCTCACTGTTGTGGCCTCTCCAGCTGTGGAGCACAGGCTCCAGAGGCGCAGGCTCAGCGGCCATGGCTCACGGGCCCAGCCGCTCCGCGGCATGTGAGATCTTCCCGGACCGGGGCACGGACCCGTGTCCCCTGCATCGGCAGGCGGACTCTCAACCACTGCGCCACCAGGGAAGCCCTATATGCCCAGCTTTTTAACGAAGTCACAGACAAAATGAATTTTCTTGCTCACATGATGTATAAATAGGGTTGCCAGTAAAATAAGAATGCCCAGATAAATCTGAATTTAAGAAAAATAATGGATAAAATTTTTAGAATAAGTTTGTTCCAAATATTGCATGGGATGTATTTATGCTAAGAAATTATCCATTATTTACGTGAAATTAAAATTTAATTGGGTATCTTTTTTTTTTTTAGGTTTTTTTGCTTTTTCTCATTCTGGAGACTATACATGACTGACTATAATAACATGAATAGTAGTTAAAAATTATTGAATACTTCCAGGAACAGTGATATATTTTAATGGGCATTATTTTCCTTCTTACAACTGGTAAATGAGGTACAACTATTGTTGTCATTTTACCAGTCATGAAACTGGGGCTTGAAAGATTCTTTTCTAATAGTTTGCAAATGGCAGAACTAGAATTCAAACTCAGATCTGTCTGACCTTAGAGCCTTAAATAACAAGCACCCTCTTTTATTTAAATCTACACATAGAATCTGAGTCTGTGGCTGAGAAGGTAAGTACACGCGTACTGGCTTTCTGTGATATTTGGATGTCTGGATTCTGGCTACAATCGTCATTCATTATACCTGATGAGGTACTCACAAAATGCCACCATTTAACCTCTCTGTATGTTTTCTCTGATTAAAAAGAGAAGACCCATTTCTGATTGTGCAAGTTCAGAGAGGTATGTTACTGGGTTTTCTTAGCAGATGCTCATTTTCCTGTGCAGTTTGAGGCTGTGTCCAAGTGACTCAAAGAAAGCCTTCCAACCACTGTGGGTTGATGAGTCCCTGCAATACTTCATAGCAACAATCTCACTTTCTTATTCATTTTGGTTAATAACCAAGCCTGGGGAACTCTGCTGGGCAAACATCGGTTTAACGTGGCTAGATTGGCCACCTTCCAGAAGCTAATTGTTGGCAATTCTCCCTTGCTATTAAATATTAATTATTGCAAGTAGGTGAAGCTAATAAAACCGCTTAAGAAAATGGATGTCATGTTATCACACCTAATGATGCTGTGTTGGTGCCCAGCCTTCCGTGTGTTTTGGGAGTTGGGGATTTTGGCCTATTTACCACAACTAACCTCTTTTAAATAGTTATTTAATCACTGGAAACCAAACTGCTACCATGTAAGTTGGAAAACTCCATTGACTGATTTCTAGAGGATGTATCATCAAGGACCAGAATTGAAAAACTACAATTTACACCCCCGTTACCTCTTCTGTTGTTATTAACTTCTATTGGCAAAACAGGCTGGAGACATTTAGTATTAAAGTGACTAAGGCAATCATATAAAAGGCTTTCAAATAATGCCCAGCAAATGTATTATTTATTGCATTTAACAGTAAGGATTTAAGGCAATTCAGGAGCTCATTATCATTAAGTAAGAGATCATTATCTCAGGAGATACTATAGAGAAACATTAGTTTTAAATTATTTTTTAAAAAAGAAGTTGTGTTAGCTAATTCCTCAAAAAACAAAAGCAGTGGAAAAACTTAATCCATTAAAAAAAGGTTCATTCTTTTTTTGGTTGCATGATATATTTATACTCATTCATGTCCTTTTATGCAAAAGGCCATCAGTATTCCAGTTATCATTTTATTGCCATTTGCCTCTTTAAATAGACCACAGGAAAAAAAAATCAGAATTTTATCTCTTGAGCTCTGGTTTCATATTTGAAAATACAGGCAACTGAAATCATTTTCAACTAATGAAGTCTTGTATAGAAACATTCAGATGATTCACTGGATTTTTCACTCTTCATATGGATATTTGAATTTTATGTCAGTGCCGTCACAGCTTGACTTTACCGTGATAAACTCTGGCAAGATGCAAGTATCTCTCATATGACATCAAAGTGCTTGAAGGGAAATGAGTGTACCAGTTTCTCTGATGCAAAAATCTGACTGGATCTGAGACAGCTATTGTGAGATCTTCAAAATAAACCATCAAAATATAGAAATTAGGAATTCGTGATACAAGAAAAGTAATTCTTTTCTCAAATTCTCTAGGCACCAAGTAAGCAAAAGTGTCTTGAAACTTGTAAGCTTGATTATCAGGAGGTTGGGAAGACATGTAGTCCTATTATGATTACCTCAAACATCATGAAAGACTTTATAAGCTTCTTAGAGGTCATCCCTTGCATTCTTTTTAAGTACATTTTTAAACTCTGAAGACAATGGTGTTTGCACACTAAAGCACATGACATTTAATTTCATTGGGTTAACTTGACACAATCGACTACAAAGCAATACTTTTTAATAATCAGTGTTTAAAGAGTTTAAAGAAAAAAATGCCAATGGGTGCCAACATCAGAAAATTGAGGATAACAAATGGGAACACTGGGTACAAGTCAGTGATAGAGTCACAGTCATCTTAGTGCTTTCTGAGAGCTCACCATCTTTTCTAGCTCCCCTGCCTTCTATTTTAAACAATATCATTATAAAATTCCAAATTGTAGGATCGTTGATTTTATTTCAGTATTTGGAGAAACCAAAAAGAAAAATAAAGGATACACAGTATTCTAATCTCTTGCAATGAAGTTATTTTTTAATGCAGTTTTTAAAAATTGAAGTATATTTGATTTACAATGTTGTATTAGTTTCAGGTGTGATTCAGTTTTATATATATATATATATATATATATATATATATATATTCAGATTCTTTTCCATTATAGGTTATTACAAGGTATCGAATGTAGTTCCCTGTGCTATACAGTAAATCCTTGTTGTTTATTATATATAGTGGCGTCTATCTGTTAATCCCATACTCCTGATTTACCCTTCCCCGCCTTTTCCCTTTGGTAACTATAAGTTTGTTTTCTATTTCTGTGGGTCTGTTTCTGTTTTGTAAATAAGTTCATTTGTATTATTTTTAGATTCTACATATAAGTAATATTATATAATATTTGTTTTTCTCTGACTTCAATTAGTATGATATTCTCTAGGTCCATCCATATTGCAAATGGCAGTATTTCTTTTTTATGGCTGAGTATTATTCCATTGTATATATATACCACATCTTCTTTATCCATTCATCTGTTGATGGACACCTAGGTTGCTTCCATGTCTTGGCTATTGTAAATAGTCAAGGCAATATTTTTTAATGAAGAGGAATTAACCCACAAATTATGTTTTTTTTCACAGTTAATGAATTAACATTTAAGAACTCTATATGAAGGGGGTAAATATTTACACATTTAACCCCAAATCTTTATCATCTCTCTATTTTCATGCAATGAATGAGTTCTCTCTAAGACAATATTAGAAAATCTTTTAAAAAATTATTTTATTATGGAAAATCTCAAGCATATACAAAAGGAGAGAACTGTAAATGAACCCAGTGTAATTTTTGTCCAAATTGACCAGTTGTCAATATATGACTGATCTTTTCATCTGTTCTGTCAACTACTCATCTTCTCTCTGCCCCATTATGTTAAATCCCTGACATTACATTGTTTCTTCTGTAAACATTTTATTTCTTTAAGACAAATACTCTTAAACAAACCCATAATTCTATTGTCAAATCTTAAAAAGAGCAATAATTTGCTAGAATCATCAAATATCCAGTTCACATTTCTCATATTTTCCCCCCAGCTTTTAAATTTGAAATAGGATCAGATAAAGCACATACACTGTTGTTTTTTAATATGTCTTTTAAGTTTCTTTAGTGTAATTTTTGGCATAAAGGTGGTCGTAGACATATTCTCTTATACAGTGACCTTTGCCTTACTACTGAGGTGGTTAAAGTAAAGCACAATGTTTTAAGACTGATAGTTTATCTATGTAGTATCAAGTAAAACAATTTTATGACATCTGAGTCTAAGCATTTTTTACTCAAAAAATCTGGTTGATTTATTTCTTCTTTTTATTCAAAATTTTTTATTGTGTACATGCAGGAATAAGTGGTAAATGTAAATTTTAATTTTGTCATTTTAAAAGTTTTGAAATTGATAGATACCTTTTAAAAACAGCTTTCAGATTGAAATACTCAGTTAAAACCATAATTGGTTGTTGCTTATACATTATATGCCATTCTAATTACACATTTTCTCCTACTTATATCAAGATCTTTAATTTTGTTCCAAGTTTATCTTGTTATCGACTAAGATTCTTTTTCTGAACCACAGAAGTTGAATATAAAACTGTCAGAAGACATTTACATTTAGATGTAATTTATATAATTAATTGTAACTGAGACTGTAGTTGTTAGAAATCAGTTAAAAGCAAAATAACCCACTAATCATTTTATTTATTTTTTAAAAAATCATCATCTTATGCTTTATTTTATTCTAGGTAAGGATTTGATTTAAAAATGCCTTTTGACTGAGTAGTTTCTACTCACTAGAAATGAGCTGGGGTTTTTTTTTTCCTCCTTGAACTATTTAGTTCACTTATCCAGGGCATATATTATGAAGATAGCATTTAAGAGTACCTTTTATAAGTGATGCTTCCTTACTTGCTAATGAGCATGAAAAGTAAGAATTGTAATTCTTACATGTCTGAATTGTAAGTCAAACATGTAATTTACTTACACCAACAAAGGGGTTTCTTGTTTTCTACAGAATGTGTTAAAGTATTTTTCTCTTTTCTGAATGAACATATTCTCCTAATTATCCTGATTTTCCAATACATTTTTGCCTTTGTAAAGGACATGTAACTGCAGTGTTATATCTTCAGTTGAATTTTCTAATCTGCTTAACAATTGAGGTTGCTTTTACAAATATATTTTCTATTAAAATTCTGAACAGCAAATAATTCACAGAGAAAGTAGTTGTCTGTACCATCTTACACCTCCTTTATGTAACAATAGACCTCTAAGGAAAGTTCCTCTGGGCAGTGGTAGGAACTCAGCTAATGCTTATAGAGCACTTAATATGTGCTAGGCACAGTTTTAAGCACCTAATATGCATTAATTTATTTAATCCTCATAACAACGCTAACAGGAAGTTACGATTATCATGATCTCCATTTTACAGATGAGGAAACTTAGAGATAGAAAGTTTAAGTGACTTATGGACAGTTACACAACCAGTTGTGGTGGAGCTTGGTGAACCAAGGCAGTCTGCCTCCATAAGTTTACTTTTATCCATGACACTATACAATATAATAAATGGGAAGCATATCCATGGTTCCATGGGATTGGGAAGAGGATGACTGCAAAGGGGCATGAAGGAATTAGTTGTTTGGTATCATGGAAATATCCTGTACCTTAATCGGGACAGTGGTGGCAACATGACTGTATTCATTTAACAAAACTCATCCAACTGTACATGTAAAATGGATACATCTTACTATATGTAAATTATACACCAATAACATTAATTTATAAAAAAGCATCAAGACTCACTTTACAGTCCATGGTAAATTTGGGCAACTTTTGAAGGCAGTATTCTCTGTATGACCAAATTGACAGTGAGAACAACGCATGCAAAAATTACCTAATACACATCGCTTTGAGATGCAATGGAATATTTAGCACAGTTTGTTACATGGTGGATCGTAAGGTGAGTCTGTCACCATAGATAAGCTTCAGATCTTCTCTGTCCCTACTGATTTTGTCAGCCTGCTCTATCACAATGAAGAGAGCTATATTAAATTGTTTGTGATTTGTGTTTCTCCTTTTCACTGTCACTTTCGTGTATATATTTTCCATCCTTTTTTATTAGGTATATGTAGATTGTTAGCACTATTACATTTGCTGCTGGATTGATCTCTTTATCATTAGGAATCATCCCTATTGATTTCTAGTCATGCTTTTTTACTTAAAGTCTTTTAAAATTTATATTAGCATAGCTACACCATCTTTCTTTTGGTTACTATTTGCATACACATCTTTTTCTGGCCTTTTGCATTCAACCGTTCAGTTTCCTATATTTTATTAGAACATGTGCTTGTATTGTTCTTGATTTTGTTTTTGTTTTTCATAATCTGGCAATATTTCATTAATTTTTATTTAATTAGTGTATATTTGAGTTTATATTTACCATCTTTGTATTTTTTAAATTAGTTCTCCCTATTTTATGTTCTTGTTTCCTTTCCTTTATCTTCCTCTTTTCAGATTAATCAATTTTTTTCTATTATTCCTTTTTCACCTCTGGTAATTTGTTAATTATATATTGTTTTTCTATCTTTTTACTATTTACTTTGAGATTACAAGATGTATACCTTGCTTGTATAGTCAAGTTATAAAATATAACTTTACCATTCCCCAATAATGCTTGGAATTTAGACCATTTAAATTCCATTTACCCTTTTTGTGTTATTTATGTTATTTTGTATTATTGCTATAATTTCAATTCTGCATATATGATTAAACCTAAAAGAAATTATTATTATTTTCCTCAGTCAATATTAAGTTATACTTACTACATAGTTATTGTTTCCATTGTTCTTTATTTCTCACTGAATACGGGGTCATCTTATCTCTTTATTTATTTTTAAATAAATTTATTTATTTTTGGCTGCATTGGGTCTTCGTTGCTGCATGTGGGCTTTCTCTAGTTTTGGTGCATGAGCTTCTCATTGTGGTGGCTTCTCTCGTTGTGGAGCACAGGCTCTAGGTGTGCGGGCTTCAGTAGTTGTGGCACGCAGGCTCTAGAGCACAGGCCCAGTAGTTGTGGTACACGGGCTTAGTTGCTCCGCTGCATGGGGGATCTTCCTGGACCAGGGATCGAACCCGTGTCCCCTGCATTGGCAGGCAGATTCTTAACAACTGCACCACCAGGGAAGTCCCAGGGATCATCTTATTTTTGCCAAAGAAATCTTTTTAGTGATTCTTTTAGTGCAGGTCTCTGGATTTTTTCCCCCACTTTATATAGAATTCTGATGGGTAGATATTGATTTGAGTACCTTCAAGGTGTATCATTCTTTTATAGCTTTCATTCCTTCTGTTGAAAATCACTTGTTAGTCTTATTATTGCTTTTTTTAGTAATGTATTTCTCCCATGCCCCCAACCCCCTACATCTCTGGGTGCTTTCAGATTTTCCCTTTGTTTTTAGCTTTTAGAAGCTTGATCATGATGTGTGGAGGCTTCATCTTCCTTGCTTTCATCCTGATGGTGTGCCAAGAGCTCCATGAATCTGCGACTTGATTACTCTCCTCAACCATTTTCTCTGTAGTCATTGCTTTGCTTCATTCTCTCTCTCCTCTCCTTCTGTACTCTGATAATATGTTGGACATTTTAATTATTTTTCTTATATATATTTCTTTATTTTTAATCTTTTTTTATTCTTCTGTGTTTCAGTATGAAAACTTTTGATCTGTATTTCACTTCACCAGTTAACTATTGTTCTCTGTCTAATTCTTTTATCAAGTTTGTAGTTTTAATTATTTCATTTTGCATTTCTGCAACTTCCATTTGACTTTTTTTGAGATTTCAATACCCTGGTGAAATTTTCCACTTCTTCATCTATTTTCTTCATCTTTCTTTCTATTTTCTTGAACATATTAGTCATGATACTTGAATGTCCTTATTTGATAATTTCAGTATCTAGATAACCTGTGGATCTCTTTTTATTAACTACTTTTTCTCTTGGTGTGAGGTCAGATAGTCCTGGGTTTTGTTTTTGGTTTGTTTTGGCATAGATAGTGTTTTTTGATTCAGTGTCTGATGTTCTATGTGAAAAATGTAGAGACTTGCTTATATCATCTTCCTCAAAGAGCAGAAAGAGTGGATTCCCTTCAGAATCCAATCAGAAATTAAATTCAAGGCTGGATTGCAGTTTTTCTAAGGCTCCATCTGGGTCTCTCTGAACGCTGTTCCTAAGGTGTATCTCCCAAGGAATTCTAATTGAAAGCCCAGGATCTTCACTTGGGCCCCTTTCTTCCAGGGTGTCCAAAACTCAAGTCCCTGTCTCGTAAGTACTGTGACACTGCCAAAAACTCTCTTTGTTTTTCGAAGACGTTCTGCTTGGCTTCGTAGATTCCTTTCCCCATGTAGCTGCAGAAATCAGTCAATGTCATGAGGGGAAACCAGCAGAGGGTGGATGTTGTTCTTTTCCCCCCCTTTCTCACTGGGCTCGCAGCTCAGGTCTCTAATTTATGTCTCTCCAGCCTTGTGGGATGGTCAAAAGTTCTGTTTGTTTTTCTACCTCTTAGCAGGGACATCTGTTTGGCCTTTTCCTGGATTCCCCAGCCTCTTGTTCCATGCTCTGAACGGCCAAGGGCACCAAGGGAAAAAACACTGCAAAATGTCCACTTGACTTCCTGAGCCATTTCTCTCTCCCCAGGATCTTATACTTTCATGCCCTGGTTGCCTTTAGCAGCAATCTGATACCCAGACTTATTCTTTGGTTCAGCTTTTCTCTTTATGTTTAACATATGCTTTGTCTAATTCCAGATGCTCCATCATGCCCCATCATGAATCTTCACGTCCCAGATAAAACAACATCAAAACCACAAACAATTTAGCACCTTCAAGAGGCAATATATGGGAACAATAATAGTAGGAGATCTATAAATCATATGACATGACAGGCAAAATAATAAATAAATTAAAAAACAAGGATATAGTGAATCTCAATAGCAACATTAATTAAATAGAACTAATAGTTGACTGTTTAACTCTGTGACCTAATAACAGAGAATGTTCCTTCTCTTCAAGTCTCTATGGGTTGTTTCCCAAAATTGTCTAGATGAGTGCAAGGAGAATCTCAGTAAATCCTAAAAAGTAGAAATATTACAGACAATATTCTCTGACTATAAGGCAATAAAAATAGAAATTTATAACAAAAATTTAAGAAAATAATTTGAAGTTCTAATTTCTTTCTTAATTCTAGTATTAACTCTAACATTGAAGAGAAAATCTAGGCCAAAATTTCATAGCTGGAAAGTAAAAACAAGATTTTTAGATCCAGAAAAACCTATGCTACGTGGCAAAAACTGTGGTTAGATAAATGATTATAGCCATAAATCTTTAGGTTACTCTGAAAGAAGAAATTAAATTAATATTATTAGGTATTAAGATGATTTTTTTTTGCGGTACGCGGGCCTCTCACTGTTGCGGCCTCTCCCATTGCGGAGCACAGGCTCCGGGTGCGCAGGCTCAGCGGCCATGGCTCACGGGCCCAGCCGCTCCGCGGCATGTGGAATCCTCCCGGACCGGGGCACGAACCCGTGTCCCCTGCATCGGCAGGCGGACTCTCAACCACTGCACCACCAATAGTAGATATTAGTACTTGATAACTATTTATTGAATAAATTAATGAATGATATGATATAATTTACATCTGGAAGGCCTTCAGAAAATCCACTGAAAAACTTTTGCAAATAGTAAGAGAATTTGGCAAGGTTTCACAGTTAATATAATAATAACAAAAAAGACAAAATATCTAGAAATAAGTTTATTATTATGCAGGACTCTAATGATGGACATAGAGAAAGATTTGAAAGAGCAGTAAAAAAATGCCTTACTCTTGAATAAAAAGAATCAATATAGTGGGGGCTTCCCTGGTGGCGCAGTGGTTGAGAGTCCACCTGCCGATTCAGGGGACACGGGTTCGTGCCCCAGTCCGGGAAGATCCTACATGCCGCGGAGCGGCTGGGCCTGTGAGCCATGGCCGCTGAGCCTGCGCTCTGCAACGGGAGAGGCCACAACAGTGAGAGGCCCGCGTACTGCAAAAAAAAAAGAATCAATATAGTGAAGAGGTCAATTTTCCTTGAAATTAATCCACAAGTATAAGGTGATACTAATTAAAATATGTGTATTGGGATAAATTGACAAGGGTTATTTTGGTAAATTTTTACTGAAAAATAATCAGTTGAGAATAATTAGGAATATTCTGGACAGATTACAAGTCATATGAACGTTCATATTTTATGCTTTTATTTATGTTTGAGATCATTTTCTTTAGTATTTAAAGCCATTCTCACTCCCCCATCTGACCTGCTTAGGAAGCCAAAAGAAAAAAGGGCCACACATATCATAGGAGAGAATTCAAAGAAAGAAAGAACAGTCTATAGATTCTCAGGCCATAAGGAGTTTAAGTAAAATAAATTCAGAAGAATAGCATCGGAGCTAGTGACTAGGAGGATGATGCAAGTTCAGTGTGCTGTGGGGAATAGTATTCTGGGGCCTGTGGGGTAAAGAAGTAGAGACTGAAGGTAGGTTACACCTTCAAGGAGCTTGATCAAAAGGGGAAGGAGAGAGAGGAATTAGAATACAAACGGATTGGGGATAAGTAATGGAAGTGTTGTGTTTTTTTTTTGTTTTTTTTTTTTTTTAGGTAGGATAGACCTGAATATGTTTAAAAGCTGTAAGAAAAGATTCGGTTTTGGCTATCTCCATATGTAGATAAATAGGGGCCAACCAGGCCATGAGGTGGGTGCAAGAGTTAGGAAGCACCAGCTGGAGGAGGGCTGAGCAGGGCTGGCCTCTGGGCTGCAGAACAAAGAAAAATGTCTTCTGAAGAGGGGAGAGAAAATCAAAGGCAGGCAGATTTTCAACTTTAATGAATCTAAAGGGAGACTCCTGTTTCAAGGCAATAGGATAAAAACAGTGTAAATAAAGCTGTCATGAAAGGCATTAAAATGGACCATGGGAATTAGATCCTGGAGAAATTGCCTGTGCGTTGAGAACATAGCTACCATGCTTCTTATAGAGCTCCTGTTGCCCTGCAGAGAAGGAACAATTAAGGGTGCCAACCTGGCTGGGTAAATAAAGATGTTGAAGATATTGAAGAAAGAGATTGCCACAGATAGAATAAGGTCCCCAAGGACATGAGGTGGATTGGCATCCTGACCACAGGTTGAGTAATTAACTTCATTAACACCGTGCAAACCATCCATGGGACTCTGAGCCAAGGAGATTAGGCTTAAAGGCATTTTTTATGTGCATAGATACAAGAGCTCCAGGGGGAAAATTCAGCTTGCTTCAAGAGTCTGAGGGGAAAAAAAAATATATGCATTAAAAAGTTTGCATTTTGTGTTTTTAAAAATCCCCAATTTTCTTAACCATTTCGAAAAGTATGGTCAAATAGACTTCATATAATATTTGTGTTTAAATGACCTTTTAGTAGTTTTTAAATGGTTATTATTCTTTCCAACTGAAAGTATATTTTCTAACGTGGCCTTCTCTGTACCAGTCCTCCAAAGTGCTCTTCTTAATTTCCATTTAATGAAAATCTCTACATTTATAGGTTTGTATTTTCTTTGGCTTTAAGTTAATCCTTCAAGGAAAGTGTTAACTCTCTCAGGCTACTGGAACTTTGCTTTTTGGAACTGTTATGTTTACTGTTAGGGAGTAACTTTGGCACCAGGGAGAACTTGGCTCAATAGATATTTTCAACAAAATTACTGATATAATAAATTTTAATCAGGAGATTTGGAGTAAAAATCTAGACTTAAAAATGATCTAATATTTAAAGGCAGAATAATTAAATTTGTGATTTATGTTTTGTTTTTTTAGTGTTTCTCTGAGAGGTCCTGTGCTTCATTGAACTTAGAGTCACTGGTTCCATGAAATCCAGTATTATTTAAAATCACAATCTAGTATACTGATGAAACTGTCTGGGTTGATAAGTTAAATATCTGGTTTCAGAAAGAAAATAAACTGAATAGGGAGAGCAAAAACAACAAACAAAAAACCAAAATTCACGCTATGGATTATTTCCTTACCTTTTCTTTTCCTTCATTTTGGATAAAACACTTGATAAAAGGCAGGAACTTTTTCTTAGGAACAGTGTCATTTGCAGTGGATTCTTAGTTATTAGATGCTCATTTACCTGAATTATTACTGTTTTGCAAATAGTAATTTACGAAGCAGAGTTAATCATCTAAACTTTGAAATTAGCTCTCCAAAATCATAAAGGTTTATTCAAAATTTTTATTGGGACCTTCTATGTGTCTCCCATTTTTGCCAGTGCCGTTCTATTTTTTGTCTCTCTAGAACTGCGTAACAGGTTTTCCTTACTTTGTAAACTTTGACATACATGTATAAAGAAAATATGTTGTATACTTATTTCATACTATTTCAAAAAATATTTTTATTATTTTGCCTTAAAGTTTCAATTAAGGATCTGGAAAGAGATAAATAGTTAATGATTTGGATTTTGAACCAGTGCTGCATTTTAGAAAAATATGACCTCTTGCTATCTGTTAATCACACTGATAACTTGGAAATGAGTAGAAAATTCATATTTTTATTCATTCACATAACGAATGATATCTGATATATGGTTCACGCTAATGAACATTCCACGGTCCTGCACCGATTCCCACATATAGTATATCAATGTCTGACATAATCAAAACCTTACAGTAAAAATCAAAGAATCTATTTATAACTATATTTTAGAAAATCAGCAAGCTATAAAATCTATTTGATTGAAGCAGATTACAAACACTGGTTATTGTACCATCGAATTAATCAACGTATCAAAAAATTATAGATTAAGAACTGCTTGGCCTAAGTCTCTGTTTCCAGCCAGAATGGAACTAAGAGTATGTTTTCATGAATGTGTAGCACAGAGTAACTCTCCCCCTCTTCCGTATCCTCTTTTCTGTTTGTCCCTGAGCAGAAAATTACCCGGTAGGCACTAGTGGTCTATGTAGCTGTTTTGGGAAGGATTTATGCCTGTTGACTTCAAAAGGGTTGGAAGTATAACCTTCCTCTGAGGAGAGAAAAGTCGGATACGTGAAAGGAATGACTTCTCTCTGGACGGATTTATTGACTCAATCAACAAATGAAACTTACGTATTTGGTATTTACCATGCATGCAACTCTCTGCAGTGTGGCAGTGCGTATAAGGTTTATAAGCTAAATTGTGTTCCATGTACTTGCAATTTATTTGGACAAATGAATGTGAGGATTATAACTGATATATTTCCTATTCTGCCTCCGCTTTCATTTGTCTGCCTTAGACCTGGGATCCTATCCCACTGTGGCCAGCTAGGCATTGTTCAAAGGAAGGGTCTCACTGAATAGCTGTAAGACAGGAAAAAAACTGGGAAAATAAGTAATAGGGCAGAAGCAGCTGCCTACCCCACCACCATATAAGCTAAGATTGCTAAACTGTGGAGGGGAATAGAGAGCTAGAGAATCAGAGAGGTCTTAGAACTAACATTGAAAAGGGAAAATATTACAGCGTTTCTTATTCAATTTAGGAATGTAAGGCTGAGAATAGATCGAATGCCTCTCCATATGGAATGTTAGGAAGTAGTAGCCTCACAGATGTGTCCTTGCCAAATAAATGCCAATAGGTAGTGAGAGGCTCTTGGGAGATTATCAATGACAGAAAGGACAAAGGGTAGCTGGGAGAAGTTGGGCACTTCTGCTGGTCTCACCTGGGCTTACACAGAGCAGTCCTTTGGTGGTGGCTTGATTGGGGGGGGGCGGTTCTAAGGTGACCTCACTCACATGCCTGCAGTCTGGGTGTTCCCTGTTGCCTATGATCATTGATCTAGAAAATCTCTCGTCTTTCAGTAGTTGGTGCCCAGCCTCCTTAAACAGCAGGGGTATTTTCCGAGACTGTGAAAGAAAAGCTAGAAATCTTCTTGAGAATTAGGAACTCTTAAAATAGGCTCTGGAACTCATGCAAAACCACTTTTGTCACATTCTGTTGGTCAAAGCTAGTAAAAGGTCAGCCTAGCTTCAAGGAGTGGTGAAATAGATTCCACTCCTTAATGGGTGAGCTGCAAAATATTTGTGGTCATATTCAATCTGTTACAATCCGTCCCCTGGCTACAATTACTCACGTAATTCCGTATGCAAAATCTGCTTATCTCTTGCACAACAGTCTCATGTCTTGGAGTGTTTAGACCATGCAGTACATTGGCCACAAGTCACCTGTGTCTACTGAACAATTGAAATGTTGCTGGTCCTAATTGAGATGTGCTGTTATTTAAAATATAAGCAAGATTTAAAAAGATTTAGTAAAAAGAATGTGAAGTATCTCTTTAATACTTTTTTATATTGATTAAATGTTTTTCTTTTAGCTTTATGGAGATATGATTGATCTATAACACTGTGTAAGTTTAAGCTATACACCATGATGATTTCATATCTGTACATATTGCAAAATAATTATTGCAATAAGGTTAGTTAACACTTCCATCACCCTACACAGTTATCATTTGTGTGTGTGTGTGTGGTGAGATTTTTAAGATCTACTCTCTTAGCAACTTTCAAGTATATAATACAGTAGTGTTAACTATAGTCACCATGCTATACATTACATGACCAGAACTTATTCATCTTATAAATGAAAGTCTGTACCTTTTGATCACCATCACCCATCTCCTTCGCCTTCCACCCCCAGCCCCCGGCAACCACCAATCTGCTCTTTGTTTCTAAACATTTGGCCTTTTTTTTTTGATTCCACAAATAGGTGAGATTATAAAGTATTTGTCTTTCTCTGTCTGACTTATCTTCATTTAGCATAATTGTCTCAAGCTTCACCCATGGTGTCAGAAATGGAAGGATTTGCTTCTTTTATTCTGAATAATATTCCATTGTATTTTTTTCTTTATCCATTCATCTGCTGAAGGACACTTAGATTGTTTCCATGTCTTGGCTATTGTAAATAATGCTGCAATGAATGTGGGAGTACAGATATCTCTTTGAGATAGTAATTTCATTTCCTTCAGATATTTACCCAGAAGTAGAATTGTTGGATCATATGTTATTTCTTTTTCGGTTTGTTGATTATTTCTTTTGCCTTGCAGAAGCTTTGTAGTTTGATGTTGTTCCACTTGTTTATTTTTTGCTTTTGTTGCAAAAATTACTGCCAAAACCAATGTCAAGGAGATTTTTCCCTATGCTTTCTTCCAGGAGTTTTATACCTTCAGGTATTACATATTTAAGTCTTTAACCAATTTTGATTTAATTTTCATAAGAAGTATAAGATAGGGGTCCAGTTTCATTTTTGTGCATGTAAATATTCAGTTCCCCAACACCATTTATTGAAGAAACTGTCTTTTCTCCATTGACTATTCTTGGCTCTCTTGTCAAATATTAGTTGACCATGTATTTATGAGTTTACTTCTAAGCTCTTTATTCCATTGCTTTATTTGTCTATCCCAGTATAATACTGTTTTGATTACTCTAGTTTGTAATATAGTTTATCAGGAAGTGTGATGCCTCCAGCTTTTTTCTTCTTTCTCAGTATCGCTTTAGCTATTTGGAGTCTTATGTGGCTCCAAATGAATTCTGGGTTGCTTTTCTCTTTCTTTAAAAAATACTTTTGAAATCTTGATAGGAATTGCATTGAATCTATAGACCATTTTGGGTACTATGAACATTTTAACAATATTAATTCTTCCAACACATGAACATGAGATTTTTTCCATTTATTTGCGTCTTGTTCAATTTCTTTCATCAATGCAATGAAAACTGTAGAGAAATTTGTTTCTTGGCTAAATTTATTCCTAAGTATTTTATTGCTTTTGTGCTACTGTAAATGGGATCATTTTCTTTTTTTCCTTTTCAGATAATTCATTGTTAGTGTATAGAAATGTTACCGATTTTTGTATGTTAATTATGTGTCCTGCAACTTCACTGAATTTGTTGATTAGATCTGTGTGTGTGTGTGTGTGTGTGTGTGTGTGTATGTGTATGTAGTCTTTGGGATAGTTTTACACATAAAATTATTATACAAATAGATACAATTTTCCTTTTTCCTTTCCAATTCTGATACCTTTTATTTTTTTATGTTGCCTGGTTGCTGGGCTGGGACTTCCAGTACTATGTTGAATAGGAGTAGTGAGAGTTGGCACCCTTGTCTTGGTCCTGATCTTAGAGGAAAAGCTTTCAATCTTTTACTGTTGAGTATGATCTTAGCAGTGGGTTTGTCATTCATGACCTTTATTATGTTGATGTACTTTCCTTCCATACCTAATTTAAGACTTTTTAGCATGAACAGATGTTGAATTTTGTCAAATGCTTTTTCTGTGTATATTGAGATGATCATATTATTATTTTCTTTCATTCTATATATAGTACATTTATTGATTTATAAATGTTGAGCCATCCTTGCCTCGCAGGGATAAATCTCACTTGATCATGGTGAATGATCCATTTAATGTGCTTCTGAATTTGGTTTGCTAGTATTTTATTGAGAAAAATTTTTATCCATATTCATCAAGGGTATTGGCCTATAGTTTTCTTTTCTTATAGTGTCTATTACTGGCTTTGATGTCAGGTAATGCTGGTCTTATAAAATGAGTGTGGGAATAGTCCCTCCTCTTTGGCTTTTTAGAAGAGTTTGAGAATTGGTATTAATTCTTCTTTAAGTGTTTGGTAAAACTCACCAGTGAGGCCTTCTGGTCCTGGGGTTTTCTTTGTTGAGAGATTTTTAATTAATGATTCAATCTCCTTACTAATAATTCATTTGTTCAGATATTCTATTTCTTCCTGATTCAGTCTTGGTAGGTTTTATATTTTTAAAGGTTTTTCTGTTTCTTCTAGGTTGACCAGTTTGTTAATGTATAGTTGTTCGTAGTATCCTGTTATGATCCTTTGTATTTCTGTGGTATCAATTGTAATGTCTCCTGTTTCATTTATGATTTTGTTGTTTCTGAGTCCTCTCTCTTTTTGCTTTGGATAGTGTAGCTAAAAGTTTGTCAACTTTATCTTTTCAAAGGACCAGCTCTCATGTTTGTTTTCTATTATTTTCCTCTTCTCTGTTTCATTTATTTCTGCTCTAATCTTTATTATTTCTTTTTGTTTTGAATTTTATTTATTGTTTTTTATACAGCAGGTTCTTGTTAGTTATCTGTTTTATACATATCAGTGTATACATGTCAATCCCAATCTCCCAGTTCATCCCACCACCACCACCATCCCTGCCGCTTTCCCTGCTTGGTGTCCACACATTTGTTTTCTACATCTGTGTCTCTATTTCTGCCCTGCAAACTGGTTCATCTGTACCATTTTTCCTAGGTTCCACATATATGCATTAATATATGATATTTGTTTTTCTCTTTCTGACTTACTTCACTCTGTATGACAGTCTCTAGATCCATCCACATCTCTACAAATGACCCAATTTCGTTCCTTTTTATGGCTGAGCAATATTCCATTGTATACATGTTTATTATTTCTTTCCTTCTGCTAACTTTTGGCTCAGTTTGTTTTTCTTTTTCTAGTTTTGTAAGGCATAGAGTTAAGTTGTTTATTTAAATCTTCCTTGTTTCTTAATGTAGCTGTTTATTGCTATAAACTTTCCTCTTAGAACTGCTTTTGCTGCATCTCATAACATGTGGTGTGCTGTGTTTCCATTTGTTGGTCTCATGATACTTTTAAATTTCCTCTTTAATTTCCTCTTTGATCTATTGGTTGTTTAGGAGAGCGTTAATTTCCGTGTATTCATGAGTTTTCCAGTTTTCCTCCTGTTATTGATTTCTAGTTTCACACCATTGTGGTCAGAGAAAATACTTGATATTTCTTTTTTTGTTGTTTTTTTTTTGTGATATGATTTCAGTCTTCTTGAATATACTAAAAATTGTTTTCTGGACTAATGTATGGTTTCTCCTAGAAAATGTTCCATGTATGCTTGAGAGGAATGTGTATTCTGCTCTTGTCAAATATATTGTTTTGTATATGTTTGTTAGGTTTGTTTGGTCTGTAGTGTCATTCAAATCTGCTGTTTTGCTATTGATTCTCTGCCTGGATGAGAATTAAAGTGACCAATTATTATTGTATTAATGTTTATTTCTTCTTTTAGCTCTGTTAGTTTTTGCTTATATATTAGTGCTCTGATATTGGGTACATAAATATTTAGAATTCTTATATCTTCTTGATGAATTGACACTTTTTTATTATATAGTATCCCTTTTTGTCCCTTTTTACCATTTTTAGTTTAAAGTCTATTTTGTCTGATACAAGTATAGCTACCCTTAATTTATTTTGGTTACCATTTGCTTGAAACATCTTCTTTCACTCCTTCATTCTCAGTCTATGTGTGTCTTTCAGGCCAAAGTGAACGTCTTGTAGTTAGCATATTGTAAAATCTTGTTTTTGATTCATTCAGCCATTCTATGCCATTGATTAAATAGTTTAATCCTTTTATGTTTAAAGGAATTATTGATAGGTAAGGACTCACTATTGGTATTTTGTTAGTTGTTTTCTGGTTGTTTTGTGGATCCATTGTTCTTGTTTCTTAGCCTGCTGTCTTTTGGGGGGTATTTTGATGTCTTCTGGTATTAGTATGTTTTGACTTCTTTATCATGTTCTTTTGTGTAATTATTACAGGTTTTTCCCTTGTAGTTACTATAAGGCTTACATAAAATATCTGAAAATTATAACACTCTATTTTAAACTGATAACAACTTAACTTTGATAGTATTCCTAAACTTTACACTTTTACTTCTCCCCCTCAAATTTTAGGTTATTAATGTTACAGTTTACATATTTTTATATTGTACATTCAATAACAGATTATTGTAGTTATGGTTATTTTTTACTACATTTGTTTTTTACCTTCTAAACTAGATTTGTAAGTGAATTGTGCACTACTATTACCATATTACAGAATCTAATTTTGACTATATACTTACCATTACTAGTGAGTTTCATGCTACCTTCTTATGTTTTTATGGTGGGAATTAGCATCCTTTTACTTCCACTCAAAGAATTCCCTTTAGCATTTCTTGTATGACAGATCTAGTGGTGATGAACTCCCTCAGCTTTTGTTTGCTTGGGAAAGAGTTTATCTCCCTTCAGTTCTGAAGAACAGCTTTTGCGAGGTATAGAATTCTTTTTTAACAATTTTTTCTTTCAATATTTTGAATATGTCATCCTATTTTCTCCCGGCCTGAAGAGTTTCTGTTGAGAAATTTGCCATTAATTAATCTTATGGATGTTATCTCGTATATAACATCTCTCTTTACTCTTGCTGCCTTCAAAATTCTTTCTTTATCTTTGACTTTTGACAATTTAATTATAATGTGTCTTTGTGTAGCCCTGTTTAGGTTTAACGTTTTTGCACCTCATGGATTGGATGTACATTTTTCTCCCCATGTTTGGGAACTTTTCAACCATTATTGCTTTAAATATACTTTCTGTCCCTTTTTCTTTCTCTTCTGTCTTTGGAATTCCCATAATGTGTATATGTATGTTGTTTTTGGTTTTTTTTCTCCTGTGACTGGATAATTTCAAATGTCCTATCATCTGGACCATTCATTCTTTCTTCTGCATGGTTGAGTCTTTTGAACTCTCTATTGGATTCTTCAGCTCAGTCATTGTTCTTTTGAGCTCTAGGATTTCTGTTTTTTTTTGTTTGTTTGTTTTTGTGTTTTTTTTGATGGTTTCTTTTTCTTTGTTGAACTTCTTGTTTTGTTCATGCATTGTGTTCCTAATTTTGTTTAGTTGTCTGTCTGTGTTCTTGTAGTTCACTAAACTTCTTTGGGTCCTCCCAAAGAAGGGAGGACCCAAAGAAGTTTATTCTGAATTGACAGTTCATAGATCTCCATTTCTTTAGGGTCAGTTATTGGAACTTTATTAGTTCTTTTTGTTGGTGTCATGTTTACGTGATTTTTTTGTGATCCTTGATTCCTTACGTTGGTATCTATACATTTGAGTAAGTGGTTTCCTCTTCCAGACTTTACGAGTTTGATTTGGCAGAGACAGTTCTTTGCCAGTCAGCTCAGCTTTAATTTCTAGATGTATCTACTGGTAATGTCCTTTGGCAGGTGGGGCTCATTATCAGGGTCTGTTTTGAGACAAGCTCACAGTCTGAGCTCTTAGGTGATGGGGGTAGCTCCTGGCTGAGAACAGTTGGATAGGACTATTGACTTGCTTCTCTGCCTAAGTGAGGCAGTAGGATGGGCTCTGAAGTTGTCTAGGCTCTCTGGTCAGGCTTTCTAGACAACTGGCATGGGTACTATCCAGAAGTAGGCAAGGCTATGAATTAGCTTCCCTGCACTTGCCCTTGCCAGGACAGGCCGCATGACCTGCCTGGCTCATTGTTTGGGGACCTAAATCAGGCAAACCTATGCACTGAATTCCCTGGTCAGACAGGGCCACTGGTTTTGCTCTGCAGATGGAGAAAGCCACAGTCTATGCTCTCTGTTCAAGTGTCACTGTAAGCATGGTTAGATGGGTTATGCAGCTTCCTGTGTGCTTTGGTTAGGTTCCCTGGTCTGAGAGGCTGAAGGCTGTATTCAGCAATGGGTGGGGCTACAAATTAGTTTCCTGGGCAGAGCAGAAAAACCAGCTCCAAGGCCAGGAAGGCTCTTTCTTTGTGGTCTTGACTAAAGCCAATCTGCAACCCAAGTTCTGTGGCCAAACAGGGCCACTGGCTTTGCTCTGCAGACAGTCAGCTCTGTCTGTCTGGACTCTCTGCTCAAGCATTGCTGGGCTATACAGCTTCTAGGCTTTCTGGCCACACTTTCTGGGCAGATGAGGCTTGAAACTACACCCAGTAGTGGGTGGGGCTATGAATTAGCTCTCCTGCCTGGGCAGAGCAGGGGAACCCTCAAGCCAAGGAAAGCTCTTTATCTTTTGTCTGTTGGTTTTCACTTATGATATTGCCTTTCCTTGTGTACCTGATTTTATCCAACTTTGTGATAATAGTATTGATATATTAGAAATTGTCTGGAAAAAGTTTTGATGACTTTCATATGATATCATCCTTCACAGAGGATTTTCGTTGGCTTTCTCAGGATACATAAGGGTCCTACAGGTTCAGAAATATTTAAAGTCAAGAGTTAAGCTTCCTGGGCCCAACAGATGATAGGTTGCATGTTCAAGAGAGGATTGGGTTTGCTTATTCCAGCTTACTTTATGGGTATCACCCTTTGGAGTGGGTACGTTATCAATGTTCCCTCTTCTAGCAAGTTCCTGATTTTGACTTTTATTTCTGCAGTCCCATAAGGCCATCAAAAGCACTGCTCAGCCTGTCAACTACTCCTACAGGAATGGACAATATTCTTAGGATAAGTGTGTTTTGAGTGCCTGAGCTTATATCTCTGTCTCTGATTTCTTGTCTTCTCCCAGATCTTGGGCCAGCAAATCCTGGGGTATCTTTAAGCTCATTGATGTCTCTGAGAAGATTTTGTCTATAGCCCTATGTTTATCATTGATCCTCAGGTTTACATGTGGCATCATGTTACTACTTTTTTCTTCATCTTCGAGTTAAGAATTACATTTATAACTCTAAACATATGATAAAATTCAGAGTGTTAAGGAAATATGTCCACAGTGACATCAGCATACAAGTTCATAAGGCTATTTTAATTAGACAGCTTCACAAATATCTTAATCATGCACATCTTTCTTCCATATGAATTATAAGATTTCCTCCCAGGAATTGTTTAAAATGTCAAACATCATCTAGAATTTATGCAAAAAAACTTGAGATACTGAAATATGCAGATTCTTTAGGAAAACGAGTAAAAATTTGTAGTAAACTATAATATAGTACTAGTATCTAAATTTAGAATTTGGGGCATTCTTATTAGCTCTTTGAACGTTTCTAGATCGTTGGATGGTACTGTTTTATATACTTGAATTAAATTTCTTTCCCTTTTTGAATTAAACCTATCTCTTTCATTCAAAAAGAGCTTAAATATTTCATCCTATATTTAAAAATCTTTAGTTTAAATTCCATTGCAGTAGCTACAGATCAAGTAAATGGAATTTTAGGAGGAATGTTCACTGTCTACTTCTAATGAGCGAAATACTGCAATGCTAGCTGGACAAGGCAGAAAATCAGGAAGCTACTTACCATAATAAGAAGTGAGGATCAAAATAGGAGATTGGACTTGCCACTACTTCTGAATATCATATGTGGTGAACCCCAGAGGCTCTGTCTCTTTTAGCGATGCTTTAGCACAAGATTGTCTTACATGGAAGTATATTGTAAATGTTACATGATTCCCAATATAGCATCAAGCTGAAGTCCTGGAAAAGCTTCTATTTATATCTTAGAAACAGCTTTTAACAGGAAATGGTATGCCCTGCTGACCAGACTTCTCATAACCTTCATGAGACTACCTTCTCTGCAGTGGCACAGGGATACCTAGGGCTTACTTGTTAAAACAAAACATATAACAGAATGATTATGAAATATAATTAAGACATAAAAGGGGGAAGGTAGAATTACTACCAACTATTGTAGATCCCCAAACTCAGAGGTTTGAACTGAGACATCACATTCATTTAAAACAAAGCTTATTCTGCAGGAGGATCTTGAGAGCATTCAGCCTCGTGTTTCTCTTGCTCAGTCTCAGTCAGTTCCTTTAAATTTTGCCCGACTGTTGGTTCTCTTAAATAAAGCTGAAGTCAGCTGCTGAAGTATAACGATAAGTTTGTTCCAAATAAGTCATGTCTTGACTTAACTACAGTAAGAAAAATGTACACTATCGTGACACATTGTTGGCTATATCAGATTTAAATAGAATAGAAGCTATCAGTCAAAATCTGTTGGTTCCTAAAACTATAATTTTACAAGAAATGTAATCAGAACTTATTTAAGATAAGAGTTTGGACCAATATTTGCTTCCAACTCTTTTTCCCTACACTGATCTACTTTTCCTTCTTTTAGAATGAATGGTTTAAGAATCACAAGTCTCTGTGATTTGAGATGATTTGAGTAGGGTGTGAAGGAATATCTAAAAGCTTGGAATTTTTGTTTCATCAAAAATATTTGAATTGAAACTTCTAAAATATTTCAAAAGATAAGAATGAAAAACAGAATGGAAATATCCCTGTAGGTTTTTACATGTAAGTGATCATGATTAAAAACTAAGCAAGAGAAAAGATAAACCAGTGAAATAAAGAGTTAAATTCTGAGCCCAGTTTTCAACAAATGTGTAGATGCTAGAAGTTTCTAGGGAAGAATGTGTACCTTTTATGAAAAACAGTTGGGAAGAGAGGGTTAAGCAAAAGAAACCATTTGGGTGAATGGAAATTGGTACAGCCACTATGGACAACGGATAGAGGGTCCTCAAAAAGTCAAAAATAGGGTTGCCATATGATCCAGCAATCCCACTTCTGGACATATATCGAGACAAAACTATAATTCAAAAAGATGCGAGCACTCTTATGTTCATAGCAGCACTATATACAATAGCCAAGACATGGAAGCAACCTAAATGTCCATTGACAGATGAATGGATAAAGAAGATGTGGTATATACACACACACACACACACACACACACACACACACACACACAATGGGATATTACTCAACCATTAAAAAGAATGAAAAAATGCCATTTTCAGCAACATGGATGGACCAAGAGTTTATTATACTAAGTGAAGTAAGTCAGAAAGAGAAAGACAAATACCATATGATATCATTTATATGTGAAATCTAAAGTATGACACAAATGAACTTATCTAAGGAATAGAAACAGACTCACAGATATATAGAAGGGACATATGGTTGCCAAGGGGAGTGGGGGTGGGGGAGTGATGGATTTGGAGTTTGGGATTAGCAGATGCAAGCTATTATATATAAAATGGATAAACAACAAGGTCCTACTGTATAGCACAGGGAACTATATTCAATACTCTGTAATAAACCATAATGGAAAGGCATACAAAAAAGAATATGTGTGTATAACTGAATCACTTTGCTGTACAGCAGAAATTAACACAACGTTGTAGATCAACTACACTCCAATAAAGTAAATTAAAAAAAAGAGAAACCACTTGGGAGGAATGGTTTTGTGATGTATACACCAATGAAATTTCAGCATGTGGAAAGTTCATAGTTATTCTTTTTTTTTTTTTTTTGCGGTACGCGGGCCTCTCACTGTTGTGGCCTCTCCCATTGCGGAGCACAAGCTCCGGACGCACAGGATCAGCGGCCATGGCCCACGGGCCCAGCCGCTCCGCGGCATGTGGGATCTTCCTGGACCGGGTCACAAACCCGTGTCCCCTGCATCGGCAGGCGGACTCTCAACCACTGCGCCACCAGGGAAGCCCCATAGTTATTCTTAATAGTCACATGAAAATGAAAGATCGGTGCTCAGGTCCGGGTAAACTCTGTTAGGTCTAGAGAGCTGGTCAGTATGACATCTTTATTTTTCTGCTTCCCTGTTCCTCTTCTTATGCTTTAACGTATCAACTCTAAATCTTCTTAAGAAACCTATGAGGCAGAAACTATTTCAGAGATAAGGAAACTAAAGCACATGAGGGGTAAAGTTCTTTGCCCAAGATCAAATGACTATAATTGGTAGCCTAACTCCAGAACCTACTTCTTCACCACTTACAGCAGACTCCTGGCTACATACCATGCTCAGCCTCGGTGACTGCTAGACCATGTAGGGGCTCTTGCTGCATCTTTTGTAATCGCTTCGTATTGCTTAAGATTCAGAGAACCTTTTGGCCTTAGTGAACAAAACTCATTTGCCTTTGTATTTTCTGACCTTTGCAAATAATTAAAGACTCCCCTCATATTCCATTTTAAGGAAAAGGCATTTTATAGACAACTATAAAAATCTCATACATTGCTATGTTTGATACATTCTGTCATTTAATCCTTGAAGGAACATGAAGTTAGTATTATCATTTCCATGATAAATTTCAGTGCAGACTGGGGATTTAAACCCAGTTCTTTCAGATTTCAAAGCAAGTATTCTCTTGCAAATTATTACAAAGAAAATTTAAGTTTATATTGATTATAAAGGATGAGATATTTACAATATTGAATACCTCTGCGGGGAGCTATCCAAGTAAGGCTGTGTCTAGAGGTGGAGTCTGACTGGGCAGTTTGTATAAATTCCCCTGCTGGCAGGCGGATGAACCACTCATTTAGAGATGGAAGAACTATTGTGCAATTCCTGTAGAAATACTATGCTTATATTTTCCCTTCTCCTAAGAAAAGAACAAAAGGATAAACCAATCTGTGGTTAAACTCGGTTGATAATATCTTCTGCACTCTGGTTTAGATGGCATTTCTGATATCACAATTCTCTCAGTGAAGACATACTTATAGGAGACACTAGCAAGGGTCTTAATAATGCTCAGAAATGTACAGTCCTACACACACACACGGAAGCACTAAGGTAGAAAGAAATGAAAAACTCAGATGGCTTTCAGAGGAAGAGTGCTTAAAAACAAAGGAGAGTCACTGCACTTGGCTTCCGAAGAATACAGTTTCTTAGAAAGCTGTTGGACAAAAATGGGGAATGACTGACTGATGAGAAAAATGGTATGAATTGTATCAGGTTGATTTGGTGGCAGCAGCTCAACTCTTGTGCAGATGGAGCAAAAATGGGAGTAAAAATAGAGTTGCAGGAGCCCTGAAGGCAAAATTGATTATGAGGCAAAACTGTTAGCTTTCTCATAGAATATTTCTTGCCAAGATCACAGTTAGAGACTTGCTGGATAGGCGTCTGCTCAACTCTATCAACAAATTCCTAGCATTGCATCAGATCACAGGCCAAGTGTGATAAAGGTGTGCTTTTGCTTTTTATCAGATAATGAGATGCACATGCTATCGGGAGACCTTAGAACTAACAACATTCTGTCATTTCAAAATATATACTGTCCTCAGAAGAAAAGGACTGTAGCAGTTGCTAAGCAAGGCTATCTACCTTGGAAGGTTCTCCCAGGCTCCTAGGTCTGGCATATGGTAGACATTTTAATGTGTGTGAAAATGTTGGTTGTTGAAGTGTTTCATAATGGTATTATTAGGTGTAAACTAATTTTTCTCTATACATCCTGTTAACCATAATCCATGAAATCAAAACCAGCAAGAAGGTCTAATTTTAACCTATTCAATGCCAGCTTGATTATATACATATGTATATAATCATACACACACATATATACGTGTGTGTGTGTGTGTGTGTGTGTGTGTGTATATATATATAGTTTCAATGGAAAATATTTTCAACTCAAGAGGCTATAAATAAATAAGATAGTCTGGGAACTGCTATTTTTCAGTAATTGTTCTGGGCTTACTCAGAAATGATTAAGAAACTGCAATCCCACTCCTGGACATATATCCAGAGAAAACCATGACTCAAAAAGATACATGTACGCCAATGTTCATTGCAGCACTATTTACAATAGCCAAGACATGGAAGCAACCTGAATTTCCATCGACAGATGAATGGATAAAGAAGATGTGGTGTATATATACACAATGGAATATTAATCAGCCATAAAAAGGATGAAATAATGCCATTTGCAGCAACATGGAGAGACCTAGAGATTATCATACTAAGTGAAGTAAGCCAAAGATAAATATCATAGGATATCGCTTATATGTGGAATCTAAAAAAATGATAAAAGTGAACTTACATAGAAAACAGAAATAGAGCCACAGATATAGAAAAGAAATTTATGGTTAAAGAAGGGGAAAGGGGGGGAAGGGATAAATTAGGAGTTTCGAATTAACATATATACACTACTATACATAAAATAGATAACCAACAAGGACCTACTAGGTGGCATAGGGAACTATACTCAATATTTTGTAATAACCTATAAGGGAAAAGAATCTGAAAAAATTGTTATATATGTATGTATAACTGAATCACTTTGCTGTACACCTGAAGCTAACACAACATTGTAAATCACTGTACTTCAAAGCAAAAAAAAAAAATCTTTCAGGAAATTACATTCTAATGGGAGAAATGAAAACAAGTAGCTTGGACACAAGTTCTAAGGGAGCACAGAGGAAATGCTCTCAATACAAGTTGGGTTTCAGGGAAGGAAAATACATCTGAACATGTCTTGAAGAATGCTAGGCTGACAATGATGGGGAAAAGGGTATTCAAGGTGCATGGGAGAGATGAGAAAATGCGCAAAGTTTGAAAGAGGCTGGTGTGTACAGGGAGCCTTATGTAGTTTACAACCTTATGCAATTGTAAATGGGATTTGTTTTCTTCATTTCCCTTTCTGATAGTTCATTATTATGATGACAGTGTATAGAAACACAACTGGTTGCTGTATATTAATTTTATATCCTGCAGTTTTACTGAATTCATTTATTAGTTCTAATAGGTTTTTGGTGGAGTCTTTGGGGTTTCTCTCTAGTGTCATGACACCTTTAAATAGTGATAGTTTTATTTCTTCTTTTCAAATTTGGATTCATTTTACTTCTTTTTCCTGCCTGATTGCTCTGGCTAGGATTTACAGTACTATGTGGAATAAGTGATTAGAGTGGGCATCCTTGTCTTTTTCCTGATCTTAGAGGAAAGGCTTTCAGCTTTTCACTGTTGCGTATGATGTTAGCTGTGGCTTTGTCATATATGGCTTTAACTATGTTAAGGTCCATTCACTCTATACCCACATTTTTGAGAGTTTTTATCATAAGTGGATATTGATTTTAGTCAAATGCTTTTTCTGTGTTTACTAAGCTGATCATATGATTTTTATCTTTTGTTAATGTGGGATAACACTTTGATTGACTTACACACATGTTGAATCATCCTTGCATCACTGTAATAAGTCCCACTTGAACAGGTTTGTGATCCCTTTAATGTATTGTTGAATTTGATTTTCTAACATTTTGTTAAATATTTTTGCATCTATGTTGATCAGGGATATTGGCCTGTAATTTTCTTTTTTTGGTTGTGTCTTTGTCTGGTTTTGGTATCAGGATGATGCTGGCCTTGTAAAATTAGTTTGGAAGACTTCTTCAGTTTTCTGGAATTGAGAATAATACGTATTAACTCTTCTTTAAATGTTTGGTAGAGTTCAAATGTGAAGCTGTTTGGTCCTTGAGATTTGTTTGTTGGGAATTGTTTAATGATTCAATTTTATTAGTAGTAATAGGTATATTCAGATTTTCTATTTGTTTATGATTCAGTCTTGGAAGGTAGTATGTTTCTAGGAATTTATCCATGTCTTCTAGGTTGTCCAATTTGTTGGTGTATATTGTTTGTAGTAGTCTCTTATGAGCCTTTGTGTTTCTGTGGTGTCAGTTGAACACTTTGAACTTTATCATTTCTTTTCTTCTACTAATTTTGGATTTTGTTTATTCTTCTTATTCTAGTTCCTTTAGGTATAAAGTTAGGTTGTTTATTTGAGATTTTTCCAGGGGTAGGCTTGTATCAATATGAATTTCCCTCTTAGAACCACTTTTGCTGTGTCCCATAGATTTTGGAATGGTGTACTTTCATATTCATTTGTCTTAAGGTTTTTGTTCATTTCCTGTTTGATTTCTTCATTGATCAATCGATTATTTAATAGCACATTGGTTAGCCTCCACCTCTTCGTGTTTTTTCCAGTTTTCTTCTTGTAATTGATTTCTAGCTTCATACCACTGTTGTCATGAAAGCTGCTTGATATGATTTCAATCTTCTTAAATTATTGAAACTTGTTTTGTGACCTAACATGTGACCTACCCTGGAGAATGTTCCATGTGCACTTGTAAAAAATGTATATTTGGCAGATTTGGGATGGGATATTTTGTATACATCTATTAAGTTCATCTGATCTAATGTTCATTTAAGGCCAATTTTCCCTTGTTGAATTTCTTTCTGGATGATCTGTCCATTGATGTAAGTGTAGTGTTAAGGTTCCCTACTATTGTTCTATTGTCAATTTTCCCTTCATGTCTGTTAACATTTGCTTACATATTTAGGTAGTTTTTTGTTGGGCACATAAATATTTACAAATATTATATCCTCTTGTTGGATTGACATTAGGAAATGCCCTTCTTTGTCTTTCGTTACATTGTGTTTTAAGGTTTATTTTATCTGATTTAAGTATTACTAACCCAGCTTTCTTTTCATGTACATTGCATGGGATATCTTTTTCCATCTCTTCACTTTCAGTTTGTATGTGTCTTTAGATCTGAAGTGAGTCTCCTATACATAACATATAAGAGGTTCTTGGGTTTTTTAAATTTATTCAGCCTCTCTATGCCTTTTGATTGGAGAATTTAGTCCAATTCCATTTGAAGTAATTATTGATAGGTATGTGCTTATCACCATTTTGTTAATTGTTTTTTGGTTGTCTTTGTAATTCTTCTCTGTTCCTTTCTTCTTCTCTTATTTTATTCCCTTACAGTTTGATGTTTTCCTTTAGCATTATGTTTGGATTCCTTTCTCTTAATTTTGTGTCTCTATTATGTTTTTGGTTTGTGGTTACCATGAGATTCATATATAATAATCTATATAAAACAGTCTATTTTAAGTTGATAGTTGCTTATGTTCAAATGCATTCTAAAAGCACTCTATTTTTACTCTCCCCATATTTTATGTTTTTATGTCATGTTTTACACCTTTTCATTTTGTGTATTCTTTAACCACTCATAGTTATAGCTGATTGTACTGCTTTTGTCTTTTAACTTTTATAATAGTTTTATAGTTAGTTGATTCAATACCTTTACTATATATTTGCCTTTATCAGTGAGATTTTTTCTTTTATATTTTCTTATTTCTAGTTATGGCCTTTTTTTTTTTCTACTTAAAGAAGTCTCTTTAACGCTTCTTGTAATACTGGTTTAGTGGTGATGAATTCCTATTGTTTTTTGCTTTTCTGGGAAACTCTTTTATCTTTCCTTCAATTCTGAATGATAACCTTGCTGGATAGAGTATTCTTGTTTGTAGTTTTTTCCTTTCAGAACTTTGCATATATCATGCCACTCCTGCTGGCCTGCAAAGTTTCTGCTGAAAAATCTGGTTATAGGCTTATGGAGGTTCTCTTATACATAATTAGTTGTTTTTCTCTTGCTGCTTTTAAATTTCTCTGTCTTTAACTTTTGACATTTTAATTATAATGTATATTACTGTGGATCTCTTTCGGTTCATCTTGTTTGAGACTTTCTATGCTTCTGGACCTGGATGTCTGTCACCTTTCTCAGGTTAGGTAAGTTTTCAGCCATTATTTCTTCAAATAATTTTTCTGCCCCTTTCTTCCTTCCTCCCTTTCTTCCTCTTTTTCTCCCTTCCTTCCATCCTTCGTTCATTCCTTCCTTCTTTCCTTCTTTCTCTCTCTCTCTCCCTCCCTCCCTCCCTCCCTCCCTCTCTCTTCTTGTCTTTCTTTCTTCTCCTTCTGAGATCCCTATACTGTGAATGTTAATATGCTTGATGTTGTCCTACTGGTCTCTTAAACTATTCTAATTTTTTTTAATTCTTTTTTTTTCTTTTGTGATTGTGTGATTGCCACTAATCTGCCTTCCAGATTGGTGATTCATTCTTATGTATCATCTAATCTGCTTTTAATTTTCTTTAGTGTATTTTTCATTTCAGTTATTATATTCTTCAGCTCTGATTGGTTCTTTCTTATATTTTCTGACTCTTTGTTGAAGTTCATACTGTGTTCATTCTTCTTCTGTGTTTGATGAACATTGTTATACCATTACTTTTAATTATTTATCAGGTAGATTACTTATCTCCATGTCATTAAGGTCTTTTCCTGATGTTCTGTCTTGCTCTTTCATTTGGTACATTTTTCTTTGTTTCCTCATTTTGCTTGGCTCTCTGTGTTTGTTTCTATATATTAGGCAAAACTGTTATCTCTCTCAGTATTGAAGGAGTGGCCTTGTGTGGGTGATGATCCTTTTAATTCAACCCTGCCCTAGCACTTTTTCTCTAGAGTCTTTGTGGTTGTCTGTATAACCTTATTTATTCTTGATATGTCCTTGTTGTTGAGAGTGTGCCCAGATCTGTCAGTGTTCCAAGGAGAGGAATCTCATTTTGCACCTAGTTTCAGGCTGATGGGAAGCCAGGCCCTCAGGCATCAACTTTTAAAGTATGCATATATATATATATATAATATATATTCATTCTGTGGAGCCACAATCCTAATTCCTGATGGCCTACTGATCAAAAGATCTCAAGATGTCCCCTAGACAATAGCTGCAAAAACTGGGGCTACTGATTCGTGTATAAGCTTTTTTCTGGGAAGTCTCCTCAAGGCATAGTGAGATCAAGTGTGTTTGAAAGGTTGGTGCCTTCCTGCTTATCTTCCTGGAAGTGGGAGGCTCTAGATGTGTAGGAAACCTGTAGCCTGTCTCTCAGGGTAAAGCTTCAGGATAAGTAAATAGGCCATTTTCATAGGAAGACTGGGGTTGTGCTTCGGTCTATTGTCTGTGCAGTGCCCTGGGGGTGGTGGCCTACCAAGAGCTATCTTTCCCATTGTGGCATTCCCATAGAGGTCAGGAACACAAGCCCCCTTGGCCACCAGGGCCAGGCAATCAAGGGGTGTCCCCTGAGGATTGGGCTGACCAACTGGCTTTAACTAGGTAGCTGGAGAGTGGGTGGAACTTGCTGTCTTGCTTCAGAAAGGCAGCAGGAAAATGACTTGAATGCGTGTACCCGTGGGCTTCAGCAATGGAGAAGGAGGGTGTTTTGTCTGTGTGCATGTGTTGGCTTTAAGCCAGGAACAGGAGAATGTTGTGGCTGCTTACGTTCACTAGCCCCAGCCATGGGGCAGGGGAGTGTTGAGTTGGCTTTAGGTTGGGAGAGGATTAATGCTGCAGCCACTCACACTTGCCAGTCCCAGCCAAGAGAGCAGCCACCTGCACTTGCACAGAGACTTTAGCTATGGAGTAGCGGAATGTTGTGACTGTTCACACCCATTCACCCTAGTCAGGGAACAGGGGAATGCTGCGACTGCTGGAGTCCTCCAGCTTCAGCAAGGGGGCCAGATAGTGCCACAATCACTCCTGGACCACCTCCCCACCTCCTGGGAGCAAAAGTGGCACCAACCAGCACCTCTGTCTCCGGGGAGTGTTGTTATCATCCCCTGATCTTCCAGCCAATGCTGTTAGATTTGCAAATGACTCTTTTTCCTGCGTAGTCTTAGCACTTTTCAACAGCTTCTATTTCTCTGGGTCTTGGGGCAAGTGGGACCATGTGTGAGCCCTTTAAGAGGAGAGTCTCCGTTTCCTATAGCGCTTGGATGTCAGCCTCATTAGTTTTCTAAGCCAGAAATTTGGGGCACTTGTTTCTCTGGTGTAGATCCCAGGGGTTGGGGTGTAAATCCATTGCTCCTGGGAGAAAAGTACCTGTCTGGTGAGATCCCTCCCTATTGTGTGCTGCCACATTGGGGGTGGGATTTTTGGCAAAAGCACTCCTCTATCTCTTACCCATATTGATGTGGTCCTTTTTATCCTCTGTAGTGGAGTAGGTGTTCAGCTAACTCTCAGATTGTTTTCAGAGGGAATTGATCCATATGTAGCTATGTATTTGTTATATCCATGGGAGGAGGTAAATTTAGGCTCTTCCTCTTCCACCATCTTGAATTATCAGAGCCCAGTTTGGTCTTTCTTTATTGCAAAGTGCAGAAGCAAGAAAAGGCAAAAATTTTATGGCTGGAGAGAGATGTAATGAATAGGCCAATGAGGACATTTTTGCTAGAAAGTTTATATTTCATATTTTTAAAATCATGAGAAGCCATTAAAGGGTGTTAAGTAGTGTGGTCAACATACCATGTTTGTATTTTAGATTGGCTGGCCACTTTAGCTGCAGTAGAGAATGAATTTGAGAGGACAAGACTGGAGACTGACTGAGCAAGAAATAGAAAAAAATAAATAAACCAAGCAAGTCAGAACTTTCTCTAGATGTCTAAAAAAGGTATATTGGTTAATATGACACAGAACTCTATACCACGTGGCACATCTTAAGAGTGATGATAGCCTTCCATATTTTCTGTGTATTTGAGGCCTGGGCATTAGGCAAAGGTCACTGTTAACTTCCCTAATTATTCATAGACCTTATCTACTTTTCATTAGGTGACACATATAAACGCCCAACAATAAGGTACTAGAACTTAGCCAATCTGCTGGCCTAAATGCTGGCCACACCAAATTGTTGTCTGCTCCCCACTCATGTGATTATCTATGCCTCTGCTCATGTTGCTTTCACCACCTGAGTTTATTCCCTTCCTTTCCTAGAAAAGTCCACTACTTTATCATAACACTCCCTCCATAAAGCCTCTTATTTCTTCCCTTGACCATCTTCTTCTTGTGTCACATGACTGCCTGTAAATGTTTCTATTGTAATGTTACCTCTTACTGATTTCTTTCTAAGGGTCAGGTACAATGCAAAGTACTTTTCACAGACATACAATCTTGTAGTAATCCTAGCATTCACCCCAGATTACACTTGGAGAGACTGAGAGTCTCACAGACATGATGTAATGTGCTCAAGATCTGGTGGTTAAGAAGTTAAGACCAAGGTTTGAATCTAAGTATATCGACCTCCAACACTTACATGGTTTTACTAATGCCAAACTATTCTATTTCTTTCTTATCTTTTATACTGTAAGAAATTTGAGAACCAAAATGACCTCTCTCTCTCTCTCTCTATATATACACACACACACACACACACACACACACACACACATACACATACCCATGATGCCTGTCAAGTAAATAGTGGGTGCACAAAAACTGTCGTTTGAATGAATGAATGTTTAGAGCAATACCACTAGTGCTAGGTAGGTACTGCAGTAGCTAGAATTCCACATAACTGAAATTGGGCAGCATAGTGCCAAATCAACTTTTTAAGAATAAACTGAAGCATAATGTCTTCTGGGTCCATCCCTGTTGTTGCAAATGGTAGGAATTTATTCTTTTTAAAGGCTGCATAATATTCCATTATATGTATGTATCACATTTTCGTTATACATTCATCTGTCAATAGACATTTGGATTGTTTTCATATCTTATATTCTAAAAAAATGTTGCCATCAACATGTGAGTGCAGATATCTCTTTGAGATCCTGATTTCCATTCTTTTGGTTATATGCCCAAATTGTAACTGATGGATCATAGGACAGTTCTGTTTTTATTTTTTTTAGCACCTTCCATACTGTTTTCTGTAGTGACTGCACCATCTTACATTTCCACCAAGAGTGAACAGGGTTTCAATTTAGCATTATGCTAATTGAACTAAGTCAGTCACAGACAAATACTGCATGATTCCACTTATATGAAGTGTTTAAAATAGTCAAACTTATAGACTTTTGTTTCTTGGGAGGTTTTGATTACTGATTTGATGTCATTACTAGTAATCAATTTGTTCAGATTTTATATTTCACCATGATTAGGTCTTTGCAGATTGTATGTTTGTAGGGATTTATCCATTTCTTCTAGGTTGTCCAATTTGTTGGCATATAATTGTTCATAGTAGTCTTTAATGATCCTTTGTATTTCTGTGATGTCGGTTGTATCATCTCTTTCATTTCTGATTCTATTTATTTGAGTCCTCCCTCTTTTCTTCTTGATGAGTCTGGCTAAATGTTTATCAATTTTGTTTATCTTTTCAAAGAACCAGCTCTTAGTTTCATCAATCTTTTCTGTTGTCTTTTTAGTCTCTGTTTCACTTATTTCTGTGCTGATCTTTGTTATCTCCTTTCTTCTACTAACTTCAAACTTTACTTTTACTTTTTTTCTAGTTCCTTGAGGTATAAAGTTATGGTGTTTATTTGAGGCTTGTCTCTTAGAGTATGTACTTATCGCTATGAATGTCCCTCTTAGAAATGCTCTTGCTGCATCCTATAAACTTTGGTATGTTACATATTCATTTTTATTTTTCTCAAGATACATTTAAATTTTTCTTTTGATTTCTTCTTTGACCCATTGGTTGTTCATTAGTATGTTGTTTAATCTATACATATTTGGTAATTTTCCAGTTTTTATTGTGTCATTATAATTTCTAATTTCATACCATTGTGGTTGGAAAATATGCTTGATATGATTTAAGAGGATTAAAATCCTCTTAAATTTGTGGACTTGTTTTGTGGCCTAACATATGATCTATCTTGGAAAATGTCCCATGTACACTTGAGAAGAATGTGTATTCTGTTGCTTTTGGATGGAATGTTCTGTAAAAATCTGGTAAGCCCATCTTGTTTAATGTGTCATCTAAGTCCAATGTTTTCTTATTGATTCTCTGTCTGCATGAGCTATTCGTTGATGTAAGTGGGATATTTAAATTCCCTATAATTGTACTGCTGTCAACTTCTCCCTTTAGGTCTGTTAATATTTGTTTTATATATTTAAGTGCTCCTTTGTAGGGTGAGTAAATATTTACAAATGTTATGTCCTTTTGTGAGATTGACCCCCTCGTCATTATGTAATGCCCTTCCTTGTCTCTTATTACAGTCTTTGTTTTAAAGTCTATTTTGTCTGATATAAATATAGTTACTCTGGCTTTCTTTTGGTTTACGTTTGCATAGAATATCTTTTTCCATCCCTTCATTTTAAGTCTGTGTGTGTTTACATCTAAAGTGAGTCTCCTGTAGGCGGCATGTAGATTTGTCTTTTTTTTTTTCTTATCAACTCAGCCACTCTATGTCTTTTGATGGAAGAATTCAATATCTTTACATTTAAAGTAATTATTGATAGTATGTGTTTATTGCCATTTTGTTAATTGTTTTCTGGCTATTTTTTATAGTTCCTCTCTGTTCTTTTATTCTTCTCTTGCTCTCTACCTTTGTGGTTTGATGACTTTCTTTAGTGGTATGCTTATATTTCTTTCTCCTTATCTTTTGTATATTTACCATAGATTTTGTTTTTTGGTTCCCATAAGGTTTTTTAAAAAATATTTGTTAGGAATGATTTTATTAATATAAATTTATTTATTTATTTTTGGCTGTGTTGGGTCTTCATTACTGCATGCGGGCTTTCTCTAGTTGTGGTAAGCAGGGGCTACTCTTCACTGTGGTGCGTGGGCTTCTCATTGCAGTAGCTTCTCTTTGTTGCAGAGCATGGACTCTAGGCACATGGGCTCAGTAGTTGTGGCCTGTGGGCTCTAGAGTGCAGGCTCAGTAGTTGTGGCACATGGGCTTAGTTGCTCCACAGCATGTGGGATCTTCCAGGACCAGGGCTCAAACCTGTGTCCCCTGCATTGGTAGGCATGTTCTTAACCACTGTGCCACCAGGGAAGTCCCTCCCATAAGACTTACATATAAAAATTTATAACAGTCTATTTTAAGTTGATAGCAAGTTTAATCCCATTTTATAGCTTAACATTTTTATTTTCCCACACCACATTTTATGTTTTATGTTAGCTCTTATCAAAAAGACAAGAAATAGCAAGCATTGGTGAGGATGTGGAGAAAAGGAAACACTTGTGCACTGTTGCTGGGCATGAAAATTGGTGTAGCCACTATGGAAAACAATATAAAGCTTCCTCAAAAAATTAAAAATAGAACCACCATATGATCCAGAAATTCTGCTTCTGGGTATTTATCTGAAGAAAACAAAAAGACTAACTTGAAAAGATATATGCACCCCCGTGTTTATTGCAGCATTATTTACAATAGCCAAGATGTGGAAACAACCTAAATTGTTCATCAATAGATGAATGGATAAAGAAGATATGTTGCATATACACACACACACACACATATATATATATAATGGAATATTATTCAGCCATAGAACGAATGAAATCTTACCATTTGAGACACCATGGATGGACTTTGAGGGCATTATGCGAGGTGAAATAAGTTGGACAGAGACAAATACTGTATGATTTTTTTATATGTGTAATCTAAAAGCAAAACAACAAGCTCATAGGTACAGAGAACAGATTGGTTGTCAGGTGAGGTAGGAGAGGGTGGGAGAAATGGATGAACCGTGTTTGTTTTGTTGTATTTGTTTTAGTTTAAATAAATTGTTAAATTAAAAAACAACCCAACCATAGTCAAACTTATGGAGACAAAAAATAGAATGGTGGTTGGAGACAGGGGGAGGGGGAAATGAGGAGTAGTTACTCTGTGAATATAAAGTTACGGAGTTACACAGATGAATGTGGTTTAGAGATCTGCTGTTTAATGTAGTACCTGTAGTTCACAACACAATATTGGGCAGGTAAAAATTTGTTAAGAGTACCCTCATGTTCAGATCTCACCTTGAGTGTTCTTGCCACACAAAAACAAAGGCAAAACAAAAACAAAGGACACAAGAAACTTTGGAAGATGATGGATATGTTTATTACCTTGATTATGGTGATATCGTGGTTATATACTTATTTCTAAAATCATCAAACTGTATACATTAAATATGTGTATTTTTAACATATCAATTATACTTCAGTAAAGCTATCAAAAGTACTGATACATTGAAGCAAACATGACACAATCTGATTTAGTAATTGAATTTCATGAAAGCAGAAAATAGTATAGTGGCATGGATGGAGGAGATCTTTTTAAGGACGGTGCTGTCTGAAAAATGGTAAGTTTACTGTAAAAAATGTTAAGAATCTGAAAACGCTGGATAAAGTCACTAAGTGAAAACACTGACTATGGTAATAGCATGGTGAAAGTGCATTATGCTAAAAAATGTTAAGATTAATTCACACCTTTGTACAAATTATCATGTAAGTACTGCTATTCAAATACCAATTTACTATGTGAACATTTAAGTGCCTACTATATGACAGTTGCCACTATGATTGAGTCTTCTACATGACAGTCTATCATATGTCAAATACAAATATGATTCTGCTTACTAAATGACAGTGCCTATTATAAATAATTACATATATGGTCTTGTACCTACCATATAAGAGTTACATATATGGCCACTACAAAAATGAATGTTATAGATTTATTGCCATTCAAGAAATTAAAGCTTTGTAAAAGATGTTAATCTTGTAAAATAACAAGGAAACTAAATTTGACTGGAGTTGTGTCATACATTATCCTGAAGCCGTATAGAATACAGCAATGAGATGATATTAATTTAAGTCAATAATTTGGGGTGAGATTAATGTTGTGCAGTCAATCACAATGTCCCCGAAGGGGAGACTCACAGAAGGCTTCACACAGGAAGCACTGTTTGACCTGAAAAGATCTGGGGAAGCAAAGCACATTCAGATAATTGGAGTAGCTGAACACAGTTTCAGAAACATAAAAACCCTTGACATACTCAGGGAAAAAAGGAGTGATTTAATATGATTGGAGAATAAAGTATAGGGTATAATATGTTGGAAAAAGCCAGGGGGAGATAGGTAGGGATTGGGTCATAGCGAACAATGTATGGCATACCAATGAAATTAAACTTTACCTTGAATTTTATGGTGCGATGTATGTGTGTGTGTGTGTTGTCTGGGAAGTTAGTTTTGCCTTACAGATCATTTGTTTATGATAAGGAGGTTTGGTGGTGAGGAGTAGGTGAGAGAGAGAGGAGAACTTTAATTTAGATAAGGAATTTATCTAAGGCAGTAGAGGTAGAAGAAAGGGTCAGGTACCAGGAATGTTAAAGAGGTAAACTCTACTGATCTTTGGGACTAATTATAAATGGTCTCTGAGGAAGAGGGAGCATCCCCAGATGGCTTCCTGATTTCTGACTTGGATGACTTGGTAGATTAGATTGCTATTCACTTATGTTTAAAATATAGAAAAAGAAGCAGGTCATGACTGGAGATGGGAGAACAAAGCATTGATGTAATTCTGCCCAGTGTGAAAGTGCAAGCTTTTTAGATATACAGATTCAAGTCCATTTCTAGGCTGTCCTTGGCTGTGTGACTTTGGACAAGTTGTTGAGGAAATCAAGTCAAATTGGGAGAGGGATCAAATAGCCTCTTTAGGAATAGGTACAGTAATCAAGTTACTTAATAAAACATTGAATAATTGAGAAAGAATCAACATTAACAACATTCTTTTGTTGAGTCTTTAACACTACTTAGTATATGTCACAATCTAATTTCACCAGCAATCTCTGTCGACGCAAATTTAGAGAATTCCAATTCCATATTGTCAATCTTTGGAAGCCTTAATTAGGTAGCTATTTGGCACACTATAAAATCACTAATGTCTATGTTAATATTAGTAGATGAGTGTAATATAAACATATCTAAATAAATCTATATAATCCCAGAGGAGTAGTAAACAAATGAATTATGGTTTTAAAAGATATTTTAGTTATAGTGCAACATAAAACTATAAATATGTTCCTTGCCCTCAAGTGAGGACAAGGCAGATGAACAAAACATAGATACCCGCAAAGAACAAGACAAGGAAACTACATTCTTAACATAATTTTCCTCTTTTCCAGTAAACTATGGTAGAAGAGGTAAAAAGAAATAAGACTATTATTTAAAAATATCTGTACAAAAATTCCTTACAAAGTCAACATATAAAACAGCGAACATAGAGGAATTTGTCCTGAAAGCCTGTTTGATGAGGCCAGAGCAGGTAGTGGATTTCTCATTAAGTTGGTGATATCTGGATAAAGAGAGCTTTCCAGGAGAGTAGATTCATTTTAATTGGAACAGGTCCCTGTGGAAAAAGGCATACATACCTGAAGTTCTCTAGATTATCGTGGCTTTGAGTCTAGACTCCTAGGTGAAGCAATCGTTTTCTTATTTCATTAATTCTCCTTAAAAATAAACTTACTCTATATTCTCTGGAAATAAAAGCTCGAATTGTGTTTTCCAGAGGAAGTGAATGTGTATGCTATGAATTCATCTGTCTGGAAGTCTGGAAAATGTTACTGAATGTGGTAAACATTTATCAATTTTAAAAACAACAGATAATAGCACAAAATCAGTAGTGAGTGAAACCAAATCTCTTAGGGAAGAGATTATTTCTCAGCACCTATTTATGACCCTGAACTTGCTACAAACAGAATAATAATTCTAGCATGTAGTAGGGTCTTCACATATTCATTGAATGAATGTAATTTTGGAAAGTAAGTAAACGACAACATTAACTAAACACGTGGCATTTAACTATTATTTATTCACAGGAGTCTGTTCTTTGGCTGTCATCCCATGTATTCAGCCATGGTTTTTATTCAGACCGTAGTCATTGGTTGATCTCATATTTCAGAATTTACGGCGTATCTGGTATGATGCATTAGAAAGATACCTTGCATTTATAATCATGAGTTTATGTCAGAAATCTATGATTAGCTTGTCAAATACCAAAAATGACTTGTCATTTTCCTTTTGTTTCAACATGTAAAGCCTTTTCCTTCTTTTTCCTTGCTCCAAAAGGTAAAGGCTTTAAATTTGGTATGACATGGGTGTCTATATGAGTGGAGTGTGTGTGTGTGTGTGTGTGTGTGTGTTTGTGTGTGTACATGTTTTCTAGGTTGAATAAGTCCATGTGACTTTCTATACTTACAGATTCCTTTGGATTCTAAAAGAAGGAATGTTCTAAGCAATCATTTTCCAGTAAGGTAACTCATTTTCTAGAAGACAAAAGGAGGTTTTGGTTTGTCCCATATACAGTTGATAAATTATGTTTTGTTGAATAGCTTTTTTAAACCACACCGATTCTACCTCTGGAGTTAGGGCTTTTAAATATTATGTCATCCCTACATTGAATGCTCTCAATATTAAAAATGAAATTTCATAAGATAATCTGTAAGTTTCTAGTTAATATACTATATAGCAGTCATTCTTATTGTTTCTGATAGAACATTCCCCATGACTCATATATTCCCACTTCACCCATTTGAATGTGTATTCCTTTTAGGCTATATTATTCTTTCCTGTCAAAAAAGCTAGGCAAAATGAGAGCAAACAGTGACTAATTTCATTTTAGCATAATTCTCATATCAGAAAGCATGAGAGACATTTAAATGAGGAGGAAAAAGAAATCAACCTTGATTTGACTGTTGTTTGACAAAGTAGGAAAGTGAATTTGAAAGTGCAGGGAGCTGTGAAATCAGTAGTCACATATTTTTATTCCCAGCTTCTCAAAATCTTATTTCTCAGAACCAGAAATTGAAGATAAACTTGTCAAAGCAAGTGACCCTTGCTCTTTAGCCTCTTGGTCTCGTGAAAATGTGGATACAGCTTAAATTGCAGAGTGTCCCAAATATTTGGGTTTTGTAACAAGATGCTTTCCAGCCCTGAAATTCTGCAATTCCACAGTGGAACCCCTTGAAATTGTTCTGAGAAAGGAGATGCCTTCATGCCTTACATATGATGTATCAAGTTAATAGCAAGGAGTTGTTTGACAAAAGGTGTGTTTGTCCACGATTATGTCTAGAGCTACCTTTTTTTTTTTCCGGTCTCACCACGTGGCATGTGGGGTCTTAGTTCCCCAGCCAGGGATGGAACCCGTGCCCTCTGTATTGGAAGGTGGAGTCTTAACCACTGGACCACTGGGGAACTCCCTAGAGCTACCCTTGGACAACCAAGGTTATGCTGGGATTTCAAGATAAATGTGACTAGAGGTATATAAATTTGTAGTGATTATAGATTTAAATCATAGTTCCTCTTCCTAAAGTACCACCTGGGGAGGAAAAGAACTTACCTAAACTAATAGGTTGGGAAATTATTTGTGGTTGTTGGCGTTAGGGAGTGAAAAAGGCAAGATGGAAAAGAAATCTCCTCTCCACCCTGCCCTGTGATACTGCGATATAATAAGGACATATTTGGTCTTTTTCTCTGGCTCCTGGTACAGATGGGGCTCTTGAAACTCTTGGAATTTCCTGAGAGCAGTGAGAGGAGCATCTTTGTTATTCATGACCAGCTCCTTTCAGCCACACCTGAGTTTATGCTAGTGCAGTGACTCTTGGTGGACCGCTGGATAGCGTCAGGATGGGGGCTGGTTGCTGGAGGAACCAACCACATGATTAGAAGACTGGAACTTTCAGCATCCCCACTTCCTCTCCAGCCTCTGAGAGGGGAGAGGGCTTAGAGATAGAGTTAATCACCTACCGCCAGTGATGTAACTGATTATGCCTACGTAATGGAACCTCCGTCATGCCCCTCGACCACAGGATTCAGAGAGCTTTCAGTTTGGTGAACCTCTTGTGGTGCTGAGAGGGTGGAGTGTTCCCAGAGAGCCTGAAGGCTCTGTGTCCTTGCCCCCATCCCTTGCCCATGCATCTCTTTTATTTGCCTGTTGCTGAGTTGTAATAATCAACACGTAATAGTAAGTCAACTTCTCCCGAGTTCTATGAGCAAATCATCAAATGTTGGGAGGGGGTCATGGGAACCCTTGATTTATAGCTTGTTGGTCAGAAGGGTCAGAAGCTTGGACATGTGACTGGTGTCTAAAGTGGGGGACAGCCTCGTGGGACTGAGCCTTTAACCTGAGGGGTCTGCACTATCTCCAGGTGTCACAAGTAACTTATAGGACCCCCAGCTGGTGTTCAGAGAGTTGAAGAATTGATTGGTGTGGGGAAAAAAAAGAGCACACTTTTGGTGTCAGAAGTGTTGTGAGTAGAGCTGCATCCCTCCTCCCGCCACTGCCCACATCCAAATAATAACCGAGTCCTGCCAATACTTCCTAAACATTTCATAAATCGGGCTTCTCTTTTTATTTTCTGTCCCTATAGCCACTGTCCTGGTTCAGTACCTTATCACCTCTCCCCTAGACAAGGCTGTACACGGTCAGTATAAATTCTCACTTCTCATACGTTACCTCCTTTGCTTAGAACATTTTCTTTCTCTAATTTAACCTTATGCCATGTCTGATTAACCCCTTTGATCCTGTAAATCTCAGTTCAGGAGATTCCTCTGAAACTTCGTGTCGGGTCTTCGAGAAAGACTACCTATGTCCCTAGGAAGGTTAGGGGCACCTCATCTTTTCTCAATATCATGCGTATAGCACCATCACTGTACTCCCTACATTGCTTCTACCTTTCTTGAGAAGAAGGAGCCTCTTAGTTATCTCTGTATTCTCTGGATATAACAGAGTACCTGCGCTGGAACAGTTGTTCAATAAAATCTTCCTTGAGAGCCTGAAGCTTGCTCTGAATTTCCACTGTAGAGCATCAGCAGAGTCAGCTGTGCTTCCACATATAATTCTTACCTTTGCCCAAGACATGAGCTATTCTAGGAAAGGTTTTCCCTTCAGGTTCCATTATCATTCATCTTTACACATCTTCCTAAAGCATATATCTGACCATATCTCTACTTTCATTACCTTCCTATAATTTTCAAGGAAAGTTCAGGATGAAGTTAAAATTCTGGTTTATCCCTTAATATCTTTGCCTCCAGCCTTTGTCTGTCTTGTTTAGCATCCTCCACTTCTCCATGTACATCTTTTGCACAGATTTATAGAACTACTTTTGCTTCTCCATAAGCAACATGTGTTTCAAGCTTTTATGACTGCACATGCATTTTCTCTTTCTCCCAATGCCTCCTTCCTGCATCTGACTCTTTCCCCTCTCTTAGTGTCAACTCTTTTGGGAAAGACTTCCCTGAGCCATCTCCACCCACATCACTTCCCTTATCTGGATCACTGGTCTCATGGTATCTCTATGACATACCTATTACAATTCACTATCATTGTTCGTTTATATTTCTTTTTCCTCTATATCAGCACAAACTCGTTGAGGGAAGGACCTCTGTCTTCCTGGACCTACATTTTCAGCACTATGTGAAGTATTTGGCATATAGTGTGAGATCAACTGAAAAGGAAACAAGGAGAAGGAAGAAAAAGAAAAGAGAGGCAAGCGCAGTAGTCATGTACTAGTTTCCAGATATTTAAAGTCATTCAAAATAGTAACTTTATACACAAGGGTCTCAGTAGCTAACCGATTGCCTACTGATTTCTGCAATACTTTACAGAATAAAAATTAGTTTTCCAGTCCTAATTCATTTGATCCCCACAAATGCATTGGTTTAATTGATATTTCCATTTTAAAGCTGTAGAAAAAGAAACTCAAGAAGTTCATGAAGTTAGGAAGTAAGAAAACCAGGATGTAAATCAGTCTGATTAACACAAATCCGGATTGTCTGATACCATACCCAGGACTGACTACATAACGTGTGGGACCCAGTGCAAAGTGAAAATGTGGGGTACGTTCAAAATTATTAAGAATTTCAAGGCGGCGACAGCAGAACGTTAAGCCAAGCTCAGGACCCTTGTGAGTGTGGGGTTCTGTTCAACAGCACAGATTATATGCCCATAAAGCTGGCCCTGACCACGCTTTTCCATAATTCTAAGGTGCTCTTTTGTGTACTAAGAATGAGGTTGGTAGCACGTTTATCAAAAGCAAACTCTGTCTTGTTGGATTAAGGAGAGAAAGAATTGATGTTGAGCACCAAGCACTGAGGATAATCGTTTTGGCTATCACCTTGTTAATCCTCACAATAACTCTGCACATATACCATCTCTTCTGTCTGTTCCAACATCTTCATCACTCAACTGAGTCCTGTGTCTCTGGAGTAAAGACTTCTTAAAGTCCATTCCCCTTCCCCGGTCTGAGTCATTGCCCTTCTAGATGTTCTCGTTGTACCCTCTGCTAGCTTTTAGGATGTCACCAGTGATGATATGGCTTTCTGTCCTTGCATAAGAACAAACTGAGACTAGAAGAGTCCCATAGCTAGGGAATAAATGTTGTTGGGAGAATTTAGGTTTTCTTCTCCTTTCAGTGCGAATCCAGTGTTCTTTTCTGCTACTGCAACCCATTGAAGGTCACTTGCCCACTTAAAGCATCCAGCAGTGGCCACCCTTACCATCTCACCTTCTTTTTTTCCCTCAGAAGAAGCACATTGAGGGTGGAGGGGGTGATAGCTGGTTTTCTAGGTGGAAGGTAACACACTGGGACACATATGGGTCTTACCTGGGCTTTGCGATCTGGTAAAGGTATGACCCGGGTATACTAGGGTAAGATGCATCTTTATCTCTCCAGAGCTGGGGTCAAAAAGGGAGTCAAGAAAAGTCATTTCTCTAAGAATAATGCTTAAGAAGCTATCACTTGCGTCTGAAAAGGGAGCCAGAAGGCTATGCTTTCCAGGAAGCTTGAAGATAATATGAGCATTCTTTACAAGACTTGGTTTGCTCAAATGCTAAATGTTCTTAGTGTCAGATTGGAACTGCTCCATGGGCAAAATAAACATTTTACTGTGACACAATGTAATCTTTAAAACATTGATTTCACAGGTTAAATTTTAAAACACATTTTAAGATGTATGTGCCTCTACCTTTAAATATGAACATTAATATTTAGAACAGCAGAGTAGAGATTAATGTTATAAGAGGAGACACGTGGAAGCCAAAAATCAGCTTCTTGAAGTGTATCAGCTTCTTGAGATATGATCAAGATTAATGCTTTTCATGGTTTCATGGGTTTAATTAATTGAAAATGAGCCAATTGATTTTGGGAAGGTGTTTAAGAAGTATGGTTAGAGGGCTTCCCTGGTGGCGCAGTGGTTGAGAGTCGGCCTGCTGATGCAGGGGACGCGGGTTCGTGCCCCGGACTGGGGAGATCCCACATGCCGCGGAGCGGCTGGGCCCGTGAGCCGTGGCAGCTGGGCCTGCACGTCCGGAGCCTGTGCTCCGCAACGGGAGAGGCCACAACAGTGAGAGGCCCGCGTACCACAAAAAAAAAAAAAAATTATGGTTAGAGATCAAACTTTTCTCAATTGAATTCATAAATCTCTGATATTCCTCAAACAGAATAAGAAAGTATTGGTGTAAACGAGTCTCCTATCAATCATATAGGGCCGTGTGAGGTTAAATCAGTGAGGCTGCTGTTTTGAACTGGATGCTAATTCTCCATAAAGAGTAGTGAAGCTCATAGTAATGCAGAACCTAATATGTAATTCATTTTTAAAATTAAAAAACTGTAACTTAGATGTAGACACTCTTCCAACGTATTGGGAGGAAACTGTGAAGAATTGAAGGAGATTCTTCATGGGCACATCCCAGGGAATCTCACTAATTGTTAAGTAGCCTCTTTTTATAGATTTTTTTCATTGTGACTGTGGGAGGAGTAGATGCATCTAAACTCTAAAGCACGGGGTGCAGCTGAGACGGACAGATCTAATAAGGGACTGATTCACCGTGTCTGCCAAGGTCTGCTTGGCAAACGCTTTGGATCCAGATAATACCATTTCCTCCCCATTGTTTGACTGGGTATCCTTTCAAAAGCATAGCCATATTACCTCCTGTCCTTCCAACTCAATCACTCTGCATTTCCTTCTTTATTGTTGTGATGGAGGTCATACTTTGAAAAACTTAAATGTGCCTTCTTTTCTAGCTTTCCAAGCCTATGACGTTTCTTCTAGTTGGCCCAAGAATTCATCACACCTGGAGAAGATTAGCAAATGTTGTTGCAAGTAGGATGATGTAATAGCTTCTGACATGGAAAATAAGATTTTTCGAATTCCTTAAGTTTCCTTGCAGTGTATCAAGAACACTGGTGGATAAAGAGAGGGACGAAGTTAGCAATTCATCCAGAAATGTGTCTTCTTATTTTTTCTTCCTTGGGCTGCTGCTCAAAGACATAAAAGAAAGTAAGCAAGTGAGAGTAAGTGAGGCTAGAGTTGACTTTTGTGCCCACTTCTTTTTTTTTTTTTTTTTAATTATTTATTTATTTATGGCTGTGCTGGGTCCTCGCCTCTGTGCGAGGGCCCTCTCCAGTTGCGGCAAGCGGGGGCCACTCTTCATCGCGGTGCACGGGCCTCTCACCATCGCGGCCTCTCCCGTTGCGGAGCACAGGCTCCAGACGCGCAGGCTCAGTAGTTGTGGCTCACGGGCCCAGTCGCTCCGCGGCATGCGGGATCCTCCCAGACGAAGGCTCGAACCCGTGTCCCCTGCATCGGCAGGCAGACTCTCAACCACAGCGCCACCAGGGAAGCCCCTGTGCCCACTTCTTATTTGAGACTCTGAGCCTTATAAGCTCTTCCTCGCATGACTTTATGAAGGAAATATTATTCTTCTTATTTAAAAAAATTAAGGCGAGATGAACAAAATTAAGTGGAGATGAACAATTTGTTCGAAATCATACAGATGGCAAAGACCTTGATTTGAACCCAGGACAGTCTGACTAACCACTTTTCACAATACCATACTACCAATAAACAATTCCATACATACCTCTGTGTACTGAATTGTGCACAGTTAAAAAAAATAAAGTTAATGAAAGTAGTGAAAGCTAAAATAAAGTCAGTAAAACTTTAATACTTTGCATTTATGGAATAAATGGGTTTCTGACCATATTGTTAGTTAACGTGGTATCAGGGTATGACATTTGCTATGCTGCTTTAGCAGTCTATTAAAACCTCCTAAAATTTTGAGTCAAAATCAAGATTTAATATGTAACTTGAACTTCTATTTTGTCTTGCTAAAAAAAAAGTTTGGGCTGTACTTTTGCTCAGTTGCATCCAAACTAAAAGCTTTTTTTTTTCCTCATGTGAATCTCTTAAACAGTTTTGTTTATTGATAATCAAAAATTGTAATATAATTTCTGGTCTAGACTTATCTAGTACCATAGACTTCTACATTTGTAATTTCTTCAACACGTCAGGTGATAAATTAATTGCGACGATAGATATGCTCTTTCAAGCTCTTTTAAATAGGGTACTTTGTTCATATTCCAGCCATTCCCTTAGAGATGGTGTAAATATTTCAAAATTGTTTTGGGAACCAAACTCTTTATACATAGGCATATTTTGAGTCTTCGTGTTATTTAATCCCACCATCCAACAGAATATAAACTATCTCTCTCAGCTAGATGTTATCTTCACTTTTAGGTGCTTGGCTCTTAATTTACATGTTTTAAAGTATTATTTTATAGTAGTTTATTTGAATTAAATAAGGCACTTTTCACATCAGCTTTTAAAACTTGATGGTTTCGTTCTCTTTTATTTATTTTTTTGGTAGACTTGATGTCTCTGGTGCAAGGCTTGCTTTTGCTTGTAATCCTACAGTGTTGCCAGTTAAATGATGTCCCCGTTGAAGTAATGTTAACCACCCTGGATTAAAAATGCTCTCAAGCAATTAAGCAGTGGTTGTAAATCCCTGGAATTTGGAAAAATAATCAGCATCACGTGATAGTTGCATGACACATGATGGATCTAGTATTTAACGTACAAGCGCTTGGTTAGAAAATGAAGGTGAACCCCTTGTACGACTTCATGCCTAAGACAGCACCAAGCAGAGGGGCGAAAAAAGGAAGAGTGGGGAATATGTGAATCCTGATTTCCCGGAAAAGTGAGGGGAGGCAAAATTTAACTCTGAGAAAAGTGATAAAATGGCAACAATTACGTTAACTCAGTTACACAAATTGTGAAACACAAGTCACAATTTTTACTGTGATTTTACAAAGTGAACATTTTCTCAACATCCTATTTGATAAAAATAAGTAAAGGTTGTGGGCAACTTAATGTGACTTAACTAACCAAACACTCTAGTTGCGTCTTTTCCCTGCCTGCTTGGTGATAGCTGCCTGTACCAACGTGTTTGTCTGTGGTTTCACTTTCCTAATTTTACCTTTAGTCATACAAATATTTTTATTATCACCAGTCATTTGCTATTTTGCACATGGTTCATTTGGTTGTTTATTTTTTCTTCTAGGTATCTATGATTATGTGAAAATGATGTCAAAAATGGTTGTGCTTTCGTTTTTCACAAAAATCTCCAGGTGTTGAACTGGGGAATCATGCTGTTGTCAGTAACAGTCATGTGACATAGCTGAAGTTTTCATCATCTTCAGTAAATAATCAGGGTGGGGCTTCCCTGGTGGCGCAGTGGTTGAGAGTCCGCCTGCCGATGCAGGGGACACGGGTTCGTGCCCCGGTCCGGGAAGATCCCACGTGCCGCGGAGCGGCTGGGCCCGTGAGCCATGGCCGCTGAGCCTGCGCGTCCGGAGCTTGTGCTCCGCAACGGCAGAGGCCGCAACAGCGAGAGGCCTGCGTACCACAAAAAAAAAAAAAAAAATTGCTATTCATATTTTCAATGGTAAAACTATAGAGCATTCTGCTGTTTGTGCCAATGATTTTACCAAACAATTTAGTTATAAGAAGAGACATTTATAACACAAGGTGTTGGAAAGAGAGCCTGGAAAAATAAAATACAAGAAAGATATGAAATATACTTTAAATTATTGTGATTTTAAAGTATATTTTGTGGGAAAACTGTGCTCATAAAGGACCGAACCTTTACTCAGAAGAGGTTGAATAAAGAGTGCAACTAAATTTTATCTTTAAAAGAATACATTTCATAAAAAAAGTTTACTCTTAGGAGGGCATAATAGCTGTATGAGGGCAGGAATTATTTTGTTCACTGTTATACTCTTGGCACCTAGAAGAGTGCCTCCAACAAAGTAAGGGTTAAATACATGTTTGTTGAGTTATCAGATGATTGATTACATTAGAATGAAAGACAAGAAATATTTCAATATATGAATTACAAGTAGATTCCTACCAAGGGGAATATAGTCGATACTAAATGAAAAAAAATCAACACGGTAAATGAGATCACTTCCTCAACTTATTTAATAATATATTATGAGAAAGCTGTAAGGAAAGAACAATTTAAGTCTATATGAGACCTGCTGAAAGTGTCAAAATATATCCTAATTTAAAAGCTCCTAAATTTCATCAAAGTAGAAAAAATGACAGGGATCAACTTACATAGAATGTAAAAATTTTCTGCAGCAAATCACAATAAAATATATGACCTGGTCTGTAACAGAGTCATGAAATTGCAGGAAATGTAATGAAGTAGCTGTGGAATTTAAAGAAGAAAATCACAGAAGTTTATGCGTTTATTATTATGTATGCTGTTTGAATTTGTAAGTGATAATGTCTTGTGAGTAAATGAAAACGTTATGAAAAGCTCTCAATTCTGCCATATCTTTATATGACACCACTCATGAATATGCAAAAGGATGAATAATTATCCAAAATATGTAAGCAGAACAAAAGCATTAGGAGGGAGTTATGAAAGTTGCAAAAGTTGACGTGTACTTTGTCTTGTTCTTGGTGTAATTGAGACACATCTGGAGATTATTGAGTTTTCCAATATTCAGGTGGCTGGTGAATCAAGTATTTGGCTGACAGAGTCCAAATTTAAAATTATAATTTTTTAAAAAATTTTTTAAAAATTCTGTGCTGTTTTTAGAATTCTTTCTCATAAGCAATAAGCAAATTTTATTAAAGACCCTTTGCCTTCAAAAGAGAAACATTATTTCATTTTTTTCTCAAGAGATGATAAATATTTTAAATGGACTTGGGAAAAAGGGAAAAAATATATCACAGATGCATTTCCAAAGCTTTCAAAGAACATACACCTCTTCAAAATTTCACGCGTAATGAATTTTTCTTATTTCAGAAATGAATACTTAGAGAAAGCAACACGACGATGATCACTGAGAATACGATTTTGTCTGTTTTGTTCACTCTACTCCCTGCGCCTGGAACAGGACCTGGCACATAGTAGATGCTCAATAAATATTTGGTGTATGATTGATTGAATAAATGACTGAAAAGCTAATTAGATGCATATGTAATCCTAGAACTTCAATTTACTGAAATTCTGCAAATCCTAACTTCATCTATGAGTGTATCAACATAATCAGTTTTGGCAGTTGATTTACTTTATGTGATATTCGTAATAACAGAGCTGGCGCTTAACATTTTGAATTGGCCGATTGTTACAGCAAGCGCAGATGACTCATTTCCATTCCACTTTATCCTTAAGATTACTTTTAAAATACCATGGAGAAACATATTAGTGGTTGCCATCGATGGATGTTGGGAAATAATCCGTAACGAAATTGATGGAATCAGAAGGGCTCAGTGGCGCTGGGAAGAGATTTCCTAATCTGTGGAGAGAAAGTGATGTTTCACTAATCACACCCCCTAAGAACTTTATGATGCAATTTCATACATTCCCATAATTCACATTTTGGATTCAAGCCTCTCACTTCTAACATATACTGCTTTGGTTATAATTTGATATGATGTCACCATCATTGCAAGAAATGAACATTATTTTATTAAAAGCTTCCAGTATTATTAAAATTAACGATCCACTAGCGAGATTACTCTGAAGCTTCCCGTAAAGCTTTTGTTTTGTTTTGTTGAAAGTCCTTATGTAGAGTAACCACTGCTCTGTGATTCCAAGGAATCACAACCTGGATTCTAAGCATTTGCATTCAGCCTACCTAGGCATCTTGGGAATGGGAGAATAATACGCGTTTTTAACTGACTGGAGAATTAAAGTTACATAGTAGGACTGAATGGCCAGTTTCTAAATGGTAGCTTGCCAATTGACCATAAAGGAAACCCGGTAGAAGTGTGGTGCAACTGTCTACTGAAATTATTCTCCCTAATATTACCAGTGGAGGCTTTGCCAATTTTCCTCAGTTCTGATAGTTTATAATGTCTCTGTTAATCTTCTAGTTTTGCACCTCCACTCTCCTTTTGTTTGGTATCCTTCCTTTGTGCCCTTCTCTCTGGCTGCTTTTACTTTGCCCTTCACTTTGGATCTCCTGTTTTTTAAGAAGTCAGTATTTGTTAGTATTCAGTTTCTGGCTCCCTGTGCATCATTTTGGGTTTTCAGTGTTCATTTCCTTGCTTGACTTCATCTCCCATCTATGCCTGGCTCTACTAAGATTCCTCAGCCCCTCTGCTCCTAGTGTGGCATGGCTTTCACCCTAGAAAGGAGAGGATAGCATGCCATACCCCCATCCTGCCATATTTCTAAAATGTACCTCTTCTTATGTCACACCCCTACTTTCATCCCTTCTCAGGATGAAGTTGAAATTCCCTAACATTTCCTATGAGGTTTTCCAGGATACGGTCCAGGCTCACCTCTCCAAGAGCACATTTCATCATTTGCTGTCTATCAATGTTGAATATTTTCAGTTTTCCTAATGCACTCTGTTCTCTCTCCTTCCACATGCTTCTCTCTGTGCTGACCACACTCCTATCCCTGATGGATAATGCCTTTTACTCTCAGGACTTCGTTTGTGTATCCGGTCCCTCATAAGACCTTCACTGTCACCTTATGGCTTGTAGATGGTGCAGCTACCTACTCCCTGGCCCCTTGTATTGGACTTACTACTATCAAAGAACTCCTGGTACTTCCTGTATTCTAGTTATCTAATGACTTCATTCTCTACTGACTAAATTTCTTGAGGACAAGACCTGTGACTTGTTCACTATTTTATGTATAGAAAAATGCCAAGCATAAATTAAGCAGCCAGTATTTTTTAATAAATTAAAAGGTAGGTATTTTTTCTTTTTCAGCATCATAGTCCAAAGGCTCAAAATTATTAATATTTTCTTTCCCTAGACTTCTATGGATTTTTCCCAAATACATGAATTTAAGATTATATGATAAAGGACAAATAACTCATTTAAAACTATTTTAAATTTCTATTTTAAAATATAAAATTACCTTTGAGCATTGCCTTGACCATCTCCTGTGCATTTTGGGTATAGATCATTCATTATCATTAGTTCTTAAATAGTTTATAATTGTAGATTTTTTTTTGGTCCAGTATTTAAGAGGATGGTTTTGAATTTTTAAATAGTTAGGATCCTTCTTTACTATTTCTTCTGTAAATATCTAGTTTTATTCTTTTGTAGAGAGAGACTACAGGTAGCATATTTTTGACACTTTGGAATTTTTTTTTTCACAGGGTATATATTGTTTTTGAAGGGTCATGTGCACTGGTTAACTTTCTATTGAAAGGTTTACAAAATTTGTTATATATAAAATTCTGAATTCTATTATTCTAATTTTTTTATATCATCATATGTATTCTATATAATTGGTTAAGGGCTGAGAAATGTGTGTTAAATTATGCCTATGTCAAATTATCACTAAATGCCAAGAATTTTTCTTCATGTATTTTGATACATTTTATGAGTTTCACCTCTTATTATTTTCATGATCCTCTTTTGTCCGTGCTTAAATCTACTTTCTGTTCTACTTCGTTCAAATTAATATAGCTGTTTGTCTCATTTTTCTCGATGCTTCCTAATGCACTGTCACCCATTTTTTTCTGTTTTACTTTTCCATGCTGTTTTGTTTCAGTTGTATGTCTTTTAAGTAGAGATCATTTGATTTGGAGTGCTATGAAATGTCTCTTCCATTTCCCCTCAAGCCGAATGAGAGGGGATTCAAGGGGGCCCTTTAAAGAGATCGCCTGGTGTGTGGGGGTCTGGGGCACTGATCTTCTTGCTAGAAAAGCCTGAAGTCTGGCTGCTTTAGGAACAGCTTGCCATTGCCAGAAGTCTTTGGAAGGAAGAATTCATTTGGGCTTTCTGGGGACTCTTGAGGGCCACATGGAAAAGAGAGATATAAGTGGAGCTATCTTGGAGGGCGTTAGGCCCTTGAGAGAACGGAATTGGCCTCAGAAATTCAGGGTGAAGTCATAAATGTCCAGGCAGAGGAGACCTCACCTGTGTTAAGAGAGCAACAGTGGGGGAATCCATTGCCAGTGACAGGGCTCCATAGAAAGTACAAGCACACTCCAGGAGAAAGAATCAGCCTTAGATTCCAGCCAAGCCAGGGAAAACCAGTGCCAGATTATACTGGTGACTATTAAATGAGAACTTTCGGGCTTCCCTGGTGGCACAGTGGTTGAGAGTCCGCCTGCCGATGCAGGGGACACGGGTGCGTGCCCCGGTCCAGGAAGATCCCACATGCTGCGGAGTGGCTGGGCCCGTGAGCCATGGCCGCTGAGCCTGCACGTCCGGAGCCTGTGCTCCGCAACGGGAGAGGCCACAACAGTGAGAGGCCCACGTACCGCAAAAAGAAAAAAAAGAGAGAACTTTCTTGGGCCTTACCTCTCTCTAATATGTCTCCTCGAAATCTGGAAGCTCTAGAGCCAGCCTGCTGATGGGATAAAGGGCAGTGAATAAGAAGGAGGGAACTAGAAACCTCCCCACGCTAGGTTTCCTACCTACTCCTTAGCCTGAGCGGGGAAGGGAGGAGTTTTAAATGAAGTATGGAGTCTGGAGTATCACTTGGGAGTGATCATTTAAATATCAAAATTAAATGTTTTGTGACTAAAGGTGGCCAGAGAACTTTTTATTTTCTGAGAGTGATCAGAAAAGTCATGGGATCTGCTTAGATTTCTGCTTAGAATTAGCCTCAGAGGACAGATTTGAATGGGTAGTGAGGGAAAAGAATTAAGTTTTCTGTTACATTCTTGGGGGACTAATCATAGCTGCCAATGACATTAAAGTTTGCCTTTTGTGTATTTTTCCTGATCCCTGGTTCTCAAATGCTGGCGTGTATCAGAACACCTGGAGAACTCATGACGAACACAGTAGAGCAGGCTTGTTGAAGAGGGTAGGCCTGAGCCTTTGGGTTTATACCAAGTTCTTAGATGATTCTGATTCCAACCAAAGTCTGAGAACCACTGTCTTGGATGTGTTATAGTGGAAAAGTACATGAGGCTGTCATGAGCTGCTTGCTGAATGCAAATTAAATCAGAATTCCCTCTGGAAGCTATCTGTAACCCTAGTCATTCCTATGTTTCTCAAATTGGTGGTTCTTCCTATCTGTGTCTCAACAACCATTTTCCTGTTCTCATTCATTTACATCCTGAAAAACTAGTGTTCTTATCACCATTCCATGATCATTCCACCTCATTTTATATCTAAGTATAGTTAGGATGCCTCATATTTTATTGTAATCCTATGGATCATCAGGCAGTAATGATGAAGGTCTCAGAAAAGGACATTGGCCTTAATACAGCGATGTCTTAATTAAGGAAGATTTTCCCCCTATTTCTTTAGATTTATTCTTTTCATTTTTGCCTTATATCCTTTCATGTTAATATAAATTATTTTACAAAACCTATATATTTGACATTTAGGCTTTTTATTTTCATTTTCCATTTCAGCTAATAATTTTCTTTATTCTTTTGAATTTATTGTTAACATCTGAATATGCATTAAAAATATGGAAAGCTTCATGTATTTCCATGTCATCCTTGGCAGGGGCCATGCTAATTTCTGTATTGTTCCAATTTTAGTATATGTGCTGCTGAAGCAATCACTCAGCCAATATTTTAGAAAATACATTTGCTGTATTTATGGATGTAATAACGGATTGTATATTAGTTTCCTGTGGTTGCTGTAACAAATTACCACAAATATGGTGGCTTAAAACAGCAGAAATTTATCCTCTCACAGTTCTGGAGGCCAGAAGTCCAAAATTAGTTTCACTAGGGCCTAAGTCAAGGTGCTGCCAGGGTTGTGCTCACTCCAGAGGCTTGACAGGAAAAATCTGTTCCTTGCCTGTTTCAGCTTCTGTGGCTAGCATTTCTTTGCTTTTGGCCACATAGCCAGCATCTTCAAATCTCTCTTTGCTGATCAGAGAAGAAAAAGAGAAAAAAAGAATCCAAATTGGAAAAGAAGAAGTAAAGCTGTCACTATTTGCAGATGACATGATACTATACATAGAGAATCCTATAGATGCTACCAGAAAACTACTAGAGCTACTCAATGAATTTTGTAAAGGAGAAGAATACAAAATTAATGCAGAGAAATCTCTTGCATTTCTATACACTAATGATGAAAAATCTGAAAGAGAAATTAAGAAAACACTCTCATTTACCATTGCAACAAAAAGAATAAAACACCTAGGAATAAACCTACCTAAGGAGACAAAAGACCTGTATGCAGAAAATTATAAGGCACTGATGAACGAAATTAAAGATGATACAAACAGATGGAGATCTATTCCATGTCCTTGGGTTGGAAGAATCAACATTGTGAAAATGACTATACTACCCAAAGCAATCTAGAGTTTCATTGCAATCCCTATCAAACTACCAATGGCATTTTTCACAGAACTAGAACAAAAAATTTCACAATATGTATGGAAACACAAAAGGCTCCAAATACCCAAAGCAATCTTGAGAAAGAAAAAAAGAGCTGGAGGAATCAGGCTCCCTGACTTCAGACTATACTACAAAGCTACAGTAATCAAGACAGTATGGTACTGGCACAAAAACAGAAATATAGATCAATGGAACAGGTTAGAAAGCCCAGAGATAAACCCATGCACATATGGTCACCTTATTTTTGATAAAGGAGGCAAGAATATACAATGGAGTAAAGACATCCTCTTCAATAAGTGGTGCTGGGAAAACTGGACAGCTACATGTAAAAAATGAAATTAGAACACTCCCTAACACCATACACAGATATAAACTCAAAATGGATTAAAGACCTAAATGTAAGGCCAGACACTATCAAACTCTTAGAGGAAAACATAGGCAGAACACTCTATGACATAAATCACAGCAAGATCCTTTTTGACCCACCACCTAGAGAAATGGAAATAAAAACAAAAATAAACAAATGGGACCTAATGAAACTTAAAAGCTTTTGCACAGCAAAGGAAACCATAAACAAGACAAAAAGACAACCCTCAGAATGGGATAAAATATTTGCAGATGAAGCAACTGACAAAGGATTAATCTCCAAAATTTACAAACAACCCATGCAGCTCAATATCAAAAAATCAAATAGCCCAATCCAAAAGTGGGCAGAAGACCTAAATAGACATTTCTCCAAAGAAGATATACAGATTGCCAACAAACACATGAAAGAATGCTCAACATCACTAATCATTAGAGAAATGCAAATCAAAACTACAATGAGGTATCACCTCACACCAGTCAGAATGGCCATCATCAAAAAATCTACAAACAATAAATGCTGGAGAGGGTATGGAGAAAAGGGAACCCTCTTGCAGGGAATGTAAATTGATACAGCCACTATGGAGAACAGTATGAGGTTCCTCAAAAAACTAAAAATAGAACTACCATATGACCCAGCAATCCCACTACTGGGCATATACCCTGAGAAAACCATAATTCAAAAAGAGTCATGTGCCACAATGTTCATTGCAGCTCTATTTTCAATAGCCAGGACATGGAAGCAACCTAAGTGTCCATCGACAGATGAGTGGATAAAGAAGATGTGGCACATATATACAATGGAAAATTACTCAGCCATAAAAAGAAACGAAATTGAGTTATTTGTAGTGAGCTGGGTGGACCTAGAGTTTGTCATACAGAGTGAAGTCAGTCAGAAAGAGAAAAACAATTACTGTATGCTAACACATATATATGGAATCTAAAAATAAAAATGGTTTTGAAGAACCTAGGGGCAGGACAGGAATAAAGACGCAGACATAGAGAATGGACTTGAGCACACGGGGAGGGGGAAGGGTAAGCTGGGACGAAGTGAGAGAGTGGCATGGACATATGTACACCACCAAATGTAAAATCAATAGCTAGTGGGAAGCGGCCACATATCACAGGGAGATCAGCTTGGTGCTTCGTGACCACCTAGAGGGGTGGGATAGGGAGGGTGGGAGGGAGACACAAGAGGGAGGAGATATTGGGATATATGTATATATATAGCTGATTCACTTTGTTATAAAGCAGAAACTAACACATCATTGTAAAGCAATTATACTCCAATAAAGATGTTAAAAGAAAATCTCTCTTTGCTGTATCTTCACATTGTTTTCTCTCCTATGTATGTTTATTTCAGAATTCCCTCTGCCTCTCTATTAAAAGGATACCTATGATTCCATTTAGGGTCCATGAGAAAAATAAGGATAAACTCTTCCTCTCAAGAGCCTTAACTTAATTGCATCTTTTGCCGTATAAGATGATACATTTGTCCTTTGGTATCTGTGATGGATTAATTCCATCCCCACCAACCCTGCAGATAACAAAATCTGAGGATGCTCAAGACCCTTATGTAAAACGGTGTCATATTTGGATATAACCTATGTACATCTTTTAAATCATCTTAAGATTACTTAAAATAGCTAATACAATATAAATGCTATGTATATAGTTGTAAATATAATGTAAGTGCTACATAAGTAGCTGCCAGTGAGCAGTAAATTCAAGTTTTGCTTTTTGGAACTTTCAGGATTTAAAAAAATATAGTTTCAGTTGCAGTTGGTTGAATCCGTGAACGCAGAACCCATGGATATAGAACCCATGGTTACAGAGGATACAGAGGGCCATTGTTTTCACAGGTTCTGGGAATTGGGATGTGGAGTATATTGTCAGGGGCCATTTTTCAGCCTACCTCAAACATGTCCTCCAGCCTCCCTAGTGTACTAGGACAGCTTGAGAAATACACAGATCTCTTTGGACTTAATTGTACCAGCTCTGAGCTAAATCTAATCGCTGGGAACTTGGAACACCGCTGAGTCCGCTTGTTTGAATGAGGGTTTTGGAAGGGTCACGTGATAAATGGAATTCTGATATGAAATATCACACCCTAAGTTCGTCCTCTGGATTCTCCCAGTTCCTCAGTATAAAGTTGAGATAGATACCATGAACAACCAGCTGAATCCCCATGTCAGCCCCTCGCCTAATAAAGTAGCACCATTTAGTAGGAACAGCCCTGTGGAAACTCCCAGAGCTCCCATCCCCACCACTGCCATTCCCATTGACAAAATGAATTCTATTCTCAATGCCTATTTCATTTAATCCGAGTTCAGAGTCTCAGGTGGAAGAATCTATTTGGAGAAGCCTAGGTTCTGTGCCAATACCCTAGGTGCTAGTAGTGAAAGGCAGAGGAGTGGGTTTTTGTTTTTTTCAGGTTCTATAGTGGGAGAGAGTTCAACAACAATGTATACGATGAGGCATTCTCCAGGTATAAAAAAGTAGTTCAGGTTCTAGGCAGCCGAAGAAACACAAGTGTAATTTGCTCAAGATCACAAAATGAAAGAGCTGAATTCACTGTGCAACTCCTACTCTACAACAAACACTGTCACCCTTGGTAACTAAAACTAAAAGGCCCATGGTAGATATTGTATATGATTAGGTAAATAATGATAATATTTTGAATTTATATTATTTCTCAACAAACAGACTAGCAAATCCTGAACTACTTTAGCATGTTTGCCCTTTAAAAACTTAGTCGTTTGAACAAGTTTATTACCTTATTTTGCAGATGACTATACTGAAATAAAGAGAAATTAAATGACTTCCCCATGGTCAAACAGTCAGTAGTAGGTTTACCGTTATTTGTTTTTCCTAACTCCGTTTCAACACACTAGTGTCTATTGCCTGCCTTCTGAAAAGAAAAAGATAAGGAGACAGACTAAACACTTTGAAAGTGAATGATATGTTTTCCTCCCTGAAACTTTTTGTATGATGCAGGGGTTAGTAACAGGAAACCTGAAATTTAGGAGATATAGAAAATAATAGATTTGGTCAGACTGGAGGATTAGAGCTGAGTTAAATTATCATAGCTTTAAATAATGCAAAGTCCAACTTTTTTAAATGGAACGGTACTCCAAAAACTTCTTGGCATATTTCCGCTTCAATAATCCAACACCATCTGTGAAAACAAAACAAATATTATAGGCCTCCACTAAATGGATTATGTGTTTCTTAGCAGACACCTGTTTAGAGCACTTAGGTATTAGGTGATTCAGGGATCTCAAATGCATCCGTATCTACTGATTGAGCCTAGATATTGAATTTAAATGTCAGGGAATACAGTGACAGTTTTAGAGGGAAACTATAATGAAAAAATATTATATATTTTAAGCTCGTTGAATTTCAGATTGTCAAGGGCAGAGTTTTAATTCATCTGTACAGAACATTAACTTAGAAATGCTTTCACAAGTGAATTTTGTTAGGAATTGTGTTAGAGCACTCATTTCCTCCCTGCTCTTTTTCCTTTCTGTTTCTAAAAAATTTATTTAATTATTATTTTTAATAGCTTTATTTTGGGGGGCAGTTTTAGATCCACAGCAAAACTGAAAGGAAGGTACAGAGATTTCCTGTATTACCCCTTCCTTACCCCCATGCATGCTAAGCCTCCTCTGTTGTCAGCACCCTCCATCAGAGTGGTACATTTGTTACAATTGCTGAACCTCCCCTGACACATCATAATCACCCAAAGTCCATAGTTTACATTAGGGTTCACTCTTCATGTTGTACATTCTATGGGTTTGGACAAATGTGTAATGACAAGTATCTGTCATTATAAGATGGTACAGAGTATTTTCATTGCCTTAAAAATCCTCTGTGCTCTGCCTATTCATCCCTCCCCTGTTTCCCCAGCCCTGGCAACCACCAATTCTTTCACTGTCTCCTTAGTTTTGCCTTTACCAGAATAACATACACTTGGATTCATACAGCATGTAGTCTTTTCATTGGCTTCTTTCACTTAGTAATATGTATTTAAGTTTATGCCTTTTCATTGCTCGATAGCTCATTTTAGTGCTGAATATATGTATTATATATATTATTTTCATTGTCTGAATGTACCACAATTTATCCATTCACCTACTGAGGGATATCTTGGTTGCTTCCAAGTTTTGGCGGTTATGAATAAAGCTGCTATAAACATGCATGTGCAGGTTTTTGTGTGGACATGTTTTAAATTCCTTTGGGTAAATGCCAAGGAGCGTAATTGCTGGATCATATGTTAAGAGCATGTTTAATTTTGTAAGAAACTGCCAAACTGTCTTCCAGCGTGGCTGTACCATTTTGCAGTCCTGCCAGCAGTGAATGACTGTTCTCATTGCTTCATTTGTTACCAGGAATTGGTGCTGTTAGTGTCTGGATTTTGGCCATTCTAATAGGTATGTAGTGATACCCCATTGTTGTTTTAATTTGCATATCCCTGATGACATATGATGTGGAACATCTTTTCATGTGCTTATTTGCCAGCCATATATCTTCTTTGGTGAAATGTCTATTAAGGTCTTTGGCCCATTTTTTAATTGGGTTGTTGACTTTCTTATTGTTGACTTTTAAGAGTTCTTTGTTTATTTCGAGTAACGTTTCTTTCAGATGTGTCTTTTGCAAATGTTTTCTCCCAGTCTGTGGTTTGTCTTCTCATTCCCTTGACATTGTCTTTTAGAGAGCAGAGATTTTTAATTTTAATGAAGCCCAACTTATCAATTATTTCTTCCATGGATTGTATCTTTGGTGTTGTATCTAAAAAGTTACTGCTGTATTCAAGGTCATCTAGGTCATCTGCTAGGAGTTTTATGGTTTTGCATTTTACATTTACTAGTAAAATTTTTAAAAGAATTTGTTTTATCCTTTGCAATACCCAAATAATAACATGTTGGCCTTTCTTGCATATGATACAAGGGCTGCTTGAGTGAAATTTATGCTCATTTCTCCTCTTTTTTCAGTGTTTCTTGCTATGACTCATGTCACTGGAGGATTTAAAGGTATTTTAACTCATTAAAGAGAACAAGTTTAGGATGTGTTGAATATGTTACATGTTTTGAAAGCCAGCATAATGCTGGAATGTGTAAACATGCATAATATAAACAGTTCACAAAGCACAGTGTTCCTGGTTTGTTAGCAGTAGCTAGACTCTTAAAAGTGTGTGCTCCACGGCATTGGAGCCTAAAATGTAAGAAGGAGGTGAGAACTTGAAAGGAATTGCAAGCAAATGAATACAAATAAATGTCTGCCCACATTGTGAGAAATGACCCCTTTCAGTTTTCCTCTACATCAGATGCCGTATTTCACAAGGAATTTGGGTTCATAATTAGCCACTGGGTTCATAATTAGCCATTGTCTTCTCAAGTGGAATTGTCTTCTAAAATGGCTGTGTCTATTTGGCATTTGAGAAAACATGAAGATTTCTGATTCAGGTCTGATCATGATAACCTGGTATGCATGTTGCAGACAAGAAATCAATGGCATTCAGTCTCTGCTTGAGGTCAAGGGAAATTGAGGGTCTGAAGTAATAGAGGCAAAGAAGAAGGCATGTACGGAGTACCTTTGATATATACATCCAAGGTTTTGAAATTCTGGGCAGACCATCAAAATGTAACTCTATACGTAATCCCAAAGAAAGTATAAACGGAATATTTCCTTTTATTACCACTTTTATGTATTTTTCCCCAAGCTATAAATCCTAAGAACATTTTCTTGGCTTCAAAGTTTGTAAAATTAAATGTCCTAGATGCTTCAAATGTAAATCATCCTCTAATAGAATCTTAGAAGCTCAATTTAAATGCTCAAACTTCTATTCTGGGTTCTAGTAATATAAAATATAATGTTTCCAATAAACTTCAAAGACTGCTATTTTGTGTACCGGAGGTGTCTTTTATGCAGAGGTTTTGCTTTTATTAGTTTTATCTCATCTCTAGAACCTTGGAAAGAATGGCTGGCTTCACAGAAATGCTGCTTGACTTACAAAGTTTGACCAGTTGAGGAAAACAACCTTATGTAAGATGAAAGGGTGCTGGGGGACTGCATGGAAACCAGAGAAATGAGAATAGCTGGTGGAGAAACTTTCCTGTATGCTTCAGCAACTACTGCTCTAATTGTTCCATTTCTGCGGTTTACATCTATAGAGACTTCAGGAGCATATATATGAGAAAGTGTCACTCAAAGTGACAGTTTAAGCCACATGTCCCTAAATTTCCAGCAGAGCCATGCACTCAAAATCAAGCCTTGAATGCACAAATTAACCAAAAATTCAAAAATGAAGTTTTGTCCTTAAAACTAGTTTGGCCAGCTACAGATGACTTGGACCTAAGATACCACGGGCACTGCATGAGAGATGACTACAGAGCGTGTTTTGTTGTCGAGTTCATGATCGCCTGATTCAGGTAGAAACAGAGCCCTCAACTTGGTTTTCCACTACACATTTATTATTTTCTGAACCAAATTCTTTAATGATGCTAAATTCCAATCCTAAAAACAATATAGTACACATAGTGGCAGCCCTGGGGATAGACTCCGGCATATAGATTACTCCAGCCTACTCCCCTGTATTTCCTTTTTCTTTTCTGTGCCTCAGTATCTTTAATGCTGGACCATTGATAGTGTCCAAATTGAGATCTCAGTTTTGAAGCTGGGAGAGTTAACAAATAGGAGCCAGAAGACCATCATCAAAAGCTAGAGAAGTATCAGGGGTCAATAAGGGAAGGATAAGATTTTAAGGAGGGCAGACGGTAACAAAGTGTCAGCATTTGAATGATGTTTCCACATTCAGATGTGATAGAATGGTACAGAGTCTAGAGAGGGATGAACAAACAACAAAGAAATCAACAGGCATAATAATGCTACTACTACAGCACATTTATCTTATGCTGCTAAATGCACTGGATACTTCCAGACTTCATTCACCTTGACTATGCAGAAACATTTCTTACAGTCGACTCTATTTTTAGAACCACAAGCCTTCTGGATGACAGTTTGCATACATTATTTTATTTAATATTCCAAAGAAGACTAGCGTTTCCTGTTTTTATCCCCACTTTCCATGTCGAAGAGACTGAGGCTCAGAGAAGTCAAGCAACTCTCTCTGTGTCACACACCCAGGTCTGTCTGACTCTCGAATCCTAGATTTTAACCCACACAGTTTGCTGCCTCTTTTATACTGGACTGAGAAGGAAGTGAAGAGGTGAAAGAGGTGTGATACAAGGATAATGAGACTGATTTTCTCTATGAAATATAACATTAGGTTTTAAATAATAGTTCGTCAAGCAATCTAGAAGTACAGAAGCTTGAGGTCAGATGGACGTGCTGGTGATGGCAAAAGAAAAGAGAGGGTAACTGAGATGAGGTTGGAGCATTGAAGAACTACAAGAGGATTTATTGGATGCTTCTTTTAGATGGATGTTGATGTTTCCTGTATTGGTGTTCTCAAAATGGGTGTGTAAGGGGAGCCATTGAAATAGGGAGAAATTGTAAGAATTTTAATCACTTACATAATTTTAATCAAATAGTTATATAATATTATCAAAAAATGATATTTTATTTGATGTTAAATATACAAATTGGTCCTGGCTTCTTCACTTGGATGTACAAGAGACAATCATACATGATGTACATTTCCCAATACATCCTGAAAAAACAGCAGACATTTCACAACATAGGAGTTGTATTGGGATGTATCACAATTTATTGATACCTGTACCTAGTGAAGCGGATTTATGGATTATAATATCCGGTCGTAATTATACTAACCCTTCCCCAAACTGACAAGTGTTTCTAAAAGATTCCTACTAAGAAACAATAGATTGAGAAAAATTAATAATGCAAAAACAAGCAAAGAAGACACTGGGCAGAGCTGCTCTCATTTCTACTCGTAGCTGTAAAGTGCTTGGTCAGCCTTCTTATAAAGTAAAATAAGGATCATTAATCATACCAACATGTTCATACCACATTCCTCTTACTGAGATCATTAAAATTTTTGTACACTATAAAATGAAATAATATAAATTTATGCCATTTTATTTTCTCTTTAGGTTTGGAATTAAACTGTGGCCTTAGGGTAGGTCTGACAGTGTGGGATGGGAGGAAGCATCTCACTTTGGGATGGTCCCATGGGTAGTGGAAGTGTTGGAGGCAGATTCCAGGAATCAGCATCCTTGGTCCAGCAGGAAACACAATGTTTCTTATATGGGGTGTGCTGAGGTGACCGGCAGTGTTCCTAAGCGCCATAGATGCTGTGAGTTGGTGCTTCACAGAGTCCACAGAGGATTGTACAAATCTGGATTTCTATTGGGGCAAATTCTTTACTTCATTTTCCCCCTTCCATAGTCTTTGAAATGTAAAAGGAAGATTTACTTGGTTGAATTGTATTCTTCCTTTATCTTAAGGATATGTTCAAATTCTGACCCCCCAGTATCTGTGAATGTGACCTTATTCGGAAATAGGGTCTTCGGGGAAGTAAACAGATTAAGATGAGGTCATACTGGATTAGGGTGGGCCCTAATCAAATGACTGGTGACCTTATAAGAAGAGGAAAATTGGGGCTTTCTGGAGTTTTTTCAGCTTTATTGGGATATAATTGACATATAACATTGTTTAACTGTAAGGTGTACAAAGTATTGATTTGATACATATGTGTTTCAAAATGATTTCCATTATAGCATTAGCTAATACTTTCATCACTTTACCTAATTACCTTTTTTTATGGTGAGAATATTTAAGGTCTACTCTCTTGGCAACTTTCAAATATACAATACAGAACTCTTATTAACTATGATTACCATGCTGTGAGTTAGATCCTCAGAACTTATTCATCTTATAACTGAAAGTTTGTACCCTTTGACCAACATCTCCCCACTTCCCATACCCCCAGCTCCTGGTAACCACCACTCTACTCTCTGTTTCCATTAGTTAAGCGTTTTTAGATTTCACATGTAAGTGATATCATACAGTATTTGTCTTTCTCTGTTTGACTTGTCTCACTTAGCGTAATGCCCTCAAGGTCCATCCATGTTGTCTCAAACGGCAAGATTTCAAGAAGAGGAAAATTTGGACACAGAGATAGACATATGAGGGAAAATGCCACAGAACACAGATGAAGAGATTGGACAGATGCATCTACAAGCCAAGGAACATCAAGGGTTGCCAGTAACTCCCAGAAGCTAGGAGAGAGGTATGGAACGGATTCTCTCTTAGAACTTCCAGTGGTAGCCAACTCTCCTGACACTCCTAGATTTTGGATTCTGGCCTCCACAGCTATGAGAGAATAAATTTCTGTTGTTTTAAGTCGCTTACTTTGTGGTAATTTGTTATGGCAGCCCTAGGATATTAATATAGAAGTGTAGAAATCAACTCTCTATTTTAGGAGGAAGTTAATTGGTTTGCCCATTACGCATCCTTAATACAGGGCAGAATCAAGGCTAGCCATATGAACTTGGGCACATTACTGGGCTTCAGTTTCATCTAGAAAAATAGTGTGTTAGAACCTAGAAGCAATTTAAATTTTTCTTAAACTTCTTGAAGTCAAAAAAGTGTGTGCTTAAATGTGCCCCTCCCCCCTTAAAATTAAAGCAGTTATTGTACACTACTCTGTTTTGAGCAGGCATTAAAACAACATAATTGATCTGTCCCTTCTAGAACAGTGGTTCTCAAACCTCAGTGCACATCAGAACCACCTGTAGGGCTTGACAGACCCTGAGCACTGGGTCCCACCCTCCAGAGTTTCTAATTCAATAGGTCTGGGTAGTTGCAGTTATAGCAAGTTCCCAGGTGATGCTTTGCATACCACACTTGAGAAACACTGCTCTAGTGCACGGTGATGCTTTGCATACCACTCTTGAGAAACACTGCTCTAGTGCACGTTTTCTAAGCCTCTTCCTGATTTTGATTTTGACCTGGGACGCTGTGAAGTTCTTGTGTGATAGTGCAGGTGTAACCAACAGCAAGACAGGGTTTGCACAGTTGCAGTTGCAGATATGTCGGTAAATTGGGTGGGGAAGATGAGGGCATTATTTTCTGAGTGCTTCTATTATCATAGTAAAGTATGGAATCATTTGAGAGTGAGGAAGGCAGGGATAAGTATTGGATGTTTAAAAAAGGAGAAATAGCTGTGAAACTGTGGAGAAGGGGAGAATTAACTGAGGAGCAAATGTAAGTTTTCCGGGCAACTGTGAAGGCTCATGGTTAGAAGTTTAAAGTGAGATGGGTTAGCAATCTGGCTGGTTCTTAGTCAACCATATGAATCACTCATGTATAATCATGAAGTATGCAGAGATTTAATCTAACTAGAGTTGGGGTTCTGTGAATGAGAGGTTGGATGTCAAAGGGTTGAGATTATACACAAGGAAATGACAATGGTGATGGACCAGGGTAAGTGATTGTCCAAGTTAATGGACCTCATTCAAAGTTGGGATGCACAATTTTTGGAATTGGGGTATTAGAAATACAGGAGGTAGTGGTTGGATGCTTAGATTGAGGTTTTTGTAGGTGATAGAGTAGTATCAATAAATCATTTAGTGGCATATAATAGCAAACCTAAGACTGGCTAGATGGGTAAATGTTAAATTTACTTTTGTCACTTACCAAGAAGTCCCCAGGTAGAAAATCCAATAGACAATCCAAGGCTGGTATAGTAACTCATTGTTGGCCATCAGCTTAGATCTCTCCTTTCTCTCTCTCTCTTGTTCCCTTTCCTTCTCTCTCTCTCTCTCTCTTTTACATAGTGATAGATACAGTTTGTTTACATATTTCTTTTTCTACTTTTAAGATTTGGCATCTATGCTTCTGAGAATGATTAAACTACATTTTCCTCCTTTTTTGTAGTATCCTTCTAAGGTTTTCATTTAATAATATGCTGAGCGCATAAAGGAATTTGAGTAGGTTTTTTTCCCTCTATTCTCTGAAAGGATTTGTGTAAGATTGGTATAATATTTTCCTTAAGCGGCTGGAAGAATTCCCTAGTGAAGCCATTTGGACCTGGAATTTTCTTTGTGTAAAGGTTTGTAAATTAAGTATTCAAAATTTTAAGTGAAGCTATTCACCTTTTAAATGTATTCTTGTGTTAATTTTGGTAAGTTGTGTTTTTCTAAAACTGTATTTATTTATGTCAGGAAGTTGTTTGTAGGTCTCTTAGTGTAAGTTGTGGTTCCTGGACCAGCAGCATCAGTATCACCTGGGAATTTGTTAGAAATGCAAATTCTCATCTTATCCCAGACTTAATGAATCAGAGGTTTTAGAGCTGGGGTCCAGCAACCTGTGTTTGAAGAAGCCCTCAAGGTGATCCAGATGTGGGCTAAGGTTTGCAAGCTACCGCTCTTAGTTAAGCTTTAGTGGCATCCCACAACTTTGGGATGTAGTCTTTCCATTATTCTAATTTTATTCCATTTATTTTAATATTTCACTGTGAATTCTTCTTTGCCGTAAGAGTTATTTAAGAGTTTTGCTTAATTTTATTTTAAAACATTTTTTTAATGTTAATATGTCAACCCCAATCTTCCAGTTTATCCCTCCTCTCTCCTTTCCCCCTTGGTAACTATATGTTTGCTTTCTACATCTGTGACTCCATTTCTGTTTTGTAAACAGGTTCATTTGTACCAGTTTTTTAGACTCCACATATAAGCGATATCATATGATACTTGCCTTTCTCTGTGAGACTACTTCACTCAATATTACAATCTCTAGGTCCATCCATGTTGCTGCAAATGGCATTATTTCATTCTTTTTTTAATGCCTGAGTAATTTTAAAATATTTGTTTAATCTTTTTGTTTTGACTTCTAACTCAGTTTCACTGTGGTCAAAAAATATATTTTGTATGATGTTAGTCTTTTGAAATTCATCTTAACTATGGCCCAGTACATATTTGATTTTGGTAGAGGTTTTACGTAAACTAGAAAAGAATGTATATTCTGCAGTTGGTTGTGTACAGTGTTCTATATGTTAATTATGTCCAGTTTGTTACATGTTCAAATCTTATATGTGCTTATTTTGCTTATTTTGTATCATTTTGAGATAGTTATGTTAAAATCTCTCATTATGATTTTGGACTTGTCTTTCTGAGTTTAGTTCTCTCAAAAATTCTCCTATTTTCAGGCTATATTATTCAATGAATAAAAACGTAGAATTATTTTATCTTCTTAGCTGATTGATAGTTTTATCATTGAAATGACCCTCTTTATCTCTAAGAATGCATTTGTCTTAGCTCTGCTTCATCTGATATTAATGTAGCCATAACAGTTTTCTTTAAGTTAGCATTAGCATAGCTTAACTTTCAAATTTTTTTCTTTAAAACTTTATGTGTCATTATAATTAACGTGTGTCTCTTGAAAGCAGCATGTATTAGGTTTTGGGTTTTGTCAGGTTTGAAAATTTTGTCTTTTAATTGAAGCATTTATTTCCATGCTCAAGAATTGACTATATGTTTCTTATTAATTTCACCTGCCCTACTTTCCTTTCTCTCCTGCTTCTTGTCTATTTTGGATTACTTTTTTTTTCCTAATTCAATTTCTTCTTGTCTATGAGCTTATTAGTTTTGCATTTTTTAAAAGCTCTACTTTCAGTGGTTAACCTATTGCAGCATGAATTCTTGACTTAATAGAAACTTTCTTATATTGATACTTAAGGAACTTCAGAAAATTCAAGGACTTAAAATACTATAACTCCATTTCCTCCTTCCCAATTTTTGTACTATTATAATCATTTATTTAATTCTACAAACATTTTAAATTCTACATGGCAATATTATTATTGTTTTATACAGTATTTATATAAATATGCTGTATATATTAACGCTTTATACTGCTATCTATCTATCATCTCTCTCTATCTCTCTGTCTCTCTCTCTCTCTCTCTCTCTCTCTCTCTATCTCTATCTTTCTCTCTATCTCTCTCTATTAAAATCTCTGCCTCCCAGAAGAGCTTCCTTGAGTATCTTCCCAAATTTACTGTGGACAGATTCTATCAATTTTTTTATCTGAACATTTTAAAGATTTAAAATATCAGTTTTTAAAGATAGTTTTGTTGGGTATAGATTTCAAGTTAGACAATCATCTTTCAGTGATTTAAAATACATCATATATTCTCTTTTGGCTTCTATTTATTTAGCGGAGTCAGCTATCATTCTTATTGTTGCTTCTTTGAAGGTAGTGTGTTTGGTTTCTCTAACTGGTTTTAAGGTCTTTATCTTTGCACTTGGTCTTAAGTAAGTTTACTCTAATGTGTCTCATTGTGGTTTTCTTTATATTTATCATACCTGAGATTGTTGTATTTCTTGACTGGTGGCTTCTCTTTTTCCAGGGACCTTGACTTCTCAAGTCTTTTCTTCTCTGCCTTTTCCCCCCAGCAACTTAGTTTGCTTTTCTACTCGTTCTCAGATGGATGATTAGACTGATGCAAGCTAAACCACAACCAGAAGTAGAAGGCTTGGGCATTTTCTGATTTCCTCCACCACTCTCAGTATACTGGCTTTGAGCCTTAGATCCTTACACTCTTCACTTTGTGGCGGCCGGTAGGCTGCTGCATCTCCAGGTCACGTCTGTGTTCTAGGCAAGAAGAAGGAACAAATGAAAGAGGCAGTACCTGTGGACTTGCATTTATATTTCGTGAGGTCACCGTGTGGGACCCCATTCAGTGAAAGCCTGGGAAAAGCTCTTACCTTTTGTACTGTCCACTGTAGATGTGTACTGCTGGCTAGGCGGAGCTGGAAAGGCTCTTAGCCAACCATTAGTATCTGCCGCAGCAGTGATCGGCAATGACAACATCTAGGTTTTAACAATGAAAGTGGATGAATCAGGTGGGATGGCAGATAAGATCACTGAAATCGAGGAAGTCAAGGAACTGAAAAACCAGAGTCTAAAATGGACATTTTAAATAGATATTGAAATCAGCAAGAATCAGATGAAGGAGGGAAAAGAAAACAGGGATTTGGTGCTAATACCTTTAATATTTATGATGATAGGTTACCTGAAAAAGAAGGTAAGGGATGGCATTACCTGATATGTGTGTTTATAAGCAGCTGTGTATGTGTGGGAGTGTGTGTGTGTGTGTGTGTGTGTGTGTGTGTGTGTGTGTAGGTGGGGGAAGAGAGAAACGAGGGAGAGAGAGAAGAGAAAGTGAGAGGAAGGAGAGAGAGAGAAATATGGTCTAGAGCAGGGAAAATACCCACCATATGTTTCTACTTGAGGATTCTCTTGCAGCTCTCTCAAGAGGAGCCCTCCTCAAACCCTCAACCATGGCACTGAAACAGCATCGCTTCACTTTGTTTTCTATCGCTACTTTTCTGTGTCTCCCTCTTACCCTAAAAGTCACTACCTTTAAAGCCATCAAACTAAACCACATCCCAACTCACCTTGTTGGAGACAACTGTAGGACCCCTAAGTCCCTCTTCCTCATTTCCTGAAGGTCTAAATTTCACGCTCCAGGGTACTGTGCACGGCACTGTTCCTCTCATTCTTTGTAGCAATTTCAGTATCTACATAGACAATCCTTCAAATATGCTGGCCTCTCAATTCCTCAGTCTCCCTTCCTCTAATGTTCTGGTCCTGCACTCTACCTTAAACATCTCCTGTACTCCTTCTTGATCATAACTTAAATCTTGTCATCACCAATAAACCAAACTGCTCTATAATCTCAATTTCAAACACTGTTTTCTGACCACAACCTCTCATCTTTCTAGTTTACTTCTATGATTATGCCAATTCTAAAAATTATTCAAGGGCTTCCCTGGTGGCGCAGTGGTTAAGCATCTGCCTGCCAATGCAGGGGACACGGGTTTGAGCCCTGGTCCAGAAAGATCCCACATGCCGCAGAACAGCTAAGCCCCTGCGCCACAGCTACTGAGCCTGTGCTCTAGAGCCCACATGCTGCAACTACTGAAGCCCGCCTGGCTAGAGCCAGTGTTCCACAACAAGGGAAGCCACTGCAATGAGAAGCCCACACACGGCAACGAAAAGTAGCCCACACTCTCTGCAGCTAGAGAAAACCTGTGTGCAGCAATGAAGACCCAACACAGCCAAAAATAAATAAATTTAAAAAATAAATTTTTAAAAATTATTCTACTCCAGATGAATCTACCAGCTTTTTACTATCTCTCATTTCCCTCAAGTTCTCATTTTCCTCCTTATCCAGCATAAATTCAATTGTCATTCACTAAAATAAATAATATCCGTATTTTTCCATCCTTTTGTGTGCCTACCAGGCATAATCCTCAATGTTCCACTTGGTCAGCACACGTCCAGCTGAATGTGGCTGGAAACAACACAAAATCATGCCGACTGCTCTCACTTTATGGCCACAGACCCTCATGTATATATCCTTAGCTGCCCACAATCTTAGAACATTTCTCTGTACCACTCATTCCCTACTATGCTAGATTTCTATTTCATATCTTTTCTCTGCTCAAGTCTCCAACACTTCCTCTCTTACCTACTTTGAGTTGATGACCTTGCTCCTATTTCATTGAGAAAATAGAAGCCCTTAGAAGAGAACCACTGCACACTCCTAGAATCACACTTAACAATCTATCTATATCTGTGCCCATTACTCCCCTCCTCGTGTTAGTGTGAAAGGATCATCCACATGCCTATCAAAGGCCAGTATTTCTACTTGTGCATCTGATCTCAGCCCTCTTGCTCAAGGACTTCACTGCAGCAAGCTTTCCCTCTTCATTTATCAGCATTACTCTCACTTCTTTCAAACCAACATGAGCAACAGATTTCAACACCTCTTGTCTGATTCTTAAGAATACGTTGAATCCCTTGGCCTTGCTGTGAATTGCTCATTTACTGTGTTTATGAAGAAATACTCAGACTTAAGCAAAATTTATAATATTGCTTTATTTCTCTCTTTTCAGAATAATGTTAAGCAGGGTTTAGGCAATGAAATTCTCTTTTAATGTTAACTTTAAAAAATACTATTAATCATACTTATATAAGGATTACAGAGACTTTAAAGGGATAACATTCTCATTTTCCATTAAAACCATACTCAGAATTCTCATCAAAAACTTTCTGGTTATTAATCCAAAAGGACCTTCTTATTCTACTTGAAATCTCATCACTTTGAACTACTCTCTCCTCTGGAATGCTTTTGTCTGTTTACTCATCCCTCTTATCTCTCTTTACACTGCAGTGCTGGATCTTCAGCCTTTCCGTGGCACTTAAATGCTGGTGCTGTTTACTTCTACTCTAAGCAATCTCCTCTCCAAACTTTCCTTGTGTTAAATTGTTTGCACTCATGTCTCCATTCACTACCCCTGTGCTGCTGCTAAGTCCCAAATGGGTCTCTCTGGCTCAGAAAAAGAAACCCATGTGTCCACCTGCATATTGAACATTTGGACTTAGTTTACAGGTACCCAAACTCAACATGTACAAAACAGAAGTCATCATATTCTTCATCTGGCTTAGTGAATTACATAACCATCTAACTACTTGCTGAAGCCAGAAACCTAAATGTCAACCTTGATATTACCTTCTCTGTCAATTACCCTGGGCTGTCAAATCATTCACTTGTTCCCACTCCCATTGCAACTACCTTATTTCTTGTCACCATCGTCTTTTACCTGATATAAGGCAATACACTCCTACCTGTTCTTCATGCCTCCAATCAATTTTCCATCTTCTGGACAGAATGGCCCTTCTAAAATTCAAAACTGGTATTGCAACTTCCCTGCTAGTGGTTTCCCACCAGGCTTTGGATAAAATCCAGACTCCTTCATGTGACTTAATTTCCCTATCTGACAGCTCCTGTTTAACTTTGTAGTCCCATTTCTCATCATTCCTCCCAACTTCACCACCACCCCAATAAGTTTTCTTCTGCTTAAATCGTACTTACTTTTTTTTTTAACATCTTTCTTGGAGTATAATTGCTTTACAGTGGTGTCTTAGTTTCTGCTTTATAACGAAGTGAGTCAGCTCTACATATACATATATCCCGATATCTCCTCCCTCTTGCATATTCCTCCTACCCTCCCTATCCCACCCCTCTAGGTGGTCACAGAGCACCCTGCTGATCTCCCTGTGCTCTGCGGCTGCTTCCCACAAGCTATCGATTTTACATTTGGTAGTGTATATATGTCCATGCCACTCTCTCACTTTGTCCCAGCTTACCCTTCCCCCTCCCCGTGTCCTCAAGACCATTCTCTATGTCTATGTCTTTATTCCTGTCCTGCCTCTAGTTTCTTCATAACCATTTTTTTTTAGATTCCATATATATGTGTTAGCATACAGTATTTGTTTTTCTCTTTCTGACTGACTTCACTCTATGACAGATTCTATGTCCAACCACCTCACTAAAAATAACTCAATTTCGTTTCCTTTTATGGCTGAGTAATATTCCATTGTATATATGGGCCACATATTCTTTATCCATTCATCTGTCGATGGACACTTAGGTTGCTTCCATCTCCTGGCTATTGTAAATAGAGCTGCAATGAACATTGTGGTACATGACTCTTTTTGAATGATGGGTTTCTCAGGGTATATGCCCAGTAGTGGGATTGCTGGGTCATATGGTAGTTATATTTTTAGCTTTTTGAGGACCCTCCATACTGTTCTCCATAGTAGCTGTATCAATTTGCATTCCCACCAACAGTGCGAGAGGGTTCCCTTTTCCCTTATTGTTTGTAGATTTGTTGATGATGGCCATTCTGACTGGTGTTCTAAGCCTATTTTCAGGAGGATTTTTATCATTAAAAGGTGTTGAATTTTGTTGAAAGCTTTTTCTGCATCTATTGAGATGATCTTATGGTTTTTCTCCTTCAATTTGTTAATATGGTTTATCACATTGATTGATTTACGTACATTGAAGAATCCTTGCGTTCCTGGGATAAATCCCACTTGATCATGGTGTGTGATCCTTTTAATGTGCTGTTGGATTCTGTTTGCTAGTATTTTGTTGAGGATTTTTGCATCTATGTTCATCAGTGATATTGGCCTGTAGTTTTCTTTCCTTGTGACATCTTTGTCTGGTTTTGGTATCAGGGTGATGGTGGCCTCATAGACTGAGTTTGGGAGTGTTCCTCCCTCTGCTATATTTTGGAAGAGTTTGAGAAGGATAGGTGTTAGCTCTTCTCTAAATGTTTGATAGAATTCGCCTGTGAAGCCATCTGGTCCTGGGCTTTTTTTTGTTGGAAGATTTTTAATCACAGTCTCAATTTCAGTGCCTGTGATTGGTGTGTTTATATTTTCTATTTCTTCCTGGTTCAGTCTTGGAAAGTTGTGCTTTTCTAAGAATTTTTCCATTTCTTCCAGGTTGTCCATTTTATTGGCATGGAGTCGCTTGTAGTAACCTCTCATGATCCTTTGTATTTCTGCAGTGTCAGTTGTTACTTCTCCTTTTGCATTTCTAATTCTATTGATTTGAGTCTTCTCCCTTTTTTTCTTGATGAGTCTGGCTAATGGTTTATCAATTTTGTTTATCTTCTCAAAGAACAAGCTTTTGTTTTATTGATCTTTGCTATTGTTTCCTTCATTTCTTTTTCATTTATTTCTGATCTGATCTCTATGATTTCTTTCCTTCTGCTAACCTTGGGGTATTTTTGTTCTTCTTTCTCTAATTGCTTTAGGTGGAAGGTTAGGTTGTTTATTTGAGATGTTTCTTGTTTCTTGAGGTAGGATTGTATTGCTATAAAGTTCCCTCTTAGAGCTGCTTTTGCTGCATCCCATAGGTTTTGGGTCATCGTGTTTTCATTGTCATTTGTTTCTCGGTATTTTTTGATTTCCTCTTTGATTTCTTCAGTGATCTCTTGGTTATTTAGTAGTGTATTGTTTAGCCTCCATGTGTTTGTATTTTTTACAGATTTTTTCCTGTAATTGATGTCTAGTCTCATAGCACTGTGGTCAGAAATCATACTTGATATGATTTCAATTTTCTTAAATTTACCAAGGCTTAGGGGCTTCCCTGGTGGCACAGTGGTTGAGAGTCCGCCTGCCAATCCAGGGGACACAGGTTCGTGCCCCAGTCTAGGAAGATCCCACATGCCGCGGAGCGGCTGGGCCTGTGAGCCATGGCCACTGAGCCTGCGCGTCCGGAGCCTGTGCTCCACAACAGGAGAGGCCACAACAGTGAGAGGCCCGCGTACCGCAAAAAAAAAGAAAAAAAAATGTACCAAGGCTTGACTTGTGACCTAAGATATGATCTATCCTGGAGAATGTTCCATGAACACTTGAGAAGAAAGTGTATTCTGTTGTTTTTGGATGGAATGTCCTATAAATATCAATTAAGTCCATCTTGTTTAATGTATCATTTAAAGCTTGTGTTTCCTTATTTTCATTTTGGATGATCTGTCCATTGGTGAAAGTGGGGTTTAAAGTCCCCTACTATGATTGTGTTACTGTCGATTTCCCCTTTTACGGCTGTTAGCATTTCCTTAATATACTAAGGTGCTCCTATGTTGGATGCATAAATATTTACAACTGTTATATCTTCTTCTTGGATTGATCCCTTGATCATTATGTAGTGTCCTTCTTTGTCTCTTGTAATAGTCTTTATTCTAAAGTTTATTTTGTCTGCTATGAGAATTGCTACTCCAGCTTTCTTTTCATTTCCATTTGCATGGAATATCTTTTTCCATCCCCTCACATGCAGTCTGTATGTGTCCCTAGGTCTGAAGTGGGTCTCCTGTAGACAGCATATATATGGGTCTTGTTTTTGTATCCATTCAGCCAGTCTATGTCTTTTGGTTGGAGCAGTTTAATCTATTTACATTTAAGTTAGTTATTGATATGTATATTCCTATTACCATTTTAATTGTTTTGGGTTTGCTTTTGTGGGTCTTTTCCTTCTCTTGTGTTTCCTGCCTATAGAAGTTCCTTTAGCATTTGTTGTAAAGCTGGTTTTGTGGTGTCGAATTCTCTTAGCTTTTGCTTGTCTGTAAAGGTTTTATTTTCTTCGTGGAATCTGAATGAGATCCTTGCTGGGTAGAGTGATCTTGGTTGTAGGTTTTTCCCTTTAATCACTTTAAATATGTCCCGCCACTCCCTTCTGGCTTGCAGAGTTTCTGCTGAAAGATCAGCTATTAACCTTTTGGGGAATCCCTTGTATGTTCTTTTTTGGTTTTCCCTTGCTGCTTTTAATAGTTTTTCTTTGTATTTAATTTTTGATAGTTTGATTAATATGTGTCTTGGCGTGTTTCTCCTTGGATTTATCCTGTATGGTACTCTCTGCACTTCCTGGACTTGGTTGACTCTTTCCTTTCCCATATTAGGGAAGTTTTCAACTACAATCTCCTCAAATATTTTCCCAGTCCCTTTCTTTTTATCTTCTTCTTCTGAGACCCCTGTAATTCAAACATTGGTGCATTTAATGTTGTCCCAGAAGTCTCTAAGACTGTCCTCAATTCTTTTCATTCTTTATTCTGCTCTGTGGTAGTTATTTCCACTATTTTATCTTCCAGCTCACTTATCCGTTCTTCTGCCTCAGTTATTCTGCTATTGATTACTTCTAGAGAATTTTTAATTTCATTTATTGTGTTGTTCATCATTGTTTGTTTGCTCTTTAGTTCTTCTAGGTCCTTGTTAAACGTTTCTTGTATGTTCTTCATTGTATTTACAAGATTTTGGATCATCTTCACTATCATTACCCTGAGTTCTTTTTCAGGTAGACTGCCTATTTCCTCTTCATTTGTTTGGTCTGGTGGGTTTTTACCTTGCTCCTTCATCTGCTGTGTGTTTCTCTGTCTTCTCATTTTGCTTAACTTACTGTGTTTGGGGTCTCATTTTTACAAGCTGCAGGTTTGTAGTTCCCGTTGTTTTTGGTGTCTGCCCCCAGTTGCTAAGGTTGGTTCAGTGTGTTGTGTAGGCTTCCTGGTGGAGGGGACTGGTGCTTGTGTTCTGGTGGATGAGGCTGGATCCTGTCTTTCTGATGGGCAGGACCACATCCAGTGGTGTGTTTTGAGATGTCTGTGACTGTATTTTGATTTTAGGCAGCCTCTCTGCTAATGGGTTGGGTTGTGTTCCTGTCTTGCTAGTTGTTTGGTATAGGGTGTCCAGCACTGTAACTGGCTGGTTGTTGAGTGGAGCTGGGTCTTAGCGTTGAGATGGAGATCTCTGGGAGAGCTTTCGCCGTTTGATATTACGTGGAGCTGGGAGGTCTGTGGTGGACCAGTGTCCTGAAGTTGGCTCTCCCACGTCAGAGGCTCAGTCCTGACACCCGGCTGGAGCACGAAGACCCTGTCAGCCACACAGCTCAGAAGAAAAGGGGGGAAAAAATAAAGAAGGAAAGAAAAAATAAAATAAAGTTGTTAAAAAATAAAAAAATTATTAAAAATAAACAAATTTAAAAGTAATAAAACGAAAGAATGAAAGAAAGAAGAGAGCAACCAAACGAAAAAACATATCCACCAGTGATAACAAGCACTAAAAGCTATACTAAAAAAAAAAAAAACAAAAGAACGGACAGACAGAACCCTAGGACAAATGGTAAAGTCAAAACTATACAAACAAAATCACACAAAGTCCACCCCTCAATTTTGGGATGATTTGTTGTCTATTCAGGTACTCCACAGATGCAGGGTATATCACATTGACTGTGGAGATTTAATCCGCTGCTCCTGAGTCTGCTGGGAGAGATTTCCCCTTCTCTTCTTTGTCCACACAGCTCCTGGGGTTCAGCTTTGATTTGGCCCCACCTTTGCGTGTAGGTTGCCTGAGGGCGTCTGTTCCCGCTCAGACAGGACGGGGTTAAAGGAGCAGCTGATTTGGGGGCTCTGGCTCACTCAGTCCGGGGGGAGGGAGGGGTATGGATGTGGGGCGAGCCTGCAGCAACAGAGGCCGGCGTGATGTTGCACCAGCCTGAGGCGTGCCATGTGTTCTACCTGGGAAGTTGTCCCTGGATCACGGGACCCTGGCAGTGGCGGGCTGCACAGGCTCCCGGGAGGGGAGGTGTGGATAGTGACCTGTGCTCGCACACAGGCTTCTTGGTGGCTGCAGCAGCAGCCTTAGCATCTCATGCCCGTCTCTGTGGTCCGTGCTGTTAGCCGCGGCTCATGCCCATCTCTGGAGCTCGTTTAGGCAGTGCTCTGAATCCCCTCTCCTCGTGCACCCCGAAACAACGGTCTCTTGTATCTTAGGCAGCTCCAGACTTTTCCCCAGACTCCCTCCCGGCTAGCCGTGGCGCACTAACCCCCTGCAGGCTGTGTTCATGCCACCAACCCCAGTCCTCTCCCGGCGCTCCACCCGAAGCCTGAGCCTCAGCTCCCAGCCCCCGCCCGCCCCGGCGGGTGAGCAGACAAGCCTCTCGGGCTGGTGAGTGCTGGTCGGCACCGATCCTCTGTGCGGAAATCTCTTCGCTTTGCCCTCCTGTTGCTGCGCTCTCCTCCGTGGCTCCAAAGCTCCCCCCTCCGCCACCCGCCATCTCCACCCACAAAGGGGCTTCCTAGTGTGTGCAAACCTTTCCTCCTTCACAGCTCCCTCCCACTGGTGCAGGTCCAGTCCCTATTCTTTTGTCTCTGTTTATTCTTTTTTCTTTTGCCCTACCCAGCTATGTGGGGAGTTTCTTGCCTTTTGGGAGGTCTGAGGTCTTCTGCCAGCATTCAGTAGGTGTTCTGTAGGAGCTGTTCCACGTGTAGATGTATTTCTGATGTATTTGTGGGGAGGAAGGTGATCTCCACATCTTACTCCCCCGCCATCTTTAAGGTCTCCTCCCTTACTTTTTAACTTTGTCTCAACTGTGCCTCCTTTGTCTCTAAGTCTCCCTTGCCTCTCAATTCCTTTTTCTCGGTTCCTCGTAACTCCTGGCCTTAATGATTGTCTTTGGTATTTACAAAAGTCATTCTGTTTTAATAATGATTTTGCATCATTAATACAAAATATTATAATTAATTAGAATTAATGTAACTATTTCCAGTCCCTACTCCCAAACTCAGCTCCTAGCTCATTTTACATATTACACATAAATGAAATGGCCCGCTGATGAACTCTTCTGTTAGTGATCATCAGCGTCTTTAGAAAGCAGATGTGGTTTAGCGTTTCTCTTCTCTGCTGAAATTATCTAGCAGGGTGCTTCAGAAATGGTGGATACACAATAATTAGTTACTTCTTCCTTCCCCTTCTTTTCGAGGACAACTACCTTTGGTTTTTACTATCACTCCTCCTACAGCATAACTTCAAGCTCCTATATTATGCCGTTACATTTTTCTGCATTTGCCCCAATTATTTATTGTCTCTCTTAAAATGTCACTTCTAGAACGAAAACCAGAGCTCCATATGTGGTGTGACCAGGAGAGTACTGTTGTCTCCATATATTTGAATGCTGAAAGGTTACAAATGCAGCCTAAGATGTTCTCATTTTATATATATATATATATATATATATATATATTTTTTTTTTTTTTTTTTTTTTTTTTTTTTGTGGTACACGGGCCTCTCACTGTTGTGGCCTCTCCCGTTGCGGAGCACAGGCTCCGGACGCGCAGGCTCAGCAGCCATGGCTCACGGGCCCAGCCGCTCCGCGTCATGTGGGATCTTCCTGGTCTGGGGCACGAACCCGTGTCCCCTGCATCGGCAGGCGGACTCTCAACCACTGCGCCACCAGGGAAGCCCTCATTTTATATTTTTAGCAAGTATATTCTCTTGTTGCCATATAGGAATTCATTTGTCCAGATATTTGTCACACAAAGTCCAGTTGGGGTGACTTTTCTCCACAGTGATGCTAAGTATTAGCAAGAGTGGATTGGCTATGTTAAAGCAAATATATATCTTTATAGCTGGAATATAAGATCTCCTTTATGCTGCTGTTAGAAAATCTAAGTTAAGTAATTGCATTTTAAAAATGACTTAGCATCAGCCTATTTAATTCTCCTATGTATCATTTTACTTTATAGTCTGTATGAAAGGAATCACTTGAAGGTGAATCAAGAAAATAATATGAACTTTGGATTTTATGCTTTTGTTCTTAATATATTCACATCCCAACCAAAGGCAGCAAAGTGAAGCAGGAGGATTCTACCTGATGATTTGTTAAATAACAGTGAGAAGGAAGTGCCCAGGATAAGACTGGCGTGTCACTTTCTGAGAGCAGTGTCTTTGTTTGCCAGTGAGTGTGTGTATGCACAAGAATGTATTTTAAAGCATTCCTCTAAGCAGTATCTTCAGACTCATTTCCAACATAATTTTTCTGCTTTTGCTGCTATACTATTTGCTTAAAATTACTCCTCTCTTTTGGCTACAGTCTACTTTCCAGCGTCTCCTTGATTTCTTCAGTAACTTAAAAAAGGGTCAGCAGGATTTACATTTTGTTCTTCATGACTGTAATTATAGGACTAGTTTATGCCCTCTTTCTTGTAGATGGAATCATACACATCGCTGATGTTTTGGCCTACTGAGATAAACTCTGCTGTCCATGGAGTAGGAACCCTTCTGACAAATGATCTCTGGGAATAGAACTCTGTTTTATTGAGTCAATTATCTTGATAAATCATAGTATATTTGAGTTTTGAAGTTTTTATGGATATTTTGACTTGGAATCACATTTTTGCTCACAGTGGTAACGCTCATGGTTCAAGCAAGACTTCATCGTTAGTACTATATGTAGAGCAGAACACACTTTGGAAATTTTAAAAATGATTTTTCAAAACAGCTTCTTTGATACAGTATTTCATATACTTCATACAATTCCAAATAAAAATAACAAAAGAAAATTGGTTGGAAGGATTTAAAACAAAAGCACAAAAAAGAGGGATTCCATGTGAGAAACAGTGATAAGAATACTTCTTAGCTAGAGTCTTGAGGTGATCTTTAGGTCCTAACTATTTTTTCAAGCTTACCAGTAACATTTTCTATTATTAAAAATTACTTATTTGGGGCTTCCCTGGTGGTGCAGTGGTTGAGAGTCTGCCTGCCGATGCAGGGGACACGGGTTCATGTCCCGATCCGGGAAGATTCCACATGCCGCGGGGCAGCTGGGCCCGTGAGCCGTGGCCACTGAGCCTGCGCGTCCGGAGCCTGTGCTCCGCAACGGGAGAGGCCGCAACAGTGAGAGGCCCGCGTACCACAAAAAAAAAAAAAAAAAAATTACTTATTTGATAATGCGATAAGAAAACTCCAAATGTGGATTCTGGTGCCAAAGGGTGTTAGTAGCATAAAATAGGGACATGATCTGACAAACCAGTATTGCCGAGGATGGAAGGAAAATTAAATTAGATAACTTTTGCACTGTAAAATAGACAAAATTATCTTGCTAATAGAGAGGTAGTGATTCATTTGTTGTTTTTAACAGTTTCATTCTTGTTGCTTGTTTTTTCTCTTTCGGTTTTATTGAGATATAATTGACATACAGCACTGTATAAATTTAAGGTGTACAGCATAATGGTTTGACTTACAGACATCGTGAAATGCTATCACAAGTTTAGTGAACGTCTGTCATCTCATGTAGATAAAAAAAAAGGGAAAAAGAAAAAAAATATTTTTTCCTCATGATGAGAACTCTTAGGATTTACTTTCTTAACAACTTTCATATATGACATACAGCAGTGTTAATTATCTTGATAATGTTGTACATTACATCCTTAGTATTTATCTTAGAACTGGAAGTTTGTACCTTTTTCACCACTTTCATCCAATTCCCCCCTTTCTCACTCCCCGCCTCTGGTAACCGCAAATCTGATCTCTTTTTCTGTGAGTTTGTGTGTTTGTTTGTTGAAGTATAATTGACCTACAACACTATGTTAGCTCCTGGTGCACAAAATAGTGGTTCAATATTTCTATGCATTACAAAATGATCACCATGATAAGTCTAGTAACCATCTGTCACCATACAAAGATGTTGCATAATTACTGATTTTATTCTCCACATTGTACATTTCATACCCATAACTCATCTATTTTGCAACTGGAAGTTTGTACCTCTCTGCATCTATGATTCTGTTTCTGTTTGGTTATGTTTGTTCACTTGTTTTATTTTTCAGATTTCACATATAAGTGAAATCATATGGTATTTGTTTGTTGCTGTTTTTATTTTATTTTATTTTTTAGTTTTGCGGTATGCGGGCCTCTCACTGTTGTGGCCTCTCCCGTTGCGGAGCACAGGCTCCGGACGCGCAGGCTCAGCGGCCATGGCTCACGGGCCCAGCCGCTCCACGGCATGTGGGATCCTCTCAGACCAGGGCACGAACCCTTGTCCCCTGCATCGGCAGGCGGACTCTCAACCACTGCGCCACCAGGGAAGCCCTTGTTGCTGTTTTTAATGAAGTCTTAATTGTGGTTCCTTAATATCTACCTCTAGTGCAATTATATGTTATAGAGATCGTATCCCCCTCCCCGACCAGGGGGATGACTCTTGAAATGAAGGTAAACATTTCAAAGGATCTAATAATTCATCAGGCAGTACTGAAAGTGGGTCCTATGATATTTTTCTTTAACTTTGGAATTCCACCAGCATTTTGTCTGTAGGCAAACATCTGTAGTTTTCAACTTTGTTAGTTTTTCAGCACCTATTGCAGACCATACAACTTTGAGCCCTGAAAGAGACTTATTTTATAGCTGAGGAAAAAGAACTACAGAGATTAATGACCTGCCCAAGATCACACAGCAATTATTTGTAGATAGGTTTATAACTCAGGCATCTGAATTTCCTGCCTGATGCTCTCACCATGTTTCCCCAGTAGGCATCACACAGTGGTTATCAGGTTTTGTTTTGTGTTATCTAGATTGTATTCAGCATAATTCTGGAACTTAGCAGAGACTCCATAAATGCTTACTGGCTGTATAAATGAAAACTTACCCTGAGGTAGCATACACCAATATTCCATTTTGTCATAGCTTTCATTAAACAAATCCTGTGATTATTCCTGGAATCTATTGCACACCACAAATCCAATGTGTATAGCAAATAGCATTTTTTTTTGCACCTCTCCCAACCAAATTGATATTGAACTTTCCTGTGCTTGTTCAACCATTCTGGTGCAGAATTTTAAAAAATTGTATGGTGTATTTTTCAGTTACAGGCTTCAGCTCAGGACGGAGAAAGGAGAGAATAGGAATCTGCAGAGTTCAAGGATGTGTAATTCTGGGAGCTCAGAAATAAATCACAGCTCCTGTTATCAGGAGTTCTGCAAGCAGAGATGCCAAAGACATGGCAGATTGCCTCTGAACCCAGGCAGGAACACGTAACAATGACCTGTTGATTGCTTACTTATGAAAATTATTTCCTTACTGTTAGAGTTCGAAGACCAAATTAGCTGTATGGTCTGCACGTGAGATAAACCTCAGTGTGGGATATTAGGTCACAATGGAGTAAGGGTTAAAAAAAAAAAACAGAATAAAAGCAATACCGAGGAAAGCTTATGAATATGAAAGAATATGAGCTCAAATAAAAAGGCGTAAACGTGAAAGACGTCTTTGCTCACCAACTTGGATAATTCACCCTGCCAAGCCTCATAGGCTCCTGTGTAACCTGTGGGGAAGACACCTGCCCTGGAGGGTTACTGTGAAGCACCAGCAGGACACTGGGGAAGCACCAGCCTATATAGGCATTCCCTGTGTTTGTGCTGGGTATGTCTCAGAAATATGTTTTGTTTTAGATGTTTGTGTGTGTATATGTGTGTGTGTGTGTGTGTGTGTGTGTGTGTTCATTACTACACTGAACAGTTTGACCCTAAATTACTGACAAATGATATTCTAGAGGTATTACAAAAATACCAGGGAAGTTTAACCTTCCAGATGCTAACGTAAAACTTTTATAGTGGTTCTACTTGTCTTCAGTGGAAATTACTGAAGAATAACAATCATCAGGGCGTTAGGAATAAACCACTTTGAAATGATGAAGTAAAGAAGGTATCTTGAAAAAGTCATGCCCGGAGGCAGGTCATCACTTGGAGAGAAAAAAAAACCAAAAAACTCCACAGTTGCCATGGACCATCCTGGGCAGAGTACTATAGTGGAGAAGTAAGTCAGACAGAGAAAAACAAATATCATATGATATCAGTTATATGTGGAATCTAAAAAAATGATACAAATGAACTTATTTACAACACAGAAATACACCCACAGACATAGAAAACAAACTGTGGTCACCAAAGAGGATAGTGGTGGGAGGGGAAGATAAATTAGGTGTTTGGGATTAACATATACAAACTACTATATATAAACTAGGTAAACAACAAGGACCTGCTGTATAGCACAGGGAACTATACCTGATATCTTGTAATACCTATAAGGGAAAAGACTCTGAAAAAGAATATACATATGTATGTATGTATGTATAACTGAATCACTTTGCTGTACATTGAAACTAACACATGATAAATTAACTATACTTCAATTTCAACAATGTAGGAGAGCACATCAAACATCCAGTAGGCATTCTCTCTCCTTCCCTTTTCTCTGTCCTCTCCCTCTTCTCTTCCCGTCTGTCTCTCCCCTCCCCCTGCTCCTTCTCTCCTCTTCCCTCTTTCCTCCCTCTCTCCCTCCTCTTTCCTCCTCATCCTCTCTTCTCTCTCTTTTTCTCACTCCCCTTTTTCTACCCTTTCTCTTCTCTCACTCCATCTCTTCTTTCTTCCCACATCCCTCCCCTCTCACTCACTCACTGTCTCACTTACAGATTTGATAAAGTTTCTGACTTACTTGACAAAGGATACAGCTCTTCACCTACAGTCGTTGGCCACAGAGAATAGGCACACGGTAGCCCACCTTGATGGCACTCCTTGAGGTCCACAAGAATCTCTGCTGTGGGGGAATGGGGTGGCCAGGAAGCTTCCAGGCATGAGGCAGGGTCTCACTAGCTCTGAAAAGCTTAATTTACAGTGGTGCCACAGTTCTTTTTCACTTGGGACTTACTGTGTTCTTCAAGATAGTATGTAGACTTAATATGCCTAGGAAAGGGTGTGTTTGCAGGTAATGGGAGCTTCCTGGTTCTTAAGTCAACCCCAGCATCAAGACCATGTTCTTACCCTGTAAAGTGCAAAGTTAATGTTCAGGGATCTCTGACTGGCCTCTCTCCGTATGTCCAGATACATCCTGCATGATCTGTGGCCCACAGTGACTGTCTGATGCTGATATTATGGAGTATCATTTTATGGAATGGGTAAGTGTGATAATGGACTAGGTCTCAGGACCGGAATCTTAAATCCATTCCCGACTTTTCGAGTCAACTACATTTCGCAAGTGCTTTTCAAAGCTTTACCTGTCTATGAAAAGAAAGTCACCTTTGTGCTTATCACTTGGTAGAAGAACAAAACAGAACATACAGATTATGTAATTTGCATTGGTCAACATACAGTGTATTAAAAATATATATGTTACCCTCTTAGCAAACTTTGTGCTGCACTCTCCTTTTCTTTTTTTAAAACTTATTTTATTGAAGTATAGTAGATTTACAATGTTGTGTTAATTTCTGCTGTACAGCAAAGTGACTCAGTTATACATGTATATTTTTTTCATATTCTTTCCATTATGGTTTATCACAGGATATTGAATATAGTTCCCTGTGCTCTACAGTAGGACCTTGTTGTTTACTCTCCTTTTCAATATCATCAACTTGTCCCCCTTTGTGATGCCTAAACAATCACTAATTGGATTCTGGCAGCCATCTCTTCATGCTAGCTTTTTTTTTTTTTTTTCCTGTCCTTTTGCCCCTGTAAGTCTCCTAAATCTTCCTTCCTCCATCCTTCCCTCCTCTCTTTCTCCCTCCTCTTTTTTCTTCCTTGTTTCACATGATCCAAATATCAAAAATACAAAAAGGTATCCAATGAAAAGTTGCCTTCCCACAAGTCCTCTATTGGCTCAGAAAGTATCTTGCCTCTCCCAGGTCCCAGGAAGTCATTCTTACTTGTTTCCTGTTTATTCTTACAAAGAATTTTAATTTAAACACAAGCCAATAAAATTGTAGATTTTCTCTCCTCTTTTAAAAATACATGTGGTAGCATATTACACAATGTTTTCATTTAACCACAGATTGTTTTCAATCTCTTGCTATTAAAAAAAAAGTTACAATGAATAACCACATACATGCATCATTTTCCACACATGCAATTATATCTTAGGATAAATTCCTAGAAGTAATTTTGATATTACCAAAATGCTCACCAAAGGGCTGTACCAGTTATGCTCTTACGAGCAATGGATGAAACTATTTCCCCATATTTGTACTAACTGAATGTGTTATGAACTTTTGGATTTTTGCTAGTCTCAAAGGGGTGGAGGACAATGTTTTCCCAGTGTTTTTTAAATTTGTGTTTCTCTATTATGAATGAGGTTAAGTATCTTTTAAATTATTTGAGAACCATTTGTATTTGCTTTCCTGTGAACTGTCTTTTCATATTCTCTGCCTATTTTTTATTGAGTTATTGATGATTTTCTTACTAATTGGTAGCTATCTGTGTGTCAAGGAGATTAACTGTTTATGACATAAATTGGGAATATATACTTTTAGTTTGCCATTTGATTTTTTTGACTAAGCTTATAATATTTGGGGTTTTTTTGCTATATCATATAAAAGATTTAATTTTTATGTAGTTAAATGAATTCATGTTCTTTTACGGTTGCCAAATATATTATAATTAGAAGAATTTTTTCCTCAGTCTGAGCTTATAAACTAATTCTTCCATGTTTACTTTTATGGTTTTGTATTCCACATTCAAATATTTAATTCATTTAGAATATTTTTATGGAGTGTGGTATACATTATGAGATTTATCCAGTTTCATTTTTCTCTTTGACTACCTTGTACTATTCCTTGGTATTATTAAAAAGTCCATCATTTGGAGACTTCTACTCCTGGGAAGATGAAATAGATGTACTTTTCCCTATCCCTCCCTCTAAGGACAACTAAAAATCTTGGGCATTTTATATAAGACAAACATGAGAAGACTCTGAAAAGCGCAGAGAAGACAACTACAACTACAGACCTTGGGACCTAAGGAACAACTCAGTGGTGAATTCCTTGGGTTTTGTTTTTGGCTCATATAAATCAGACGTGGGACTGGAAAAGCTGGAAACTCAGAAATACCGATAGACGTACACAAAAAGAAAGCCCCAACAAAAGCCCACTCTTTCTAGCCAAATGACTGGGAGAGGGCCAGCCTAGCAAAACAAAAAATGTTGAGACAATAACCCCTCTACACTAACCAAACAGCACAGAAAAAACTGTGGCCCTTCCTCCACCTCTACCTGCAAGTGCTGGTGGTCCTCAGTCCACCCCCTTCCCCGAGACCCATGGTGTCAGAGCAGGCCCACTAGAGAATCAGAAGTCTCACTCCCACCCATGGTGGGTGTCAGCAGAGGCTTAATGTGGAGCCAGAACTCCCACTAACACCCCCCTTAACAAAGAGCCCCTTCTCCCCCTCAGGTGTCAACAGAAACTGAATGAGAACCTGGACTTCACTTACACCAGCAGAGGTGTCCCCTCCCCTTCCCCTGCCTGAGTTCTGTAAGAGGAAGCTAACTAAAACAGAAATTTTAAATAAGGTCTAGAGTCTCATAACATAATACCCAAATGTCCAGGTTTCCATAGAAAATCATGTCAGACCAAGAACAAGGAAAATCCCAACTCAAATGAAAAGAAAACAATCAGTAGATACCAACACTAAGATGATAGCGATGTTAGAATTACCTGACAAACATTTTAAAGCAGCCCTTGTAAAAATGTTTCAACAAGTGATTATGCACATGCTTGAACAAATTAAAAAATAGAATGTCTCAGCAAATAAATAGAACATTTCAGAGGAGAAATTGAAGATAGAAAGAGGAACCAAATGGAAAGTTTAGAACTGAAAATTACAGTAACTGCAACTAAAAACTCAGTGGATAAGCTCAATAGAAGAAAGGAGGGGGGAGGAAAGAACATGTGAAGTTGACTATAGAGCAATAGAAATTATGCAGTCTGAAGAACAGAGAGAAAACAGACTGAAAAAAATTTTAACAGAGCCTCAGAAACCTGTGAGACTATAGTAAAAGATCTAACATTCATGTCATTGGAGTCCTGGAATGAGAGGAAGAAGGCAGGGCCGGAAAGTACTTTAAGATGTAACAGCTGAAAACCTCCCCAATTTAGCAAAAGATATAAACCTTGAAAATAGCAAAATAACACTTTACATATAGGGGAATAATAATTTCATTGAGGATGAACTTCTTATTAGAAAACATGAAAGTCACAGGAGGTAGCACAAGATTTTCCCAGAATTCTATATCTAGCTAATGTATAATGCAGGGTTTTAGATATATTTAAGAAACATTCAGTTATATTGAGGTGAGTCCACTTAGTCCTACATTTTAAAGGATTATTCCCAAGACAGACTTTTAAATTGTCAAGCTATATAACACACTTAGTTTAATTCTCAAACTTCTTTGTCTCAGGATTTGTTTTATGATCTTAAGAAGTACTCAGAATCCCAAAGGGCCTGTGTTTATGTGAGCTATTCCAACCCATGTTTCCTGCATTAGAAATTAGAGCTGAGATATTTTTAAAATGTTTATTTATCTTATTTCAAAGTAACAGTAATAAACTCATTACATGTTAACATAAATATCATATTTATAAATATAATTTTTCAAAACAAAAACTACTCATGAGAAGGTTGGCATTGTTAACATGTTTCACAAATCACTTCAATGCCCGGCTTCATAAAACGCAGCTGAAATCTTATATATGCTTCTGTACTCAATCTGTTATGGTGTATTGTTTTGGTTGAAGTGTATGTAGAAAATCTGGTTTCACGCTGATATGTAGTTGGAAAGTACCGAGTATTTTAGTAGATTTTTCAGAATATTGTCATTATCCTTCTTTGACATTACACTAAAACTCAGCAACTAGTAGTTTTTAAAATATTATACCACAAGTTGGAACTTAAACCATATCAATAGAGTTTTGGTATTCTGTTGCATTGAGATCTATTTTGCAATTCAAATGGACCTTTTGCTTATGCATCCTTTTATAAAATGATGCATTATTCATTTGGAAAATGTTGGTTCACTGACTTATACAGATCTTCCAAACATTGACACATTTTATCAACTCTTATAAAAGACAGATTTATTAGCATCATCACTGTTCCCATCAGGAAAAAAAGCTAAGTGTTAGCAAACTGTCAAGCTTGAAGTAGCAGAGACAGTTTTTCCAAGATTCTGATTTTTGCTTTTCAGTGGTTTCTCTTGGGCTGGTTAGCTTAGTTTGTTCATTTTCTAAGACATGTCTGCTAAATACTAAAATCAGATTAACCACAGGTTGTCGCTTATTCTTTCAAGTAAAAGTGGTATTTCATAAAAAAAAGCAGCTGATTCCACTCACAGCTGAAACAGTTGCACAAGTGCTTTTCCTTGAGACGATCATCAGTCCTTGGTGGGCAGCACAAGTGTTCTGTGTGCCTTGCATTTTATTACACAGGACTTTTCAATGACATGTCTTCCTGGGTTAAGGTATAATAAAATTAAGAATTTTTACCTTTCCACAAGGACATTCTTATGTAAAGCTGGAAGTATTTTTTTAAGTGTTTTAAGTGACAGTGAACAATGCATTGACAGCTATTACAGTTGTGTCATTGCTTTGATTTCTTCTAAAATGTAAACCATTTTATCATTATTATTTGGCAGCATCAGTACAAATGTCTGCACAGTGAAAGGGGCAAATTACATCTTAGTATTATTATGCAAATATTATTTATCTCATAAACCTCAAAGTGTTACCAGGACTCCTTTATGTCCACAGACAATGCTCTGAGGACCACTGGTCTAGTGTTTCTTTCCTTTTTAATTGAAGTATAGTTGATTTACAGTATTATGTTAGTTTCAGGTGTACAACATAGTGATTCAGTAGTTTTATAGATTATATTCCATTTAACGTTGTTACAAAACAATGGCTATATTTCCTTTTGCTGTACAACATATCCTTGTTGCTTATTTGTTTTATATGTAAGTAGTTTGTATCTCTTAATCCCAGTATTGCTACCTTGCCTCTCCCCAATTCCTTCTCCCCAGTGGTAACCACTAGTTTCTTCTCTACATCTGTGAGTCTGTTTCTATTTTGATATATACATTTGGGGTCTAATGTTTCTTTAGCCAGTTTCTATTAGTTCTCTACTATAAGCAAGGCTAAAATTCACATATTTCCACTTCTCTATCTCTCTCTCTTCACCAACTGACTTTAGTCAACAGTGCTGTCTTTCTTCACATTTACTTTTGTATTGTTAAATATGCTTAAACATGTATTAATTGCTCTGCCAGCATTAAATGATATCCTTTGACTCCAGAGATTACAGATGAAGTCATCTTCTTTACCTTCAATCTTCCCCCTCTTTCCCCACAAATTTTCCTTAGTTTCATCATTTCTGCATTTTCAGAATACAAATGGCTACATTTTTTTTTCCTGTCACTCGACTCCCTACATCTGCTTTAGCCTTGGTCCTCACTGACTGTTTCATTGTCATGGTTTCCCTAGTTGTCTCCTGATGGCTGAAGTTTGACTGAAGTAGTTTTCTCAAGAAGTACTTACTCATGGAAATGATACTTCCTGAGTTTGTTATGAATCGTTTAAAAGATAATTTGGCTATATATTAAACCCTTTGTGTAAACTTTCTTTTCTTGAGCATCCTGTACTCAAGTTGCTTATTATTCTATGGACTTCTACTCTTGAAAGTTGCAGTGGAGAAACAAAAGATCAGTCTGCTTTCCTCTCTACAAATGACTTGATATTTTTCTTTGGCTTCCTTAAGTTTTCTTTCTTCATTTTTGAAATCAAGTATCTTTGAGAGGATGTCATCTTTGTTTACTTAATGAATTTTTTAAATTATAGATTTAATTTTTTCTAGTCCATTCCTTTGTATGCCTCCTTTAGACCTCAACTGTGAATATATTGGAACTTCTTTATTTTCTATTTCTAGAATTTCTCTCCAAAACTTTTACACTTTTTATTCCTTTTAAAAAAAGAATTCCAATTTTGATTCTCTACATCCCATGCTGGGTTTTTTTTTTTTTTTTTCATGAACAATTTAAAGGAGTACTCTGTGAAGTGTATTTTCAGGGAAAATATGTAGCGTCCTAGGGATCTTCCTTTTTCTTATGTCAAGCTCAACAAAAACATATACAGTCCTAGGAAAAAGCCCTCAGTGATCTTGGCTGTGACAGTTTCTCAGCCTTTTTTTTAATGACCTTGAGAGTTTTGAAGTATACTGGTCAGATACTTTGTAGAATGTCCCTTTATTGGTTTTTCTATGATTTTTTTTTTTTTTTTTGGTATGCGGGCCTCTCACTGTTGTGGCCTCTTCCGTTGCGGAGCACAGGGTCCGGAGGCACAGGCTCAGCGGCCATGGCTCACGGGCCCAGCCGCTCCGCGGCATGTGGGATCTTCCCGGACCGGGGCCTGAACCCGTGCCCCCTGCATCGGCAGGCGGACTCTCAACCACTGCGCCACCAGGGAAGCCCTTTTTTTTTTGTCATGATTTGACTGAAGAGTTTTGAGAAAGAGCACACAGGTAAAGGGCCCTTCTCATGACATCATATCAAGAGAACATGTTTAACACGACTTACTTAGCACTGTTGCTGTTAACTTTGATCACCCAGAGGAGGTAGTATTTGTCAGGTTTCTTCCTGTAAAACTGCTCTCACCCCACCCCACCCCCTTCTACACTACATTCCTTGGGAAAGAAGTCACTATGCACAGCCCACACTTAATGAACCAAGAAATTATGCTTCATCTCTTGAGGACAGAGCATCTGTATGAGTTACATGGTATTCTTCTGCAACACCTATTTGTCTCTACTGCCCCACTTATTTAATTATTCAATAATTTATTTATATCTTTATAAGCCAATACTGCTTGACTTTTTTTTTTTTTTTTTTTTTTTTGCTCAAATTATTCTTGCTTTGGCCATTGGCAGCTCTTTCAGTTGGCACCTGTATCCCATTGATATACCCACATCATTGATTTTTTTAAATTATTTTAGTACTTCTTTACTTTCTGGCACTATAAGATGCTCAGGGCTCACGTTGTTTATTCCCTGCCCCAGTCCTAGAATCAGCCATTTCTCCAGGGAGCCCTGGTTACTTTTATAGGAAAGCAAGGAAATCTCTATCGCACTAGTCAGTGAGTACACACCTATCTATAAATATTTATATATATCATATTCATCAGTATCTATAGTAAGCTGACATGAGTAATCATCTAATTCCACATGGATTGTTCTAACTTCTTCCCCCTTGCTTGTCTGTAACCTCTCACCCCAACAGTGAGAAACTTGGTCCCTATCTTCTACCATGCATTTATATAATTGTTTATTCTAGTATATATGTATAGTGGTTTCAGAACTGTTAACCTGTACCCCTTTGGAAAATAACTTTATTAAATAGAAAGTGCTTACGTACAGTGCCTTTTGCCTTTAGTCTTATAGAATCAACATTCATTTCTAAAGTTATTTAGATGACCATCTTCTCCTTCCTATCCACTTCAGTGAGATTGCTTCATACATTTGTAATATAGTTAGATTCTTTTGTCACAATCTACATTGAATCCAGAATCTTCAACCTCCTAAATGATTTTTTGAACTTACATTAATTAACATTCAATTTTTCTGCTGCAGATTTTTATGGGTTCTAACAAATGCATAATGTCTGTATCCATCATTACAGTACCCTTAACTATGAGATAGTTTCGCCATACTAAAAAGTCCCCTATACTTCACCTATTCATCTCTCCCCATAACCCTGAACCCTTAGCACCCACTGATCTATTTACTATCTCTACAGTTTTGCCTTTTCCAGAATGTCACATAGTTGGAGTCATACAGTATGTAGTGTTTTCAGACTTCTTTCATTCAGTTTAGTTTCTTTCACTTAGTAATATACATTTAAGGTGCTCCCATGTCTTTTCATGGCTTGATAGTTCACTTATTTTTATCACCGAATAATATTCCACTGTATGGATGTACCACAGTTTATCTGTCCACCTATTACAAGACATCTTGTTTGCTTCTAGTTTTTGATGATTATGAATAAAACTCCTATAAAAAATTGCACACAGACTTTTCTATGGACCTAAGTTTTCAAACCAGCTGGGTTTGGTTGTATGATAAGACTATGTTATATTTGTAAGAATCTTCCAAACTATTTTCTGAAGTGCCTGTACCGTCTTGCATTCCCACCAGGAATGAGTAGGAGATTCTGTGGGTCCACATCCTCACCACCAATTGGTATTGTCAGGTTTTTAAAAATTTTACTTTATTCATTCATGTAAGTCTAACATAGCCATATCTCATTGGCTCTTTAAAAATTTATTTTATTTTTATTTATTTTTGGCTGCATTGGGTCTTCACTGCTGCGCACGGGCTTTCTCTAGTTGCAGCGAACAGGGGCTACTCTCATTGCGGTGCGTGGGCTTCTCATTGTGGTTTCTTCTTTTGTTGAGGAGCACGGGTTCTAGGTGCACGGACTTCAGTAGTTGTGGCTCACAGGTTCTAGAGCGCAGGCTCAGTAGTTGTGGTGCATGGGCTTAGTTGCTCTGCGGCATGTGGGGTCTTCCCAGACCGGGGCTCGAACCTTTGTCCCCTGCATCGGCAGGTGGATTCTTAACCACTGCACCACCAGGGAAGCCCTCATTGTTGTTTTAATTTGCATTTTTCTAATGACAAATGTTGAACATCTTTTCATATGCTTATTTACCACCTGCATATCCTGGTGAGGTGTCTGATCAGAGCTTTTCCCTATTTTAATGGGGTGTTTGCTTCCCTATTGTTGAATTTTAAGAATGCATTGTATATTCTGGCTAATGTGTTGTACAAATATTTTCTCCTGGTTTACAGCTTGTCTTTTCATTCTTTAACAGTGTCTTTTGCAGAAAGGAAGTTTTTAATGTTAATAAAATACAATTTAGTAATTTTTTATTCCATGAATCATGCTTTTAGTGTTTTATCTAAAAACTCATCACCTAACCCAAGATCAAATGGAGATTTTCTTCTGTTTTCTTCTAGAAGCTTTATAGTTTTGCATTTCACAGTTACATATTATTTTGAGTTAATTTTGTTATCAGGCATACAGTCTGTGTCTAAGTTCATTATTTTGCTTACGGATATCCAGTTGTTCCAGCAACACCTGTTGATAAGGCTTTCTTATTTCCGATGAATTATCTTTCCACCTTTGTCAAAGATCAGTTGACTGTACTTGTATGAGTCTATGTCTAGCCCTGTGTTCTCTCCTATTGATTTGCGTGCCTTTTCTTTTACCAGTACTTTGCAGTCTTGATCATTGTAGTGTGAGTGTGACTATCGTGACCAGGTAGCGTGAGCCCTCTTGGTTCTTCCATAATGTATGCCTATTCTAGGTGTTTTGCTTTTCCCTATAAATTTTAGAATCAGCTTGTTGATATCCACAAACTAGTTTGCTGGGGTTTTTATTTTAATTGTGTTGAAGCTACAGTTTAAGAATTTACATCTTAATGATATTGTGTCTTCCAATCCAACAACACAGAATCTCTCTTCACTTCTTTATAGCTTATTTGATTTCTTTCTTCAGACTTTTGTAGTTTTCTGCATACAGATCCTGTACATATTTTGTTAGATTAATACCTAAGCATTTCATTTTTTAAGGACTATTGTAAATGTATTTTTTATTTCAAATATTATTTTTTCATTGTTGGTGTATAAGAAAACAATTGACTTTTGTATATTGACCTTCCATCCTGTTATACTGGCTTATTGTTTCCAGGGGATATTAGTAATTCACATATTTGGCTACACCTTAGAACTCATTATCATCCAGAAGTAATTTAAAACAAGTTTTAACATTTAAAATCTTCCTGGACTCTTATGTTTCTGCCTTTGCCATTATTCTACTTCCATTGAGCTTCTCTTCAAGTCAACTCCCAGGGCCTTGGCTTCTCATATTTTTCCAAGTATATAGTCCCAATTATATTCACTTTTCTCACTCCCAGCTTGGGATCCTTAACTTTCCATTTCAACTCTATTCTTACTTGTACCCTTTCTATTTTGATACATCTCTTACCCTCTGAATCATCAACCTAGGAAAAATCAAACCATCTCCTTTCTATTTCCAAGATGCTGATGGTTGGTGGCAAACATCACCTAAGCAGGAACTTAGTTCCACCTCAAATGCCCTAGGGCTACTCAACAATCCTTTTCCTCTTATCCCATCCAATTCCTTCTTGCCATCCCTGTCCCTTTTTCCATGCACATATTACATATTCTAGTCTTTCCTACTTTATTCAAGTCCCTAAGCATGGCCCTTTTATGCACATCCAAGGTCTTCCTGACTTCCTAGAGATAGTGCCTTAATGACAGCAATGCCTTATATGGCTCTGAGTTTACTCACATCTTCTTCCATCTTTTTCCAGAAAGTATCACTTCTACTTCCTCTGATTTACATCCCTTCAAATAGTGTCTCAGTAATTTTAATTAAATAGTAATTATTATTGTTAACTATTCTTTTTAAGTTAAAAAAAAAACCTCTTTTGGCCGTGCCGTGCAGCATGTGAGATCTTAGTTCCCCAACCAGGGATTGAACCCAGGCCCCCTGCAATGGAAGCATAGAGTCTTAACCACTGGACTGCCAGGGAAGTCCCTATTATTGTTAACTATTAATTATCTAATCTCACCTTCAACCGTTTCATTTCCTTTTTTCCTTGATTCTTCTCAACCTGTGAACATACTGAAGTATCATTTTGTTTGAAAAGATTACTTCTTTCCATAATCCTTCTTTCCCCTCATAACACTTTCTCTCTTTTCTCTTCTTGAAAGAGTTATCTACATTTCCTGCTGCCACTGAAAGAGAATTCTGACAACAATGTGCACATTGGATGAATTGTCGATAATAGTTTCTGTCACCCATCATTAAGTCCCCAGCAATCTGGCTTTCATTCCTATAACTTTATTGTAACTGGACTCTTGATAGTTTTCATTAATCTCCTAATTTGCAAACCCAGTGACGAGAAGATAGTCTTATTTTGCTATTGTATGCTTGTTTTTCCTACCCTTACAGGTTCGTATCTTGGACACAGTGTGCAATTACACATGGCAAATATAGAAAAAGAGTGACTACCTAATTAAGTAGAGATTTAAATATTGCTGCACTTGACTTTTCTGTGATAGTCACTTTAACATACCTTCTTTCTCAGAACAGAAAAAGCTATGGGCCTAAGGGTATGTTCTCTAGGGAAACAGAACTAATATGTATATATATATATATATATATATATATATATATATATATATATATATATATGATTTTTTTTGAGAAACTGGATCATATGATTATGAAGGCTGAGAAATTCCTCTTCTGCAAGCTGAAGACCCAGGAGAGCTGGTGGTGTGAGTTCCAGTTCAAGTGCAGAAAACCAATATCCCAGCTGAAAAACAGAGAATGAATTCTTTCTTATTCCAGCTTTTATTCTATTCAGGCCTCAAACAGATTGGATGAGACCTACCCACGTTGGGGAGGGCAATCTTATTCACTCAGCCTATCGAATAAAATGTTATTCTGGATAACATTCATCCAGAATAAATGTTATTCTGGTGTTTCTCATCCAGAAGCACCCTTACAGACCCACCCAGAATAATGTTTAACCAAATTATGTGGCCATCCCGTGCCCTAGTCAAGTTAACACATAAAATTAGCCATCACAGTATATGGCAGACCTGGGTCAAGTCCCCAGTCCTGTCATTCACTACTCTTGGCTTCAGCAAGCTGCTCTTGGCTTCAGTTTTCTCATCTGCAAAATGTTCATAACATCCTTTCCCAGAGTGGCTGCAAATATTAAATGAGTGTGTTAAAATGCCTTTCTTTCACAGAGTGGGCACTGAAGAGAAGTTGTTTCCCTTTTTTGTCTTTTTTATCTCTCATTTCTCCCTTTAAAGTGAGTTTGCTTCCCATGATATGTCTTATCAAATTTTGTCCACTCTAATTTTGAAGTAAACAGTGAGTGACCAGTGAAGGGGATTCTACCATTTTCCCTCAGATAATGTTTCACAGATTAAGAGATCCCATTGCCAAGGAATGTTTCCTGATCTTTGGCCGAAAGTAAATAGCCTTGCCAGTACCATATATAGAAAATTATGATGAGCATGGTTTGTGACTTGATGTTTCATCAACCATGGAAAAAGAAAAATTGGGTTTTGTTTTAAATCACTTTCTTGAATCACAGTAGTCCAATTTGGGGGTATTTATTTTCATTATTCCCATTATGAGAATTAGCTTATGTTTCCCTTGGTGAATGTTATTTTATTTTTCAAAAATTTTAGTGGAGTATAGTTGATTTACAACGTTGCTTTAGTTTCTGCTGTACAGCAAAGTGACCAGTTATACATATACATATATCCACTCTTTTTTAGATTCTTTTCCCATATAGGTCATTACAGAGTATTGAGTAGAGTTCCCTGTGCTATATAGTAGGTCCTTATTAATTATCTATTTTATATATGGTAGTGTGCATATGTCAATCCCAATCTCCCAATTTATCCCTCCTCCCCTTCCCCCTGGTAACCCTAAGTTTGTTTGCTACATCTGTGACTCTATTTCTGTTTTGTAAATCAGTCCATTTGTACCATTTTTAAGATTCCACATATAAGCAATATCATATATTTGTCTTTCTCTGTCTGACTTACTTCACTTACTATGGCCTTTTTTATGGCTGAGTAATATTTCATTGCATATATGTACCACAACTTCTTTACCCATTCCTCTATCTGTGGACCTTTAGGTTGCTTCCATGTCTTGGCTATTGTAAACAGTGCTTCAGTGAACATTGGGGTACATGTATCCTTTTGGATTATGGTTTTCTCAGGATATATGCCCAGGAGTGGGATTGCTGGATTATATGGTAGTTTTATTTTTAGTTTTTTAAGGAATCTCCATACTGTTCTACATAGTAGTTGTACCAATTTACATTCCCACCAGCAGTGTAAGAGGATTCCCTTCTCTCCACACCCTCTCCAGTATTTATTGTTTGTAGACTTTTTGATGATGGCCGTTCTGACCAGTATGTTTTGATTTGCATTTCTCTGATAATTAGTGATGTTGAACATCTTTTCATGTGCTTTTCAGCCATCTGTATGTCTTCTTTGGAGAAATGTCTTTAAATCTTCTGCACATTTTTTGATTGGGTTGTTTTTTTTTTTCTCACATAGAGCTGCATGAGCTGTTTGTATGTATTGGAGACTAATCCCTTGTCAGTCGCTTAGTTTGCAAATATTTTCTCCCATTCTGAGGGTTGTCTTTTCATCTTGTTTATGGTTTCCTTTGCTATGCAGAAGCTTTTAAGTTTAATTAGGTCCCATTTGTTTATTTTTGTTTTTATTTTCATTACTTTAGGAGATGGATCAAAAAAGATACTGCTGGAGTTAATGTCAAAGAGTGTTCTGCCTATGTTTTCCTCTAAGAGTTTTTTAGTATCTAGTCTTCTGGCCTTACATTTATGTCTTTGATCCATTCTGAGTTTATTTTTGTGTATGGTATTAGAGGGTGTTATAATTTCTTTTTTTTTTACATGTAGCTGTCCAGTTTTCCCAGCACCACTTATCAAAGAGGCTGTCTTTTCTCCATTGTATATTCCTGCCTCCTTTGTTGACCATAGTTGCGTGAGTTTATTTCTGGACTTTCTGTCCTGTTCCATTGATCTATATTTCTATTTTTGTGCCAGTACCATACTGTTTTTATTACTCTAGCCTTGTAGTATACTCTGAAATCAGGGAGGCTGATTCCTCCAGCTCCATTTTTCTTTCTCAGGATTGCTTTGGCTATTTGGGGTCTTTTGTGTTTCCACTGCCTTGGTGAATTTTAAATTCATGGGTAAATTTTCAATAATTCTAAGCAGTGTTTCAAAATGTCTCTTTCTTTAGATCATGTAGCAGCTACTAGAAAAAGTATCTCATATATTATTTACCTCTTATTTTGTGATCTTCTGTGAAGCTCAGCATTATGACCATGATTCTGATTAAGAGCTAGCAAAAGCCTTTTTATTATTTATGGTGTAAATTTAGTATTCTTTTGATCATCATTTCTTCATCAGTATTCACTGAATTAGTTCTTTTAGCCTCAGTAATCTAACTTACACTTTAAACAATTCTGACTTTATGGAAGTGTTCTTTCACTTTAAATAAGGAACCCTTAATGGACAGCTTTCTGCTATGTCAGTTTTTATAGTGTTTCATCATATTTCCCTTTCAGTCTGTCCTAAGATAAAAACTGTCATGAACTTATGACTAATCAGGCAGAGTGAAATGAAATAATTATTTTGTGACTTTGATCAATGGAAATAAACACCCTGGATAACTCAGGCCCCATTTCCCACTTTTTCTTTAGTCACAGTGGATTTTTAGGTAATTGTCTCAATCTTCTTCCATGTGCCTGAGTAAACACAGCTAATGGGTCTGTTTTACATAATGAAGTGTTATGGAAAATTAAAAACACAGCCTGGCAGAGACTTTCAGGGGTCATCTGGAGCATCTCACTTCCTCTAGGCAGGCTTCTTGTAAATCTTCCTTTAGAAAAGAATGTCTGTGTCTAGGCTAAGACCTGCAGATGGTATAAGGCTGAGTGATCTTGTAAATATGATTAAGTTGCAAAACAATATTCAGGAAATGGAGATGTTCTATCTGTGTGAAGAAAGACAGTGGCTGGATCAAATCTCATACTGAGGCCACATTCAGAGTATTAACTGATGTGCTGGTTCCTACCTGACCTGAAGCAGCTTCTTGTGCTCCCAATCTGACAGGGAAATGGATGATCTTTAGAGACAGACAGCCCACTCGAGAGAACAAAAGTGCCATAAATTTAGCTGATATGTTCAAATGACACTATCTAATGGAGTATGAACTGGAGAACTGATTTTTTCTTTTACTTTGCCTCTCCCCCTATAAAGGACTCTCTCAGCTACAGAGAAGCAGAAGAGTTCACAGAAAAACATAAGTTAGGACTAGGAGAACTGTGCAGACATATGAATGAGAGATTCCCCATGAAATCCAGAGGGTGATTAAAAAATTGGTACCTTGTCTGTCGCTTTGGAAAATGAGTATAATTGAGATTATTTATTCTGTTATTCTTATTGCTTATTCATTATAAACCCAGTTATCATCCCCCTCCTTCACTTAACATTTGGGAAGAAGTTGAGACATTGTCTAAATTCACCCGTGACTACTATTCCTCTGACTTACGTGTTCTCTCCACCCCACTCCAGTCTTGGGGGACCAGATCACTGTTAATTTTACTCCTGGTCTTGTCCTAAATTAACAAATAGCAGAGCTCCTAGTTGCAATGATTTCTAAGCTGCTATCTGCATGAGGGTATCTGTGGAATAGGGGTAATCATGTGGCGAGCTTCCCTTCTTTTAATGGCCTTGCCTTCTACTTCTCTTTACAAATCTAGATGAAGTTGTATGGTTATATCAGACTTGGCTGATGCCTGGGTTAATGAAAAGAGGATGTTTTAGATCTGGTTTTTCATCCCCTCAGATTTGCTTTGACCCATTATCCTCTGAGTCCTAGCTGCTTGCTTGGAGAGAGCTCCAGCTGCCTTCCTGTTTGCCTCATCCACTAATGCTGCCACCTGTTTCAGCCTCTCTGAATGAGTTCTGGGCTTTGACACAGCCTCCATCATACCCACCAAAGTGGGAGCCATAGTGCCTTTGATACCCGAATCTGATCTAACTGGACCCACGTGACTCTGCCTTTGTCTGTCACACCACTTCTAATTCAGCTGAAGCACATTAATGGTTCTGTCTTCCCAGAGTGACCAGGTACACAAGTGTCAAATGCAAAGGCGTTAATGCTCCATGGAATGAATAGAACTTAGACCAACATGGGGCGAAAATTTTTAAAGGATTAAACTGAAGCTTTTCACTTTCTTCAAATACGTGACCCTCTTTTCACCCCCATCATGTGCAGCAGATAAATTTTTACCTTCTACTTCACAGAGAAAATGTGTTAATTGTTTTTCAATTTTTCAGATATCTAAGTACTCACCATTCATACTTACAATTTAGTGTATGATAAATGGGAGCTTTATCATATAAGAACTCCGGTTTTGTACTATCAAACCTACAAACCTGGTTACATCTGCTTCCCTCTTGCCTTATGTCCCCTTACACATCATTGATGGTAACTGAGACCCATGGCCACCTCGGCTGCAAAGCAGGCTGGGAAATTGGGCACTTGGAAAGGTAAATGGGATTGTCATGATTGGCTTTAAGTGAGCAATATTCATTGTCTGGGACTTCGTACATTGCCTCTCTGTAGAATCAGGGATTTGTTATCAAGATAGCTTGTATAGCTGTCTCTGTAGGTACTAACCAAGAGGGCAGCTGTGCCTGAGGACTTGCACCCCTATTCCATTTTAGCAGTATGCTCTAATCATGGTCATTGTTCTACCAATCCTGGCACAGCACCCTCCATATTATTTCTCCAGTGTTAGAGACACAGTATGTTTGAATGTTCCAATGCCTGCATAATTGAAAAACCTACAGTAGCAGTAAAAAAAAAAAAAAAATCCAGCATATTTTGACTCTCCATTGAGAAAGATAAATTTTTCAGCACATCTGCCATCAATCTCTTCTCTCCTTATGGATGGAAAAATAATTTCTTATGAATTTGGGAGGTTGTTGCAGCTAGACTGTAAAGTACTTTCTAGATGATGATGTAAGGAAGAAATTTTTAATACTTCCTAAATTTAGTCAATCCTTATAATGCTATATGTCTAGTTTTTCCTCTGTACCAACCAGTTCAGAACTAGGAATTATGAAACTGTAACTCAGATTGTGGTAAGAACTCCATAATGATTTTCTGTGTATTCCAGGAACCATGATGGCTTGGATCTACTGACTATAGTCATTTACACCTTTTTTATTCAGTTTGATAATCAGGCTGAAAATTTACTCCTGGATCCAGTTTAGCATGAATATTTTAATCTGAGATATAGCTGAATACTTAGCTGCAGGTCTGAAATCTTGGATGATAATTCCTCAGGGGGTAACCTGAATAAAACTAGGCACTCTCAATGTCCAGTTTGCAAAAGATGTCACATTAAAAGGAAGCACAAATTATTTCCAGAATCCTTGAAGAATAATGTCAGTCTTCTAGGCAGATTTTTTTTTAAGGGAGTAAGTAACATATCACCCAGACAAAGTCATTCTCTATAGATACCACCCCACCCCATCTTTAATTTTCACTCTTAAATAAAGAAGGAAAAGATCTCTTTCTCCCCACCCATCAGGCAGATGTCCCCATTCATTTCTGCATTTTCCACATGAGCATAAGCACAGCATGTACTCAAGCTTCCACTGTCCTGAAGTTTCATCATCCTCCTGACAGCACTCCCTGACCTTGCAAAATGTAGTTTTTCTCTCATTCTGAGTGCAATTATGTTAATAGGCTACTCTCCTGCATTACAACCAGTGACATTCTCTACCTTGTAGAAGCCACCAAGATGCTGATATCTGTGCACAGGTGCAGTGGCACTCAGAGAGAGTAGACAACCTTCACGTGAATGTCCAAAGGTAGAACTGATGATGTTGTAGGTCTGGAGATGGACCAGACATTGAGATGGAGTTTGGGGTGCAAGATACAATTAGCTGGAGTTAGGGATCAACACCTGTGAAGGGAAAGGGGAAGAAGCAGGATTGGGCAGAGAAGTTGAACTTAGATACAGGCCCAGCAAAGCCTCTGCCAACTAACTCAGTGAGACATTCTGGAATGAGCATTGCCCATTGGCATATCCCCTGAAATGGGCAGGTCTCACTCAACCTCACTCAGTCACCAAAGGTAGGAAATCCTGGGAAGGACCTGGCCTAGGCAAGGCAGCCCTTCAGCAGAGGCTGACACCAAAGGAGTTGAAGCTGGATACTGCTGCTCAAGCTCCCTTCAGCAGAGCAATGAGAACTTTTTTGAAGGAGAATCTGGACAGAGATATCTGGTCTACCATCGTCTGTCCTTTGTGCCAATTTAACCTACTTCTCTATATAAGTTCAGAGAGCAGCTCCTCCAGAATTCCCATGGTTAACTCCTCCAAGGGGATATATAGAGGAGGGAGATTAGTGAGACAAACTATAGTCCCTGCTGCTACGTTTGATCTCAGGGCTGCAATTAATACTCGTTGTCTCGCTCCTCCATTACTTATTCTACATTTTCCTCCCCCCTCAGCTTGTCCTTGCTGGCTTACCTGATGGCATGATCCAGACCCTACTCTCAGGAACCTGAGCCTCTTGTCACCATGCTCTTCTCAGGTTGGGTTCACTGTATTTGTCCATTGACATTCAAAATTGGGCAAAGAAGTATGAAGAGGCGTGACATGGATTATCTAGATACCACACATATTCCTCCCTGCCTTCATTGTATGGCAGCAGCCTTTTCTTCTCCTAATGATCATGAGCAACTACATTTGCCAAGTTGGAGATCACCTTCTTACCTACTAGTCTCTATAAACAGAGTCTGGAGTGTTCAGGCAGCAGCCAAAACTTATAATTCAGTGGGATGCTTGCTTTGTCTTTTGGCAAAAGTGGTCCTAAGAATGAGGAACTTTGAATATGCAGAGTCCAGATTTGCAGGGATAGGAAGCCCAGAGTCCCTCAGTGGGTCTTTGGAAGTGATGATCAGCAGGTCCACTTCTGTTTCTACCTCCTTGGTTCTTAGATGCATGTGTCCTTCCTATCAAGAACACAGCTCTGTATAAAAGTCGTTGATTCAATATATATACACTGCATCCTGGTAGATGTACTCCATTTTTTCAGAGCATTATCTGTGAGCTGGTGCTTCAACTGTGCTTTTGGTAGAGCTTTTAATGCACTATCAGGCTATGCCTTCTGGGTGACACAGTGCATGATATTACCAGTGTGTGATATGTCATGTGCCCACTCTCACATCTGTGTTGCTATGAAGTGAATTCTCTGGCCTGATAATGATGTTATAAGAGATCTCATGCAAGTGGATCAAACACCTAGTAATACAAGTTGAGGCCCTACAGTGAGGAAAAGCAAAAGCATACTTGGAATAATTCTCTATCCCTGTGAGGACAAAGAGCTGGCCCTTCTAGGCTGGGAGCAAACCAATGTAGTTCTCATCACCAAGCAGCCAGTTATTCTCCTTGAGGAAGAATAAGCATCCATATTAGGCACTTAGCATTGGTCTCTGTATCTGGCAGATTGGACATGCAGCCATGATAAATGATAAACAAATAAATCAGCCTGGATAAGGTGGAATCCATACAGTTGGGCCTGTACAGAGTCTTCAGCTCTGCCCCTGTGCCCACTTTGTGTGTGCATCGTGCCAGCACTTACGGCATCAGCCATGGTGTCAACTGACCAGGTCATTTTGTCTGCTTGCTTGTTTATTGCTTCTTCCCTGGTCGGTGCTCCCTGTTGGGCGTTAACAAAAATCTTTACACTTCATGCTGACTCCCATATTTCCATCCTCATGCCTCAGTCCCACACCTTCTTGTCCTGATTTTCTAGTCTTTTCGTTTCTATGCCCGTGAACAACTGGCCAGGACATTCTTCATTGCCCATGAGCAAGCATTCATTCATTCATTCATTCATTCCCAGATTCACTGCCCCTTCCACTGTCACGGCCCCCCATTTTGCAACCTGTGACAGTTTTAACAGTTGGATGGCCACATTGTGCCAGGGGCTGTCTGTGTTTCATCTGCCATCAAGACTTACCATCATCAGCCAGATGAATGATCAGACCCCAAATCCCATCTTATTGATTGCTTGTTGGACCACTACTAATACCAACGATCACAGGCTGGGGTCTCTGGAAGTAGACACTGAGATGGACTTCAAAGGGCAAGTTTTTTGTTTTGTTTTGTTTTTTATTAGGAATAACCCCTGTGAAGAGAAAAAGGAAGAGGCTGAATTTGGCAGAGGAAGAAATTGCAAGGTAATGCTGATAAAATCTTATTAACTCTGCAGGTAGTGCTTCGGTGAAGATAGCCCATCAGAGTGCCCTATATTTGGGTCAAAAGAGCTGCACTCAGCTACCTCACTCAGCTACTAGCTGCAGCCTGTCCTCAAGAAAGGGGTGACTTCAGATGAGGAGACCCTTTAGCTGTTGCCAACCAGGCAAGAGTTGGCAGCTTATAGGGGGTTGTTCACCACACTGCCTACAGCTGGTCAGTAAGTTCTTCTTTGAAGCGTTCTGATGGTGCATATCTGCCTCTACTGCAGCTGTGCTGGGCAGAGAAAGGTTTCTGTCGAGGAAGGAAGGAAAGGGAATATTTGATGAAGCTCGTGAAGACAGGATTTTCTTTTTTTCACAAATTCAAAGTTCTAGAGGGTAAAAGCAAGAGTCTAGGAGAAGGAATGGAGTAGAAATCTGAGTCAGGAAAAATGCAGTCAGAACATGATGGGTATTAGAGTAGAAGAGAGGATAGTTAAACAGAGAGGTTTACAGTTTGGAAGATGATGCAAAAAGTAGAAATAAGGAGCATTGTCTATACCCACAGTCTTTAAGCCATCTGGCCTCGCTGATTTTAGCTGCTGCCTTAGAGGGAGGTGTGGCAGTTGTCCGTAGAAGGGCACCTTCAGTTTCCTCCTGATCTGAAAAAGTAAATGGCAGCAATAAGCAACCGCAAATGAGCCATGATTCTTGGTGATGATATTTAAACTCAGGACTAGGTGCTAATATTTCTGTGTCCATATTTTAATGCTCTTAGCTGACTCGGAAAGACTTAAGTCTGAGACCTAACAGAGCCTGTCAGAGCTGATAGGATAATGTACAAAGAGTTTGCATTCTCACATACAAAATATGCCAGTTCTCTATAGTCTTAATTTTAACACAGGGCTTAACATCTTTGAGGTCAGCAGCTAATTCATCAGAGTTAAGAGGAATGAACAGCTGCACTTTTCTTTGTAGTAAAAAAGTTGATAATAAAACTGTTAGCATGCACTGTGAGCAGAAACTGAGACCGTTTGGATATTTGCCACACAGCTTATAGCCTGAAAAAGTATTTTCCTTGCTTCTTTCAATTCTTAGGATATCAGACATTATATGTACATATGCATATACTTTTAAAAGAGAGATAGTATACTATTCTATAAATTTCCATTCTCAGTTAACAATATAGTGTTTGGTGAAATACTTTGACAAAGGAAATGCAAAAGGAGGTTGGTTTTATTTTCTCTTGTTTTAACCCTGTAATGAATGTTGGTATTGAGTTTGCTGTTTGACAAGTGGATCTGCACAAATGGTTTAAATGTTTGAAGTACATGCTTAGTATTCATTATAAAAGAATGTTTTTGTACTGTGTGGACTTGGTTTGAAACACAGCAACTTTTTATGACAATGGGCAGCCATGCCCTGACCACATTGATTAGACAGATTCTACCCGTATTGGAGAAAACACTAAGGAAGATAGAAGGAGGGAATTGAGAAGTGATCCTTTTAATATTTCATATTATTATTATTATATAACATAATAAGCAAGAAAATTCAGTTTGGTTTAAATTAACCCAAAGAGTGAGCTTTAATCATGACTCCCATTTTTAATACCAATTCCATGATTCCTTTATCCTCAGGAAGTCCTTCCATGTAGATGTTATAGCATTTATCCATGGTCTAGTTTATCTTTTTCTTCTTTCTTAAATCTTCAATTTCACTTCCTAATCTGTCAGCTTCTTTATTTAAGTTAGGAATTTTTTTTTTATCTTTAAGGACTTAGAAGCAAAATACTGTGTTTAATCATATGTTGGAAGTCTATTTAAATGGTTTTTATAAATAACTTAAAAAATAAAGATGGTATAGAAATACTAGAATTTAGAGTGAAATAGAAACTAAGTTACTCGTTTTTATATGTTTAAATATTTTACAGAATTGTATTTTATGTTAATTTTCCTTAGGCTTTTACCTCTTCCTTTACTATTGTTCTACCAATTACTCACATGCTAGGCACCTTGTAGATAATATAACTCATACCCTCTTTTCCTGTTGAACAGAGCCATTTATTCCTCCCTCAGGTAGTTATAATGACTTGGAAAACTAAACATTACATATTAATTAATAAATGTTCTATACAGGATATTGTTTCATAATGGAAGAAAAGTTCACTAAGACATAATATATAATACTGTCAACTTGACTACAAATCAAATTAGTAAGTTTTAGGCATTTAAAAGCCTTTGGAGGTCTTATATGCTCTGTGAAAACAAATGCCCTCAACATTAACAGTCTATGGATTTGGAATTTAGATCCACCTCCTAGATTGAAAATAGATAATCAAAAGTATTCTTGTATTTATTCATTTTAACAGGTTTATTGAAGTATAAATGTAAACTTCATATAAGCACAATTTGTTGAGTTTTGACATACATATATACTTATGAAACCATCTGTCACCCCCAAAGTTCCTTCCTGCCCCTTGGTAATCCATCCCTTCTGTCCTTCCCATGCCTTCTTCCCAGGCAGATACTTCTTTGCTTTCTGTCACTGTTGATTAGTTTTCATTTTCTACAGTTCTATTTAAATAGAATTTTGCAGTAAGTACTTTTTTTTTTTGGTCTTCTTTCACTCAGAATGATTTTGAGATTCATACATGTTTTTGCATGTTTAATTCATACATTTCTACTTACTGCTTAGTTTCATTCACTGTATGGATATACCACCATTTTTTATCCATTCATCTCTTTATGAGCCATTTCCGGTTTTTGGATGTTACAAATAAAGTTGCTATAAACATTCACATGCAAGTCTATGTATGGTAGTTTATTTTATCTTGGGTAAAAACCTAGGATTTGGATGACTGCATCATATGGTGCGCATTTACGAACTTTTAACAAAACCACTAAACTGTTTTCCAAAGTGGTTTACCACTTGATATTCCCACCATCTGTGTGTCAGTTCTAGCCTCTTCATATTCTCACCAACACTTGATATGGTTGGTTTATTAATTATTTCCCTCATGACTAATGATGTTGAGTGTCTTTTCATGGGCTTTTACACCATCTGTATTAGATTTCTATGGCTGCTGTAATAAATTATCACAGACTTGTTGGCTTGAAACAACAGAAAGTTATTCTCGCACAGTTCTGGAGGCTAGATGTCTGAAATCAGTCTTACTAGGCCAAAATCAAGGTGTTAGCAGAAATCTAGGGGAGAATCCATTGCCTTGACCTTTCCAGCGTCTAGAGCTGCATTCCTTGAATTCCTAGGCTCACGTTCCCTTACTCCATCTTCAAAGCCATGGTACAGCATCTTCTCTCTCTGACTTTGCTTCCTTCTGCTTCTGTCACATGGCCTTCTTCTCTTCTATGGTCAAAGCTTCATCTGCTTTCCTCTTATATGGAACATGTGATTGCATTTAGGGCCCACCCAGATAATCCTTGATAATCTCCCATCTCAAAATTGTTAATTTACGCTCATCTACAAAGTCTTTTTTTATTCCAAACTAAGGTAACACTCACGGATTCCAGAGATTAGGACAGGGATAAATTTGGGGAAGCCATTATTCAGCCTACTGTGCCATTCATTCATTAGTGAAGTGTATGTTCAAATCTTTGGCCCATTATTTAAAATTTTGAAAATATTTTCTACCAATGTGGCTTGTCATTTTATTTATCCTAAAAGTGTCTTTTGAAGAACAGAAGTTCCTAATTTTAACTCCAGTTTAATGGATCTTCCTTTTGGTGTCCTAAGAGACCTTTGACAACCCAAGGTCACAGATATTTTCTCTTACGCTTTCTTCCATAAATTTTGTAGTGTTAGGTTTTACATCTAAGTCTATGATCCATTTGCGTTAATTTTCTTATGTGGCACTAGACAGGATCTAAGTTCATCTTCTTGCATGTGGATTTCTAAATGTTTGAACAACATTTGTTGAAAAGCCTAACGTTTCTGCATTGAACTGCCTTTGCCTTTTTGTCAAAACCCACTTGTTTAGGAGATGCAGGAAGATGGTGGTGTGGGAAGACATGGAGTTAGTGTCTCCCCAAAACTAGGGGGCCTGCCACCGCTGGTGGGGGACTCTGATGCCCAAGGAGAGGGGAGGAACCCCAAAGTGAACCAGTAAGACGTAGGGGGACTGAGTGGGGAGGAGAAGTGGAGGCCAGACAGGATTGGCACCCCTGAGGCTAGAGAGATCAGGAGAGGCAGGCAGGAGGGACTCTCCAGGAGGAGCTGGAGAGAAGCGGAGGGTGATTGCCTGGCCCACTTGGGCCAGGGAGCCTGCTGAGCTCCCAAGCAGGTACCCCCCTTCCAAAGCCCCGTCCAGGCTGCATAGGTCCTGGGGGCATAGGAGGGAGGCTGGGGAGATCAGGGGAGGTGGGCAGGAGGGGCCGTCCAGGAGGAGCGGGAGAGGAGAGGAGGGTGTTTGCCCCACCCACTTGAACCCAGGAAGCCTGCTGGGCTCCCAGGTGAGGTCCCCTGCCCTCTGAGACCAGAGATGGGGGTGAACCTGGGTCCCTACTGTTTCTTGAGCCTAAGCCCCACCTTCCAAAGACCCCAGGGCTTTTTCCAGCCCTGTGGGTCCTAAGCATAGCCCCACCCACTGCCGAAACCTCGCCCTTTCTTAGGCCCTGCCCTCCACAGCCAAGGTCTTCCCCCCCCTTTTTTTTCTTTTCCCTCCTCCTCTTTTTTACTATTGTGGTACTGATGTACCTTCCGGTTGTTGATTCATATATATTTTTATTTTTATATTCTTTCTAACATATCTGTTAGTGTCCTAGTCTAATTTTATTTTTTATTTTTAAATTTTTTTGCTGCCCCACGTGGCTTGCGTTGGGCAAAGCTCCTGTAGCGGGAGGTCCGAGTCCGAACCACTGGAATAACAGAGAACCTCACACCCCAGGGAATATTCATTGGAGTGAGGTCTCACACAGTTCCTCATATCAGCACCAAGACCCAGCTCTACCCAATAGCCTACAAACTCCAGTGTTGGAAGCCTCAGGCCAAGCAACCAGTAAGACAGGAACAAAATCCCACTCATAAAAAAAAAGAGATGGCAAAAAAGTATGTCACAGATGAAGGAGCAAGGTGAAAACCTACAAGACCAAATAAATGAAGAGGAAATAGGCAATCTACCTGAAAAAGGATTCAGAGTAATGGTGATAGTAAAGATGATCCAGAATCTCAGAAATAGAATGGAGGCACAGATTGAGAAAATATAGGAAATGTTTAACAAAGATCTAGAAGAACTATAAAACAAACAAACAGAGATGAACAACACAATAACTGAAATGAAAAATACACTAGAAGGAATCAATAACAGAATAACAGAGGCAGAAGACCAAATAAGTGAGCTGGAAGACAAAATGGTGGAAATAACTGCTGAGGAGCAGAATAAAGAAAAAAGAATGACAAGAATTGAAGACAATCTCAGAGACTTTTGGGACAACACTAAACTCACCAACATTCAAATTATAAGTGTCACAGAAGAAGAAGAGAAAAAGAAGGGGTCTGAGAAAATATTTGAAGAGATTATAGTGGAAAACTTCCCTAACATGGGAAAGGAAATAGTCGTCACCCAAGTTCAGGAAGCACAGAGAGTCCCATACAGGATAAACCTGAGGAAAAGCATACCAAGACACATATTAATCAAACTAACAAAAATCAAATTCAAGCAAAAATATTAAAAGCAGAAAGGGAAAAACAAAAAAATAACATACAAAGGAATCAGCTGATATTTCAGTGGAAACTCTGCAAGCCAGAATGGAGTGGCAGAACATACTTAAAGTGATGAAAGAGCAAAGCCTACAACCAAGATTACTCTACACAGCAAGGATCTCATTCAGATTCGATGGAGAAATCAAAAGCTTTTCAGACAAGCAAAAGCTAAGAGAATTCAGCACAACCAAACCAGCTTTAAAACAAATGCTACAGAAACTTCTCTAGGCGGGAAACACAAGAGAAGAGGAAGACCCACCAAAACAAACCGAAAACAATTAAGAAAATGGTAATAGGAACATACATATGGATAATATCCTTGAAGGTAAATGGATTAAATACCCCAACAAAAAGACACAGACTGGCTGAATGGATACGAAAACAAGACCCATACACATGCTGTCTACAAGAGACCCACTTCAGACCTAGGGACACATACAGACTGAAAGTGAGGGGATGGAAAAAGATATTCCATGCAAATGGAAATCAAAAGAAAGCTGGAGTAGCAATACTCATATCGGATAAAATCGACTTTAAAATAGACTGTTAAAAGAGATAAGGAGGGACGCTACATCATGATCAAAGAATCAATCCAAGAAGAAGATATAACAATTATAAATGTTTATGCACCCAACATAGGAGCACCCCAATACATAACACAAATGCTAACAACCATGAAAGGAGAAATCAACAATAACAAGATAATAGTAGGAGACTTTAACACGCCACTTATACCAATGGACAGATCATCCAAACAAAATAAGGAAACACAAACTTTAAATGACACAATAGACCAGCTACATTTAATTGATATTTATAGAACATTACACCCCAAAGTGGCAGAATACACTTTCTTCTCAAGTGCACATGGAACATTCTCTAGGATAGATCACAGCTTGGGTCACGAATCAAGCCTCGGAAAATTTAAGAAAATTGAAATCATATCAAGCATCTTTTCTGACCACAATGCTATGGGATTGGAAATCAATTACAGGAAAAATACTGTAAAAAAACCCAAATACATGGAGGCTAAACAGTGTGCTCCTAAATAACCAAGAGATCACTGAAGAAATCAAAGAAGAAATTAAAAAATACATAGAAACAAATGACAATGAAAACACGATGACCCAAAACCTATGGGATAGAGCAAAAGCAGTTTAAGAGGGAAGTTTATAGCAATGCAATCTCACCTCAAGAAACAAGAAAAATCTCAAATAATCTAACTCTACAGTTAAAAAACTAGAGAAAGAAGAACAAAGAAAACCCAAAGAAGGAAAGAAATCATAAAGATCAGATCAGAATTAAATGAAAAAGAAATGAAGGAAAAATAGCAAAGATCAATAACACTAAAAGCTGTTTCTTTGAGAAGGTAAACAAAATTGGTAAACCCTTAGCCAGTGAAGAAAAAAAGGGAGAGGACGCAAATCAATAAAATTAGAAATGAAAAAGGAGAAATCACAAGTGACATTGCAGAAGTACAAAGGTTTATAAAAGACTACTACCAACAGCTATATGCCAATAAAATGGACAACCACGAAGAAATGGAGAAATTCTTGGAAAGGTGCAATTTTCCAAGACTAAACCAGGAAGAATTAGAAAATATAAACAGACGTATCACAAGTAATGAAATTGAGACATAATTAAAAATTTTCCAACAAACAAAAGTCCAGGACCAGATGGCTTCACAGGTGAATTCTATCAGACATTTAGAGAATAGCTAACACTGATCCTTCTCAAACTCTTCCAAAACATTGCAGAGGGAGAAACACTCCCAAATTCATTCTACAAAGCCACCATCACCCTGATACCAAAACCAGAAAAAGATATCACAGAAAAAGAAAATTATAGACCAATCAATAGACAAATCAATATCACTGATGAACATACATGCAAAAATCCTGAACAAAATACTAGCAAACAGAATCCAACAGTACATTAAAAGGATCATATAACATGATCAAGTGGGATTTATCCCAGGAATGCAAGGATTCTTCAATATACGCAAATCAATCAGTGTGATACACCACATTAACAAATTAAGGAATAAAAACCATATGATCATCTCAATAGACGCAGAAAAAGCTTTTGACAAAATTCAGCACCTGTTTATGATAAAAACTCTCTAGAAAATGGGCACAGAGGGAATCTACCTCGACATAATAAAGGCCATATACGTATGACACACCCACAGCGAGCATCATATTCAATGGTGAAAAACTGAAAGCATTTCCACTAAGATCAGAAACAAGACAAGGATGTCCACTCTCACCACTCTTATTCAACATAGTTTTGGAAGTCCTAGCCACAGCAATCAGAGAAGAAAAAGAAATAAAACGAATACAATTTGGAAAAGAAGAAAAAACTGTCACTGTTTGCCGATGACATGATACTATACATAGATAATCCTAAAGATGCCTCCAGAAAACTACTAGAACTAATCAATGAATTTGGTAAGGTTGCAGGATAGAAAATTAATGCACAGAAATCTCTGGCATTCCTATACACCAACAACAAAAAATCAGAAAGGGAAATTAAGGAAACATTTCCATTTACCATTGCAACAAAGAGAATAAAATACCTCCGAATAAACCTGCCTAAGGAGGCGAAAGACTTGTACTCAAAAAACTATAAAACACTGATGCAAGAAATCAATGATGACATAAACAGATGGAGAGATATACCATGTTCTTGGATTGGAAGAAGCAATCTTGTGAAAATGACTATACTACCCAAATCAATCTACAGATTCAATGCAATCCCTATCAAACTACCAAAGGCATTCTTCACAGAATTAGAACAAAAAATTTTACAGTTCACATGGAAACACAAAAGACCCTGAATAGCCAAAGCAATGTTGAGAAAGAAAAATGGACCTGGAGGAAATAGGCTCCCTGACTTAAAACTATACCACAAAGCTACAGTAATCAAGACAGTATGGTACTGGCACAGAAACAGAAATGTAGTTCAGTGGTACAGGATAGAATGCCCAGAGATAAACCCACACACATATGAGCACCTAATTTACGACAAATGAGGCAAGAACATATAATGGAGAAAAGACAGCCTCTTCAATAAGTGGTGTTGGGAAAACTGGACAGCTACATGTAAAAGAATGAGATTAGAACAGTTCCTAACACCATATACAAAAATAAACTCCAAATGGATTAAAGACTTAAATGTGTTTAAGTTTAAAGACTTAAATAAATTTAAAGACTTAAGTTAAGTTAAGTTTAAAAGACTATAAAACTCTTAGAGGAAAACATAGGAAAAACCACTCTTTGACATAAACCACAGCAAGATTTTTTTTGACCCACCTCCTAGAGTAATGGAAATAAAAACAAAAATAAAAGTGATGGGACTTAATTAAACTTAAAGCTTTTGCACAGCAAAGGAAACCATAAACAAGGCAAAAAGACAACCCTCAGAATGGGAGAAAATATTTGCAAATGAAACAACAGACAAAGGATTAATCTCAAAAATATACAAACAGCTCATGGAGCTCAATATCAGAAAAACAAACAATCCAGCTTACAAATGGGTGGAAGACCTAAATAGACATTCCACCAAGGAAGACATACAGATGGCCAAGAGGCACATGAAAAGTTGCTCAACATCACTAATTATTAGAGAAATGCAAAACAAAACTACAAGGAGGTATCACCTCACACCGGTCAGAATGGCCATTATCAAAAAGCTAGAAACAGTAAATGCTGGAAAGGGTGTGGTGAAAAGGGAATCCTCCTCCTCTGTTGGTGGGAACGTAAATTGACACAACCACCATGGAAAACAGTATGGAGGTTCCTTACAAAAGTAAAAACAGAACTACCATATGACCCAGCAATCCCACTACTGGGCATATACCCAGAGAAAACCATAATTCAAAAAGAGACGTACCACAATGTTCATTGCAGCACTATTTACAATAGCCAGGTCGTAGAAGCAACCTAGATGTCCAATGGCAGACGAATGGATAAAGAAGATGTGGCACATATATACAATGGAATATTACTCAGCCATAAAAGAAACGAAATTGAATTATTTGTAGTGAGCTGGATGGACCTAGAGTCTGTCATACAGAGTGAAGTAAGTCAGAAAGAGAAAAACAAATACCCTATGCTAACACATATATATGGAATCTTAAAAAAAAAAAAGGGTACTGATGAACCTAGTTTCAGGGCAGGAATAAAGAGGTAGACATAAAGAATGGACTTGAGGACTTGGGGTGGGAGGGGTTAGCTGGGGCAAAGTGAGAGTAGCATTGACATATATATGCTACCGAATGTAAAATAGTTGGCTGGTGGGAAGAAGTAGTATAGCACAGGGAGATCAGCTCAGTGCTTTGCGATGACCTAGAGGGGTTGGATAGGGAGGATGGGAGGGGGGCTTAAGAGGGAGGGGATGTATGTGGGGACACGTGTATGCATATGGCTGATTTCGCTTTATTGTGGAACAGAAACTTTCACCGTAATGTGAAGCTATTATACTCGAATAAAGATATATTTTTTTAAAAATCCACTTGTTTATATAAGTGTGGGTCTATTTCTGGAAGGTCTATTCCACTCTATTCATGTATTTGTCTTTCTTGTTATCAATGCCACCCTTTCTTTGATTACCATAGCTTTATAATAAGAGTGAAATCGGGTAGTGTAAGTCCTTCAGTTTTGTTCTTTTTAAAATTGCTTTTGCTGTTTAAACTCCTTTATATTTCCATGTGAGTTTTATAATGTTTGTCAAATCCTAGCAAAAAATAAAAGTAAAGGAAAATCCTTTTGAGATTTTGACATGCTTGCATGGAATTATAGATCAATATGAGAAGAACTGACATCAATAATGTTGAGCCTCCTGACCGATGAACTAAGTATACTAGAGCTTCTTTACATTCACTCAGCAATATTTTTTTAGTTTTCAGAGTCCAGGCATTTATTCCTATGTATTCTTTATCTGTGCCAAATACCGTTAAAGAAAATAAGGTCATGGCACCAATATAAAAACCTTAAACGTTTTTTCGTATTTCTCTGCAAATATGTTCTATTTGGTTGAAATGTATTGGTTGTATTTGTGGAGGTATATCTCTGGTTTTAAAAATATGTCTGTCAATATGTCCTTTTCCAAATAGAGTAGCCATTTTCTTATCCTTGATTTCTACAGCATTTTACACCATCCATTTCTTATGCAAATCTCAATACAAAATATATATATTTCTAATTTATCTTTCTATCACATATATGATAAAGTTAAGTTAAAGGACCTGGCAGTTAAATGGTTTAACAACTGTTCCAGCTTCATCAACAAAGGAAAGTGCAGAAAGAAGTATGATACTTATCTCTTTGATTTACAGGATCCCTGATTATTCTCCAGTAAATTAGCCTTGCCTTTTTTCCATTTTTTAAGTACCATGAAATACGGTTTTAATCAATTTTCTATGTACATACAGTCATTATTTTAGAAAATACAACAAGATTTCTAAATATTGTATCAGTATTGAGTTTAAAGCATAATTGCCAAAGGCATGAGAGCTAAACATTAATGTCTCTGTAGTCCAAAGCACTTTAGATCAGTGTGTTCTATTTGTATTCCATCACTGCAATAAGTGAAACTCATTTCTGTATCTGTTTTTCAGTTCAAGCAGCATAAAGTAAAATTTTTCTTCTCACTGATTCTCAGAGGTTAATACACAAAAAGCCTATAATAATCACCATGTTACTTATCAAAGGGCAAAGCTCAAGTTTACAGCCCTGTGGACTAACAGGTGGTTTTGAAGGGATTGATATAAGTGGTATAATCACCCTTCTAATTGTTCTATTGCAAAGTTAGTTTTTTCCAAAGAAATAAGGTAAGTGGAAATGGATACTATCTAGTGGCTAACTGTGTAGTTTAAACTAGTTAAATGGAATATATTTCAACACATATTTGTATATTTAGCTCCTTCAGAAATAACAGTTTTTGCAATTAAACAGAATTGAATATTTCGATATGCCTGGAGTTTCAAATATTATGCCATTATACATTTGAAAGGGATTAAATTCTTCTCACCAGAAGTGCTGTTTTATGAATTTCTATTTTATGAAGTTGAAGGTAAATATCATGTTAGGTTGTAGCATCTTCCGATGATTTTTAAGGTAATGTTGATTTCATCTTTAAGGCAGAAAACAACCGTCACTGAGTTGACTAAGCTTTTTGTTGTCAAAAGTTATGACTATTTTTACACCACCCTGGTATGCCAGTAAATGTTTCTCAGTTTATTATCATGCCCAGACCTTTATAATATAGCTTAATACAGGATGAAAATATTTGTCCACTTTTGGTTTGGATGTTTGTGAACATGAATGATTGTGGGGAATCAAATGTAGTTGTTAAAAAGGGTTTCACAGTGTTATTCACTGATGAATAACAAAATTCCTCAGAGGTATGGGTACATGTATTTTTAATAGGTACATTTATCTGATTACCATCATCCATTTGTAGTATGTTCCAATTGGTTCCCATTAACAGACTTAAAAAAAATAGTTATTAAGCCAAGACCTCTCAGACTTTCTGAGCAAGACTGATTTCTGTTTAAATATAAATTAAAATTTATAAAGTATTTTAAAAATACTAAATTACGTTTTCAGTATTCAGCTTATTTTGGAGCTAAGGACTGGCTAACTTGGATGGTTTGTTAGGTTGCTTTTTACTAAGTTAGAAGTAAGTGTTTTAAATATATGGCAGAAAACCTACCTCTAAAGGACCTAAATGACCTATTATAAAAGAAGCTTATTTTTAATAATTAGACACTGTATTTGTTTACATGTATACTTCAGAGTCCCTCTGAAAAAATCAGTCCCCACATTTTTACTTTCCTAAAAACAGTGATGGAGTTGTTCTAACTAGCTTTACTTGAGTTTCTTTCTAAGTTGCTTTTAGGGAAAATGACTTGAATCACTGTGTTGTTCAAGTTGATAGTATATGATGATTTAGCCCTCAGAACTCTAGTGCTGTGTACTTTGGCATCACTCCAAGAGACCATGAGATACACATAGGGCATACTTTGTGTTTGCTGAAATTGTGAAAACACTGCAATTTCAGATTATGTGCTACCTGCTCCAAAATAATAAACTGCCTTATCTATTGCTTTCACTCGTGAGTCTATAAAATAGAGTTCCCCATGGTTCCTTTAAAACTAAATCGGGAATGTGTTCTTTCAGTGGATATTCATTTCAGTGGGTATTCATATTAATGTGTGGATTTGGGTGCTGTTGTTACATTCATTTTAGAAGTAGATTTTCACAGGAAACTAGCAACATTTCAAAATTTAGCTCTAGTTTCTCATAGATAATTCTTCCTGCCTCTACTTTTTCTTTGAGCAGGTAAAACTGAACACACAATTACTTACTTATACTCAAAGCTGCTAACCAGAGATTCAAGCCAAGAGCTTCCAGAGTAAAGCAGTCTCTTTTGTTAGCATTTGAAGCCAAACTACATGAAAAAAGTTAATTTTAAGATTAACTATGTTTAGAAGCACCTTTAAAAGAAATCTTATAGCTGCATTTCCAATGATCAGGCTTAAATCAAAGGACTTGCTTTGCTGGAGGAACCCTGAGAGATAAGAACGCATAAAACCTCAGCGGTAAATCAGTTTAACATAAATAAGGTTTCAAAATGTTTAAATTCAGTTTAACTGATTTTTTTCAGTCTACAGAATACCAAATAGTCTGCTTAACAAATGATTTCATGTTTTTCTCCAGCGTTTCAGGGGCAAGAAAACCAGGGAATGAGAAACATTACTTCTGAAATTTAAAAAACTGAAGTGAATGTATATTAAAATTTGAACAAAAGAAGATATAAGTATTTCTTTTTTCTTTTTTGGTTTTAAGAGTTTATTTAAGCAAAAATTGATTCAAACCAGGAAGCACCAAACCAGAAGTGATTAGAAGAGCTAGTAAGATAAGTATTTCTAGTTTTCTATTTTGAATTATTTATGCATACTCAAGAATATCTTTAATAGCAATAATATGTGATATACTTTAGATGTTACATTTTAACATTAATGTATCCTAAGGTCATTTTGGCATACATAGATATTTGGGTACGTGTGGTATGTATGTGTATATTGTGTGTGTGTGTGTGTGTGTGTATATATATATAATTTAACATAAACGTAACATGTCTCTTGATTGATCATTTTGAAAATCAATTCAGAAAACTTAGTTTTCTAAAAATTAAATTTATTTTTCTATTTTTATTGAGGTGTAGTTGACATACAGTACTATATAGTTTCAAGTTTCAACATAGTGATTTTACATTTATCTACATTACTAATTAATCATGATCATTCTATTAACCATTTGTTGCCATACAAAGTTATTACAATATTATTGACTGTATTTCCTATGCTATACATTACATACCTATGACATTTATTTATTTATTTATTTTTATTAGTTTTGAAAAAGTATTTATCATAGTGCTCAATTTTTACAAAGTGGGATCCATCCATATCTGTTCTTTATCTAACATTCTGACTTATTTTTTAACTGAAAGTTTATACCTCTTAATCCCCTTCACCTATTTTGCCCATGCCCCCACCCCTCTCCCTTCTGTCAACCACCTGTTTGCTCTCTGTGTCTATGAGTCTCTTTCTGCTTTGTTTTATTTGTTCATTAATTTTGTTTTTCAGATTCCTCATATAAGTGAAATCATACGGTATTTGTCGTTCTCTGTCTGACTTTTCACTTAGTATAATACTCTCTAGGTTCATCCATGTTGTCATAAATGGCAAGATTTTATTCTTTTTTATGGCTGAGTAATATTCCATTCTACGTCTTTATCAATTCCTCTGTCAATACACACTTAGGCTGCTTTCATGTCTTGGCTATTGTAGATAATGCTGCATGATCACTGGGGTGCGTATATCTTTTTGAATTAGTGTTTTGGGGTTCTCTATTGGAATAAATACCCAGAAGTGGAATTGCTGGATCATATTGGTAGCTCTGTTTTTAATTTTTTAAGGAATCTCCATACTGTTATCCATAGTGGTTGCACCAATTTACATTCCCACCAACAGTGTACAAGGGGTCCCTTTTCTCCACATCCTCACCAACATTTGTTTTTCTTTGTCTTTTTGATAATAGCTAACCCCCAGGTGTGAGGTGATATCTCACTGGGTTTTGATTTGCATTTCCTGATGATTAGTGATTTTGAGCATCTTTTCATGGGCCTGTTGGGCACCTGTATGTCTTCCTTGGATTCCTCTCTGATTCCCAGACCTGAATTTTGTTTTGTTTGTTTTCTTCCCCAAGTTAGGGAAGTTTTCTGTTTGTTTTTTTTTCTCCCCAAGTAAATCTCTACCCCTTTCTCTCTCTCTCTTCTTCTCCTTCTGGAACCCCTATAATTTGAATATTACTATACTTGATGCTGTCTTTGAGATCCTTTAAACTATTCTCATTTTATAAAATTCTTTTTTCTTTTTGCCATTTCTATTGGGTGATTTCTACTACCCTGTCTTTCAGACTGTTGATTCATTCTTCTGTATCCTCTAGTCTGCTGTTGATTCCCTGTAGTGTATTTTTCATTTCAATTATTGTATTCTTCAGTTCTAATTGGTTCATTTTTAAATTTTCTGTCTCTTTGTTGAAGTTCTCACTGAGTTCATCCATTCTTCCCCCAAGTTTGCTTAGTATCCTTATAACTCTTACTTTGAGCTCTTTATCTGGTCAATTCTTATCTCCGTTTCATTTCATTTCATTCTCTTTCTGAGATTTTGTCTTGTTCATTTGTTTGGAAGGTATTCCTTTGTTTCCTTATTTTGCCTAATTCTCTGTGTTTGTGTCTGTGTATTAGATATATCCGCTACATCTTCCAGACTTAAAAGGGTGTCCTTATGTAGAATATGTCCTGTGGGTCCCAGTGGCACAATCCCCCGTCACCAGAACCAGGTGCTCCAGGGGTATCCCCTCTGTGGTCTGCATGTGCCATTCTATTGTGGCTGGGCCATGATTGCTGCAGGCATGCTGATATGTGGGGCCAGCCCCTTGGAGTGGGAGCTGCTTTGAAGGGGCACTTGTGCTAGCTGGGGCTGCCCACCAGGTGGGGCAGAGCAGGAGTTACTTTGGAGGGACTGACCAGGACAGGTGGGAAGACACTGCAGTGGGGCACAGAGTGTTAGGTAGGTTGATGGAGAGCAACAGAAATTGCACCTGCCAACACTGGGCCAACTATGTGGAAGGAGAGTTTTTTTTTAAAAAAGGCAGCTGTCAGCACTCTCATCCCCAGAGAAAGTTCTACCAGATCCCAGCCCCTCCAGCATATACCCTAAAATTAGTCAGTGAATTTCTTTCTCATATGACCCAGGCACTTTCGAAGCTGCTGCCTCTGCACTGGTATTCCAAGCAAGTGAGTTTGTTCAGGAGCCCTTCAAGAGCAGAGTCTTGGTTTCCCACAGCCCTCTGGTTCTGTTATATGTTTGTATTTGTTTCTCATTAAGAATCAAGTCAACTACTGGGGGAAGAAATACATATATATATATAACAAAAATTAATTCATTTATTTGAATTCATTTTTTGTTAGCAAATAGAATAGGAATGTAAACTTCTTGGATTTTATTCCCAGGAGTTATCAATGGGTTTTTTTTTTCTTTTTTGGCTGCATTGGGTCTTTGTTGCTGCATGTGGGCTTTCTCTAGTTGTGGCGAGCAGGGCCACTCTTGGTTGAGGTGAGTGGGCTTCTCATTGCAGCGGCTTCTCTTGTTGCAGAGCACAGGCTCTAGGCTCGCGGGCTTCAGTAGTTGTGGCACACAGGCTCAGTAGTTGTAGCTAGTGGGCTAAGAGCACAGGCTTAGTAGTTGTGGTACATGGGCTTTGTTCTGTGCATGTGGGATCTTCCCGGACGAGGGTTTGAACCTGTGTCCCCTGCATTGGCAGGTAGATTCTTAACCACTGCGCCACCAGGGAAGCCCCTATCAATGGGTTTTTAAGCCAGCTGAAGAAAGGCAATTCTTGAGGGGAGGAGTCAAGATGATGGTGTGGGACACAATCCCACTCATTAAAAAAAAAAAAAAAATGAGATGGCAAAAAAATATGTCACAGATGAAGGAGCAAGGTAAAAACCTACAAGACCAAATAAATGAAGAGAAAATAGGCAATCTACCTGAAAAAGAATTCAGTGTAATGATAGTAAAGATGATCCAGAATCTTGGAAATAGAATGGAAGCATGGATTGAGAAAATACAAGAAATGTTTAACAAAGATCTAGAAGAACTAGAAAACAAATAAACAGAGATGAACAACACAATAACTGAAATGAAAAATACACTAGAAAGAATCAATAACAGAATAACAGAGGCAGAAGGATGAATAAGTGAGCTGGAAGACAAAATGGTGGAAATAACTGCTGAGAAGCAGAATAAACAAAAAAGAATGAAAAGAATTGAAGACAATCTCAGAGACCTCTGGGACAAAACTAAGTGCACCAACATTCGAATTATAGGGGTCCCAGAAGAAGAAGAGAAAAAGAAAGGGTCTGAGAAAGTATTTGAAGAGATTATAGTCGAAAACTTCCCTAACATGGGAAAGGAAATAGTCACCCAAGTCCAGGAGGCACAGAGAGTCCCATACAGGATAAACCTGAGGAAAAACACACCAAAACACATATTAATCAAACTAACAAAAATTAAATTCAGAGAGAAAATATTAAAAGCAGCAAGGAAAAAACAAAAAATAACATACAGAGGAATCCCCATGAGGTTATCAACTGACTTTTCACTCTTCAGGCCAGAAAGGAGTGGCAGGATATACTTAGAGTGATGAAAGAGCAAAGCCTACAACCAAGAATACTCTACCCAGCAAGGATCACATTCAGATTCGATGGAGAAGTCAAAAGCTTTACAGATAAACAGAAGCTAAGAGAATTCAGCACAACCAAACCAGCTTTATAACAAATGCTAAAGAAACTTCTCTGGTGGGAAACACAAGAGAAGAAAAAGACCCACAAAAACAAATCCAAAACAATTAAGAAAATTGTAATAGGTATATCCATATCGATAATAACTGTGAATGTAAATGGATTAAATGTCCAAACCAAAAGACGTAGACTGGCTGAATGGATACAAAAACAAGGCCCATATATATGCTGTCTACAAGAGACCCACTTCAGGCCTAGGGACACATACAGACTGAAAGTGAGGGAATGGAAAAAGATATTCCATGCAAATGGAAATCAAAAGAAAGCTGGAGTAGCAATAGCTGTATCAGATAAAATAGACTTTAAAATAAAGACTGTTACAAGAGAAAAGGAGGGGCACTACATAATGATCAAAGGATCAATCCAAAAAGAGGATATAACAATTATAAAAATTTATGCACCTAACATAGGAGCACCCATTGGGCAAATGATAACAATCATGAAAGGAGAAATCGACAGTAACACAATCATAGTAGGGGACTTTAACACGCCACTTACACCAATGGACAGATCATCCAAACAGAAAATAAATAAGGAAACACAAACTTTAAATGACACAATAGACCAGATAGATCTAATTGATATTTATAGAACATTACACCCTGAAGTGGCAGAATACACTGTCTTATCAAGTGCACGTGGAATATTCTCCAGGGTAGATCACATCTTGGGTCACAAATCAAGCCTTAGAATATTAAGAAAATTGAAATCATATCAAGCATCTTTTCTGACCACAATGCTATGAGACTGGAAATCAATTACAGGAAAAAAAACTGTAAAAAACACAAATACATGGAGGCTAAACCATGCGCTACTAAATAACCAAGAGATCACTGAAGAAATCAAGAAATGAAAAAATACATAGAGAAAAATGACAATGAAAACACAAGGGCCCAAAACCTATGGGATGCAGGAAAAGCAGTTTAAGAGGGAAATTTATAGCAATTCAGTCTCACCTCAAGAAACAAGAAAAGTCTCAAATAAACAATCTAACCTTACACTTGAAACAACTAGAGAAAGAAGAACAAAGAAAACCCAAAGTCAGTAGAAGGAAAGAAATCATAAAGATCAGAGCAGAAAACCCAAAGTCAGTAGAAGGAAAGAAATTATAAGGATCAGAGCAGAAGTAAATGAGGTAGAAACAAAGAACACAAGAGCAAAGATCAATAAAACTAAAAGCTGGTTCTTTGAGAAAATGAACAAAATTGATAAACCCTTAGCCAGACTCATCAAGAAAAAAAGCAAGAGGATGATAATAAAATAAATGAAAAGGAGAAATTACAATTGACATTGCAGGAATACAGAGGATTATAAGAGACTACTACAAACAACTATATGCCAATAAGACGGACAACCACGAGAAATGGACAAATTCTTGGAAAGGTGCAATTTTCCGAGACTGAACCAGGAAGAATTAGAAAATATAAACAGATGTATCACAAGTAATGAAATTGAAACCATAATTAAAAATCTTCCAACAAACAAAAGTCCAGGACCAGATGGCTTCACAGGTGAATTCTATCAAACATTTAGAGAATAGCTAACACCGATCCTTCTCAAACTCTTCCAAAACATTGCAGAGGGAGAAACACTCCCAAATTCATTCTATGAAGCCACCATCACCCTGATACCAAAACCAGAAACAGATATCACAGAAAAAGAAAATTATAGACCAATATCACTGATGAACATAGATGCAAAAGTCCTGAACAAAATACTAGCAAACAGAATCCAACAGCACATTAAAAGGATCACACACCATGATCAAGTGGGCTTTATCCCAGGGATGCAAGGATTCTTCAATATACGCAAATCAATCAATGTGATACACCACATTAACAAACTAAGGAATAAAAACCATATGATCATCTCAATAGATGCAGAAAAAGCTTTTGACAAAATTTGACACCGTTTATGATAAACACTCTCCAGAAAATGGGCATAGAGGGAACCTACCTCAACATAATATAGGCCATATATGACAAATGCATAGCAAGCATCATGCTCAATGGTGAAAAACTGAAAGCATTTCCACTAAGATCAGAAACAAGACAAGGATGTCCACTCTCACTACTCTTATTCAACATAGTTTTGGAAGTCCTAGCCACAGCAATCAGAGAAGAAAAAGAAATAAAAGGAATACAATTTGGAAAAGAAGAAGTAAAACTGTCACTATATGCCGATAACATGATACTATATATAGAAGATCCTAAAGATGCCTCCAGAAAACTACTAGAACTAATCAATGAGTTGGTAAGGTTGCAGGATACAAAATTAATGCACAGAAATCTCTGGCATTCCTATACACCAACAATGAAAAATCAGAAAGAGAAATTAAGGAAACAGTCCCATTTACCACTGCAACAAAGAGAATAACATACCTCAGAATAAACCTGCCTAAGGAGGTGAAAGACTTGTACTCAGAAAACTATATAACACTGATCAATAGAAATCAAAGATGACATAAACAGATGGAGAAATATCCCATGTTCTTGGATTGGAAGAATCAATATTGTGAAAATGACTGTTCTATCGAAAGCAATCTACAAATTGCAATCCCTATCAAACTACCAATGGCATTCTTCACAGAATTAGAACAAAAAAATCTTACAATTCATATGGACACACAAAAGACCCAAATAGCCAAAGCTATCTTGAGAAAGAAAAACATGGTTGGAGGAATCAGGCTCCTGACTTCAAACTATACCACAAAGCTACAGTAATCAAGACAGTATGATATTGGCACAAAAACAGAAATATAGATCAGTGGTACAGGATAGAATGCCCAGAGATAAACCCAGCCACATACGGGCACCTAATTTATGACAAAGGAGGCAAGAACATACAATGGAGAAAAGACAGCCTCTCCAGTAAGTGGTGCTGGGAAAACTGGACAGTTACATGTAAAAGAATGAAATTAGAACACTACCAAACACTGTACACAAAAATAAACTCCCAGACACTATAAAACTTTTAGAAGAAAATATAGGAAAAACACTCTTTGATATAAACCACAGCAAGGTCTTTTTTGACACACCTTCTAGAGTAATGGAAATAAAAACAAAAATAAACAAATGGGACTTAATTAAACTTAAAAGCTTTTGCACAGCAAAGGAAACCATAAACAAGACAAAAAGACAACCCTCAGAATGGGAGAAAATATTTGCAAATGAAACAACAGACAAAGGATTAATCTCAAAAATATACAAACAGCTCATGGAGCTCAATATCAAAAAAACAAACAATCCAGTTTAAAAATGGGTGGAAGACCTAAATAGACATTTCACCAAGGAAGACATACAGATTGCAAGAGGCACATGAAAAGGTGCTCAACATCACTAATTATTAGAGAAATGCAAATCAAAACTACAATGAGGTATCATCTCACGCAGGTCAGAATAGCCATTATCAAAAAAGCTAGAAACAGTAAATGCTGGAAAGGGTGTGGTGAAAAGGGAACCCTCCTACACTGTTGGTGGGAATGTAAATTGATACAACCACTATGGAAAACAGTATGGAGGTTCTTTAAAAAACTAAAAATAGAACTACCATATGACCCAGCAATCCCACTACTGGGCATATACCCTGAGAAAAACCATAATTCAAAAAGAGACATGTACCACAATGTTCATTGCAGCACTATTTAAAATAGCCAGGAAATGGAACAAACCTAGATGTCCATCGACAGATGAATGTATGGACAAGATGTGGCACATATATATAATGGAATATTACTCAGTCATAAAAAGAAACGAAATTGAGTTATCTGTAGTGAGCTGGATGGACCTAGAGTCTGTCATGCAGAGTTAAGTATGTCAGAAAGAGAAAAACAAATACCGTATGCTAACGCATATATATGGAATCTAAAAAAAAAAAAAAAAAGGTACTGATGAACCTAGTTGCAGGGCAGGAATAAAGAGGTAGACATAGAGAATGGACTTGAGGACATGGGGTGGGAGGGTGAATCTGGGGTGAAGTGAGAGTAGTATCAACGTATGTACACTACAGAGTGTAGAATAGTAGGCAGGTGGGAAGCAGCAGCATTGCACAGGGAGATCAGCTTGGTGCTTTGCAATGACCTCGAGGGGAGGGATAGGGAGGATGTGGGGGAGGCTCAAGAGGGAGGGGATATGGGGACATGTTTATGCCTATGGCTGATTCACTTTGTAGTGCAACAGAAACTAACACAGTATTGTGAAGAAATTATGCTCCAATAAAGATCTATTTAAAAAAAAAGGCAATTCCTGGGAGAATTAAAATATTGCAAGTGATAACTTAAGGCCAAATAATCCATGCATATATATACTTGACTCTGTTGCAACAAATGCTGTTATTGGCAAAGTCACTTTGATATAGACAGACTCTTCTCTCTTTTATTCTTTCCGAGATTTTTCTCTCTGGGGTGTGTATGTCAGAGGCCTGAAATGAAAGTGAAAGTAGACTTACTTCTTTCCGCATTTCTGTCTCTTCTTCCTTCCCTCTTTTCAACCCAATCACTAAATATTTATGTTCTGAGCACTGGGCTAGGTGCCAGGGAACAAGAGATGAGTAAGATACAGTCTCTGATCAAGGGCTTTCCCATCTAGTGGGAAAGAGAGAATAAATAAATACAAGAAATAAAGTGTTGTAGCCTCTCTGATAAAAGTATGTACCTCTAGGGAAAAGGTAAGAAGCAGTTATATGTAGGAGGATCTGACAAGTTTACAGGTAAAATGATGGTTGCAATGATTACGAGCTTGTACTTGCCAAGTAGACAAAGTGAGAAGAGTGTTCCAGAAAAAAGCAGCAGCCCAAGAAAAGTAAAGAGAATCAAAATGATAAGTGAATGCAGGATGGTTTAGATAGTTTTGGTGTGGCTGGAGTGTGAGGTGAATGTGGGAATAATAAAGAGAGAGGCACCAAAGAGATAGACTGAGATGGTTTTGAATAGCTTTGACATTTTAGAAATCTGGAGTTTGTGCTAAAGAGAAAAGAAACCTATAGAAGGATTTCTTGTTTATTTTAGTAATATCCTTCTTGCAGCCAAGTGGAAGACAGTTTGCAGAGAGGCCCATGCAGAAGGAAGGGTGAGGAGGGAGACTTTCAATAATTCAAGCAAAGGTGAAGATCTAGACTAAGGCAGTAGCTAAAGCAATAGAGATAGAGGAATAAGTGCAAAATGAAGATTCTTTAAACAAGGTTTATCAGTATCAACTTAGTGGAAAGCAAAGGAGCTATCAGGAATTGTTTTTTCCTATGTCCACCAAGACTAGAAGGCAAGTAGCCTGAATTCTCTACTTTTTAAATAATAATTGGTTGTGGTTCAGTGATCACTTCTTTATATAAAAGACAAGAAAATATTTTCTCTGTAATTTCTCTATATGGCAGGGTGTCTTTAGGTGGTTTTTCTTTCTCTCTCTCTTTCTGTTACTTTTTCTTGTTGCTGTTCGTATCTTACAGAGTTCTTGCTGGCAGAGGGAGTTTGGGCTAATTTGGAAAAAAAAAAGAATTGATTTCTTTGTATATATATTCATTCACTCAACATCTACATAGCATCTGCACTGTGTCCCTGGGGATATGAAAATAAAATGATCTGATCCATGGCCTTGACTTAAAGACTTTACACATAATGGAGAGAACATATAGGAACTGCTACTGAATAATAATAAAATAACCTCCATAATGGAGGTATGTATGAACTGCAGAGGAACACAGAAGAAAGTAAATGCTTGAGGCCAGACTTGAAAAATGAATAGTTTGCCGTGGGGAGGGGAAGCCAGACAGAATGAAGACATTTTATATTCAAGATTTCAGAAAAATAAGTGAAGGAAGAACAAATGTTTCAGAATGACATGGGGGAAAATGGTAAGAGATGAAGCCACTTAAAGTAGGTAGGCAGGAGCCAGGTTATGGAGGGCTCTTCAAGACAAAATATTCAAGAGTTACGACGTGATCAGAACTGCATGTGCAGAGAAAAGAAAAGAACTGGCATGAGTCAGGTATGTGCTAGCACTGTGATGAGTGCCGTAGGTACAGTATCTCAGGCTGATGAGTGAGAAGAACAGAGTTTTGAAACTAAACAAACCTGAGTTCAGATCCTAGATTTTCTTAATTTTAAGAGTTCAAGTTCTTCAAATATCTATCCTCTTCAAAATGTTTAACATGTAATTTGTATAGTTATTATAAAGAACAGATGTTAGCTGTAAAGTGTATAACATATAGATGTAATTATATTATTACTACCAAGAAACACTGTTAGAGTTGAAATTCAAACCCATGCTTGATTCCAAAGAATACATATGACACAAGCCTTACTGAATCAGAATGTTGCAGCTCCTTGGACTGCTTGGTTTAGCAGTGGGTATATAACTCATTCCGTGTCACCAGTTACCCTTGAGAATTATATGGGAGACAAGGTCTATTTTTCTGATAGATTTAGAGCAAGGAGAATGTGAAACTAGAAATCCTTGTCATCTTTTGCCACCATGAAGCATGAACTGGCCAGGAAGTCAAGCCAAAATCGAGGGAGACAGAGTCAAGAAAGTGATAGTAAGTCCTGGTTCAGTTGGATGAACCGAAGTTGAATGAAGTTAGCTCTAACTATGATTTTTTTTGTTTTTAGGTAAAGGAGCTAAGTAATAATAACAACCACAATAATAAAACTAACTTTTGGCTTAACTCAGCATGAATTGAGTTTTCAGTCACCTGTATGCAAGAATACTGAATAATAAAATTGGAATTAGCAACATAGAAGCTGCCTTTGGAACAGAAATACTGTAGGGGTGGGAAGGACTGTAATCAATAAGGGAAAGGACTAAATATTCGAAAGTAGAGACAGTTCATGTAGATCGCTTGTTCTAGAAGCTGAGCTATTAAAAAAAAAAACTTTTTTAAAGGAGATGGTGCGGTAGGTGGATTTTAGGCAGAGATGAGGAAGTCTTCATTCCTAAAATGGGAGGGCCTTGAGCATGTTTGTAGATTAGGGAAAGATGCCAGTGGAAAGGAAAAGGTTGACAGTGCTGAGAAGAGAAGGGGTAATTAATGGAGGAAAGTCCAGGCAGAGAAAGGGTATGATGAATATTTCTATTACCATGAAATCTCTAGTAAGGTCTAGTGTCTGCTCAGATGGTAAATTCTACTAAATACGTGCAATTTTTTATTAAAAAACATTTTTTTACTTCTTCAGCATGCCTAACTATATTTTTGATGTCTGCTCTAATCTCTCCTACTTTCCTAAATCCTATGACGTCTTAGAACACCCCACTCTCCCACTAAAAACAAACATGCAAATAAACAGAACTAAAAAGTCCCTATTCAGACTGGTGGAGATTTTCACAGCCAAAGAATACTTCAGGGTAACTGAAGCAATCTCAGAAGAGTCATTTGGTAAGTTTTTAGGTTCTGCTCTACTTTTTTGACTGCAGTTTTGCACAAGCTGGTGCACAAACACAATGGGAACGAGGATTACGTCAAATGTATGAAAGACATGGCTGGAATCCAATGGGAAAGCCATGCCCTCCGCATTTGGCAGGAGGAGTGTGGGAAGGCAGTGGCTTTGTAAAGTGATGAGTCACACTTGAACAGACTCTCTGGAAGGAATTAGTTCAAGAGAAGGCTGGAGAGCTCCCGGACATGTATGAGTGCCTCGGGCCATTAGCAATATGTGTGTGATCACAGAGAAACAAGGAAACCCTGAGAGCCTTAGCCCTTCTTTCTGGAACCAGCAGAGGAATGTATTCTTGCTTCTTGTGCCCCTGCGCTGGGTGGAAAATCACAGCCCTTCTGTTCTAGTGAGAAAACATTTCACGAGCACTAGTTTGTAGAAAACTTTATCTTGACCCAAGGTATATCATACAGATGTTAAATATGGTCACTGGATAAAGAAAGCCATGACTCTGAAGAAAAGATTAATCCAGGTTCATCTGGGCCACAAAATTAATGAGCTTGAGAAAGACTGGGCAAGAGATGGGTGAGAGAGAAGAAACCTGTTTGTTTAACTCGGAATCAATCACCAAAAAACAAGCATCTGACGGGCAGCAAGTGACTAGCATATAGACACACCCTAAAATAATAACCAGGCAAAGAACAAAACCAAATTTAAATAGCAAACTTACCTATTGAACAACATTATAAATATCAAATGCCATGTATCAGGCGTCAAAATTTCCTATTTCTTGTGGTGGTAAACTGTTCAATATTTAAGGCCTTGAGCAGAGATGGGCTATCTTTTTGCGATAATATTAAAAATAAATAAATATAAATATCTGTATACATAAATAACAGCTATTCTTCTGATTCTATTTGTGGTACCTTTTCATGGTAATCATATACCTTTGAACAGCAGTAGGAAAATTCTGGTCTTACAACAATGCGTTACATTTTGAGCTTGTGATATAGAATAATATAACTCTTTGTGATACTCTTGAATGTTCAGATTTGACCAGAGAATAAAAAATGGTTAGGCTTTTGTAGGCCGAATTATCAAAATGTGACCTAAATCCCCACAAATTAGTTTTTTTAAGTGAAGATGCCATGAAATCAATATAATTCAGTAGCAGAAAATGCAACTGAGTTTGCCCATTGGTTCATAAAGTATCATTTTGTTTCTAAAGCATTAAGGGACAGATCAGGAAACAGAATTGGATTCATGCCGTCTAAAACAGATAAAGAACTGCTAGGATAGAGGCCGTTGAGAAAGGGCGTCAGAAAAGGGCTTCGGAGTGTGCTAAAACAGCAGCTCATTTCTAGCCGTTATAATATAAAGCTTAGTGTTTTTTCATTTCAGAAGACCAAAAGTACTTGGGGGGGGCAGAGGAGGGGAGACAGAGCCCTCCTAGTTCTGGGCACTTTTGGCGGAGGCACAAAGCCTGTACAACCCAATTGTAATAAAATGACTCCACCATTTCATTATTCCACTTTCATTGGCTTAGGAGAATAACCTTGACACTAGGTTACTGTGGAATTGAAGTTTCCACAAACTGTTAACATCTCCGCCGTGTGACTAGAATGATGTCAGTAGATCCAGTGGTTGAGGCCGACCGTGAACAGCGAAGGGATGTCCTCTAATCGCAGTGGAAGTGACGGGCTCGTTTGGCTTTGACTTTTAAAAATTGCCAGAGAAGAGTGTTCTTTGTCTCCTGCTGCTTGAAAGGAGCTGGAAGCTGTAGGTACGTGAGAGCTGATTCTCTCCAGTCTCCCTTTGCATGAAAGTTCTTGGCCCTTTGCCTGGTTTACTTTACAATTTGTATGACCTCATTATTCTTCTTTTCCTCTAGTGTCCTGCCCTGAAGAGCTTTTTCTGAATGTGATTTTTTTCTGTCTCTGTCTTCAGAGTTGACCACGCAGAAATCTAATAAAGAATGTCAAAGTGCTACCTCCACGATATGGTAATAGTGACTTTTGCTTGGGGATCACAATCTATTATTAACACAGGACTTCTGCGGAGGCCTTTGGAAAAAAGTCCATTACAATATGTTATGCCCATTCTACAGATTTAAAAACTGAGGTATATTAGAAAATGAGCAATTCTAATGGTCATGTGCCAAAATATTACAGTAAGTAAAAAGAGTTGACAATGGCATCATCCATCAATTCTAATTCCCACACTGACTTTGTAAATTAAATGTCATTGTTTCCATTTGCTGCCTAGTGCCAGGGCTAGCATTTGACTCAATGCCTGTCTCCTTCCAAAACTTGGCTTTAGTCACATCACACAGATTAGGCTCGCAATTGATTTAATAATTTTATTACATGTTTAAGTAGAACATTAAGTTTTCAAAAGCATTTTATTAACTTGTACTTTATCCTCACAAGAATCTTTTGCATTTAGTAGGGATTACTAACTTTTTCTTACAGATGAAGAAACCAAGGTAAATAGAGACCCTTTGACCTGCTACAAATGTTAACCACGTTTGTTATAGAAATTAGAATTCAGGTCTCTGTATTGAAAGGCTGTGTCATTTACGTTAGATCACATTGTCTATTTTTGAGTGTTTATTTTGCGATAGACCCAAAGCAGTTAAGGTCAATGATATATGTATCAGGATTTCCACAAATAACCACCTAACTTTACATGACGTTACTAAAGCTGTAGGTAAGAGGTGCTATTGGACATTGTGAAAAAATGCAATTATAAGTTTTCTGAGAGCAGAAACCATACATCCCCAACTACTAGCACACGGCCTGGTAAATAGTAGGTATTCGATAAGTGGTTGCTGAATGAGTGAAGAATGACTTAATTACATTTAGAGACTGAGAGGGATTGTTAATGAGGAAACATAAAAACTGAGTAGGCAACATTAGTTTATAGTTAGAATTGTAAAGCTACAACTTTTCAGCTTGTCTGTGAGGTTCACTGATAAAAAAAAAAAAAGCGAGAGTATATACCCCTCTCAAAAGATTTCTCTGGGAATATATGGTCTGAGAAATATTTTTTATTATTTATTTATTTTTGCGGTACACGGGCCTCTCACTGTTGTGGCCTCTCCCGTTGCGGAGCACAGGCTCCGGACGCGCAGGCTCAGCGGCCATGGCTCCCGGGCCCAGCCGTTCCACGGCATGTGGGATCTTCCTGGACCAGGGCCCGAACCTGTGTCCCCTGCATCGGCAGGCGGACTCTCAACCACTGCGCCACCAGGGAAGCCCTGAGAAATATTTTTTAATTCGACTATATACATCATACCAAATTCATCTATACACTGAAAATCCCACTAGGCTTACCAATGGTGTCTCTCTCTCTGCCCACCCTCAAAATGGCCTTATATCCCTAAGGATTTGTTAATTCTTTAGATCAATAATTGAATAACTTTCCTTGAGTGCCTACAATGTGTTAATCATGGTTCTAACTACTGGAGATATAGCAGTAAACAAAATAGAGAAAAATTCTTCCTTCACATACTGTACATTCTAGTGTGGAAAGAGAGAATCAATAATAAGTTAAATACATGCTATGTCAAATGGGGATGGCAACAATGGAAAAAGATAAAAGCAGCTTATGGAGTGCCTGTGTGTGTGTGTGTATGTGTGTGCCTTTGCACGTGTGCACATGTGCAGTTTTAAGTACAGTGCTATGGGAGGTCTCACATATAAGATGATATCTGACCAAAGATATGAAGGAGGTGAGAGAGATGTAGACACTTAGTGGGGTGGGAGAAGCATTTTTGAATGGAATATTATTCAGCCATGAAAAAGGAGGAAATCTCGCCATTTGCAACAACATGGATGAATCTTGAAAGCAGTGTGCTAAGTAAAATAAGCCAGCTGGAGAAACACAAACACTGCATGGTATCACTTATATATGAATTATTTCTTTGAAAATTCAAACTCATAGAAATAGAGAGTAGAAAAATCACTGCCAGAGGCTGAGAAAAATAGGTACAGGAGAAAATAAAAAAAGAGAAAAGAAAAAGCTAAAACAAAGACTGTGAAAGAGCACCCAGTAAAGTAGGAGGAGAAGCAGGAGAATTTTCTATCTGAAAGCCAAGTGATAAAAGTGTTTAAAAAGATCGAGCAATGGTGCCAAATGTTTCTTCACAATCATGGAACAACTGATAACAAATGTTGCTTAACAATCATGGCAAGAGAACTGATTAAAAGCTTTAACAATGGGAGATTATTCCTGACTTCAACAAAAGCTGTTACAGTGGAGAGATGAGGCCAAAAAGCCTCACTGGTTTGAGTTAGAGACTAGAAAGAGAGGAATTGAAGGCAAAAATAAATATCCAATGTTACATTTCAGAAAAGCAGAGAAATGGGGCAGTAACTGGAGAGGACTGAGGTGACTGGAATAAGGAGGGGGTCGGGTTGCATACACGGATGGTGTGAAATTCTAATCTGGGTGGGTTTAGGGAAGACGGAGGGAGAAGAGACAGAAAGTGTCAGTATGAGGAACACCCACCAGCCTCCACACCCTGGGGTAGTAGGACGGTGGGAGAGAAACTAGTCAGCATGTCAGGGGTCTGAGTGGATATGGGCCTTCTCGGTTGGAGTGAAAAAAGTGAAGGGAAACCTCACTGCCATATTTTTAAAATTAATTTTTAATGGAGTATAGTTGATTTGCAATGTCATGTTAGTTTTAGTTGTATAGCAAAGTGAATCAGTTATACATATACATAGATCCACTCTTTTTTAGATTCTTTTCCCATATAGGTCATTACAGAGTATTGAGTAGAGTTCCCTGTGCTCTACAGTAGGCTCTTATTAGTTATCTATTTTATATATAGTAGTGTGTGTATGTCAGTCCCAATCTCCCAATTTATCCCTCCCCCATTTCCCCCTTGGTGACCATCAGTTTGTTTTCTACATCTGTGACTCTATTTCTGTTTTGTAAATAAGTTCATTTGTACCATTTTTTAAATTTCTCACTGCCATATTTGAAGACGTAGGGTATCTTTCAGGTAACTGATGCTTTAGTCCAGAGGGTCTGGCGAAATGGTTCCAGGAACTGAAGAATGACAAGAGGTGAGGATAGGGTCGGAGATATACAGAGCCATGTAGGTTTGGGGTTCCAGAGATGGGTGATAACCTAGGAGTCAAGGGCTTCTTGTGACTGAGATGAATAACAGTAATACACATAAAACGATTAAACGTGATGGGCTTAAAGCAAATTTGAGGGACAAGGTTGTGAGTACTGGAGACGAGGGAGGAGGAGATGGCAGTATCGCTCAGAGTATGAAGATCACGGGGACGGGGCGGGGGTGTTACATGACATCTGTGAACGCCAAATATCGATATTTCCTTTTTTTCTAGGTGGTAGACTTTTAGGCTTTTTTCCTGACTCTGATCTCATACTGTGCTATAATCGCTGTTAAGTAACTATTTGTTGACAAAAAAGAAACGAAGAATTACATTATTCCGGAAGATGCTAAAATGCTGAATGAGACGTCATCCTAAATGGGTTGGAGTAACTTGTGAGTGGCCAGGACTCCTATTAAGAGCAACTAGAAAAGCCAGATAAAATGATGACCTGTTTGACAATGTCAGAGGATGCGGAAGACATAGACCCTGGAAAGACTAACGTGGGAGACTTAGATTTGAAGTGTACCCATCATGCAGTGGATCTCCCTAGGACAGTGGCTGGATTCTGGGGATGTGTAGAGTTGAGACAGCAAACTAACTGGTGTTCAGTGTCTAATAGTTCTTGAAATGTCTGGTGATTACCCACCTTTTTGGGTATACAGTCACCAAAGTGAATAACCATAGGTCCCTTTAGGAGAGGTCTAAGGGAATTGCCACAGTATATACCTCCAGGGTATCACACAGTCCTTCCTCCTAGGGATCCCTAGGACCCAGTCAGTGGGTTCCAAATCTGAAAACGGTCTCAGATCTGACAACCAAGCAAGGAATTGTGCTATTTTATTGGGGCAACTTCCCTCATCTCCCTACCTTTCCATTCTTGCTGTTGTGCTGTGGTGGTGGTTGGTTTTGAGCAGAAACTCTGTGGCCTGCCTATTTCTCTTGTTCTCAAGCACAACATGCTCTAGTCCTCGTGTACACAGTTCCCTGTGGGTCAAGTTTCCTGGGCTCCTCCTTAGCTCATGCTCTGACCTTTCTGCTCTTTATGGTGATTACAGCCTCCTAGCCGATTGTAGCTAAGCCTTGTCACCTGGTCTTTATGCTTGCAGTGGGGGCCCAAATATTATCCTTATGGCTGTTCATGCACCCAGCTCTGTGACTACCTCTCCTACTGTCATTCCTAACTTGCAGAGGAGACCCACCTCTGAACTTCATAGGGATGATTGGGCCCCTCATGCCAGTGCATGGCTGATGGCCTTGGTGAATGTGTGATTCTCTGGGCCTTCTCATGGAATCTGATCATCTGATGGGTCTCTGGTCTTACCTACTATATCCATTCCAGCATGTCCATTTCTCTTAGCCTCTTTTTTCCTTACTATACCAAATGCAAGTGCAATTCAGGCATTTCTACTTTGTCGAGAGTTCTTCATCTTGTTTTTCTGACTTTTAAGAGCCCGGCAGTGAGTTTACCCCATCCTCGGGCATCCTAGCTCCTAACTAGGGCATTAAGTCCCATGTCTCAAAAAAGTACACTTAAGTAAATCAGTCCTTGCTTATCTAGTCCTACATTGTCTCCCTTGATCAAGCACCATCAGAATCTAATCTCAGTAGTACTCACAGGGTTCACTGTTCCATTATGGCTAATTCTTGCCATCTTTTACATTTATAAAGTTTTCCTCCCTTTTGAGGCCTAGCATGTCCCCTGCCAGGTGATGCTGTGATTTAACTCTAGTTATCAGCCTAGCAGCCATGAGAGGAAGTGAGGGCAAATCCGGAGGGACACACCTGATATTTCCCAGGAACGAAACTTCAGCAGCATCTTCTCACAGAGCAGAAGTGCTAGCGCTTGCAAAGGAAGGATGAACTACTTCTGCAAGCCCAAAGCATTCAGGGGGAGCTGCAGAGTCCACGCCCTCAGGCGAAGGCATCCAAATGTTTCCATCTCATGTTTCAGGGTCTGAGGTTTTAGCTGCCAGGGCCATGACCTTCACATGACAGGTCTGCTTTGCCTGAGCTTTCCCACTTGTTTGGAATGCTGCAGCTCCAACAGATAAGTCTTCAGCCTGTCACTCAACTGTGTGGTCCTCCCAACACAGGTGCTGGGGGGCTCGGTGAAATCTACCCAGCCTGACGGAGGGCTTCTCTGGCTCTCATACTTAGCTACTAACTGCTTGTTAAGAGTCTTCAGTCTCTCTGCAGGGTGTCAATATAACTCAACAAAACCCAGCTGATTCTGCTGTGTTTTTCGGCATTTTCCTCCCTGCCCCTTCCATGTGTTTCAAATACCTGATTCATCGCACCTGCTACAACATTCTTTTCCACTGGAACATTTTCCCAGGTCACCACCAGTGAAACCAGGCAACTGAGCTGCAATCTGTTGCCAGGAATTATTCAGGCTCACCGTCAGCCAGGATGGTGTCCTCTTTACCTGCTGGGTGTGTGTTCTCCACCTCGCCATCTTGATGCCTGTTTTCTCAGGCTACTCCAGGTACCATTTGTGCTAGTCCAGATACTCCAAGCAGCAGACATCAAGGCAGGAATAAACGTGCAAGAATTTCATCAGGGGAATGCCTATGAGACAAAGGGCCTGGGAAGGCTAAGAGCCAGCAGACCACAATGCAAGTCAGAACCCAAGGAAAGAACAGAGGGAAGGAAGTTGGGGTAGAAGGTCCTAGAGCATCCTGCAGTCTAAAGAAGGTTCAGCAAAACTATCGGTGAGTACAGTGGCCCCCCTTATCCATGAGGGGTGTGTTCCAAGACCCCCAGTGGATACCTAAAACCGTGGATAGTATTGAGCCCTGCAAATACTGTTTTTTCCTATACATACATACCTATGATAAAGTTTAATTTATAAATTAGGCACAGTAAGAGATTAACAACAATAATTAAAATAGAACGATGACAATATACTGTAATAAAAGTTATGTGAATGTGGTCTCTCTCAAAATATTGTACAAATTTAATGCCTTTTCCATCTTAACACTAATCACACATTGTGGCCGTACTTCTTGCAGTTTGATGTGGAACAGCAAAAAAGGAATTTCTTTTTCCTTCTTCACAGTTTTATGGATAGAAGATTTTCTTACCAGAGGTCTTAGCAACCACAGCTAGAATTTTTTTTTCTTTCCTTAACTTGGGAACTTTCACCTTTTTACTTAAAGGAAGTGCTTTACAGCTTCTCCTTGGCATCTCCAAATTACAAGCATCCCTACTCTTGCGTTTTGGGGCTATTATTAAGTAAAATAAGGGTTGCTTGAGCACAAGCACTGCGATACTGCGACAATAACCCAATAACCAAGACAGCTAGTAAGTGACTAACAGGCAGGATACACTGAACAAAGTGATGATTCATATCCCAGGTGGGTCAGAGTGAGATTTCATCACGCTAACTCAAAAAGGTGTGCAATTTAGAACCTATGAACTATTTATTTCCGGACTTTTTCATGTAGTATTTTCGGACTGAAGTTGACCACAGGTGAAAAGTGGAACTGCAGATGAGGGGGGCTACTGTATTTGAGTCAAGGCCAGCTGTCTGAGGAGTTCCATATCTACCAAAAATGAGCCTGCCTCAGAATCCCTGCAGTGCTAGGTCATCGGCTGGGATGCATGTAGGAAGTGTGGCCATGGTGCTTTATAGCAGCTGGGCCCTCAGTCAATGAAACCCCCTTTAGATGGAGGTCTGTGAAACGCATTCTCATGGCCACACCTTGGTTTCAGTAGTTTTGACTATTGATTTATTTCTGGTGTGCTCAACTCACAAGGCAGAATTTTCAGGGATGTTAACAGAAACCTTAGTTTTAGTTGGGTTTTTGTTTTTGTTTTGGGTTTTTTTAAGTTTTTTTTTTTTTAACCATTCCCTTCCTCCTCAACAGTCCCTAAACTCTAAGGTTTGTCTCAGGGCTCTGAGACTTCTGATCTCTGCTTAATATTTTAGCCTTTTACCAGTTGCTTTTTTACTTGGTGTCTCGGCCTCTTGACTAAAGCATGGGGAGCTTAGAAATCAGTGAATACATTGAGGGAAAATTGCACTCAGAACATTGGGTTCACTTCTCTGTAATTCACTTTCCTTCAAGGTATTGGTTTCTCTGGTCCTAGCTGCTTTGATAGCCCTAAGTACCAGCTTTTATCTCCTCAGGTCAGTGAGACTGTTGCCAGCTCCACAGCGCTTTCTGTTTGACCTCTCTTCCAATGTTAGTTTACCAGCAGATACCCTGATGGAAGAAGGTAGTAGTAAAAACAAACACATCTTAACGCCTTCCCAGTTACCTAGGAGCCAGGCCCTTTAAGTTTTGGCTACCTTGGTTGCTCTCTGATGCCACCATTTATTGTTTGTATTTTATCAAGCTTTTTGAGTTATTCTAGGTGGCAAATTTAGTCTGATACCAGCAATTCAGTCATGGATGAGTCATAGAATACTTAGTTTAAAAAACTATGAATTATTACCCTTGGAGACCCACTTCCCCCTTAGCTCTTAACATTCAAATCCATCCAGACCAAAGCAAATTAACATTTTCTTCCTGAAGAGAAAATACATTCTCTACAATATTTTTCTCACCGTGTCCCTGCTATACTGTGTTTCTTTTATCTTAAAATAAGATAGACTTCGGCAGTTTTTAAATATGGTTGTTCAAATTTCTGTGTATGATGCAAGGCATCCGGTGATATTTTAAACCATTAATAAGCTATATGTCTGTATGTTGGAAGGAGGCTGGGGGAAGGGCTGTGGAGGTGGATTGTTTCTTAACTACTGTCTTCCTGGGAAAACCTGTTGGTAAAAGAATATTTTCATTGAAACTGTGATTTCTATTACACTGAATCTACTGTTTCTCTGATTTCTTAAATGAAAAATGACATGTTTTGTATTAGTAGCAAATACATTAAAAAAATGGAAGTGTCAAAGAGATAGGGCATACTTGAAATCTTTCTGAATATAAAGGAAACTATTCTAAGTATACAGTTAACATGTTACACTTCTGAAAATCTGAGCTCTAGAGCAGTTTTCAGAGTTAAAATTTATTTGCTGTGAATCTGTGTTTCATGTACTTAATAATTGCTCAAGTTCTGTATTTTATAAATATGCTTTTTAAAGCTTTTCTTTTATGGAAATTATTGATTTTTACTTCTATGTACTCACTGATAGATTAATATTTTATTGCTGTGTAATTGCTATCTTTTCCTATCTTCAATAGGAAGGAGTATCTGTTAAATACTGTTTTTCAGTATAATAATGAGAATTAAATTATTTAATATACTCAAAATTTCTTTTAAAACTGTGAATTAATAACAGTAATAATCATCATTTATAATAAGTTTTTAATCCTCACAGCAATTCTATAAAGTCAGAGTTTTAATAACCAGGTTAAGTTTACACGCATATAAATGGAAGCGTCAGGAGTCAAAGCCATGTTGGAACATACACACAGCTGCTCCCGGTTATTCAATCAAACAGTAAATCTAGGTTCTTCTGTGAAGGCATTTTGCAGATGTGGTTAAAGGCGTTGATCAGAGTGATCAAATCGAGACATTAATTGAGAACAATCAATGTTATACCATGCGGGAGATGGCCGACATACTCAGAATATCCAGATCAAGCGCTGAAAATCATTTGCAACCCGCTTGGTTATGTGAATCGCTTTGATGTTTGGGTTCCACATAAGTTAAGCAAAAGAAACCTTCTCGACCGTATTTCCGCACGCGATTCTCTACTGAAACGTAACAACAACGTTCTGTTTTTAAAACAAATTGTGATGGGCGAAGAAAAGTAGATACAGTACCATAATGTGGAATGGAAGAGATCATGGGGCAAGCAAAATGAACCACCACCAACCCCACCAAAGGCCGATCTTCATGCGAAGAAGGTGATGTTGTGTATACTGTCAGATTGGAAGGGAGTCCTCTATTAAGAGCTCCTTCTGGAAAACCAAACGATTAATTCCAACAAGTACTGCTTCCAATTAGACCAACTGAAAGCGGCACTCGACGAAAAGAATCCAAAATGAGTCAACAGAAAACGCATACTCTTCCATCTTCCTGCGGTATTTACCAGATATTGCACCTTCAGCTTTCCATTTATTTCGGTCTTCACAAAATTCTCTTAATGGAAAAAATTTCAGTTCCCTGGAAGTCTGTAAAATGCACCTGGGACAGTTCTTTGCTCAGCAAGATAAAAAGTTTTGGGAAGATGGAATTATGAAGTTGCCTGGAAAATGGCAGAAGGTAGTGGAACAAAAGGGTGAATACGTTGTTCAATAAATTCTTGGTGAAAAAAAAAAAGATGCTAATCAGTTAATTGAACAAGAGATTATCCTGTGTCGGCCTGAATTGATTGGAAGATCTTTAAAATACGCTCAGGTCTTCTCTGAGTGGGACCTCCGACCTGTGGACAAGCTTGGGCTCCTTCCTCTGGATTCCAACTGGCTGCTGACCCTCCCTCTCTGCCTGCCCAATAGGCTTCCACAATTACATAAGCAAATAAACTTATATTTGCTTCTACATATAATCTCCTACTACTTCTGGTTCTGCTTCTCTGGTTGAACCTTGATTAATAATCTTTCCTTCACTGCAAATCTGTTACTTGAGTCTAAACGGTGGTCAAATTCAGAATGAAAATGTGGGGAGGGGAACAGGGAGTTTAAAAATAAGGTGGAGGGAGAGGAGAGCCAAGGGGAGAGTCTTTTTTCTTGTATATTTATGCCTAGATAGTGAACACATTTTTTAAAAGCATGATTTTCCTGTCATTCGAATAACTCAGGTTCAACAACTTTTGCCATGTTTTCTAAAATTATATGATATTAAATAAATATAACTAGTAGCTATCAGTATTTATATGGTTAGGCTGTCCTCTTTGTTCATCCCCTGATCGACCAGGCCTTTCTTCACACACATGACTATCCAATCCTCTTAATTTAAGGCTTCATTAGCCCCTGGTAACTGATGAGCTGACCTGACATCAATTCTCCCTATAAATGGTATCCTCCTCCTCCCCTGAGCAACGAAGATGGCTGCTACATCCTGCCCACTGTCTGCTGCACACCTGGAGTGTCGCTCTAGGTCCCTTTGTGTAAGATCCCTTTGTACAGTAAACTGTTGATGTCTCTGTCACTGTCTCCAAGCTCTTCCTTTGGTCTCCAGACTGGGCACCTACAAGACTTGCAGGCCTGCTGGGTGCAGCCCAAGCAGTATTGGATTAGTAACAGCAGGAGGTATGACATATCTACATTTTTCAGTGTAAACCCCTGGATTTGAATGCAGAAGTTTTGGAGCACAAGTTTTGTTCCTATTAGAGTTGTACTAGAGAATTCTCCGCAGATTATTGTAAACGTACTTTTCTGCAGAGCATTCTCTTATAACCAGCTCAATAGTATCCACGCAAAACAGAATGTCTCTTTTAATTAATGAATACTGACATACAAAATAGCTAATAAAAATACTTTTAGGGACTGAATGTTTGTGTCCACCCCAAATCCATATGTTGAAGGCTTAACCCCCTGTGTAGCTGCATTTTGAGATGGGTCCTTTAAGGAAGTAAGTAAGGTCCAAGAGTGGAGCCTTAATCTAATAGGACTGATTTTCTTATGAAAAGAGGAATAGAGGGCTTCCCTGGTGGCGCAGTGGTTGAGAGTCCACCTGCCGATGCAGGGGACGCAGGTTTGTGCTCCGGTCCGGGGGGATCCCACGTGCCACGGAGCGGCTGGGCCCGTGAGCCATGGCCGCTGAGCCTGCGCGTCCGGAGCCTGTGCTCCGCAACGGGAGAGGCCACAGCAGTGAGAGGCCCGCGTACCGCAAAAAAAAAAAAAAGAGGAATAGAGACCAGAGTTCTCTCTCTCTCTCCCACCTCCAGTGCACAAAGAAGAGGTCATGTGACACACACAGTGAGATGGTGGCTAGCTGCGGGCCAAGAGAGGAGGCCTGAGAATAAAACCTACCTTGCTGTCACCTTGATCTTGGACTTTCCAGCCTCCAGAACGGTGAGTAATATATTTCTGTTGTTTATATCAGCCAGTCTGTGGTATTTTGTTATGGCAGTCTGAGCAGATTAAGAAAAATACTAGACTCATAAAATTCTGCTTATATGAGAAATCTAAAACAAAAAATCATACAGATGAACTTACCTACAAAACAGAAATAGACCCACAGACATAGAAAACAAACTTATGGTTACCAAAGGGGAAAGTGGGGGGATACATTACGAGTTTGGGATTAACGTGTACACACTAATATATATATAAAACAGATAACCAACAAGGAGTATAGCACAGGGACCTATACTCTATATTTTGTAATAACTTATATGGGAAAAAATCTGAAAAAAATAGATATATATGTATGTATAACTGAATCACTTTGCTGTACACCTGAAACTAGCACAACATACTAAGTCAACTATACTTCAATTAAACACAGAAAAATAGGGGACTTCCCTGGTGGTGCAGTGGATAAGACTCCATGCTCCCAGTGCAGGGGTCCCAGGTTCAATCCCTGGTCAGGGAACTAAATCCTACATGCATGCTGCAACTAAGAGTTTGCATGCCACAACTAAGGAGCCTGTAAGCCGCAACTAAGGAGCCTGCCTGCTGCAACTAAGACCCAGTGCAACCAAATAAATAAATAAAACTCACCCTTGAATTAAAAAAAAAACAGAAAAATACTAGTCATAAAAGATAAGTTTTTATTAAACATCATTTAAGTACATAAGATTTATTTATTATCTTAAAAACCATATACTACAAAAATTTTTCTTTAACTTCTGATTTTCCTAGGATCATAACTTTAAGCTGTATTAAATGCATGTAGAAAATGTAGTAAGCATAATAGATTTGGAAGAATAAACTAGTAGGTTTTGCAATCTACAGCAATCAATATAGGATCCATCTGTTTCTTTTGATCAGTAATCTGAGTAATGAGGAACACAGAAGATTTTTTTTGCATTTCTGAGGTTGTTAGCTTTATTTTTGCTGTGGTTTTTTTTTTTTAAAGCAAGTATACATGATATGATCTGATCTTCTCACTAATAGAATGTGACAGTTGAAGAAAAAAGGACCCAAATCATCTCTTTATTTGTAGGGACCATGGAAAGTCTAATCAAATTCCTATAGGATGGAGAATCACAAAACTTTAACTCACTTTTTTGTATTCAAAATGGAAAAAAAAGTGACTTCTAGGGCTACATAGCAAAATTCAAATCAAAATTAATTATAACTTTGCAAAATAGTCTTCCTACTCCAACTTTTACCCTTTTTTATTTGAAAAATATCTCTAACTTCCCAAAGTGGTTAGGACAGCTTTCATGTCACACAATTATTTAGAAATTGTTATTAAGGTTTCATGCATGAACATGTAAATTAGGGAAAAGCATAGTTGATTAAACAGAATAAACCTATGAGAATGATTTAAAACTTTTGTTTCAAAACAGTTGCTTATGTTTTTAATTGATATATAGTTGATATATGATATTAGTGTCAGGTGTACAACATAGTGATTCAAATTTTTTATAGATTATATTCCATTTAAAGTTATTGTAAAATATTGGTTATATTCCCTGTGCTGTACAATATACCCTCATAGCTTATTTACTTTATACATCATAGTTTGTACCTCTTTATCCCCTACCTCTACCTTGCCCTTCCCTGCTTCCCTGTCCCCACTTGTAACGACTATTTTGTTCTCTGGATCTGTGAGTCTGTTTCTGTTTTGTTACATTCATTTGTTTTATTTTTTAGTTTCCATATATAAGCAATAATATACAGTATATGTCTTTCTCTGTCTGACTTATTTCACTAAGCATAATACCCTCCAGGTCCATCCATGTTGTTGCAAATGGCAAAATTTCATTCTTTTTCACGGCTGAGTAGTAATCTCTTGTGTATGTATGTATAATGTATACCCCATCTTCTTTATCCATTCATCTGTTGATGGACCCCAGGTTGCTTCCATATCTTGGCTATTATAAATAATGCTGCTATGAACATTGGGGTGCATGTATCTTTTTGACTTAGTGTTTTTGTTTTCTTAGCATATATACTCAGCAGTAGAATTGCTGGATTATATGGTAGTTCTATTTTTAGTTTTTTGAGGAACCTTTATAGTGTTTTCCATAATGGTTGCACCAATTCATATTCCCACCAACAGGGTACAAGTGTTCCCTTTTCTCCACATCCTAACCAACATTTGTTATTTGTGGTCTTTTTGGCGATAGATATTCTAACAGGTGTGAGTTGATAGCTCATTGTGGTTTTGATTAGCATTTCTCTGATTAGTGATGTTGAGCAGTTTTTCATGTGCCTGTTGGCCATCTGTATGTCTTCCTTGGAAGACTGTCTGTTCAGGTGTTCTGCCTATTTCTTATTTTTTTAATATTGAGTTGTATGAGCTGTTTATATATTTTAGATATTAAACCCTTATTGGTCATATAATTTACAAATATTTTCCCCATTCAGTTGGCTGTCTTTTCATCTTGTTGATGGTTTCCTTTGCTGTGTAAAAGCTTTTAAGTTGAATTAGGTCCCATTTGTTTATATTTGGTTTTGTTTTCTTTGCCTTAGGGGACAGATCAAAAAAATATTGCTATGATTTATGTCAGAGTGTCCTGCCTATGTTTTCTTCTAGGAGTTTTATGCTTCTGGCCTCACATTGAGGTCTTTAATCCGTGTTGAGTTTATTTTCATATATGTTGTGAGAAAATGTTCTAATTTTATTCTTTTGCCTGTAACAGTCCAGTTTTCTCAGCACCACTTATTGAAGAGACTACCTTTTCCTCATTGTATATTCTTGCCTCCTTTTGTCATAGATTAGTTGACCATAAGTGCATGAGTTTATTTCTGGGCTCTCTATTCTGTTCCATTGATCTATGTGTCTGTTTTTGTGCCTGTACCATACTGTTTTGATTACTTTAGCTTTGTAGTATAGTCTGAATTCAGGGAGTGTGATACCTCCAGCTGTGTTCTTCTTTCTCAAGATTGCTTTGGTAAAGTCTTTTTAAATGCCATGAAAGACTCTATTTTAAAAGGTATTTTCCATTTAAACAAAATCTGAGTTGGAAAAATTCATCAAAATATTTATGATAAATTCACTTTTTGGCTCATTAGCACTACTTTCAAAACATGTGCACACATACATTCAAGCTATTTGACTTTTTTTTTTCTTTTTTTAGAAATAAGATTTTGTCAAGAGCCAATGATTTATTTTTAATTCTAAATTGTCCTCTCTGAGAGCCAGCCCTATTCTTAGGACAGCCCTCATAAACTGAGAGGGAAATTTCTGTGCATCTTGACAGACTTCCCTGAGCCAGTGAATTTTAATATCCAAACATTGGATTTAGATGTGAAATTTAAAGTTATTGAAATTTGAATTCCCTCTAAACTCCCATCCTCAGTTAAAATTATATAATGCTTTGTTCTTTAAGAGGACTTGCTACCTTTATTGGTCCATTGTTTTTAGATTATATAAACTCAAAATGCAATTTTAAAATAGTTAAAAATTCTTCTAAGTGATTAATCACCATAGCTATCAAGTTACAAAAGTAAAATTCTTACTGAATTTAAGAGTATAAACTTAGAGTGTAATCAAATAACAGACCAACTTAAAAATTTTCAATTAAAAGTTAAAAAATAAGTATCCAAAGTGATCTTGATAAATTATACTTTAAAGAAAATGGCTATTTATAACAGGGATTATAACGGTAATGTCTAGGTCATATATGCAATTAATTGCATAAGACAGATAACTACTAGTTATTTCACTGTTCTTTAGTGCACCAAAAATACAGCAATCTTTTAAAGAGCTTCAGGGGGGAAATTTCATTTTTTAGTGGACTGCATAAATTGAGGGAATTATATATCTAGGGAATCTTTGAGTCCCAACAGTGTAAAATATATCATTTTTATAGCCATAAAGTGTAAAGCCAGGGCTTCCCTGGTGACGCAGTGGTTGAGAGTCCGCCTGCCGATGCAGGGGACACGGGTTCGTGCCCCGGTCTGGGAAGATCCCACATGCCGCCGAGCGCCTGGGCCCGTGAGCCATGGCCGCTGAGCCTGCGCGTCCGGAGCCTGTGCTCCGCAACGGGAGAGGCCACAACAATGAGAGGCCCGCGTACCGCAAAAAAAAAATAAATAAATAAAGTGTAAAGCCAGGTAAATTACCAAACTAAAGTTCTAGAGACAAAATAAAATAGTTTGCTTTATTTATAGCTTGTGAATAGGTTAAAACCCAAAATATTAGAATACTATAAGAATTCAAATAGGCAGATATATAGATTATTTATTAAAGAACGTATATATCAAATATATATATATAATATCTAAATCAAAAAGTCTATTTATACATTACTGTTTCAATCCTTCAATTTTTTTGTCGAAATATAGCTTTTAGAGGTCAAACACATGAATTTTGAAAATGAGCACATGTCAAAGATTTATTTAACACATTAATGAACAAACAAGAGGGGTGAAACTGTTTCCAAAAAAAGTTTAGAAGCAACAGAAGCATTTATAGTGACCAAATAAAAGAATGGTAGGAGAGGACCATGAAACCATATACAAAACTAAATAATGTCTTGTGTGGCATTAGCAGTAAAATACTCTAACCAGGAGTAAGTAACAAATCCAAACAAAGGTCTAAAATCGGATAATCCTTGGGTAGGCCTGTTAGACAATGCTTTGTTATGACAGTCTCTACTTGTGATCCTAAAATAAACTCCAGAGATTATTCTTGATTACGCACTCAATGTTTGGTTGGGTTTGGTTGAATTTTAAATAACTCTTATTCTTCTATTCTGAGGGTCGGAAAAGAAAAAAGGGAATTTATCTCCTTAGGGTTACACCTATAGTATCTATGTATGTGTGTGAATTCTACTTTTTTTAAGGTTCTGGAAATCTGCTAAAGGGATCTGACCAGCAAGGAATTAATTGAGCTATTATACTGCCTGTGAGGCTGTGTTCTTGTAATCCACAGAAGGTACAAGACCAGTTTTCTGGAGCACTTTGTGGACATAGATTCGAGACCTGAATTATAATCCTTGCTCTTTGGTGGGCTTCTAGTTCTGATTTAAATTGAATTCTTAAATAGGATCCCCCCCAATAATGGTTTTGGCTGCACAGTTGATTTGTGTAACAGTATCCCAATTTTTAAAAGAGACAGATTCCTATTAACCTATGAAATTAACTGTGTTGCCATTGAAATTAAAGGTTTAGTATTTTTAAAAAGTGCGAGAATCAGCCTAATAGATTTCTTATAGCAAAAAAAAGATACCATTTAAAGAATTTTTTTTTATTCTACAAAACCATAGTCTAAATAATTGAGGGTCAGAGATAGAAGGATGCTTCATATACTCATCAAAAATATCAACAATATTCTAAACAAAACACACACACAACCAAACATTCCCTCCTAAGTTCATTCGGTACTACGTAATTATTGTTCCTCTTGATCTTACATCAGCAGTTTGCTTTCACCAGGTTGTCTGCTTCTGGAATAAAAAGAACTCCTGGCTCAATCCTCTGATGCAATCTTTACAGTCATCTAAGAGGTGTCACCTTAAGCTCCAAAGCCAGTACTAATGAATCTATTTCTTCCAGTATAAATAGTCAAAACACCTGCTATACTTCTTTCCAGGAGGTATTGACTTTGTTTTCTTTGAAGATCAAATTTCCGACCTGTAGCAGAGTCTTCAGATAAACATGAAAGGAGACAGAAATTGCCTATTGATGTGACGTGAGAAGGCTGTGGTTAGTTTATTACAGTAACCAACAATATCAGAATGGAGAAGGGTGATACTCTCTATTGAGATACATGCATTGCTATGGCCTGAGGATTTGCCCAGTGGTTCCCCTGGGGGTTGAGTAAGAATGAGATGATCGGGATTTAAAAAAAAATTTTTTTACTGAAGTATAGTTGATTTACAATATTGTGTAAGTTTCAGGTGTACGGCACAGTGATTCAGTTTATATATGTATGTATATTTCTTTTTCAGATTCTTTTCCCTTATAAGTTATTACATAATATTGAGTATACTTCCCTGTGCTGTACAGTAGGTCCTTGTTGGTTATCTATTTATACACAGTAGTGTGTGTATGTTAATCCCAGCCTCCTAATGTATCCCTCCTCCCACCCACCTTTCCACTTTGGTAACCATACTTTTGTTTTCTGTGTCTCTGAGTCTCTTTCTGTTTTGGAAATAAGTTCATTTGTTTCCTTTTTTTTTTCTTTTAGATTCCGCGTATAAGGGATATCATATGATATCTGTCTTTCTCTGTTTGACTTACTTTACTTAATATGATAATCTCTAGGTCCATCCCTGTTGCTGTAGATGGCATTATTTCATTCTTTTTTATGGTTTAGTAATATCCCAAGCATTTTTTTTTTAATAAAGAGGAGAGAGGTACCTGCCTCCCCACCTTTCTTCCTGAAGGTGTCCCCTTGAAACATTATTGGCTTGATAAAAGGCCCAAGGTTTTGATTTGCCCATGCAAGGTCTTAGTGCTTCTGACCCTTGGAACTGAAAACACTTACTTTGAGAATTAGCTCAGGGGTCTCTCTCAGCATATTTGGGAGGTAATCACATGTGCATTATTTCATCTCCCAAGAATATATGAGAAGTTTTCATTGTTCTCTCCCCACCTGACTGTATAAATATGTGTCAAATTCTGTCCAGACTTTGAACCCACTTTTGGGCTATCTTTACATGCATATAAATCTGAAATGCTCATTTGCTAAAACTCATTTTGTTTTCTTTCTCTCTTCAACATTGGTATGGAGAGTGTTCTGTTGGTTCCCTGAGAGTTTTCAGGAGTTGTGATGTTACCCTATGAGGTATGAGATGCTACTCTACTTGCTGGCTAATAAGTTAGCCTGCCACAGTTTCATGGATGCTGATGGAACACACAACACTCCTGGGTCAGAGACCATGGACTGTTTATTACTTGTAGCAAAGCAAGCAGCATGATGTTCATGTTCCCATCAGTTGTCCTTGCCTACCACTTTCTAGAAGGACTGAGGTAAAGGGGAACAGGTAGATGCTGGGCTTGCAGTGGGTTTGCATCATAGCTGAGGAACATGGAATTTAGGGAACCCAAATCTTTTCTAATAGGCTGCAAGGATATTAAATGAAATTTACTAATACTGGCCTGTAAATAAACCTGCCCCCACCCCCCTCCTGCTCTGGAGAGAAACTCTGTCTTCCAAGCCTGCTTGCTCTACAAATATCTTTGGAAACATAACCCAGAACAAGGCAGCCAAAGCCTTTCTTTGCATTTCATGCAGACATGCAGGAGATTCATGGAGAATGGGCTTCCAATAAAGGTGAGAAAATATTCTTCACCTTCATGGCCTTCCTGCAGGGTTTACAGTCTCTAAAACACATTTATATTAATAACAATTTATCCATGCAAAATTAACTGCTTGGTAACCAATGTTTCAGTGTCCGAACTCAGGCATGATCCAGAGCAGCAGGTTGTACAAACGGATCTCTGAGTAGACAAACTGTGAAAAGATTTTGTGGGAAGGATACTAGTTTTTCTGATTAATAAACCACTATAAGATGCTGAAGAAGCTCAGATTAACTGGTCCCTTCATGAGAAAACAAATCCAAATAATATGAAGACACTATTTTACTTTTTAAAGTTTTACTGTGTGCTGATAGTCAGGGAAGTTACGTATTGCTGGGGATTCCTTAATCCAAAATTATCAAACTGGTCTGATTTGTTCAAGATTCACCTTGTTTACACCAACTTGATTTCTCAAAGAAAAAAATGCCTCTGAGTTAGCAGTTTTGGTGAGAAAGATTTTTCTTGTTTTCCCTCTTAAAGATATAGCATATTTTGGGGGCTTCCCTGGGTGGCGCAGTGGTTGAGAGTCCGCCTGCCGATGCAGGGGACAAGGGTTCGTGCCCCGGTCCGGGAGGATCCCACATGCTGCGGAGCGGCTGGGCCCGTGAGCCATGGCCGCTGAGCCTGCACGTCCGGAGCCTGTGCTCCGCAACGGGAGAGGCCACAGCGGTGAGAGGCCCACGTACCAAAAAAAAAAAAAAAAAAGATATAGCACATTTTAAAATATTAGAAATTTTATGACTTTGTTTCCTAGAAATATTCAAATTATGTCCATGATTTTTGGGTTCTATATCAGAATATACCTCATTTATTTTTAGACTTGTATCTAATATATTCATGCAGTACCTTCTGGAGTGGGAAAATATTTCACACTCACACAATGAGAAATAAAGGCTTTTCTCAATTAAAGACATGGACACACGTACAGACTTTGCAGCTTCAGTTCACAACCTTGGCCACAGGTCAAATTCAACACAAAAACACACAGATCACTGGCCCAGATTCCAGAGTGCTGTTCTCCTTTCCAGTAAGCATGGCATATTTTCTAAATTGATTTGAACTCACGAATAGACAGATAGACTAACAAAAAGGCCAATAACTCAGATAATCTATTCTCTCTCACCTATGAGAGAGCAAATCTGTGTTTCTACCCACTAGAGATCATTAAACGTTCAGACCATACACACAGAATTTCATTCTTTGCTATCTTATGCAAACCAGAAGCAGAATCAAACTTCATCAAGAAAGAGAAAATAAAACCATAGAATGAGAAATGAAAACAAAGGAACAAGAGAAAGTAATTTCTCTTGCTGCTTGGCATTCTCTCTAAAAGGCAAGGAAGGATGTGCTTTGCTTGAAATATGAGGTGCATTTCTTGGGCAATTCAGTCTAATTGGTTTGGGAAGATGGGTTCCACATGGACATCTCAGTGAAACTTCCCAAGACTCTCAGAGTGTAATTTTTTTTTTTTTGCGGTACGCGGGCCTCTCACCGTTGTGGCCTCTCCCGTTGCGGAGCACAGGCTCCGGACGCGCAGGCTCAGCGGCCATGGCTCACGGGCCCAGCCGCTCCGCGGCATGTGGATGACTCACATAAAGTGAGCACATCAAAGATTTGTTAAAGAAGTAGTGAGAAAACTTGAAAGGAACTTGGGCTCAAAAATATCTAGAAAAGACAAGAGTATTTTAGTGACCAAATGAAAGAATGATGGGATAAGATTGTGAAATTACATGCAAAACTGGCGTGATGGTTAATTTTGTCAACTTTACTGGGCTAAAGGATGCCCAGATATTTGGTTAAACATTGCTGCATTCATCTGCAAGGGGGTGTTTGTGTGTGTCTGCTGCTGCGTCAGCAGAGGAAAATTCCAGTAATAAAGTGGAGAGGATGACTTGTTCTGTGGATACCAGTCATCTCTTCTCAGCTACCCTGTCATCCCCAGTGGGCTCAAGAATACTTTACCTCCTCTTCTGGGGAAAGGGTTAATGCATCTCTGGTGTATTATCTGTATATGTATCTCCATCTAATGGTTCGCCTTCTCTGAAGAACACAGACTAATACAACGGGTAATGCCATACACATCAAAAATAAAAAGCTAAAACTTCGGGGTTGTAATTTTGTGTATGAACAGAAATAATGCTCCTTGACAGGAGAAATGCATTTCCATTGTTATTAGCCAAGAATAATTTGTATTGCTCTCCAATTTCTACAAGTTAGTTTACAACCTTTATAGAGTTGTAAAATAGCCCAATCAAGATTAAATAGAAAAATAAAATAGGATAGATGCTCCTAGATAATTAGATAAACCTTTAATATTAAAATCAACTTCATACTTAGTTCAGTCCAAAATGTACATGAAGAGAAAAACTTGCCTAAAATAATTCCTTTTTTAAAATTTGCTATAATATCAATGTATACTTTAAGTTGGGTATTTCTGGAAGTTTCATGAGCCTATCTTACTATGCATCTCAATAGTGTACAGGTTCCGAATGTGATAACTTAAACTCTGAAAAATGATCTTAAGTATCTCAAAAGTATACAATAAATTAGCATTTTCCTCTGTCACCTGTCTCCAATTCCCTACCGTACCAAAGTCTGTATAACCCCAAATTTTACAAGTAGATTTAATTTGTGGAAATGTTAGATATTCCCTATTTATGATTTTAAAATTCAGCATTTAAATCACACTGAATAGCCTCCAGTTCAACAAATACCACTGGTTATGTTCATAAAAATTGAAACAAAATTTTGGTTGTCAAACTCTTTTGGCCAAGATGTTCAATTCCACCAGATAGGGAGTGGAACATATTTAGTTTTACTTTTAAATCAATCTTTTACAATGTAAAATTTTAGAAGTTTTCTTTCTCTGAAAATAAAGTAGATAAATTTTAGATTTAGATATGGATTTCTAAAAATCATAGGAAAAGGTTTTATTTTCTAGGAAAAGCAACACAAGTAAACATTTGCTCAAATTCTGGGAACAAAAGTTTGTCTTCCTGATCAAATACAGAGAATACTTTTGTTGCTTTTACTTTTGAGTTTTTGACATCATTTGTAGGTCCTTTCAGCTAACAGTCTGTAATCTTCTCCTTCCTTTCCCTGGATTCATGTAGTATAGAAATTCTCAATCTTGGCTACATGTAGAATCACCTAGAGAGTTTTTTTCTGCAATAATATTGATGCTTGGGACACACCCCACACAAATCAAAATTGCTGGGGGTAGGGCTCAAGTATCAGAATTTTTCACAACTTCTCCACATGATTCAAATGTACAGCTACTATTTGGAGGCACTGATACAGAGGCTTTTCCAGCTGCTAGATATCAGCTTGTTCTGGACATTTCCTCCCAAAGTTTTCAAAGACTTTAAATGTAAAGGAAATTGTCACTATGACTTTTTTTTTAAAAAAATAGGAGGCTTGAAAATATTTTATTTTACTGTCTTCTTAAAAAAAAGACATGTCCTTCTGCTAATATTTGAAAAAATATAACTAAAACTTGATAAAATGTAAGAGCATGCCCCATGTGATCAGAGAGTGTATTGTTGATTTCAGTGTACAAGAAACCAGACTCATACTTGGTCATATCACTGGCTTTAATATACGTGTGAGTATGAGTGTTTGTATGGATGGGGGTGGGATACAGGTCAATATTATTTCAAAGCTGAAAGTTTTTCTCATAGATGGATAATACATTCTTATTGGAGGGAAAATGGCTTTGTTGTTAATTGGCCTGAGGTTATGCAAACCTAAAGCCCAGATTCTGGAATAGGAAGTTCAAGACAATAAAATTTATTCTATCAAGAATACAAATTATAAAGGGTTACTTTTACTCTGGGAAGAGTTGCCGGAAATCCCCCTCACACCTTTTTGGGGCATCTGAGAGCAGTTGTCTAGATTTCTAGTTGTCTAGGCACAGAGAGGGAAATATGGTGGTCCTTGTGATATGATAGTTGGATGGAAGCTTGCTCCATTGAGAATTGTCTCAGAGTAACTGTAGAGTAGCCTGGCCTAAGAACTCTGAGAGATTTGGTATGTTTAATCCAGTTTTAAGTGTTTGTGTGTGTGTGTGTGTGTGTGTTTTCACTATATTCCTCTTTTTTTTTTCCTGCCCACATCTTTAGTGAAGTCTCGTTAAATCATGTTGGCTGGTCTTAGCTGTGCTGTGGGGAGTTTGGGAATATTTGGGGCCCATGCTTGGAATGCAGTACCAAAGTGGAGAGCAACTGCCCGAGGGAAGAAGTTTCCAGGCCTCCCGGGGAGATCCAGAGCAGAAAGGAGACCAAATTGGCCACAAGGAACCAAGCACTGGGCAGCAGTGATAACTAGAATAATTTTGGAACCCTGTCAACCTTCCTCAGTGATTTAGAAATACCTAGGGAAGAGAAAGTGTTCCAAGACCAGACATCCAGTTGTTGAGGATGGATGCCATTCGCGGTAAAGTGAGGAATGCCTCTGAAAACTGAGGAAGAGACAATGAGGTTGTAATGGGGAAAAAACAAAAACAAAAACACCAAACTTTATTAAAAAAAAAAGAACAACAACTATTCATTCTAGCAGTCAACAAGCATTCATTAATTGTATTAATACCATATGTTTATATTACATAATCATTAATTATACATATAAACCTGGTCAGCTATCAAAATTATTTTCTTTAAGAAGGCATGGTATTAAAAATAGTAACTATATAGCAGGAACTTTGCCAGGCACTATGCATACAAAGCTGTAGTAATATTATCTGCAATGGAAATTCTTTGGGATAAATCTTAAAAAAAATACAGATTGTCATACACAGAGTGTGCATTTTTATGCTTTTATTTTATACAATTTTTGCTTAATTACTGCTTTCATATGTAATATTTCAATTCTATTTCTGGATGCAATTATGTAAAAGAGATTTGTTTAGGGTTTGTTCCGTGGCGAATCCTTTTCAGCAAGATGACAGCATAATGAGAGAAGGTTAAGTACTCAAGGCAGCCTGCAGCTGTGGATCACCAAAGATTAGCATTGGAAGGAAACCCAGGGTATAGAAGCCATCTGGCCAGAGGGAATTGAGCAAATCCTCACAAGGAAATAGGGCTTTTGTTAACTTTAGTTACAACTCAGAACAGAAATGTTTGAAACTCTCTTAACAAAATGAGCGATTCAAGATTCCAGAGGAGAATATCCTGTCCTGATGTCTTCAAACATGCTGGGCATGTCCCCTTCTCAAATATCTCCAGCTAAAACTGTTAGAAATGAGCTCTAATGGAATATGCTTCATGTAACAGCAGAAAAAATCAAGAATGTCACACAGAAAAGGAAACAAATTCTCAAATGAATTTTAGAGAGTGGAATATGGTAGTATACTATCAACATAATCTACCCCTTTGTTAGACATCACTAATTAAATATTATACTGTATTTATGGAGTGAATGTAATATAGTTGATTTCTCTAATACAAAATCTGAGCAAATCCATTGCAACATACACAGACACATACAATTTTGAACTGGTAACATTTTCACATAGTTCAAACGTCATAAAAATATAAAAATATACCTGGAATGAAGTTTCTATCCTACTCTTGTAGCATATATGCTCTTTTGCACCTAAGTTCTTTTCATATTAATCCATTTATTAAGTAGTTCCTCATTCTTTTTAAAAATTGAAAAGTATGCCATTGTGTGGGTATACCATTATTTATGTAAACAGCCCTCTATTAATGGAAATTTAGGTTTTTTCTTTTTTTACTATTATAAATAATGCCACAGTAACTAATCATGTACATTCACACTTGTGAAGTTACACACGTGTGAAATCCTGTGTCTAGGATAAAATCCTAGGAGTAGGATTATGATGCCACAGAATATATACATTTTAATTTTGATAAATGCTGCCAAATAGCATCTCTAGAGGTTAAAATTTTAAATATTTACAAGAGTTGCTATTTCCCTACAGCCTTGCCAACACAGTGTATTTTGGATTTTAGCCAATCAGGTAGATGCAAATTTTGTTTCACTGCTGTTTGAATTAGTTTCTCTTAATGCAACCCCATCTGGGTATCTTTTCATATGTTTGAGAGAGATTTGTATTTCATTTTGGGAGAACACTCTTTTCATATCCTTTACCCTTTTTCCATAGGGAGAATTGTCCATTGTCTGTGATAGGTTCCATTTTTTCCATGTGTGTAATTTGAGTACTTTTACTTTTCTTTTGCCACTTGTAAAGGTTTTTTTTTTTCTTAATTGAATTTTATTTTATGGCTTCTGAAGTTTATGTGACAGAGAGAAATGTCTTCCCCACTCTGAGGGGAGGCATCCTCCATATTTTCTTTTCTCCTAGCCCTTTTCTGATTTTACACACACACACACACACACACACACACACACACACAGAGTATCTGCCTGTCTATATCCTGTATTTGTTGATTTGCAGTTTACCTAGAAATGGACTTCATTTTATCTTATTCCATATGTCTCCTAGCTGTCTAAACAGAATCAGAGAAAAATTATCTAAATAGAATCAGAGAAAAGTTAATCTTTTCTGAGAAAAGGTGCCCCCATATTCTCATGCTAAACTTCTGGACTTTTGGGGGGTCTATTTCTGTTCTTTTGATTCTGAACCATTGTTCTTTATGCTACTCATTTGTTAATACTGCATTCCTTTAACTACTAAGACACTGGAGTATATTTTACGATAACATAAAACCTCCTGCCTATAAATTGCTCCGACCACCTTGGAAACAACTTTTAAAACACATAATCAATGTTGTACCTATTCTGTGAGCCATTAAAACATCTAGGTTGACCTTAGAGCTGTAGTTCTTAAACTTTAGTGTTCAAGGCTTCTTAACACAGATGGCTACGCTCCATCCCCAGAGTATCTAATTCCCTTAAGGTACGACCCAGGAATTTGCATTCCTGACATGTTCCCAGGTAATGCCAATGCTGCTGGTCTAGGAGCACAGTTTGAATATCACTGCCCTAAAAAACTTGCCACATGTGCAGAAGAAAGCATGTAAAAGAATGTTTCAGCATTGCTTGTAGTTAAGAATTGGAAAGACCTTAAAGGTACTTCTCAGAAGAATGGCTAAATACATTGTTTTATTCCTACAATGGAATTCTCTATAGCTATTAAAAGGAGCTAGCAATAAATATATCAAATGGATAAATCTCACGAAACATAGTGTTGAGGGCCCAAAACAATAGGGCCCATTCTTTGATCTCAGTGACAATAGTAAATACGGAAATGGCACATACAACACAGACAGATAAGAAAAGACATAGGGCCCTCAGGAAAAACAATGTTTCAGAAGAAATTTTACCATATACACAGTATCACTTATGAATACATATCAAAAATATAAAAGCATCATCTGGGAATCATAAGCACTAAATTCAGGATAATGATTACTGAGGACAGAGGCAGTGCTTGTTGTAATTGAATATTATTGAGAACAGCACAGTGAAATTATGGTAATGAAGGGTTGAAACATTTTAATTTTCATAAATGTTGCCAGTGGCCTCCACAGAGGTTGTACCAATTTACTCACTTGTCAAGTTTTATGTCTTAGACTAGGTAATGAGTATGATCATTCATTATATTGTTTTCTCTGAGTTAGTTGAATGTCTGAAATATTTCATACATAAAAAATAAGAAATAAGAAATATATGACTAACGAACTGCCTCTTTTGAGGCCTAACTGTCCTTAAAATGTCCAAGTCTGAAAGCAAGATAAAGAAGATGAGGGAAAATCACATGATCTGAATCCTTATGTTAAACACTGATTCCATCATGATGAAACTTTGTTGCGACTTGAGAAATCATGGGGCTATTTAGAAAACTATTCTTTCTCTCTAAATTTAGATGCAGATAACAGATTTATAACCCAAAGTATACATGGGCCCAATATGGGCATTATTATTTTAAAGATTAAGTAAGGAAAGTTCACCTGAAAATCTGGATTTCTAGTTTTTCTAAAAATATAAGAAGGTCTGGCAACACAGGGCCAGCATTCCCACATGGTAACAATTGTCTGGAGGCAAGCCCCTTTTCCATGCAAAATGTGTTCTCTGGTCTACCACATATCTCACCTGGTCCACGGACTGTTGACTATTTAAGTTACCCATCTAGCCCCTATTAGCGTTGGAGTGTGTAGTCCCTGCTTGACAGGACATTGTTTGTGGAAAGTAAAGTTTGTTTATTGGAGCTGTTTTTGGAATCTGTATATGTGTATGGTTATGACTTAATGACAGGGAGTTTTTTTTTTTTTATTCTGTGATTCACACGGGTGAGGTATACCCATAGCACATGAGACTTAGACTGCCTATGCCTCTAACTTGACTGTGACATGAAAAAAATCTCCCCCAGACTTTTTCTGCTAGAATTAGAATGCCAAAGACCACCACAAACTGTCTTACTGAGGCATTTTTTTCTCTCTTTCTCCAACTTACCCCCGACCTCATCTCCTTCAAGTGCCCTCTTCATTATTCAAGACAAGCAAAGTCCAATAGAATTATATGTGTTGTATTATAGAGAGCTACATGTATATTTAATAACCACATTGAAATAAGCAAAAAGAAACAGGTGAAATTAATTTTAATAAAATATTGTTTATTTAATGCAATGTATCCAAAATATTATCATGTCAATAAGCTATCAGTGTACAGATTATTAACTTTTATATTTGTGTGTGTGTGCTAAGTCTTGGAAATTTGGTAGATATTTTCCATTTAAAGCACACCTCAATTCAGACTAGCCACATTATTTTTTATTTAATTTTTATTTTTTTAAACATCTTTATTGGAGTATAACTGCTTTACACTGGTATGTTAGTTTCTGCTTTATAGCAAAGTGAATCAGCTATACATATACATATGTTCCCATATCTCTTCCCTCTTGCATCACCTTCCCTATTCCACCCCTCTAGGTGGTCACAAAGCACCGAGCTGATCTCCCTGTGCTATGCGGCTGCTTCCCACTAGCTGTTTTACATTTGGTAGTATATAAAAGCCCATGCCACTATCTCACTTCGTCCCAGCTTACCCTACCCTCTCCCCGTGTCCTCAAGTCCATTCTCTACGTCTGCGTCTTTATTCCCGTCCAGCCCCTCGGTTCTTCAGAACCATTTTTTTTTTTAGATTCCATATATATGTGTTAGCATACAGTATTTGTTTTTTCCTTTCTGACTGACTTCACTCTGTATGACAGACTCTGGGTCCATCCACCTCACTACAAATAACTCAATTTCGTTTCTTTTTATGGCTGAGTAATATTCCATTGTATATATGTGCCACATCTTCTTTATCCATTCATCTGTCAATGGACACTTAGGTTGCTTCCATCTCCTGGCTATTGTAAATAGAGCTGCAATGAACATTGTGGTACATGACTCTTTTTGAATTATGGTTTTCTCAGGGTACACGCCCAGTAGTGGGATTGCTGTGTCCTATGGTAGTTCTATTTTTAGTTTTTTAAGGAACCTCCATGCTGTTCTCCATAGCGGCTGTATCAATTTACATTCCCACCAACAGTACAAGAGGGTTCCCTTTTCTCCACACCCTCTCCAGCATTTATGGTTTGTAGATTTTTTGTTGATGGCCATTCTGACTGGTGTGAGGTGATACTTCATTGTAGTTTTGATTTGCATTTCTCTAATGATTAACGATGTCAAGCATTCTTTCATGTGTTTGTTGGCAATCTGTATATCTTCTTTGTAGAAATGTCTATTTAGGTCTTCTGCCCATTTCTGGACTGGGTTGTTTGTTTTTTGATATTGAGCTGCATGAGCTGCTTGTAAATTTTGGAGATTAATCCTTTGTCAGTTGCTTCATTTGCAAATATTTTCTCCCATTCTGAGGGTTCAGACTAGCCACATTTAAAATGTTCAATAGTCACACATGACTAGTGGCAGTAGTGTAGTATGTAGAACTATACTATCAGACAGTGTAGGTCTACATGGAATGATTCAGATTTGGTGAAATAATCTGTCATTAGGAGATTTGAATCAGGAGTGTGTTTTACAAATAAGAAAATATCTAAGGAGAGGAAAGTAATGTCAGAAAGTAGGATGAATTCACCAAGAGATTTCCTTTGAAATGTGTAATATCTCAGAATCTTTTACCTTGAAATATTCATAAAGCATACATCTTTAGGTTTATTTTGTATATACTGTAATTAAATTATCTCACCCTTCTGAGAAATCCAATATGCATGTGTAGCTTTATGCTTTGATGTTATAGGAAATTATGGCCAATCCCTTTATTATACTTCTGCTGTGATTTGTGGAAGAAGCACTTCCAAATCAGGCCTAGGAGGTCAAGAGGGAATAAGTATAAACTCGATTTTTTTTCTCTGTCTACACTAGAGGAAGCTGGACCTTAGGCTGGCAAAGGAACTATAAATAATGGAAATCCTTCTAGATGGCAAGATATACTACTAATTTGGAGGCGAAAGGAAAGGAATTGAGGAAAGTTCTTAGGAAATATGTGAAAATCTACATTTTGATTTTTTGTAACAGGTAGTGCTTTTACTTAGGTCTGGAAGAACAAATTTAATTCCACCAAGTAAAATGACTGTGAGTAGCAAGTCGTTACTCTCACCCTGTTTACAGCCAAAAGGAGCACTTTTCTGACCCAGAAGGGAACTTCCCTAATTTGCGGTAAGAGTTCTGAGAAGTTATTGGTTAAGGTTAAAAAGAAGATGACTTCAGTTGGACTGTTAAAAAAAAAAAAAAAAAGGTCAGGACTTGAATAGACATCAAGGCTCAGGACATTCCTGGAGCAGAATGGCATGCAGAGCAGAATGTCAAGTGGAAGAAAGAAAACCATCCAGACTGAGGCATGCCGCAGTGACAAAGAAGGCAAGATAATAAAAGACTTATTCAGGGAGCTCAAGAAGACACAGGGGGAAGGCCTTTGTCTGTCAGTGGTCTGGCCCTCCAGATTTTACAAAAGGTCTGAGGGGTAGGGACAGGGGCTCCTATACTAAAGTGACTTGAGTTTCATTCTGAACAATTCCAAATTTTGCCTCACGCCTGTCAGTTCTATTGACAGCAACCTTCACTTCTTATGATGCTCATTCTGCCTGTGTCTTTGCTACCTTCAATTTTGATTCTTATCAAAAGTTTTGCAAATGTTAATCCCAAACTCCTAATTTATCCTTCCCCCCTTTCCCCTTTGGTAACCATAAGTTTGTTTTCTATATATAGAAACATATACACACTACTATATATAAAATAGATAACCAACAAGGACCTACCATATAGCACAGGGAACTGTACTCCATATTTGGTATATGTAACTGAATCACTATGCTTTACACCTGAAACTAACTACACTTCAATTAAAAAACTATCTTATAGCAAAAAAAAAAAGTTTTACAGCTTATGTCAGGTGTTTTGTTTTGGTTTTTATTGGCAGCCTTTTGATAAATATCATGAGGAGGGGGTCATTGGGGCCAGCTCGGTGCACAGCCATCAGTGACTATCACGTTCCCGAGCACACTGTAGTGTCATACAGGCCAATGACAGTATTGTTCTCATTCCAACTTTGGCCAGTTTTCAGCTTCATGTCTTTGCTGGAAGTTTTCCACGTACTTATAACATCCTCCTTTCTCTTCTGACCTATTCAAATCCTACTCAACTTTCAAGACCTAATTCAACTCTAAATTCACTTGTGACAGTCAGTATACATTGACTATCGACACACTGATTACTACTCATTTCTCCCATGCTTATTTAAATGCCCCGTATAATTTGGAAGTATCTTATGCTCTCTTATACTATTAATCGTTTGCCTCCTACAAGTAGATAATAAATTTCTCATAATGAGAGACCATTTCTTATTTTTCCCTTCCTATTTAATACATGCGAATTGCTCTACTGATTAATTGGTTTTAACCAATACTTACTTATTGAGCACTGACTGTGTTCATTAGTTACAGGGCAAATACCTAAGATCTTTTTTAAATTAAATAATTATTTTTTTATTGAAGTATAGTTGATTTACAGTCTTGTGTTAGTTTCAGGTATACAGCAAAGTGATTCACTTATACATACACATACATCTATTTTTTTCAGATTCTTTCCCTTATAGGTTACTACCAAATATTGAGTATAGTTCCCTGTGCTATACAGTAGGTCCCTGTTGTTTATCTATTTTATATATAGTAGTGTATGTATGTTAATCCCAGACTCCCCCCACCCTTTCCCCTTTGGTAACCATAAGTTTGTTTTCTATGTCTGTGTGTCTATTTCTGTTTTGTATATAAGTTCATTTGTATCATTTTTTTAGATTCCACATATAAGTGATACATGACATTTGTCTTTCTCTGTCTTGCTTACTTCACTTAGTATGATAATCTCTAGGTCCATCCATGTTGCTGCAGTACAACCCAGTCTTGTCTACTTTTCAGCTCTCCTAATCTTCAACTTGGTATCTACCTTTAAACTCTAGTCTTGTTGAGCTTCTCAGCCAGTATCTGATATACCATGGGATATTGCTATGTACCCTGATCCCGTGCTACCTATTCCCACACATTTATTAAGCCAGCACCACCAGTTCCCCCTAAGTTCTCTGTTTATCCTCTGTCTACAGCAGATAGGCCTGCTGGTCTTGCATTCCTCTAGGTGGTGAGGTCCGAGAAGTCTGTCTTATTCATACCTGTATACTCACAGAACAGCAGTCTGAGAATGAGAGGAAGCTGTTGTATCCATCCAGGAATTATCACCAGAATAGTCAAGGGCAGTAGAAAGAGAGGCCGGGGAAATCCCATATATATATATATATATATATATATATATATATTTTTTTTTTTTTTTTTTTTTTTGCGGTACTCGGGCCTCTCACTGTTGTGGCCTCTCCCGTTGTGGAGCACAGGCTCCGGACGCGCAGGCTCAGCGGCCATGGCTCACGGGCCCAGCCGCTCCGCGGCATGTGGGATCTTCCCGGACCGGGGCACGAACCCGCGTCCCCTGCATCGGCAGGTGGACTCTCAACCACTGCGCCACCAGGGAAGCCCCCCATATATTGGAAATCTGGGGAAAGAGAAACTTTTGGGAAAAATGGAGTGCTCAGTAGAGGTAAGAGCTCAACAAGTGTCAAAATTGAGGAGAAAAGACCTTTGAGTTTGACATAAAAGAGACTACTGAACTCTTTCTTGAGACTGGTTCTTAAAGAAGCAGAAGTAGGTACATGGGAAATAATAAAGCATAGGGTACTGAAAAATTGAATATAGTTCACATATTAGAAAATATGGGCAGTCAAAAGAAAGAAAAAAATATAATGGTAAGTAAAGATAGCCTTGGCAAAGGGAAAAATATTTCCAAGATGGGGGAAGATTAACTTGTTGATTTTAACACCTCCACAAACTTTCATGAATATTCCTAGCATGACTGTTTTCTCCACACCTTTTCAACAAGTAAGGAAAAATATGATTACACTGGAATAAATTATATAAGAAAAATAATTCTTGCAACAGACATTGTCATTCTCTGATCTGCCCCCTTTTTCTCTCAGTAGAGCAGAACGCAATACAGTCTGAATGACTGTTGTTGCACACAGAGTTCTGCTTACAAAATGTTACCTGATAAAATATTTCTTATTTGCTTTAGTTGTTCTCATTGAATTTAGCTCATTGTTCAATACTTAAATCTCACTACTTCTATGAAGTCTTCATAAGCACCTCTAGTTAGAATCCTTCTGGAACTCACCAAGGCTCTCATATCATCTATTCACATTTCTTAGAGCACAAATAATATAGTCACCTGTATCATTGCTTTTAATAGACCTTATGTTTTTAGAGCAGTTTTACATTTACAGAGAAATTGAACAGAGAGTATAGAAGTTCCCAAATACATCCCCTGTCTCACCCGCATTTCCTATTATTAACATCTTGTATTGAATAATACATTTTTAAAAATTTATTTTATTTATTTATTTTTGTCTCTGTTGGGTCTTCATTGCTTTGTGCGGGCTTTTCTCTAATGGCGGCGAGCGGGGGCTACTCTTCGTTGAGGTGCACAGGCTTCTCATTGCAGTGGCTTCTCTTGCTGCGGAGCACGGGTTCTTGGCGCGTGGACTCAGTAGTTGTGGCACGTGGGCTCTAGAGCGCAGGCTCAGTAGTTGTGGCGCACGGGCTTAGCTGCTCCGCGGCATGTGGGATCTTCCCAGACCAGGGCTGAAACCCGCGTCCCCTGCATTGGCAGGCGGATTCTTAACCACTGCGCCACCAGGGAAGCCCCTGATGTGATACATTTATGACAACTGATGAACTAATATTCATACATTATTATTAACTAGAGTCCATAGTTTACGTTAGGGTTCACTTTATCGTAAAGTTCTCTGAGTTTTGCCAAAGGCATAATGTCACGTATTCATCGTTACATTATCATACAGATAGTTTCACTGCCCTAAAAGTCCCCTGTGCTGCACCTATTCATCCCTTCCTTCTCCCTCGCCCCACGGCAATCTTCTTCCCTCCTAACCCTGCCTTTTCCAGAATGTCATATAGTTGGAATCATAGAGTATATAGCCTTTTCAGATTGGCTTTCTTTACTTTGCAGTGGATTTAAGATTCCTTTTTGTGGCATAATAGTTCATTTCTTTTCATCACTGAATAATGTCTTATTGTGTGGCTGTACCAAAGTTGGTTTATTCATTCAGTTATTGAAGCTTGGTTGCTTCCAGGTTTGAGCAATTATGATTGAAGCTTCTACAAACACACACACGCAGGTTTTCATGTGGATGTAAGCTTTCGACTCACTTGCGTAAATACCTAACAGTTTGATTACTGGATTGTATGATAAAAATATGTTTAGGTTTATAAGAAACTGCCAAAGTATTTTTCATATTGGCTCTATCATTTTGCATCCCCACCAACAAAGAATGAGAGTTCCCCTTACTCTGTATCCTCACTAGCATTTGTTGTTCTCAGTGTTTTGGATTTTAGCCATGCTAATAGGTGTGTAGTGATATCATTACATATCTGTGTATCTTCTTTGGGCAAGTGTCCATTCAGGTCTTTTGCCCATTAACTGGGTTGTTTTCTTATTGCTGAGTTTTAAGAGTTCTTTGTAATGTATCTGGATACAAGTCTTTATCAAACACGTGTTTTACAAATATTTTCTCCCAGTCTGTGGCTTATCTGTTCACTGTCTTAAATTTATATCACAGTTAGTTAAAGTTGAGTATAATGTCCTATAAGTTGCGATTTTGTCTTAGGAATCTTTTTGGTTAAATTTAATTAACTCGGCAAACTTAATACTATCCACATCAGACTTCAGTTCCAGCCACTGTCACAATTTCCTCAGTGAAGCATAGAAGAGTTGAGAGCCAGGTTTTCAATGACTGCCAACAGCTCAGGTATTCAAAAATGTATTTTAATGTGTAAGAAGATTATTTTCCCAAGTGTGTGTAAGCAATCAAATGAGAGCTCATCATTCTAACTTCATAGGTGACCCATATTTAACCTGTGTATAAAACTTTCTCACCCTATAGCTTACAAGATTAACATAATTCCTTCAGAGAGAGCAATTCTTAACTTTCCGTTTATCTTTTTTTGTGGTTTCAATGGTTTCTGATGAAATAACTGAAAATATCTGAACACTAATGTAACCCTTCTGAACAAACCAAAGTACTGAGTAAGTTTCTGTGGTACACAGAAAGTGACAGTCACTGGGATAAAATTCCAGAGAGTAAAAGCAAAGAAAAACATGATAAAGTCTCAACAGAAAGGACTGGAAAATGTTCTGCAATACGTCAGCCTTCTGGGCTTTATAAATTGGGTGGGAGTCCAGTCCAGGGTCTTGGAGTCACCATCTTGTACAACTTGGATCAAATTTGTGAAACGTTACAAATCTAGTCATCGGTTTATTAATCACCTACCCATTTGTGAAATAAACAAAGTCAAATGGAAATTTATATTTTTATCTACCTTGACAGTATTCAATAAATTTCACTGTGCAAAAATACTTTATGCTGTATTTAAGACTGTATACATTTTTTTTACAGCTTTATTAAGGTATAATTGTTATACAGAAAGCTACACATATTAGATGATACAACTTGATGAGTTTGGACATTGGTATACCTGTGATACCATGCTCAATTACTTTTTTTAAGTTTTAATATTTTTATTTTTTTAAATTGAAGTATAGTTGATTTATAATGTGTTACTTTCAGGTGTACAGAAAAGTAATTCAGATACATCTGTGTATATATATATCTATATACAAAATATGTATATATTATATATATTTTTCAGATTCTTTTCCCTTATAGGTTATTATAAAATATTGAGTATAGACCTCTTTGTTATACAATACATCCTTGCTGGTTACCTATTTTATATATAGTAGTGTCTATATCTTAATCCCAAACTCCTAAATTATCCCTCTCCCCTCTTTTCCCCTTTGATAACCATAAGTTTGTTTTCTATGTCTGTGAGTCTATTTCTCTTATGTAAATAAGTTCACATCTATGGTTTTTTTTTAAGAGTCCATATATAAGTGATATATGATATTTGTCTTTATCTGACTTACTTCACTTATTATGATAATCTCTAGGTCCATGCATGTTGCTGCAAATGGCATTATTTCATTCCTTTTTAAGGTTGAGTAATATTCCATTGTATGTACATATATACCACTTCTTTTTTTTAAATTTAATTTTATTTATTTTTTTATACAGCAGGTTCTTATTAGTCATCCATTTTATACATATCAGTGGATACATGTCAATCCCAATCTCCCAGTTCATCCCACCACCACCCCTACCCACCGCTGCTTTCCCCCCTTGGTGTCCATATGTTTGTTCTCTACTTCTGTGTCTCTATTTCTGCCCTGCAAACCGGTTCATCTGTACCATTTTCTAGGTTCCACATATATGCGTTAACATACAATATTTGTTTTTCTCTTTCTGACTGACTTCACTCTGTATGACAGTCTCTAGATTCATCCACATCTCTACAAATGACCCAATTTCATTCCTTTTTATGGCTGAGTAATATTCCATTGCATATGTGTACCACATCTTCTTTATCCATTTGCCTGTTGATGGGCATTTAGGTTGCTTCGATGACCTGGCTATTGTAAATAGTGCAGCAATGAACATTGGGGTGCATGTGTCTTTTTGAATTATGGTTTTCTCTGGGTATATGCCCAGTAGTGGGATTGCTGGGTCACATGGTAATTCTATTTTTCATTTTTTGAGGAACCTCCATACTGTTCTCCATAGTGGCTGTATTAATTTACATTCCCACCAACAGTGCAAGAGGGTTTCCTTTTTCTCCAACCCCTCTCCAGCATTTGTTGTTTGTAGATTTTCTGATGATGCCCATTCTGACTGGTGTGAGGTGATACCTCATTGTAGTTTTGATTTGCATTTCTCTAATAATTAGTGATATTGAGCAACATTTCATGTCCTTCTTGGCCATCTGTATGTCCTCTTTGGAGAAATGTCTATTTAGGTCTTCTGCCCATGTTTTTATTGGGTTGTTTGTTTTTTTAATATTGAGCTGCATGAGCTGTTTATATATTTTGGAGATTAATCCTTTGTCCGTTGATTCGTTTGCAAATATTTTCTCCCATTCTGAGGGTGGTCTTTTCGTTTTGTTTGTAGTTTCCTTTGCTTTACAAAAGCTTTAAAGTTTCATTAGGTCCCATTTGTTTATTTTTGTTTTTATTTCCATTACTCTAGGAGGTGGATCAAAAAAGATCTTGCTGTGATTTATGTCAAAGAGTGTTCTTCCTATGTTTTCCTCTAAAAGTTTTATAGTGTCCAGTCTTACATTTAGTTCTGTAATCCATTTTGAGTTTATTTTTGTGTATGGTGTTAGGGAGTGTTCTAAGTTCATTCTTTTACATGTAGCTGTCCATATTTCTAGCACCACTTATTGAAGAGACTGTCTTTTTTCCATTGTATATCCTTGCCTCCTTTGTCATAAATTAGTTGACCATAGGTGTGTGGGTTTACCTCTGGGCTTTCTATCCCGTTCCATTGATCTATATTTCTGTTTTTCTGCCAGTACTATATTGCTTGATTACTGTAGCTTTGTAGTGTAATCTGAAGTCAGGGAGTCTGATTCCTCCAGCTCCATCTTTTTCCCTCAAGACTGCTTTGGCTATTCAGGGTCTTTTGTGTCTCCATACAGATTTTAAGATTTTTTGTTCTAGTTCTGTAAAAAATGCCATTGGTAATTTGATGGGGATTGCATTGAATCTGTAGATTGCTTTGGGTAGTATAGTCATTTTCACAATATTGATTCTTCCAATCCAAGAACATGGAATATATCTCCATCTGTAGGTATCATCTTTAATTTCTTTCAACAATGTCTTATAGTTTTCTGCGTACAGGTCTTTTGTCTCCTTAGGGAGGTTTATTCCTAGGTATTTTATTCTTTTTGTTGCAATGGTAAATGGAGTGTTTCCTTAATTTCTCTTTCTGATTTTTCATCATTAGTGTATAGAAATGCAAGAGATTTCTGTGCATTAATTCTGTATCCTGTAACCTTACCAAATCATTGATTAGTTCTAGTAGTTTTCTGGAGGCATCTTTAGGATCTTCTATGTATAGTATCATGTCATCAGCAAATAGTGACAGTTTTACTTCTTTTCCAAATTGTATTCCTTTTCTTTCTTTTTCTTCTCTGATTACTGTGGCTAGGACTTCCAAAACTATGTTGAATAAGAGTGGTGAGAGTGGACATCCTTGTCTTGTTCCTGATCTTAGGGAACATGGTTTCAGTTTTCCACCATTGAGAACGATGTTGGGTGTGGTTTTGTCATATATGGCATTTATTATGTTGAGGTAGGTTCCCTCTGTGCCCACTTACTGGAGGGTTTTTATCATAAATGGGTGTTGAATTTTGTCAAAAGCTTTTTCTGCATCTATTGAGATGATCATATGGTTTTTATTCTTCAGTTTGTTAATATGGTGTATCACATTGATTGATTTGCGTATATTGAAGAATCCTTGCATCCCTGGGATAAATCCCACTTGATCATGGTGTATGAGCCTTTTAATGTATTGTTGGATTCTGTTTGCTAATATTTTGTTCAGGATTTTTGCATCTATATTCATCAGTGATATTGGTCTGTAATTTTCTTTTTTTGTAGTATCTTTGTCTGGTTTTGGTATCAGGGTGATGGTGGCCTTGTAGAATGAGTTTGGGAGTGTTCCTTCTTCTGCAATTTTTTGGAAGAGTCTGAGAAGGATAGGTGTTCGCTCTTCTCTAACTGTTTGATAGAATTCACCTGTGAAGCCATCTGGTCCTGGACTTTTGTTTGTTGGAAGATTACTAATCACAGTTTCAATTTCATCACTTGTGGTTGGTCTGTTCATATTTTCTATTTCTTCCTGGTTTACTCTTGGAAGGTTATACCTTTCTAAGAATTTTTCCATTTCTTCCAGGTTGTCCATTTTATTGGCATACAGTTGTTTGCAGTAGTCTCTTATAATCCTTTGTATTTCTGCAGTGTCAGTTGTGATTTCTCCTTTTTCATTTCTAATTTTATTGATTTGAGTCCTCTCCCTCTTTTTCTTGATGAGTCTAGCTAATGGTTTATCAATTTTGTTTATATTCTCAAAGAACCAGCTTTTAGTTTTATTGATCTTTGCTGTTGTTTCTTTGTTTCTATTTCATTTATGTCTGCTCTGATCTTTATGATTTCTTTCCTTCTGCTAACTTTGGGTTTTGTTTGTTCTTCTTTCTCTAGATCCCTTAGGTGTAACGTTAGATTGGTTATTTGAGATTTTTCTTGTTTCTTGAGGTAGGCTTGTATAGCTATAAACTTCCCTCTTAGAACTACTTTTGCTGCATCCCATAGGTTTTGGATCTTTGTGTTTTCATTGTCATTTGTCTCTAGGTATTTTTCAATTTCCTCTTTGATTTTCTCAGTGATCTCTTGGTTATTTATTAACATATTGTTTAGCCTCCATGTCTTTGTGCTTTTTATGTTTTTTTAATCTGTAATTGATTTCTAATCTCATAGCATTGTGGTCAGAAAAGATGTTTGATATGATTTCATTTTTTAAAAATTTACTGAGGCTTGATTTGTGACCCAAGATGTGATCTATCCTGGAGAATGTTCTGTGCACACTTGAGAAGAAAGTGTAATCTGCTGTTTTTGGATGGAATGTCCTATAAATATCAATTAAATCTATCTGGTCTATTGTGTCACTTAAAGCTTGTGTTTCTTTATTAATTTTCTGTTTGGGTGATCTGTCCATTGGTGTAAGTGAGGTGTTAAAGTCCCCCACTATTATTGTGTTACTGTCTATTTCCTCTTTTAGAGCTGTTAGCATTTGCCTTATGTATTGAGGTGCTCCTATATTGGGTGCATATATATTTATAATTGTTATATCTTTTTCTTGGATTGATGCCTTGATCATTATGTAGTGTCCTTCCTTGTCTCTTGTAACATTCTTTATTTTGAAGTCTATTTTATCTGATATGAGTATTGCTACTCCAGCTTTCTTTTGATTTCCATTTGCATGGAATATCTTTTTCCATCCCCTCACTTTCAGTCTGTATGTGTCCCTAGGTCTGAAGTGGGTCTCTTGTAGACAGCATATATATGAGTCTTGTTTTTGTATCCATTCAGCAAGCCTGTGTCTTTTGGTTGGAGCATTTAATCCATTCACATTTAAGGTAATTATCAATATGTATGTTCCTGTTACCATTTTCTTAGTTAGTTTGGGTTTGTTTTTGTAGGTCCTTTTCTTCTCTTTTATTTCCCACTTAGAGAAGTTCTGTTAGCATTTGTTGTAGAGCTGGTTTGGTGGTGCTGAGTTCTCTTAGCTTTTGCTTGTCTGTAAAGCTTTTGATTTCTCCATTGAATCTGAATGAGATCCTTGCCATGTAGAGTAATCTTGGTTGTAGGTTTTTCCCTTTCATCACTTTAAGTATGTCATGCCACTCCCTTCTGGCTTGTAGAGTTTCTGCTGAGAGTTCACCTGTTAACGTTATGGGACTTCCCTTGTATGTTATTTGTCATTTTTCCCTTGCTGCTTTCAATAATTTTTCTTTGTCTAATTTTTGCCAATTTGATTACTATGTGTCTTGGCATGTTTCTCCTTGGGTTTATCCTGTATGGTACTCTCTGCACCTCCTGGGCTTGGGTGGCTATTTCCTTTCCCATGTTAGGGAAGTTTTCGACTGTAATCTCTTCAGATATGTTCTCGGGTCCTTTCTCTCTATCTTCTCCTTCTGGGACCCCTATAACGCGAATATTGTTGCATTTAATGTTGTCCCAGAGGTCTCTTAGGCTGTCTTCATTTCTTTTCATTCTTTTTTCTTTATTCTGTTCTGTGGCAGTGAATTCCACCATTCTGTATTCCAGGTCACTTATCTCCTCTTCTGCCTCAGTTATTCTGGTATTTCTAGATTCCTTCTAGTTTAGTTTTCGTTTCAGTTATTGTGTTGTTCATCTCTGTTTTTTGTTCTTTAATTCTTCTAGGTCTTTGTTAAACATTTCTTTCATCTTCTCGATCTTTGACTCCATTCTTTTTCGGAGGTCCTGGATCTTCTTCACTATCATTATTCTGAATTCTTTTTCTGGAAGCTTGCCTATGTCCACTTCATTTAGTTGTTTTTCTGGGGTTTTATATTGTTCCTTCATCTGGTACATAGCCCTCTGCCTTTTCATCTTGTCTGTCTTTCTGTGAATGTGGTTTTTGTTCCACAGGCTGCAGGATTGTAGTTCTTCTTGCTTCTGCTGTCTGCCCTCCGGTAGGTGAGGCTACCTAAGAGGCTTGTGGAAGTTTCCTGCTGGGAGGGACTGGTGGTGGATAGAGCTGGCTGTTGCTTTGGTGGGCAGAGCTCAGTAAAACTTTAATCCACTTGTCTGCTGATGAGTGGGGCTGGGTTCCTTCCCTGTTGGTTGTTTGTTCTGAGGCAACCCAACACTGGAGCCTACCAGGGCTCTTTGGTAGGGCTAATACAGACTCTGGGAGGGCTCACACCAAGGAGTACTTCCCAGAACTTCTGCTGCCAGTTTCCTTGTCCTCACGGTGACACACCGCCACCCCCCGCCTCTGCAGGAGACCCTCCAACACTAGCAGGTATGTCTGGTTCAATCTCCTATCGGGTCACTGCTCCTTCCCCTGGGTCCCGATGCGTGCACTACTTTGTGTGTGTCCTCCAAGAGTGGAGTCTCTGTTTCCCCCAGTCCTGTCAAAGTCCTGCAATCAAATCCTTCTAGCCTTCAAAGTCTGATTCTCTAGGAATTCCTCCTCCCGTTGCTGGACCCCCAGATTGGGAATCCTGACAAGGGGCTCAGAACCTTCACTCCAGTGGGTGGACTTCTGTGGTATAAGTGTTCTCCCGTTTGTGAGTCACCCACCCAGCAGTTATGGGATTTGATTTTATTGTGAATGCGCCCCTCCTACCGTCTCATTGTGGCTTCTCCTTTGTCTTTGGATGTTATACCACATCTTCTTTATTCATTCATCTGTCTATGGACTTTAGGTTGCTTCCATGTCTTGACTGTTGTAAATAGTGTTGCAGTGAATATTGGCATGCATGTATCTTTTCAAATTATGGTTTTCTCTGTTTATATGTCCAGAAGTGGTTCTATTTTAGTTTTTTAAACCACCGTACCTGTTCTCCATAGTGGCTGTACCTATTTACATTCTCACCAATAGTGTAGGGGGGTTCCTTTTTTCCACACCCTCTCCAGCATTTGTTATTTGTTCATTTTTGATGTTGGCCATTCTGACATGTGTGGTGATACCTCATTGTAGTTTTGATTTGCATTTCTCAGATAATTAGTGATGTTGAGCATCTTTTCATGTGCCTTTTGGCCATCTGTATGTTTTTGGTTTTGGGGGGGAGAAATGTCTGTTTAGATCTTCTGCCCATTTTTTGATTGGGTTGCTTGTTGTCTTTTTGTTTTTTGTTTTGATATTTAGCTGTGTGAACTGTTTGTATATTTTGGATATTAATTCTTTTTTGGTCACATCACTTGCAAATATTTTCTCCCATTCTGTATGTTGTTTTTTTGTTTTGTTTATGGTTTCCTTTGCTGTGCAAAAGCTTTTAAGTTTAATTAGATCCCATTTGTTTATTTTTGTTTTTATTTCCATTATTCTATGTGACGGATCCAAAAAAGCATTGCTGCAATTTTTGTCTAAGAGTGTTCTGCTTATGTTTTCTTCAAGGAGTTTATAGTATCTAGTTTTACATTTAGGCCTTTAATCCAGTTTGAGTTTATTTTTGTGTATGGTATGAGAGAATGTTCTCGTTTCATTCTTTTACATGTAGTGGTCCAGTTTTCCTAGCACTGCTTATTGAAGAGACTGTCTTTTCTCCACTGTATAGTTTTGACTCCTTTATAGGTGCAAGGGTTTATTTCTGGGCTTTCTAGCCTCTTCCATTGATCTATATGTCTGTTTTTGTGCCAGTACCATACTGTTTTGATGTCTGTAGCTTTGTAGTATAGTCTGAAGTCAGGGAGCCTGATTCCTCCAGCTTTGTCTGTCTTTCTCAAGGTTGCTTTGGCTATTTGGGGTCTTTTGTGTTTCCATTCAGAGTTAAAAACGTTTTGTTCTAGTTCTGTGAAAAATACCGTTGGTAATTTGATAAGGATTGCATTCAGTCTGTATATTGCCTTGGGTAGTATAGTCATTTTGACAATATTTATTCTTCTAGTCTAAGATGGTATATCTTTCCATTTGTTTGTGTCATCTTTGATTTCTTTCATCACTGTCTTATAGTTTTCAGAGTACAGGTCTTTTGCCTCCTTGGGTAGGTTTATTCCTAGGTATTTTATTCTTTTTGATGCAATGCTAAATGGGATTGTTTCCTTAATTTCCTTCTCAGAAATATTTCTGATCTTTTGTTGTTAATGTATAGAAATGCAACTAACTTCTGTGTATTAATCGAGACTATATACTTTTTGTTTTACTTTTTAAAAAATCTCTGTTTTTATTAACTTCACAACCAGTGGAGGAATAGGTAAGGTCATAATGACTTTTAGTCTTTTGTTTCACCTGTTAGATACATCCACCTGAAGGTTCCATGAACCTCAAATTCAGCATGATCATTTTTTCCCTGTCCCCCAAATCTATTATATTCCTTGCCTCAATTAATGACCCTAAAATGTATCCTGTTTCCCAGGCTAGAATCTAACCATCTTCTGGTTTCTCTTTCCTACTCCCTTCCGCCTCCCTCCCCATCTTGTACATTACCTTCTAGACTGTAAATCTGATCCCAATCTCCAGCCTCAAAATTTTGGCTAATGCACAGTTACCTACATGATGAAATATAAACTCCTTTTAATACAATATAAAGTCTTTTATTAGCTGACTTTGATACATTTTCCCAAACTCATTTTCCTGTGTACCCCAAAATACACTCAACAGTGATGACATTGAACTCTCACAATTCCCAAACACAACTTTTTGTTGATTTTATGCCTGCTATTCTCCTGGTCCTTTCCTTCCAACTCAAATATTTCTTTTCCTGTGAAGATTTTTAAGAATTTTTGTGACATAATTCATCTTTTCCCCATCTGTGGTCCCACATCATCTTATTCCATTGTACTGGAATTACCTGTGTGTCTTTCCACCTAAACCATGAGTTCCTTGAGGATGAGAACCAAACCTTCTAATTTTGTGTCTTCATCACCTTTGCTAAAACTCTATTTCCAATGTCAGAAAAAATATTTCTGCCTAAGTAGACATAGGATGTCTTTTTTTTCTGTGTACTCCATATTTATTTGTTTATTGAAAACACTCATATTATTGAATAGAAGGTACTTTGTTTTTTTCAAAAGTGGCAAAGATGTTTGAGTCTCAACCCACCTTCAGTGGGTAATAGGGACTCTGGTAGACATATCTGTAAATAACTGTGACTCAGGTAGAAAGTAGTGAGGACTGCAGGAGAAGGTTATGGTTCTGAGAGTTGAAAGGAGGGCTAAATTACTTTCTACTTCATAAAAACACATGACATTTGCTTCAATTATTAAACTATCAGTACACTTTAGACAAGCAGAGATGCAAAGAAAAAGGTTTTTTTTTTTTTTTTTTTTTTAGGAAAACAGCAGAAATAAAGGCCCAGGGAGGTTCTGTTTGGCTAGAGATAGGAATGGTAAGGTAAGTTTGGGCATGACCAGATTGTGGAGGGCCTTAAACATCAGGCTAAGGGGTATGTTTCTTAAATCACAGGGAGATTTTGAGTTTTCTGGACAGAAGTGTGACATTAACAAGACTGTCCTTTAGAACAGCTAATCTGGGAGCAGTAGGTAAAATGGATGGGAGAAGGAATAGAACATCGGTGAAGAGAATGCAATAATAGCAAGGTGTGAAACACTTCTTTGCAACAGTTTGTGTCTTACAAGTAATAGATATTTGTTGCTTTTGCCTGTTTGCCTCCATTCTTGTAGCAACAGAACCCTGATGTTACATCTTCCCTTTTAGCTCCAGGGATGGTGCATTTGACCTAGGTTTAGCCTAGGCAATTAGGACACTCTGTCCCTTCCCCTGGCTGCAGTTATTGGTCTGAGAGGCACATGACCTAAAGCAAGGAAAACAGCCAGTTAAACTCAATTCTGGACTTAGTTTTAAATCAGCCAGAAAGCAGATTATCTTCTGATGCACTGGGTATTGCAGTGATGGGAGCCTGAAGCTGACCCTCTCGTGGCAGCCTGAAAATAGAGGCAATCCAAGCACATAAAGCCAAGGGATGGATCTTAGTGATATCTTGTGTGTTCTGAATCAAGCTTTGCCTCTCTAACCTTGGACGCATGTTGGTTGAAGTCAGTTTGGGCTAGTTTTTCTGCAACTGGAAGAAGTTTTGTATGGCCATTTGTTTTCCTGCCCCTCCAGATCATTGGATGGTATCAGATTTTACGCACAAGGCATTTTCAGAGGTTTCTTCCCATCCTTCCATTCCAAGAAGTAACTCAAAACAGCCACAGTTGAAGGCTTAGCCGTAGGTGACAGTGGGATTACATTGAGTCCATTTAATGAAAAATAATGACTAACAGATAATTAATCATCGATGAAAGCAAAGAGTTGTTTTGAGTTAAATAAATTATGGTGTGTGAAAAACATTTGTAAGCTATGAAGTATATAATACAAAAGTTAACTGTTAATACTCTATACCATTTTTATACTGGCTTAATGTTTATTGCCTCATTCATTGCCTCCTGCAATTCAAAAAGTCTTTCTGTACTCTTCCTGTACACGTTTGGCTTTCTCCATGGTCACTACACTGACTTTCCTTGTTTATCCATCTGTTGCTTAGAAAAAATGAAAAGAAAAGAATCAGGTAAGACTCATTTCCTTAGAGAATCAGAGTGAATTCATCTTTTCTTGGAGACCTTAAGAAAACATCAACCTAACAATGGAAGTCTTTATTGCTTGGGTGTTTTACTGACGATTTATCCTCTTAGACCTTGGTTTTCTACTTGATTGGCAGTTTTAACACAATCTCCACCTTTACTTAATAGTGTCCTATATTTCAAAAGTGATTTCACTAACAAATGAAGCAACTTCTATGCCAACTAAGAAAATTAAATTTGAATTTTAATTTACACTTCACAAAAACACAGTTGCTGAGTGATACTAACCGTGAAAGTAGAAGGTACATAACGGAAAGGAAATAGTCTCCAAACAAGGATACAGGCCGTTTATAAAACCTTATATAAATATTCCTTTTGGATTAGTCAAAGCTCAGAGTGTTCATTCTTTGAAGTTTGAAATCAGCCAGATTTTTAAAATATATTTTTCAACTTGGGAAATATATTTTTATTACACAGTTGAAATATTTTCTTTAAGCACAACTTGTCACATCTATTATTTAAGCTCTTTAAAATTAGCGCTTCCTTTCTCTGATGGAATATTCCATTTCCTCATTTCTTGTCATCTCATTTATTTAAATAAAAAATTTCTTCCCCTGAGTCCCCTGAAACCCTTTTTTTTTTTTTTTTTTTTTTTTTTACCACTTGGAATAATCTGCCTTTTGTAATATTTACTTACGTTCCTGTTGTATCTCATTCACTCAGTTACTAAGGTCTTTAAGAGCAACACTTAGATTCTTCATTGTATAATGCTATGCACTTTATTTCCTTTATGCTTGGACATACTTATTCTATTCATGTGGAATAGAAAGGAAGTGAATTGCCAACTTAATTTATAATGGAATCCTTTAACAAAATAGTCTATAGCTTTTTTTTTCAATATCCTTTGCTTTTCAGTTTGTTTATATTTTTACTGAAGTATAGCTGATTTACAATGTTGTGTTAGTTTCAGGTGTACAGCAAAGTGATTCAGATATATATATATATATATATATATATATATTCTTTTTCAGATTCTTTTCTATTATATGTTTTTTCTATATATATTCTTTTCTATTATATGTATTCTTTTCTATTATATATTGAATATAGTCCCCTGTGCTATATGGTAGGTCCTTGTTGATTACCTATTTTGTATATAGTAGTTTGTAACTGTTAATCCCAAGCTCCTAATTTATCCCTCTCCCCCCTTTCCCCTTTGGTAACCATAATTTGTTTTCTATGACTGTGAGTCTGTTTTTGTTTTATAAGTAAGTTCATTTGTATAATTTCTTTAGATTTCACATATAAGTGATATCATATGATATTTGTCTTTCTCTGTCCAATTTACTTCACTTAGTATGATGGTCTAACAATCTCAGAAATTATTTATTTATTTTGTTTATAGGTTATTTTTGTCTCCATCCCCCTCCCATCAGTACACAAGCTCAAGAGTGGGGGTGTGGCGGGGGTTCTTTGCTTGATTCACTGATATCTTCTGAGCATCTAGAATGGTTCCTGAGCAAACATAGTTTACTTAGCAGAGATTTACTGAAGAAATGATTGTATGACCGAACGAATAAACAATAGTGAATAAGAACATTTGGCATTTTAAAAGCTAAAAGTCACTATACTCTTTTAATAAACAAAAGCTGTAATGCAATCTCTATTTCTTAGATTTGTAACCACAAAGCTACCATGCAGAATAAAAGTTCTTTAGTAAAACTTAAAAGATGACATAGCAACGTTAAAAAAAAAAGAGAGAGAGAGAGAAAGCTGTGTTTCTGAGCAACTTTGTACATCTGAGTTTGTTCACAATATGCTTTTTTTTTATGTTTCCCATTTAACATTTCTCATCCATTCTTGCTCTTTACCTTCATCACCACATTTCTCCTCCATGATTCTTCTAATGTTTTCCTTAAGTCTTTGAAATAATAAAGTGCAAATGGGTGATCCCCTTCTCCCAGGCTTTCCTGCTCTCAGGGCAGTCACCTGAAGAAGGGGTGCTGTCAACTGTTGCAAAAGAAAGAGGGGGAAGAGTAATAAAAATGAGCTAATGGCTTGTGTTCTAACTTGGCCCAAATGAAAAAGAAAAGCACAGCTGACATAAAGAAAACCCTCTTTCATTTTAGCACACTGGGGCCAGGTCTCAGCAATGAGAAATGGAACTTTCCATTATTGAGGGTGATTTCTAAACATGGGATTAATTTCTAGAAACCCTTTCCCCCAAATCAGCTGATTGGATGCCTTTTATTTGATAAAACAAAACTAGTTTCCATATATAAAGGTATTAATGTGTTGAAAACTTGAAAAAAATTAAATATGTGCAAACAAGCAAACTTGCACTTGCTTTAGCTATCTGGAAAAATAAAGTGTTCCTATTTTAATGATGGACTTGGGCTAAATTAATTTCCTAAGTTATGAGGTAGAAACCGTTCATCGGCATTCTAGGCATTCAACAGGGCTTTCTATAACTTCTCAAACTTCAACGGGCATAAGAATTAAGAACAAAGTCCTATTGTATAGCACAGGGAACTATATTCAATATTCTGTGACAAACCATAATGGAAAAGAATATGAAAAAGGATATATATATATATATGTGTATGTGTATATATATATATGTATATGTGTGTGTATTATATATATAAAATTGAGTCACTTTGCCTTACAGAAGAAATTAACACAATATTTTAAGTCAACTGTACTTCAATAAAATTTTTAAAAAATTGTTAAGTGATCTTGTTAAAATGTAAATTCGAATTCAGCAACTTGGCTGAGGCCTGAGAGCCTACATTTCTAATAAGCTTCCAGGTGATTCCAATAATGCTGTTTGAAGACCACACTTAGAGTTATAATGTTGTAGACATTTCAGTTTTTTTTTAATAACTGAAAAAAATTGATTTAATTTGCAACTCCTAATTGTTTTAATTTTTGTTTTTCCACTGTATTTTGACTTTTCAAAAAGAAATACCTTCATTCCTTTATTATGCTCCTTATGTTCAACATGTTTCATCTAATTAAATGTTAGATATTTATCCTTTTGGATTTTTTTTTTTGCCTGCTAAACTGAAATGAAAAAATAAATGAATGGCATAATATTCTAGAGTTAGATGAAAAGAAAGAAAAGCTTTTCTCATCTTCCTGTACAATAGACACCCGAGGTAAAGGTAGGGAGTTTAAATGAACAGTCAGTGACTGACCTAGACTTTTCCTCTTCCTCTCCTATCTCCTAACTTAGAGCACTTTAGTGATACATGTTGCATATAACAGACTCAATCCTGTTTTCTTAAATGTACAGGGTTAAAAATCACCTCCCAGTTTTCTTCAATCAAATTTTCACCAATATATTCTACTTTCCCTGAAGTCAAAAAATTGGAACCAGGTTCACTTTTCAGCTTCTAGTGAGTGTCTAATTGGGTAAATATGCCCATGTTCAGCAATGTTGATTAGAAATACTTTTCTATTTGGCATTCGGTTTTCAGGAACGTTCGTAACTATGACCAGACTGCTGATGAATTTTTGGAAATACCATTGGGAAATTTTCTCTCTAGAGTACTGCCTTTGTTCTACTGAATATTCAAGATAGAATTTTGACAGATTAACTTAGTTTAGCATTCTACATTGTTTTTGTGTAAGGATGTTAAAATGTATAGGTTTGAGCAAATATGCTTATAACTGAACTAATATCTTTATGAGTTTTTCTTGCCTGGAAATTTAAAAAATATTATTCAATCGTGATTAATGATTCAGTCCCAATTTTGTGAAGTTACACGTCTCTAGCTTCTGACTTCTACATAGTCATTTGTTTTCTAAGGCATACAATTTAAACCAGTTACAAATTGTATTAACTCAATAGTTGTTGAAAAGTTCAAGCATATTTTACTGGAGTATACATTGAAGACACAGGGAACTATTTTGTCATTAGATTTGGGCTGATTTTTTTACATTGAGAAGAAAATATTGTAATTTATTGACACAGTTGCCAAGAGTGACCTAGGCATTTGCTAACAAAATGGTATTTTATTTATTACATTTTTTTTTCCCCTGCCTAAACTAGATGAGTTTAGGTAGGTAGGTAAAGAGTCACTGATACCAAAGGGTACATTTGACCCTCTGATTATATGACTTCCCTGTTTAGATTCTTTCAATGGCTCCCCAGGACTTTCAGTCCAAGGTTCTAACCTCTTAGCTTAGCACATTATAGCCTTATTGTCCTCCCTCCCACCTCCCTCTCCAGGCTCACCTCTGACTCTTCTCCAGATGTCCAGCTAGAATCAGCTAACTGTTCAGTGTTCAGTGGAGACATCACATAAACCTAATTTTGTTTTCTCCAATCACCCTCCTCAACTCTGCTATGTCAAACTTCTCCACCCACTGGATAGTACATGACAAAATACAAATTCACTGATTTCCTTAAGGCTCTTGATTATGTAAAATCTCTCCATTTTAGACATCAGAGCTCATGTATTTTACATCTCTCTTACTTCCCACCTCCGGGATCCATCACTTTTGTGGTTCAGGGGGCTGATTTGCTCTTTCACTCCCCTTCTCACTCCCTCGCCTTAGAGCAGAAAGTGGAAGCAGCACGTGTGTCTCTGGGGCACTTCCTTTGACTCCTGTTCCCTGGCTCCAGCTCTTGCCCGCCGTGTGCTGGGGGAAGTAGGAGGGAGTAAAATAGTGTCTCTTCCTTATCAGACACTTTGGTAGTTTGCTCCTAGTGGTGGCTGCCTCCCCGGCTAACAGTGACAGGCCATCAGGGCCCCTCTGTTGTTGAAATCCAAATGCTGAAGCCCTTCAGCAGCTCTCCTGGGAGTCTTCTAACTTGACAGTTCCCAGCTGTGAGACAGCCGGCTCCACCTGGGCCTCTTCTACCCACGTCCTTCAGGACACCACCAGCCTCTTACTACTTTCCCCTGCCACTTCCCATCATTTTGTTCTGTTGGTCTGGCACTGGACAGATGGCCCATACTATCTTTCACAGTACTTCATTCATCCACAAGCAGCTCACACATTCTTATGATGACCAGCCATTGGGTCGGAGGATGTTCCCTGCTGCCCACTTCCCCTCCCCCACGCCCTGGCATCTTTCCCCCAGATCTCTTGTTCTCCTGTTCAAGGAGGCACAGGTGGGAAAATCAGCAAGTCCACGGCCGACACACAGGTCCAAGCAGGCAATGAGACACTGGTCTCTGTTTTTTGCTAGACCCCTTGGAACCCCTTTTCAATGAACTTTCTTCTGTTGGAGGATGAGGGTCACCATTCCTTCCTTCTCCAGAGGGGAAGGGAAGGAAAATCTGTCCCTGCGAACATTGCTTTCGCAACTTCTCTCTCACCTCTGTTTTTCTTCTTCTTTATAACTCAATACGTCACTGTCCTCATAGGCCCTACTGGCTGATTCCAGAGCCTGGGAAAAATCCCCACCTAACATCAGCTCTCCTGATTAAGTGACTCTGAGTACCCTGGAAAGAGTTCTTCTGTTTTAGGTCTCACTTCTAATCACTCTGCCTCCATCTTATCCTTCACAGTTAAGTCTTAAAAAGTTTATGCCACGTATCACCTTCTCAACGAATATGTCTTGATTCTAGTACAATGTATTACTTATTTTCTATGCACCGATGACATAGTGAATAGCTTTATGAGCACTAATCTAGCTATGGTAATCTTGCCTTTCTTTACTTGCCTTTCTTCAAGATTTACTTGCCTTTCTTCAAGAAAATTATAAGGTCCTTGACAGAAGGGCCTATTTCTTTTTTTGTTTTCCAATATATTATTGAATTTACTTTTAAAAAAAAATTTATTGGGGTATAGTTGAGTTACAGTGTTGTATTAGTTTCAGGTATACAGCAAAGTGAATCAGTTATACATATACATATATACACTCTTTTTTAGATTCTTTTCCCATATAGGGAAAAGAGCCTACTTCTTAATGGGCTTTATATCCCCAGCATTTAATACAGAAATTATTGCACAGACTGTGAGAAATGCATGAGTGTTAAATAAATAAATGGATGAAATTTTATTGCATTTAACTGTCCTGCATTGCTACATATTTAATAGCTTGAGCTGCAGTTAGATAATTAGATACAAATAAAATAACTTTCATGATTTTTAAAAATATCACAAAAATGAATTAATGATGTGTTGACTGTATACTGCTGAGCAATGAGGGTACAAAAAACTAACAAGTATAAATTATCACATTTTTATGGCTATCTTTTTCTAAACTACTATTTGTGGTTAATGAGTGTGTTCATAAAATCAGGAATGCAAAGTGATAAATTAGAGCTAGCACAGTTTTTGAAATCCAGAGCCCTAGAATCAAATGAGTTCTGTTAGTTATTATCTGGATAGACAGTCCCAATACTTCTCTGAGGAGAGATTAATAATAATTTTACCTGAAAGAGATCATTTCTAGGGTTAAATGAGATAATGTATGTGAAGCCTTTTAAAAGCTCTAACAGATTATAGAAATAAAGCATCACTTACTATTTCTGGTATTTTACCATCTCTAAAAGCCTGGGAGTACTTTGTGATATTGGATATTTTTATGAAGCATAATTCTGAATGTATATAATGGGAAATAACCTGGAGAAAAATTACCTAATATTCTTGATTAATGCCAGTGGGAAGAAATAGCTAAAACTTATTCCTGAAATTATGCTGTTCTTTTTCTAGTCAAAATGATTAATGGTCTTTCTTGTTTCCATCAGTCACATTCACAAAGCCTATTATAGTTGGAGTTTTGCCCGTAACAGTTTACCTAATTGGGAGATGAATTAATACATTATATCTTTCCCTTCTCATCTTGGGAGTAATTGACACCGTCTCTCTGAATAATTTTTGAATACTCACTACTGATAACCCCTCACTACGGATAACTTTAGGTAACCCTTAAAGCTGCTTGATTGGCTGTAAAACATACTAAATTAATCTTAAAAGTAACTTCTAATTCAGTAAGAAACTGCAAGTGTTCTAGATGAAAATTCAGTAAAGGTCTGTTTAAAGGTGTTCTCTATAAGGAAAAATGCAAACGGGTTTGAAATAATGAAATCTGAGAACTATTTATGACTTTTTCTCCCTTCGTACAGCCTTCTCTGATATTCCTTTCATCTACAGAAGTGGAATGGGACGTAAGTCCTTTGAAAGATGTTTTCTTATAATGCTGAAGCTTAAATTTGTCTTTCAGCTAGGTTGACAATCACAGTTGTTTTAAGTGGAAATAAGATGAGTAGAATGAATAAGATTTAAAGGTTTTCCTACCCTAGAGAGAGCCATTTGGCTGTCCCCACACAATATTCTGTGTGCCTAAAAATGTTCCTACAGAGATTTCTAAAACAGAAAAGAAGTATTTTTCTTTGGGTCAGTTTTATGAGCAATATAGCCATATCCATGCATGTATGTAAAAAACAAAGAAAGCCAATGATTATTTTATGTTTTCAGTGGACAGTCTTTTTTAAAGATAACCTTGACTACTATCATTAAGTTTACCAGACTAAATGTGAGAAACTGAGATGAAGGAATACAGAGAAGGGAATTAGAGAAAACTGTAGTAAATTTATAATGCTAAAAGAAATATCTTAAATAAGGCAGGCCTTGACAGTGCAATGGGAGATTGACAACTGAGCTAGAATAAACCCAGTCGGAATGCCAAGAATGATTCAAAATTAAGTATACCTAATGTTATCCTGGAAGGGAACAGCTGTCTAATATCCAATCTATTAATTTATTTTTACCTTCTTTTTTTTTTTTTTTTTTTTTTTTTGCGGTACACGGGCTGTTGTGGCCTCTCCCGTTGCGGAGCACAGGCTCCGGACGCGCAGGCTCAGCGGCCATGGCTCACGGGCCCAGTTGCTCTGCGGCATGTGGGATCTTCCCGGACTGGGGCACAAACCCGTGTCCCCTGCATCAGCAGGCGGACTCTCAACCACCGCGCCACCAGGGAAGCCCTATTTTTACCTTTTTAAAAATTGAAATTACAAATTAAGGACAGGATGTGTGTGCACGTGCCTGCATGTGTGTGTTTGTAACATATATCTGGAATTTACTAAAACAATGTAATTTAAAGAAGCCTTTTTTTGAAATATTTTTTATACAGTATTGATTATATAAAATATCCCAGGATGAAACTGACTTTTCCAAGCTACTAGGAATTGGTCAAATAGGAGGAAAGGCATGTTTTAAGTGAGATACTTAGATGTTTTTACCATTATCATTGACAATTTTGGAAGAAAAAAAAATTGCCGTAGTTACTGTCTTAGTCACACAAGTGAGAAACCTCTTTTTTTATTCATGGTGTCCATATAGTCATGAGGCGGCAGAAGCTAGTGGAAGAGACCATGCTTATTTCCCTTGCTTCTCTATAAGAGTGGAAGAAAATAAAAGATTAAACTGTTCATAAAATTGGGAAATGGTGGTTGAATACAAGTTTTTAAAAAAAAGCTAATCCTCTCCTTTTGATAATCTGCACATAATATTTATTTTCCCATTCCATCTATTTTTTCTTTTTGAAGTTGGAAAAAAAAAAAAAGAACAAAATTAGTTTGAGGAATCCAAGGTACCTCTTCTTTCCTTGATTAGCATATGTCTCCTTATCACTCTACCCTCTTCATTTCTAGCTTTGTTTGGGACCATTGCTTCCTCTCACTGGCCTTAATTCACTCTTTTTCCCCCAAACACCCATTCCCCTCCCCCCACTATCTTTTATTTTGCTCATTGGCAATCCTCCCATAGTAGAAACCTTCTAATAGTAACACCATCTTACACTTCTTTCATGTTTAACTTAGTGTCTGCTTGTCCTACCAAGGAGCTTCTGTTGCCCACTGACATCAGTCTTGGAATAGATCTTAGCACTTCTTTCTGCTTTCTTTAAGAAGATCCAGGAACAAAGCATCAAGGAAAAGTAAGAAATAGTCCATAACATCTTCTTAGGGGGTGAGCGAAACTAGAGGGGAGAGTCACACCTTTCACTGTCCAACTAAACTGATGAAAAACCCTTGTTATATATCTTTCTCTTTCTCGAAATTAGGCATCTGTATGCTTTCACTTGCCCCCCTTGAGCCTCTGCCATCCCTCATGAGAGAAAATGCCCTGCAGCTGTCGCTCCTTAGCCTGGGTCCAGCACTAAGTGAAACGCAGAGGGCGGCTGACCCATCTGTAGCCTGAAATGGCAGAGACCAGCCAAACTGCAGACCCGTGAGCTCGAAGTAAATGTTGGCGGTAATAGGACACTGAGATATTGGGTTGTTTTGGGCAACATCTGACTGATACAATACACTATGGACTTCAAAATTGGTCTGGTTATGAAAAAGCATCAGATTAAGTCAAACAAGTAAAATTAGAAAGGGAAGCAGAGCGAAAGGGAAAAGACAAAGGAAACTTCCTAATGGTCTAGGCATTTAAAATAGCTCCTTTTATTCTCACAAACACTAAGATACAGTTATTTTCATCTCCAATTTACTAGTGAAGAAACAAAAGGATACCTTCCAAGAGGTGAGCAGTGGCCAACTCTTGGAAATGTGTTAGGTATGTGTGTCTATGGATGCTCCTGGACTTTCATTTCTTATTTTATTCATTTATGTACTGTTTAAAAATAATTAGAATGTATTGATTTAAAAATCTTTATTTCCAAATTTAAAAAGAACGGATGGGGAGCCTCAGGCTGTGTGGAGTTGGGTGACTTTCCTAAGGTTACACAGACAGTAAATTGCAGAACTGGGACCTAATCCCACAGAGTCAGTCTACATTTCTTTGTGCACATAAAGTTCAATTCCTCCGTTAAGTCACATCTATAGACTGGACAGAGAGATGGGGAAGCAACTGTCGATCACTTTCCTGTCCCTGACATTGGCTGACCTCTTTCCATCTATCCTATCTCCATCCCCTCTTCCTCTCACAGAAAATCTTATTTTGCAACCAAAAGTGTGCTCCCTCCTTGACAGCTTGTGAAGGTGGAGAAGAATAGTACTTGTGCTTCACATGTATCAGAGAGTTTGTTAGAATCCCAGGGCCAGTTATTCTCTGAGATGGTAACTACTCCAGCATCTGGGGTGCAGATGACCATGCAAGAATGTGCCTTCTGTAATGGAAGATTCCGAAGTTGAATAAACATGACTTACAGAGCTTTGTTCCAGTTATTCCCTTGCTATTAAAGACCTTGACCCTGTTTTTGTTAGCAGTTCTGCCATGGCGTTTATATTCCACATCTTGCTTGTTAACATCTAAGAATAGAATCAGGGTATTAGCAAAACTGAGAGTGTTTTCTCATTCCGTTTCCCAAGAATATATAGGGTGTGAAGACGATGAGCAGAATGTATTTCCCATAATATTCTCCTGTGGTTAAAAAAAAAAAAAACCCTAGAGATTAAAACCGTTCTTTCAGGCTTTCATCTCCTAACTTAAGAAAGAATTTCTGACATCCTCACCATTAGAACAGCAAATATAGGCTTCTTCTAATACATGAATTAAATCAGAAGCATCTGCAAAAGGAAGAAGACACCATCCGTTAGGATATGTCACATCGTCCAATATGAAATATTTGACTCCTTCTTCCAATGAAAAAAAGAGCTAGACCCTAAAACATCACACACCTGGTAACAATCTCCTGTAGGCTTTAAGTGACTAAAGGTACAGGGACACTCATGAAGGCTCAGTTTATTCGCTCCTGCTACAAGACCACAGAATGCATGAAAGCAAACTTACTGAAGTCTGTGACACTCCAAGAGCTATAAGTAGGAACTAGGACTTTTGGAATTTAAACAATAAGTGTATCCCAGAGAAAGCCTTTTAGCTATCCAAAAGGGTTTTAACAACTTTACAGGCTTTGATGATTAATTATTTTAATATGGTGGTGATTGCAATCTTGGCTTAAAAGGTGCAATAGAAGAACATATCCAAATATTCATACACATTGAGCCAAAGTTTTTTTTTTTTTATTGCTGTACACGGGCCTCTCACTGTTGTGACCTCTCCCGTTGCGGAGCACAGGCTCCGGACACGCAGCCTCAGTGGCCATGGCTCACGGGCCCAGCCGCTCGGCGGCATGTGGGATCTTCCCGGACCGGGGCACGAACGTCGGCAGGTGGACTCTCAACCACTGCGCCACCAGGGAAGCCCTGAGCCAAAGTTTTAATTTAAAAAAATATGTAACTTGCCACTGGGGAGCATGACTACACAGTCAAATTTATGTCCAACATCTTTTTGTGCATATAGTCAACAATCTTAACAAATGATACCAGATAACTACAGAAGAGAATTTGTATTTTATTTTGGAATTTGGGCCTCAAATATATTGCCTCCTCACTTTCACAATATATAATCAGTCTTTGTAATGAAAAGGAATGTTTTAAGAAGTAAAATAGTATTGGGTGGATCAAAACGTACGTTCGTTCTTTTCCGTAAAATGGCTCTAGTAGCACTTAGTTGTCTTTAATTTCATTCGATACAATTTTGTTAGATTGTATGTGACAGCTGTCATATCAGCGTGCATTTAAAAAAATACTTAAAATTGGTGAATTTTTGTGTAGCCATTTTAATACTGAAGATGGAAGGAAAAAAGCAACAATTTCAGCATATTATGCTTTGTTATTTCAAGAAATGTAAAAACGCAACTGAAACGCAAAAACATTTTGTGCAGTGTATGGAGAAGGTGCTGTGACTGATAGAACGTGTCGAAAGTGGTTTGCGAAGTTTCATGCTTGCTGGAGATTTCTTGATGGACGATGCTCCACGGTTGGGTAGACCAGCTGAAGTTGATAGTGATCAAATCAAAACAATAACTGAGAACAATCAGTGTTATACCATGAGGGAGATAGCCGGTGTCCTTAAAATATCCAAATCAAGCGCTAAAAATCATTTGCACCAGCTTGGTTATGTGAATCACTTTGATGTTTGGGTTCCACATAAGCGAAAAAAACCCTTTTTCCCATATTTCCACATGGGATTCTCTACTGAAATGTAATAAAAACATTCTGTTTTTAAAATAAATTGTGACAGGCGATGAAAAGTGGATACTGTACAATAACGTGGAATGGGAGAGATCGTGGGGCAAGAGAAATGAACCACCACCAACCACACCAAAGGCCGGTCTCCATCCAAAGAAGGTGATGTTGTGTATATGGTAGGATTGGAATGGAGTCCTCTATTATGAGCTCCTTCCGGAAAACCAAATGATTAATTCCAACAAGTACTGCTCCCAATCAGACCAACTGAAAGGAGCACTCGACGAAAAGCGTCAGAATTAGTCAACAGAAAACGCATAATCTTCCATTAGGATAATGCAAGACTGCAGGCAAAAACTGTTACAGCTTGACTGGGAAGTTCTGATTCATCCGCCGTATTTACCAGACATTGCACCTTTAGATTTCTGTTTATTTCGGTCTTTACAAAATTCTCTTAATGGAAAAACTTTCAATTCCCTGGGAGACTGTAAAAGGCACCTGGAGCAGTTCTTTGCTCAAACAGATAAAAAGTTTTGGGAAGACGGAATTATGGAGTTGCCTGGAAAATGGCAGAAGGTAGTGGCACAAAAGGGTGAATACGTTGGTCCATGAAGGTCTTGGTGAAAACGAAAAACGTGTCTTTTATTTTTACTTAAAATACCGAAGGCAGTTTTTGCCCCACCCAATACAATTGCATCTTCTCTTAGAGCGCGTTTCCCGTTTTCTAATAGATCCATGCACAGAGGGTTTTTCTCCCTAAGTAGCTCAGTTTGTTGCTAAGTTCTGCTAAGCCACGGAAGGAACGAGACTGAACAAAAATTGGCATAAATCCCATTGAGTGTCACTTGTGTTAATAACTGATTATGCTATGTTGATAGTAAAGTCCAATGACAATGCACACTTCCCTCATATGACAGCATCTTGTTCAATAAGGCCCCTGTCATACTGACAATGGGTTAAATGTCTTAGAGCAACAAAAGTAAAAGCATGTAGTTTGATACAAATCATAAACGCTGCTTTTAATACAATTATTCAGAAGTATAATATGAGATATCTCAACAATATCATAGGATGAGAAGCACAGATGTATAGAGTTTTAAAGATAAAAGAAATAAAATTTTCCAGTGATGGAATTTGAGAAAGCTTCTTAGAGAGCTAAAAAAACCGAACTTTTCTCTCTATGAGGGGTGTATGTTAATCGCTAATTCACAGAGAAGAAATACACTTTCCAGTACATACTATTACCGTTAACTGTCTGTCTAAGCCGTGCATTTTATAGGCAAGCAATGTAAGAATCTGTTATCTTTTTAGTCCTTTGTTTATAGTGGCCCAATGAATAACACTGAAACATTCATGTATGTGCAGAGTTAGTATATAGAACTAATTTTGTAACTTAAATTGTCATAACCAGTGCCTTAGAAGAGAAATTGTTGATTCTTTTTGCTTTGTTTGTTTGTTTTGCCTAACCATTTAAATGATTGAAATGCCTCATTTTAAGGAAATATGTATTTAATTCATAAGATTTAATGGAATAGTCTGCCAAGCCAGTATTTTTTAAATTACCTATCAATTTTAATATCTATTGAAAGAAGAGAAGTTTGGAGGAAAAACTAGGTGGATGAGTATACTCAAATTTTTCAGTACCAGGAGGCATTTCAAGTTGATTTGCAATTAGACTTGTCCTGCACGTACCCCATGAAATAGGTCCAGGATCAGTACAGGTAGACACAATAAGTAGGTAATGGCATATTTTAAGGGAATAATGATCCTAACACAGTGTTTAGAAGATGGAACAGTCTGCTTCTAAATACAAAATTTTCCATGAATGGAACAGTTACAGCAGCTAGGCAATCAGTCAGCAGAGATGACGCAGAAAGATCTAATATTTCCCCCTCACAGGGTTGTTGGCATAGAGCAGGAGAGGATTTGTCAGGGTATGGGAAGCTGGCAGCCTCCAAAATTTAGGGACACGGCATCCTTCTGAAGTTGAAGTCCACATTACGCTTGTGCCTTCTGAGAAGTGATCCACGGTGTTAAATTATGTTAGAAATGTTTTATTGATTATGACCTCTCCCAAAGGGCTCAGTGAAGGATATAAATCTCCTTAAATCATCAGTGTAGAATGGGACTCAGATAAAACAAGCTGTCATCTATCTGCAACCTATTAAAATTAATGAGCCCATGGAATGACTCAAATGTTTTATAATTGGTAAGGAATATTGAATCAAAAGGAGCTGAATTAGATATATCAAGGTCTATTCAAAACTGTGTGAATAAGAGGAAGAATATATAGAGCATTGCTACACTTCAAGCTCATTTAAGGGTTAGACCACATATCTTATTTATACCTAAGCGCAAGCACAGGACTGTGGATTACACACCAACAGACCTGTGAGCCGGAAGATTTTAAAAAGGCCTCCCCTCTCGGCAGATGAATGGGACAAAGGTCACAGTCCCTCAGGAAACAGCTTGGTGAACAAAGCACAGACCAGATTTCAGACCCTCATCGTCCCTTGTCCCAGCACCTTTGGGGATTATAAACATTACGTATCACTATATGGTGGCCTGTATGGAATAAATTAATGAGCAAATGAATAAATAAAAGGAAAAGAATAGGGCATTCTAATTGTTTTACAATTTCTAGAAAGAAGCAGTACTCTAAGTTTTAGTCAGGGTAAGTGGCCCCAGAAGAATATAGAGATCACTGTTCCCTGATTCAGGTAACATCAGAAATCTTTCTGATTAATTGTTTGGCTTTCAGCTACCCTGATCATGGAAATCCTATAAACCAATCTTAAGTGTACTGATTGCTGTAGAGTTGTACTCCATAGATACGTAAATGACTGTCTTTTTCCCTTTTTTTCCCTGTGGCTTTCATGACGGCATTTCATCCCCGATAACTACCACATTGTCTTGTGTGTTGCAGTATTCCTATTCTGTAAAATATCTTCAATAAATATAGGAAATAATTAAAACAGGTGTTTGAGAATTTGGTTAATGCCAATCAATCCCCCATAGACTAAATACTTATGATTTCTACCTTGCGAGGCTCTACCTGAAAATATCGGCTGAGCAATGCTACATAACCACAAGCAAAGTTCTGATCTGGAAGTGTTGCCTATCAAACACTGCAGAAGGAATTCTGGAAAAGAGGGCAAAGGCACCTGAATGGACAGCGTAAATGATACAAAAAAACATGTACTAAAGTTAAGGCCCATGACTCAAAAATCATAGCATGTTAGTTTTCTAATCTCTCAGTCCCAGATGAGGAAGGACATAGCAAAAGCAAAAACGTATCACTGCTGAAAGGGCAACAGTCTGAAAATGTGTGCGATATTGAAAAATTATTGTTTTTGAAACCAGGCATAACAACTCAAAAGGCATTAGGGCCATTTAATATATAAGCAACCAGCCTAGAATATCTCAATGACCTCTAAGGGTATCCCTGCCTTTCTGGGGAATTCTACCGTCATTCTGATCATAATGATGATGCATGAAAATACGACATTCTGTTTACTTTGCTCAAAAAAAGCAGGAAATGTGTAATTTTTACAAAATGGTTAAAACATAAAGCAATTAAATGTTTCTCATTGTTAGAGTAATGTTTCCTTACCTTAAGAAGAATATGTGTGTATTTCTGTAGTCAATTGCAGAAATCATTTCATTGTGACTTGGCACCTCTGCCATGCTTCAGCGAGGGAAGTAGTAAGTAATAAAGCTGCCACGTGATAAGTACTTGCTCTAAGGAGAATGCCACGAATAATAACCCTTTTAGAGGTCAGGGCTGATGTTAAGCTGATGTGAACTTCTGTCCAGTCCCAGTTGGACATGACGGGGGTCCATTCTAACAGGCTAATGTCTGTAGCCTAACAGTCGCTAAACGTGTTGAATCTCATCAGAGCCTGATCCCTCCTGTTCAATATCCCTGCTGTAGCACCCCCCATGTCTATACCCAGGATGCTTCCATCCTAGACTTAGCGCAAACTTAACATTCCACGCCTGGCCCAAAGTTAACAAGAGCACAAATGAACACCTCGTGTGGCAGGTTGTACTAAACAGAGGCTTTCCATTCTGCTACTTTCCAGCTGTGGAAGCTTGGGCAGTTAATTAGCCTCACTCTTCCTGAGTTTCCTCATTTTTAAACAGCATTACCGAGATATAGTCACATACCATATGTATTAGGTTTCTCCAGAGAAAAGAACCAACAGGATATATGTGTGTGTGTGTGTGTGTGTGTGTGTGTGTGTGTGTGTGGAGAAGGGGAGAGAGAGAGATTGATTGAGAGATTGTGAGAGATCGATCTTAAGGAATTGGCTCATGTGATTGTGGAGGCTTGGCAAAGCCCAAACTATGCAGGGCCCAGGACCCAGGGAAGAGCTGCAGTTCAAGTTCAAAGGTGCCAGAATTCCTTCTTGCTTTCCAAGGTCAGTGTTTTTCTATTAAGCCCTTCAACTGATTGGATGAGGCCCACCCACATTATGGGGAGTAAACTGCTTTACTTAAAATCTACTGATCGAAATGCTAATCTCATTTACAAAATACCGTCACAGAAACATCTAGAATGTTTGAACAAATATCTGGGTACCATGACCTAGCAAAGTTGACATGTAATGTTAACCATCACACCACACAATTCACCCATTTAAAGTATATAATCCAAAGGTTTTTAGTATATTTACAGATTGCAACGATCATCACAGTCAATTTTAGAACATTTTCATCTGTCTCAAAAGGAAACCTTGTACCCTTCAGATATTATCCACCTATCTTTCCATTTCCTCCAGCTGCAAGCAACCTCTAATCTACTTTGTGTCTCTATAGATTTTCCCATTCTAGACGTGTCACGTGAATGGAATAATATAATACATGGCCTTTTGTGACTGTCTTCTTTCACTTAGCGTAATGTTTTCAAGATTCATCCATGCTGTAACATGTATCAGTACCTCATTCCTTTTATGGCTGGATAATATTGTGTTGTATGGATACAGCACTTTTTGTTTATCTGTTGATCTGTTGATGCCCATTTGTGTTATTTCCATTGTTTGGCTGTCATGAATACTGCTGCTATAAACATTATTATGAATAATGCTGCTATAAACAATTTTTTTTGTGGACATGTTTTTATTTCTCTTGCACATATACCTAGGGTGGAATTGCGATATAATAACTCTATGTTTACTCATTCAAGGAACTGCCAGACTATTTCCCAAAGTGGCTGCACCTTTTTACATTCCCTTGAGCAGCGTATAAGGGTTCTGGTTTCTCCATGTCCTCACTAACACTTGTTACTATGTGATTTTTTTATTCTAGACCTTCTAGTGGGTGTGAAGTCATATCTCTCATCATGGTTTTTTTTTTGAATTTATTGTTGGCATTTTTACAAGTTAAATACCTAGTCATTTTAGTCGTCTTACTAGAAGTAAATCTCAGTAGAGATGACAACAATTTTTTAAAAATTTTTATTTATTTTATTTTTGGCTGTGCTGGGTCTTCCTTGCTGCGCGCAAGCTTTTCTCTGGTTGCGGCGAGTGGAGGCCACTCCTCATTGTGGTGCGCAGGCTTCTCAGCGCGGTGGCTTCTCTAGTTGCGGAGCACGGGCTCTAGGCGCGTGGTCTTCAGTAGTTGCGGCTCACGGGTTCTAGAGTGCAGGCTCAGTAGCTGTGGCACACGGGCTTAGTTGCTCCGCGGCATGTGGGATCTTCCCGGACCAGGGATCGAACCCGGGTCCCCTGCATTGGCAGGCGGATTCTTAACCACTGCACCACCAGGGAAGCCCTCTTATGGTTTTGATTTGCATTTCCCTAGTGACTTAATGAGGTTGAGCATATTTTTATGTGCTTATTGATCATTTGTGTGTTGGAGAGTGTCTATTTAGATCCTTTGCCCGGTTTTCAGTTAAGTATTAGTCTTTTTATTGTTGAGTTATGAGTTCTTTATACATTCTGGATACAAGTCTCTTATTAAATTTATGATTTGCAGACATTTTTTGATCTGCCATTTTGTGGGTTGTCTTTCCATTTTCTTGATAATGTCCTTTGAAGCACAGAAGTTTAAAATTTTGATGAAGTCCAAATTATCTATTATTTTTCTTTGGTTGATTAGACTTTTGGTATCATATCTATGAATCCTTTGCCAAATTTGAGGTCATGAAGATTTACCCCTATGTTTTCTTCTGAGTTTAATAGCTTTAGGTCTTACATCTAACTCTATTATACATTTTGAGTTAGTTCTTGCAGGTGATATAACGTAAGGATCCAGCTTCATTCTTTTGCATATAGCTATCCAATTTTTCCCAGCACCATTTGTTGGAAAAATTATTCTTTTTCCGTTGAATGGTCTCAGCATTCTTGTCAAAAGGCAACTGATCACTGATACCTGACTTTATTTCTGGACTGCCTATTCTATTCCACTGATCTATACGTCTGCCCTGTGTCAGCACCACACTGTCTAGATTACTGTTGCTTTTTAGCAAGTTTTAGAATAGGGATGCATCCCCCTACTTTGTTCTTCTTTTTCAGGATTATTTGGCTATTCCGGATCCCTTGCAATTCCAGATGAATTTTAGAATCAACTTGTCAATTTCTACAAAAAAGTCATGTGGGATTCTCCTAGAAATGGCAGTGAATCTATAGATTAATTTGGGAATATCTTAAGAATATGAAGGCTTCCAATCCATGAACCTGAGATATTTTTACTGTTTACTTAGACATTATTTACTTTTCCAACAATTTTTTTTCATTTTCAGCAGGTAAAATTTGCATTTCTTTTGTTTAATTTAGTTACGTATCTTATTCCTTATAATGGTAACATAAAATATAAATGGAATTGTTTTTTAAATTTTATTTTCAGATTGTTGCAAATGAAGTCAGGTCCTTTGGGAAGAGATTAGGAGCTATCCATTTTATGGCCTAATTCTGTCCCAGGCAAAATATTTGAGCCAGTGCTCTGGATCTGGGGGTGGGGACAGTGGCACAATTCTCTCTCACTGACACCCTCAGTTTCGTTCCTGAGTGCTAGGTAGAGGGGAAGCAGTACCCAAGCTGTTCTTAGCTTGCCTCTCCTGATATGGAACCGCCACCTTGTGAAGCCAAGCAAGGATGACCTGGCCCCAGCATTCTCAGTGGCAGAGCCTGCATTCCCAGAGTAGGGGCTAGGCAGAAGCCACTTATGACAACACTCACCTGGAACATAGCCTCAGTGACAGGTAACTGGGAGCAGGATAAGAAATGCTGACATCCTGCTCCTCCCCGGAAGAAAGCCCTCCAGCTGGAGACTGTAACTAGAAGGTTCTCTGTGCTGTTGGCTGTACCAGTCTGAAGTGGCATCTTTGCCTTGCTGAGGTGTGCGGGAGGTGTGCGGGAGTGGTCTGGGTTCAAACACCACAGACTCTTGCTTTTCTTACAGAATATTATAGATTTTCTTCAATAAATGTTTATTCATTTGCTGTATTCTTATAGGGCCATTTCCAGAGGTTTTTAAATGGTTATATTTTTATATCATCTTCACTGGGGAGTTGTTAAGCTCCTTACTCTATCATGTCAGTTTCCTCACTTTTAAAATGGAGATAATGGTTCCTATTTCATGGGGTTGTTGTGAGAATTAAATTAGCTAATATATGTAATGTGCTAATGTGTTTGGAACAGTGCCTGTTGGAGAGTAAGGTGTCAAGTAATAATGACTGTTATTTGTAATTGTTTTATTTTTTATTTATTTGTTTCTGAATTTTCCTTCTGACTTTCTTTTTTTTTTTAACATCCTTATTGGAGTATAATTGCTTTACAATGGTGTGTTAGTTTCTAGTTTATAAGAAAGTGAATGAGCTATACATATACATATATCCCCATATCTCCCCCCTCTTGCATCTCCCTCCCACCCTCCCTATCCCACTCCTCTAGGTGGACACAAAGCACTGAGCTGATCTCCCTGTGCTATGCGGCTGCTTCCCACTAGCTATCTATTTTACATTTGGTAGTATATCTAAATCCATGCCACTCTCTCACTTTGTCCCAGCTTACCCTGCCCCCTCCCTGTGTCCTCAGGTCCACAGGTCCATTCTCTACATCTGCGTCTTTATTCCCGTCTTGCCCCTAGGTTCTTCAGAACCATTTTTTTTTTTTAAGATTCCATATATATGTGTTAGCATACGGTATTTGTTTTTCTCTTTCTGACTTACTTCACTCTCTATGACAAAATCTAGGTCCATCCACCTCACTACAAATAACTCAGTTTCGTTTCTTTTTATGGCTGAGTAATATTCCATCATATATATGTGTCACATCTTCTTTATCCATTCATCTGTCGATGGGCACTTAGGTTGCTTCCATGTCCTGGCTATTGTAAATAGAGCTGCAATGAACATTGTGGTACATGACTCTTTTTGAATTATGGCTTTTCTCAGGGTATACGCCCAGTAGTGGGACTGCTGGGTCATATGTTAGTTCTATTTTTAGTTTTTTTTAAGGAACCTCCCTACCGTTCTCCATAGTGGCTGTGTCAATTTACATTCCCACCAACAGTGCAACAGGGTTTCCTTTTCTCCACACGCTCTCCAGCATTTTTTGTTTGTAGAATTTTTGATGATGGCCATTCTGACTGGTGTGAGATGATACCTCACTGTAGTTTAGATTTGCATTTCTCTAATGATTAGTGATGTTGAGCATTCTTTCATGTGTTTGTTGGCAATCTGTATATCGTCTTTGGAGAAATGTCTATTTAGGCCGTCTGCCCATTTCTGGATTGGGTTGTTTGTTTTTTGATATTGAGCTGCATGAGCTGCTTGTATATTTTGGAGATTAATCCTTTGTCAGTTGCTTCACTTGCAAATATTTTCTCCCATTCTGAGGGCTGTCTTTTTGTCTTGTTAATGGTTTCCTTTGCTGTGCAAAAGCTTTTAAGTTTCATTAGGCCCCATTTGTTTATTTTTGTTTTTATTTCCATTTCTCTAGGAGGCGGGTCAAAAAGGATTGTTCTGTGATTTATGTCATGGAGTGTTCTGCCTATGTTTTCCTTTAAGAGTTTTATATCATCTGGCCTTACATTTAGGTCTTTAATCCATTTTGAGTTTATTTTGGCATAGGGTGTTAGCGAGTGTTCTAATTTCATTCTTTCACATGCAGCTGTCCAGTTTTCCCAACACCACTTATTGAAGAGGCTGTCTTTTCTCCATTGTGTATTCTTGCCTCCTTCATCAAAAATAAGGTGACCATATGTGTGTGGGTTTATCCCTGAGCTTTCTATCCTGTTCCATTGATCTGTATTTCTGTTTTTCTGCAGTACCATACTGTCTTGATTACTGTAGCTTTGTAGTATAATCTGAAGTCTGGGAGTCTGATTCCTCCAGCTCCGTTTTCCTTTCTCAGGATGGCTTTGGCTATTTGGGGCATTTGTGTTTCCATACAAATTGTGAGTTTTTTGTTCTAGTTCTGTGAAAAATGCCATTGGTAGATGGACAGGGATTGCATTGAATGTGTAGATTGCTTTGTGTAGTATTGTCATTTTCACAATGTTGATTCTTCCAATCCAAGAAAATGGTATATCTCTCCATCTGTTTGTATCCTCTTTAATTTCTTTCATCAGCGTCTTATAGTTTTCTGCATACAGGTCTTTTGTCTCCTTAGGTAGGTTAATTCCTATGTATTTTATTCTTTTTGTTGCAATGGTAAATGAGAGTGTTTCCTTAATTTCTCTTTCTGATTTTTCTTCATTAGTGTATAGAAATCCAAGAGATTTCTGTGCATTTATTTTGTATCCTGCCACTTTATGAAATGCATAAATAATAAATAAATAAATAGCTCTAGTAGTTTTGTGGTAGCATCTTTAGGATTCTCTATGTATAGTATCATGTCATCTGCAAACAGTAACAGCTTTACTTCTTCTTCTCTGAAATGGATTCCTTTTATTTCTTTTTCTTCTCTGATCGCTGTGGCTATAACTTCCAAAACTCTGTTGAATAATAGTGGTGGGAGTGGACAACCTTGCCTTGTTCCTGATCTTAGTGGAAATGGTTTCAGTTTTCCACCATTGAGGATGATATTGGGTGTGGGTTTGTCATATATGGCATTTATTATGTTGAGGTAAGTTCCCTCTATGCCTACTTTCTGGAGGGTTTTTATCATAAATGGATGTTGAATTTTGTTGAAAGTTTTTCTGCATCTATTGAGATGGTCCTATGGTTTTTCTCCTTCAGTTTGTTAATACGGTATATCACATTAATTGATTTGTGTATACTGAAGAATCCTTGCATTCTTGGGATAAACCCCATTTGATCATAGTATATGTTTCTTTTAATGTGCTGTTGGATTCTGTTTGCTAGTATTTTGTTGAGGATTTTTGCATCTATGTTCATCAGTGATATTGGCCTGTAGTTTTCTTTCTTTGTGACATCTTTGTCTGGTTTTGGTATCAGGGTGACGGTGGCCTCGTAAAATGAGTTTGGGAGTGTTCCTCCCTCGGCTATATTTTGGAAGAGTTTGAGAATGATAGGTGTTAGATCTTCTCTAAATGTTTGATAGAATTCGCCTGTGAAGCCCTCTGGTCCTGGGCTTTTGTTTGTTGGAAGATTTTTAATCACAGTCTCAATTTCAGTGCTTGTGATTGGTCTGTTTATATTTTCTATTTCTTCCTGGTTCAGTCTCAGAAGGTGGTGCTTTTCTAAGAATTTGTCCATTTCTACCAGGTTGTCTATTCTATTGGCATAGAGTTGCTTGTAGTGATCTCTAATGATCCTTTGTATTTCTGCAATGTCAGTTGTTGCTTCTCCTTTTTCATTTCTAATTCTACTGATTTGAGTCTTCTCCCTTTTTTTCTTGATGAGTCTGGCTAATGGTTTATCAATTTTGTTATCTTCTCAGAGAAGAAGCTTTTAGTTTTATTGTTCTTTGCTATTGTTTCCTTAATTTCTCTTTCATTTATTTCTGATCTGATCTTTATGACTTCTCTCCTGCCAACTTTGGGGGTTTTTTGTTCTTCTTTCTCTAATTGCTTTAGGTGTAAGGTTAGGTTGTTTATATGAGATGTTTCTATAGGTAGGATTGTATTGCTATAAAGTTCCCTCTTCGAACTGCTTTTGCTGCATCCCATAGGCTTTGGTTCATTATGTTTTCATTGTCATTTATTTCTAGGTGTTTTCTGATTTCCTCTTTGATTTCTTCAGTGATCTCTTGGTTATTAAGTAGTGTATTGTTTAGCCTCCATGTGTTTGCATTTTTTACAGATCTTTTCCTGTAATTGATATCTAGTCTCATAGTATTGTGGTCAGAAATCATACTTTGTACAATTTCCAATTTCTTAAATTTACCAAGGCTTGATTTGTGACCCAAGATATGATCTATCTTGGAGAATGTTCCATGAGCACTTGAGAAGAAAGTGTTTTCTGTTGTTTTTGGATGGAATGTCCTGTAAATATCAATTAAGTCCATCTTGTTTAATGTATCATTTAAAGCTGGTGTTTCCTTATTTATTTTCATTTTGGATGATCTGTCCATTGGTGAAAGTGGGATGTTAAAGTCCCCTACTATGATTGTGTTTCTGTCGATTTCCCTTTTTATCGCTGTTAGATTTTGCCTTATGTATTGAGATGCTCCTATGTTGGGTGCATAAATATTTACAATTGTTATATCTTCTTCTTGGATTGATCCTTTGATCATTATGTAGTGTTCTTCTTTGTCTCTTATAATAGTCTTTATTTTAAACTATATTTTATCTGATATGAGAGTTGCTACTCCAGTTTTCTTTTGATTTCCATTTGCATGGAGTATCTTTTTCCATCCCCAGACACACAGTCTGAATGTGTCCCTAGGTCTGAAGTGGGTCTCTTGTAGACAGCATATATATGGGTCTTATTTTTGTGTCCATTCAGCCAGCCTATATCTTTTGGTTGGAGCATTTAATCCATTTACATTTAAGGTAGTTATTGATATGTATGTTTCTATTATCATTTTCTTAATTGTTTTGCATTTCTTATTGTAGGTCGTTTCCTTTTCTTGTTTTTCCTGCCTAGAAAAGTTCCTTTAGCATTTTTTGTAAAGCTAGTTTGGCGGTGCTGAACTCTCTCAGGTTTTGCTTGTCTGTAAATGTTTTAATTTCTCCATCAAATCTGAATGAGATCCTTGCTGGGTAGAGTAATCTTGGTTGCAGGGTTTTCTCCATCACTTTAAATATGTCCTGTCACTCCCTTTTGGCTTACAGAGTTTCTGCTGAAAGATCAGCTGTTAACCTTATGGGGATTCCCTTGTATGTTATTTGTTGTTTTTCCCTTGCTGCTTTTAATATTTTTTCTTTGTATGTAATTTTTGGTAGTTTGATTAATATGTGTCTTGGCATGTTTCTCCTTGGATTTATCCTGTATGGGACTCTCTGCCCTTTCTGGACTTGATTGACTCTTTCCTTTCCCATATTAAGGAAGTTTTCAACTATAATCTCTTCAAATATTTTCTCAGTCACTTTCTTTTTCTCTTCTTCTTCTGGGACCCCTATAATTTGAATGTTGGTGCATTTAATGTTGTCCCAGAGATCTCTGAGACTGCCCTCAATTATTTTCATTCTTTTTTCTTTATTCTGCTCTGAGGTAGTCATTTCCACTAGTTTGTCTTCCTGGTCACTTATCTGTTCTTCTGCCTCAGTTATTCTGCTATTGATTCCTTCTAGAGAATTTTTAAGTTCATTTATTGTGTTGTTCATCATTATTTGTTTGCTTTTTAGTTTTTCTAGGTCCTTCTTAAATGTTTCTTGTATTTTCTCCATTCTATTTCCAAGATTTTCGATCATCCTTACTGTCATTACTCTGAATTCTTTTTCAGGTAGACTGCTTGTTTCCTCTTCATTTGTTTGGTCTGGTGGGTTTTTACCTTGCTCCTTCATCTGCTCCATGTTTCTCTGTCTTCTCCTTTTGCTTAACTTACTGTGTTTGGGGTCTCCTTTTCGCAGGCTGCAAGTTCGTAGTTCCTACTGTTTTTGTTGTGTGCCCCCAGTGGGTAAGGTTACTTTAGTGGGTTCTGTAGGCTTCCTGGTGGAGGGGACTAGTGCCTGTGTTCTGATGTATGAGGCTGGATCTTGTCTTTATGGTGGGCAGGACCACATACGGTGGTGTTTTGGGGTGTATGTGACCTTATGATTTTAGACAGCCTCTCTGCTAATGGGTGGGGTTGTGTTCCTGTCTTGCTAGTTGTTTGGCATATGGTGTCTAGCACTGTACTAGCTGGTCCTTTAGTGAAGCTGGGTCTTAGTGTTGAGATGGAGATCTCTGGGAGAGATTTTGCCATTTGATATTACGTGGAACCAGGAGGTCTCTGGTGCACCAATGTCCTGAGCTCGGCTCTCCCACATCAGAGACACAGGCCTGATAGCCGGCTGGAGCACCAAGACGCTGTCAGCCACATGGTTCAGAAGAAAATGGAGAGAAAAAGAAAGAAAGAAAGAAAGAAAGAAAGAAAGAAAGAAAGAAAGAAAGAAAGGAAGAAAGACGGAAAGAAAGAAAGAGAGAAAGAAAGAAAGAAAGAGGAAGGAAGGAAAGAAGGAAGAAAGGCAGGAAGGAGGAGGAAAGAAAGAAATCAAATAAAATAATTAAAATAAAAAATAATTATTAAAAATAAAAAAAGAGAAAAGAAAAAGAATGCAAGAAAGAGAGGTGAGAGCTTCCAAGCCAAAGAACAAATCCACCAATGATAACAAGAGCTAAAAGTATACTTAAAAAAAAAAAAAAGAAAAGACAGAATCCTAGGACAAATGGTAAAAGCAAAGCTATATAGACAAAATCATACAAAGAAGCATACACATACACACTCACAAGAAGAGAAGAATGAAAAAAATTGTATATCTACATATATAAAAATAAAAGGAGGAAGAGAGCAACCAAATCAGTAAACAAATCTACCAATGATAATAACCTCTAAATACTAAACTAAGATAAACATAAAACCAGAAACAAATTAGATGCTGAAAGCAAACCCCAAGTCTACAGTTGCTCCCAGAGTTCACTACCTGAATATTGGGATGATTCGTTGTCTATTCTGGTATTCCACAGATGCAGGTACATCAAGTTGACTGTGGAGATTTACTCCGCTGCTCCTGAGGCTGCTGGGAGAGATTTCCCTTTTTCTTCTTTGTTCGCACAGCTCCCAGCGTTCAGCTTTGGATTTGGCCCCGCCTCTGTGTGTAGGTCGCCTGAGGGCATCTGTTCTTCGCTCAGAGAGGACGGGGTAAAAGGAGCCGCTGATTAGGGGGCTCTCGCTCACTCAGGCCGGGAGGAGGGAGGGGTAAGATTGCAGGGTGAGCCTGCGGCAGCAGAGGCCAGTGTGAAGTTGCAGCAGCCTGAGGCCCGCTGTGCATTCTCCCGGGGAAGTTGTCCCTGGGTCACGGGACCCTGCAGTGGCACGCTGCACAGGCTTCCGGGAGGGGAGGTGTGGAGAGTGACCTGTGCTTGCACGCAGGCTTCTTAGTGGCTGCAGCAGCGGCCTTAGCATCTCATGCCCGTCTCTGGGGTCCGCACTGAAAGCTGTGGCTTGCGCCCTTCTCTGGAGCTCGTTTAGGCAGTGCTCTAAATCCCCTCTCCTTGCGTACCCCAAAACAATGGTCTCTTGCCTCTTAGGCAGCTCCAGACTTTTTCCCAGACTCCCTCCCATCTAGCTGTGGCGCACTAGCCCCTTCAGGCTGTGTTCACGCCACCAACCCCAGTCCTCTCCCTGGGATCCGACCTCCGAAGCCCGAGCCTCAGCTCCCAGCCCCAGCCCACCCCGGCGGGTGAGCAGACAAGCCTCTCGGGCTGGTGAGTGCCGGTCGGCCCTGATCCTCTGTGCGGGAATCTCCCCGCTTTGCCCTCCGCACCCCTGTTGCTGCGCTCTCCTCCACAGCCCCGAAGCTCCCCCCCCTCCGCCCCCCACAGTCTCCGCCCGCGAAGGGGCTTCCTAGTGTGTGGAAACGTTTCCTCCTTCACGGCTCCCTCCCACTGGTGCAGGTCCTGTCCCTATTCTTTTGTCTCTGTTTTTTCTTTTTTCTTTTGCCCTACCCAGGTACGTGGGGAGTTTCTTGCCTTTGGGGAGGTCTGAGGTCTTCTGCCAGCGTTCTGTAGGTGTTCTGTAGGAGTTGTTCCACATGTAGATGTATTTCTGATGTATTTGTGGGCAGAAAGGTGATCTCCACGTCTTACTTCTCTGCCATCCTGAAGGTCTGCCTTGTAATTGTTTATTATCATCACGATTACCATTTATCAGGTACCGGTAAGTTAAAAACACAGGTCCTGAGGCCAGGATGCCCCCGATGTTCTTTCTAATTTAATGTGTGTACTTCTTTAATGGAATGAGCACCCAAGAATATACTCAGCCTCTCTCCCCGTGAAGAAAAGCTAGCACCCTGACCATCATGTATCTAGATGATTCTTCTCACTACCCTTTTTTCCTTTGACTCAGGTAAATATTATCTTGAATCATACTCATATTTGTTAACAACCCCTTTTAAATTTACAGGTTTTTTTAAAGTTTATTTTGAAGATTTGGTTCAGGGGTTGCAAACTTATGACCCTTCCATATATCTGTACATAATAATAGCAAATATTTTGGAGCATTTACTATGTTCCAGGCACAATTCTTTGTTTTTTAATTCATTTTTTTCTTATAATACCCTGTGAAATGGGTACTCTGTAAATCCCATATTTTTAACCCCTATGCTATATCCCATTCATGTAAGATTACACCCCTATTTCTGTATTTACATACACCTTCCAGGACATTTGGTCCCGTCCAAGATGTCCATTATACATCTGGTCCATGCCAAAAGGTTTTTGATAATTGGGACTGTCCAAAACCATTTGTTGTGGACTAAATCTGCTCATGGTCATCTTGGATAGGACCAAATGTCTGCTAACCACATACATGCATAGAGAGATTTTTCCCAGGGTTTGAATCAGGTTACGTCTAAGTGGTGGGCTTTTCATGATATTTTACTTTTTCCTTCTTGCTTTTGAACTGTTTGCTTTTTTTAAAAAAAAATAATGAGCATCTATCATAACTAAAACAGCAAAATCAAAATCCCACTATAAATCGGCAGGCGGGAACAAAGAGTTAAGCTCTTTATAATGACACCTAGCAACAGTCAGAATTAACTGGAACCTTTGTATCATACAATTTGAACCTTGCCCTGACTTCCGTAGCATGTTTTGTTATGTGGAAATTAGAAATCAATCAAAATTGATTCTATTAATGTATTTAGTTATATTTTAGGCACAATGTACTGGGGAGATGTTCTGTGCTATGCGCTTGTTTCTCTCATTTTTTCGGGCCTGATCAAAACCTTGGCCCCGAATTCATGAGCACCTACCACATTCACCTTGCAATTGGTACCTAACTTTCAAACTTAATTTCTGGAAGGAAGCACTCAGCCTCCTTAGGGGTTTTCTTGCTCTCAGTGTGGCTCAAACACACACGCTTCCTAAATAGCTGAAGAAGGCGAGGCCTCTAGTACTTGCCTTTATCTCTTTCAAGTAAGACTGATAAGCCGAGTTCTATAAATCAAGAAAAACAAAGTACATTTAATTTATATTTGTATATTCCAGTTTAATTCTGTAAGTCATATAAACAGTAACTCTTCTCTTATAGGTAGAGTGGCCCTGGAATAGTAGTATTTGCATCAGTTTTGTTTGTACCGAGTGAACTGCATAAGAACACTCAAGTTGCCTTGTTTTACAGTATTATAGGTTGAATTTTATATTGCTCATTTTAATTAAAAATGCTTTATTTTAGTCTCAAAAATATATAGAAATAAATCATTCATGTCTTTTGTATATATCACAAAATATACTGCTGATTTTTTTTCCTTTTCCTGGTTACTAAGAAGGTAACTAAAGCATAACTTTGCTCTAGAAGAATGAGACAAAATGTCAACTGATTTCCAGTAATCTCCAAAGTTGAAATAAGACAAAATGAAAAAAGTTTCAATTTTATAATAGCTGAGCTAAAGCTGCCTAAGAATGTGGTGACAACTTTTGATATAAGCACATCACTGAGTATTCAAATACTCATAATTTTTCTTGACCCCTCAATCCATCCTTTATTGGCCAGTCTCCTTTTTACTCATGTGAAAAAGAACTCCAACGTATTTAATTTATGTCAGAGTAGATGCTTGTGATCCCAGCCCAAATTTCAAGGTTAAGTTGTATGAGTGCTCATATATTATTAGAACGCTGGATGTGAGGAAAACATTTAGATTAAGCCGACACTGAAAAATGGAATTAATAATTTATCAACTGCCCGTTTTAATTTTTTGAATGACGAAGACTCTGAAATACAAAGTAGGATATAAATCCTGAATATGTGCAAGCAGTCAGGCTTTGGCAAAGAATATTATCAACATGACCCAGATGCAATGATATGGTGTTAAAGATTTGAATCAGCCAAAAAAGAAATTATTTCTAAGAGAAAAATACTAAGCTCATTTATGTAATTTTGACCCATATATTTCAGAACTGATAGTTCCACTTTTTAATGAAGTTGTTTGGTCCCCAAATTTATTGCTAATTAAATTATTTAAATCCACATAGTCATAAAGTTGTAGCACTGGGCTTTCAACCAAAGACTGTATATGTAAGAAGAAAAATGCTGAAAACAATCTAAATGTTCAATACCAAAGGCTTGACTAGATAATAAAAAATAAAATCATACAATGAAATATTATCCAGCTATTAAAGGTATTCTGCAGATAGAAATAGTGGGAATGCAAGTTAAAAATGGCATCTAGTAAAATTACATATTTAAAAGAAAAACAGCCATATATATACCAGAGAGTATATAACAGGGCATACTTCAACATTGTAACCACAGCTTTTTGGGAATTATATGTACTCTTTATTGTCTTTGTCTATTTCTCTTTTTTTCTAAGTTTCTGATGTCTTTTCCACAGTTGAGTTAGTTTGCTAGGGCTGGTATAACAAAATACCACAAACTGAGTGACTTGAACAACAGAAATTTATTTTCTCACAGTTGGAAGCCAGCTGTTTGATCAAGGTGTCAGCAGAGTTGGTTTCTTCTGATGCCCCACTCCTTGGCCTATAGATGGCTGTTTTCTCCCTGTGTCTTCACATGGTCTTCCCTCTGTGTGGGTCTGTGTCCAAATTTCCCCTTCTTATAAGGAAATAAGAAGTCATATTGGATTAGGGTCCACTGGAGTGACCTCATTTTAACTTAACTACCTCTTACAGACCCTATCTCCAAATACAGTCACATTCTGAAGTACTGGGGTTGGGACTTTAACATATGAATTTGGCGGGGGGATGTAATTCAGCCTATAACAACAATGCTGATATATTAGTTTTATAAAGAGAAATACAGGAACTTCATCTTGACAAGACAAAGAGGGGGGAAAGACCCCTTTTTCTCAATAGTTCTACTCTTAATTAATTAATTGGTCTTTTTGTTTATAAATCAGCCACTTTGGGGTTTCGTTATTATGAGTCCGTCCTTCCAAATTTTCATCAACTCTAACTATTAAAGCTTCGGCCCAGATCTTGTATAGTGATGATCATCGGGCAGTGCACAATTGTGAGACGCCTCCTGAGGCAGCTGGTTAGTCCATTTTGGGTTCCTTTTTGAGCTGCGACAACTTCCTTAGCCTCTTGGTTTAGCCTCTTGTTTCCTCAGCCTTCTTATTTCAGTTTTCAGCCTCTTGTTTCCTTAGCCTGATGTGTAGAAAGATTTTTAATTTAACGTTAGGGGAAGCAACAATTCAAATCTGAAACTTACAGAGAAACAGTAGTCCTGTTTTCCAGATCATAACCAGTAAAAGGAAAAATAAATTCAAGGAAAAATAAATTCAAGGAAAAAATTCAAGGAAGTCAGTCAAGAGCTATTCTTGCTCTTCCCTGGTTTCTTTTAGCACTGTGCTGTGTGGATACCACTAACCATGGAACCCTGGGAAAAAAATGGGTAGATTCGTATAATCATAGAAATCTGGAAACTTCCTGATCATAAATCTCTCTCCTGGAAGATGATGCATACTATTGGTTTAGTTAAAAAAAAGCAGGAGAAAGGGAGGGTTTTTCACAGGAGGAGGCTGAAGGAGCAGCAATAAATACAGAAAAAACTAATGACATGGGAAGGAGAGTTCAGATGTACTTGCTATAAGCAAAGATTTATTTACATATTCTCTAAAATATGTTTCAAGGAAAGGTCTGATATAGATTACCAAACAGTATATGTTTATAGAAATTCATTTTTAAATGTTAATACTCAACGTTATTCTGTTTAGGGAAATTCACTATTGTAAAATAGCAAATCCACTAGAAATTAATTAATGTATTTTCAACAAAATTCCAATTAAAAAACAGGATAGGGCTTCCCTGATGGCGCAGGGGTTAAGAATCTGCCTGCCAATGCAGGAGACACACGTTCAAGACCTGGTCCGGGAAGATCCCACATGCCACGGAGCAGCTAAGCCCATGCTCCACAACTACTGAGCCTGCACTCTAGAGCCCGCAAGCCACAGCTACTGAGCCCGCATGCCACAACTACTGAAACCCATGTGCCTAGAGCCCATGCTCTGCAACAAGAGAAGCCACCGCGATGAGAAGCCCGCGCACTGCAACCAAGAGTAGCTCCCGCTCACCACAACTAGAGAAAAGCCCAGGCTCAGCAACAAAGACCCAATGCAGCCAAAAATAAATAAATAAATAAATAATAAATTTAGTTATTTATTTATTTAGAAAAACAGGATATTTAAAGAAATTAATGCAAGAATTCTCAAATTCATCTCATAATAAACAAGACAGAATAGCCAAGATATTTTTAATAAAAAGAAAAGTATCAAGAGAAAACCTTTTCTAACATTTTAAAATGTATTCCTAAAGCATAACTAATTTAAAAAAAATAAAATAAATTCATTTTTATTATACATCTTTCAAAAGAATACAGTAGTTTGAGCAAAATAAATGGAAAAATATTTTTATAACACTCCATCAAAATCTCTTGTCTCTTCTTTTAATGCCACACACTAAATGATACAGTATTTCCAAGGTCATTTTTTTTTTTTTTTTCCAGTGGAGTTAACTTGTCTAAATTCTAAGTGAAGAGATTTTAGGGGTTAGGAAAAGTAAATATATCAGATTTGAAAGTAGTTTCTCATTAACTTCATGTATGCTGATAAAATGAAGTTTTCTTATTTTCAGGAACAAAATAGTCCATTTATAAAAATATATACGCATTAGCAGCTGGTTTTATGTCCATCCAGATGCATGTTTGTAATGTATAATGTCAACTGAATTCAAATGGACTTGAGATACCTAAAATGTATTTGACAACTTAAAAGCATCATTAAAGTAAGAATTCAGTACTTAAAGTCCTCAATCTAGAAAGCAGTTAAGATTAGGATCATCTTGAATACACATCTGTCTTAACAGGGAAATAGCCACATATGGCAAAATCATTGGATGTAAACATGAAAAGAGAGCAGATATGTCTAAAAAAAATAAATCTAATATCAACTTCTCTTTCAAGATTTCAAGTGCTACAGATCTTTCTTTTGTACATAAACCTTTAAAAGCAAATCTTGACATCTGTTTTGCTTCCACATGTACACAATGCAAGCATTTTGATCATTGCTCTATGGTGAGTACAGCTCTCATTAAAATGTTCAGATTGACGTATATACACTACTACATTTAAAATAGATAACCAACAAGGACCTACTGTAGCACAGGGAACTCTGCTCAATATTCTATAATAACCTAAATGGGAAAAGAATTTGAAAAAGAATAGATACATGTATATGTATACATGTATATGTATAACTGAATCACTTTGCTGTACACCTGAAACTAGCACAGCATTGTAAATTAATTGTAGTCCAACAGAAAATTTTTTAAAATGTTCTTCTCTCCCTATTACTACTTTCAATTGTTTGAATGGCTAGAAACAAACAAGTAAACAAAAAAAACGAATGTCTGTCTCCACACCGACCTCCCCAGTGCCTAAGGAAGCATTTGTCATCCAAAACAGGACACGATCTTTGGGAGTATATCTTATTTGAAATGTAGGCTTCATCAAAGCCATATACACAAAGTAGTGGGTGGATAGCAACACAGATTCTTTTCTAATTTAAAAAGGACCTGGATAACTTTGGTACTTCTGATGTCCCATAACTATTACTTGCCAAGGATTATAATAAAGAAACAAATCACTTAAGGGTAATTGCAGCCTTATGAGGCCTCCAGTTAGCTGTGTAGGTTAGACCTTGTAGGATTTAGAAACCATCTTGCAGAAAAGAACTGGGAAATTTGCAAATGAATAAGAAAATAGGCCCCCTGGCAGGGTCAAAATGCTCTTCCGCATCTGGTGTGAAATTCTTTCTATGGTTGCAGCTAATTGTTGAACCACAATAGAATCCTAATTTATGACATATTTCTGGAATATTATAATGAGATAATTCCAGAATGTGCTTGCATAGTTGAAACTGAGAACAGCTGAGTGAGGCAACACGGTGGCCTTAAGAATTAGTGAACTAAAATAAAAGGGGGGGTGGCATTGGCTGGGGAAAACATGGATTGTCCAGAAAATATGAATATTTGGTATGAAAATAGTGCTAGGGGAAGTCAGGAAACCTGAGAAAGTAATAGGCTGAATAAGAAAACAGGCTCTGAATTCTTCTGGAAAGAAAATTATTACATTAAGCTCTATCTTTTTATTCCTTGAAAAGGCAGGCAATAGAAGCAGTTACAGCCAAGGATAAAAATGAGAATCTTTTTCATTTCCTTTTGGTGTCTGTTATATCAATGCCTAGAACATTTCTGAACATTCAGTAGAGACATAGCACTTTAATGAGGAAGAATTTCATGGTTTTGAATGTAAAGAAAGACACCTAAGTCTGTTCAGTTTTCTCTAGCAACCATTTCTCTGGTGATTTGTGTATTTATGACTTACTAGTGTTTGGCTGTACGTTGAGGTGAGCTAATCAGAATCCATTTCTCGTATTCATTTTCTTTTAAAGTCATATAAGTAGCATATAAACACCATGAGAGCTAAGTTTTATCTAGCTTATTCTCTGCTATTCACCCAGCACTTAGAACAGTGCCTGACATGGAGTAGTTGCCCCATACCAGTTTGTGGAGTGAATACACACAGCGAGAGCATAATTCCTACATTCAGAATAAATGGAAAGTTTCTAAGGTTAGCCCATCAATTATTATGCACTCACTCAACCAGTTCCACAGAAAACTTTAACTGATCTGTACCTGTAAATGGCTTAAAATCTAGTAGAGGAGACAAAGTACATATGTACCATGATCTGATATCAGTGGAAGGGATTGCCTGATCTATAGTCTTGATGTTGTAGTGTTCTGAAAGCCAAGGGAAATGAAAATGCTAAGAAATTTTGTGTTGTCAACAGACCAAATACTACAGGATGATCAAAGAAGGTGAGGTAGAGAAGGGGCATTGGGTCTAGCTTTTAGGAGATTCAGTGGGAGGCCTTCTATTATACATAGTGACCAAGAGCATTTTCTCTGGAATCAAGTCCCAGCTCTGCCACTCAGTAACTGTGTGTCCTCTCTGTGCATCAGTTTCTTCATTTGAAAGACAAAGGTGATAATAATACTACCTAACTCATCTTGCACTTAAAAATTTTTTTTAATTTATTTTTATTTTTAAAATTTTTTAATTTTGTAACATCTTTATTGGAGTATAATTGCTTTACAATGTTGTGTTAGTTTCTGCTGTATAACAAACTGAATCAGTTGTATGCATACATATATCCCTATATCCCTTCCCTCTTGCGTCTCCCTCCCACCCTCCCTCTCCCACCCCTCTACGTGGTCACAAAGCACCGAGCTGGTCTCCCTGTGCTATGTAGCTGCTTCCCACTAGTTATCTGTTTTACATTTGGTAGTGTATATATGTCAGTGCTACTCTCTCACTTCGTCCCAGCTTACCCTTTCCCCTTCCCGTGTCCTCAAGTCCATTCTCTACGTCTGTGTCTTTATTCTTGTCCTGCCCCTAGGTTCATCAGAACCTTTTTTTTTTTTAGATTCCATATATATATGTGTTAGCATACAGTATTTGCTTTTCTCTTCCTGACTTACTTCACTCTGTATGACAGACTCTAGGTCCATCTACCTCACTACAAGTAACTCAATTTTGTTTCTTTTTATGGCTGAGTAATATTCCATTGTATATATGTGCCACATCTTCTTTATCCATTCCTCTGTCAGTGGACACTTAATTACTTCCATGTCCTGGCTATTGTAAATAGTGCTGCAGTGAACATTGTGGTACATGTCTCTTTTTGAATTATGGTTTTCTCAGGGTATGCGTCCAGTAGTGGGATTGCTGGGTCATATGGTAGCTCTATTTTTAGTTTTTTAAGTAACCTCCTTAAATGGAGGTTCTGTACTATTCTCCATAGTGGCTGTATCAATTTACATTCCCACCAACAGTGCAGGAGTAAATGACTATACTATCCAAAGCAATCTACAGATTCAATGCAATCCTTATCAAATTACCAATGGCGTTTTTCACAGAACCAGAAAAAAAATTTTATAATTTGTATGGCAACAGAAAAGACCCCGAATAGCCAAAGCAATCTTGTGAAAGAAAAACGGAGCTGGAGGAATCAGGCTCCCTGACTTCAGACTATAATACAAAGCTTCAGTAATCAAGACAGTATGGCATTGGCACAAAAACAGAAATATAGATCAATGGAACAGGATAGAAAGCCCAGAGATAAACCCATGCACATATAGTCACCTTATTTTTGATAAAGGAGGCAAGAATATACAATGGAGAAAAGATAGTCTCTTCAATAAGTGGTGCTGGGAAAACTGGACAGCTTCATATTGTACTTTTGAAAATTAAATGAGCTAAAATATTCATGAGAGGTTTAGAACAGTGCCTGCCGTGTTGTAGATACTATTACGTGTTAGAAATGATGGTTATCAAAGCTGTAGGGAAAGTACTTAGATTTTAAGAGTTTTAAAAGGAGAGGACAGTGAAGCTTCTCTATGCCAGTCTTCTGCCAGTGAAAGAATCACTCCCATACAGCTCCTTAAGTTTAATTATGCAAGTTTAAGGGAAGTGAGGTATGTAATTCTCAATACCTATAGCCTTCTCATGTTAGGCAGATTCTGGCCTGACTTCCATTGATACCAGCTGCCTGGACTTCATGCCTGTGAGGAATCCTCTCCTCAGAGTGTGGACTGGACCTAGTAACCGGGCTTTAACACATACAGTATGGCAGAAGTAGAAGGATGTCGCTTCTATGATTAGGTTACAGAAGACTATGGCTTCTATCTCGCTATCCCTCTTTTGGTGCTGACAACGTCTGGCCCTCCTGCTCTCTCACTTGCTCTCTGAAGCCAGCTTCCATGTTGAGACATGATTACAGAGGGACCATGTGGCAAGAAACTGAAGGAAGCTGCCAGCCAATAGTGTGTGAGAAACTGAGGCCTTGGTACAACAGCCTAGAAGAAATTGAATCCCGCCAACAGCCAAGCAAGTGAACTAGGAAGTAAATACAGTAAGTGCCTTACACATGAACCTTCAAGTTGCGAAATTTCAAAGATGCAAACGTGCCCTTTGTATGGCAGCTGTTGTACTGTACTACTGTACTTTCCAAGGTATGATGCTGTAAGATTTTAAATGTTTTCTTTATTTTTGTTTTTTATGTATTATTTGTGTGAAAAGTATTATAAACCTATTACAATACAGTACTATACAGCCAATTGTGTTAGTTGGCTACCTAGGCTAACTTCGTTGGAGTTACGAGCGAATTGGACTTGTGAACTCGCTCTTGGAAGGGAACTTGTTTGTATGTTGGGGACTTACTGTACTCTCAATCAAGCCTTGAGAGAAGTGTAGCCTTGTGAGAGACCTAGAGCCTGGGGACCCAGCCAAGTCATGCCCAGATTCCTGAGTCACAGAAACTGTGAGATAAGACATGTTGCTCTTTTAATCTACTAAGGTTTGGGGTTATTTGTTATTCAGCAGTAGATAACTAATGCACAGGTATAAGAAATACATTTTATATTGTGACTTAATACAGACACCTGTACACACACTTCTGTAGCTAAAGCAAGAGTTTCTTAAAAACAATATTAGAACAATATTCATCCTTACTATGTAGAGTGTGTCCAGATATTTTCTATTAATTTTTAAAAGTGATGTTAGAAACACTATATTGATTTCATGACTCACCAGTTGGTTGTAACAAAGACTTTGGAAAGCACTGGTTAAGAATATAGTCCCTGGGGCTTCCCTGGTGGCGCAGTGATTGAGAGTCCGCCTGCCGATGCAGGGGACGCGGGTTCGTGCCCCGGCCCGGGAAGATCCCACATGTCACGGAGCGGCTGGGCCCGTGAGCCATGGCCGCTGAGCCTGCATGTCCAGAGCCTGTGCTCCGCAATGGGAGAGGCCACAACAGTGAGAGGCCCGCGTACCGCAAAAAAAAAAAAAAAAAAAAGAATATAGTCCCTGGAGTGAAATTTCCCGGTTTTATAACTCAGCTCTGCCACTTAGTATTTGGGTGACCCTGGCAAAATTACACAGCCTTACTGTGTGTTGGTTTCCTAATCTGTAAAATGAGAAAAACAGTGGACTATAGGGTGGTATTGAGGATTAGATCAGATAATGGGTGCACAGCATTTAGTATAGAACGTCACACATAGAAAAAGCTAACTATTCTTAGCTAATATTTTTTATGGTAATGAAGCTTTCCTAGATATTCCCTTATTCCTGGGACAGAACTAGTAATTCTATCCACTGCTATGGCTTGTTGAAGACAATTACTATAGCACCTTTTACATTCTATTATAATTATTTATCATGTATCTTCCACTCCCACTTCATTCCTACTCAGGAGCTCCTTGAGAGGAGGTCCTATTTGTAATTATCCTTTGTGTCTTTAATACGCAGCACAATGCTTGACGCAGGCTAGTCATTCAATAGCTATCGAATGAGTAAATGAATTAAAAATTATTTTTAAATTAAAAAAATACATACTCATCATCTCAATATAGCCCGTTTAGTTCTCAACATCTGTAATTAGGAAAAAGTGATACCTTACAGCAAGTTAAAAGTATGCTTCCTGTATACTCATTTTCCTGTTGCAATAAGTTTATTTCCTCCTTCATGACAGTTCTTCTGTATTCTCTCCTGAATTTTCATGGAGACGAACTATAAGATGGAAAAATAGGATTTATAATTCCAAATCATCTGAGCAAAAAAGTCCCCAAGTTTTCAACAATTCCTGACCACCATCTCAGTCATCCTTCTCTAGATGTATCACACTTTGCTAGTATTTCGAGGAAAATCTGAAATCCACATTAGAACAATTGAGGGCAGGCAAATATGACATATAACTCTCATTGTCTTGGTCTTACATTACAATTTTGCCAGTGTATTCCAAAGTCTGAGACTTTTAAAATAAAATGTAACGTCCATTTTATACATACTCAATTATTTTTTTTAATACAGGATTATATTTTATTTATTTATTTATTGGAGTATAGTTGTTTACAATGTTGTGTTAGTTTCTACCATACAGCAAAGTGAATCAGCTATACGTATATATAAATATCCCCTCTTTTTTGGATTTCCTTCCCATTTAGGTCACCACAGAACACTGAGTAGAGTTCCCTGTGCTATACAGTAGGTTCCCATTAGTTATCTCTTTTATACATGGTATCAATAGTGTATATCTGTCAATCCCAATCTCCCAATTCGTCCCAACCCCCCATTTTTATTTATATTTATTCTTATTAAATATTTGGTCTTACAGTCTATATTCTTTAGAAGACTTTTAGACTCCTGCTTTTCTCTTACTGAACTAAGATTTCTCCGCTTTATATCACTAAAAAATGTAATAAGCATGCCTTCTAAGCTGTTAAACTAACTGACAAACTTGTTGAACAGAATAGGGCAAAGTAATGTCTCTGGACACTACAGTGTAAGTTGATATTCAGCTCTATTAATAAGCACTCTGGCTAGAATTCAATCAGGACAATTTATTTTTTACTTAATTATATCATACATGTCCAAAAAGTCATTATAAGAGTCTATTCAAATTATCTTGATTGAATATAGATATTTGACAATATAGCATTGCCATAGAACTTCTATTTTCTACCTGTGTGGTCAGGCTATTAAAAAGCAAATGAGGGCCTTCCCTGGTGGCGCAGTGGTTGAGAATCTGCCTGCCAATGCAGGGGACATGGCTTCGAGCCCCGGTCCAGGAAGATCCCACATGTCACGAAGCAACTAAGCCTGTGCGTCACAACTAATGAGCCTGCACTCTAAAGCCCGCGAGCCACAACTACTGAGCCTGCACTCTAAAGCCTGCAAGCCACAGCTACTGAAGTCCACAAACCTAGAGCCCGTGCTCTGCAACAAGAGAAGCCACCTCAATGAGAAGCCCGCGCACCGCAACAAAGAGTAGCCCCTGCTCACCGCAATGAGAAAAAGCCCACACGCAGCAACAAAGACCCAGTGCAGCCAAAAATAAATAAATAAGATAGATACAACATTAAAGAAATAAAAAATGTTTTAAAAAAACACAAAAAACAAATGAGTTTTCTGTGGCATAGTCTGCTCTAAGTGAACCTGTGCTGGCTTCTAGGCATTACCTATATAAGAGCCGAAAAACAATTGATAATCCACATTAAAATTTTAAAGAGGATGAAAATTAAACTTAATGGTTTGTATTTGGGGGAATTATTTTTATGTTCTTTCTGAGCACTGGGAGAATACTTCTTATATTCTAGTAATTGCTACCCCTTTTGTATCATTCTGCAGAGATCTGACAGTATTAGAAAGTAACATGAGTAAGTTCTTTCCAGTACTTTAATGGAAGAATGTCACTTGAGCCAAATTATTTTTGTTTACTCACTTCATATATTGATATCAAATATCATTCTTATAATGACTTTCAGCAATGGTGGAGTTATTTTGTGACAGAACAATGACCTTGCCAATAATAACTCAAAAAGCAAGATATATAGTATAAAATGATATGCAATATGACATATATGATATATAGTTGATACATATCATATATATACGTGTATATATATATATTTATTTATTTTCCCAGAGAGAGGAAACCACTATTTTCATACAACTTTCAGTTTTAAATCTTGATGATGACTAATATGGATTTGCTTTTTTAAAAAATATCATTGTCCCTTCATGGGCAACAGGGAAGCCAAATACAAGCTGAGTAATTCTGCTCTGGCGCTCTTTGTTATTTAGATACCATCTCTTCCAAGAAGTGTGTCACCTCTCTGTCTGCCCATTCTTCATACTCTGCACAGCTGCTATTCCGGTGCGCTTGCACCTCCCCAGAAGGGCCATCTCCTCTCACAAGTCCTTGGCTTTACAGCTGCTTTCTTCGTGTCCAGAAATTTCTTACCCCCATTTATTCATTTGAATAACAGCTACTTATCCTCTAAGATCCGGTTTAGGATTTATCCCATCTAAAATTGTTTCCAGGACCTTTTCCAACCCCATCTAAGCTGGGTATACAGTCATATATGTGTTATGATACGATTCTAAGCTTTTTTCCTACCAAAGCATGCGTTAGACTGTACTTTATTAGATTTTTTAATCTTTATCATCAGGTGAGGCTTTTTAGGGTAACAGCACATTTCATTTGCCTTTGAAACTCTGATATCCAGATAATGAATGAATAAATGAATGGATCAAGAATAGTAAGTTAATTAGACTTAAAGTCTGTTTAAGACCTGGTTCTGTTTATACCTATGCAAGATTGGACTAACCTGATTAGCTACTCTGAGCCCCGGTTTCCTCTTCTCATGAAGAGAGTAGCTGTTCTTTTTTCCTTATTTGTCATTGTGAGGATCAAATGAAATAATGTAGGTAAAAGTCCATGTCATCAGTGAGGTCTTACAGAGACCTATTGACAACACACTGAGCTGGGCATAGAATAGAATACAAAGAAGAACAAAGTATATTCTTGCCATTGAGGTACTTAGATCTGTCATGAATGTCAAGGAAACAGGAGAAGGAATTGTTTCCTTCTGCTGTGAACAGGGAGAAAGCCAAAGAGAGGTACAGAGAGTGGCATTTGAGCCAGGCCATAAAAGCAGATGAAGCATTTGCTTGGTTTGGAACTTTGAAATGATGAAATTAACACCAATTAGAAGAAACAAAAAGTTCTATGAGAGTACAGAGAGAGAACTGCTTGATTTTTGTCCAGGGAGGTGAGATAAAGAAAGCTTCACAGAAGAGGTGACATTTAGGATAGATCTAGAAGGACAGACAATATCTTCCCACCCTTCAAAGGCCTAGCAGGAAGATGGAAATTCTAGGCAGACACCAGACTAGATGACTAGGCTAGTTTGGCTGTAGCATAGGGTATGGTGTGAGGACGGCTGCAGACTCCCAGAGGAGGGTGTTTCCAATCCCTACCTGAGGGCAGGATCCTGGGTAAACAGCAGCTGAAGCCAAGAAGGGCGGGAAGGATGACTGAATGACAGATGGGGCCAAGTTGCATGAAGAGTGATGTCAGGACCGGCTGAAGCTGAGGGAACTACACAGTTGCCAAAAGGAAATCTGAGAGCAAAGACCAGGAGTCAGAAATGGATGGATGCCATGGTGTCAACACAGGGGCAGGGCAAGTTTCCAAAGGCAAAAGTCCAGTAGCCCAGCTGGGTTTGAAACCTCTGGGTGAGTACCATCAGGGACAAGGTTTAAAACAAAGATTTGATAGGCCAGAAAGGGGACTTAATGAGGGTCAAATTGTTTTGACAGTGTAAGGAAGGGGGTGCTGTTATTTCTAAGAGTCCAACAAGGATTGGTGGCATAAAACATCTTCAGTTTTATCTCCTGGTAGATGGAACTGCTCTCTACACCAGGGCAGAAAGCACCACCCATTCTACTCACCCACTTTTGTGGAAGTTCTGTGCAACTATACTAGAGGCAAAAAATAAAGCTGGAAAGATTAGAGGGGCTCCCAAGGAGAAGAGCCTAGAATGCCAGAGTGAGGAGTTTGTCCATGATTTGGAAGGTCATGGGGAACCATGGAAAGATTATGAGTAGGGAGGCCACATGATTGAAGTTGAATGTTAAGAAAATCAGCAGAGGGGACTTCTCTGCTAGTCTAGTGGGTAGGACTCTGCGCTCCCAATGCAGGGGGCCCGGGTTCGATCCCTGGTCAGGAAACTAGATCCCACATGCATACTGCAACTAAGAGTTTGCACGCCACAACTAAGGGGCCCACAGGCCGCAACTAAACATGCCGCAACTAAACATGCCGCAATGAAGATCCTGCGTGCCGCAACTAAGACCTGGCACAGCCTACATTAATTAATTAATTAAAAAAGGAAAATAAGCAGAAAAGGTAATGGCACAGCTAGTGATGTTTTCAACAAGTGGAATTTAAGTTATAAGAAGTCTAAATTGAAGACGGTTTCATTACTTATTTATGAAGAATAGGTAATCAATGTGACAAGCATTCATTTATTAAATCTGTATTTTCTGACTTGCAATAAGGCTAGATTGTGCCATTTTATGGCCCACTCTTTATCATCATCATGCTCACCATTTTGTTGCTGTGTGTGTGTGGTTGGTGATGGTGCCTATCGTATAAAGAGGGATCAGAATTAACACTTCCTACAAGTGCACTCTGAATGTAATGCAGGCAGGTTTATGCACAAAATGTGGTCATGTATGCCGCTTACACTCGTTATGATGGTTTAGAATCAGTTATAAACCCATTGGGAAAACTTTTGTATACCTGGATATGCTAGTTTCTGAAATCCCTCTGCGCCCGCAGGATGGGAATATTCCTTGGTTTTGTCCAGTTCTGTTCCCTGGGAGGGGCTCTCCAGTCCATTGTTCTCTGGTGGCCTTTGTTTCCTTTCTCTGCATGTTTGTTTTTGTTTCTTTTACTCATTATCCTCCTTGGCCCCATGGGAAGTGAGCACTGGAAAATTGCCTCTTCTTAGAAGCTAGAAGCATTCTCAGCCTATAGAAACGTGGAGACTGAAGGATAATTTTCCGTTTTGAAAAAGTCTTTCTTAGCCCAGACTCATGGTATCTATAGCTATAAACTTTCTTAAAATGATTGGCTTCTTATCTATTAACTTTCAGTTAGCTCCACGTACTATTAGCCATGGTTCTTTGTTCTTTTCTAGACACACTTCTTAGATTTTATATATATTAGTATATATAAAACAAATCCAAGAAGTGTACGTGTATGCATGTATATACATATATATTATGTGTATATATGCCCTTTTTTGTTGTTTTCTTCTCCCTTATGCTTCTCTTTCTTGCCTTATTATGAATACCTTGGAAATATCAGACTTTGGTGGGAGAGCTACAACTTTAGTCTCAATTCACTGAGTCATTTTGTCCAATTTTAAGGATTTCCTGGGCACCCCCTTAATCTATTCAGAAGTTTTAACAATGAATAGGTATACCCTTGTTTTGATTCTTATTACAAAGTCAAGTTTTTAATCAGCCTTTATCCTCAGAGCATTTCTTTTTAAAATTTATTTATTTATTTATTCACTTATTTATTTATATTTCTGGCTGTGTTGGTTCTTCGTTGCTGCACGTGGGCTTTCCCCAGCTGCAGCGAGCAGGGGCTGCTCTTCGTTATGGTGCACGGGCTTCTTATTGCGGTGGCTTCTCTTGTTGTGGAGCACAGGTTCTAGGTGCGCGGGCTGCAATAGTTGTGGCTCGCGGGCTCTAGAGCTCAGGCTCAGTAGTTGTGGCGCATGGACTTAGCTGCTCTGCGGCATGTGGGATCTTCCCGGACCAGGGCTCAAACCTGCGTCCCCTGCATTGGCAGGTGGATTCTTAATCACTGTGCCACCAGGGAAGCCCGCTGTCAGAACATTTCTTAATTTTATGTTGTTTTTAGCACAAGGAGATCAACTCAATGCTTTGTGATGACCTAGAGGGGTGGGATAGGAAGGGTGGGAGGGAGGCTCAAGAGGGTGGGGATATGGGGATATTTGTATACATATAGCTGATTCACTTTGTTGTACAGCAGAAACTAACACAACATTTTAAAGCATTTATATTCTAATAAAGATATGAAAAAAAAATTTTATGTTTTTCCTGTTTAAGCTCGAGAAGTGTAGTTGTCTCTTCCATTCGTATAAAATTCTAACATTGTGGCCTCCCTCCATGTCCTTTCACTCCTTTTTGTAAATCAGTCTGCTCTTCTCTATGGTCATGTCTTTCTTATATTTTGCATATGCAGACAATGGCAATTAACAATGGCACTGACAGGGGCTTCTCTGGTCGCGCAGTGGTTGAGAGTCCGCCTGCCGATGCAGGGCACACGGGTTTGTGCCCCGGTCCGGGAAGATCCCACATGCAGCGGAGCGGCTGGGCCCGTGAGCCATGGCCGCTGAGCCTGCGCGTCCGGAGCCTGTGCTCCGCAACGGGAGAGGCCACAGCAGTGAGAGGCCCGCATACCGCAAAAAAAAAAAAAAAAAAGTATCTTCTGCCAAAAAATAAAACTAGGCTGGTCACATTTGTTACTGGCCACAGCTACTGCATGTAAGAAATATTCTAAAAATCTGATATATGCTGATTAAATTTCTGCTTTCTTTAATCTTTTATCTTGTGGTAACCAAGGGCATGACTCAGCATCTAGTTTTGAATATCATATTAAAATATAAAGCTCCTCTTTTAAAAAAATTAAGGGATTCATGAAAGCTACTTTGTATCTTTATTTTTTTTCATCAACGTGTATACCTACTAAATGGAAGGAAAAGTATAGGCTTACTTTTCATAACATGAAGAGAATCTGAAAATTGGTAGTAGAATAATAAAATAGCATTACTGTTCGGGAAGGGATGGTAATTGTACAGAAAAGATGCTTACAAAAAATTAAAATATATAAATGGTAAATAAAGGTCTAAGTGAGGCTGGGAGTTGAATTGCAGGGAGAAACAAAAATTGAATGTTCTTTTTAGATCTCTCAGTTTTACCATTTCAGTTCTAATATAGATGTTTCAATCAAGAACTTTACAAAACAGAAAAGAACCTAAATAGAACATTCCGTGTAAGGGAACTGAGCTGACTGGATGATAGGAAATTAAATGACCCATTCACATGCATTCCACGCACTCAAGATTGTGGCTCAAAGTGGTTAATATCTGATGACTGCTCTTGGGCTCAGGTCCAATCAGGTGCTGGTCACATTCTCTCCATCTCTCTGCTGATCACGTGTCTCTATCACACTTCCTGCTGAAATTAGCCAAGATATCTCTATCGAAGAAAATACATTTTAGATGAGGCTGGACTTCAGACCACATTTTCAAATCTAGACACGGTTTCAGTTGGCACAAATGTAAAGATGAAAAAGAAAGCTATACCATTAACTTGGTGAGAAAGGGAAGCATCATCAAAGCTGTGTTTTTCCATAATTAGCCTAACTTAATTTTAGGCTTAAACGAACCTTTCAATATACTTCATTGAAAACACTCCCTGCCAGGACAAGCTGTTTCCTCCTCTGAGCTGCTGTATCATTTATTGTGTAGACAGTGTTCATGGTCCTAGCATATGTTGTCTTTAAATAAAACTTGCCATTTGTACATATCTGTAAATTGCACAATTTACAAAATGCTTTCACATCCAAAAACACATTTTTGAATCCATAAAAATCCTATAACTGTATCAATAACCCCATTTTACAGTTGAGGAAATAGAGACTGAATGAGATTAAACAAGCTTTCCAAGTTCTTAAAACCAGAAGAACTGGGACCCTTCTGATGCAAAATCTGGTCTTTTCACTGAAATTACTCTCTTGCTTGCATTGGTGGTTAACTTGAACCACGTAGGTACTAAATACCAACAGGGTTAGTAGCTTCTTGAGCAAACTATGTCTTGCACAATTTTTTATAAGCAACCCTTATAAGAATGTCCTATGCAAGGTCGTAATTCAAAAAAGTCTTTTGTAAACGATGATGATGACCAGTTCCAAGAGTCTTCTTCCAAAGTAGGCTTAGTAAATCTTAGCTAGCTTTGAGATGTGTTTCACTTGTACTTTAAAATATAGTGAGCTTGGACTTCCCTGGTGGCGCAGTGGTTAAGAATCCACCTGCCAGTGCCGGGGACACGGGTTCAAGCCCTGGTCCGGGAAGATCCCACATGCTGTGGAGCAACTAAGCTCCTGCGCCACAATTTCTGAGCCTGCGCTCTGGAGCCCGCGAGCCACAACTACTGAAGCCCGTGCGCCTAGAGCCCGTGCTCTGCAACAAGAGAAGCCACCGCAATGAGAAGCCTGTGCACAGCAAGAGAGAGTAATCCCTGCTCACCGCAACTAAAGAGAGCCCTCATGCAGCAACGAAGATCCAACACAGCCATAAAAAAATAAATAAATTAATTATTTAAAAAAATATATATATGTATATAGTGACCTTACTCTCCTGTAGAATTTCTTGAGATTAAAAGCCTGAATGATTTGCTTGCTTAGTCAATCTTGAAGCTTCGTACTGTCAGTTAAAATAAGCCAAAAAAGCAAAAAACAGAACAAAAAACCTGCTCACCTCAATAACTTTCAAGCAAAAAGCAAATTCAATTTTTTAGATATATTTCCTTTTACTAAATTTACTGAGAAGAGTAATTGTTTACTGTGTAGAAACAAAGAGAAGCTATCAAAGCCAAATTTAAACACTCCACTGGAGAATTTAATATAAAAAGTGCTTTTCTGTTTCCATATACCAAAGAATTATGATGAGCTCCCTAGCTGACACCTTTGACAATATATTTTTATCAGAGGTAATTGATTTACAGTTGAATAGGAAACATCTCTATAACAAAAGAAATATAATTTCAAATCTTTTAGCATAATTTAAAAACTAATTTCTGTGCTCAGAAGGGCTCAAAACTACTCAGCTCCTGAAAAAACTCCATGGCCTCTATAAACGTAAGACAAAATGTTTTCTCTGGGAATGTTAATTCCTGTTCAAAGAATTACCACAATATGAGGCTCACAGAGTCAGACTCCATTGTCACCATCCACAGATTTTTAGAAGTAAACATCTTTAGAAATAAAATCCACTAAAAGGCAGTGAATCAACAATGCACTATTGAAAGTTTCCACGTGGAAACTCCTAAAGTAAACTATGTTATTCCTCAGAAAATGTCATTTTAAAGGAATATACTTACTTTCCTTCTTAACAATTTACTTGCACAGGAGACTCAAGTGGGTGCTGCCATTAGCATTGGAATGGCTCCTGATAAGAGCCTTCTGTGCATGGACAAATGTATACTCAGAGAAGGGAGAAGAGTAGCTTCCCAGAGTGGGTCCCAGGATGGTGAGGGTGGCGTGGGGAGTGGTAGGCCTTTTGGCTAAATAGCCGAATATAATTTCTACACAGCTTTGTTTTATTTAATCCTCACAAGAGCCCTAAGAGGAAACTATGGCAAATATTCTTCCCATTTTATAGGCGAGAAAACTAAGGCCCAGAGGAGTTAATTACATCATCCAGGTAGTCAACAGAGTCTAGGCTTGCCTGGTAATCCAGTAAGCCTTCCATGGCATAAACTTGTGTCTAATTTCAGGATTAAGCTTGAGTAAAGGGATTCAGGAATTTAGGCTTGTGGGAACAGAAGAGAGCAGCAATAGTCTGTAGCCCCTATTCCTGTTAGAACACAGACCTCTTCTTTATTAGTGCATTTAACGCAATTTTAAAGACCACCCATGGTGCATGGGGCACTGCATGGCACTGGAGTTATAAAGATAAATGGCACAAACATGGTCTCTACACCCATCTAATAGGAAAGAGAAACAGCAAAGAATCTAATAGGAAAGAGAAACAGCAAAGAAATGTTTTCACACACACTTGATGACATTTGTGTTATATGTGTTGGTAAGACCGGAGAGGAATGGGCCCAGTATTCTCATCACAGCGTGACTCAACGTTAGCAGACACGAGCCACACACACAGTATAGTGGATTCAGAAGCAAAGTTAATTTTCCTCATTTCTATGTGTCCATTTAGTGGCTGCAAATTGTTCACTTTATTTATAGTCTCTCTGGCCTTTGTTGATGCTCTTTTCCTAGACCAGGACTCTGGTGTGTCTTTCCTTCCCAGGACTGTTCTATTGGAAGTGGATGTGTAAAATATATAATGTGTGTATATATAGGTATATGTATATATATATATGTATACATATATTTTTTTTGCTTTTCAAATTTTCAGTTCTGGTGGAAACACTTCATTTTCCTAGAGAAATAGCAATTGGGGGATTAAACAACTGATTGTTATTGCCAGTGCACAGGATGAGAATTTTATCCTCCTGTGTGTTAGCAATCCTGAAGAAATCAAACCAGGAGGAACATCATTGAACTGGGAGGCTGGCACGTGGGGTAAAGTTCTGACTCTTGTCACCTTATAAGTTTTAGGACCAAGGGGAGGTTACTGCCCTTCACTGGCCTCAGTTTTTCCACATCTGTGAAATGTAGTTGGACTAGATCCTTAAATATTCTTGTGTGTCTCTATGAAACAAACTCACTAAGTGCTAACAAACTTCTGAATTTGTTTAAAGCTAAGAGTCTGGCCCATGTATTTAATGGACAGATTATGGGTTTCAATAGTTATTTTGACTATGTCTTGTTTAAATAGAGTAGCCATTAGAGAGGAGAGATTTATTTTAAATTTGAGTCACTCCATATACAACAGAAAGCAGGTAAGCATTTTTAGATCACTTGTGTATTTTAGGAACAAAACCGTCTGATACCTTTTACTCTAGTCAACGAAAAGCCATAGTGTATTTGGCAATTGGATGTTCAAAAGCTGTGATGGGGTTTCTTTTTATATCCAAAGAGTTCTGAAAGTCATCTAGTGAGTGACCATGATGGGTAGAGCTTTTTCTGTCTGTGTTTCCCAAGCTTTTCATGAAAATCTATAAAAATTAGCTTGCGCAGACAATCTGTGACATTTCTCTGGAGTAATATGAGCAATTTGGGTTAAAGTATGTGGGAAAAGCTGGAGGAAGCATATTAGCATGCGGTATTAATGCAAACTCCCCTTTCCCTTTGGTGACATAAATGAACAATTTGCAGGCAGATTATTACCTATCCAGGTTAAGAATTTTCCATTCTTCTTTTTCTTTAACTCCCTTAAAAAAAAATTGATGTCTAGCTGGGAACAATTAAAAGAAATTAGCACATATGGTATAGTGGCATAAGTCAAGAAGTTTTAACATTTGTATTTAATTTAATAATCATACTTAATGCCTTGTAGTTTTGAAAGTTTAGCCAGAGCTTAAATTAAGTCAGATTTTATTCTTTTCTTTTATGCTTTCCTTCTCTTTCTTTCTTTCTCTCTTTCTGTGTGTGAGATAAAAAGAATGGAACATTTCTTTTATATAAAGCCCCATAAAATCTTTTATGGAAATCCCTTTCATTAAAAAGAACAAAAAAACACCATACTGAAAAACAAATACCAGCAAATAAATTATATATAATAGGGGCTTCCCTGGTGGCACAGTGGTTAAGAATCCGCCTGTCAATGCAGGGGACACGGGTTCGAGCCCTGGTCCAGGGAGATCCCACATGCCACGGAGCAGCTAAGCCCGTGCGCCACTACACTGAGCCTGTGCTCTAGAGCCCGCGAGCCACAACTACTGAGCCCGTGCGCCTAGAGCCCGTGCTCCGCAACAGGAGAAGCCACCGCAATGAGAAGCCCGCGCACTGCCACGAAGAATAGTCCCCGCGCGTCGCAACTAGAGAAAGCCCGCGTGCAGCAATGAAGACCCAATGCACCCAAAAAATAAATGAAATAAATAAATTTATAACAAAAAAAATTATATATGATAGGCACTTAAGACTGAGAAACAGAAAAAATATTGATAGCCACTCTTAAATTCTTGTTTGATTCTTCTACATCATCTTAAATAGTGGTTGTAAAACCCACTCAAAATTTCTGAATCGAATGAGCTTTAGTAGTGACTTCACAATATACAACAAACCCAAATTCTGAGAAACTTCTCATAACCACACATTCTATTTCATTTCAGCCTAAGATCAATATAGCATTTGCTTTCCAAATTAAGTTTTGTGTATTTGAGCTATTGGATTTTTTACAAAACGTGAAAGTAACTCGTTAAAATTTGCTAACTAAATTGAAAGATTTTTGTTGGTTATAATGTTAACTTTTTGTTCTGATTAGAAAACTAGGTTTTATTTCTTTTATGTGGCTATATATTTCATTTATATTATAAATTTATACACTTATTTATATAATATAAATATACACTTATTTATATTATAAATAAGTGTATATTATATATGTGTGCATTATATCATTTATTATATGTGTGTATCATATATGTGTGTATTATTTTTAGAGCCAAAAGGATTTTTTACCCTAATTTTATTTTCCAGTTTACATCCTAAATTCCTCTTTCTTATTTTCATTATGTCTTATTTCAGGACTACAATATGACCTTGCTTAACTTGTAAGTGGACACCACCTGGTTGTCCCACAGCTGCTTAGATCACATTCTGTCCAAACCCAACTCACTCCTTTTCCCATTGAGTTGGCTTCAAGAGCTCTTATTTGCTTTTAGTTATCGGTGATACCACGTCAGAAGCCTCCAGTTATCCCTGATTACTCCCTACCTCTCAATCCCAGATCCAAATGATTACTGAATCCTGTCAGTTGTCACAGAAAAATGTCTTTGAAGTTTAAACCTCTTGACCTTCACTTCCAGGACCACAGCTGTAGCGCAGGTGAATCGGAAGTAGCTTTGATTCCACCATTTATGAGCCATGTGACAAGTTAACCCCTGTAAGCTTTGCTTTCCTCAAATATTAAGTGTGGATGGGAGACCAAATGAGGTAATGCATATAAACCATCGAGCAGACTTCTGACGAGCAATAAATTGAATCTTAGGTAGGTAAAGGATGAAAAGAAGAGAAGGTTTAGTCCCAACAGACAGTAAAAAGCCTTGGAAAGTTGAAGCAGAGTAGCCTTTTCAGGAACAAGTATCAATAGTCTTCTATATCCTTCGCTGTTAGATAAAGACACCGTGCTGAGGGCTTAATAACATAATGTTCATAGCTAAACAAGATTTCCTCAGGTTTTATTTTAAATTCAAAGTAGAAGAGAAAAGCCCATCAGCACAAGCAGCAACTAAATACCACCCTCAGACAGATATGTGCATACATTTGTCTGCTAAGAGGACCTAGGAAAAGATGCCCAGCAAGTGATTGACTGATCTGGCATCTTCAGCTCCTAATAGAGAATGATGGGAAATGATTATAGTAGCTACTTTCACAACACCTTATTTTTGAAATTGTTTATTTACAATATTAAAAGTTAAAGTTTCATGGTGACCCTGTACTCTCAATCTAAATACAAACAGTTACAAACTTCAGTCTGAGACTATTTTTACATTAGTCTGTCAACCAGTCTTTACTTATTTGCAATGACCGTTTCTTTCTTCTGACCTATTTCCGAAAGCTGTTTCTTTTACCTTCAATGGATTCAGGCTAATTATATCTGCTCCTACTCAGAGGGAAGGAACAGTCCTTTGGAACCAGTGCTGTAGGGCAGTAATCAGGACTTATCTGAGATGGACCGTGTTCAGTAGCTATAAGAAGACAGGATATTGGAATTAGAAAGATCTTTCTGATATTTCTTTCTACTGCTAGGAGAGAGACAACAGTGTATCAGTGATCCTGTCTCCCTGTCAGGTCACTTGTCCTGTGATCAACATTAAGAAAGGAAAAAAAAAAAGTTAACATTTTTAACTGAACCTATATGTGTTTTCAAGTAACACTGAGATATCCCAATCTTTGTCTATCCTAAATGAATTAGCCTTCCCTTTCACTGTTTAAAATAACAGTTTCTAGCCGTAGTTGGATATGTTTTCAAAATATAACTTCAAGGAGACGTAGCTGCTTCAGTAATTGTGGATTACAATTTATTCAGGGTGTCAGAGCAAGTCCATTAGGATAGAAATCTATAAAGGCTGTTAAATTTGTCAACCATGAGGTCTTTCACTTTGGCAGATGTTTATCTATAGTTGTTTATGATTTTCTAGTTTTCCTGTTTCTACCAGGGCCTATTTGAAGTTCATACTATTTCTTAAATTTCTTTCATGTCCTTGGAAGTTAATGTGTCATCTTTTCAAAATATATAGTTATTTTCCTTTCATATCTTGCTAAGGTTGACAAACAGCATGTTTACATAAGAACAATTGTGTCAGGTTAGTTAGAACCCTGAATGATATGGGAGGTGATATTTAAGAGTAGGTTTCAAACAAAGTTTCAGGAAACATGAGGGATTTGGGTCGGTTAAGTCTAAGATGCAGTGGAAGCCAGGGACAGTCCCATAAATGTTCTAGAACTTCAGCCCCTAGCACGCAGTGATAAATTATTTGCAGTGGTTACCTCAAAGCAACACAGAATGGCTACCCTAAATACAGTAAGTCCCTTACATATAAACCTTTAAGTTATGAACTTTCAAAGATGTGAACGTGCGGGAGGTTATGGCCATCACCGTGAATGGGGTTTGGAAGAACCTTTGCTTGCTGTTTGTTCATGATTTTCGTGGATTTGAGAAGGTGGATGAGGAGTCCAAAGAGATCTTCAGCAACTTAGTGACCCTCAGTGAGAAGCTGGAGCTAGATCTCCAAGAGGATGACTTCACTGAACTCCTTGAGTGCAACACGAGGAGATAACTAATGAAGACCTGATGGAACTGGAGGCCCAGAGAAAGGACGAAGAGAGACAAGAGGAAGAAGTAACTGAAGAACTGAAGAGATTCACAGTGCAGGAAATGGCAAGGGGATTTTCTTTATTTGAGGAGGCACTGTTAGTATTTGAGGCACAGGACCCAAACGTCGGTACACGAAGGTTGCAGCAGCCATTCAGAATGCAACCCAGTGCTACCGTGTCATCTATGATGAGAAAAAGCTACTACCCAGACATCACTGGATCATTTTTTCAAGAGGGTAGATAGAATTGAATCCAGCGAGGAACCAGATGCTGTGCCATCAACGTCAGGCGTGAGTGAAACTGCAGCTTGCCCTCCGTCTCCTGTTGCTGACGATCCTTCAGCTCTACCATCTCCCACCTCCTCTCCCTCCTCCAGTCAGTCACTCTTCTTGCCTGTTCACTCGATGCCAGCCCCTGGATGCCAACTGTTGGACTGTACTGCTGTACTTTTCAAGGTACTGGAACGTAAGATTAAAAATGTTTTATTTTTTGTGTTTGTTTTTATGTATTATTTGTGTGAAAAGTATTATAAACCTATTACAGTACAGTGCTATATGGCCGATTGTGTTAGTTGGGTACGTAGGCTAACTTTGTTGGACTTGGGAACAAGTTGGACTTATGAATGTGCTCTTGGAACAGAACTCGTTCATATGTAGGGAACTTACTGTAGTGATGAATTACTTAGGATAAACTAAATAGTTTTTTCAGCGATGAACTGCAGGAGAGGGTGACTATTTTTGAGATCATATAGATAAAATCAAGCTCAAATTCTTATATTCTTGACTCAGACATAAAATTAGAGTACTTATAATTGCCCTATTGTGAAATATACTTTAAAAGGGACTATTTGACATATATGTACAATCTTACAAAGAACAATATGACAAATAAGCATATACAAACCATCTGCCTTAAAAATTGGAAAATTAGATGCAGGTCAAGTACATTTCCATTCCTGTCCATCTTTCTGGGGAGTCAATATTCTAAAACTTTCGTTAACATTTCCCTTGATAGTCTTCATGGTTTTGCCACATATGTATATCCTAAAAATGCTGGTTATCTTTTTCTGCTTTTTACTTTTATATACTGATAATAATTCATTCTTCTTTTTTTTTTTGCTGTATGCGGGCCCTCACTGTTGTGGCCTCTCCCGTTGCGGAGCACAGGCTCTGGACGCGCAGGCTCAGCGGCCATGGCTCACGGGCCCAACCGCTCCGCGGCATGTGGGATCTTCCCAGACCGGGGCACGAACCCGTGTCCCCTGCATCGGCAAGCGGACTCTCAACCACTGCGCCACCAGGGAAGCCCAATGACTCATTCTTTTACATGCACTTTAGTGACGTTTTCCCCCCAAATATTATATCTTGAGTTTCATCCATGTTGATAGCCTGGTTCATTTACTTTCAAAAATGTGTGATATATGACTACAATTGACCCTTGAACAACTCAGGGGTTAGGGGCCCTGACCCTCACCCGCAGTTGAAAATTCATGTATAACTTTTGACTGCCCCCAAACTTAACTACTAATAGCCTGCTGTTGACCAGAAGCCTTACCAGTAACATAAATAGTTGATTAAGACATATTTTGTATCTTATATATATTATATACTGTATTCTTACAATAAAGTAAGCTAGAGAAAAGAAAATGATAATAAGAAAATCATAGGAAGAGAAAATACATTTACAGTACTCTACTGTATTCATTGATACCAACATCGTCTGTCTGCAAGATGAATCATCTATCCATCAGTATCTACATCAGTATTGTCCTATATGATGCAAAAAACTGTAGATGTTACCGGTATTACTAACACCAGACATCAAAAATGAAAAAATCACTTGAAAAAGAAATTCATCTTTATTTACAGGTATAGCAATTCATGCACTGATAATGAAGAAGTAGCAATGTGATTGTTTTATGGTAGCCTCGTGTAATCAATACAGTTGCTTCACGGTAGCCTAGCCTATACACTGATGAATGAATCAGTGTAAAATTTTTATGGCGTATGATATTACAGTCATATTCATAATACAGTATTGGAAATATCGTTACATTAAAAAAACACCCGTGATAAGCAGTTTCTCCAATTACCAGAGAGCGCCATACTACATGGTCACGTAATTTTTTGAAAGCGAAGTTATCAAACAATAAGAAAACTAAAACATTTAGAATTTTGTACTAAACATCACGCTCTTACATGTCTATGTAGGGATAGGCTATCCACTTCAATACAAGTCCTGCACACGACGAATACTTAGGCAATGATGGTGACACAAGAATGCTCACGGTTCTTTCTGTATATTTGTTAGATTTTCACATGAACACACACACACAGCAGATAACTATTAACTGTACACTATGATGATGATTTTCTCTTAAGGAAGTGGAAGTGGATGGTGATGAAGGTCTTCATCCTCATCGTTCTCACGTTGAGTAGTCTGAAGGGAAGGAGGAGCTGGGAGGGGAGGCAGGAGGGGCAGGCACACTCAGTGTAACTTTACAGAGATACATCAGAATTCTGTTTGACTTTTTGCTTTTTCGTTTCTCTAAACAATGTTTCACTGTGGTACCAGTCCTTCTTCCACCATTTGCTTTAGTTTCAGTGCCCATATCACGTCCTAAAAGAAGTCAAAAGCGGTCTTGGATCATCAAAACACTTCTGCCAGGTTGTCTGAAGGCAATTTGTTTTCTAGCACTGCCTCTCCTATGCCTTCTTCCTCATCGTCTGGCCCTGGGTGGGAAGGACTTATCTCCGTCAAGTCATCTTCTGTTCATTCCTCTTGGTGTGGTATCTATTAGCTCTTGAATTTTTCCAAGATCCGTTTCTTAAAACCCTTCACCCCCTCCCCCCTCCATTTTTTTTTTCTGCCATATCCACAATCTCTTCATGATTTCCTTGATTGGCTCTGTCCTGTGAAGTCATGCACAACATCTGGACACAGTTTTCTCCAGCAGGAATTTATTGTCTCTGGCTGATGGCTTTCTTGGGTTTTTCTATAACACCACAGTGGCATCTTCAATGGGGTAATCCTTCCAGACTTTCATGATGTTCTCTCTATCAAGGTTCCCTTCCATAGTATTGACAATCCTTCCCACAGAGTACCGTGTGTAATGAGTCTGAAAGGTCTTTAGGACCCCCTGTTCTAGAAGGTGAATTAGAGGTGTTGTGTTGGGGCAATGAGACCACTTGGACACCTTCAGTGTTGAACTCTCAGCGTTCAGGGTGGCTGGTATCGAAAGAACTTTTAAAGGCAGTCATTGACTGTCAAGGTAGTTCCTGACCTTAAGGAAAAAGCATTGATGGAACTGATACAGTGGAAGGATTTCATTGTCCAGGACTTCTTCCTGTACAACCAAAAGACTGGCAGCTGCTGTTTATCTTTTCCCTTCAAGGCTTGGAGGTTAGCAGCTTTACAGATAAGGTCAGTCCTGATCATAAACCCAACTGCATTTGCACAAAACCGTAGAGTTAGCTTATCCCTTCCTGCCTTAAATCCTGGTGCTTACTTCTCTACCTTACTAATAAATGTCTTTTGTGGCTTTCTTTTCCCCAAAATAGGACATTTTTGTCTGCATTAAAAATCTATTCAGGCAGATAGCCTTCCTCGTCAATGAGAATGAGGCTTCTTAATGGCATCGAAACTCATCTGCTGCCTCTTGGTCAGCAGAAGCTGCTTCTCCTGATATCTTGACACCTCTGAATCCAAACCTCTTTCTAAAATTATCTCCAGCTTTAGATCCTTCACCCTCCTTTTGCTTTAAGTTGTGATATGATGGCTTCACTTTTTCTTGAATCATATTAGAGTCTTTAGGTATGCCTTTCCTATAGTAATCTTGCACCCACATAAAGCTACATTTTCAATATGAGATAAAAAAGTATTTCACAAAAAGTGCAAAGCTTTCACGCCTGTTGGGATAGCTGCAGCAATGGCTTCATGAATTTCCTTTTTTTACAATGGTCCTCTCACTGGATTCATTTATCTTGAAATGGTGGGCAACTGCAGCTGCAGACCTCAATCTATGGCACACAGCAAGCAATTTAATTTTTTCTTGTAGTGTCATGACTTTTCTGTGCTTCTTGGGAGCACTTCCAACATCACTGGAGGCACTTTCTATGGGTCCCATGGTTTTATGCAAGGTTTTCGCTACTGCACTAAACATGATGAAAAATACTCAAGAACCTCAAGAGATCACTTTTTACTGTGATACACAATCTACTGGAGAGACAAACTGCTCACGTGGACACGATTAGCCTCACAGAGCCTTTTAAGCAGATATTCCCAACACTTGAGATCACTGCAATAGCAACAGGAGATGGCTACAAAATTATTACAGTAGTGGAGTATGTGCTACAGTCAATTTTATGTAGTCATGATTTAATACTGCATCTTTACCATTTCTCTCTACTTGGCATGGCACCATATAAGGGATGTAACTGCATAAGTTTTGATAAATTTTGACTTTTTATAATAGATTTATATATATTTTATGATCTAAGTGACAAAGTAGACTCGTTTCTACATATATTTTATGCATTCTTGACATACCTAACTTTTTCTTATTTTTGATGTTTCTAGGTTATGTGGTTTGTCTGTGAGCTTTTTTCAAATTGTCACAAACTTCAAAAAATTTTCTAATTTATTTATTAAAAATATGGGTAGGGCTTCCCTGGTGGCGCAGTGGTTGAGAGTCCGCCTGCCGATGCAGGGGACACGGGGTCTTGCCCCGGTCCGGGAAGATCCCACATGCCGCGGAGCGGCTAGGCCCGTGAGCCATGGCCGCTGAGCCTGCGCGTCCGGAGCCTGTGCTCTGCGACGGGAGAGGCCACAACAGTGAGAGGCCCGCGTACCGCCAAAAAAAAAAAAAAAAATATATATATATATATATATATATATATATATAGGTATAAAAACATATGGGTATAAGTGGACCCATGTAGTTCAAACTAATGTTGTTCAAGGGTCTACTGTGTATGAATTTAAGATGATTTATTTATCTAGTCTCCCATCAATGTACATTTGGATTATTTCTTGTCTATTTCCAACCCTACTTCTATTGACATTTTTGTATATATCAACTGATAAGCATATAGTTAGAAATAGTTCTCTGTGCTGTGTTCCTTGGAATAGAATTGCTGGGGTTTGTGTAAGCATGACCTCAACTTTACAAGGTAATGCCTAGTTGTTTTCCACTGGTTCACCAACTCATACCCTCACTGGTTTTTTATAAAATTCCTGTTCCACCATATGATTTCCAATATTTGGAATTATCAATCTTTTAAGATTTTACCTATATCATGGATATGAATTAATTTATTTTGTTTTCTTTTGTATTTCCTTAATTATTAGGTTGACTAGCCATATTTCTTCTTTTATCAAATGTCTCTTTTATATTTTCCTTTTTTTTAATGTATTGTTTGCTTTTACATATTTTGGGGGGGAATTCTTACATATTCTGGTTATAAGGTTTTCTTGGTTAAGTATTTTGAAAACAATCTTTTCCTGACTTAGTTTGCTGTTTGTCTTTTCACAGTGTCTTTTAATAATAAGTTCTTTAATTTAATGAATTTGAATGTATTAACCCTGTCCTTTGTGACTTGGACTTTGTATGCCTCATTTAAGAAATCCTTCCCTACTCTGATGTGCTCTCCTATGCTTTCATCAAAGTTCTGTCTTTAACAATTAAGTTTGAGTCTAAGCAGATATGATTTTTTTTGTATTAGTGAAAAGCAGAATTCAAAATTTATTTTATATTCATAGAAAATTGTCCTAGCATTATTTGTGAATAGTTATTCGTTCCCAACTGACTGGGAATTCTTTCTCTGCCATACATCAGATAGCCATATACAAATAGGCTGGGCCTATCCTCCACTTGGTACCACTGGTCTTTTCTTCTATACCAGGACTGCATTGTCTTAATTAAATTTTTTAATAATGAGATTTATTTTTAGTAAGACACTTTCTTCTTCCTCCTTTTCTTCTACTCCTCCCCTTTCTCCATCCTCTTCATGAATATTCAAGCGATTCTTGATCCTTTGTTTTTACATATAAATTTTTAGAAAGAGCTTATCAAATTCCAAGCTTGTCCAATTCCAGATTCTTTGGGAATTTTGATGGGAATTTTAAAATTGAATCTATTAATCCATTTAGGGAGAATGGAATAGTTTTTTGAGTCATTTGATCCATGAACATGATATATATTTTCATTTATACAGATCTTAACTAATTTCTTTCAGTATAGTATTCTCTTACTTCATATTCCTGGCTACATATATTTTTGGTTCCTATTATAAATAGTATCCTTTTGGAAATTAAAATTTCTATTATAGGTATACAGAAATTCAACTGACTTTAGTATATTATCCTTATATCTGGCAGTTTTACTTTACTCTTCTCCCAATAATCTATCTGCAGAAAATTGAGGTTGTGTATAGAGACAATTATATTATCAGAAAATAATAAAAGTTTTCTTTCTTCTCTTCTAATTCTTATACTTATTTTACTTATTACATTACACTAGCTAATACCTCCAGGATAATAGAATAAAAGTGATTATAGGGCTTCCCTGGTGGCGCAGTGGTTGAGAGTCCGCCTGCCGATGCAGGGGACACGGGGTCTTGCCCTGGTCCGGGAAGATCCCACATGCTGCAGAGCGGCTAGGCCCGTGAGCCATGGCAGCTGAGCCTGTGCGTCCGGAGCCTGTGCTCTGCGACGGGAGAGGCCACAACAGTGAGAGGCCCGCGTACCACAAAAAGAACAACAACAAAAAAACACAAAACAAAACAAAAAATGGTTATAGGGGGCATCAATGACTTCTTCCTGATTTTAAAGACAAAGCTTAACGTTACTAGAGTGAGCTTGCTAATATTAATTTAGAATTTTTGCATCTATGTTCAGGTGTGAGGTTGGTCCTTAATATTTCCTGTTTTGATATTCCTTATTTGATTTTTGTGCTAACATTATACTGCCCACATCAACTGAGTAGGGGAATGGTCTCTTTTTTTCTCTTTTGTGGAAGACTTTGTGTTAAAATATATTATTTGTTTTTGGAATATTTGATAAAACTCACCTGTAAAATCATCTTCACCTGATGCCTTATTCATGAGAAGAATTTTTATTATTATTAGAACACTAATGTTTTCTCTTTCTTCTTCAGCTACTTTCGATTTGTCATATTTTTCTAAAGTTATTTCATTTTAACCAAGTTTTCAAATGTATTGGCTAAATATTGTCCATAATATTCCTTCGAATCATTTTAGTGTCTGATTCACATGCAGTTAAGTCTTCTTTCTAAATTTATTATATACAATAATCTCTTCAAAGAACTATCTTTTGATTCTATTTGTTTTCTGTCTCCTTAACTTTTGCTCTTACTTTAAGATTACCCTTCTGATTTCTATGAAAGTACTTTTTATTTGTAATTTTTTTAATCTATTTCCTTTCTCTTTTCTTGCCTTTTATTTTATTTTATTTATTTTTTAACATCTTTATTGGAGTATAATTGCTTTACACTGGTGTGTTAGTTTCTGCTTTATAACAAAGTGAATCAGCTATAGATATACAGATATCCCCATAATCTCCTCCATCTTGCCTCTCCCTCCCACCCTCCCTATCCCACTCCTCTAGGTGGACACAAATCTTTAACTAGGTAATTAATGAATTGTCATTTTTTTGTATTCTAATATAGATACTTAAGGAGATATATTTTCCTCTAATACTACCTTAGCTTTATACCTCAAACTGTGATAGGTAGAATTACTTTTTTGTGTAAGATTTTAAAATTTTAGAGCAGTTTAAGGTTCACAGCAAAATTGCAGGGAAGATACAGAGATTTCCTATATTACCACCTGCCCCCACACATGTATAACCTACCCTGTCATCAGTATCCTCCACCAGAGTGGTACATTTGTTACAGTTGATGAACCTACATTGACACATCATAATCACCCAAAGACCATAGTTTACATTAGGGTCACTCTTGGTGTTGTACATTCTGTGGGTTTGGATAAATATACAATGACATGAGTCTGTCATAATAGTATCATACAGAGTATTTTCACTGCCATAGAAGTCTTCTGTGCTCCATCTACTCATCCCCTCACCAAAGCGCTGGAAACCACTGATATTTTTACTGTCTACATAGTTTTGCATTTTCCAGAATGACATATAATTGGAATCATACATCATGTAGCCTTTTCAGATTGGCTTCTTTCACTTAGTAATACCCATTTATGTCTCCTCTGTGTCCTTTCATAGATTAATAGCTTATTTATTTTTTAGCACTAAATACTATTCCATTGTCTGGATGGACTACAGTTTATTTATTCATTCACCTACTGAGGATTGCATTCAAGTTTTGGCAATTATGAATAAAGCTGTTATAAGCATTCATGTTCAGGTTTTTGTGTAAATACTAAGGAGCATGATTGCTGGATCACATGGTAAGAGTATGTTTTAATTTGCATTTCAAGATGACACATGATGTGGTGCATCTTTTCATATGCTTATTTTTCATCTGCATGCCTTCTTTGGTGAGGCCCGTTAAGGTCTTTAGTCCATTTTTTAATTGGGTTGTTCATTTTCTTATTGTTGAGTTTTAAGAGTTCTTATATATTTTGAATAACAGTCCTTTGTCAGATATATCTTTTGCAAATATTTTCTCCCATCCTGTGACTTGTCTTCTCATTCTCTTGACAGAATCTTTCACACAGCAGAAATTTTTAACTTTAATGAAGTCCAACTTACCAGTTCTTTCTTACATTGATTGTATCTTTGGCATCATATCTAAAAAGTCATTGCCAAATCCCAAGTCATCTGGTTTTTCTCCTGTGTTATCTTCTAGGAGTTTTATCATTTTGTGGTTTACATTTATATCTATAATCCATTTTGATTTAATTTTTGTGGCAGGAGTAAGGTCTGTGTCTAGATTCATTTTTTTGTATGTGGATGTCTGGTTTCTCCAGCAACATTTATTGAAGAGACTATCCTTGCTACATTGTGTTGCCTTTGCTCATTTGTCAAAGATAAGTTGGCCATATCTGTGGCAATCTATCTCTGGGCTTTCTATTCTGTTCCATTGATCTATTTATCTCCTCTTTTGCCAATGCCACTTTATGTTGATTACTATTGCTTTGTAGTATGTCTTGAAGTCAGGTAGTGGCAGTCCTCCAACTTTGTTCTTCTCTTTCAATATTGTGTTAGCTATTCTGGGTCTTCTGCCTCTCTATAAAAACTTTAGAATCAGTTAGTTGGATCCATAAATCACTTGCTGGGATTTTGATTGAGATTACATTGAGTCTATAGATCAAGTTGGGAAGGACTGACATCTTCAGAATATTGAGTCTTCCTATCCATGAACATGGAATACCTTTGCATTTATTTAGTTCTTCTTTGATTTTGTTCATCAGAATTTTATAGTTTTCTATATACAGATCTCATACATATTTTGTTAGACTTATACCCAAATATTTAATTTTTGGGGGTGCAAATGTGAATGGCATTGTTTTTATTTTCAAATTCATTTGTTCATTGTTGGTATGTAAGAAAGTAGTTGACTTTTGTATATTAAGTTGTATCCTGCAACCTTGCTACAATCGCTTATTAGTTCCAGGATTTTTTGTCAGTTCTTTCAGAATTTCTCCATAGATGATCATGTTGTCTGTGAACAAAGAGAGTTTTTTGTTTTCCTTCCCAATCTCTGTAGCTTTACTTTCCTTTTCTTGCCTTATTGCATTAGCAAGGATTTCTAGTATAATGGTGGAAAGGAGTGGTGAGAAGGGATATTCTTACTTTGTACCTGATCTTATGGGATAGCTTTGAATTTCTCACCATTAAGTTTGATGTTAACTGTAGGATTTTTGTAAATAGTGTTTATCAAGTTGAGAAAATTCCCCTCTATTGCTAGTTTACTGAGAGTTTTTAATCATGAAAAGGTGTTGGATTTTGTCAAATGTTTTTCTTCAACTATTGATATGATTTTTCTTTTTTAGCCTATTGACATGATGGATTTCAGTAATTGATTTTTGATTGATGAAATAGCCTTGAATACCTGGGATAAATCCCACTTAGTCATGGTGTATAATTATTTCTACACACAGTTGGATTTAATGTGCTAACATTTTGTTGAGGGTTTTTGCATCTATGTTCATGAAAGATATTGATTTGCAGTTATCTTTTCTTATAATGTTTTTGTCTGGTTTTTGTATTAAGGTAATAGTGGACTCATAGAATGAGTTATGAAGTATTCTCTCTATCTTCTGGAAGCTTCTAGAAAATTGGTATAAATTCTTCCTTAAATGTTTGGTAGAATTCACCAGTGAGCCCACCTGGGCCTGGTGCTTTCTGTTTTGGAAGATTATTAATTATTGATTCAACTTCTTCAATAGATGTAGGACTATTCTGATGTCTGTTTCTTCTTGCATGAGTTCTGACAGATTGTGTCATTCAAGGAATTGGTCCATTCATCTAAGTTATCAAATTTGTGGGCATAGAGTTCTTCATAGTATTCTTTCATTATCCTTTTAATGTCCGTGGGATCTGTAATGATGCCCCCTCTTTCATTTCTGATATTAGTAATTTGTGTCTTGTCTTTTTTTTTCTTAGTTATCTTGGCTAGAGTTTTATCAATTGTATTGAGCTTTTTAAAAAACCAGTTTTGGGGTTTGCTGATTTTCTCTATTGATGTCCTGTTTACAACTTTGTTGATTTCTGCTCTTTTATTATTTATTTTCTTGTATTTATTTTGGAATTCACTTACTCTTCTTTTTCTAGTGTCCTAAGGTGGAAGCTTAGATTATAGATTTTAGATCTTTCTTCTTGTATATCATTCAATGCCATAAATTCCCCTCTAAGCACTGCTTTTGCTGCATCCCACAAACTTTCATAAGTTGTATTTTCATTTAGTTCAAAATATTTAAAAATTTATCTTGATATTTCTTCTTTGACCCATGTATTATTTAGATGTGCATTGTTTAATCTCCAGGTATTTGGGGATCTTCCAGTTATCTGTTATTGATTTCTAGTTTCCATGGTGGTCTGAGAGGAGACATAGTATGATTTCTATTCTTTTAATTTTGTTGAGTGTGTTTTATATGCCAGAATGTGGTCTTGGCAAATGTTCCATGTGAGCTTGAGTAGAATATATATTCTGCTGTTATTGGTTGAAATAGTCTATAGATGTCAATTATATCCAGTTGACTGATGGCATTCAACTATGTCCTTACTGACTTTGTAGCTGCTGAAACCGCCCATTTCTGAGACAGGGGTTTTGAAGTCTTCAACTCTGAAAGCAGATTCATCTACTTCTCTTTGCAATTCTTTTAGTTTTTGCCTCACATAGTTTGATGCTCTGTTGTCAGGCACATACATGTTAATGATAGGTAAGATAATTATTATTCTTTGATACTCAGTATTTTATAGTTTGTATTTTTATCTTTTTGACCTCTGAATTATGAAGTAGTGATTTTTAAATTTTATCTGAATGAATTTTTGTTATCTTTTTTCTTATTATATTAAGTATATTTTAAAAAACAGAACATGCTCTATAAAATATTGATTCTTTGAAATTTGTTGATGCTTGATTTATTGTGTATCACTTGATCAGTTTTTGAAAATATTTCATGTATCCTTGAAATAACATGTATTTTGCAGTCTGGGGATACAATTATTTATGTATATCCATTTGAGCAAATTTTATCATTGTATTTTTCATATCATGTCAATCCTTGTTGATTTCTTTTCTGATAGAACTATAAATTATTGAAGCAGTTATGTTAATTTTCTAAGATGGTGGTAAATTCATCAATTTCCTCTTCTGTGTATTTTGAAAATATGTTATGACATTCTTACAAATTTAAAATTATATCTTATTGAGATGTCAAATGTTTTATCAATAAGAAGTGGCTTCAGAATGATACTTACAAGAAAACAAAGCTGTTATGTGTTGTTTCTTAAATACATGCAAAAGGATTGTACATCACAGTAATAAATGCAACTGAAGGTGGAAACAATCCCAAGTCTCTCAGAATAGATAAAAAATATTTCAAAGCAAAAAGGCTGGTGTGGCTAATTCAGAGGATTAACATTAAAACACAGTGTCATAGTTTAATATGTAGTGTTTCATTTTTCTTTCTTAGTAGTCCATAAAATAATAGTACCTCTCTAATTCAGTATATTAGATTAAGTGAAATAAAATGTCTGGGTATTTAAACTCATCCTGCCCATCTTTGCCTTTTTTGGGAAATTTTAGTCTGTTTCCACTTGTTTAAGGTAGATTTATTTGTAGTTGCTATTTGGCCCATTTTTTCCATATTCTCAGCCCTCCAATATTTTAGTTATATTTTATTTGTTTGTTTAGACCCCACATTAGATATTATTATTGTTCCCTATAGTCAATGTTTGGTCAGGTTTACCCACGTTTCTATTTTCTTTGCTCACCAGTCCTTGCATCTCATATCTTCCTTCTTAAATCATTTTCTATAGTTCTCATGTATATCCTTTAGAAGTTCCCTTGGCAATGTATGTTAGTATTAAAATTCTCAGCTTTTGTTTGTATAAAATGGTCTTTATATCACTTTCAATCTTGAACAAGTGTTTCCCTAGGAATATAATTCTAGAGTGATAGTTACTTTCTCTTAACATTTACAGACATTATCTCTTTATCTTCTGGCTTATTTGTTGTTTTGTAGAACTTAATGATTGATTATAATTCTTATTATTTTATAGGTTATCAGTAATTTCTTTCTGGATGCCTTTAAGATCTTTTTTCTTCTTGGTATTCTGCAATTTTATAATACAATGACAAAAATTTTTGTTTGTTTATCCTTTTTGGGCTACCTATGACTGAATTCTGACGTCTTTCATCAATATTGGAAATCCTCAGTCTTAGTGGCCCTGAATATTGCCTTCTTACCATGTTCTCCAGTCTCTCATCCTAAAACTCCGATAAGATATATACCAGACCAATTTACTATATCCCCATAAAAGTTAACCCCACTTTCATATTTTCTGTCTCTTTGATTCTCTGCAGTATATTCTGTGTAATCTTCACTTCTATCTTGCTATTTATCAATTCTATTTTTACTTGTGTCTAATCTGCTATTTAACACATTCATTGTATTCTTAACAAATTCATTGAATGTAACACATTCTGAGTTCCTAATATGTATTATAATATTTTCTGTTTCTGGAAATTTTATGCAGATATTTTAATGTTCCTCATCATTTTTTATAGTCATTTGTTCTTTTGTCAGTTTGATATGCTTTTTGAACATACTAAACATAGTTATCTTATATTTCTATATGATAATTCTAAAAATTTGTTACATGTTTAATTCTGAAATTTTCATTTCAGCCGACTTTCAGTAGCTTGCTTCTTGGGTTATTTTGTGATTTTTTAGTCATAGGCATATGTTTCTTGGACCTTTATCTATTGGAATTCCTTGAGGTCTGAGGTTGAAATTAATGCACTTGGTTTTTTCTTTTAGGCAGTTGAGGGAACTAGCAGGATAGCTTTAAATATTCAGCTTAAGACTTTTTGAATCCATCAGATATTCTGCCCTAAATCCACATGATGGCTGCCTTATGATTAGAAGCCTCCCCTCACCTCCCCACTTTTCTCCACCACCACCATCCAGAGTGATGGCTGAGGCAGGCAAAATATTATTTTTCAGCAAGAATGTTTTTAGTTAACCCATTGAAGGGATTGCTTTGGGGGCACTGATTTATACAATGGCATCCCTGTTTTGACTTCAGACATTGGGGGTGCCCTAGTTTTGTCTCTTGCCTGTTACATAGGACATTAAAATTCAAGCTCTACCCTGTCAAGAATTTTCAGATACCCCAAAGGCAAACACCTGTATAGTTTGCATCTAAGAATTCACCTTACTTTCCAACTAGCTTATGCATGCCTATAGAAAGGTGATTTTGTGTGTGTGTGTGTGTGTGTGTGTGTGTGTGTGTGTGTGTGTGTTTAGTTGATCCAGTCTTTTTCCTGTTCTGTATTGGGAATGTTACTTCAGGCAGCTAAACCATCATATCGCCAGAAATAGAAGATAGATTTCTAGGAGAATTTCTACTATCACAGTGAAAGAATTTCTTAAGATGTAACTAACAAGCTAAAAAAAGGAACGCAAAATCAAGCTCAGAGTTTACCTGGAGAGATTTATTATGTAAAAGAGGATTGATCTGCAACAAATGGGGCCTTGAGAATTAAAGTGAGGATGTAGAAGAAAATCAGAAGACTAGAGAACTCAAATTCACCACCTCCGAGTCTTCTCTACCTAAGAAAGTAGCTACCCCTCCTTCCCCTCCCACCGTTGTCCCCCTTTTGCCTCACTAGTCAGTGCCTCTTCTAGCTTCAGAACACTATCATTTCCTTACCTAATCACCTTCCAAAGGGAAGCCAATTCTACCTCCCATTTTGTCAAAATCTAATATATCTACATCTCAACATGCCCTCAGGAGTCATGTCCAAATCTGGAGGGAAAATGCCCACACAAAAGAATTACAGAACTCTTTTGAAAATACATTAGAAACAATCTCAGTAATATGTATGAAAATGAAATTTTAGAGTGTTCAAAGTGTGAAAAAACCCATAACTTTAGATCAATTTGCCAATAATGATGCACGTACTAGAAAACCCAGATTCTGACAGTTTGCTGGGTAGACCTACACAGACTTCATTCAGTATTGACCAACAAATAAAAATGAGTTCCAAGAAATGAATAAGAACATAAGATGGTAAAGATAATTGAAATATGGTGATGGATATAAATATATAAATTTCCCTTTTAAAAGAAAGCGATTATTAGAACAGATGTTTAAAATTCCATCTATATACTGTTTATAAGAGACATGCTTAAAACACAAAGACACAGAAAAACTGGAAAAAGGAAACTTTATCTGCGAGGCCCTTTAGAGTCTGGAGGCATTTGCAATTTCTGCCACATTTGGTGTCCTGCTTTGACCCTTTTACCAGGTGGCCAGAAAAGCTGCCAACTTTCACTGGTGCTCAGAGCAAGAGAAGACTCTCCATTAGTCATCCTGCAATACAAATGGCTCCACAGTTCAGTCCCTCTGATCTAGCAGGTACAGAGTCTCTGCTGATCGGCATGCTGTGTACATTGCAGCAAGCCCCATAAGAGATCAGTGCCCCTTACAGCTCTCAAGCAAAGCCAACTTCTTTATGGCAAGCAACTATGCTTCTTTTGAGAAAGTTTCAGGCTCGCTACTGGGTTTGGATGTTAACTGAATGATTGAACATAGTATATTAGAGATGTGGAACTCAAACTGACCATCACGAATTAGATACTAGCTGATCCTGTATTTATTTAGTGACTAGCTGATCCTGTATTTATTTAGTGACTGTTCAGTGCCACTTAATTATTAAGAAGAGTACTTTTCAAGAGTACTTTTGTCTAAGATCCACAGTAAGAAATATTGTTATCATCGGTACCATCCCCTCCCATATACATTCACACACTCATACAGTCCTTCCTCAATATCCTTGGGGTATTGGTTCAAGGAACCGCTCCCCCTCCACCCTCCATGGATACCAAAATCCACAGATGCTCAAATCCCTTATATAAAATGACATAGTGAAATGAATACAGACACCCTCCTCTGTATCTGTGGGTTTCGCATCTTCAGATACAAAAGGGCAACTGTATTTGAAAAAAAACTGTTTTGCAAAACTAAAGATACATTTACATACCTGTGTGGCGTACTGTGATGTTTAAAATCCTCTTTTATTCTATTTAATTTCCAAATTCTGGTGCCCACTAAATTTATTTCATGACCCAGCAAATGTGGCGACATGCCATTTGAAATGGTATCTCCAAGCAAGTCTTACAATCTTCATTAAGGCCACCTGTTCCTCACTGCCAAGGTCACATTCAGTCTGTACCTGAGGTTCCTGGGGAGTTCCCTGTGAACAGTTGTTGAAGAAGAAAAAAGACTGAGTTGTGAGCAATAATTCTATATGTGGGACTTCCCTGGTGGCGCAGTGGTTAAGAATCTGCCTACCAATGCAAGGGGACACAGGTTCGAGCCCTGGTCCGGGAAGATCCCACATGCCCTGGAGCAGCTAAGACCATGTGCCACAGCTACTGAGCCTGCGCTCTAGAGCCCGTGAGCCACAACTACTGAAGCCCACGTGCCCTAGAGCCCGTGCTCCGTAACAAGAGAAGCCACCGCAATGAGAAGCCCGTGCACCACAATGAAGAGTAGTCCCCTCTCACTGCAACTAGAGAGCGCCCGCACGTAGCAACAAAGACCCAAAGCAGCCAAAAATAAAAATAAATTAAAAAAAAATAATAATTCTGTATGCGATGTTAATAAGCAAGCATACTGGGTGAGGCCTTTGTAACTCTTTTTACCATAGTCTCTGTCATATCCACTATTATAAGTAGTAAAAGATCTGTATCTTGGTAAAAACTATCAGCATTTGCTCTCATTAAAAAAATTTATTGTGGAAAGAACACAACAGGTAACTACTCTCTTAACAGTTTTTAAGTGCACAATATAGTATTTACTATAGGCACAATGTTGTACATCAGATTTCTAGGACTTATTCAACTTCCAATACATTTGTTGTTATTTTTAGATAACTCCGTCCTTTTAAGTTAGAATTGCAAACAGGAACATTAACTTTTTTTCCAAGTACAATAAATACCCTAGTTTTAGAGAGGTCAGCTTACATTCTTTTACAATCATCATTACATATTTGCAATACATTGAAAATAATTGATGAAGTATGTTGAAAATAATTGATGTCCACTTCGTATCAAAAACTTTATCACTGGAAGGGTCTTTAGAAATCACTTATTTTAAAACCCTCATTTCATTGATGAGAACATTAAGGTCCGTAGAGCCAAGGCTACAATTCAGGTCTTCTGATACATCAACTAGTATTCTTATATGCTGTTTGTTTGTTTCAATGTGTCTAATAAGGAGGCTTCTCATTTACAACCCATGTTCAGCACTGGGTAAAAATAAGCACTTAGCTTCATCAAAATTTCTCTCAGCCTGAGTAAATTAGTCACAAAGTGATTCTAATGATCTTGATGCCCTATTCAAGTACTATTCAAATCCAGATAGAGGGAAATATCCTCAGAATAGTGTGTTCTTTCGTCATTCCACACAACCCAGATAATTATATTGCTAAAACACTAAACATTAATAGTCTTGCTGACTAAGCTTGAAACATATCTTTTCTAAACACAGCGGTGCAGGAAAATGAGCAAATTCTAAGGAGACTTTTATTATTATGCCTTTTGTTTTATACAATGCCATTTGGAAGCTAAATGTAGCATCTCTACCCAAAGACTTAACGTGCATAATGTGATTTAAAATACTTTTAAAGGTCTTTAAGAAAGATGCACTAATAATGTCACTATTTAGCATATTCCCCGCAACTTATAAATTGCTAGTCTCAACAAAAGTAAAATTAAAGTAAAACAGAAAAGTCATGCCCCCTAGGTCAGAATGGAACTCATATTTATGCTTCATGACCTCAAATACTTCTGATATTTCCCCACCTTCTCTGTATTCCTGCTCACTTCCACTGTTTTTTCCGTATCTTTTCACACAATGTATCTGTGTCTGGAAAACAATTGAAACATCTGGATATTACTAATTATTCCAATGTTTGTCATCATGTCCTTGAAAGATCCTGGCCACTTACTGAACACCCATGAGGTTGGCTGGAGATTTGCCTTCTCCCTGACCTTTCTACTCACAAAAGTAAAATGGAGAGAAATTTGGCTGTCCATACCGTTTGGTCTCACCTATACACAGTAGCGGTCACCAAGTTTATTTGTATTGCTTTATGCCAATCTCTGTTTACTATTTCTGCTAGTTCCTATTTTGCTGATTCCTTACAAATGTACACTCTATTATGCAACACTAGAGTTCCCCACTGCCACTGGGTTGATTCATGAAGTGTTAAATTTGCCTGTGGCAAACCAAGAAACCAGAAATCCTCCTATACAAAACAAGTTCAATATTGCTTGGTAATATTATTATTATATAGTCAGGAAAATACACATTTGCTACATGAATGGAGATTGAACAACACCACCATTATCGGAATCCTCAACTTCATAGTTACGATGATAGGTACTGAGCATTTAGCTAGAAGCTTGGTGGCCATCAGCTCTATCAATCCTACCGCCATCATACCGTAAATATTCCATCCTCCCTTTTGTGGGTAAGAAAGCTGAGGCATAGACAAATGGAGTCTGTAACCCAAGGCACCCAAGGTCTGCCCGGAGGAGGATCAGGGCAGGGCCATGAATCCAGATGTAATGGCAACTAGAGTCTGGCACATCCAGCTTTACATGAATGAAGATAAGCCAGGATATATAAAAGAAAATCAAGAGAGTATTGTTATTCTTTTAAGTAACTTTTTAAAATAAAAATGCTTAAAAAAAAAACCCAACAAAGGTTACCTTGAGGCTGTATGCTCAAATAAGACCAAATATTTGGTAGGTCCCCGTAGTTCTGAAGGAAGGGCTTTTCCCAAATGAGGAATACTGCCTATTCGTTAGAAAAATGACTGCAAGTAAGATTTGAAGCAGAAAGCACAAACTTAGTGGCCGGCTAGATCACACAAGTGAGTGACTCAGAAAGGTTAAGGGTACTGGTGACTACCATGAGAACATGGCCTAATCCAATGGTTCTCAAAGTGTGGTCCCCTGAACTGCAGCATCACTTGAGAACTTGTTAGAAATATAAATTCCCTTGTTCCCCCACCCCAGGCCTAGAGAATCACAAACTCTGAGGATGGGGTCCAGCAATCTACCCAGAACTGGCCCTCCAAGTGATTCCGATGAATGTATAAGTTAAATATCACCACTCCAACCAAACCAATGGGTTTTGGGGTCTGTGGGTTCCAGTCATTTTTTGCCAGGAAGAGCCTATAAATGACATTTGTAAAGCTTTCTGAGTTTGCAAGATATGCCAGAATATGGAATTTTATGTGAATTTTTAAATGTTAGTGACATTTCAGTTAAGAACAAATAAGCAAGCAAAATCTATGATGGTTAAATAAAACATTTTTGCACACCAAACCTTCCCTGGGATGCCATTTTTTGATTTTTGGTTTAGAACATTTGTTAAAAGAGAGAATGCTGTCAGCATAGTTAGCTTTTAACAACATTGCTTATACTAGTAAGTACACAAGGACCAACTGGTTCTTCTTGAGAAGATGAATTGGCTGGTTAAACAGTCTTTGTTTTTCCTTAAGAATTTTTACAAAAGGATTGGAAATAAATAATAGAAATAGCTAAACTTTTAAAATAGGTTATATATATTATTAAAGTAGTGAATGCACATGATGACATACAGACAAATACTACTGAGGGTAGTGCCCTCATCCTACCCTATTTCCAGATGATCTTACCAGAGTTTAGCATGATTTTATTCTTCTGGTCTAATTTTGTAACTTTTCTTCTCTTTTTTTAATCCATCAATTTTGACATTAAGTTTTATTTGAATCCCTACAATAAAAGACAAGGAAATTCATCTTTAATTTGTTTCCCCCATTTGACATTTCTTTCACCTGCTGATTTTTGTTAGCTTATTATTATTTTTTTGCGGTACGCGGACCTCTCGCTGTTGTGGCCTCTCCCGTTGCAGAGCACAGGCTCTGGACGTGCAGGCTCAGCGGCCATGGCTCACGGGCCCAGCCGCTCCGCGGCATGTGGGATCTTCCCGGACCGGGGCACGAACCCGTGTCTCCTGCATCGGCAGGCGGACTCTCAACCACTGCGCCACCAGGGAAGCCCGTTAGCTTATTATTATATGATAAGAGTTTATAAGCTTGCATTTAGTTTAGTACTTATAATTATTTTCCTAGATTTTCCCGTAAGTTGATAAGTCAATAAATACCATTTATAGTGTCATGATTACAGGCATGCCTCATACCTCATTTTATTGCTCTTCGCTTCATTGAGCTTTGCAGACATTGTGTTTTTACAAATTGAAGGTTTGTGGCAACACTACGTCCATCAGCACCATTTTTTCCCAACAGCATCTGCTCACTTTGTGTCTCTAGGTCACATTTTGGTAATTCTCACAGTATTTCAACCTTTCTCATTATTATTATATTTGTTGTGATGATCTGTGATCAGTGATCTTTGATGTTACGCTTGCAAAAAGACTAGAACTTTGAAGGTTCAGATAATGGTTAGCATTTTTTAGCAATAAAGTATTTTTAAATTATGTATGTACATTGTTTTTTAGACATAATGCTTTGCACACTTAATAGACTACACTATAGTATAAACATAACTTTTTATGTGCATTGGGAAAGCATTCAATTCGTGCTACTTGCTTTATTGCAGTATTTGCTTTATTGCAGTGACCCAGGACCACAGTGTCTCTGAGGTATGCTTGTATGCAGATTCACAGCAGAATTTATTACTTTGATTGGACTCAGGGAAAAAGAAATAGAACCCCATATCTTTAAATACAGGCCACTTGAAAGTGAATATTCATCAAAGCTAGGAGATTTCTTTTCTTTTTTCTTACCATCTTAGCTTTTTCTGGGCATATTCACTTGTCAATGTTTTTGTAACCCATATCATCTTCTTTCCTAAGGTCCCTTATTATTCTGCTTAAATAGATCTTTTCTTGCTTTTCTTTTTCCTACAGGGTGAATAAGTGAAGAGTTCTTTTCAGTCCTTGAATATAGACAAAAGGCCTTTATTTTGTATTAACCATTAATTGACAGTTTGGTTGGAAATGTAAAAGCAGACTCTCAATAATTTTTCCATCACAATTTTGAAGACATCATTTCTTTATCTTCTAGCAGAAAGGATTGCTGATAAGAAGTCTGATGTTAATTTAATTCACATTGGCTTATTGGTTTCGTTTCTCTGAAATATTTTATTATAGCATTTCTGCATCCTCTAACCTCCGTCCATCATCCCTCAGAGTTATGGATGGGGGACTGACTGAGAGCTGAACCTAGAGGCAGGACAGGAATAAAGACGCAGACGTGGAGAATGGACTTGAGGACCCGGGGAGGGGGAAGTGTAAGCTGGGACGAAGTGAGAGAGTGGCATGGACATATATACCAAATGTAAAATGGATAGCTAGTGGGAAGCAGCCGCATAGCACAGGGAGATCCGCTCAGTGCTTTGTGACCACCTAGAGGGGTGGGTTAGGGAGGGTGGGAGGGAGGGAGACGCAAGAGGGAGGGGATATGGGGATATATGTATATGTATAGCTGATTCACTTTGCTATACAGCAGAAACTAACACACCCTTGTAAAGCAATTATACTCCAATAAAGATGTTAAAAAAAAAAGATGATATATGTCAAAAATCAAGATATGCTTAAGGATATGTGGGCAGGGAGGAGGCAGTTTGGCTAGTTATCCCTACAGTATTCTATATAAGGAGGGCTTTATGTGGGCAGTGGAGGGTTTAATGTATTTTATACCTGGGTTTCTTGGTGTATTTTTCTTCCCTTCTCCCTTGTATCTCTTGCAGCAGCTCTGAGATACCTTCAAGTTCCCCTTTGCATCTCTCTCAGATCCAAAGTCTGGGAGTTGTAATCCTACTTTATTTAGAGAGGCGTTCTTGAAGTTTTAGCCTAAGCCCAAAGAAATCAGTGCCAGCTACGCTGAATACACAGGCAGTGGAAGAGGGTAAGGGACACAATTCCCCCAGGTGGTCTGAAAGCCCCTGCTAAATTAATTTCTGTGGTCTACTTCTCTTTGCATTTGTTGATTCTGGGATGGGAGCACCTTCAGGGCTCCCAAGTGACTATTTGCTCTTGCTCCAAATGTTTGAACTGTTTTGTTTTTTTTCTTTTCTGAGATCTCTGTCCAGTAGACCTCATATGCTTTGCCTTTTCACATTTCTTTGTCAGTCAGCGGCCATTTGTTTTCTGCCTTTAGAATTCATCATCATTTCTGGGCTGCCAATGGGATTTTTTTCTTGTACTTTATACTCAACTTGAGAAATCTGAAGTCAGGTTAATTCAGCTCTGCCTGCTATTGGACCAAAATGGACCAGTCCCATTTTATAAGAAACTCCTAAATTCTTACAGTGGCCTCCAAGCCTCTCTCTAGTCTGGCTCTGGACACCTCAGTGAGTGTCTGCCTTGGTTTTCCTGCTCTCTTACTCACTCATGTCACACTGGCCTTCTTGCTTGTTCCTATTTCTGATACACTCCATACACTTTCCCAGATGTTCTTAGAGATCAGCCCTTGAATCCAGCCAGCTCTATTGCATGTCACCTCTCCAAAGGGGCCTGCTCAGACCATCCTATCAAAAGTAGTTTCTCTCTCCCCTCAGTCCTATTTCATCTTTCCTGATGGTTGTTACTTCCCGAGAGTACACTCTATATTTATTTATCTAAATATCACTCTATATCGGGCACATGGAACAGTCCTTGGCATTGGCAGGAAAGGGATAAACACCTGTTGAGTGAATGCATGAAACAGTAACGTCCATTACGAAAGCTGACATGTGGATATTAAATGTTTGTGTTAAGTCTCCTTTTGTCATCTATTTCAAGTGAGACAACAACAAACGTAAAAAATAAAATTACTACTGCAGGCAGAGTTTATTTCTTTATTCAAATAAATAGTACAGCTGTAGTTAATACAATAAGTTCAATAATCTTAAAATCTGAAAGGACCTATTGATAAATGATGGTGAAATGGCTTCTGTCATTGTTTCTGTCTCCACAGGACGCACAGCTTAATCATTAAACCCTAGGAGGTGAAGAGACCATTGCCCTCCTCCCTTCTGTCTGGTTTATTTTCTGTTCCATTTATTATTTATATAGTGCTATCACCATAGCAATCTATGCTTCCTTAGTAAAAAGCAAGCAGGAAAGGGAGGGGTTGAAAAAGTATGTCCTCTGGACTACTTATTTGAAAACATTCTGCTCAAGAGAAAGAACCTCAAACTGGCATGAGAACTAACATTTTAAGTGACCACAGACTGTCACTTGACCTGTCAGAGCCTCAGTTGCTCATTTGTAAAATGACAAATTTGAAGATGAGTGACATTTAAGGTCTTCTTTAGTTCTAACTCTGCAATTTAATAACTCTAACCATGGCTAGTTTTAAACACATTTCTGCAACATTTTTCCATATCCATTTTCTATCATAGCAGTCACTGGTAATGAAAAGACATTCTTTAATCAATGATAAACATGAATACCGTGTAAATATAAAACATATATAAGGAAACAGTACAGTTCCTATCCAATGCTCTCGGCCTTAGCTATGTAACATGTAAGATAAAAACGGAAAGGCAGTAGTTATCAGCATGGAAACTAGAGCCACACTGGCTAGGTTAAAATCCAGGTTCAACCACTCTGGATGAATGACTTTGAGCAAGTCATTTAACTTCTCGGTGCCTCCATTGCCTTATCTGTGAAATGGGGTACTTTATAGGTTCTATGAGAATGAAATTAATGTTATTCGAAGTGAAGTCCTGAGAATACTGCCTAGCATCTAGAAAGCATTACTTAAGTATTTTCTACTGTAATTATCTATTTTTAAAATTTTATTTTTATTATTTTTTAATAAAGTTATTTATTTATTTTTGGCTGTGTGGCTGCGTGTGGGCTTTCTCTAGTTGCGGCGAGCGGGGACTACTCTTTGTTACGGTGCGCAGGCTTCTCACTACGGTGGCTTCTCTTGTTGCAGAGCACAGGCTCTAGGCGCACGGGCTTCAGTAGTTGTGGCATGCGGGCTTCAGTAGTTGTGGCTCGCGGGCTCTGGAGCACAGGCTCAGTAGTTGTGGTGCACGGGCTTAGTTGCTCCGTGGCATGTGGGATCTTCCCGGACCAGGGCTTGAACCTGTGTCTCCTGCATTGGCAGGAGATTCTTAACCACTGTGCCACTAGGAAAGCCCTTTATTTTATTTTTGGCTGCTTTGGGTCTTTGTTGCTGCATGTGGGCTTTCTCTAGGTGCGGCGAGCGGGGGCTACTCTTTGTTGTGGTGTGCAGGCTTCTCATTGCAGTGGCTTGTTGCAGAGTAGGGGCTCTAGGTACGTAGGCTTCAGTAGTTGTGGCACAAGGGCTCAGTAGTTGTGGCTCGCAGGCTCTAGAGCGCAGGCTGAGTAGCTGTGGCGCATGGGCTTAGTTGCTCCACGGCATACGGGATCTTCCCGGAGCAGGGCTTGAACCCATGTCTCCTGCATTGGCAGGCGGATTCTTAACCACTGCACCACCAGCTAAGTCCTTAAAGGGTTAATATGTGAATTAAATGTGAAAACACGTTAAAATAACACAATATCTAGCAGAAAGAAATTCATTTATCCAACAAATATCTATTGAGGGCTTCCTCTGTGCTGGTCAGTGGTCAAGACACTGGGTACACAGTATTGAATGAAAGTCTCTGCTCTCCTGGGGTTTGCGTGCTACTGGAGAGAGACAGAAAATGTACAAATAAACAATTAAATGTAATGTTTAAGGTAGTGAAAATTGCTAATAAAAATAATTTTGGAAGAGAATGTTGCCATCTATTTTATTTAAGATGGCCAAGAAAGCCTTGTCTGACTAGATTCATTTTTTTCCCAATGTAGTTCATCTGATAAACAGAACTTCATAAGTAGAGTGTCAATGTCATTATCATCATATTTCATTAAAATTTATTATGTTAAGAAGTAAGAGTTTGCTTTTGGTATGTCATTCCATTATGCTGATTAAAAATTAGAGTAGTGAAATGTATTTTTGATAGTTCACTAATGCAGTTAGAAAACATGCTCTTATTTTAATCATTTTCAGCAAAAAACATTAACATAAAGTCATCCAATGAAGAGTAATTAAAAATTACTCCTATACTTACTGTATGATATACAACGTACTAATTATCAGTGTTCATAATAATAATGATAACTTTAAAATGCATATTTAAAGTGTGAAAAATACAAAAATGACATAGGACATTGATTGGGAATTGAGGATTACAGAGATGTGCAAAGTCACGCGAGCAACACAGTAGCATGCAAACCTAGGCCCTTGATTCTAAATTCAGAATTCTTAATAATAAACTTAATTGGCCAGGCTCTGCGGTTGCTTAATTCTGAAATACATATTACTAGCCTTTTCTTCTGTTCACTTTCATTCCTGAGGGCCAGGTTGCGCAAGATAATTTCATTTGCTGCATTAGTGGACTTTCATTACCTTTGCCTTCAGATGAGGAAAAGGTAGAATTCCTTCTTTTTTTGTATTCAGTATTTTGCATTCTTTTCTGTTGAATCATTTATAATTCAACAGTTTTTTCTACTATAGAGCTTCTCATTCCATGATAAACAGTTTACCCAATATACCAGGTTAACTCCAATGAGTAGTTTATCAGGATAATGTGAAACTCAGCAATTCTAGAACAGTATGTTCTCCTTAAGCACTGAGAGCTACTTACCCTATGGTATAGACTGGAAAACATAAAGAGCTGCAAATGTGAACTGCTGAAATGATGAATATTCGTGCTATGCAAAGATGCTGATTTTTGTAGAAACACAACGTCTGGAGTAGCTGCTTGTGATCAGGCTGCTCTGTGTATCAGTGACAAGAGATTCACACTTAGGAGAAATAAACAAAAGTAAGAGGTAGTGATTTAAAATTTCTATTCAAATATTTTACCTACTGAATTGATGAAAAATTTTTAAATATCACATTTTCAATTCCTGAGACTGACTGTAGAGGAAGGCATTATTTTAGAAGCATTTAAAAATACAGTCCCATTAAGTCATTTTCCTAAAAAGAGTAATAGATGACACTTTGTTGATTTATTATCTTTTCCAGTATAATTTTCTTGGTCTAGAGAAAAGAAGAGAAAAAAGGGGAAAAAATCCTAGTGCCTTACTCTCCTAAATATAGTAAAAATAGAAAAGAGGATATAAATACTAATCCACTCAATAATGTTGTACTTTATGCTTTCCCAAAAAGTGTTTATACACATCATCTCATTTGAAGTTCACGATTACATGTAAAGCACTAAGAAGAGAGCCCGGCACAGAGCTAGCAGTTAGCAATGCTGTTTGTTGTTACCCTCAGCAGGTCCGCTAGCTCAATATATCTGAGCAATACTCCTCACTCGCTCACTCATGTCTTCAAGCTCTTTCTGCTTTCTCACCTGACTCAGTGAATGGCATCACCTAGATCCTCTAGTCTGAAACCTGGGAGACATCAGTGACCCTGTCTAACCCTTCACCTTAACAACCATCCTCTCCTCTAAGGTCTCCATGGAATTACATTGACTTGGGTGCTCATGATTTCTTTCGTCAGAACTTGGAATTACCTCTCTCTTGATGTAAAAGAGTCTCCATCCCCGACCCCCTTAAAATTCAATTGCTACACAGCTGGGGGAAGTGATCCAGTTATGTTGGCTGCCTAATGAACCTTAAATATTCCCCCAGTGATTTTAGCCTAAGACTCAAACTCTTTCAGCCTCAGCATCTTCCTTGTCACTTCTCCCCAGTCCAACCACATCCTCCTGCTATTTATCCCCTCCATGCCAAATCACATGTAGTTCTCAGAATACACTCAAGCCTTCCCTCCCTTGCACAGCCTACATCATCTGAGAAGAACACTCTTTCTTCTTTCTTAGCTTGGGAACCCTCTCTTTATCTTTTAAGACTTGGGCCAAGCATAATTCTCTGGGATGATTACCCTGATGAGCTCCACTGGATAGCTGCTCCTCGGATCTTCTGTAACCATCTTGCCCGGTTTACTTCCACCACGGCCTTCATCCATCTTCATCATGTTAAATTTAACAAATGAACATTTAAATGCTGAATTTCAAAGATAAAAGACACAAGCCATGCTCTTTATTTGCCTACCGTTCAATGGAGGGGAAAACTAAACAGTTACCATACTGTTACATCAAATGTAGGCCTTTTTAATGAAGATTCAACGCTGTTCTCCCATCCTGCCCAACTTCCCCACACTGCCTTTTTTATCCCAATGCTTTCTTTCAAAAATTTATTTTCTTTTTTCCTTTGAGGCCTGCCAAATGCATTATGAAGTCATCCCCACTTTTAACAGGATGACCCAGGCTCCACATAGGGAGTTAAATCAATGGCTGTTTGCCTTCTCAACCTAGCCTGCTGTGGAGCTGGCTTATGGCTCTAATCTTGGGAGGTATCCTGACTCCTTTTGTCTCATTTTTAGTTTTCATGTGCGCCTATGCATCACTGTTTCTTATCGGGACCCAAACTAGGGACTGGACCTTCTTTGTTTTTTCTTTCTTCCTTCTTCCCACCCTTACTTCTTTCTTCCTTTCCTCCCATCTATCAGTAAATACTGAGTACATATGCACCGTACATGCTATTAGTTGCTCTGGTGGAGTGATGAACAAGACATATATTGTTCTGGTTTTCATGGGGCTTTAAGATCTACCAAGAGAAGAAATCAGAGTTGTGGTTACCAGAGGCAGGGTGTGAGAGAAGGGAAATTAGATGAAGGCAGTCAAAATGAACAAATTTCCAATTATTAAGATAAATAAGTACTAGCGATACAACGTACGATATGATAAATATAAGTGACATTGCTGTATGTTATATATGAAAGTTGTTAAGAGAATAAATCCTAAGAGTTCTCATCACAAGGAAAAATTTTTTTCTATGTATTTAATTTTGTGTCTCTATGAGATGATGGATGTTCACTAAACTTATTGTGATAATCATTTCATGATGTATGTTAAGTCAAATCATTATGCTGCACACCTTAAACATATACAGTGTTATATGTCAGTTACATCTCAATAAAACTGGGAGAGAAAAAACGAATCTACCAAAGGACAAATATGAAATTAAAAATATCTATTTATTTAAATTATTTAATTATAATACTGGCAAAAGGAAAAAAAGGAAGAAACGATTCTTGCTAATGAGGTTCTTAGGAATTTAAAACTTGTAGGCAGCGTTTGGATGAGAAGTGGCTTATGGTCTTTTCTCTAAGAGCGCTGCTGCCCTCAGGTGCATCCTGGTAAAGGGAAGTTTTCTCATCTTTACTACCCCCAAAATGCTTTACTCAACTTGTAGTGTTGGGGAAAAAAAAGGCAATTTGATTAACTGATATTCAGGTATTGAAATCCTACCAAACCACCCCTGCACACACGTGAATAAATGCAAAAGTGGCTTCAAGAGTCTGTACTTTTCATAGATTAATCCTCTATTTAAGCTGCAGAGTTGAGTTAATACCATTAACATCTGATATGCTCTCTCAGTTACAAACAGACATCATCAACCTTCTAAGGAGGGGCCTCACCTTAGCTCCAGTAACTAGTTTAAACGTGGCCACATCTTAGTCGATATAGTTTAATGTATTGTATGCATACTTTTGCACATGAGAATCATGTAAATTGTTTGGTAATTTCTTGAGAGAGCTAGCAAAAACATTGGGGTTAGGAGGAGAAGCTCTGCAGTCATCCTGACCCTGTCACTTGCTAGATTTAAAATCTTGAACAAGTAACTGAATTCTGTGCTACAATCTCTTCATGTATACAGTGAGCTAAAATTAATAGTATAGGTTTGTTGTAAGGATTAAATATGTAGATACACTCAAAGCACTTGGCATATTACCTGGTAGATAAAATGTGTTTGATAACTGCTCAGGGAACATTCTTATAGACTCATTTTAACCCAAGGTGAGAATTAAATCATTCATTTTGTTTGTGCATTGAAAAGGAGAAGCAGAGTAACAAATTTGATACTAATATCCTAAAATGAACTTCTAACACAGTGTTGTAGACAAAATAATGTCCCCCCCACCAAAAAAAAAAAAAAAAAAGGATGCCCAGGCCTTAATTCCCAGAACTGTTAATATAATATATTACCTTCCATGGCAAAAAGAACTTTGCAGATGTGATTAAGAACCTTGAAATGGGAAGATTACTCTGGATTATAAAGGGGGACCCATTGTAATCACAAGGGTCACTATAAGAATGACCAGAGTGAAGAGAAGGAGATGTGGTGATAGAAGAAGCTGAAGTTGGAGAGAAGTGCTTGCTTGGAAGGAGACCATGAGCCAAGAAATACAGGCAGCCTTTAGCAGTTGGAAAAGGGTAGGAAAGGGATTCTCTCCTAGAGACTTCAGAGGGAACCAGCCCTGCTGACATCGTGCAAATGATTTTGGACTTCTGACCTCTGGAACTGTAAGATAATACGTTGGTGTTGCTTTATGCCACTGAATTTGTGGTAATTTGTTAGAGCAGCCATAGATAACTAATATACACAGCTGGGACGGAATTTTTTTTTTTTCTTTATCAGGCCAAGCAAATTTTTAAAATGGAAAATGGAAAAATTATAATTCAGCATACAAATATGTGTTGCAAACACTTTTTTTTAAATGTAGGGTTAATTTTTGTCTTCATCGCATGAGCAGTGTAGAAAATTTTCTGCTTTAACTCTCTGGTTATAGGTAAACATACTATACCCTCTTCCTTGCTTATCTTTCAACTCAGCATAATTACAACTGATAAGAATTGGATATTCTGCTAAGAATTCCAAATTTGAAATTAGACATTCTTGAATGGAAGGATGGGTCAGTTAAAAAAAATATATATATATATATATATATGTATATATATATAGACATACACATATATTATATATAATATATATCTCCTTGGGTCAGTGAAGAAAAAATATGTATTTCTTTGAATAAAGAGTAAAAATAATTACACCGTGCTAGCATTATTACACCGTGCTAATATTATTGAGTGCAATTTTTCTTTAAAAAAAATAGCTAAAACTTCTTTCTGTTTTCAAAGTCCTGTTTCTTAAATTTGATTTTGCCTCTCTCTGCTGATTTAATACTTATTATATGCCAGGCACAGTACTTTCAAAAGAGATAATTTCTGGGCACGATTATTTGTGTTATAAAATGAATCAATACACCGTTTCTTGAACCAGAACCCCCACAGGGCATTTCTAAATGTTTCGATTTTATTAATGTGTGATTTATATACACAGCTTTTCTTGAGCACCGTCACTGCAAAAAGTGAGGAGCATCTGTGTATATAGTGTCTGTAACTGGGCATGTTTCCATACATCAACCGTAGTGCATGCATGGCATTTAAAAACATACCATTTAAAAAGTAAAGCAATTCCCTAGGTTAATTTTGTTTCAAAAGGCTAAAACTGCTGTGTTGAGGCACCAAATACTTACTCATAATTATTACTACTTCTATCTCATGCACCTTGCTTTATACTCATAGAAGTTGAAAGTGATGTTTCCAGACCTTAATAAAAGAAGAAGAAAAAGAAAAGACATGGGAGAGAGCAACTTTAATCAGTTAGTAAAATGAGTTTTACCTTTATTTAAAATTCCATTTGTCTAAAAAGAAAATAAACAGGTAATCCTCTTTCAAAGAGGCTGCATAATGGTTCTGACATATTGCAATATGATAACAAAGATTTAGAGATGAACTTAACTATTCACCTGATTTTTAAAAACGTATTATGTCATAGCTTCAGGAGCCAAATCAGAATGAGACACGTTGATTTTTAAGAATGTGTATATGTGTATTTGTAAATTTTTTATCTTTTTTCTATTCTTTAATATTCCCTATGCACACAGCATACTTATTTGGCCTATGGTAATATCTGCAGACAAACTGCACAACTTCTGCTGGTTTCCAACAGCAGGGACTTGTCAGTGCTGGATAAAGGTTGCATGGCACATGCCAGCTCAAACATGGACATTTCCTCTTTCTGTTTTCCTGCTCCCAAAGGCCAGCCAATCCAGGTTGAAAGCCCTCAAACCTGGCACATGTGATTCAGAATCTCAATACAAATGATTATGCTTTCATTCCAATGCCTCTGCAGGTGATAGAAAGTAAGCTGCCTTCTTTCCAGGAGAGGACTGCAGTCAATATGTTCACAAGTGCTTTTCTTTTAGAAAGAAAGGTATTTATCACTGCAGGACAGTGTTTAGAAAAACTGGTAGTCAGCTACTTTTAAAAGCAGTGCTTATTAAGTTTTAAACCATGGCCAGAGAGAAAAGAAAAATATGGAATCCGGGTATGGCTCCCTTTGTGGATTCCATATACAGTACATCTAATAAAATTAGAGGTTCTTCCACTTTCAACTTATCTCTCAAATATTTCTGATAGAAAAAAATACCAATTTTAAGGGGAAAATCTGCAAGGCATGGATAGTTGTCTTTTTATACACTTAACAATACAAAACTACCAGTTTTAAGGGGAAAATCTGCAAGGCATGGATAGTTATCTTCTTTTTATACATTTAACAATATTATCATTGGTTAGTATTTGTGAAACAGGCAAAGAGGATTTGTGTGTGTATGAGTTTTCTTTGGCTACCTAATAAATTACCACACACTTAACAGCTTAATATAGCATTCATTTATTATCTCACAGTTCTGTAGATTAAGTCCAGCACAGTGTGACTGGATTCTCTGCTTAGGGCTAAAATCACAAGGCTAAAATCAGTGTGTCATTTGGGCTGAGTATTCATCTGAAAGCCCTGGGGAAAAATTCTCTTCCAAGCTCATTCAGGTTGTTGGCAGAATATAGTTCCTTGCAGTTGCATGGCTGAGGTTCCCATTTTCTTTCTGGCTATTGGCTGGAGATCACTTTCAGCAGCTAGAGGACACGCTCAAATCATTTCCACATGGCCCCATCCATCTTCAAGTCAGCAATGGCATATCAAATCCTTCTTATATGTCAAATCTCTGACTTCCCCTTCTGCTACCAGCTGGAGAAAAACTTCTCTTAAAGGGCTCATGTAATTAGTTAGGCCCATCTAGGTAATCTTCCTATCTTAAAGTCAACTGATTAGTAACCTTAATTACATCTGCAAAAACCGTATTGCCAGGTAACATAACATAATCATAGGAATACCACCAGGGGGTAGCAATTATGAGGGCCATCGTAGAATTCTGCCTACCACAATGTGTGTCTATTTACCCTTCCTGGTTATTACCACATTTCATTGTCTTTGAACTATTTCAGAACTCTGTAAATTCTAGAACACTGATAACAGCGCACGTGATTCTTATCCGTAGAAATACAAGTGAAATGTGCCTGGTAGAATGCAACTGATTGTTGCCCTATGGATAGGCTACTTTTGCATCTATTTGTAACTTCATTTTAGCATTCCCTATTGCTGAACATATGGTTCTTTAAACTCTCCTTTGACTTAGTTGTAACATCTTCCTGGTTCCCTCATTAAATATTGAATTAAATAACATATTTGACTTGTGTTCATTTTATATTTATATGAGTTATACTTTTACTTAAAAAAATGGTCCTTTAAGAATGTTTGTTGTATTAGTTCACAAGTGGTTCATTAATACACAGACACATTCTTAGATAAGGCCATAAGAAGCTTGATCTTTAGAAAATTGAAAAGTGTCCTAGAAATGAAGGGTATGGTTGAGTGGAAAAGGCATTACTATTTCAAGTGAAGTTTTCTGCTGATACCTTAGAGAAGTTATAAAAAAAATTGTCTCAATTTCAAGAACTTCCTATGTACTTTTTTTATAAGGGGAGAATATAGAGTACATATATTTAGTAACAGAAACACAAGAATGAGCTCCTTGAGCATTCCCTAAATGAATGAAAGCCACAAACAAACAAACAAAAACTGAACTCATAGATACAGTGAACAGACTGGTGGTTATCAGAGGTAGGGTGTGAGGGGGTAGGCAGAATTGGTGAAGGTAGTCAAAAAGTATAAACTTGCAGTTATAAAATAAGTCCTGGGGATATAATGTACAGCATGGTGACTATAGTTAATAATACTTTATTTTATATTTGAAAGTTGCTAAGAGAATAAACCTAAAAGTTCTCATCACAAGAAAAGGATTGTAACTGTGTGTGGTGATGGATGTTAGTTAAACTTACTGTGGTGATCATTTCACAATATATACAAATATTGAATCGTTATGTTGTACACCTGAAACTAATGTTATATGTCAATTATATCTCAATTTAAAAAAAGAAATTTTACAAATAATGGGTCCATCAATTAACTTGACTGGCATATTTTTATGTATCCCTAAAAGATATTCCTAAAAGACCTATTGCACAATTGATTATACTTACCAAGGATGATAGGCCCAGCATTCTGAACTTAATAAGTTTTACACAAACATTTTGCTCCATTAGTTTTCGACTGTCAGATTACAATGAACTACAATGATAAAACATAGAAAAGATTTTATGTTTGAATGCTAATCAGTACCCAAAACCAGTATTTCAGTTTGCTAAAAATTATCTCTAACTAGGTAGATAATATTCTTAGAAATTCTCTTTGTACATAAGAGTTCTGCTTTAACTGTGGAAGGACAAGAAAGAAAGATAGTTAAATTTGCTTCACCTTGTTTCTAACTTTATATTCTACTAGTAGATGCAGGCAGTAATATACCAGATGTTTTCTGGAAAGTATGTTTTAAAAAAAACAAATGTCTTAAATTAGAGTAAATGAAAAGTAACTTATTCAGCAAGAGGATCTTAGTTAAAAGCCTTGTAAACTTTAGAAAGAAAGCATAAGGCTATCCTTGGCCTTCCTTCTTACTGAGAAAAAAATAATTCTCATAGGAAGCATCCTTTCATGACTCATTTACAGTTTTGCATCCATGAGAAAGAAGGAGGAGGCTGACGCTGAAATCAGCACTATATGGGTAAAATAAACTTATACTATAGACTTGTGGGAGATTACCTTCCGCATGATGAATTAGTCATTTCTAGAATCAGTGAATAGCAAGTTCACCTTTAACCCCTCTCACCATGCTGTTTTTTTCATCAAGGCATTGGACCGAGTAAACTCAGGCTGTTGTGTTAAAATCATGAAGTAGAAAGTACTACTTTTAGACTTTACAAGTGGAATACTTCTATTTAAGTAAATTTTATAAATTGTGCTTGTCTTATTGCACTACTATGTAGAACAAACCCTTGAGATAGCCTCACTTTTAAAAGTGACCTAGTATGATGCAGAAAATATTTATAAATAAGTTCAAGGAACAAATAAAATGAATGAGCACATTCTAAAAAATCAATGGCAAATGGCGGGGATTTATTTTTTCCAAATATGATCTAAAGCTGTGGTCAGATAGACTTGACATAGGAATATTACACCTTTCCAGGATCATTTTCCAGTGCCTTTGAGCAGTGTTCTCTCACAGGCACACTGAGTTGCACTTTGAATTTCTTGCTTTGATGCATTCCTGATTTTATTGGTGCTAAAAGGCAAAGTTTGGATTTTATTTATTTTAAATGCATTAGAGAAATATTTGCAGAATGACTGGATTTATAATAAAGGCTTCTAACCAACAGATCAGTTAATAAACCAAGAAAACTACACCCGTATGGATCCACTTAGAAAACTGATAGAGTTGCTTAGTTGATGATTCTTAAACATGAAATATTTTTTGAAACTTTTAAAGAGCTTTAGTGGTTTTTCACACAAGGACAATCATGTTTAAAATACAGACCGCTGTTCTGTTAGATTTCAACAAACACAACCTTAGAAACTTTTAAAAATATACATCACCAGATGAAAGCCAAAAGATATAGGCTGGATTTTTACAGGGCCAAAATAAGGAATTTCAAGGAGAAGAATTTGGTGTATACACATGTGGCCTACATCATGACAAGCAATTGTGAGGCCAGGTGTTTTAACTAGATCGTTAGTAGTTCTCAGCTTACTTAGAGAATCCCGCCTTTGGCCAGTCCAGACTTCACATAAAGTCTCAAGTCCTCCCGGGCGCCCAAAGCACAATTCAAGTTTGGCTTTCTCCGTGAAGTCTTTCTGACTAATTAAAATTATGATTTCTTCTCGCCAATAAGCAGTCAGCATCATAATCTTGTAAGCTGTGTTCTATTCGTTGCAAGGTGTGTGGACGTGTGTGTGTGCACTCACATGCAAGTGTGTTTCTGTGTACATACAAACCTTGTCTCCCATGCTGGAGTTTGCACTTCTCCACTCAGGAAGCATGGCCTCCTGCCTTTTTCCCACGGTGCCTACCGCAGAACATGTTATTAAGCATGAAATGGTTCCACTGTGAAGCTCCACGTTGCTGCGGCCAAAGGGGTTTTTAACGGGGTACACAGGAAGTATCCTAGAGTCCGTGATTTTGCCGAGTGGGAGGTTCATTTTCAACTTGGACCTAAGCCGGAATTTATTCTTCCAGCCAGAAGCAGTAGAATATACACCCCGTCCTTGCAACGGCTTCGGCGCTGGCAGAACACAGAGGCAGCAGCAAAGAGCACTCAGAGAAGACAGAAAGTTGCCGGGCTGCTCAAATAGAGACAGAAGCCAGTCCCTGTATAATAAATACTAGCAGGGCTTCCCTGGTGGTGCAGTGGTTGAGAATCTGCCTGCTAATGCAGGGGACACGGGTTCGAGCCCTGGTCTGGGAGGATCCCACATGCCGTGGAGCAACTAGGCCCGTGAGCCACAACTACTGAGCCTGCGCGTCCAGAGCCTGTGCTCCGCAACAAGAGAGGCCGCCGTTGTGAGAGGCCCGCGCACCACGATGAAGAGTGGCCCCTGCTTGCCACAACTAGAGAAATCCCTCGCACAGAAACGAAGACGCAACACAGCAAAAATAAAAAAATAAATTAATTAAATTAACTGACCAAGGTCATGCAACAAATAAGTCACAAATCCTTCCCAAACTTAAAAAAAATAAAATAAAATAAAATAAATAAATACTAGCAGTAGCCAGTTAGCTGACAGCAAGGAGCGAACCTGCTTTCATAATGAACTATATATAGTTTAGGAAGACTCTATACTAAAATCTGAAAAGCAATCAAAGATAGAAACAAAGAGTTTTCTGCTATAAAGGATAAGGAATTTGATACAAAGAAGTGATTATATCAGTATAGCAGAGCCAGGAGTGTAAAGAAGATATGGATGACAAATTGACAACAGTTGAAGAAAACTCCTCTCTGTGGGACCTGAATAGAGACACTTCACTAGTTTTACTGAGCTAATAACACAGAGCTGGAAAAGAATTTCCAAACTCTACTCAATTTTATTGCTAGTTTGTTACATATACTTATCCTTAAGTGTAAGTAAACTCTAATGCCACTTTTATAATACTTTTCTTCATACAGTCTTGAGATAAAGACACCCTCTAGGTATCATTAATGATAGAATCTGAACCCAGTAACTTGCAGGCATATTTCTGGCCCCTATGTTGGACATACCAGGGCAGCATTCTTTATTGAAAAGTTATTCTTACCAGGATACAATGTACTATCACCTGGCTAGGCAAATGTGTCTGTTCACTAAGAACCTGTTGGTTTAACCCCAAATATCATGAATATCAGAATTTCTTCCTTCGAGTTCATCTCTAAAATAAAGTAGGATAAAGCTACCCAATAATCTGTACACAGTGAAAAGAAAAAAAGCAAGATGAGATTGGATGTTTGATAACCTTGAAAGAGAAAACAGTTGGCTGTTAGTAAGCCTTAGAAGTGACATTTACCTTGGTCAGTTTACCTGGTCTCAGAGTTTGACATCCCAGCCAAAATAATCTTGTCAGTCACCCAGAGTGTGTGAATGTCAAGGAGGCTGACATGCATTTTCCAAACTCATAAGAGGCTGAAAAATGCCAACTTTGTTAATATAGTACGTTAGAACTCTTGAGCTTGAGTGATAAAGCTCCCAGTGTCAAGCTGGCTTGAGCACAAAGGGAATTTATCAGTTTAAACAACCAGAAAAGTGTGGAGGTTTGAGGTTTGGTTGGCTTGATGCTGAGGCTCAAACAATATCATAGTTACCTGGTTCCCTGTCTTGGATTGATTTCCCTCCACATGTTGGATTCATTTGCAGACATGATCACTATTCTTTATTAAAAACTTACCACTGCAGCTCCAGACTTCACATCCAGTGTAGAAAGGAGAGTCTCTCTTCCCCAACTACCCTGGATCTTATTGTCATGGCCCCCACAGAGTCACATACCCATCCATGAACCAGTCACCAGACCAGGAAGATGGGATGTACTGATTCATGTTAGCTGGTCCTGTGACTGAAGATGAGGTCAACCCCACCTTGATTGTGTGGCTTAAGGGGAAGGATTCATTATTTTTCAAAGGAAATGCTATGTATTATTGTTAGAAAGTAAGACAGATGCTGGGCAAAAAAGGGCAATTCCATTATACAATGAAAAATACAACTGAACTAAATATTCACCTCAGCCTGACCAGCATATTTTCCCCCTTAGCAAGCTAAAAATGGAGATAGAAATATCAGACATTTTTGGGGGAGGAGACAGGGAATTAGATCTAAGAACGTTTGTTATATAATTCAAATATTTCCTGGCAGCAGCCTGTTGTATTCAGCTTCACACTGATTGTACATCTATGAAGTGATCTGGGCATTGGTTGCTGGGGGCCTCACTGCAGACCTATGTATTGTCTTCCACATTTGTCGTATAATGAAAATTCTAGCTGGTTAAGCAAACTCAGTTTTAAATTTGAGTCAACCAGTTTCCAACAGAAATTGATTTTAGAACTCTAATAGAGAACCCTAATGTCTGTCTGTTAGACTTCACTGGACTCTACAGATGGGCCCATTGCCTCCACCCTGGCACTCACTTATTGTTATTTCTCTTCCTTTTTCTTGAAAATAATAGTAGTCCGTTTACTTAGGTGTGTAACCTTAGGCAAATCATTTGACGTCTCTAAATCTCAGATTTATCAATTTCAAATGAGACTACGTAAATTCCATCCATCCTTTCCGTATTCTCCATGACCACTTTCTCAGTAAAGGAGGTCATTAAATTGTCTCTCTTATTTTACATGTTGTATGTGTTCGTGTTGTACTTTTGTTGTTACATGTCTGGTCAAATAAACTCCAAATCTCAGTGGCTTGGAAAAATGGAGGTTTATTTCTCACTTGTGATACATGTCAGCTGGGGCTCTGCTCCACATTATTTTCATTCAAGAACAAGGCTGGAAGAACAGTTTCTATCCAGCAAATGTCAGTTTGATGGCAGAGGGAAGGATACTGGTAGAACACATGGCCTTGTGTAGATCACTTCCACTTGTGTTCCATTGGCCAAAGCAAGTCACATGACCAAGGCAAGTATCAGTCTGGTAGAAAGTGAGTTGGTCCCACCGAGAAGGGCAAGCACAAGGCAAAGGCCTGGAATATATAATCCTCTTACAGGGAAGGGTAGGGAGGAGTTGGAAAAAACAATACAATCTACCACAGTACTCACTGCCCAAGTACGTCAAAAACTTATATTACCTTATGTTGCCTATTTCTTATGTGAAAGAATAAGACATTTAAAAAATACATTCTAGGGGCTTCCCTGGTGGCGCAGTGGTTGAGAGTCCGCCTGCTGATACAGGGGACATGCGTTCGTGCCCCGGTCTGGGAGGATCCCACATGCTGCAGAGCAGCTGGGCCCGTGAGCCATGGCTGCTGAGCCTGCGCGTCTGGAGCCTGTGCTTCACAATGGGAGAGGCCACAACGGTGAGAGGCCCGCGTACCGAAAAAAAAAAAAAAAATTCTAGCATCTCTTAGTGCTATATTATAGTAAACCCAATGGAATAGATAAGAATATGAGACCACTCTGAGAAAAAAGAATGTCAACTAGAACCAAATCTTTCCAGTGCAGGCTAGTGATCAGTTGTGGTTCTTTGCAATTCAGTACATTTGGGAGTGGTAATAAAACCCATAGGTAGAGAAAAGAGTAAGTATGAACTCTGGGTTTATGATTTACTCTTTACTCTGACGTCTCCCAATTACCTTTCAAATTCTGAACTTGGCTGGCACACATGATTATCCATCAACAAACTGAATTTCAGCTATTCACCAAGTAAGTGACTGCTACAAAATTTGAGTGGGTTTAGCACAAGTAAACATGACATGAAGTTGCAATATTGATAGGGCATTGAAATTCCTTTTCCTTTGACGGGTTGCTGTGATATCCCTGTCAGCCTAATGCAAGAGTTCTCAAAATGTGGTCCAGGAGCTGGCAGAATCAGTAGGACTGGGAATTTGCTAGAAATAGAAATTTAGGGGCCTACCTTTGACCTAATGAATCAGAAACTCTGGGACTAAGACCCAGCCAAGTCTTCCAGTTGATTCTGAAATGCACTGAAGTTTGGAAACCACTGGTCAGAGTCTGTTCTTAAGCCTCTGGGACTTCAAGCCTGACAAGGTAGGGGCTGGGTTTCTGAGTGGCTCAGGGCACATCGGCACCTTTTCCTTCCATCCAACAGAATCTAGTGCCGTTTATAACCCCCACCTGAAACAACGTATCCTATACAGCCTAGTGTTTGAAACCTTCAACTAGATCATTGACATGGATTAGTGTGAGAAATATTTCTATATCACCGCATATTTGCTTTAAAAATATGTTTTAGCTATTTGCCTCACTATGCCACTTTGACCAATGTTATGTGATCTTGAAATAAAAAACCTTGTCTTGTTTTAGGGTCTGCTTTGCCAGAAATATTTATGGCTTGCCCAGCTCTGCCAGGATAGGAGAGCTGCAGGGGTTTGGTTTATAGCAAGCTGACTTGTGTAGGTCAAGAAGGCCTGTGGAAAAATCTGAACTGTGCCTCTTTCCCAAACCAAATTCAGGCCCTGGTCCAAGAAGAGAGAAATAAACACTCAGGTAAAGAATTGTTCATTTCTTCTGGAATATTTAAAAGATCTTTCCTAAGAAGGCTTGATTTGGGATCAGAGAAATAGGATGAAAAAGATTTGTGGGAATTGCTGAGTTCAATATTGGGGATTGGATCATTGTATAATGCTTCCTTTCCAACCGGTTTGAAATCTTCAGATCATTTTGGGAGTAATGCTTCTTTAATAATCTATAGTTCTTTCCTTTAGCACAGATATCTACTGACTGAATCTACCATTGTTGTTCTTTTGATGAATGTTTCTTAATATAATTTGGGTATTTTTGTCGATTCTTAAGGGAAACATTTGTCTATTTTAAGCCATGTTATTTTTCCAAGTAAAAGGGTGACTTCTATAACTGAAAATTTCATGCTAAGTTTTATGCCTACTTCTTTGAAGCATTTTCAATTTATGAGTTTAGATGTTTGCCTGTGGTATTTGTTTAGCCACTGGAACATTATACACAATTTCTTTCTTTAGAAGAAGGTACTAACGGGGCAGGACGTAAAGATATGATGATACATCGATAGTTAACATGAAAGTAAAAAAGGATACCTTTTAAAATGTATATTTTATCATCTAATTTTTCCAGGCTATATCAGTCTGAGGGCATAGATAGACAGGATGTTACAATGAAAGAATACGGGGCAAAATAATGATAAAATCAAAAATGTATTTCCTAGAAGCTATCATAGCTGCTGCAGCATCTCTTGGCATTTCTTTCTGTCTCCCTCCGTTATCCCCTGTGCTCATCACGTAGCTCTCGGTTCACATGTCTAATGATGACATTCCCCTTTTGACACCACCCACATTATGACGTAGCCTTGATTTCATTTCCATTTCAATGGTATTTATGGTGAAATAAAGAGAAATACCTTCCACGATTAGATTAAGCTGTACAGATTTGTTCCTTCTCTTCCCACAGTAGCACATTCTTTTTTTTCCTATTTGATTTATGGATTTAGTCTCTGACAGCCTCCTTTTCCCAAAGAATCTGGCATAAGTTTCCTCAGGGCTTTTCTAGAAGACAATTTGTGTGACATATTAGTTTGCTTCTTTCTTCCCCTCTAATTCCCAATGTGTCCCAACCAAGTTCAAAAACAATTCTACCAAGTATGAATGTCTTTTAAAACTTCCATAGTGCCTGAGAGGAAAAGAGGTCACCACTTTTGCCTAAATGCTTTAAAAAATTGGGAACCCCGTGTATTCTGCCACTGCCATTCTCATGAGGATAATTATGACTTTCAAAAATATAATCCTAGCCAACCTTCTTTTTAAAAAATTAATTAATTAATTAATTTATGGCTGTGTTGGGTCTTCGTTTCTGTGCGAGGGCTTTCTCCAGTTGCGGAGAGCAGGGGCCACTCTTCATCGCGGTACGCGGGCCTCTCACTATCGCGGCCTCTCTTGTTGCGGAGCACAGGCTCCAGACGCGCAGGCTCTGTAGTTGTGGCTCACGGGCCTAGTTGCTCCGCAGCATGTGGGATCCTCCCAGACCAGGGCTTGAGCCTGTGTCCGCTGCATTGGCAGGCAAATTCTCAACCACTGCGCCACCAGGGAAGCCCCAGCCAACCTTCTTAAAGGTAGTTAGAGATGACCAAATTTGTAGTAAATCAAGGCCCTTCCACTGTGACTCTGAGAACATACAGAAATAAAGTTTTTTATTTAGAAAATATCTTTTCAATAGTTATCTAGGTCAGCCTTTCTGGGATCTGGAAAAGTTGAGTTAGCTTTGGGAATAAAAGAGTCCTAAGGCTGTGCCGTGGTGACCTCTTACTTGATTATTGGGGTCTATTATGGACTAAATGTGTGTGTTCCCCCAAAATTCATATGTTGAAATCCTAACTCCAAGGTGATAGTATCAGGAGGTGAGACCTAATTATTTAGGTCTTGAGGGTGGAACTCTCATGAATAAGACCACAGAGAGCTCTCTCCAGCCCTTGGCCATGTGTGGACACAGCAAGAAGTTGGTCATCTGCAACCAGAAAGTGAGCTTTCACCAGATAATGAATCAGCTGGTCCTTGACTTCAAGCCTCCAGAACTGTGAGAAATAAATGTTGTGTAAGCCATCCAGTCTATGGTATTTTTGTTATAGCAGCCCAAAGTGACTAAGACGGCACCCAGAAATGCTGTGCCAGGGAGGAACAAAGTGCAGAACTTAAATAAAAAGGTCAGGATCCAAGATATTTTATTGAATGGAGCACCGCAGTGGGGAAGGAGACAAAATATTGGTTGGAGGATGGGCTCAGTAGACATTAAAGAGTCCAGTGGATCGGAGGGAGGTTCAGAAGCAAATAGAGGGCCACAGGCTCACAGCCTGTCTGCGATACTGGTCTTCTTATGCACAAGATGGGGAGCACCATCTTTACAGTAAAGCTATTCCAGACCCACATAAGTAGCGTTTTGCTTTCTTTTCCATTATTTGGAGATTGGGAGCTTCCTTAGACTTTACTTTGGGTGTTAGGGTTCTATGTCCATTGAATTCAGCTTTGATCAACACGAATGGTCCCTTCATTCCTTTATTTTAATCTTTCTTTCACTTACTGGATGCTTCTCTCCGGGTTGTATTTGATTGCAAACTTCACCCCCAATCTCCACGTTTCCTACGCTTGGTGGTTGATTCTGGTAAATCTTACTAAGTGATTGTCTATCCTCAGCTAAAACACCCTTGATGAAGGAACATCACCAACTCCCAAAGTTGCTGATCTTTTCATTTTCAAATGGCTTTCATTGTTAGCAAGTTCTTTCTTCTATGGCCAGATCACAAAAACATTTACAATAGGGTTGTGCAAGCAAAATGCACTTCCTTTACTGGATCAATGACTGCACTAGTCTTTTCATACCTACCCACTCAACACACGAGCATACTGGGGAGTATGGACATCGAAAACTTACCAATGGACAAGATTTGTCTCTTTCAATTCAAAGCAGAACATTTATTCTTTCCAAATTTCAACTCCCTTTGATGGCTAGTTTCAGTAAGACATTTGTGCTGACTGTATTTCCTTAGGTAATTGCTCAGCCTTTCAGATTTTACCCCTGTCTTTGTTCCCCTAAGATGGTGACCAGGTATATGAGACCTGCTTGCTATATTTTCTTGTCATTGGGGAAGAAGCGTCCTCAGATCCACACGGTGACCTTCAGCTCATCTGTTCTCTCAGACCGTTGGGAAGTGCCACCCAGTCTGCCTCTTAGACGTGGGAATTCTGAGGGGTGAGTGGTTTCATGTACTATTTCAGGCAAATAAGAAAGCACTCAGCACTGTAGCCCGGGGGCCTCACAGGTTTACCCACAGAACAGAAGAGCCCACTCTCAATTTGATATCAAGTCTCTTCATCTACGGGCGCTCTCATCACATCTGTAGCCCTTCACTGGGGTATATGGAGACTCCTGGGGCCCCTAACACCAGACACCGCCTAGGGGAAACCAAAAACATGGCCTCAGCTTGATAGATAAACCCAACATCCACAAGTACCTCTGAGACATCTCTCCTTAGCAATGTCGGGCATGGCTCTGACTGAAGCCTGTCACTCTCCTTGGGGCTTCAAGGCTTCCATTGCTACAAGGGGAGAAAACTGTCCCTGTTGCTAACTTCCACCTTCATTCTCAGTCACTCCACTTAAACCTCAGCAACAAATTCAGAAGAGAAACAGAACCTGGTGTCTTACCCACTCACTCTATTTTGTCTCCCTTCTTCCCACAACCCCTGAGAATGAGATGTTTTTTCTCTGCCTAATATCAGCCCCCTACACCAGGTTAGCAAGCCTAGTGGCCACTCTTGTGCTGATAAATGTTTAACAACTGGCACTTTGGGGGAGGAAAACTGGTTTGTAGTGTTTGCAGATTTCTACAGGGTAAGCACTGCTAGCACAGCTGATTTCAGGCTACCAACATGACGCCTTTAAAGGAGTTGAGGGGAGATGAGTATAATTGTCCAGGACTGCCGTAGACTAGAAATCATTCTTCTTTTCTTTTCATTGTCAAGCATATTTAAAAAAATTTTTAATGGAGTATAGTTGATGTACAATGTTGTGTTAGTTTCAGGTGTACAGCAAAGTGAATCAGTTATACGTACACATATCTCCACTAAGCAGTAGATTTGCTGTAGTGTTGTCTGTGATCTGAACCCTCTAGGTTTCCTTAATTTATATACTAAAGAGATTAAAATTTCCTTTCCAATGTTTTATTCCAGTTTAACATCAACTACAGTGCATATTCAGTGAGGATCATATTTTGTTTTGTACATTTACCAAATTGCCTACCGTTTTATGAAACCATTTCATGGATATTTGGGCAGCCAATAAATCACACCCATGTCAGTCTGCTTTTGTCTCTCGTGGGGTCATGTTAACTGATAGTATAGGTAAAATTTCATTATGTCTTCTTTAGTAGTGCCTGACAATTTACATATTGATGTGCATATTAATTTATCATAAATTTTTCTCCTTTATATTTTTTCACTTTATTAACGTATAATTGACAAATAAACTTGTAATATATTTAAAGTGTACAACCTGATGATTTGCCATGTGTGTATGTTGAGGATTCCCCCCATGGAGTTAATTAACACATCCATCACCTCATATATTTATGACCCCCCTTTTTGGTGAGAACATTTAAGTTCTACCCACTTAGCAAATTTCAAGTATACTATAACACAATACAGCGCTATCAACAATAGTCACTGTGTTATACATTAGATCCTCAGACATTATTCGTCTTATAACTGAAAGTTTGTACCCTTTGACCAGCCTCTCCCTCTTTCTACCACCCTTAGCCTCTGGCAACTACGATTCTACTCTCTGTTTCCATGAGTTCAACTTTTTATTTTTTTTTTAGATTCCACAGGTAAGTGATACCATGCAGTATTTGTCTTTCTTTGTCTGGCTTATTTCATTTAGCATAATGTCCTCCAGGTTCATCCATATCATCGCAAATAATAGAATTAACTTCTTTTCAAGGCTGAATAATATTCCATGGTATGACTACATTTTCTTTAACCCCTTCTCCATTGATAGACATTTAGGTTGTTTTCATACCTTGATTACTGTGAATAATGTTGCAACAAACATGGAAGTACAGATATCTCTTTGAGATAACGGTTTCAAATCTTTGGCTATATAACCAGAAGTGGAATTACTGAATCATATGGTAGTTCTATTTTTAATTTCTTGAGGAACCTCCATGTTGTTTTCCATGGTGGCTGTACCAGTTTACATTCCCACCAAGAGTGCATAAGTGTTCCCTTTTCTCCACATCTTCACCACATTTGTTATCTCCTGTCTTTTCGATAATAACCATCATAACTGGTATGAGGTGTCTCCTTTATATTAAAACTGGGAGATTATATAGATTTTTGAAGTTATCTAGGTGGGTATCTATGAATTTTATTTTAGTGAAGTAAAGATGATTGTTTTAGGTTAGGATCCCTAAGAAGCAGACCCTGAGACAAGGATTTGAATGCAAGTAGCTTGTTTGGGAAGTAATTCCCAGGACACACTGGTAGGGGAATTCAGAAGTGAGACAAGAAAGGAGAAGAAATCGGTTGCATTAAAAAGCAGGTAACCATCTCACTGAAAGCAACTGAAGCACAGTCTCTCTGGAAGCTGCTGAGAGACAGCATAGAGCACTATCTCTCAACTCTTTCACCTGAGGTGAAAGGAAGATAGTGTAATTTATCAATTACAGGGACATTAACTCCTAAACACTTCTCACCTGTCTCACGTGTGCCTCAGGCCTGAACCTATGGCTAAAGAAAGACCCCAGGCAGGGAGGCACAGTGCTTGCAAAAAGAGGCTGCAGGCATTTTCAAGGAGAGGGAGTGCTGACGAGTGGGACGCTGAAAACGTCTGCTGCAGTCCGTCCTTTTCACCACCCAGATCCACTCATGCCCTGCTTGAAATTAAGCAGCTCTGCTACAGATTCTATAAAGGGGTGGCCAGACGCTTTTTCTTTCTCTTTCACCCTCTGCACATACACACACATACACACAAATACACACATACACACAATTTCTAAACCAAATCTCCCTTTTCCACCACCCTTTCTAGAGTCTCCTCACCCTCAGCCAGCTCTTCCATCGGCCTAAGTTTCCTGCCTGGTGAGTCACAGGCTACCTCTGGAGGGCTCTCAGCCCTAAATTGCCTTGATCTTGTCAGATTATTGTCTCCTGGGACCGAAAGTACCAAGAGGCTCCTCAATAAATTCCTTGAGTTCCAGTTGTATTCCTCTCTGCCCCCATCATGCAGTTAGCAACCCTCTCTTCTCATGATAATCAGTACAATAGAGTAACTCCTTTCTTTGCCTGCTGGTCTACTGGCATGAGACACCCAATGTTTCTAGGGAGCAGCCCAAGTTTTAGGTGTAATGAAACCCCAGTTGTGTCCCAGGGTGGAGGCTGTGCCCCAGCCACCCTCTGCTCCCCAGTTGTCTGCACCTTATGAGGTCGTTCCATCAGGCTAGCATCTTCCGGCCTGCCACGTCATCTATGAGACAGTGCTCTCTGTGACCAGAAAACTTCTCCAGTTAGAGATTAGCAATAAGAAGTCACTGGTGCGTACAACCTTGGGGTGTGGGAGGGGAACCGACGACATCTGCTGCATTGATATTACTGGAGGCTGTGATATTGTGATTTATAATAAGAAATATGTATTTGGATTTCATCCCTGTTTCGGGCACAAGGTTCCTAAAACTCTTGGAATTTCTTAAGTGATGAGATCTAGAAAGGTGTCTTTTGTCATGTTAATGGGTTGACTTTTGGACCTCAGCTAAGGATGGGGGCAGGTTGCCGGGAGAATCAACCACGTGATTAGAAGATTGGAACTTTCAGTCCCACCCTTGACTTCCAGAAAAGGGATTGGGGTTGGAGGTTGAATCGTTTAATGGATCACGTGTATGTAATGAAGCCTCCATTAAAAACCCCAAAGTAGAGGATTTGGAGAGCTTCCAGGTGGGTGAACACATGGAGATTTGGGAAGACTGGTGGCTCGGTGAGAGCCTGGGAGCTCTGAGACTTCTCCCCATGCCTTGCATTATGCATCTATCCACCTGGCTGTTCCTTTTATAACAAAGTGGTAATCTAGTAAGTAAAACGTTTCTCTGAGTTCTCTGAGCTACTCTAGCAAATGAGCTGAACCTGTGGAGGAGGTCATTGGAACCTCTGATCTACAGTGGGTTGGTCATAAGCACAGTGATGACCTGGGCTTTTGACTCGTTCTGATGTGGTGGTGAGGTGGGCTGTGGGACAGGGGACATGGGAGGGAGGGCAATCTTACAGGATTGAGCCATTAACCTTGGGATCTGATGCTATCACCGGGTAGTGTCAGAATTGAGTTGAACTGTAGGACACCCAGTTGGTGTCCAAGAATTGCTTGCTGGAGAGTGTGGGGAAACCCCACACACTGGAGGGGCAATAGATATAAGGCAGAGAACCACTGTGCTGTACTATGAACTGTACATCATGTCACATGATTTTATCTTGGTAGCTGGACTCTATTGCTTTTATCACTCAAAGGAGCCCTTCTTTTGTTTTAGCCTTTATTTTATGCTATCGTTTGGACACACAAAAATATTACGTAAGGTAAACCTGAGGACAGAGGAAAGGAAATAAATCAGATCAAATATGACCCATGTCAGGACCTCTTCAATGAGGACAGAGAAGGACAGCTGTAACTGGGAGCAGGACTTGAAGTCCTCGGTTACTGAGCAGAACGTGTGAGTTTTCCGCAATCTAGTGGTAACAGAGAATTGTCTGTTCCCATCCCACTTAGTTCTACTGCTTGGGTGCAAGAGGAAACTTATTTCAGCCTTCAGCCCAAATATATTGGTTAAATTATTACCATTTTAATTTAGAGGCAGCTGAGAAATTATATGCCAATTACTCCCAATGACCACTGGATTCAAAATGTCTTTTCATTCATTAATTATTGAGGATTGGGCTTTTGTAAGAGGAGGTGATGGTGACCCCTCTCTCTTTCTCTTTCTCATTTAACACCTCCTTCATAGAGATGTTGTGAGGATTTCTGCCTGTGTGGTAATGAAGCTCAGTAGCCTGCTTTGAATTTCTCAGTGGAAAAAGGTGTTATAAAATTTTAAAGCAAAAAATATACTTCTACTAATAAGGATGTTGATCTTGAAATGCAATATGAAAACCAGAGACTGGAAATTTAAAACTTGTAATGAAATGCTCTAAAGCTGGGATCTCTTCTGACCTTGGGAGTTCGGCAGGGGTGGGCCCAGAGAAGACTTGGATGGAAGATGCTGCAGGATGTGGTGGCGGTGATTCAGTAGGTGGCCTTCTTCCATCCCAAGGTGGTCCGGAGCCAACTCCCGGCCCTGAGTTATAGAGCACTGTGCTGTAGGGGAACCATCTATTGGATGATATGTAAGATTGAGGTTCTGACCACTTCTGCTCATTAAAAATTCCAGGGCATTTTTATAAGGTTAAGGATGTATCCTTGTGTTCCACAATCTGGTTCCAGTTGGGTTGCAATATTGGCTTCTTAGTAAGTTCTAGAAAAAAAAATATGCATGGAAATTTCAGGAGGATGATTAACATTTCTATGGGAGAATATTCAGATGGATTGATTCAAAATTGTATCCCAAACTCTTCTTTTAGGAAGTAGCAAAATAAAATACCTGAGTGACTTTCTTATTGGGGCATAAATGTATTTGTAGATGAGAGATAAATCCCCTTTCTTAATAAGTTCTTATAATAAGGGTTAATTTAAGGACCCTCACCAGGATTTATATATGGTGATGAAATGACTTGTATTTTGAGGGTTTTTTTCTGGGCTTTTCTTCAGTCCCTAGAATAATTGATATTTAGGATAGGAAATGGAATAAGTTCCATAATGCATGATAATAATTATTTTAATTTAGAATAATCTGAAAGCTTTTCCTGACTCCATTTAGCTATGTGTCACCCATAATTTTACATTATAATTACAAAAATCACAGCAAGACTGTACAATTTGTTCCTAATAGTAATGGACTAAGGTCCTTAGAAAATAAAAAAAAAAGAGAAAAAATAAAATCAACATAAAGATTAGGTCAAGGAGAGGAGAGTAATTATCAGAGAAAAGTTACACATTCCTAGATTTATCTAGAGTCACGCTTTTCTGGGATGGAAGAAGAATCACATTGCTTTCTTCCACAATCACTATTCTTACAGAGCTCAAAATGCCCCATTTCTAGATTTTGGTTAAAGGAAATCATTGAGCCTAAGGTCTGTAGGTAATTTGCAATTTCTGTGGAAATTTACCGTAGCTCTGTGGTTCCAGTAGGATGAAAAAAATGCCTCACAGTTTCAGGCAGAGAATAACTCAGATTAATTAACATGGTACTTCCCTCTCAGTACCTGAATGTGAGATACTGATTATATCAAGAAGCCCAGAGGATGCCTTCTTTTGTGAACCCCATATTAGTAGGAGAAATAATAGACTTGAGCATTTTCCTTTTTGTATTTGCATTTAAGTCTAAATTTAAGTCTATTATTTAAGAATAAATAATAGTTTGTAGACACTGATTACTTCTTTTCTACAGTTTCTACAGGTGATTGTTGTTTAAATGCTGCATTTTGACACTTTTGCTATATTCTTACAACATAGTTATTGTGTTCAAGGCACGCCACGCCAGAGTCATAAATGAGATTGCCCTATTGGAGCTAATGTTTTCGGGGAGGCAAGAATTTAAGAGGCAGTGTAACAGATAGCCCCAGATTCTGTAAGATCCAATACATCTACGAGTTAAAAGAACATTGTAAATGCAGGGAGTGTAGGATAAATGGTCAAGCTCCAGTGTTCTTTGGCTACCTTGACTTCAAGATGAAAAATACGCAATTGCTGGATCATGGCATCACCAGACCTGGAATCCAGACTGAATTGTGGAGTGTCTTAAGTGAGGCATCTGTGCTTGTTTCTATATTTATTCAATTAAGATGCTATTATCTGCTCCATCCATTTTGTGTATTTCATAGTGAACAATGTAAATCATCTTTGAAAGCAAAGAATAAAACTATATTTAAATACTTGTATTTCTTTTTAGGACAAACTGTTTCATAATAATTAAAAGAGTAAACTATTGTATTTTCTATTTTTTAGTTATACTTTTACTTTATATGATATATAACAATTATTTCAAAACAAATTAACCAAACACCAAAAGAATTTCAATGTCTGAACAGTACAGAGAAAACCAGTAAGGTAAGTTTTTTTAAGTGACATGCCTAAGCACACAAAAGATAGTAGCGATTCCCTTTCAAGTAGTGTCAGAGAAAATGCAAAATACACATTTTTCTTTTCTTTTTAAAAAATGTATTTATTTTATTTATTTTTGGCTGTGTTCGGTCTTTGTTGCTGTGCGCGGGCTTTCTCTAGTTGTGGCCAGTGGGGGCTACTCTTCATTGCGGAGCACGGACTCTAGGCGTGTGTGCTTCAGTAGTTGTGACACCCGGGTTTCAGTAGTTGTGGCTCGCAGGCTCTAGAGTACAGGCTCAGTAGTTGTGGCGCACGGGCTTAGTTGCTTCACGGTGTGTGGGATCTTCTTGGACCAGGGATCGAACCCATGTCCCCTGTGTTGGCAGGTGGATTCTTAACCACCACGCCACCAGGGAAGCCCACATTATTCTTTTTATATAGTAGATACATATGCAGTTGTAAGAAATAATTCGGAGAGATTTATGTACTCTTTACCCAGTTTCCCCTAATGGTAATATCTTGAAAAACTATAGGACAAATTCAGAAGCAGGATATTGGCATTGATATAGTTAAGATATAGAACAGATTCAGCACAAGGATCCCTCCAGCTGCCCTTCTGTAGCCACACATATGTTTTCCTCTCAACCCTCTCCCTGACCTCTGCCAACCACTCATCTGTTCTCTATTTTGATAATTTCTTTTTCATTTCAAGAATGTTATGTAAGAGTGATCATATAATATGTGATTTTGGGGGATTCATTTTTTTCACTCAGCATAATTCCCTGGGGATTTATCCAAGTTATTGTGTGTATCAATAATTTGTCTGTTTTCATTGCTGAGTAACATTCCACAAAATATACTAAACACCCCTTACTGGGAATGCTGTTTTACCTAGGGGCCCCTTGTTTTTGACTAAAGTACACAATGAAAGAATTGTACACAATGGAAGAATCATTACACAGAATGAGAGAGCTGCCTCTTGTTGCAATCTATTTTTTTAAATTCTGGGGGTTTAAGGGACTAGTATCTAGAATATAAAGGAACACTTGCAACAGTATGTCCATCAATGGAATATTATTCAGCCATCAAAAAGAGTACTGATACCTGCTACAAAATGGATTAACCTTGAAAACATGCTAAGTGAAAGAAGTCAGACACAGAAGGCCAAAGATTATATAATTTCATTTATATGAAATGTTTCAGGCAAATCCATAGAGATGGAAAGTAGATTAGCAGGTGTGGGGACTGTGGTGGGGAGTGGAGAATGAGGAGTGGCTACAAATGGGAATAGAGTTTCTTTTGGGGGTTCTGAAAATATTCTGGAATTAGATGGCATTGATGATTGCACAACTTTGTGAATGCACTAAAAAAATCTGAACTGTGCCCTTTAAAGAGGTAAAATTTATGATATGTGAATTATACTCCAATTAAAAATTAAAAAGTAGTGGGACTTCCCATCTTTGGAAATTTTCAAGCTATTAGAATTTTGATTAGGTGAGAGACAGATGGTGACCTCTAAATTTTCTTAGATTCAGATTATATTAGAGAATACGTTATGGCAATTAATAACAAGCCCTGGAATCAAGAATCAGGAGATTTGGGTTCTGTTGTCATTGATGTTTCATTAGCTCGAGCAGATCTCAGTCTCCCTTTTGTGTAAAATAGGGATAATAATATAAGCTTCACGAACAACACATACATTGTGAAGATTAATTTGGATTATTTTAAAAGCTGCAGAGCACAATATAGATGTTGTATTAGGATATTTCCAGAATTACATAATTTAATCTTTTTATGAATGAGTTTTGGTTCCAATTTATAATTTCATTCTATTTTTAAATATGCTTTCTCCTTAGGTTGGTTGTAAAGGAAAAGAGCAGTGGGTGATGGATTATTCAGCAAAGATTTTCAATTAGTAAATTATCTCTATTCTTTCTTTTTATCTCTTCTTCCATCAATTGCCTAATTCTAGACATTTGGCTGATTATAACTTTCCTCCGAAACGATAAGGAAGCTCAAAATGCTCTATTGACCTTTAAAAACACTGGTAGATTTCATATAAAAGAGGATTAATTTTATAGACCAAAGATGTTTCTGGGCTGTATATAAATTTTGTCCTGGCATCCTACTATCACATGTACAAAAAGTAATAGTTTGGGTGCTATTATAACTTCTGAGGGTAAAGTAAAAACTAACTTTAAAATTCAGTGGTATTGGAATATCAAAAGAAATAGCCTATACTTACATTTTCCTTTCTATCAAGCAACCCTCAAATTTTTCTCTATAAATATTCTCTAACTGAAAACACAAATCATCCTTAAGTTCTAAACTTTAGAATGGTCTGCACATCAGTGGCAGCTGTAGAAATGAGGTATTTGCTCATGAAGTCAGAAAGAGCTCAGGCTTGGACCATTTATCAGTAATTTACTTGGCAGGCACTGTATTTTCTTCCTTCTAACTCTCCCCCAAAAGAAGGTTTTTTTTTTTTCATACTGTTACATATTCCTTTTACATTTTAGTAAAATTCATTCCTCTTCATAAAATAGGATTTGAGGTGTTCCTTTAACAGAAAAGATCATTTTTGTAGATTATAGTAAATATGGGCTGTAATTCACTCGTGAAGATGATGTTACTGAAAATTCCTGCCACCTCCTCCCCTATTACATGCTCTCTGCCCACCCTTTGCCCCAACAAAAAAATTTTTAAGTTCTTTGATTTTCTTACACTATTACTGTATGGCTCTATTCAGAGTCCAGTGGAAGAGAATTTTTATTTCGTTTTTAAATTAAAGTGAATGACCTTAAAGAATAAGACACAAGAATAAATCTTTATTACTCTCAGGCTTTTGCCAACATATTGCTTATATTTTGAGATTAGGATTATTATTATTATTATTTATTTATTTTTGGCTGTGTTGGGTCTTAGTTGCTGCACGTGGGCTTTCTCTAGTTGCGGCGAGCGGGGGCCACCCCTTGCTGTGGCATGCGGGCTTCTCACTGCAGTGGCCTCTCTGTGGAGCACGGGCTCTAGGCACGCGGGCTTCAGTAGCTGTGGCACGCGGGCTCAGTAGTTGTGGCTTGTGGGCTCCAGAGCGCAGGCTCAGTAGTTGTGGCGCACAGGCTTAATTGCTCTGCGGCATGAGGGATCTTCCTGGACCAGGGCTCGAACCAGTGTCCCCTGCATTGGCAGGTGGATTCTTAACCACTGCACCACCAGGGAAGCCAGAGATTAGGATTATTTTAAAAGTAATTATTACTGAACAGAAAGCAGTTCACATTCAGTCCTTTCCTTCCTCCACCACTTACCTGCACAAATACAACTGAAAATTACTACTTACAAAGATAGCTCTGAGATGTCACAAGATTTTGGATCACCACAGAAAGATTCAAGTAAATGTGTTTTGCTGACGGTGCTAAAGCAGAGAGGTGGAATAATTCATTTTAATAAAACTCTTTAAAATAATAATATAAGCAATCTTAAAGCTCTTATTGCTCATAATATCCATAATATTTTGCTATCTGTAAAAAAAACAGATATACAGTAAATGCATTCACACTCTTTTGTTTGACTCATGTGCTCTGTACCCTGTGAGTTCCTTCTTCCTTAGTTACCTTATAATCCACTGGGATTGAGACACAGAGGGTGCAAAGAATTCTGTAAAGCAAAGCATGTCTTCACTTTTGAATAGAACATCACCTTTTGATATATATGTATATGAGACTATTAAGTGAAAAGTATGCTGATTTCACACACACACAATTTATCATTATTTTTAAGACTTTAACAGAATATATATTTGTATTTTTACAGAATAATTCACTTTTCAAAGAGTAACAACACTTGCAAGTCCAGAGGAGAGAGTTACTGATGTTACTGATGTTATCAATCAGAGTAACGGATGTGGATGCGATGGAGAACACATCAATGTATGGTAGGAAATATTTGGATTCTAGGCCTGATCATGATCACATCTATTTCATAAATCAGACTTAGTGTGTGTCATTTCCAAATTTTTAAACTAGATAAAGATCATGCATTTGTGTTGCAGACCAACTGAGGGAATTTATGGGGAAGTGATAAAGAACTATGATTTGTAGTTGGCAAGCTACTAAGGTCTTGGGATTTACACTATGTTTATTTTAACAGCCTTCATAAAGAATACAGTTGAATTACACATTTTATTAGTGATTCAAATACTAGATGTCTCAAAAATTCCCATGTAAAGTGCCAAAGGTTAGAGGTATACCTGAGATTATAATCTTTCAGGCTCCAGGCCTGAAGACTTTATCTGCAAAAAGCTTTGTCCCTTTAATCCAACGTGACAACAAAATGTTATTGTTTTCTGCATGTGCTACCAAGTGAACAAGGTTGGGAATCCCTGTACCTAAAGCACTCTGATTTCCTTAACGATTTGTTTAGATAAGGTAGAGACAGCCTTTAACACCCAAAATGTGATGTCAGGAAGGCCACCTCTCAGACAACGGGGAACCAGAGGACACATAAGCCGAAGTGAAGCTTCCTGGTGGTTTACTGCTATAGACAGTCTGACTCTGTGAATAACAGCTTTGTGGATGCAACCTGTTCTTGCATCTTGCTTTTACTCTTTAGGGTTTTTATACTAGTTCACAACTGTATATCCAAAGCTGTTACTTAAATTCTTTGGGAATTGAAAAGAGGGGCAGCATTCCACAGAGGGGGAGGGAGACAATACATCCCCAAATGCAAGTTTTCTACATTTTTTCCCTGACTAGATGTGGAATAGTTAGTGTTAATAAGGTCTATCTTACCAAAATATGTAATTTCCTTTAACTTAAATTCAACCCCTCAAGTAGTGTTAATTGGAATAGTTAGAGGCTATCACATAGATGATGATGTGAGCTATGACTTTTGGGCAGTAACTTATATTCAGATATCTCCTAATTCTGGATTTCTCAGCTGACTTGCTAACCAAACACATATATTTAAATGGCTTTTCCCCTGTGCCTGCCAGAAAACTGTTGTAGATGATGCCCATTTCACCTGAGAAGCAATACAAAGTTTTCAGAACATTGACTATTACCTATTTCTCTTATAAATGAGTAACTTATCTAGCAATTTTTTAAAAAGCAACTTTCTGTGAAAAGCGCTGCTTGCATGATTTTGCCTATGAGTTCAATCTGGGCAACCACATCTTCAATTGCAGATTTTGAGGCATCTGCCCACTTGAGCAATTATGTGTAAAAATATACGGAGATTGTCTTTAAGAATAACAATGAACAAGAAGACAAATAAATGAACAAGACCATTTTTTGTAGGGATAAGTGCTCCAAATATAATGAGACAGGGCTGCGTGAGAGGGAATGAAAAACGTGTGCGTGCAAATGGAGTCCCAAGACTTTTTGATAAGACTGTTGGGGAAAAGCCTCTGTAAACAGGTAATAATTGAGGTGAGAACTGATGGAGCAGAAAGACCCAGCTATGCGAAAACCTGTAGATTCTAAGGTCCTGATTTGACATGATAAAAAACAGAAAGATGGCTTGAGGATGAGGGATGCACTCTCCATCAGAAGCCACTAGCCACGTGAGGCTATTAAAATTTAAATTAAAATAAAATAAAATACCCAAACTCAGTTCCTCAGTGGCACTAGCCATGTTTCAAGGGCTCAACAGCCACCCATGGCTAGAGGCTACCATATTTGAAGTGCAGAGTACGTTTCCATCGTAGAAGAACTTTCTAATAGACAGTGTTGCATAGTGAAGTAGAATTGGAATAGGACGAGAAGTCACAGAGAGTGGCTTGGAAAGATGCTTGCAGGCTGTTGGGGGACCTTAGGTCATGCAGGTGTGACGGGAAGCCTTTGGGCGGTTTTAAGGAGGGAGCGACATCATAGGATTCACATTTGAAATCCATCACTCTGGCTGTCGTGTAGAAAATGAGTGGTAGGAGGGCAACACCCTCCTCCAAGAAAGTTATTGCAATTGTCCAGGCCAGGGATGATGATGGGTCCTGGGTTGGTTATTATAAGAGGAATGGTGAAAAGTGGATAGATTCAGGTTGTATTTTAGAGAAAGAATCAAGTGGACTTGCTAATAGACTGGAACTGGAGCAAGGCAAACAGAGGAAGGAATGGAGGGCAATACCCTCCTTGGGGGGCTGAGCAACTAGATAGTTGGTTATGTTTTTTTCCTGGGGTGGGAGAGGACCAAGGAGAAATAGGTTGAGTGTGTGGGAATTGTGGAAGGGCAGGGAGGGAGCTGGAAGTTAAGAATTGTGTATTGGATAAATTATATTTTAGATACCCATTGGATTACATGCACGGAGGTCAGGTGTATAGTGGAGAATGAGTGAACCCATACTGTGGGGTGTAAACTTTTGAATTTAACAGAATTCCCTTAAGGATAACTATATTTGGCCAAATGCAAGTGATATGCAGTGGGGTTAATTTCTAGATCCTCTTCACAAAGTACTAATAAAACACAATCCCTGGCTTTGGCTAAGTGGAGGGCTTTAGCAAGTCAAATTTGAATTTTTCTTTCCATTTTCCATATTCTCTTTTTCTGTGTGTACCACATTTTCCTGATCTTTTGGCTGTGTTGTCACTTTCTTGAATTAGAACTCATCAGTCACTGTCTGCAGAAAATGGGAAGTTTCTATTTCTATGTGGTTGCTCAATGCCCACTTTACGAGTTGGGTCTGATTTCATTTAATATGCTGCGCACAACGCTGGACACTTCTTTCAGGTAGTAGAGCACTGCAGCTTTCTGCATCTACCTAAGAAGAGTATTTTGTTATTTTCATTTCTCTGCCTCCAGATTCTGGATGGTAATGCCGGTGAGGGGTGGAATCTACCTTCTTTCCTTTTGGTGGGACAAATAACTTTCTGGTTGTGATGTTTGTTGAGAATTGGGAGAAATCAGGATATTGCCTCTCTAATACTATTGAACACCTCAAGAATGTCACTGTTTAACAAACAGATCTAGTGTTTCTGTTTTGCGGCCATTAACAAATGCCATTCTTATGTTTTTTCCGTCACAATGTTGCTTTAATATCTACATTCCACCTCCTACATGTTCAGTTTTTATGGTGACTTATTGTTTTTTTCTAAAGAACTGAGATAATTGTGGGGAGTAGACTACAGTGAAAATGGAAATATTCTAAAATTCTCACTATTCCTTTCTTTCTAACCTTGATATATGCCCAGATTTTAAGTTTCTCATTTTAATATGCTGTTTTTGATGCCAGTGGATATTAGCATGATATTCCAATCAAGGCTTTTCACTCTGAAATGTTTCAGGTAGGCGCTGGCATATGAATCATATGTCTCAGGAAAAAGGAAACTCAAAAAAGTATGTGTGCAGGCTAGGGGGCTCATTTGTCTTTGGCAAAGACATCGCTGCTCCTGTTTCTTTAATTATTAAACAGATGGTGCCCACTGCCATTGACTAGCTGCCCAACTTGTTTTCCATGTGGAAACATGGTTCTGGACATCTGATGGAGAGAAGCTGTATCATCATAGCTCCTCATATCCCTTTATGCCCTAATATTAATACCTGTCCCAAACTAGAGCAGGCTGTTTCCCATGAAGCTAAGCTTAAGACTTAAGCCATCTTCTCCCCTATCCCATGATTTAATTTTATCTCAAGTATCTCCTTTGCCTTTTCTTTTTATATTGCTTCATCTCTACACATAAAATACAGTGGCATATTGAGCCAATTATCCAAATACTCCAGGCTCTAAACACATTTTAACCTGGAATGTTCAGATAATTAAGACACGATTGGATTATTATTATTATTGAGGGCAAATGGCATCTAAGGTAGCCATATTAAAAATGAACAAGAATGGACTATTCTTGTGTTAAGTGTAAAAAGAAACTAGCTCCCCACATTGATGGACTTTAAAAAAGTCCATTGAACAGATATTGAATTATTTCTCATAATCTGCCAAAAAAAGTTAGCTTTAAATTTTTTTCCTTCAGTTTCCCAAATACTACATTCCTACAGTACGTGAAATGTGTAGCCTGTAGACTTCAATAACTAGGGTCCTGATTTTTTTCTCATAAGCTTTATTCATGGTAGACAGAGTATTTCACAACCAGACGGTCTTCTAAGATCTTTTCTAGTGTTAACCTACCTGTTCTCACCGTCCCTCTCTTGAGATTTCTTTCTTTCTTTTTTTTTTTTTTTTTTTTGTGATACGCGGGCCTCTCACCGTTGTGGCCTCTCCCGTTGCGGAGCACAGGCTCCGGACGCGCAGGCTCAGCGGCCATGGCTCACGGGCCCAGCCGCTCCGCGGCACGTGGGATCTTCCCGGACCGGGGCCTGAACCCGCGTCCCCTGCATCGGCAGGCGGACTCTCAACCACTGCGCCACCAGGGAAGCCCGAGATTTCTTTTTATTACTTTCTGATTGACTGTTTGGGCTTCCTAACTTTGTACACCTTTTTGAGGCCAGGGTCACTTAATCTCAATGTAGTTTACCATCCACCATCAACAACAACTGTTGACTATTGTTCTTATGCCTTTTTTTTAAAGTAACAATTTTTTAAAAATGCTCTCCCCTCCCCCTTCTTTTAAAATAATGCTATTACGGTCTAGGTAACTTGTTGAGATTTTCCATTATTTGGCCCAACAGAAAAGCTTGGCTTTTCTGTTGAAAACAGACCTTCCAGCAGGAGCAGTCAAGGCCTTACAATACCACCTGAAATTGGTTTGCTGTTGTACCTGATATAAGCATCTTTGAATCACTCAGAGAGTAGATGTGGCTGTCATTTTTCACGACAGTGGGAAGTCTGTTGACTCCCATCGCCTGCTAAGTATCCACGCACAGTCCTTTTTTTCCCCCAACGTCCTGGTCAGCTTGGCGTGAGGGCCAGCCGCAGACCCCCGCGCCCCCCGGATGCAAAGAGCTGGGCGGTGGGCGGGTCTGAGCAACCCCTTCGCCAAGGTGCTAGCTGCGCGGCCCGGCTCCGGGGAAAGGAGCTCCGGAGCTGAGAGCAGCGCCTCCTCCGGGGGAGGGGCGGGAGCTGAGCTGGGAAAGCTTTCCTAGGGAGTTGCCTTAAAGAAAGCAAGCGGGATTGCAGATCAGTCCAGCTGTCTGCTTTCTATACAATTGTAACTAGTCGTCTCCACTCGCTTCCCTTCTGCAAAATTGCAAATCACCACCAACCTCGCACCAAAAAGAAGGAAAAAAAAAAAAAAGAGAGAGAGCGAGAGAGAGAGCAAATCTCCTTCTCCCTTCTCACCCTCCCGTTCCTCTCACCCTCCCTTCCTCTCCAGCTCGCTCGCCCTCCCTCCTTTCCCTTGCGGCAGCCGCTCGTCTCTCGGACTAGGTCTCTCTCCGACGGGACTTAGCAACTTCTTGATTATTTCTCAGCCCCTTTTCTATTTTCTCCACCCTTTGCCATGAACTGGACCTACAGACGCTGGGGAGGCTGTGCTTTCTGCCCCAGGGAATGGCGGTTCGCTTCCTGGGGCCGGGCCGGGGAGGATCGGCCGAGGAGAAAGAAAGAGTGATAGAGAAAGAGCTGCAGGAAGGAAGAGAAGGGGGACCTCCATCTGCCGCGGGCCCCGCGCGCAGCAGCGCCCGGGATGGCCCCGAACTCGCCCTGCGCCCCCGGCTCCAGCAGCGGCTGCGGACCCCGCGCGCAGGACGCCTCGGGCAATCTTTAAAACCCTGAAGTCCGAAGAGACCCCGGAGGACAGAAGTCGGGGGGTGGGGGTGGAGCGGAGAATTTTGCAAGCTTTTCCAAGAGAGAAAAAGAGGAAGTCTGATCGTTTCTGCCTGTGCTAGCTTTTCACTTGAAGGCTCCTCTCTGGAGCATCTAGCCTTCTCCAGGAGTTATTCGAAAGCTGAAACTTTCAGTGCTCGCGGGTCTGGGAGAAGAAGGAGGGATTCCGAGGGTGGGATTGGGAGGAGAGCAAGCGAGCGTGCGTGCGTGTCTGTGTGGCTGGGTGGGGGCGTCGGGGGGACCTCGGGGACTCCGCGAAGAGGGCGCACCATGGCCGTGCCGGGCGAGGCCGCCCGAGTCGGGGCCAAGCCCGGCCACGCAGAGGCGAGGCCGGCCCCCTCATCGCCCCGGGGCCCGGGTTGCCGCGGCTGCTGGGGCGCCCTGGTGCTGCGGCTACTCCGGCGCTCGCAGAAACTTTCCTCGGCGCTGTGCGCGGGCTCCCTGTCCTTTCTGCTGGCGTTGCTGGTGAGGCTGGTCCGCGGAGAGATTGGCTGTGACCTGGAGCGGAGTGAGGAGGCGGCGGCGGCGGCGGCGGCGGCGGCGGAGGAGGAGGAGGAAGCGGCCCCCGGAGCAGAAGGGGGCGTCTTCCCGGGGCCTCGGGGAGGTGCTCCCGGGGGCGGCGCGCCGCTCGGCCCCTGGCTGCAGCCCTCGGCGCTGCTCTTCAGTCTCCTGTGTGCCTTCTTCTGGATGGGCTTGTACCTCCAGCGCGCCGGGGTGCGCCTGCCTCTGGCCGTCGCGCTGCTGGCCGCCTGCTGCGGGGGGGAAGCGCTCGTCCAGATTGGGCTGGGCGTCGGGGAGGATCACTTACTCTCGCTCCCCGCCGCGGGGGTGGTGCTCAGCTGCTTGGCCGCCGCGACATGGCTGGTACTGAGGCTGAGGCTGGGCGTCCTCATGATCGCCTTGACTAGCGCGGTCAGGACCGTGGCCCTCATTTCCCTAGAGAGGTTCAAGGTCGCCTGGAGACCTTACCTGGCGTACTTGGCCGGAGTGCTGGGGATCCTCCTGGCCAGGTACGTGGAGCAAATCTTGCCACAGTCCACGGGGGCGGCTCCGAGGGAGCATTTCGGGTCCCAGCTGATCGCTGGGACCAAGGAAGAGATCCCGGTGTTTAAGAGGAGGAGGCGGTCCAGCTCCGTGGTGTCCGCCGAGATGTCGGGCTGCAGCAGCAAGTCCCATCGGAGGACCTCCCTGCCCTGCATCCCGAGGGAACAGGTAAGCGCTGGCAGCCCCTCTCACTCACCTCTCGGGAAAAGTTGAAACCCCTGGGATCCGCCACAAAGTGGAGGGAATTTGAGCGCTGGGAACAGAAGGAAAGATAGCCCAGAAAACTGCTCTAACTTCAGACTTAGTTGGAAACTAGCGGGTTTTTCTCCCCCTCTCACACAGTATTTTATAACCTGAACAACAGGAACCCGAATAAGTAGTAAAACTAGATGAGCTTTGCGGGGTCTTCCACAGCTGGGCCAACTTTTTAGATCTGCTACACCTGCGTGTGGCTTGCCCTCATGCTTTCCTCCTTTAGCAGAAATGTTCGAATTAAGTTTAATTATTGTTTTAAGCGATGGGTGATTTTTAAAACGAGGATTTTACTAGATTTCTTTGTTTCTTTTTATAAAATTTCTTTCTTCTAAACGGACAGGTAAACGTTTATGGACGTCAGTAAAAATATTTTACAATTAAAGCAAGGTATGCTTGAAGGTGAGGTGCTGATACGCGTTCTCGTCTTGCAGTACGTTTTACTTGAAGAGACTGCGTTTGGTGGTGCCCAGTTTGTTTTTAAGTGTGATTTGGGGACATACATTATTACATGCTCATGTGTTTTGTATTATCATCATAAACTTCAATTTGGGGAACAATATGTCTGAACTTAAGAATTTGCCAGAATCATGGACTGCGCTGTTAGTATCAACTTCAGAAAACGTATCTCTTGAGTTATCTACATGCTTAAGTGAATATTTAGAAATTCAAATGGATTTATACAGGAAACATTAATTCAGGGGAGTATTTCTAAATTGCTGGTAATATCAGTCTTTCAGGAAGGAGGAGGAAGAATCTAGAATTATGAGTGAAGTTATACCAAATAAAAGTTTAGTGAATTATGGGGACCAATTTCCTTATTATCATTAAGTGTTTTGAGACCATGGAGTATAGTTGCTATAAAGGGCATAAAAGAACAAATCCCAATTTTAAAAGCAGATTGTATCTGAGAAGAAGTACCTCAGTGTTTGCCTCTCTACTCCAAGCTGATTTGACACTTGGGGGTAGGGATGGCAGAGAGCTGGTTATGTACAGCAAGTGGAAATTTACACTTTTCCCATTTAAATTTATGCCTACCTGTGGTACTATTAGGACTTTAGGGAGTGAGAGAGTATCCTAAGATATACTAAGCTTTTTCTTTTTAGGTTATTCTGTGGATAATCATTTGGGTGTTTCTAAGAAATAGCAGTCACCATATGGTGTGGTGGCCAGTTTGTTTCTGAAATGGAGTTGAATCCACAGAATGTGATTGTTTGACATTATTTAGCAGAATGGATGACAGCATCATAGTCTCTGTGTTTATTTTAAAACAAATGTACTTATTTAGCTTTTCGTTTAGATAAAGCAAATATTTCTTGGGTTTAGCTTACTCTAAGAGTGAAGTTAAAAACAGGCCACTGACTGATACTCAGTTTTGGTAGAAATCTGGACATCACCAGAATAAAGTAAGCTGTCTACTTAAGGGTAAACCAATTAGGGGAAAAAAAAATTTAATTTCTTTTTAAAGTCACCTAGGGAATGTCTTTTAAATGAAAACACTGCTAGTTTAAATATTTTTTGAACACACTTTGCTTTAACTTATAAGGAAATGTGATCTGATCATTGCAAAATTTAACCTAAATTTCTAAGTCAAATCTGTGATTTAAGCATAAATAACTTGACTCCAAATTAATATCGTTTAGCCTCTGAAATTAAATTTCTGAAATTTCATAGTAACATTTAGAAGTTCAGGAGTTAAGGGTGGATTTAAGATAGGAGGTTGTTTAGGGGAGTTAACCAGCCGCGTTAATTAACCTGTAGATTTTTATTGGTTTTCTCTGGTTTGAATTGATAAATGGAGGATTTGAATAATCTGCAGACTTGTAAGGAAGTAACTGAGCTTTGCATTTTTACGTGTTTTGCTGATGACTTCTGTTGAAAATGTATATTTGTAATCTGTTTTGGTCAGTTTTCTTGGCTGCTGTTTTTTTTAAAGCCTGTGTTTATGAAGACTCTTCTAAAGTGAGAGACTATCTCTTATGGTTGATGGGAAAACAAGGTTACATTTAGCAGAAATTTATTTACTGGAAGTTTTAATGAGGGCATGGGTGAGTGTGTACGTGTTAACTTAAGGCTAGTTTTTCTATATGACCCATTTAAGTTGCTGCTAAGCATAATTGTTGGGGGTGGGTGGGAACTAATATGCACTAGGATCTTATAAGACAGGGCAATATCTCATACGTTAGCCTGTGTGAAAAGTTCAGGAGCTATATAGTAATTGGCTTATCTGTTTTATCACAAGGAAACAAACTTCTCATTAAGGGTGCAAAGTGTACCACTGTCGTCCGCATGCTTTATGAAGTCAAGAATCAAAATAATTACAAAACACATATGTAACACTGGCCTGAATGCTACCTGATTAGGAGTTCTTTTCTGAAAGAACGTCTACTCTTAAGACAATCCGCAGGCAACAAGTGAATTTTAAGTAGAGGTGTGAGGACATAAAACACAGAGAGGCTGGCAGAGGCCTCTTGAGTATTTATTTGGACCTTGCTCATTATGAGGTTTAAAGGTGAGAGAATTCCAGCCTTTTCTTTTCCAGATGAATGATAGTGGCCACTTGCTTGGGAACTATCTCTCTGCAATGACTCAATTCTAAAAGGTCAAGGAGAATAGATGATAAAATTTTCATAAGGCAAACCAAATGACAGATGGATTTCTGTCCCTCCCTTCCTCCCTCCCTCACTCCCTTTCTCCCTTCCCCAACCATACTGAAGACAGTAGATCAGCTATTACATACAGAATTGAGTTTTGCAGCATTGATCATAAAGATGGCTTCAACCAAAGAAAGGAGACATAGATCTAGTCTTCAGTCCCAGAATTAATGGGACATGGGGTGTGTCTGTGAGATGCAAGTGAAGGTATCTACTTCAGGAAAGAACAAAGTTGGTAACATTTGCATGGCTTTTAGTTCAATCCTACCAGCCCAGTATCCTTAAGATTTTGTAGAACAGTGAGTCAAACTGTACTATTTTGGTTAAGAAGGCAGATGGTTCCATTAAGGTGTATGTATCTTTCCTGAGCAGATGTTCACATCCGTGAGCAGGTATCACTGTGCCCTCTGAACTCTAAGGTCCTTAGAATTTCTTGAATTATTAGATATTATGCATGATTAATAAATATGTTAGTTTTAAACATAAAATTTTAATTTAGCAATTTTTAACACTTGGAAATTGTATTTGAAGGGATGTCTCTCTATTCTCCTTATACATCAAAGAATGCAGTTGGCCAGACATTCCCCTCTAATTACTGGGACCACCATGCACATTGATTTAAGAAAGATTCCAAACCAATGCAATTTTATTTTAGTTACATATTAAGAAGAATTTAATATCTTTGCCTATGGTTTCACATAAGATAAACACAAGCCGTACGCCTCTCACTGTTAATGCAGTTTTACCACTTCATGACAAAATTCTCTGTGATGGGTACAGTATCGGTCAGAAATGTACAGCTATATACTTCACATTGTGTAATTAAAAATCAAAGGAGTTTCCCAGACATAAGTCCTTACAGCTCTCAATTAAACATCTTTAGCAAAAAACATCTTTAGCAGATTTGTGTAGGAATGTAGTAGTTTTTGCGAGAGTCTAGTGGTTGGTTATCAAAAGTAGAAGCAAGTTTTTCATCAGTGATGTAAGAAAGGTATTTTCAAGCAAAAAAGCCAACAACAAAACAAAAGTAGCAGAATATAGGAGTAGGTGTAGTTTTCAATGGTAGGCATACGGTAGGCCTTCTTACATCATTGGTAAAAAGTATAACTTACTTGCATTTACAGTATAGATTGCTTCTGAAAATACAGAATGTATTGTCCTTTAAACTCCAAAATATATTTCAGGATACTATAACATTTCTCAAATTGAATAAGTTTCCAAAACAACCATGGGTTTTTAATTCAACTGTAGCTTCTATCACATTTCAGGAGTATACCTCTGCTCATGGCTATACAAAGAACAATATTGATTATTTATGGCCTGCTGACAGAATTAAAATTAATTAATGCCAATTTTTGAAAACCCTGAAAAGGAAAAACAAGATTTTCTCATCCCTTGGGAAAGGTGAGGGAAAAGAATTTTTTGGTGTGTAGGGACAAAATTGTGATTTTTACTTTGTGAATATAGACATTTAAGGCATACTGAAAAACTGTTTTGACAGAAAGAGTTAGTGAATCTATATAAATTTACAGAGGTTGGAAGGAGGCAAACAGTAATTTTACTCTTTCTGTATTGAGCCTAAAGTGTAAAAAAGTTAAAACTGTAGAACTGAAAGAAATGCTGTGTATGCTGGGCTGTCATGTTAATTAAATAAACAACCAGAACAGTGACTCTGTGTATGAAATACATTTTGAAAAGCCTGGAGGGGAGGGGTGCAGGCAGGCAAGGGTGAGTGACACTGGCATGAAAAAACATTCATTAGATCTGTAGTGACATTTGTGTGAATTTGTTGTAGTCTGTTAGGAAATACAGCTCTGAGAAGAATCTCTTCAGGACTCTAGGTGAATAAAGGCCTCACCAGATTTAATTTCACTTCCCTTTTCAATAAGTTCTCATTTATTATGTTGAAGTAGGATGTTTATGAGCCTCAAAATTAGAATATATATTACATTTTAAGATTTTCAATTAATAGGGTTTGTGCCAGTAACAGCCCAGCAGAGTCTATGTGGACTTCCTTGAAAACTTGGCATATTTAATCTAGCAAAAGAATGAGTTTATTTGGGGTTTAGGGGTGGGAGTTGGATTTTTCAGAAAACCTTTTTTGCATGGGGCAAGTTTCTTGAGCTTTGCGAAATTAGACATAATCCTGCGTGTTTCTGGTGAATCGTTTTCATTGGCCATCTGTCTCCTATTCCATGGAGTCTCCGCCTCCCTTTCCTCTTCTGAGTGATATTTATAATTGTGTCTTGAAAAAAAAAAGCCTCAAATATATTAGATTGAAAACTCAATTTGCGTTTATTTTCTACATTCATGTTTTCAGCGAAGCTCTATCAAATAATTCAGAATGAGCCAGAAGAGCCAGACACCTCCATATTTTTGCACCTAAATCTGTGCTCTGTTAATATTCAAATGACCGTTACTCCCTTTACATAGAAATTTAAATCCTTGTAGGAGTTACCTATCAGTATATACTTTTACTATTGGCAGTATTTTTTAAAGGAGTATTTTTTGTTTGTTTTTGTTTTCCGTAAGGCTTTCCTGGGGAATGGTCCTAACTTTGCACTTGAGAATGTGCGTTTGCACTGTTGTCAATGTAAGATACACAGGTTTGATCTCTGGGGGGAAAAAGCTTAAAGATATGCAGAAGTTGTAGTTCAGAGAAAGATCTGTCAGATAGCAGTTGTTGAAAATATTAGTCATACGTGTTCACCCAAAATGTACACTATTTTAAAAGATGCTATCCTTAGCTAATGTCATTCATAAACGTTTTTGGTCAGTGAACCTATAAAAAGTCGTATCAACATATTTTTGTCTATGTGTTAAGCCTTGTGCTAGAAAGCATACAGTTTGCACACAGGTATGATGTAGCACCTTAGCTCTGCAGAGCTTAGAGCCTAGTTAGGGTAATGAGACATCAACATAAGAAAAGGGGAAATCGCAGTAAAATATCTAAATGACCTCTTAGCTAATCGTTGAAGGAATGCATACAATAGTTTAGAGAAGGTTTTAAATCTAGATCCAGAACTGTTCATCCCTTCTGTGAAATTTTATGTAAAACTTCATCTGTTCAGTTTTCTGGGGAAAATGTTGATATTTTCACAGATTTTCAGAAGGTCCTTAATACATAATGGTTAAATATAAATGTTTTATTTAGATTTTGAGCAGGTTTAGGTTTTGAAGACAAGGGAGAATTGTTTCTTTGAAGTGGAAATTAATTTAGTATACACTAATAGGACTCCTGAAATACAGGTAAAAATATGATAGGATTTAGGACATGTTATACCTCAAGGTACCACAACAATGGTTCTCCTAGCCTGAGGTAGTCTATGGCTGTAAGGAACTTGTTGTAATGCGATCTTAAAGTGCTTAATTCTGTGCAGGCTGTAGTTAGGAGACTAGAATTAGTCTGATTTTAGAGAAAAGGAAACTGAGGGAGAGCCCGTTAAAAGTATGTGGCAGCCTGCGGCAAAATGTTGGCTTTTATCCAATTCTCTCTTGGACTTGAATCTGCCGCTGGGGGAACAGAGTAGGAAAGGAGTAAGGCAGATCGTTCTTCGTTTCATTTGTAATTTTCAACTCTACATTCTCATTCAGAATTAGGAGATTGAGTAAAACCCATTTAGAGGACACATATCACAAAACTCTTTCGAGCCCTTACAGTGAATTTTCTGGTCACCTACCAGGCAGCCTTCAGAATGTATTAATCAGGACTTTGTCCCAGAAATGAATGCCAGTTGCATTGCAGAGTCCTACTTTGTAGACTCTTTATCTCATCAAAGAAGAGTGTGTGATGGTGGTGTAAATATTGATTTTGGTTTTCATTTTAGTTTTTCAATAAATTGATTTAAAAATGTTCAGGATTTCAGACTTCAGTTTGAAAAGTCATCTGCACATGGGTAAAGCATTTCTTTGTTAGCAAAAACAGCTGGTGGTTTTTGTTCACCTAAATTATTTTGCACGGTTTCTGTAGGAATCTGTTAAAATGTAAGTAAATGGGGTGTAATATTAGAAGTCATGAAGAACATTACCATTTAGAAGACGGAAAGCTATTTGGGAAAAGTCACAAACGAAACAGCTTCTGTCTGTTTGATTAGATTAGAGCTGTCATTTATTATTGAGGAATCGGAAGGATTATTACAGATTTTGTGTTGCCAGTCCTGCTAAGATAGTGATGAAATTACTTACATGTATTCATGTTTTTTCATCCTAAGAATATGAATAGTTATAAGAGCACATGATGTCCGTTGGTGTGTGTGTACGTGTATGTGCAAGACTTTTTCCTCTGCCAGGAAATTGCTTTGGTTGCATCAATTTAGTGGCGAAACAGTGTCACCCAGTGGCTTTGATGAAAACAGTCCTGTAAACATTATAGATAAGCGCTGTCCAATAGAAATATAACAAAGTACTGAATTTTATATTTTCTAGTAGCCTTATAAAAAAGTAAAAAAAAAAACAAAACAGGTGAAATGCATGATAATACTGTTTAACTTAATCCATTATATCCTGTCAACAGAAAATCAACATAAAAAAGCAAGGTATTTTGTTTTCTGCTTTTTGTGCCAAAGTCTAAATATGTGGTGTGTGTTTTCCACTTACAGCACATCTCAGTCTGGTGCAGCCACATTTCAAGTACTTGGTAGACACATGTGGCTAATGGCTACCTTTTGGGACATTTTTAAAGAGGTGAAGTGCTTGAATACTAATGTCACCTCTTCTGTTATAATGGAAAATCCATGTAGATTTAATGATATCACTTAATATACAACTGTTCACATTTGTATGTAGTCTTGATAGCTCATTTTTGTACCAGTTACCACTCTAATAGTTGGCACGTCTGTCTGTTTTCCCTCTTTTCTTCGTTTCTCATTATTGCACATATTTTAAAATATGTTGATTTTAATTGGAGCGGGAGTTTAACAGAGCCCTTAAATAAGGAAGCTTTTTGTTAACTTGATTTGTAACACAGAATCAGGTTTTCCAGCTAATTATGAATTTGCTTTTCGAAGTGTGATTAGTTAACAGGGATGGCTTATATATACAGTGTGAACACGTGATCAGCCTTGTTCATGATGATCAGTCTGTAATTGGGTTATCTAATGTCTCTTTAGAAATGAAAGTGCTTATGTTTGTAATGCAGGTCGTATCTTGGTAACTTAGGAAACTAAAGCCGCAAACTGGCTAGTAGCTTTAATGGATGAAAATTCTAACAGTGTCTGTAAAGCGCTGATGATTCCTCACTATTGCTTATGTAAACACCACTCTCATGGATATACAAAAGGAAAGTGCTTCCATTTTGTGTATAGAGAGGACTGGAGATTTTGACAGTGTGGCATTTCTAAAGTAGGAATTGAGATTAGGTGGCTTTTGAAGCTCTGTGCGATTTCAAACTGCCGGGTAAACTCAAAGAAATGTACAGATGGAAAAGAAGAACTTTTAAATGTCAACTTCCCTCCATCTCCTTTCCCCAAGCTCTATGAATTCAGAACTGTAGTCATAGTTCCAATATTGCATCGAGAAGTGATGAGAAAACAATTTTTAAATATAGCATGTTCCTTTATATACACAGATGTATAGAATTATTTTTTAAAGTATGCATTTATTTTGCGTATATTGGTTTATATCTGTGTGATGCTTATCATGACTTTTGATTTATAAATCAAAACTTATAAATGACTTTATGATGACTTTTGATTCATAAATTTCTCCCTTTTAAAGCAAGATCTGTTATGTATCTTTGCATTAGAGAATAAAAATAGTGAGATACATAGGTTTTTACATATCACTTAGGAAATAATCTAGAAAGAGCAAAGGTGATAGAATCTAGATATACAAAGAAGCACATTTGTCTAAAGTGCAATAATGCGGACTCAATCTCACTCCTGGTGAAGCTGGATTAATTTAGACTTCTTGAAGTAGCTAGCTGCAGAGTAAAATGCCATAGTAATCATAACTGTTACTTGAAAGAGTTTGTATTTGAAAGTAACTAGTCATTTGCCCTGGCTAATTTTGAAATTGCTTTAAATTAACGTAGAGGTTGGTCTTGTAATTTTTTTTTTTGGCCAGTCTTCTCTTCTGACAGTGTACTGTATGTGTGTGTATGTATATATTTTTTTCCAAGAAGTGCATTTTATTTCATTTTTTTTTTTAACATAATAGATTCTTCCCAGTCAGAGTGTGTTTAAAAATTTAAGGAATGCCTTTCTATCCCCTACACCCCGCAGTACCTTGTCAGAATATTGAAATAATTTTATGCAAGAAGCTTGTGGTTTTGATTTAATAGGATTTTAATAGAAATTTTCCACCTTCTGAAGTAAGTTGAAATAACTGAATATTTATGCTATGTCTGTGGCAGGTGTTTCCTCCTCTTCAGGTATAATCCACTTAAATAAACCAAATGGAAGTTTGAAGTCAGAGCAGTATTATTTGGGGGGGGGATGTTTTATTTTGTGGTGACTCCTGTGAAGTCAGCCTCCTTTGGACATTGTTAAACTAGCTTGAGCACAGAGAAAGGAAATCGTTCTTGTTTTTAAACTAAGTATTTTAGAGGATGGAATTAACAGGTCCGCTTAGGAAATGGTCTTCAGGAGGCAGTGCTACTCCTTGTGATATGAAACATCCCCTTGTTTGGGAGTTAGTATTTTGGGGTCCCGACTCAGCAGCAGTCTCCCAGGAAGTTGGGAGAGGCACCCTGAGTTGCCTAGGCTTCCTTGAACGTTTGCTTTCTAGGCTCAAGAACTGAAGAAGTCAGATTCACATCACAACGGTTCTCATTATAAAAGGAATCAACATTTTTGGCCTCCTTGTGTCAGCCATAAGTATTTGCTTTAGAAAATTTCAGCCCAGTGCCTTGCTTGCGGTAGGCGCTAACTGGCGGAATAAATGGATAGAAAAGAAAGAAATGATTTTAATCTGAAATATTTATCCCCCTAATCTCCTGAGGTTGAGCTAGTGATTAAACCCATTGAAGTAAACCTCTATAGAGAAGAAGAGAAATAGCCTGTTCACTAGTCTGTGAAGTTACGTTTTTAATGTTTGTACTTTTATTACTTTAAAAATATTCTCTGCCACGTGTCAGATAAGGGGCTGAATTTGCCTGTGCCTTTCATGGTAGGAAATCCCACGTTCAGCATGAGTCCTAGATATTTATTTTTAGCTCACTTCCAACTGAAAATAACCAAAGCCACCACCAAGATCACTGTGGTGTGAACTTTAGAAAGGTCTCTGAAATTAGGGTACATTTTTCAGAAAAATAAAAATTCAAGTCTTTTTCACGTGCAACTAATACATTAATTGAGAAAGAATCAACTTTGACGTTATTTGTTCTGTCACTTTCCACAAAGTGTTGGCAGGTGTTCAGCTACACCTTTTTACAGTCAGTCTGTATCTTTATTAGAGGTTCTTATTCAATCGCTGCATTTTCTGAAAAGTCTAATGTAAAGTAAATACTATCTCTTTTTTTAATCTTTTAATTGTGCTCCGTTACAAAATATAATTTGAGCCTGTTGTGTCCAGAGATGACTTTGTGAAATTAGCTTATTTCAAACGTCATCTGACTGTAGCTCTAGTCCAATTGTGCTGAATAATCTAGAAGTTTGGTAGCATATTTCAGAGTCCAGAGGAATTTAAAATTCAACAGTTCACAAGGTTTTATTGAAATGACAGGTTTTAGTTTATCTAGTCAATTTTTTTTTTTGGTCCCTCTAGTTTTTAATAGAACTTGACTTGTTAAAATAGAAAGTTTTAAGTCAAATAAGAATTTTTTGTTGCTGTAGTTATAATTCTTAATAGAGATATTGTCATCTCTTCTCAGTGAAATCAGACATTTCTCTTCTGAGTATGTTAGGCAGATTATCCTGCCTTTAAATAATCTAGGAGTACAGTTTAGAAATAAAAGTTATTTCCAACTTTGTTTTCTGGGAATAAGTTTCTTTTAGTTTGTGGATGTCAAGTGATATCATAGATAGATCTTTTAGAAAGGCTGCCATTACTGAACCCTTTGAGAGTTTGAGATATCTTTGAATATATTATTTTTTAAAAATCTGAATGTTGTTTCTCTTTGAAAACATAAATTACAAACTGAGAATTTAGTTATAAATTAATTCATCTTTTGAAATAAGCATGGTATATTCTTTTGGTAAAGGAGCCATTCCTAAATTTATTTGACATTTTTGTCAAATGTAAAATAAAATAAAAAATTTAGGAGCAAAACCTTCCACTCTATTTTCATTTTGAGACAGGAAGCTAACTGTATGTCTTTACCATTTGAAGAGTGTCTGTTTTTCCTCTTAATGACTTGTTTTGGCTACACTGAAATTGTTTTTGCTAGATAAACAGGACCTAAATTATAGCACAGTTATTAAGGCAGTAGCCTCATTTTGTCCACTTCTCATTCCTTTTTACTTGAATAATAATGGGATTAGCTCTTCTTCACCCCTTCAGAGAATGACAGCGAGAGCTTTTAAATCTTTTCAGTGGAACTTCTGAAGCCATTAACTAGTCCTCAATGAAAAGTGTGAGAATTCGGTTGGGAATGTTGGATCCAGATATAACTGAACACTGATTAAGTAAATTATCTAAAAAATAAAGTGGCATTCAGAAATGGAAACTGCCCACAATAAATAAGTGAAAGAAATGAATGCTAGTATTCTGCTTGTGCAGAAAGAAGACTAGATCAGAATCAAAAGAATTCCTCAGTTTAAAAAACATATATTTATTGTATGGTCTTCTGGGGGCATAATGTTGGTGCCCTTAAAATCTAGAACTCCTTATGATTTGGAAAGAGGAGACCCTGCGGGCGTCACTCCTGGACGCTGGGCAGGATGTCCAGCCATGCGTTGGCTTAGGATCTGTGCTTAGGCCAAAAACACTTCGATCATTTTTCAGAGGTCATAATGCTATTCCTGAACTTTCCTGACATTCATTACTTTCCAAGTCGCCGATTCTTACATTTTAGTTCTTTAGCACATTTATCACTTTGACCTATAACTGTACCGTTAGGGCAGTCTTGTGTGAAATTTTACCTCTTATGTGACCAGATTGGTGAAAAATGCCAGCAAGTAAATATATCTTATTTAAGATCCACTCTCTCTATTTCACATTGATTCTTTGTTACCTTCTAAGTATTTCAATATGCCTGGATTCTTATCTTCTTTTTCCCTGGGACTAATTAATCTTATGTAATTATTATAATGCCATATTCATCAAACCCTCGTTTATGAATTCTAACAGTAAACGCCTCTGATTAGTAGATTTATAGACTTCCTTCAGATGCTTTCAGAATTTGTAGGAGATGGCCTGACCTCACCTACTTATCATTACACATTATCTGGCTCTTTCTAAATAGAGCTGCTATACGTCTTCAATGCTATAGTTCTCGAAATTTAGTGTGAATAAAAGTGATCTGGGAAGCCTGTTAAAATGCAAATTCCTAGGTCCTAAGGTCAGATACTCTGATTTAGTTATGTGTAGAGCAGGGTCCAGAAATCGAGTTTTAGAGCATTTCGGTTGCCTCAGTGAAGAAACACAGGACTATAAACTTCTGTCTACTAAAACTAGACAGAAAGTTGGGACTTTTGCAATCTGATTAAGCAAATAGTTAAAAAGTACTTGGCTTGGTATCATGGGGAAAACTTATTTATTTATGTAAACACACACGTATACGTACGTACGTAGACGCACAGAGAGATTATAGTTAATCAACCTTTGACATTCATAAAATTTTCACTTTGATTTCCCCATTGAGGATACCTCAGAGAAGTTATTCGACGCTCTGCAGATCCATTTCTTCTTCTGTGAGAAAGGAGTAACAATTTCTTCACTTATCTCATATGCTGTTACAAAGCTTAAATAAAAATATATTGCCCTACAAATGTTAAGTAGAAAGAGTATATGCACTCGACAGAGACAGGCTGAGGCTTTATAATGTAAAGTTCCTTCAACTTTCTGAACTTGAATAATCCTATCTGTAACATAGGAATACTACAGCCTACTTCTTAAGGTGTGAAGATTAAATTAATAGAAATAATGGACATCGGTTCTTGTCAAACATTCCCCCCACCCCGTGACTGAACAAGAATATTCCTACCCATTAGGGCCATGTCATTGAAGGCTGTTGGTAAATGTCAGAAAGTATAACGCAAAACAATGCAAACAATTTTGCATTTGATAAAAAAATAGACTTGCAGGTCTACAAAAGATGCAGGTTTTCTTAAGTTAAATGATATTAGACGGTTGCTTAAATTACAGTTAAATTACAGAAGAGCCTGGAGATTCAGACAAGCTCACAGTGGAAGAAGAAGGATTTGACAAAGATGGTGACAGGTGCTTCAGAAGAAAAAGATGTGAAGTGACAAAAGATGAAGGGGGATATTTAGGAAAATTGATGGAATTGAACATGTTTGTAAAAATAGCTGAGAGCTCCTTTGAGGCAGTTGTGCAATCATGTATCATATAACCCCATCGGCAACTTGATTTGTGCTCTTGCTGCCATTATACGCCATATTTTGTTGTGAGAAACAAAGTTATTTCTCAAAATTTTTAGCTTAAGTTTTTGTGGTGACATTCTAGCCATACCCTTCTTTTTTGCTCGTTACTTGCCAATGAGACCATTATTCTCAAATAATAGGGACTTCCTGCTTATAATCTGTGGAAAGCAGCTAGTTCAGTGCCAGTTCAGCAGTGGCCCTCAGTGGGTGTTGATTTCACCACATTAGAATATTCCTGTAGCTACTCGCTCTTTTTACCAGCTTCTACAGGGCCTCAACACTCAGACCACTTTTCTTCCAGATTTTCCCACCCATTGAATGAGTTTTGAGTCTTGAGTGAGGTGGTTGTTTTGGATTGACCTCCACAGGAGCAGGAATCCTGTATCATCTCACTCTACCACCATTGGTTTCAATTTAGAAATTCTGCTTGGGGTAATCATGTTATTCTCCAACCTGATCAAAGGAAGTTTTTTGGTTTTCACTTCTGTGATACAGGAGGAGATGTCAGAAAGGTGATGAGGAAGGCCAGTAGATCAATAGGCTGTGGAGGTAATTGCAAGACTGGTGCTCCAAGCAGAATGGGAAGCCATTCATTGAAGGGTTAAGTGAAGAAGGGATGTGATCAAACTTACATTCAGTAGGATCTCTCAAGCAATCTGTGCTGAGTGAAAATAGGTGGTAGGATGGAAGAAGGGAGATCAGTTAGAAGACTATTGAAGTAATCCAAGGAGGATTGGGAATGATACCAGGAGGTAGTGTTAGAGAGATTGTAAATATCTATTGAAGGCAATGCCACCAAGATTGGCATTGACTGGGTGATCTCCAGGAAGGTAGGGAGAGAGTTCCTTTAATGTTTCCTCTTTTATTTAGGGGCCTAATATTAAGCATTTCTTGCTTTAAAAAAAATCTGATTGGGCTGACCTTTTTTTTTTTCTTCTTTTCAATTTTACCTTCTGTCTTTGCCTTTCAGAGGATGTTCAAATTGTGAGCGTTTCCAGAAAACCATCAGATCTCCTTATGTTGAAACTCTAATCAAGTATCTTAAACTCTGCATAAAGTGTTAGTTTGCTGGGTTTTATAACATTTGGTCTGATAAAACTTAGTTTTGAAATTTTATTCTTATATAAATATCTTTTAAATTTTAAAATAAATTTGAATAAAATATAATTTTAACACATTTAAGTGTCATCCTCACGCTCTGTCTTTTAAACAGATACCTTTATAACTCATGCTATAACATCCTAAGGTTTAATATGGCAAACAGACCTTTCAAAGAAAATGCAAGGCTTTCTCTTTTTATTAGTCTTTCAGTAGTCTGACAAATCCCATTTTTCTCTAAAGCCCTGTTGCCAGTATTTCCCAGACCTTCCTATAGAGGAAATGCTTCTATTTTGTTTTCGTATTAACTCAGACCATTTGTCAACCTACAGAGCACTTCAGTGATAGGTGCTATATAAATATTTAAATTACGATAGCTTGATTGCACTGTAACTTTTCAGAGTTTGCTTAACTCTACATTGTGGCTAGTATCTGATTATGAAATATTTTCCATGCTGCTTGGAAGCCACAAAAGATAAGGAATTTTCAAGGCTGTAAAATGAAGAGTTTTTAATCACATGGGAAAATATTTTGATGAATGGAGAGGGAAATCGGGAAATAAAATGGAGTATATGGCATGCTTTCACCTCAACAATCAAATGCATAGCAGAAAGGAAAGCAGTCAAAATGTTTCTTTATTGTTTGGATGAGGGTATCGTGGGTGATTTTTGTTTATTTTTCTATTCTGTAGAGTCTCCGTTTTCAACCCTGCATACTTCTTTTATAATCAGAAAAACAGAACTTTATAAAGAAATGTAGTCATTTGACATTGTTCCCCTGCGTACATTCACAGAGTGCTTTGAGGGCCACTTACCCAGTAACTAGTTGTTGGACTTGCAGACATGGAAATAGGAACTCCAGGTGGTTTTATGATTATGAATGGTAATGTGATGTTCAGTACTGGGTAAAACATGTTCAGAAGTATAGTCCATGTGCATTCCCAGTTCTTCACCCAGGTGGCTGGGAAGGTGTAAGTTTCTTATAAGATTGGAGGCTCAGTTGGTATGTGATCCTGAAAAATGTGTCCCTGTAATTATAGATTGGCATACACACAATATTTGCAACTTTACCTGAAAGTAAGGTTTTATGAAAAAGTACACACACATGTGTGCTGAAATATGTACACATGTACTGAAACATGCTTCAGTTTTTACAAAGGATTCTGGGCCTATTTTTGTTTAAAAAGTGGAAACAAAACTAATCATGATTGTGATATGTTGAGATGAACATGAAAATGAATTGGGTTCTATAAGGAGGGAAATTTTTTTTTTTTTAATTAATTAATTTATTTATTTGTGGCTGCCTTGGGTCTTTGTTGCTGCCCTTGGGCTTTTCTCTAGTTGCGGTGAGCGGGGGCTACACTTCGTTGTGGTGCGCAGGCTTCTCATTATGGTGGCTTCTCTTGTTGTCCCCTGCATCGGCGGGCGGATTCTTAACCACTGCGCCACCAGGGAAGCCCAAGGAGGGGAAATTCTTTATAAAACATATAGAAGCAGAGTATTGAGCCTACCTTGCTGATTATTAGACCAGTAAAGTTGCAAATAAAAACCAGCTTCAGGGCTTCCCTGGTGGCGCTGTGGTTGAGAGTCCGCCTGCCGATGCAGGGGACACGAGTTCGTGTCCCAGTCCGGGAAGATCCCGCGTGACGCGGAGCGGCTGGGCCCGTGAGCCATGGCCACTGAGCCTGCGCGTCCGGCGCCTGTGCTCCGCAACGGGAGAGGCCACAACAGTGAGAGGCCCACGTACCGCAAAAAAAAAAAAAACAAAAAAAAACCAGCTTCATAATGATTGTTCTTCAAAGTAATAAATATTAAAAAAATTTTTTTTTGGCTTGAAAGAAGTCTGTGTGCCAAAATACTTGTTAATACATAGTATGATTTTTCTAATAGTTTATGCATAGTCTATAAATAAAATGTAAATAAAAGATAAGCATTTTAATGTTAGGGTAGTTTAAAATTTTATCCATAATTCATATGCAGACATATAATGAGTTGCTTCTGTATTTTGCTTTTTCTGCATCTGAGCTACCTTGTGTATAATATTGATTAATTTCAGTCTTGCTTGTCAGGATTTGTTGATTATTCTTTTCATTTCCTGTCTAAGACTGAGGAACTTTGTGTGTTCCATTTGTTTTTACTTGTTTAAATAAATGAATAGGAAAAGAAAGCAGTGTGTAACAAATCACTTCCACATCTAGGATTATTGACATGTCTTCTCATTTGAAGGACTATACATTTCTGTGGAAATAAATTTGAGAATATCAGTTTCTATAATTACCTAAAAAAAATAAAGAGACTGTGGGTCTCACTTAACCCCTCCAAAAAAAAGTTTTCAGAAATAAATATGATAGAATCAGACAAAGTAGTTAAACAGAGCAACATAACCTTTACTCAAGCATTGCACCCTGTCTTTACTGTTCTATCCAAAGAGAGTTAGCTGATTAGCACTAGCAGATTCTGTCTGAGATGGTTGAGTTTAGGCGACAGAGACTCTAGGCATTTCTCTGCTGAGTGTCTGTGGGTTGGTGGATGCTGGCGGGGCAGGGGCTGAGGTGGGAGTGTGGAGAGGGGGTTTGGCACTGAAGTTTGCATTTGCCTGCGGTTCATCTCTCAGCCTTGCTGGCCAGAGATGTACTTTTTCCATAGAAACAGGGGTTATCAATTGCTGAGAAACACTACTAATAAAACTGTAACTCATCAATCAGAATGTCAGGTTATTCATTTACACTGGGGAGCTTAGCTGTAAGGAAGACCAGAGTGCCAATAGTTACTGGTAAATGCTTCTTGTTCCTAGTGGGAAAGTCACCTTTAGCATGGTTGTTTCCTAGGACGGGACTGCGGATCTCTGGTTTATGAGAATTCCCCTTGGAAACATTGCACTGTTCATGTTTTTTATTCTAGGAAGTTTGAAGAGTGCCCATAACATGCTGAAGAGGGTGGGATTACTGGGGGGAGGGTTCAGAAGGGACTGCCCTTGCATCCCCTCCCTGAGCATATAATAAAGATACTACATTAACAAATGATTCCAGCGGCAAGTTATAAATGCTTTAAAATACAGGAAGTCCTGAGAACTTTGCCCTCCAGAGAGGTCATAGCTAAATTTATTGCTCAAATACCATCACCCTCTTCACATGGATTTCTGGTAATATTCTGTCTTCCTTTTCTTCCTGACTTCTCTTTTTGATTTATGTTTAACTTTTTTCGTGTGTTTATGTTGATAGTAAGCTCACTATAATGAACTTTGGTACAATACAAAAAATATATCTAGAAAAGAAAATAAGAACGGATCTTTAAAAGAATGTTTTGCTATCTTTCTCCTGTGGGTGTGACTTCCAGAGGGAAGGAGGGAGGGATAGGATAAAGCCTGTTTTGGAGCTGGATGCCAGGTGTGGAGCAATGTTGTGTTCTGGAAACAACACGTGGAACAGATAGCCTAGCCTTTGTGGTGGGAAGAGGGAAGGGGGTGGTGGGACGTTTTTAAGAGATAAGAAAGACAAGGCTGGGCGTGGGGAATGAAAAACGGGAAATGTCTTCAGAATTAGGCTGGGAAAGATGAACATTATTTGTCGGCACCGAAAGTTATTAAAAGGGTTTTAGCCAGAGACTACTGTGAACAGATTAAACATGATTTTGATAACAGTGGATCAGATGGGGGCAAACTGGACACAGGAGACATTTAAGAGGCTGTTGGAAAAGTCCTGGTTACAGACGTTGAAGATTTCTTAGGACAGTGGTGGTGGAAAGGAAAGGTGATTGAAGAGAAAATGAAGAGCTGTAATCGGCAGGATTACTCAGTGACTGATGGTGGCAGGTGTGAACAAAGGGCATGAACAGTCCTTAATGTTGTGAATCCGGGAAACTGGAAAGATTGTGAATGCTGTTCTTTTTAAAATTTTTTTTGGAGTATAGTTGATTTACAGTGTTAGATTAGTTTCAGGTGTACAGCAAAGTGAATCAGTTATATATATCTATATATATATGTCTCAACTCTTTTTCAGATGCTTTTCCCATATAGGTTATTACAGAATATTGAGTAGAGTTCCCTGTGCTATATAGTAGGTCCTTATTATCTATTTTATATATAGTGTGTATATGTTAATCCCAATCTCCTAATTTATCACTTCCCCCCACGTTTTCCCTTCGGTAACCATAAATTTGATTTCGAGATATGTGAGTCTGTTTCTGTTTTGTAAATAAGTTCAGTTGTATCATTTTTTTAATTAGATTCCACATATAAGAGATATCATATGATATTTGTCTTATCTGATTTACTTCACTTACTGTGATAATCTCTAGGTCCATCATGTTGCTGCAAATGGCATTATTTTGTTCTTTTTTGTGGCTGAGTAATATTCCATTGTTTATGTGTACAACACCTTCTTTATCCATTCCTCTGTTGATGGACATTTAGGTTGCTTCCATGTCTTGGCTCTTGTAAATAGTGCTGCAATGAACATTGGGGTGCATGTATCTTTTTGGATTATGGTTTTCTCTGGATATATGCCCAGGGGTGGGATTGCTGGATCATACGGTAGCTCTATATTTAGTTTTTTAAGGAACCTCCATACTGTTCTCCATAATGGCTGTACCAATTTACGTTCCCACCAACAGTGTAGGAGGGTTCCCTTTTCTCCACACGCTCTCTAGCGTTTATGGTTTGTAGATTTTTTGATGAAGGCCATTCTGACCGGTGTGAGGTGATACCTCATTGTAGTTTTGATTTGCATTTCTCTAATAACATTTCTCTAATAAGTGATGTTGAGCATCTTTTCATGTGCTTTTTGGCCATCTATGTCTTCTTTGGAGAAATGTCTATTTAGATCTTCCACCCGTTTTTTGATTAGGTTGTTTGTTTTTTTGATATTAAGCTGCATGAGTTGTTTGTATATTTTGGAGGTTAATCCCTTGTCGGTTCTTTGAGGGAAAAAGCATCAGAAGAGCAGTTTTTGTTTGTTTTAGGTTCTGAGTGAGGAAGGGAGGATGAAGTGTGGGTTTGATTTGGACATATTTGTGTGTGTTACTTTCACAACCTCATGTGATTTTTGTTTGCTTGAAGGCACCCAATTTCATTCGTTCACAAAAATATTAGTATCAGAGTTAGATTTGCTCGCCACGTTCCCTTGCTCTGTATGTACATGGTGTTTTTAGAATCAGAAGCCTCCTGTGTTCAGTCTACAACTGCAAACACAGAAAGGTTGTAGCCTTGGCCATTTTAATAAGCACGAAGGCTGTCACCCTATTTCAGATGAGACTTTAAATAGGGTCCTCGGTCTTTACAGGGCAGACAACTTTGTACTACTGGTGCTGATCTTACCAAGGAAATAGACCGATCAGAGTCAGTACAGACCGCAGCTTCTGGGTGACCCTCATGGGAGGGATTCATGGGAATCCCTGCCACGATAGACTGTCATAACCCCATCACATTTTAAAACTACAAGGGCAAGATTCTTTTCCTTGAAACAAGTGGATTCTGGATCATTATGACTGGTTAAAAATTATTTTGTCAGTTGAGACGATCTAGATAGTCTAGAGCAGTTAATCTTGTGAAATTATCAGGTTGGGTTCCACTTTGATGTTTTTCTTGGGTTATTCCAGATGCTTATAACGATTTGTTTTTATATATATATATAAATGGTTTGTCTCTGTATATAATATATAACATATATAATTTATACATTATATTTATATAACATATAGTTGCATGGATGTAATTTATATATATATAATTAACATATGTGAGCATATATTTCTATTCAATATAATATATATATAATTACACATACATAAATTAGGCTACACACTCTAGGTCAAGTTTCTTTAACTGCAATGTGATTTCTAGCCTTTGCCCACTTGGTGTAGATTCCCACCTGGTAAAATTTTCATCACTCCCAGTATTCTTCTAAACTTGTCCTTATATATCATAGTGGGTTTTTGGAGGAATTCGTTTGCTTCTCTATGTGTTCCTTTTCCTAGAAAGCATTGCTGCTGTTACAGGGTTGGAGGGAAATTGAAGGTAGAGCCAAATTTATGAAATCCCTAACAAATGGTCCTCATTATGCTTTTGCTTAGTCACTACCCTGATGGGGAGCTAAGTTCCCTTCCATGCCATTTCACCTCTCCCTCCCTCCCCTCTGCTCGTCTCTTTTTGGAGAAGTCCAGAACCTTGTACAGTAGTTTAGATGTGGTCTAACTGGAACAAAGCAGAGTGTGACTGTCACCTTTTTGTACCAAAATAATTTATGCATCTTTTTTTTTTTTTTTTTTTGCAGCATATACTTGCCCAAACACCAGTCCTAAACCTAAACCTTATCAAACTGTGGGTGATCAGGAGGAAGCTGTGTGATTCTGTCACAGACCTACCTACACACCACTCATCTTGATAGGAAGACCCTTAACACATACTAAGACTGAACTTGTTTTTTTTTGTCAGTAAAATAATCTATATATTTAATTTTTGGTCAGCTAGAACTTTGAAGACCATCACATGAGTTAACATGAAGCTCTATCTGTGTTGTATGTTTGATACTTTGAACCCTCTCCTCTTGTTCGATTCAGATGAAAACAAGGAAAAAAGCCAACATTTTTGCTGTGTTAAATATCTTTTGGTGATTTATGTATGGCTAGAATAGTGGAAAGTGGGAGGAGGAAACACTGTATATAAAACTTGGTCAGGGCTTCCCTGGTGGTGCAGTGGTTGAGAGTCTGCCTGCTGATGCAGGGGACACGGGTTCGTGCCCTGGTCCGGGAAGATCCCACATGCCGCGGAGCGGCTGGGCCCGTGAGCCATGGCCGCTGAGCCTGTGCGTCCAGAGCCTGTGCTCTGCAACAGGAGAGGCCACACAGTGAGAGGCCTGCGTACCGCAAAAACAAAACAAAACAAAACAAAAAAAACTTGGTCAGTTTTTAGGGAATTAAGTAGTTCCATTTACCTACGTGGTCTTCATTCAAAATAGATCTTTAACACAATAGAAATCTGAAGCAAGTTTAATAATGCCTAAGGTTCTCCTTAGTACAAAACCATAGCTAGAATCACTTTGGTTGTATACCTGAGACTAACACAACACTGTAAATCAGTTATACTCCAATATAAAATAAAAATTTAAAAAAACTAACTTGTCTAGCTAAAAAAGGAAAAACAACACACATAGGTAGGAAAAGAACCAGTACGTCAATATGACATGATTTTGTACATAATACTTAATACAAATATTAAAACAATTTGACAGATTTATAACTATCACCCCATATAGGTCTAAAATATAGCTGGCAAAGGAAGGCTGGAGATTTGATGCACCAAATTATGGGTGCTTTTGGAAATACTATCCACATAAGATGGTACTGTCAATGGTGAAATGAACTTTTCATCCTAGGCCTGCTCTTTGAGATGGCAGAAACAATGGCCCTTTGTCTTCTACAAAGGTGATTATCACAGGGTAGGTTTTTTCAAACTCTAACCTGCCCTTGTTTCTGATACGTTCTCTCTAGGGAGAACTCCCCACATCCTGAATCAATGCTGTAGTGAGCCACAGTTACTGATGTGTGTGTCACATCCATCAGGTATGTTGAAGTGAGAAAAAAAAAAAGTTTGCAAATCACAGCTCTATAGACTTAATCCAAGAAGGGCATGAACCTAATTTGTGGACCAAGTGAGCATTTACCTTCCTGTACAAAGCTCCTGTTAGGAGCGATTTAAATAAATATAGTTCAGAGGAAGGGCCTTTTTCAGGAGTTGCATTTGACATCAGTGAAATATTCTTGCAAGAGGCAATGTTTGCCTTGATTTTTACAGGTCTTTTGGTTTTACTTTTGACTTTAATTACTGGTTTTCTAACCTTGAACGGCAGACTATTTTCATAATTTTTTTCCCATAAAGTTATGCTTCATTATTTATTTTCTATAGTTTATGAGTTCATGCTTGTAACTTACAGGGAAATCGTAAAAAATGGGGCAGAGAGTAGCTAGAATCTCTTCATTAGAGATGGTATGAATTACTTTTTCATGAGTTGGAATAAATAATAAACCTCTTTGTGCCACTTTGGGCAATAAATGAAGGTTTACTTTATTTAACATTGGAATGAAATGGACCGCTAAAGAGTTGCACCTGAAATATTTTTACCTAATTTAGTTAAATATTGATTTGTGTAATATATGAGCTCTCAGAAAAGCACTTTGATTGTGTAGAACTCTACATATTCCTCCAAAAGTGCCGAATTCTATAATTATAATCTTCGTGGAAGAAATACTTGTAAATGTAAATATATCAGAACTTGAGTCAGTTATTCTGCTTACTCTGGGTTTCCAAAGTTTTAAATAGAGTATTGCATTGGTTATCAACGGGGGCTAATTTTGCCCCGCGGGGACATTTGGCCAAATCTGAAGGTACTTTTAGTTTTCAGGACTTTGAGGAGGGTAGTGCTACCAAGGTGCACGTAGTAGGCAGAGTCCAGGGATGTTGTTAATCATCCTACAATACACAGGACAGTCCCCCAAACAAAGAATTATCTAACCCCAAATGTCAATAGTGCCCAGATTGAGAAAAACTTTAGAGTATTGTGCATTTATTTTTTATTAATACTCCATATGGACAGGTGGATGAAATAAATGAAAGTTGAATTTTAATTTTTTTATTCTGTGTGTGAAAATAGCCAGATAGCAAGACCTATTGATGGAGGGATTCAAGTACAGTACGGTGATTAAGATGCAGGATTTGTTGTCATATTTGTGTTCCAATATTTACTTCAGCCACTTATTAGCTGTCTGACCTTAAATATTTCTAAGCAACCATAAAATGATTAATCCTTCTCAGACTGAATGTATTCATTTGTAAAATATGGAAAATAAAATCCACCTTACAGGTTTGATCTGGTAAATGAAATGCTATTTGTAACCTGGAAGATATGACACATTTCATAAATGTTACGATTAGAAAGTAATTTGGGATTGGTAGTGTAATATTTATATGGTTTTATAGGGAGTGAGATAGTAGAGATATTATCAATAGAGATGATTTTTGGGGAATGAATCATAAGGATTTCTCTTCAATTTAATGAAGCAATGTAGTCTTTAAATATATGAATCCCTGTCTGTATATCTCTATCTCTGTGTATCTGAAGAACTAGAAAAGAATATTTGACACCCTGAAAGATCTATAATAATGCAATTCTTCAAGACAAGAAACAAACATTTAAAAATGCCAAATTAATAACACAAATTACCAGTGGGATTTATTAAAAAGAAAAAAGGATCTTTTCTCTTTTTTAAAAAAAATTACATTCTTCTATTAAATAGTTTTTTCAAAAAGCCTATACTCTTTTTGTAATTAAGAAAGCAAGCATTGCAAACATTATAACAAACCCCTCAGAGTTTCCCAATATAAACGTTGAAAAATATACTTGTTAAAACATACCTCTTCTAATTTACAGAGTTTCCCATTTTGCTAATTTATCTCTGTTAGTTGGTTTTCCCCTGTAGTCACCTTTCTAAAAGTGGTGAAGCTGTAGGACCCATTAAAATTTTACTGGCGTGATAAAGCTGGTCATATTGATGCCTTTATCTTCTGTTTTGGCATGTGGTGCTGTCAGTGAAGCCAGGGAAATTTGGTCTGGGTGGTGAGTAAAAAAGAGGACAGGAGAATTTATAACTTGAATCTCTAAAGCCAGGATGCTTTCTTTTCCTGATCTTCTTCAGCAGTTTATTAAGGTCTTGAATAAAATACATAGGAAGCGTACTTATTAAATTTCTAGTTGTCTGAAACTGGAAGGTATAGGTCATAGTTTGGGTGATTGGATATAAATTTCAAGCTGTGCTAGATTTAGACAGTGGGAAAAAAATAAGAATATTAAATTTAACAGGAGAAATTATAAGTTCCTATAAATTTGGTTTTAGAAATAATTATATAATTTTGTGATGAGGGAGTTTAGACCATTATCTAATTCCTGTTTAAATAAAGAATAAATACTAAGGGTTGAGTGCCTCTAAGTTCAGTGAGTTGTCTGCCTCTTATGAGCTGTCTTGTGAGATGTGGTTTTGGTAGCATAATTTCCAGAATTCTCCTCCTGCGTTTGTAGCATTTTGACCAGTTCTGCTTGCTATAGTTTAAAAGGAATATTGACTACTATAAAGTGGTCAGAAAGCCTAGAATTATTCGAATCCCTGCTCTGCCATGTATTAACTGTCTGGCTTTGGGTAAATTATAATGCTGAATCTCTAAAGTTTAGGTTTTGTTATATAAAAATAATGTAAAAAGAAACTACCCCGTAGAGGTGTTTTAGGAATTGACTGAGAGATAATTGCGTACTGGGTATTTATTTTAAAGATGGCCTGTAAACTGTATTCATTAATTCAAAATGATTAAAATAGGCAATTCAGTGAAAAGGAGAATCAGCCCATTTTCTTAAATGCCAACAAAGCTAATTTTAACACTTCTGGAAAAGATGAGGTTTCAAACGAATGCCAGTGAAGGAATGTTGTTCACAAGCATATTGATTAAGTATGGGGAGGTCTAGAACAAGTAGAGGATTTGGTGAATACTTATTGAACTTTAATCAAATCTTTAATTCATTCTATAGAAACTTACTGATATCCATTTGTCTGTGAGAATGCCCATTTTTTCAGGAGTGCCAGCCATCTCTATCCAATTCTAACAATTTTTTTTTTTTTGACCAGAGCAGAAACTCTGACGTCTCTTTCTAAATGAGTAATTACTAAGGCTGAACCAACTTAGAAGGAAGTAAGAAAATACCTGGTAGCCTATGGGTAAAGAAGGAGGGTGGGGAGCCTGGGAGGAGGAACTTAGTATTTTTCTGGAGGAGCCCACTTGCAAAACCTTTACTGTTATTTCACTTTTTTTTTTTTTTTTTACTGGTAGTGATACTATGGTAATAAAAATACCTTATTTTCTTAATTTAGACATCTCAGGTGCCTTACTCTGTGTCATCAATTGATTAGTTTATGTCTACCTCCTAAACTTTTATTCTGATAATCCTGCCAATACTGGTTTGAAAATCTGTACTGAGTCTGTGCGTTCTAAAAAGCCTAATGCTTTTGTAAAAGAAGAAAGAGGGCCATCTAAAGAACTGTACTTACTTTGTACTCTAGGTTTCTCTGCATTCCCTAAAATGATGTAGGCTGCTAAAAGCCTTTTCTTTTAGTGGTCTTCATTCCAAGTCTATGAGAGAACAATGATTCTTAAATGCATAAATTAAGGGAATGAAAGTAGACATGTGGACAAGTTTGTTTAGCATCAGTGATTGGACATATCATTCTGGAACCCAAACTTTTCTTTACTCATTCATTCTTAGAGCTCCAATATCTCTAAGAAGTTTCAGTGCTAGCTAGAGGAAGATTTTATTGTATTTTGAAAAATTTTGGTGACATAGACATCACATAAATTTACCATTTTAAACTTTTTTAATTGTACAGTCACTGGCATTAAGTACATTCACGTGTTGTGCAGCCGTCAGCGCCATCCATCTCCAGACTTTTTTTATCTTCCCAAACTGAAACTCTCTATGCATTAAATAATAACTCTTCCCCATTCCCATCTCCCCCTAGCCCCCATGGTAACCACCATTTTTCTTTCTGTGTCTACGAATTTGACTACTCTAGGTACCTCATATAAGTGGAATCATAAAGTATTTGTGTGTGTGTGTGTCTTTTTTTTTTTTTTTTTGGATTGGCCTATCCCACTGAGCCTATAGTCTTCAATATTCATCTAATGTTGTAGCATGTGTCAGAATTTCATTCTTTTTAAGGCTAAATAATATTTCATTTCATGTGTAGATAGCATTTCGCTTATCCATTGCTAGATAGCTGGACTGCTTCCACTTTTTGGCTATTATGAATAATGCTACTATGAACATGGGTGTATAAATAAGAAGATTTTTATGTTACTTAAAAAATGGTAGTGGGCTTCCCTGGTGGCGCAGTGGCTGGGAGTCCGCCTGCTGATGCAGGGGACACAGGTTCGTGCCCCGGTCCGGGAAGATCCCACATGCCGTGGAGCGGCTGGGCCCGTGAGCCATGGCCGCTGAGCCTGAACGTCCGGAGCCTGTGCTCCGCAGCGGGAGGGGCCACGACAGTGAGAGGCCCACGTACCGCAAAAAAAAAAAAAAAAAAAAAAAATGGTAGTAACATAAACCTTTTATGTAACACCATCAAGCTGACAAAGGGGCTACAGCTAATGTGGGTGACCTAACTGCATTTATTTAACGAGGACACTTTTCCCAAACTGATCCTAATCAGTCATCTCCTCATGGAACGATGGAAGATTATAAGAAGAGAATAAAATGCATCCATGAGACAGTTTTAGCACAGTAATTAGAAACTGTAAACTTGGGGTTAAAACTGAAATTGTATTGCTTGGCTGGTCATTACATACAGGATTCAGACTATTTTAATAGTTGATTCAAAAAGCTGCAAAATACTATGATTTTAGTTGTTTTCTACTAGAGAAGCAAAGAAACCTCTCTTAATAAATAAAACTATGGACAGAAATAGCACATTTGTTTCAAGAGCATTCAGTGCTTTGCTTTTCTCTATTGTTTTCCAACAGGAGGAGATAAATTTTTCATCTATAAAACCAGTATACCAGTGTTCTGAGTTCATAACTGTTGTAAAGATGGCTTCACCGTATTTGGCAAACCTGTTACAAATATTCTTTGAAGCCTGCTTTAAACACTCAATGGTGCATTCATCTTAATTTTCAGTCTTGTCATTCCAAATGAGGCAGAAGTTTTGTTTAACAATGATTGAATTGGACAAAGGGAAGAGCACATTCTTTGTCTAGTTTAAAAGCTTTGTCAGAAAGCCTCCACTTGCATTGTCTGCACAGTTCTCCCTGAGTCCCATCACGTTCACTTCTGCTTTGAGACATTCATCAGTAGATACTTTGAACACTGGTCCTTTCTCTGTCCCGAACACAAGTGCAATCAAGAGCAAGCTTGTAGGTATCATTTTACCTTCTGGAGAACTGTTTCTGTGTTCTGTCATGTGTCTGCCTGGACTCTGTTTTTAAAATAAGGAGTTGGTACCTGGAACCAGGGAGATACTGGAGAATGTCTCCTGCTATCTGAAGGAGAGGGACAGCCAGATGCTAATGAATGTGGAGGATGGTAGCTGAGTTCTGGTATAAAAGCTCATTGACTCCTTAAAATTGTTAATATCTTAATCCCCATTTTTGTTTCTTTTACTGGTTTGCTGTCTTCCCTATTGTTAATTTCCCCCCAATATGCTAAGCATTTTTCAGATATCACAACTCATTCTCATTACAGCATTAGAGATACCTAGTATTGTTCCTGTCTGAAGCTCATGGAGGTTAAGTAACTTACCCAAGATTTTACTGTTTATCAGATGCAGAGCCTTGATTTGAGTCCAGTTCTGTCTGGCTCTGAAGGCTTCCTGTTTCCATTGCACTAGACAGCAAAGTCATCACCGGAATTTCCAGGGTATAACTTTCTTCAAAGTGATAATCATTATGTCAAGCCCTTCCCTTCCTTTTCTACTCTTGCTGTCCTGGTTTATGGGCACAACATACTTGAATGGACTATTGTGGAAGCTTCTGAACTGATCTTCCCACCCCCTTGCTTTCTGAATATTAATTTATCCCTTGCACTGCTGCACTGTTGCACCGTATCTTCACCATGGTCAACTCTACTCACGACAGTAGTTTTGTCGAATGCTAATGTAAAAATCACATCAATCCTTTGATAAAAAGCAGTTTGTAATTCTTAGTTGCCTTTCAAATAAAGTGAACACCTCTAAATTTGGCATTCATGACCCTCTCTCTTCTGCCCTTCATACCCTTCAGCCTTTTCAAACTGCTTGCTTTCTTTGTCACATCAATTTTCTAGCTTATTTGAATTGCCTACAGTGTAATCTTGCATCCTCTCACTCCCCCTCCCGCCCTGCCACCTTCTCTCTCCCTCTCTCTCCTTCTCTTCCCATAGGTATATAGATCTCTATTTTTTCTTTTTTCTTTAGAGACATCAGTGGATAGGGGGAATCTCTATTTTTTGATTCTATTCCTGTTATCACATTATGCCCATCTCTCTAACCTGATCTTCAATCAATGTAAATGAAAAATTTACCCATCTTCTACCTGCTTCCTGATGCATTTTCTGATGATCCCAGTTGAAAGTTCTTTCTCCTTCCTGAGTCTCCATAGCACTGTACCAATTACTTTCTAATGGCACTTATATTTTCCACCTTGGATTGTAAATATTTTTATAAGTGAGATTGAGATCCTTGGCATGGGGGGGGATGTTGGTGTAGAATTGAGCCCGCTTGTCCTGTGTGCCACAGTGTTTATCGTAGAGCCATGGAGAGGGTCAACAAATGAGAGAGTATCGTAAGTTACATGTAGGCAGTGCTTGGAAATTTAGAGGAGTGTACATTTTCCTTATTAAATTTGACAACAATAGGGTGGAATTTGGTGGTTATCTGCATTTTATGGATGGCGTTTGGAAGTTTACAGAGATAGGCTCAGGAAGTGTCTATGGAGCTTTGCGTCAGTACTACTCTTGGGAGAGTGGCCAGATAGGATTCTGAGTTAAGCAGTTTGGAGCTAAAAGGACCTCCAGGGCAACTGAATTCAGGGTTTCTGGACCCTGTTTCTGCCTTGGACTCACCTTCAGGAAATTAAAGATAAGTTATTTACCAAGCAAGCCCCATCTCCAAAGATTCTGATCTGATGGTCTGAGTTGGTACCCAGACACTGGTATTTTTATTTTTAAATGTGATGATTTTGAAAAATATTTCATCATTCCAAATTTATGGAAGAAATTTATGATAGAGATTAATGTGTATGAACACATTAAAAAATTTTGACCCAATCATTCATAGTTGGCCTGTTTTTCTTTTTATAAAATGGACATTCCATTTTCCCTTTGTTTCTACAGTATTATCAAAAATTAAGTATTTTCTTTTTTTATTGAAGTATAGTTGATTTACAATGTTGTGTTAGTTTCAGGTGTACAGAAAAAGGTGATTCAGTTATGTAGATGTATGTATACTTTTTCTGATTATATTCTATTGTAGGTTATTACAAGATATTGAATATAGTTCCCTGTGCTATACAGTAAATCCTTGTTGCTTATCCTTTTTTTTTTTTTTTTTTTTTTTGCGGTACGCGGGCCTCTCACTGTTGTGGCCTCTCCCATTGCGGAGCACAGGCTCCGGACGCGCAGGCTCAGCGGCCATGGCTCACGGGCCCAGCCGCTCCGCGGCATGTGGGATCTTCCCGGACCGGGGCACGAACCCGTGTCCCCTGCATCGGCAGGCGGACTCTCAACCACTGTGCCACCAGGGAAGCCCTGCTTATCTATTTTAGGTATAGTAGTTTGTATCTGTTAATCCCACATTCCTAATTTGTCTCTCCCTTCCTTTCCCCTTTGATAACCGTAAGTTTTTCTATGTCTACTTCTGTTTTGTATGTAGATTCATTTGTATTATTTTTTAGATTCCACATGTAAATGATATCATATAGTATTTGTCTTTGTCTGACATACTTCACTAAGTATAATATTCTCTAGGTCCATCCATGTTGCTGCAAATGGCATTATTTCTTCTTTTTATGGTTGAGTAATATTCCACCGTATTTCTATAACACATCTTCTTAAACCGGTTGTCTGTGATGGGCGCTTGGGTTGTTTCCATGTCTTGGCTATTGTAAATAGTGCTGCTGTGAACATTGGGGTGCATGTATCTTTTCGAATTAGAGATTTTGTTTTTTCTGGATATGAAAATTAAGTATTTTCTGATGCTGACTTGAAAAATAGGTCTATGTCCTAGTTGTAGGAGAATAACTTCAGAGGCACAGATTTACGTTGATATGATCCTAACTCTGAGCTATCAGAGTCAAGCACTTTATAATGTGACACTCTGGGTCAGCACATTTTTTGGGAAATACAAGCTTTAAATATTATATTTAAAACTCCAAAAAGGAAAAACGTTTTATATATTAATGCAAATTATTTGTTGAAAGAAAGTTATATAGGAATAGAGAGATAACATGTAACTCCTACTCATTGTAGAGTAATGGCTTATTTTTCTCTCTTCTTAAGGAATGCCATCACTTGGCTTTTTATTGTTGCTGTAAAGTGGGAACCAAATTTATTTATTTCATTTTCTTAGTGTGTGGGTGTGTACGTAGTGCGCACTGACTTTAATTAAAATTTTTCTTGCAAGCTCAAGGTCTTCATTATCAACTTGAATTATTTTAAAATGCAGCAGTACAATAACATCCTCAGAGACCATTAAAATGTTTATAGAGATATTTTCTTGATGGTGAATGGCTTAACCTGCCATGCTGCCATATTGTTATGGGTGCCTCTTTAAACTTTTATTCCCTCCCTGATAGTTAGCTATCCTAAGTGTTTAGCAGATATCTTTGATTCTGCTGCAAGGAAGAATTGTAAGTTTGCAGGGAGAGCACTTAACCACGCTTGTTAACTTTGATGACCTTATTTATTCACAATTGTAGTCAGTGAGCTCTAGATGGAGGCCTGAGGGTGAACAGACATCTTTCCCATGTAGGACAGAGTTTAGGATCTGTGACCGCAGTGTACTTACCATTCAGGGGCCTTTTCTCCATTACAGCTGGATTCACAACTGTGTTATGAGTGGAAGAGTTTGTTGGAGTTGTTTCCTTAAGGAAATGAAGACACAACATCAGAATGCTCAAAATGATAATTCTGTGATAAAGAAAGAAATTAGAAGTATGACAACCTAAATTTTGTCTTTTTTTATAAGACAAAAAAATATCACTTGTCATTTTTATCTCAGGGCTATTTCAAATCTGAGCTTTAAATAACAACAAAAAAAGTGAGGACTATCAATTCTAATAATTTTTTATTTATATTTTTTGGGATAATCAGAAATTTAATCTCAATTATATAAATATGTAACTGTTTTTAGATATATCTATTTCAAGAGAGATACCAGATACATGGTAGGCACTCTAATTTTTATTTTCGTTTTCTAACTCTGAAATTTAATAATTTAGTCAAAGTTCAATATTTAGCTTTCTCCGTGAACTCCCTAATGAATTATTTCCTTTCGAAGGCTTTTCCTGGAATTTCTCTCTTTTTGGCAGGTAAGTTTGCATATCTAACATGACATCATTTGGCTGGATTCCTGCAAAAGAATAATTTAAGAGACAGAAAAATGTAGGGTGGCTGAGCATTCTAGTGGTAGAATTTTCGGAGAAACTAAACTAGAGAAATCATATGCCATATTAATAGGAATACGTGTTATTTTCTTAAACTCCAGTGATAATTTAATAACATTTTTTGTTTCTTTTAATAAGTTCATTAGGTTTATTACTTCGTTTCAGAGGGGAAATATTTTCTCCCCCACTTTTACTGAGTTAACTTTTGGCAAAAGTGACTTAATTATAATTTTGGAGCTTCATCCTGCTTAAAACTAATTGGGTCCGGGACTTAATAAAAATCACACTTAGGTAGGAAGCCATATAATTGTACGTACAGAACAGGAATGAGACAACTTGGGTGATTTCCAAGTTAAAAATATAATACTGTAGGTTCCTTGAGGTAGGAACCACATCTCTTAATTTTTTCTTTATCCTGAATTGAACCTAATAAAGTACTACATACATGATAGACACTCATTACATAGTTTTTATTGATTTATTGGTTACAAAATAAATGTATTGAAATGTACTGTTTGTCTTACGGAGAAATACTAATTTGGCTTGACTAGTATTTCTTTAATGGAAATCAACATGCTTAAAGGTTTAACTCTTTGACCTGTCAACCTCAGATCACCTTGTTTGTGTATATCTAAATTATTTTCCTTAAGAGGCATGGTTCATATTCCTTGAGCTGTTGGCTCCCTGCCAAGCACCATTGCTCGTCCACGTCCGTGCAGCCTATACATTTTTTTGCAGGGGTGGGTGGGTGTTGGGAACTAGCACATACATCCTTTCTGAAGAATATGTATTTGTCTACTGGTTAATGCCTGACGAAGAATTGCTAATGGGCTCCTACTGCTTGCTAATTCATCTTGCTATAAATCTAGCAAGATGAGGTCTGTTGTTATGTCCTGTACCTGGTTGCCAAGGTTCCCGTGTAAAGAAAGGGGTCGGCAGTGTTATTGGGCCTAATTTGTTAGATTGGATACATGAAGGAAGATATTCCTGCACTCCCCCATTCCTTACAACTCAAAGACTCTGTTGCTCGGAATTAAATTTTTAATTGCTTTTGGAGTACTTAAGTTTAGAGTTTTAGTTTTTGTAAAATTACAGTTGTTTAAAAATTGCTTCCACGTGATTTCCATGCGCCTAGCATTATATCTATATTCTTAGTAACTATTCAATACATGAAGGAAAGCAAATAGTAAATATAAAAAATATTTTAATTTTTTGTGGAATTTCAGTGTTTCTGACTCCTCTGGTACTGAAGTACAGTAAAATGTATTTTCTTATGAGTAAAACTTGATTAGAAAAATCACATGTATAACTTAATACTTTAGAAATCTATAAAACAGTAGGGATGACGTTTAAAAAATTAAACGTGTATGTGTCTCCCTTTATAAAATACTGGTATAGCACCTATATACCTTAAGTGAAAACTGATATTATAGTTAAAAAATTAATATTCTTAATGATGTTGTATTACTGTGGTATTTACACTGTTGTTTGGCTTTATAGATGTGAGAAAACTCTCATTAATAATTATTATTTCCACATTTTTTGTGGAAAATTGGCTCAAGCCGATTTTAATTTGCAGATAGCTTTTGTTAGAGTTGCTTTTCATGAGGGTCATTTTTCTTATTTCAAAGATTAAATGGATTTATAAATAACTGTTTTAAAGTAGCATCTGTTCTTATTTTTCTCCTATTTAGAATTTTCTTCGGAAATATGCCTTTTTTTTGTTGTTGTTGTTTTGTTTTAGAGGGATTTTATTTAGACAACTAAAAACAATTAGATGCTCAGAAGCAGTGTACAATGAAAGAGAAATCAAACCAGTTACTTTATCATGTATTCCCCCTCTTCTTTATAACTAAAGCAAAAAAAAAATGGCTTTCTGCTTTAAGGGAAAAGTCAGAAAAATAGGCCAATATATTTTCCCTCTTCATAATAACATAAACAGCTACAAGAAATCTACCTGTAGTAAGAGAAATTGGATGTTGGTTTGCACATATTCATGAAAAAGACAACAGACTATCGTACTACAAGAGTATCACTCCATCCGCCTTCAGCTGATGCTCTTGTGTTTTCACTTACAGGTATCACCAAGTTGGTTAGTTCCAGCACTGGAGCTAATTCATATTCCTCATTATTTACTGCTCATGTTTGCCTTAAGCAGAGAGTAACTCTGGAGGCTGATGCTTTTCTCTGTTTGTTTTAGTCCATAAGTTGTGTACATCTGCCTGATGCTCAGGCCTGTTAACCTCAGGAGTTGAACTATCGATGGAATCTGAATTCTCTGAAGCAATTTCTTCTAGCTCCTCTTCCGCTGTCTCTGGAAAACTGATCTTCGGCTTTGCCAGCTCACCACTATCTTCTTCAGGAAGCACACATTTCCAAAGGCCGTATGTTTTTCCTCCCACAGTCTGCCATAGTCTCAATGTTCCATCCTCAGGACCACTAGCATAGAGTTCTCCATCAGGACTAAACCTCACACAGTGAATGGGACCTGAAGGTCCTTTGTAGGATCCTAATTCTCCACGATTATAATCATACTTATAAAGTTTAAAATCTTCACCCCCTGCAACAAGAAATTCTTTCTCAGGATGAAGAGATGCAGAATGGATGGTTGCAGGAGCTTCAAAAGACTTACTTGGGTCCAAACTTACTGCACTGTGAAGAGCAATAGATCGTCCATAAGTTATTACCAATATCTCTCCCTCAGGAATATATTCCATACTGCTAACAGACATATTAAAATTCAGAGATTTCACTACTGTCATGGTAGCATGATCCCAAAGGCGAACAGTTTTATCAGCAGCTGAAAGGATCTGTTTATCCTCACTGCACCATAGAGCCTTTTTAATCCAGAGGTATGACCACTGATTTCCTTAGGTTCTGCTTCAGGTTTGTTCAAGTCATATATGTGTAACACTTTATCCTGTCCCCGGTTAACAAGTAATTACTATCCTGTGTAAAATCCACAGTCTTGACGATGTGTTTATGAGCCAGGGTCATCCATTCATCTCCTGAGACAGCGTCCCACACTTTTTGGCTGTGAAATCTGCAGCTGCTGTAGCTGCTTTGGTGGCGTCCTTATTTAATGTTGCATCCCAAACAGCACCCTTATGACCCAAAAATGTTCCAATGCAGTCTCCTGTATCTCCCTGGAGTAGCATAGGTTTACCATCTTTGCAAGCGTCGATCAGGAAATAGCAGTAAGGCGTGATGCCATTGAAGGCCAGATCCACCACGGGCCGCGTGTGGCCCTAGCAGGTGAGCGGCGTCTACCTCATTGCCATGCTAGCCTTGCGATCCGGCGACGGTGGGGGTGTGCGGGGGGAGCTGAGGGTCTTCTGGTCTTTTCTCTCCTCCGTGGCACCGCCTCCGCCTCCTCAAGGCCCCCCGCCCTGACTCTGGGGTTGGGCCGGGAAACAGGAGAAGGCCAATCCGGTGGCCCCGAGGTCAGAAAGGGGTTAGGGACGGGTCAGGGAGTCTGCGACAGACAACCTACCGCCTTCGAGGGACGGAAAGGGAGGGAGGGAGGGAGGGAGGAGAGTAGGGGAGGGGGAGAACCGCAGAACCCGCGGCCACGACCCACACCGTCCACACCGTCCACACCGGTACCGGCCTGAATATGCCATGTTTTTATTCTGTAAGCTATACAAATAAGTTTTAAAGGAAGATATGCAATCCTTAATGATTATATAATTTATTACCATTCTTTTTCTTATCACAGTATTCATTTTATTAAATACATTTCTCATTGTACATTTAGAAAAGAGTCTTCTAAATGCCACAAAAAATTTAAAACCTGTGATAATGTTCATTATGTGTACATATCTAATTTCTGCGTAGTTTCTCAAAGTGGAGAGATGAGTCCATTGAGAGTGAGGACTCTGGAAAGTTCTAAAAATGTGACATATATTTTCCTTCCTTCTTTCTTTCTCCCTCCCCTCTCTCCCTTCTTCCTTGTCCCCTCTCCCTCCCCCATCCCTTCCTCCCTCCCTTTCTCCTTCTGGAAATGGAACATTTGTTTCTTATGAAATCCTATGTAAATCCAGTGAGCGATAGATTAAAACCAACCAACCAGATCCAACCACTGAAGGATGTGGGGACCCAGAGCACCAGCCTTTTTCTCATCATTTGAAGTCTAAATGGTTGTTAGGTTTATAAGTGAATTACCCAGCTTGAAGCCACAAGCAACATTCTACCTTGAATAATTTGTTCTTTTTAAAAGTTGATTTACAGTATTGTGCTAAGTTCTGCTTAACAGCAAAGTGATTCAATTATACGTATAAATATATATACATTTAAAAAATATTCTTTTCCATTATGGTTTATCTCAGGATATTGAATATAGTTCCCTGTAGGACCTTGTTGTTTATCCATTCTATATGTAATAGTTTGCATCTGCTAACCCCAAACTCCCAGTCCATCCCTGCCCCCCCCAACCCTGGCAATCACAAATCTATGTCTGTGAGTCTGTTTCTATTTCCTAGATAGGTTCATTTGTGTCATATTTTAGATTCTACTTAAAAGTGATATCATGTGGTGTTTGTCTTTCTCTTTCTGACTTACTTCACTTAATATTGATAACCTCTAGGTCCATCCATGTTGCTGCAAATGGCCATATTCTATATATACAATGGAATATTACTCAGTAATATTCCATTGTGTATATGTGCCATATCATCTTTATCCATTCATCTGTCATAGACATTTAGGTGGTTTCCATGTATTGGCTATTGTGAATAGTGCTGCAGTGAGCGTTGGGGAGCATGTATCTTTTCGAATTATTGCTTTGTCCAGATATATGCCCAGGAGTGGGATTGCTGGATCATGTGGTAAATCTAGTTTTTTGAGGAGCCTCCATACTGTTTTCCGTAGTGGCTGTACCAATGTACATTCCCACCAACAGTGTAGGAGGGCTCCCTTTACACCCGCTTCAGTATGTTATTTGTAGGCTTTTTGATGATGGCCATTCTGACCGGTGTGAGGTGGTACTTCATTGTAGTTTTGATTTTCATTTCTCTAATAATTAGCAACGTTAAGCATCTTTTCATGTGCCTATTGGCCATCTGTATGTCATCTTTTCAGAAATGTTTATTTAGGTCTTCTGTGTATGGGGTGAGGATGTCTTCTAACGTCATTGATTTACATGCGGCTGTCCAGTTTTCCCAGCACCACTTGCTGAAGAGACTGTCCTGTTTCCACTGTATTTTCTTACCTGTTGTCAAAGATTAATTGACCATAGGTGTGTGGGTTTATTTCTGGGCTCTCTGTTCTGTTCCATTGATCCATATGTCTGTTTTTCTGCCAGTACCACACTGTTTTGATTACTGTAGTTTTGTATTATTGTCTGAAGTCTGGGAGGGTTATGCCTCCTGCTTTATTCTTTTTCCTCAGGATTGCTTTGGCAATTTTGGGTCTTTTATGGTTCCATGTATATCTGAGGATTATTTGTTCTAGTTCTGTGAAAAATAGTTTATAATTTAAAAGAATTCTCTATTTCACCAACTGTGGTCACTTCTACAGCTCTTCCTAGAAAATGTTGTTTGTCAGATTTGAATATATTTACTATTACTAGCTTTCTTACTTAAAGATGAACCAGATCTCTTTTCCTTAAAAAATGCTTACCAACGGTTTTAATGCAATAGATGGAATATGTTTTCTTTTTGGAAATTATCAAGATTGCAAAACCTTTAATAGATGGGAAAAGTGTTCATATTTGCTTATAATGAATGCTTTCAAAATGAGGTCACTGAATCCAAAATAGTAAACTTATGAATTATTACAGTTGGAAATCATCAGAGAGGCCAGATAAATTTCTTACCCAAAACAATGATTATTCCTATAGTAGTTTTGTGACAAATGTTTATTTAGCCACTACTTGAATACCTTGAATGAAAGAAAGCACGACACATTCAAATCAATACAAAGAGATGGGTGTAATAGAAAGAGAAGGGGAAAAAAATGGTAGGTGATAGATATTTAATTAGTTTGGTTATGGTAGTCATTTCACAATGTATATATATATCAAGACATCGAGTTGTGTACCTTAAAGATATACAATTTTTATTACTCAATCATATGTTCATAAAGCTGGGGAAGAAAAAAAAGAAAGAGAGGGGCTTTGAATCCAAAGGAACGTTGGTGCAAATTGTGGGCAAATTAGTGAATTTCTTAGTTTTGGCTTTCCATCTGTTAAATGAAAAACTAAATCCCAGCTCTGCAGGTTTGTTGAGTGATAATGTAAATTGATTATGTCTAATACAAAACATTTAATAAAACATTGCTATAGGATGGTTAGTTTGAGCCAAAAACCGCCCTGTTGTAACTTTGACCCCTTTTTCTTAATATTTATTTACTATTTTATGTGATAAAGTTCAATAGTGAAAGAGCATTGTCATTTGCCTCTTAGGACTCTCAAATCTTCTCCCCTGACTAAAGGTGTCCATATAATTCAATTGTCCTGTTACCATCTTTCCTCTTCCATGAGATGCAGTGGTACTTGATGCCTACTGGGGTATCAGGCTACACTTACGGTAGCTATCCTCTGGAAGCCACACTTGTTTGGCATGACCCTGTTATCTTGACTGGACTCGATTGGGCTCAAGCTGGGCAGTGAAATTCTGATCCGGTAATTTGGTATTGGGACCAAGTGTAAGTTAAGTCAGTCTTTTCCAAAATGTAAAAGCCCCTTTCCAAAACCCCTAAGGGCTAAGGAGCAGAGAAAAATCAGTTTGCGGAAAGAATGAAGCAGATACAGAGAGTGCGGGAAAGGGAGAGAGATCTGAATCTCCTCAGGGCTTTCTTGACTCTGATTCTCCTTCTTCCCTGAGGCTGCACCGTGTTCCTGCCCCCCATTCCGTGAATAACCCTGCCCTAAGCTATATCGAGTTAGTTTCTGTTATTGCATCCATGGTTTTTCATCAAAAGACACTGTTCTCTATGTCTGCGTCTTTATTCCTGTCCTGCACCTAGGTTCTTCAGAACCATTTTTTTTTTTTTTAGATTCCATATATATGTGTTAGCATACGGTATTTGTTTGTCTCTTTCTGACTTAATTCACTCTGTATGACTCTGGGTCCATCCACCTCACTATAAATAACTCAATTTCAAGAATGGACTGGAGGACACAGGGAGGGGGAAGTGTAAGCTGGGACGAAGTGAGAGAGTGGCATGGACATATATACACTACCAAATGTAAAATAGATACCTAGTGGGAAGCAGCTGCGTAGCACAGGGAGATCTGTTCAGTGCTTTGTGACCACCTAGAGGGGTGGAGTAAGGAGGGTGGGAGGGAGACGCAAGAGGGAGGAGATATGGGTATATATATATATGTATAGCTGATTTAGTTTGTTATGAAGCAGAAACTCACACACCATTGTAAAGCAATTATACTCCAATAAAGATGTTAAAAAAAGTAAGACACTTCATTGTAAGACCACCCTAATTCAAAGATATCAAAATGTGAAAAAATGTAACATAACAGTATATTTTAAAAACATCTCTGTTAAATTCTAGGGCTCAGAATTGAACCTGATGATTGATTCCAAGCCCTTCCTCCCCTCACCCATCAACATGGTGACACGAAAATAAAACCCAGCATATTTCCTGTTCCATCCACAGAGCCTTATCTATTGTCTCCAGCTGCCTGTGTAGCATTTCCATTTAGATGGTCCTATCAAACATATTTGACAATTATGACTCTCTTCCCCTCTGTCAGCCTGGATCCCCTTCTTTTATTTCAGTTTTCCTCCCTCTTCTAAGTTAGTGATCTAAGAGTAATTTGGAATTCTTTGCTCCTTCTTCCCTTAATCTCAATCTGACACAAAATTTTGGAATTTCTTTTTCTTTTAATTATTATTTTAAATTGTGGTATAATACACATAATATAAAATTTACCATCTTGACCTTTTTTTTGCGGTACGCGGGCCTCTCGCTGCCGTGGCCTCTCCCGTTGTGGAGCACAGGCTCCGGACGCGCAGGCTCAGCGGCCATGGCTCACGGGCCCAGCCGCTCCGCGGCATGTGGGATCTTCCTGGACCGGGGCACGAACCTGTGTCCCCTGCATCGGCAGGCGGACTCTCAACCACTGCGCCACCAGGGAAGCCCCGGCATCTTGACCATTTTTAAACGTGCAGTTTAATGATATTAAGTGTATTCCCATTGTTGGGCAACCATCACCACTATCCAGTCTCCAGAACTTTTTTCATCTGAAAAACTGAAACGGTACCCGTTAAACAATAACTCCTCGTTTTCTCCTCCACCAACCCCTGATAACCACCATCTACTAGCTGTGTCTGTGAATGTGACTACTCTAGGTACCTCATATAAATGGAACCATACAGTATTTGTATTTGTCTTTTTTGTGATTGGCTTATTTCATTTAGCATAATGTCCTCAAGCTTCATCCATGTTGTAGCATGGGTCAGAAATTGGCATTTCTCATGCCGATGTTATTCTTTGACTTAACCTTTGTCTTCTTTCCTCTTTGACAACTGGGGGTCTGAGCCTTTATCACTTTGCCCCTGAGTTCCTGAAATAATGTCTTAACAAGTCTCTGGTGATCCTCCCCCTGCTTACAGCCATAAGCTGTGATGTCTGAGTCATCTTTGAAAGCGTGGTTTTCATCTGGTCGTTGACCACAGGGTTACCATGAATGGAGCCCCATGGATGGGTTGGTGCAACACAGAAGCTCTGAATAGCCCCTTCTTGCTAAAAGCATTACAGTTTCCCTCCTGATATTCCCCATCTAGCCTAGCCCCTTCTACTTAATTTTTGAGTCCTTCATAATCTACTCAGATTCCGGTTTTTTAATGATCTCTTTACCCTGTGTTTTAATTTATGTATCACTGTTATTCGCCAAGGACCTTCATTTCTGTCAGGTGGTCATTTAACTTCCTCTACAGAATTCAGTGTTTATACTTGTCTCTTCCCCTTTTTGCCTTTTATTCCTTTCATATGAAAATTTCAACTAACTTTCATGACCTATCCAAATACCATATATTCTGTGTAGCTCACTTTCTTCATGAAAACTTCACAACTGCTACAGCCCTCCCTATTTATAGTTCACTTAGTTACATTCTTACCCTTAAATACATCACTATAGATTGTGCTGTACCGGTTAGTAGTTTGCTAACTAGATTTCAGTTTCCTGAAGCCTGATGCTTGTTTTTCCTAGCTCCACTTTAGCAAGCAGAGTGCAAATATGCATTAAGTGGGCAATAAGTATTCGCTGTGTTAGTGGCATTTTCATGTTAGTAGGACAATAATAGAACACATTATAGGCATGCTATAAAAGCTTTCACTTTCTATTTCACTCTTGTTTCTAAACCACCCATGCTTAATTTACTTGCAAGTGCTTTTAAGTTTGAAAACATTTAAGACAATTATTAGTGTTCCTTTTTTTCCACAGGCGACTTATTTGATTTAATTGATGTTTAGCCCAGCATCATTCCAAAATGAGAAGTATTTGATATATCTGTAGGTGATTATCATTAGATACATATACAAGAGAGGGAAAAAACAAACAAAAACCTACCTGAACAATAATGTTGGCACTAGGAAACGGACTGCTATTAGAGCATTTGAATGCTGGACCTCCTATGTAGGTGGAAAATGGGGTATTGTGTAAAGAGTCTTGTTTAGTCCTTTTGCTTTTTGTTTCTTTTGACTATTCTGTCTTCCTTAACTCTCATATTCCTTTTCTGAAGCTTAAACTCAAGGTCATTGTTGAGTGAGAAGGAATATTACTCATCCTTTTCCCCCAGCTCAGGTGAATGGGACTTATCATTTTGGCCTTGATTTCCCTTCTTTCTGTTAATATTAAACAACATCGTAATAGCTGTAAAGATCAAATGCTGTAATTTGAGGGAGTACATGTTTAAAGTCTGTAAATATATTAACTCATACCACCTATGTGGCATCAAGTAGATATGACACAATTCAGTTCAGTAATAATGCATTGAATCACCAGTTGCATCTCACGCTAGGAATACAATGACAAACAAAATAACACCATGTTGCCCTGGTGGATTTTATAGTTTAGTAGGAATGTCTTAAGTAATTACAAGTATGTGAATGTGATTAAAGGTATGTAGAATACCGATTGCTGTGGGAGAGAATAGCAAGGGATCTATACCTTGTTTATGGGGTTGGTGTGGGCCTTTGAGAAAGTGTTTTTTATTTTATAAATATATATATGTATCTTTTACAAATATAGGGATCCTTTATTTCATTTCAGTTTGGTTCACATTAAACACTTACCACAAGCTTTTTTAATGTCTTATCCATAAAATAATAATCAGGGAAATAATCAGAAAATAATACTAGGTCATCTGGGTTGCGTGGCCAAGTGTTACAGTGAGAGGAAGACACCATGGCTGTGTAGAGAATGTGGGTCTGAAAGTCACAAAGCAAACCAAGCTGAACCCTTGGGCAGTTTCGTAAATTCTCTTGACCTTGGTTTCCTGATCTGTCTAGCGGGGACAGTAATTCCTGCCTTGCCCAGCATAGTATATAAGATACTCTGCCGTGTGTAAAAATGATAGTGGAACCAGAGCATTGAAAATCCAGTTTATTCCAGATGAACATGCATTTCCTGTACCTCTTACCCAAAGGGAATATATTTCAGAATTCATGGTCCAAGGCATTGGTCTCATTCCTGATGTGAAGAAAACAAGACATAAAATAAGGCCCAGAAGTGCAGTCCAGGAGTATGGAGTAGGTCAGAAATCGTAAGCCCAATATACTGCTTTTGTTTTGAATTTGGTTTCGTTTTCACACCTGCCCCAGGCTTCCTCATTTGTAGAAGCTTTATTAACAGGAACACAGGAGGAGTCAATGGCAGCTGATCTGTTCCTCTTGTAGAACAAACTACAGTCCAACTCCAACACAGTTGTTACGGTAACTGTATCTTGTGCAAGTATTCTCCTGACCTGATAGAGCTACTGGTTTCAAAGTGATGCGTGGGGAAACCTGGGCTGATAGCAAAAATCCCAGTCAGAATAATGAGCGCTGCTTGAGCACCTGCTAAACTACCGAAAGTACTGAAGGTAAATACAGTTGACCCTTGAACAACACGGGTTTGAACTGTGCAGGTCTACTTATACTTGGATTTAAAAAAAATAAATACAGCGCCTGTATTTTCAGTTTACAGATCTCTAAGTTAACTAAGTGTGGGGAAAAGTTTGTGTTTGATTAGAGATCACACTATATGGAATCAAAAGAAACGATGCTATCCAAGCTGAGCTTCCTGCCTTTGGGTGGTGAGTCATTTATCAATTCCTTTGTTTTTTGAGGTAGGGATAGCCCATTTTTGACTGCATGGGGACAATACCCCTAGCCCCCCACATTGGTCAATGGTCAACTATATACATGGAACTATATGCCTATCATACTGAGTAAGGGTTCAGAAAATAACTGGGATATAGGCTGTAGATGAGACACCAAACTGAAGCTAGAGTACAGATTTTGGAATCATCCTTCTACAGATGGCCATGGAGCTGGACACAATTTCTTGGGGATTTGTAGAAAAGAAGTACTCTTGAAAACACAAATATCTAGTGAGAGGGTAGAGGTACGTTTCGGGGGATAAGTATAGATTTAAAATCACATAACTGGAAAATATCTTGTACATCTTCTGATCTGATGTAGTCAAAATAAAGATGAATTGGGACTTCCCTGGTGGTCCAGTGCTTAAGACCCTGTGCTTCCACTGCACGGGGCACGGGTTCGATCCCTGGTCCAGGAGCTAAGATCCTGCCTGCCGCACACCATGCCAAAATAAATAAATAAATAAAATAAATAAATAAGTAAAGATGAGTCAAAGAGGTCCTGTTAACCTCAGTGATACAGTTTCTGTAAGTCATGGCGTAAAAGTCTCAAGTTTGCCTTTCTAGTGTAGGTTTTTAAAATCCACTTCAGCCTCATACTGGCATTTTGTCTGCGTTGAATTATAAATTGTGAGAGTGTATCAATTTCTTCCCTATGTTTATACTTAACACCCTTCAGGGGTAGCAGAATTTAAGATCTCTCTCAGGTAATCAAATTTAAGTATATACATTGTCCCTGCTTATAAAAAAATTATCAAATAAAATAATTCCCTGGACATCTCTTCTAGATTGTTTTCCCTGGTTGCTCAGCCCGGTTCTTCTGTGAGCTTAGAAGTGTATCAGGGACTTGCTTTCATAAGCCTTATTTGTTTGGACTCTAGGTGGACCTTCTCTTTTATTCACTGAATACAGAGAAACACAGTGCCTGGCAAAATATAGGTAATATTTGCTGAATGAATGAACCATGCAGATTTCAGAGACTATACATTTTTAAAAGATATTCACTTATTAATCATTTTTCTTTTGGATCAAGTGTAGATATTTGTAGGTAGCAGAGGCACAATTAAGCTAATGTTCTTTTTTTCCAGTAGCTGTCTTTTCTCATGGTTTGAATTGAGGGCAGCCGTTGTTCTTTTTAAGAGCAAAAGGTTGGCTTAAAAAAAAATGAGTCTCATAAGGAAATATAAACCATATATAAAAGTATGTCAAACATAATAAAATTCTGATTATAAAATACTCATTACTCTTTAATCCTGAAGATCAAACATTACAGGGTTGACGATAAGGTTAATAGCATATTTTTTTAGCCCTCCAAAGTATCTTTTTTTTAAAGACCTTCTCTTTAAACCACAGAATGTAGAGATAGTTATGTTCTATTTATTGCTAATTTCTCTCCTGCTATTTTTCCCTTTTTTTTTGTATCATGCCCATAGCAGCTGTTTCCCTAACCCTTAACCCAACCCACAGGCTTTCCCACGCTCCTTTTATGGCTCTTGTTTGGCATTGATCCTTAGTTTGACAAGTAAAACACGTGTTCGAATAGTAGTTACGGCCAAGCTACAATCCATCAGGTTTCCCATAGGGGTGATTATGCTTATTTTACCCCCAAACCAGGGATCCTTTTATGATAAATTATTGAGTTCACTCTGAATAAGCCTTCAGCTTCCTCACTGAATTCCTCATTCCTTGGTGACATGGTGACAGATGACTCTGAGATTCTGTAAACTCAGTGTGAGTGAAGCTTGTGAGATGGGAAGAGAGTTGGGGACACAGAGAGGCAACATGGGCTTCAGCGTTAGACAAAGTGAGGTTTAGTTCAAACTCGGACACATACTAGCTTGTGGATATAATAATATCTGTGGGTTTTAACCTCCTCATGTATAAAAGGAAGTAATAACTACCTGCCCTTGGAAACTCTGATCCAGAAGGAGTCGTTTGGGTAGATTTCAAACCAATATGCAATGGGCCCCATCACTATTTCGTTTATAAATATAAAATCACAGTTGCTCATCTAAGGTATACATCCATGGCTCAACCATACCCATAGCACAGTCTGAATTTTCGTTGCAGAAACATTTCCCAAGGTGATGTGTGAATGTATGTGAAATCGTGGGTGGACACAGAAGGAATGAGGGACTCAAAAAATGAGGGATTGAAAGTCTTGTGAATATCAGCCCCTTTGAATTTCAGGATCTGATAGTAAGTGGTCTAAATTATATTAAAAAAAAAACAAAACCGCCCTGTCATTAGGTTTGTTTTCCTTTGCAGAATACTTGATAACTAGATTGAATTGCTTTCTTGTGAGCTATCTTTATTGTCCTTATTCCCAAGAACTACGTAATACATTTTACGTGTTCAGGGAAGAATCAATAGTGGTTCAATCAATAAATGAAATAATAAATGCATTTAAGCCAAAATCAGAAATTTAAGAAAAAATGCATACAACCCCCTTTTGTGTGTGTTGAGTTTGTGGGTGTGTATATGATTAACTGGTTATGATTTAAAATAAGGCCAGAATTAAACATTCAAAAAGCATTTATTAAGCAGCCTTTATGTACCAGGAATAGTAGACTAAATAACATTTTCTAAAGTTACAGGTTTTCCTCCAAATTTAGGGGTACTCTTGTACATGCTGTTTAAAACAACTTAATTCTTTATTGGTGTGGGTTTCAAGTGCACCTGAAACTGAAAATTGATTCTACAATGTTCATTACTTTTTGATCCTAAAGATCAAGCCTTACAGGATTGCTGATAAGGTTAATAGCATATTTTTTTTAACCCTCCAAAATATCTCCTTCTGCACAGTGGGGTTGATAATACCAATTAGAGAGGCACTGGGAGAATTAACTGCGATAATGCATGTAAATTGCTGAGCACAAAGCTTGTCACATAATAGGCACCCACTAAAGGTTAACTGTTGATGCTTTGAGGAGTGTGCATCGTGTAACTGATTGCATTGGCTGTGGTCTCCCTGGGTCCTGGGCACCAAACTTGAGCAGTACACTTTTGTGAACTAACTTCACCGCCGGCAACACCTTGGCATTCCTCTGCTTGTCTTCTGGTTGTCCACTTTCCTGATACATTTTGTCTATGTTTTATTTAATGCAGTAACATTTGAAAAAGGTTCATTAGCTTAAATCCTTTCTGAAATAGACAACCACAAAATGAAAATGACCATCATTAATATTTTATCAGTTCCTCCGATTCCTTTTTTCAGTGTTTTCATAGTTTATATTATTAGGATTGTAATTTTTTTTTGGCTGCGTCGGGTCTTAGTTGGGGCACTTGGGTTCTTCGTTGAGGCATGTGGGATTTTCGTTGTGGCGCACAGGCTCTTCGTTGTAGTACACAGGCTTCTCTCTAGTTGTGGCGCGTGGGCTGCAGGGTGCGTGGGCTCTGTAGTTTGTGGCATGCGGGCTGTCTCATTGAGGTGTGTGAGCTCAGTAGTTGTGGTGCACTGGCTTAGTTGCCCCAAAGGCATGTGAGATCTTAGTTCCTGGACCAGGGATTGAATCAGCATCCCCTGCAGTGGAAGGCGGATTCTTAACCACTGGACCAACAGGAAGTCCCTGTAATGTTTTTATTGATTGGTTTTCTATATGTTTAAATTAATGGTATTTTCTGACCATCTTCTACAACGTTAAAAGTATGAAAACTTTATCACTTTTATACTTGTATCAATTTGCATCACTTTTATCACTTGTACACTTCTTAATAGTCACTGTGTGAATGTATCATTTTATTTAAGCATTTCTCTCTTTTTGGACTGGTCGATTATCTCTAGATTTTGTCGGGGTAAATGATACTGAAGTAAATATTTTTATAAACCCTGGTTTGCTTTTCTGATTATTTCTTCCAGGTACATTTCTATATATGGGATTATGGATTAAAGAAACTAAGTATTCTGTATTTTAAAGTAATGGTTTACAGTATATAATTAAAATTAGAAAGAATTTTCTTTTAAAAATCCGAGAGCAGTGGTTTTTAAAGTACTCTGTGACATCTCCTTTGGGGTTGCTATCGAGAGGGAAGAGCTATACCCTGAAGGTAACTTTTTTCATGTCTCTTTCTTTCTTTTTTTAAAAAAATTAATTAATTAATTAATTTGGCTGCGCCGAGTCTTAGTTACGTCACATGGGATCTTTTCGTTGTGGCAGGTGGGATCTTTAGTTGTGGCATGTGGGATCTTAGTTGCGGCATGTGAGATCTGGTACCCTGACCAGGGATTGAACCCGGCCCCGCTGCATTGGGAGCGCAGAGTCTTAACCACTGGACCAGCAGGGAAATCCCTCATGTGTTTTTCTTATAGCAAGTGAAATGGATGCACTTTCAAAATGTCAGATTTGACAAAAATTAAAGTCATGTGTTTTTGTTTCATTTTTATGATGAAATATGAAAGGTTTATTTTGAACACTATTATATCCTAAATACCATATTTAATAAATGATTTCTTTGAAGTTAAATTTCAGCAATCTGGTTAATATTAATGAAGAAAGATAGTGGCATGAGGGTAGTTTTAGGAACTTTTAAAAATCAGGTGAAGAATATTTTACCAACTTGACAACTGTCACCAAAATTTCTCTTACAAAAAAGTATGGAAAAATATTTAGATACTGTTGCAAGTATGGAGAAAATATCACTCTATTCTCATTCCACCCGTCCCCAAAGGGCTTGGATGTCAGAGGGAGCTAGGGCTTCAGAGAAGAGAGAAAAAACTGTGATAGAGAATATTTTGGAATCTTCTTGGCAACTTGCAAAAGAGTAAGAGAAGGAGAAAGGACAGGATCAGGAGTTGGCAGTAAACTGCAATGTGTAAATCCCTCAGAGCTCCATTCTCTAAGCTCAATCAAGTCTCATAAATTCATGCTTGCTTGCAAGTTTTACATTATTTTTAACACGCAAGCATGGTCTGAGCTTCATGCCGAGGTTGACATGATGTGGGATAGAGGCAGCCCTGGAATAAACTAATGTCCAAGAAGATTGAAAACTCAACTGATAATTATAAGTAATTGGAATCTTAGTCAAGCGTAAAGGTCTGACTCGAATTTGGGGGCATCCAAGGCAATTTTTCTTGTATCCCAGGGCCCTGGGGGATGCCAGGTGAAGGCTCAGTTACAGGAGTTTCATAAGCACTGCTGAGGTCATAGCACAAGCTCTGCTTTTCACTGTTATATGAAGCAGAGTCCCTGAAGATTGGCTGCCCTGGTGCTAAAGCAAGTCCCCATGCTGGATGCGCTTCAGGTTTATCTTTAGACATATAAGCTTCTGGATCCTTCTGGGTTAAGGTTTAGTCATTCCACTTTGCTATCAGATTCCAGATAAGTTATCAGGCAACAGAAGCATGACTGTCTCACCCTTCATTCATATGCCCTAAATCTGACAGGCATTTGGACTCTCCTTTAATAGGAATAGGGGAAGGGCAGGTATACGAGTGATAGACATGTTTAATATTGTCACAAGTACTAGAGCTAGGGACAAAAATAAATGCTCTTCTGATCATGGGAGGCGTTTAAGCATAAGTGGAAACTGGGTTTGGTCAGGATAAAATAGAGGATGTTGAAATGGTAAAACCGTAATAGTAATGATATGTTCAGTAGAATAGTTATATTAGATGAACTTATGTGCTCCACTGGTTGAGAAATTGTCAAAGTGTTAAATTACCCACCTTAAAATATTATGGCATTGATTTTTAGACACATATATTTGTATTTTTTTTCAAAAGTTGACCTTTCCACCATTTATTTTGCCTTTGTGTAAATATAATTTTCATGTTTCGTTGTTCAGGAAACATTTTCTACTAATAGTAGCTCTAATGTTGGTGATCAAATTAGTTAATGTTTTTATACATGTCACTATCAGATGTAAATCTGTGTTCACACCAGGTATAACAACTCAAGACCGAGAATATTCTATTGGCTGTGAGGTTTGTTGCTTTAATTGCGGCCAAGTTAATCTGTAGAATTTAACAATTATACTGCCATCTGTCTTAAGGGTTTATAACTCTGGTAGAGAATAAGCAAATAGCATAAAACACTTGTACCTGTGTGCGCTGCTCAGTTTTATTGGTAATTAAAAAAAAAAAAAAAAGACATGCTGACTTTTGTGCTTGGGAACAGAATCTGTTTCTAACCTTTGCTATTAACAGGAAGTGGGAGAGGTGAAATGAGGCTTGGTTTTGTGGCTGGGCCAGAGCACTCTGTGTTCCTAAGCGTGGCATCCAAGTTTCATGTCTGTCTAGCTTCTTGCTCCTTGGAATAGCTGGCCTTTGAAGTCCTAAAAACATAGATTGGTAATGGGCAACATAAAATCAAGAGTGGGCAAATATTTGGAAAATCCAAGCTCTGAGAATAGCCAGTCTAGGATAATTTGGTTCAGATTTTGTCATAGCTGTGTTTTCCTTTCCCACCTAAATTATAAAGTTTTACTAATATAATAGCATGTGTTTCCCAAGTAACAATCATTGAAAAGTCTCGACTTGTGTTTTTAGATAGAGCTATTGCTGTATTTATTTTTAGATTTTAGGGCAGCAATAGTTTCTTGGCCAGTGTATTAAAATGACAGTCCAGCCCCTGAGTGCCTTTTTTGGTAATTAGACATAGTATTAGAAGAGAGAATTCTAATGTAAATTTTAGGTTAAATACTGAACTAATACATTTAATAAAGATAAACCTTTTGTCCTACTGCGTATTATCGATGAGGGTACCCATTATAATATGTACTATGTCCTGTTTTAGAAAATATCTTCTGTCAGGAAAACCCCCACATAATTTAATAAAGACTATTTTCACCAAGGTCATGTTGTAAGACGTATACGTGTATAGAAGGACATAATGGTAGCTCCAGCTAGACTTTTGTGGATACTTAGAGAATATCCCATTTACCAATGCTATTATCTCCTCCTCCCTCTAAGAAAAGAAAAACAGGCCGATTTTGCTAAGTTGTCCCAAAGGGAAGACATATATGAATATTTTTATATGTTTCGGAGTATATGAATTTTAAACGCCAGTCTGAGTTACTAGCATATTTATCTCCTGCCTTGGAGACAGTTCTTAAAACTGTAAAGATGATTAAGTTTAAATTACTATAGACTTTTGAAATCTGATTTAATAGTCTAGTGCTTACCTTTTAAAAATTTCCTGTCTTTTACGGTTATGACTGTCAGAATATAACACATTTTTAGAGATCGTAATTTTGCAATACCGATACCTTTATCTAATTTGTTATATAATTAACAGTAATAGTTTAAAATTTTTGTTGCATGATAATTAGTCTTGGAATGCTAGAAATCACTGGTATATATATCCAGTGAAGCCTGGGTTGATTTTAGTTATGTTTGGCTTCATACAGTACCAAATTATAATGCCACTCTCTATATTCAGGTTTCTAAAAAAAAAAAAAAGTGGCCTTTGTATTTATCAAAATGTATTTATACAAATTTATCAAATTTTTAGTAAAGTATACATACATGTGAAATATACACATATTTAAAATAGAGCCCTGGGACTCCCCTGCCCTTCCAGTGGTTAGGGCTCCGAGCTTCCACTGCAGGGGGGCAAGGGTTCGATCCCTGATTGGGGAGCTCAGATCCTGCATGCTGCGTGGTACAGCCAGAAAAAAAGATAGAGCCCTATAAATTTTTGTATTATCATAGATATGAAAGTTACAGAAAATAATGACGATTAGATGTTACACCTCTGTCAGGAACTCCATTCCCCCCCACCCCAATATCCCTCCTTCCGTCCCTCCCATAGACACAATGTACACGCTCATATGCCCATATCTTCCTTGATTGACTTCTTTCTTGAGACCTTAATCCTGAAATGTTTCCTAGCACACAGACAGCTGAGATGAAAGTGTTCTTTTTAAGTGCACACTTTTCATAATGCCTTGAACTTGTTTTTCTGTGGCAGAGGGAAACAACCTCATGCACCTGGACAAACAAAGGTGTTCCTTCCAAAACAGACTTTCAGAATCATTAATTCTGGTTTAGAAATAATTATAAAGGTTAAGTGGACTCTCATGCGTAAGGTTTTAGTGCCGGTGAGTGGCTGATCTGTGTTTTGCCTCTCCCTTGCTTGCATATTCCCTGTGACACCTGCATGTATGTGTCTTCTGTTACAAATCTGATTCCATTTGTAGCAAGTGGGCCAAAGACAGCCCTCCAGCTTTTCGTAACCTCCTGGAGATATGCTGGGCCCACTGGCTGAGATAATAAGCACTTCTGCCCGAACACATGCTGAGGTAAGGCTAGTGCTGGTAAAGGTGGGGGAAGAAGGTGAGTTTTTGGTTCCTTTGGGTGCTAACAGTGTAGAAAGAGCAGACAGTACCTATCATCATAACCTAGTAAGAAATAACTAAGATGTGAGTGGAGACATTGTGTTTGTTTTAAGGGTGAAATGACAGTGTCTTTCAGTGAGGGGGAAGCTGGTGAGAGATGAAACAAACTTGCAGTAGAAAATGTTGTATTTTTGCATTTTTTAGCATAATTGTAAACACAGAATTCAGAGACAATAGGTATTACCAAAGTAAAACTTTGAAAGGATAATTTTTTTTTGCTTGAAATTCTTTTTTTTTTAAGTTTTGAATTTTATTTATTTTTTTATACAGCAGGTTCTTATTAGTTATCTATTTTATACATATTAGCGTATACATGTCAATCCCAATCTCCCTATTCATCCCACCCCACCCCACCCCCGCCGCTTTCCCCCTTTGGTGTCCATATGTTTGTTCTCTACAGCTGTGCCTCTATTTCTGCCCTGCAAACCGGTTCATCTGTACCACTTTTCTAGGTTCCACATACATGCGTTAATATGCGATGTTTGTTTTTCTCTTTCTGACTGACTTCACTCTGTATGCTTGAAATTCTTAAGAGTGTTACAGTAACCATATTAGTTCTTGCTGTATTACAGAATGACTGTAAAACAAGGTGGTCCATTTTTAGTTATTAGGAAGGGCAAGGACAGAGATGAGAAAGGAACAGGTAGGTAGCGATCAGTCGACAGGAGTGGAGCAAAGCATCTTGTCCCTTTTGCATTTGGGGGGATAATTTACATAAGTAGACCTCTCGCTTTTTCTGTCTCTTTTTCTCCCTTCTTTCCCCTTTTAATTGATTTGCCTGATCACAAGTTTCTACCTCCCTAGGAAAGTAATTTGATAAGTGCAAATAGATGTGGAGGAACATATGTAAATTGCTGACCTTCTAAGCTAAGAATTTGAACATATGCTTAGGAGTTTGTTTTATTAAAAAATCCTACCGTTGTCAATTACTATCATAAACCCGCGGATGAATCAACATTGACGTTCTCCTACCTATGCCAAAATAAAAATTGCTTGTGGGGTGATGTGGAATAATGTTTACAGCTGCCTTATGGATGATTTACATTGAAACTGCTATGCATAGACTATCTATTAATTGGAAAATCATAGAAAAAATAAGCAAGTTTTCATCTACCAATCAGCCAGTAACAAACTTTGATAAATATTAACAATGATTATAACGAAAAAAACCCCCAGAATACCAACAACAGAATAGCCGTATCAAGACGGTGGATCATGATGTGATGACGGTAGAATTCCATCCTGAATCCTGTCCATCGTGGCCTCCATGTTCTGCTCTGACTCCTTACACAGTACAGCAACCACACTTCAAAGCCAAATGAGGACTAGTTTGCTCAGGAAATTCTACTGATGAGATACTTCAAGTTTTACTGGTATGTAGCCCTTAGTCCTAAGCAAAAATGACAGTCTATAGGGGATCCTGTGTCCATCATTCGAAAGCACTAGCAAAAGAACATGTTTTAGGGACTTCCCTGGTGGCCCAGTGGTAAAGAGTCTGCCTTCCAATGCAGGGGATGCAGGTTTGATCCCTGGTCCGGGAACTAGGATCCTGCATGCGTGCCGCGGGGCAACTAGGCCTGTGTGCCACAGATACTGAGCTCGCATGCCTCAACGAGAGAGTCTATGTGCCGCAAACTACAGAACCCACGCGCCCTGGAGCCCGCAGGCCACAACTAGAGAGAAGCCGGCACACAGCAACAAAGAACCCGCGCCACAAAGAAAGATCCCGCGTGCCTCAACGAAGATCCCACATGCTGCGACTAAGACTCGATGCAGCCAAAAGAAAGAAAGAAAGAAAGAAAATAAATTTTTAAAAAACCACATGTTTTAGATAACCTTGGATTAGCAGGAACGTACATGAGTTGCCAAAAAATATCAATTTAGAATACTTAAAGAGGTAAGCTCCTAGATCGGTTTAGGTGACCCATAATGTCTGGTGGTAATGCATGTTTTTAGCGTAGTTTTATCTTTAAACCTCAAACAAGTTGGTGACATACATAATGCTAGTGGAGTTCTTTCCAGCAGAGGGTGGGTGCTAAAGAAATGGATTTTTTTTTTTTATCATTCAGTGTTTATGATAGCCTGCCTGCTTTAATTTTCACCATACTTCTCTTCCTTATTTAAGAGAATAGTTCACTTTTTAAAATAAAGTCCCATTATGATTTAATTAAAAATCTGTTTTTTCCTTGCCCTAAGGAACTTTGTAATTTATAAATATGAGTTTATATATGTATATTTGTATTAAAATACATTTATAAAATTGACATTTATTTTATTAACAAAATAATATAAATATAATATAATTGCTAGCAATCAGGTTGGGCCAGATATTACTCTAAATGCTTTATAGATATTAATTTATGTAAACCTTTCAACAGCCCTAAAAGAGACCTTTATATTTTGGATTCATTGTAAAGTTATGCTCAGGATGTCTATGACCTATTTCTATGTTGCTTATTCTTGTTCTATCTGTCTGTCTATTTATCTATCTATTATCTATTTAATGGAGCGAAAGACAGACACATAGAAATATGATGATATATTATTTGGTTTGCTTCCCAAGTGTCTGACGCAGTGCCTGCTTTTCTAAGCATGTATGTAGGGTTAGGAGGCAGCATAAAATAATGATTATGAGCCCCAGTCTGGTTCTAGACTACCTGGTTTTGAATCCCAGGTCTGCTTCTTACTGGCTTTGTGATTTGGGGCAAGTTACTTCAATTGTCTGCCCTTCAGTTTCTTCCTTTGTTAAATGTGTATAATAATGGTACCAACTTGAGAGAGTTGTTATCCAGATGAAATGAGTTAAAATTTTTAAAGCACTTAGAACAGTGACCAGCACATATTAAATACGACATAAGTAATAATATACATAAATATGTATTTGAATACTCAAGACATTCCCAAAGGGAAGATACTTAATTCAGTTGATAAAAACTTAAGCAATGAGAATGGCAACTGGAAGAGGTTTTATAACAAAATACAGTGGATTATCCAGATATTGATCCCTCTGTCAGACAGCTATACCTATGAATTCTCTGCTTGTTACTGGAGTAAGTGGTTGCTGGCTGCAAGTGAGAACTGAACATGAAAATTTCCAGCTTGTGAAAAACATCTGGAGCTTTTACTTGACTACAAACTTAATATGAGCCAACTGTACGATGCAGTTGTTTAAAAGAAAAAAAGAAGAAAAAGAAAAAACCCTTAAGCCTTCCTTAGGCAGTATAAATAGAAGTGTCTGCATCATGGGAAGTCATATCTTTGATGTACTTAACACTGGCCAGATCACAGTTGGAATACTGTTTTCTGTCCAAGACACCATAATTTTACAAAAGGCATTGACAAACTGGAGAGACAGAAGTCTGGAAATCATATAGAAAACAGAGGAAGTGGGACTGTGTAGCCTAGAAAAGAGAAGACTGAGGGAACTAAAACACCTGTCTTCAATTATTTACAAGGTTGCCATTAAAAAAAAAAGGACACATTTGTATATTGCTCTAGAATGCAAAAGTGGAATCAATAGAATGAAAGTCTCATGCATATTTTAACTCTATGTTAAGGGAGAAAACTTTATAACAACTAGAGAGTCCAATAATGGGAGTACAGTTGACCCTTGAACAACACAGGTTTGAAGTGCTTGTGTCCACTTATACGCAGATTTTTAAAACAGTAAATACTGCAGTATCACATGATCAGCAGTTGGTTGAATCTGCAGAGGGCTGGCTCTAAGTTATACACAGACTTCCAGCTGTGCGGAGCGTCTGTACCCCTAACCCCTGTGTTCAAGGGTCTACGGTACTTTGCTCCCCTTAATGATGGGTACTGTTGCTGGGTCTTGCAGGAGTGCTGTACGAAGAATTACTGTATGTGGTCAAAGATTAGATTCCATTACTCACATTCACTAAAAGCAAATTTATGCATTCATATCCTCACAGGGCTTGGGCAGTGACAATCCCTGGAAAATTCATTAAGATTTTTAAGGCTGTTATTTGACTGCATGGAGTAAAAAACATCTATATAATTAGTTTACTTTTATTCAGGCTGGTTTTGAAATCTTATTTAAGTAAGGGATCAAGGAACACTGGGTGATATGGTATTTTCCCAAATTTCATAAATTCCTTTAACTTAGGTTTAGTAACGTAAGAATTCTTTATATCTAGGCCAACAAAAATAGTTGGTAAAGACTGATTGAGTATTGTATGATTTGGGGATCTGATCAGAGAAAACCTATAGTTCTTTCTGATCAGAGAAAACCTATAGAGAAAATCTGTAGAGTTCCCTGATCTCTAGCTGGGTGGAAATATTAAGAAGGGTGGAAATGTTGTGTACCTTTGAATTTCATATACGAACAGTATTTGAGGTTCATATCAGTACACTAAAGGTTCTCTTTAAGGATGAGTGAAGTGAATATTACTGGAAAATATAATAGAAGATAGCTATGGTGTAGCCTTGGGAACTGACTTTATATTTTACAGGCATGTTTCTCCTGTGATATCTCATTCTTGTGACTTCCGATATATGCTTTTCTTCTGGTTAGGTGTGTCCTAGATGTTAGCCTTCCTTTCAACTCGTTTTGTCACAATGTTTGCCCTTGTTGTATTTATACTACCAAGTCTCAGACATTAGATTGTTTGGTTTCAGCAATTTTGTTTTAATTTTTTTGAAAAAACAATAAAATAGTTTTAGTAATTTTTCTCATAGAAGACAGGTATTTAAAAATTTCATTTAATAAATTTAACCATCTAATGTATATATTTCCACATTGGGTAGAATAACTAAAAAGTAAAGAAAGATCTAAATAGAAAATTAAAAAGTCACGTTCATATGTTTTTCTTTTGCCGTATTAGATAACATGAGTTTTTTATAATCTAGAATATTCTGTAATCCTCCCAAACTCTTCAGAGAGAGAATTTCTTCATCTTCTTGAAACAGAAATGGATGCATCTGAGGAACTGTTTCCACATCCTATCGGTGGTCTTGGTCTCATCTACTTATATCCTTAACTCTGAATTACTAAGCACTTGGTGAGGGACTGTGTCCTCGCCATAGAATTTTGGCTTCTGGTTGTAATCTGTTCAATTGTGAAGAAACATCACAAATCAAACCATCTTGTTTGAATGTTTATTATTAAAATTTTGATGCATATTTTGCTTTTTAATACAGACGAGAAGATGGATATAATTGATGTGTATATTAATTACAATCTGTACAGTTTTGGAGGTTTTTTTTTTTTTAATGTTCCAAAGCATGGGACCAGATATGTGCAAAAGGAGTGAGGTTATTGTGCATTTAAGAGTTCAGGTTGCAAATTGATTCGTCTGTTCCTCTGCTTCAAAAGTAGTCGAATGAGCATCATCAAAAGGGGTTTAATTACTGGAATATTAAAAAAAAACTTTTAAAAAATGTAATCTCATCTATGAAATGAAAAGATTAATAGGCAAACGTTGTAACTAGGATTTGTGGAACTGGTTGACTCTAAATAACATTGATGCTAGAAACCTTTTCTTCTCCTCTGGTTATAATTCTGCCACTTGTATCCTCCATTAGGACCTTTGAGAAGAATGACTTTCGTTGATAGTACGAATAAGCATTTCATTAAGTAATGGTTTTGAGTATAATTAAGTTCTATTTCTTAATATTGTCTTCGACGAATATAGGTCAGAAAAATAGAATATGGGAGTTTGACTTCCGATTTCTTTCTTTTTTCTTTAAATGGTTACTTTTTGGGCTGTTTTATCTTATTTTTAACCATTGTCTCAAATTATTCCTTGGCAGAGTGCTGCAACATAACAGCCCTTTTAAAAAATTGGTTAAAAATTTGAGAGAATAGAAGTATGGGCCTTCTGAGATGAAGAGCATTTTGAGTGTAAGACGGTTTAGTTGTAAATATTGTATTGGTCATGTCTGTGTTTGAGAAGCGCTCTTCTAAGCCAACTAACCGTGTGGGGTGGGAAGACTATCCTGAGTAATGTAATAGGCTCATTTTAAATGAGAAAATAGAGAACACTTTGCTGAGCACCTACTACATGCAAGATGCTTTGGTAGGGAGGGATTGTAAAAGAGGAAGTTGACATATTTGGCCAGTAGAGTTTGAGAAGGGTCAGTGTGAGTTCTTCTTTGTACATTTGGTAAGATTCCCCAGTGAAGCTATCGGGTCCTGAACTTTTGTTTGCAGGGAGTTTTTAAATTACAGACTCTATTTCACTTCCAGCGATTGGTCTATTCATATTATCATTTCTTCTTGTTTCAGTTTTGGCAGGTTATATGTTTCTAAAAACTTGTCCATTTCTTCTAGCTTGTCCATTTTGTTGGCATATAACTGTTCATAATATTTTCTTATGGTATCTGTATTTCTGTGGTATAGGTTGTTATTTCTCTTGTGTTTACTTTTTTTGTGAGTGTCATTTTTGATGTTTTGTTTTTTGATTTTTATCTCTATCATTTCAGTTTCTCATTTTGTTTCAAATACTGAAGCATCAAATCCGTGTTCCATATATCCTAGACGCTGATTCTCTTATGTTAGTCCAGCATCCACACAGCATCCAACATGCCAGCTCTGCTGCATCTTGGCTTATGGTTATAGGCTTGAAATCCAAAATGCCCCCAAATGTTTTTAAAATTTATTTGTGTACATTTTCAAAATAACCTTCCTTTGAGGTCAGTTTTATGTGAACTGTAGTTAAACTCTTTTTTTTCCATGACTTGTAGCATATGGTATTTAACTGTTTGCTAGGATGGCTTTCCTCAAGTAAACATATTTGTACAAAAGCATTTCAAAAGAGCATTACAGTTAAAAAGAGGAACTCCTCTAAGGTGACTTGATTGCTTAAACATGGGTTTGAAAATTAAAATATTTATGGCTTAGCATGCTGTTTCATTGTCTTTCAAGATTCATTATAATATCTGACCTTTGGGAAGGAATAAGCATTTACAATTTTTTGCAACCAAAATAACCTTTCTGACATTTCATCCTGAAGTATTTGCCTCTAACAGAAGAGAAGCAAATCAGTTGTCATTGCAGCCAACCAGTATTGACCCTGCACTTTAAAAAACATCTATTGCATGCAATTTGAAAGCATAATCGAACATAAATCTAGGATTGGAATTTTCTGACCTAATAGACTATGATTGCTTTCCATAAATTGTGCCCCTGGTGTCATTTTTCCTTGTTTTTAAATAACCCACTGAATTCTCACATCTTTTTGTTGTTGTTGTTGTTGTTTTTGGTATGCGGGCCTCCCACTGCTGTGGCCTCTCCCGTTGTGGAGCACAGGCTCCGGACGCGCAGGCTCAGCGGCCATGGCTCACAGGCCCGGCCGCTCCGCGGCATGTGGAATCTTCCCGGACCTCGGCCCGGACCCGCGTCCGCTGCATCGGCAGAAGGACTCTCAACCACTGCGCCACCAGGGAAGCCCTGAATTCTCACATCTTTTACCTGTCACATTATCACAAAGAAAGGGCCTCTAGCATTTTTCTATACTGTCAGCCCTGCAACAACAAATCATACTAATATTGGAATGCATATTCGCTATTCTAAGTGTGGCTTCTGGGAGGGCTTCTGTGTGAAGTGTTAGGCTTGCTAGCTGAATCATAAACACAGCTGCAAACCTCTAGAGGGTGATTATGGATATCACTTGTAAATCAGAGATACTCATCACAGGGTAATTTGGAGACTTGCTCCAAAACATACACATAATCAATGGGCAGGTCATGATCATGGCCCGGCCTTTCTAGTACAGTGGCCTTAGTGCTTTTCCCAGGAAATCAGGTGATCGTACCCCATGTGCAGTAATCAAACAGGTGGGCAAACTCTGATCTTTTCAGCCATAAAAAAATCTATACAACGAAAATTTCAAAACTTGATGAAGGATGTATCGTTGTTAGTAGTATCTGTGACTCCAGTTTAGTGGTTAAAATGATCAAGGGTAATGTGCATGTTTGTGCTTATGTGACGAGTAGCAAAATGGTAGTATGGCTAGAGTGTGGGTTCTCATGTGGTCTTGGATTGAGACGGACTTAATCTTGGCTCTGCAAGTTACTAGAATTGTGGCCTTGGGGCAAATCATTTAAACTCCCAAAGCCCTGATTTCTTCATCTATAAGATGCAAAATGGTTATGGTGTCTTTAATGTTTTGGGAAGAGTTTGAGATGCTGCATGTAAAGTATCTAGCATCGGGCTTGGTGCAGCATCAATTTTTTTAAAAAGTGATATCAACCACAGCTCCTCCTGAAAGGGGAAAGGAAGTGATGATTTAAATCATCTCAATATGTTAAGTCATTTGTTAAAATTCTGCTAGAATCATGAGGTAATTTTAGCATATGGGATAATGAGAACTCCATAGACAATTTATTAGCCTTACAGTGACTTATCTTTAAATGGGGCAACTTTCACCATCAAGAAAATCAAAGAAACAGAAAACTAAAGCACACTAAAACATTTGGAGAAGTGATAGTGTGATTCACGTTGAAATTGTTTTTTTTAACATCTTTATTGGAGTATAATTGCTTTCAATGGTGTGTTAGTTTCTGCTTTATGACAAAGTGAATCAGTTATACATATACATATGTTCCCATATGTCTTTCCTCTTGCGTCTCCCACCCTCCCTATCCCACCCCTCTAGGTGGTCACAAAGCACCGAGCTGATCTCCCTGTGCTATGCGGCTGCTTCCCACTAGCTATCTATTTTACGTTTGGTAGTGTATATATGTCCATGCCACTCTCTCACTTTGTCACAGCTTTGAAATTTTTAATACAATTCCTTGGCTATTATCAAGAACGGATTTTTTTCCCCCTAAATGGAAAAGTTTATGTAATGTTTAGGAAGATGTTGTTTTGCTTCAACATCAGTTAACTGTCTTCAGTAAAAGGCAGAATCTGATTTCTTTGCAAGACGATGTGAGCATTTGTTTAATGTTTAACGCAAGGTCTGATTTCAAGGTTTGGAAAGCAGAACGTGATTAAATCATTTCAAATATGGAAACTAAAAAAAAAAGCTACTAGTTTAAGAAATTGGTTTTCTAGATGTTTAAGCATTTCACACAGGATGAACTACTTATTAATATAGGAGAAAACTAATAACAATTCTTGTATGTCAAGATTTCAGTTAGTGATGCCACCCATTCCCACATCATTCTGGATTTCTTCTGTGTACACTTGGTGGCATCATCTTGCATAGTTTGAAAGGCAGCAAAAGCTCTCAGGAAACTGTCAGGGAATATCCAGGTGTTCCAGATCCTGGTAAGCGATTTACATCGCTGCTTTCAAAACAGATGCCCCAATAGTCTCCCATGTTTAAGCTCTACCACAAATGGGCACAGATGAGCACAAATGGGTCTTGGCCATGCAGGGATATGGTGATCTATGGGTGTTTTGGAGTCAAGATCCCAGAGGCTTGAGGCTTTCCATACCCTACATTAGTATTCTTGGGGCACTTGCATTTTCTGTCAATGGCTCATCTGAATACCAAGTCCTGAAACTAATGTTCCCTGTAGCTCCCTCTAATGGGCCTGGCTGATGTTACAGTCCTGGAAATTTCCATGTCTGACTCGGAGATAACAGTAACAGGGCCTGTTAATTGAATGTGTGGTTAACTGCCAAGCTACCCTTCACGGCTGCTTTTATTCCTTCTTTATGAAAAGAGCAAATTATCTGAAAAGGAACAGAAAACACATATGTATTTTCGTTTAAGGGACTGTAAAAAATACACTGAGGAATTTTGGACCCCTTATTGTCCTGATGCTGGGGAGACATGGGCTGAAGGTAGACCTTACACTGATATAATTTAGTTACTCGATTACCTTTGGGCAAAGGTTCTAACGAAAACCTCCTTTAAAAGATAGAAGAGGGCGATTTTGCTGAAAATTTAGGAGATGGTATTCATACCAATGATGAGTGAATAAAGAGAATACAATGGGGAACTTTTACTGCTAACAGTTAAATGTTATACGAGGAAGATCCTTTTATGGTTTGTGTTTTTGCTGCCTCTCCTAATGCATCAGAGTTTATGCCCACATACACTGAGACACCAGCAAAGATGTCTTTATTCAAGAACACTTTGAATGTATCAAATGAATGCTCATCTTCTTCTCTTCTGTGCCATGGCGGTACCTTTTCTAGGAGGAAGGAAGTACTCATGGTTCCTTTGTGTAGCAGATTCACAAACTACATCACTTAGGCAGATATTTTTTGAATCAAGGGACTTTTTGATAATAACCACTTGAGGCAATCCCCTAGTTCTTGATATACACCATGCCTTAAATGAGCTTCTGCCTTTTTTACAAGATTTTCTTTTGTTTGAAAGAAAATTGTCCATTTTGTTTTGGAGAAGTATCACTCCAATTTTTCATCCTTTGTTTTGGGGTCACGGTGTGTTACTTTACTACATGAGAGCAGAAGTCAGAAAGCACTGTGTTGCCAAACCATGGAAGTGAACACAGTTGCAATGGGCTACTCATAGAAACTTAACATTTTATTCTAAAATATGGTCTTTTGAAAAAAAATAGGTCCCTGTTGTATATATATAAGCATAGGCCGCTGCTGAGTCCCTAGGCACCTCTGTTCCCTACTTTTAATATGTATATAAGCACAATTATTGAAAGAATTGTGTTGTAGCAAAGTTAATATTTATGGCCTTTTTCTGTGGTTGCTCTGTGGGCGGGGATAATTATGGTGGGAAAACTACCTTATATCTGTGTTCTTGTCCAAGACTGAAGCAGATTTACTCCTTGATGCTAGGCAAGTAATGCTTTTGGTGCTGTTCTTGTTGCCACAATACTTAAAAAATATTCCGGATTCATCGGAAGTTTTTATTTACATCTCTACTCTGTCCTTTTAATTCTCAGTAATAATGTCTCCTTCAGATTGTCTCATTTGTGGAAGGAAACGTCATCTACCCATTCACATTGCCACCCTAATACAAAAGTTGGCATGTTGGTTTGCTTGCCATTCTGTAATTCTGTCTAAACCAGGTAGATTGATTTTACATTTTGAAAACAGAAGGTACAGAATGAAATGAGGCTGCATGGAGATTCTCTCTATAGCTAAGCCTGGCCCTTCACACATAATATAAGGCACTAGGCTCACAGAAGCAAAATCAGTGAACCAAAAAAAAAAAAAGTTTTGTTTATTTTCTGAAAATAGTTTCTCCATAAAAGTTTTTTGTTTTTTTTTTTTTCCACGGTACGCGGGCCTCTCACTGTTGTGGCCTCTCCCGTTGCGGAGCGCAGGCTCAGCGGCCATGGCTCACGGGACCAGCCGCTCCGCGGCCTGTGGGATCTTCCCGGACCGGGGCACGAACCCGTGTCCCCTGCATCGTCAGGCGGACTCTCAACCACTGCACCACCAGGGAAGCCCCTCCATAAAAGTCTTTAAGGTGATATTTTTGTGGTTGTTCACTGAAATCTTGTTCTGCCAGGTAGGTTCGTGTGGGGTTAGAAAAAAGTTCTTATCATTTGAGAGGATGAGGATGGTCTATATCATGGTGGAGATGAAAGATTTTTGTATATCCATAACTGTAAAGTAATTTACTTAGTCTTTCTGAGACTATTTCTTTTTGTTTAAGATGGGGACACTTGAGTTGTGAGGATTAATTAATTAATTGTTTTTAAAGAGCATGCTACTAACTTTAAAAATATATATATTATTTATTTGTCTGTGCCAGGTCTTAGTTGCAGCAGGCGGGATCTTTTAGTTGCGGCATGAGGGATCTAGTTCCCTGACCAGGGATCGAACCCGGGCCCCCTGCAGTCGGACCACCAGGGAAGTCCCGAGGATTAATTTAAATCAGATAAACTCAGTGTTAGGACACTGTGCCTGTCAGATAGTGACTGGACAGGGAAAAACAAAACAAAACACCACCACTATTTGGACATACAAGTAGCTATAATAGGTCTAAATTTTACATGATATCAGATTATATTTCAGGTCTTTGAAATTCACTTGAAGAGCATAAAGTAAACTAAGAGAAATCATGAAATCAAAGATCATCTATGTGCCTTATCTTTTCAGTTGTAGATAAACCTTTTGAAAGAAAGTGTTTCCATTTTATACATTAGTTTAATAACACATTATGCAACTGCTGTAAGGTTCATAAGTTGCTGTTTGCTGAGAAGTAAAGCAAACTTTTAAGACACATGAAATTGTATGGCCTGGTGATCTGACTTCAAGTATTAACCTGCAAGCACTTTTAACATGCAGTCACTTATGAGCTCAGCGTCTTTTTTCTTGGCAATTTTTTTTTTCCCCAAAAGCAGTGATAATGTGCCAATGTTGATGAAACATGTGAGCTTAGAAGAGATGTTTTTATTTACAGATGAACAAGCTAAGGACTAGGTGGTTGAATGATTTGCCCAGAGTCACACAGAGGCAGATCTGTCCAATTTCCCAGCTCACCAGGTACTTAGGTACTCTTTTCTGTGATAAAAATCTAAGAATTTACTCTCCAAACAGCTGTCGAAGTCTCACTATGGTTTTGGAATTATATGAGATGCTGGGAAATTTCTTAAAGAAAATAAAGGAAGAGCTTCAATTATCTTTCTCTTCTTCCCCTTTTCCATGTTATCATAAAAATTCAGACGGCTAATTCCTTGGTTTATTTAACCTACTTTCTAAACCACACTTTTTATAAAAAAAAAACCAAAACCCACATTATATTCCAAAAGCCATATTCAATTTGGTACTCTGCCATTTGCTAGTTAAAATTGTTTTTGAAATTTAGTTGAATGGTTATTAAATAATTAAAATATATCTTTTAGTATGCTTTTGTGTACAGGAAGTAGAAAACCCCAAAATGATATATGTGATAATAACAAAAGTATATTGTCTCACAAATGGAAGTCTAGAAGCTGCCATGGTTGACCTCATCAACGAGTTCTGGTTCCATTTTCCCTGCGATTCTCTAACTTTGCCCACCTCTGGTGGGCAGCAATGGAGCTGATGTGTTTCTGGGGCCTCATATCCAAGCACAATGAGGATGAGGTGTGGATGAGGCAGAACTTTCCCAGCTACCCCCGAAAAGCATCCTCTTAGCGTATTAGTTGGAATAACCTCTTTTGAACCATTCCCTGAAAGGGCAATGGAATCACTCTCTGACCAACCTGACCTTTGGTGGGACAGAGCGACTTGGGACACTTGGGTTACGTGAGATGGTGGTAGGTGCCTCAACAAATTGGGACTCTCTGAAGGAGGAGGAAGTGGGTGGGGGCCGTGATGGACAGACAAGAAACCTTGCACCTTAGAAACATCGGAGATTTTGTATTCCTAATATTAAAAGAGGCAAGTGTGCAAGTCTGAGCATCCATTATGAAGCAGGAAAAAGAAGGTTGGAATATATAGGGTACATCAGTGGCATACGGTCTTAGAAATCATATCAATTGTGGTGATATATTATTACCTTCTGGTTCTGCTTGAAGAGGGTCTCTATATGCAGGATGACTTTAGAAAAATAGTATTATGAAACTTTTGATAAACAACACTGCTTTCTCAGGATAGCTGTTTATTTCCAATGTATTTAGCCTGGAATTCGGTTTTTAATAAATCTAAAACCCAATGAAGTAAACTTTTAATAAATATTGTACCATATTTCAATGCCAGAATTCTAAGAACAGCATAAAAAGTTTTAAAAAATAAGTACACAAAATGTAATTTTAGTAAGGTTGAGGAAAGTATGGGCTACTGGAAAGACAATTTAGGTGAATGGCTGCTGGAAAGAAAGATTTCTCTGTCTACCTAGATAAAATATATGTCTTCTCTGTTACAGTTTTGCCTTCAAATTCATTGTTCATGAAAACAGTGTTTTCTATTTAATGACATAACAGATAATGGAATTTTTCATAGATGGGTTGTGTACAGATGAAATGCTAGACAGTCGCAGTGCTTTAATAAGTATGGTTGTCTCCTCCACTCTGACCTCCACTCTATAAGCAATCCTTGCATAAGAGTTGCTTATAGAAAAATTGGGTGATCAATTATTTTTTTCACCCTGAGCTCTGTTCTCATTTAACTTCAATTTGGTTTGTTCTTCCTTAAACTCAGTATGTCTCACGTAGGAAGCTCGAGGTTCCTACATTGTTAAAAGAATGTAGAGCTTTGATGTTCTTGTGAAATGTCAATAAAGTACCTCATCTCTGTTGATTTGTTAACTCAGCAAAGGAATATTGAATATTGATGTGACCTTTTCCTTTTCTGCATTTCAGCTGAGTTTCTGTCTCATACTCCAGCCTTGACTATCTGTTACCCATTCTCGTTCATGACTAGGGCATGTGCCCCAAATTGTCCATGGACCAGGAGGGGAACATGCATTTGCGATGTTGTAAGTTTATAATGTGTTTCCATCAAACTTCCCTAGAGGCTTTGAATTTGTGTGGTCCTATTGAAACTTTCGAAGAAACCTCTATACTCATCTTTATGTGAGGGGAGGGCCAGAGAGGCTGTTGAGAATTGTTTATAGAGGATATTTGCTAGTTTTTAGTCTGGTAAGGATCACGAGCAGGCAGAGGCGATGGATATAGTTGTGAGCAAAACCAGGCACAATCCCTGTCCTCAGAGAGAGGGTAGCCCAGTGGCAAACACAGGTAAAGTAAATACATATAAAATGTGATGTTTGAGAAAGGGAGGTACGTCATGCTCTGAAGAGCCTATGATAGATTTCTTTCATGAAATGCTGATTGAGCCAAGATCTAAAGGAAAATCAGAAATTACATTCCCACGATAACATGAAGAGTAGGCTTGAAATAAATATAAGTCATTTGCTATCTTTCTCTTACTTGATTAGATATAGTATTTATGTGGTATGGGATATAGTGCATTGAGATCACATCTTTTAGATATTAAAGAGTACTTTTCCATCAGGGGATGCAGGGCAGAGTGTCTCTAGTGGTCCAAAGGATTAAAATATTTAAAACAACTTTTAGTTCACATTAATATGAAAGAAAGGAGTAGCATTTTGAAACACGTTTTAATATTTATTACATTGTGTATTGTTATCGTAAGACTCCAGTTCTTCATTTGATTTAAAGAATGTTTATGGAGCATCTTCTATATACCAGGCGCTGTTCTGGGTGCTGGGGTCCAGCAGCTAACAAAGCAGAAACGGCCCGGGCTATTAAACTTACACTCCAGAGAGGACGTCCCTCTGAGAGTTGCCTGGACAGGCAGGCGGTACTGTTCATTTCTCATTCTTTCAGAGCAAATCCCAGTTGCATTGTCTATTACTGGGGAGTCACTGTGAGATTCTTGATCGTGGAGCATTTTCACTCAGTTACTAACATTGATGATCTGTGGCTGGCATTTGTATTCAGCTTGATCAAAAATATCACTGTGCTGTTAAATCTAATCTTGAGAATCCTGATTCTTTTTGTCTCTTCAGCTCTATTGTCCAGCAGAATCCAGGCTTCTTTTCCAGATTAAAAAAAAAAGTCATTTAGGCTGCAGATTGTTCTGAAATAGTGAACCCCAAACAACCCCATACATCACTGCTACAACTTTTTTGTTTGTTCTACAACTAGGGGAACAATAGTGTAATAAAAAACATCAAAGAAAACTTGGCTGGGACGTAGGGAGGACCGGCGATGTGAAAGGCAATGTTAAATTGGTTAGACTCTAGACTTGGGGGAGGGTCACAAAATCTGAGTATGATTCCTGGATCTGACTCATACTAGTTATGAGTTGTCATGAGTCAGTTGCTTAACTTGATCAATCTATTTTCTCCTTTTCTGAAAGAGTAATTACATATATGTCCTCTGCTCAGCTTTTAGCTGTTGTAAGGATCCCGTGAGAGCTGCACAGATGCTTTTCTATTGTAGTGTAGGTGCAAAGCTAGAAAGGGTCAGATTTCAGGACAGAAGTATGGTGTAACCACTTTTTTTTTGAACTTTTTTTATTTTTTGGCGGTACGCGGGCCTCTCACTGTTGTGGCCTCTCCCGTTGCGGAGCACAGGCTCCGGATGCGCAGGCTCCGCGGCCATGGCTCACGGGCCCAGCCGCTCCGCGGCATGTGGGATCTTCCCGGACCGGGACACGAACCCGCGTCCCCTGCATCGGCAGGCGGACTCTCAACCACTGCGCCACCAGGGAAGCCCGAACTTTTTATTTTATATTGGAGTATAGTTGATTAACAATGTTGTGTTAGTTTCAGGTGTACAACAGAGTGATTCAGTTATGCGTATACAGGTATCTATTCTTTTTCAAATTCTTTTCTCAATTAGGTTGTTACAGAATTTTGAGCAGAGTTCCCTGTGCTATACAGTAGGTCCTTGTTGGTTATTCATTTTAAATATAGTAGTGTGTACATGTCAATCCCAAACTCCCTGTGACCACTTTTGATATAATGCGGTGTTGGATCTGTACCAATAACTTCAATAAGGGAAACTGGAATTTGTTTTCTCTCACCTTGTGAGTGTGTGTGTGTGTTTGTGTGTGTGTATTTCTGGTATTGGGCAAGATTGAGATTTTTTTTTTTAATATGTTGGGGCTAGGAGTTTATTAATTAATTAATTTATTTTGGCTCTGTTGGGTCTTCGTTTCTGTGCGAGGGCTTTCTCTAGTTGCAGCAAGCGGGGGCCACTCTTCATCGCCGTGCGCGGGCCTCTCACTATCGCGGCCCTCTCACTATCGCGGCCTCTCTTGTTGCGGAGCACAGGCTCCAGACGCGCAGGCTCAGTAGTTGTGGCTCACGGGCCCAGCTGCTCCGCGGCATGTGGGATCCTCCCAGACCAGGGCTCGAACCCCTGTCCCCTGCATTAGCAGGCAGATTCTCAACCACTGCGCCCCCAGGGAAGCCCCAAGATTGAGATTTTTGGTGCAGAGGGATTTTTGTGGTGTCCCTCAAATTCCATGATGTAGGTAAACGTGGGATAGATGCTGGCTCCTCAAAGGTAGGTTCATGGGTCAGCAGTATCAGCGTTACCTGGGAGCTGCTAAAAATGCAGACTCCCAGTCCCTGCCCTCGATCACTGAATCAAACTCTGCATTTTAAACAAATCTCCAGGTGATTGTATGCAAATTTTCTCAAGCACTGGGGTGGACAGATTTCTTTCTTAGTCTATCCTGATCTTTCAAAAGACTTCAGGACGACGCAGCGACACTGGCAGCCAGCAGCTGCTGAACGCTTTAGCGCCACCTGGGAGAATGGGGGGCGCAGGAGGGTTATTACAGACAAAATAGGCTGCTTTCTGTTCCCAAGAAACCATCTTAGGGGTCAAAGGTTCATATTCCATTATCAGTCCCCTGAGCCCACCAGTGTTCAAAAATGTTTTTTTCCCAAGACTTTTATGGTGCTTAAGTCAGATTTTTCATATTGGAATAACAGACCCAAAATGACTGGCAGTTATAGTGGCTGGGATTAAGGAGGGAAATATTTAGTCAGAGGAACTGGGCATTTATCAGGAGAGCTGTATGATTTCATCACTGGGATTTGGTTTCTAGTCACCTTTGCTCCCTGAGGACGGTGAGTAAGTGCTGCTTTGCTCTGCCTGGTCTAAGTTCCATGAGGCACACATTCTCAGCAACTCGGCATTTTGCAGAAAAAAAAATATATCTTATTCTATTATAAAGGGAAGAATGAAATTGATTGAGACCAAGAGTGGCTTAAATTCTCGATAAAGATCACATGCATGTTTGTAAACAGGAACTAGTTCTTCAGAGTCTATATGAATATTCAGACATTTTCTATATAATTGCAAATGAATCTTCACTTCCAGTCTTACCAAGGTTTAGGATGAAATAGAATTGAATAAGCTCTTCCCTTAGAACAGCACATTTCTTTGCAGGATAGATGAAATAATTTTTAATCTTTCCCCTTCTGTGATTACCGTGTTGCAACTTTGCTCTTTTCTTCCCCTTTTTCTTTCTTTCCTGCCTGAGGCCCTGGGTGAAATTTATGACATTTTTTTGAGCTAGATACTGTGTGATTCCTTTGTGTGTTGATTCCAGGTCTGGACTTCGAAAACAAAAATTGAGAGTGTTGGGTGAGGCGAGGTAAATCAGCTTTAATATTGGAGATGGATAGATGCCTGATGACAAAATTTCAGGCCTTATTTTTCTAATTTTGCTACACCTGAGTGAAATTTTGTCATGGCCTGCATTTGGGAACCAGTCCTGTACCTCACTCAGCCTTCACTCATTTATTCAACAAATACTGATTGTGTCCTTACTGTATGCTGGTAAGATTACAGGTGGTAGGCTTAGTGTAGAAACTGGAGATTTACACTCAGTCACCCAGCTTACATTTTATCATGGTGGATATCCTTTTGAACGAGCCCACAACTCAAAAGTTTGAAGTGAACTAAATTGAGGGTTAGCACTCTGTTGCTTATATTAAAGCTTTTTGTTTCAGTTTTAGCTAACCCTCCTTTATATAAAGAAAAAGGATTGTTTTCCCCAGTAAGACTACCAGTCAAACGGGTAATTATTTTATTATAGTTGTCTTCCAAAGCAGACCCGTGCAGGAGTATGGCTCCCATGAAGACTTTTCTTAAGTTCTCCTATAGCTGATTCCACGTAGTAATGAAGGCGTCCTATTATTGGATGTGTAGAATGTTGCTAGAAAGAATTAGTTTCATTTTTTCCAGAGTTCACCAAGTTACTCCTGTTTCTTTTTTAAGGAAGCTCCTAACTCTCCACAGGTGTTGAGCCTTCCTAAAATTTCAGTTTATCTTTAGCACAACCTGCTCTTGAGTGTTTACTATAAAGGTTTTAACCATGTAATAATTCTCCCTTAAAGAAGTCTGCTGTACATATTGTTAAGGCGGAGTTGTCATGGCTGTTGTGCTGTGTTTGAAGCCAAATACATTTCTCAACATTCCAAGGTTATGTGAAGACACAGAAATAATTATCTTCAGATGTTGACATTGCACTTAGTGTGTTAGTAATATAAGAAAATACGGTTCCAAAGTCATTCATCTCAAAGGCAGTGCAGAATTCAGTACGGATAAATATGGTGTGCATTCAGACACGTACTATGGTGTAGAAATCGTAGAGTGATTTAGCTTTCTGTCATATCTTCTTAACGTAGGATATGAACTGAGTTAGCATGTTTCCTGTTAACGCAACTACAGTCCAGACATGATGTGCTTTGCTTGCAGCTGAGTTACTGCTTTTAATCACTGAGCCAGACCCCGATTCTTGTATTCTGTCTTGTCACTTAATATGTTTTGCCTTTAAGTCAGCTGCAAAAGTTAAAAAATTAAAATCTCCCCGTAGTTTGAAAATGTAATTTTTCTATAATCGTCCATAAAATGACGATATGACTTTAAAAGCTTTATCCGTCTCGGGTAGTTTTGGAAGGAAAGGGTTAAGAGCAGTAAGATTTAATTGTTGGCGAGACCAAGATCAAATTGGAAAAATACTTGAAACGTATTTTTGTCCTAACATTCATATATGACATCCAATATGAATTTCATCTATTTATGTCAGCTTATCTTCTAGTCAGTAGCAAGAGGTGAAGCATGAATGAAGTTTTATTATACCCACAGTAGTGAGTCCTTACATTAATGGAAAGGCAAATTCTTTTCATCTCTTAATAATCATTAATTTTTTACAGTAACATTGGGAGAAAACCAAAGAAAAACTATTGGATGTATAAAGTATTACACTTAAAAAATATTCAGATCACTGAGTATTGTCGATTGCTTATCTTGCAAAGCAAAATAGTTTGATATTACAGTATTGTAAATGCTGTGGGCAAAAAGGAGCATCTGCTGAGTTTTTACTTTCAAATGCATATTACTGTCTTTACCTTGTAGTCTTTTAAAAATTTTTTTATTTTATACTGGAGCATAGTTGATTACAAATGTTGTGTTAGTTTCAGGTATACAGCAAAGTGATTCAGTTATACATGTGTGTAGATGTATCTATACTTTTTCAAATTCTTTTCCCATTTAGGTTATTACAGAATATTGAGCAGAGTTCCCTGTGCTATACAGTAGGACCTTGTTGGTTATCTATTTTAAATAACTGCAGTATGTATTGCAGTGCATAATTTAAAGTGTTTGCAAAGTACAAGAAGTTTATTATATCGTTTAACTATCTGTTTCGAATTATAACTTTAAAAAGAAAATGGGACTCCCTTCCTCTCTGCCCCGCACCCCTGAGACAGATTTTCCATGACAGGATAGTTTTAAACATCAGGATGTTGCATAAGTCAGCCTGGAAAAAATCGGGACAGACAGCTAGCACTGTCTAATAGAACTCTGCTTTGTGACAACATTTTTTTTGCTAAATTAACTATACATAAAATATAATCTTCCTAGTTTTTTGGATATGCTTTCAAAATCAATTGTTTTTTGCTTAGTTGTTTTTGATTATTTTTATTTGGGCATTCTATAAAAATAACAAAAATTTAAAAATCATAGTATAGTGTAAGATCCAAAGAAATCCAGTTAAGCTTTGACTCTCATGAATATGTGAGTACCTACACAAGGGACATTTGAAAGAGTTAACATGTATGGTGAGGTATGAAAAGTTAAAGTGATGTATGTGTCTGTGATACTGCCCGGTTTTTATGTTTTACAAGGAGTATTTAGGACTTCATTTTTAAGCTTTACTTTCCAAAAGACTTAAATTCCAAAGTCATTTGTAATGGAAAAGAAATTGGTTAGATGGCTCTATAATCCCACAGGTTACTTGGCTGGCTCTAAAAAAAGTTCATGGGATGGAGATTAAAGGTCAAAGTCTATTTTAGAAAATTTGCAGTCAGGGTGGTAAGCAGGAGCTGTTCCCTAAATCCCTTTGGATTTTATTTTATTTTTTATTATTATTATTTTTTAACATATTTATTGGAGTATAATTGCTTTACAATGCTGTGTTGGTTTCTACTTTATAACAAAGTGAATCAGTTATACATATACATATGTTCCCATATCTCTTCCCTCTTGCGTCTCCCTCCCTCCCACCCGGATTTTATTTGATCACTTAACCAAAGAGGCCTGGGCCAGGCTGTATATTTTTCAGGATGCAATGATCAAACTATTGGGCTGGTTGCTTTTCAAGTGCAAATCTATTTCTCAATAATTCCCATCACTTACACAACACCTCTTGAATGCTTGTTTATCACAGCAGACACGAAGGGTATCAAGAGTTTATTTGTTGGTGGAATCTGGGGGAAAAACAAACTGCTTTTCAATGGCTAGTTGTTTATGAAGATCCCTCTCTGCCTGATGACATCTTGAGGTCTATGGGAGTGAAGAATGCTATTTGTACAGTTGTGGAAGATTAGCTTTCTTCCTTTTCTGCTCCTGGAATATAGGAATTAGGGATTTTCCATCAGAGATTGTGAATTTTCCTTTAGGATTTATCATCAACATGCCACGGGATTTTAGAACAGTCAACCTATCTAACCTTTGATTATTTATAGATAAAAGGAAGGAGAAAATGACCAGTTTTGTGAAATAGTTGTTATTTCTGAACTTTGTGAATAAAAATATTATATATTGTTCTGTTAAACTTAATCAGGTTATGTTAGAATTGGATCTAATTCCTTAAATTATTCAACAGTGAAGATCAGTACATTCAAGGCATTACAACTAAGTACCTTTGGAAATATACATGGATAGATAAGAAGTAATACTAGCTAAAGAAAAATATAATGTACCTGGATAGATAAGAAGTACTACTAGCTAAAGAAAAATATAATATACCTGAGAAAAATAAATTTTATTTTATGTATCTTTTATCCAGCAGATAGGTTATAATTAAGTGCCATGAAGCAGTTAGAAAATATGTTCTAGCTCAGAATTGGAATCTTTTATTTCCTAGAGATGGAGAGCATTCATTCAGAAAAATCTTTGTGGAGCAGATGGTATTTGAGTTGGATCCCGAAGGGTGAGTGGAATTTGGCAGGTGGAGACTGGGGAAAGACACAGTCAAAGGCAACATCATTAGTAGAGGAAGAATGAAAAAATATGGTATCAGGCAATAATGGCTTACTTATGTTATGGTCATAAAATGGACTAGATTAACCTGTTAATCCTTACTAAGAACCAGGTACTTTACTAAAATAAGCATTTACATATATTATTATTTTATTTAAATCTTCATGATAAGCCCAAGAAGTAGAATTTTATAGGGAGAGTAACTACGACACCGTACAACTGGTATTTGGCAGAAGTTGAACTTGAAGCTAGAGACTGGGGCCTTGACCACTGACCTCTATTTCATGATGTTGGAGGATGTTTGGTACCACATGAGGACTGTCGTCACTCACGGGATATTTTTGAGCAGGTTGAGTAATGTGTTCTTCTCAATTATTCTTTTTGCCTCATTTCATCCTCCTATTTCCACCCACTCCTGTCTTCAAACCCTGCTTTCAAACTACAGAGAGAAACCTTTGAGAATTATAGATCTGATCACCTAGTGCATTTTCTTACAAGCTTACAGTGTTTGCAGGTCTACAGCATATGTTTCCTGCTCTTTCCCGTGGTGTACGAGGCCCTGCCAATCTGCATAGCTTCATTTGGAACTATTCTCCATTCTCTGAAATCTCCTTGTCTTCTCATTTCTTTATTTTCCTAGGTTAGCACCTCCATCTGGATGCTTTTCTCACCTCTGGATCCTCCATCCCCTCCACTCTTCTCATTTATTATTAAATATTGAACCACTTGTTAACTTTCTAGTTGATATATAACATTTGAAAATTTCTAGACATGCATTTCTACATCAAAATGGAATTTAACTGTCGACACTCCATATTCCATATTAAAATGGCTTTTACAATTGTTTAGTGTAGATTGTTTTTCTTTTTAATTTTTTTTCGAACTTCCAGTGTGTGCGATATCATCACAACAAGGTATGTGTAGTAGTCAGGATAGGCTAAGTTAGGTTGTGGTAACAACAGTCACCAAAATTGTAATGACTTATAACAAAAGAGACTTTCCTCTTATTTTCGTGTGTCTTGGCAGGAAGACTGTGCTTATTACAGTTACTTCCAAAGGAAGCTCCCCCTGCCATGTGTTTCCCCAATCACAGGGCAAGAGAACGTGGTAAATCACATAATGGCTGTTAGCACTTCATCCTGGGAGTGATTCATGCCACTTGCGAATACATTTCCCTGACCTCACATGGCCTCACTGAACATCAAGGAGATAGGGAAATACAATCCTGCCATATGGTGGAAAAGTTGGAGGACAAATGGAAATATTTAGTCAACAGCACTGCAAAGTGTTAACAATTAGAAATTGTAGGCCAATTCTGTTGAAGTCTATGTTAATTAGCAGTTTGAAAACATGTAGTCAAAACTAGCACTTTGGAAATTAAAACTAAAAAATCCTAAGATGTGATTATGCATCTTTCGAAATCATTATTTCAGTTGGAAACGTGAATTTGACGTATATGCTTATACTTAATAAATGTAAGCACTTAATGTCTGGGAAACAAAAACACATGCTAAAACCATCTTGCCCACTGATAATGTCAAAGAAAAAGGCAGTGTCAGAGCAAATAGGTTGAGTTATCCTCGGTTATATATCATACTTGAAGGATCCTCTTTTCCGTGATCATCATTTAGAATTCATCAAAGACGGTGAGCCAAGTTTGAATGAGTCAAAATTCCACATTGAAGTACTCCTGTAGAAATTTGTTGAATTTACAAAAACATAACGTTTTTCTTAATATTCATTCTCCTTTGGTTTGTTTTCAGTTGTCAGCACTAATTGACGACCAGCAATTGTAGACATTAATTGCTGTTTATTTCCTTTTGCAAGAAGAAGTTATATAGAAATTGATTTGACGGGCATTTAACATGGAGAGAAATCTTACTCTAGCCTATGTACAGATATTGTTAAAGTATATCACTGAAGTCCTCACCCCTACCTTGACTATCTTCATATGTATGTGAGAGGACTTGGGTGAAAAGAGAAATTAAGAATATAGTTATACCAGAATTATCTGTGAATATTAGCTTCTTAGGAAATACCTCATTATTTTCTGGGATGAATAATGACTGTCAGTGTGATCAAGGATACAAACATAAAATGAGGAAATCCAAAAGCAGTATCTGTGTGATCCACAAAATTTGGCCAGTAATTGCTTTTTCCCATGTTTTGTTTTTATTGCGCAACAAGAATATCTCCTTCCATTTCTTGTGTGTAAGTTAAATATGTCTGAGTAGATCCCTTAGCTTTCTTTTTCTCACAGTAACTGGTCACCATTATCAAGAGATACTTTAGCATAAATTAAGGATTCATGTGGAAATCATAATATTCCGTGAAAACAAAATTTTTTTTTTTTTAAAGGAGAAGTGGGCATTGATTGTTGGTCTGCTTTTCTCACCTAGCAGATTCCCTTATGGAACATTCTTCTGCCTCACAGAACATTTGCCAGATTATTCAGTGCTCCCCCGAAGGTCTGCATTTCCATAACCTCCCAAAAGAAGAACTGATCTTGAATGTACCATGTTCATCTCCATTTAAAGGCAGGATCTTGGTGGCAGTGTGAGAGAAGAAAAAGATGGAGGGGAGAACCTGGCAGTATTGGTTTATGTAGTGGAAAGTTAAAGGACAAGAAAGCTTTAAAATTATTGAGTACATGAAAATTAAGTTCTTATTCTTGGTAGTGGGATGCAAGTAGAGGAGATTTCAAAGATGATACATCCCGTAATTCCTTTCGTCTCTATTGTGTAATTGAACAGCGAATATTTATCAAGTACCTCTTTGTTTAAGGTCCCTATGGCTAGGTTTTCATTTCTGCCCAGCTTTCCCTGTTCTCTTCTCCCCCAGCAGCTCCCAACCTCTGCGTCATGAATATCAGTTTTCCATGCGCATTGAATATGTTTCTCTAATAGGCCTCACACCAGTCACTCTTCTGGCACCAGATACATGTGAACAATGAGTAAGCAATACCTCTTAAACTTGCCAGCTCACACAAACAGCAAAAGAAACACACACAAAAAACAAAACCAGTTGGTTGTATTGGTTTTTATCAGCCCACTTACATTCTGAGGAATCTAGTCAGTCAGGGAAGTTTATTATTCTAGCCAAATTCACTGACTTTATCCATCAGTCACTACGTTTCCCGTATGTAGCAGCGGGTGTAAGAATATCATTGACTCGGCAACAAATGATTGACATTTACCAGCTCAAAAGTTGCCTCGTGAGTTTTTGAAATTACAGAATGAGAGCATTGATCTGAACAATTCAAGCCTCACCCCCTTTACTGGTCAGGCTGTGGAAGACATGATTGTAATGAAATGACAGCATGTGCTCAGTGAATTAAAAACCAAACGTGATTTCAGCAAATGAAGGGAAAGGGTGAAGCCTGCCTTAAATTGTCTGCCTCAGAGATGGTGAGAAGACTTGGATAGTAAAGGAAACAGGAAGTGTCTTCTTATGAACCTTGAGTGTATTCAAAGTAAATCAGTTCATGTTCTATGAAGCAATTTAGGCTCCAGGTTTGAGCCCATGTGGATCAATAAATTTCACACTAAGTACCTAATCTCCAGCCTTAGAAAACATCTCATGCTCTCGCCAGTTGTCAGCAAACCCATCACCACAGCTAGTAAAATAACTCCCAAAGCAAATCCAGGTGGCAGAAATTGCACGATTAAATGGGTGAAAAAAGAGCAAAATGGGTAAGTTATACAACACCGTTTCCATTGGACCCCACAGTACACTGCTTCCTTTAGAAACAACTAGAAGCCTAGAGGTAAAGCCTGGCATTAAATTCTCCAGTTGTCGCAGGAGTAAAGTGTTAACAGCTGTGCCTGGGTGCTTTTCCCCTGCTTTGTCCTGGAAATACTTAACCATTTCAGAGGAACTGATGACATACCTTGGGAAAAAGATTTCTCTACCATATTGTGCAAATCCGTGTACATCTTCCCATTTTTTCCCCCTTTTCAGAGTTAAGTCACACAAGTATCTGTAAGGCTTTTCCAAATACTTTGTTAAGCCTGAAAAACATTTCCCCCAAACTGACAGCATTTCCAAGTGGCTGCTGATTTTAGCCAAATGTGAGTATGTATGCACATATGGAGGGAAGCCAGTTTTTAAAACGCGGGTGGCAGTGTCTTTCCCTAAGACTCAGGATGCTTTCCACAGTAGTGGGGAACATCAGGGATCAACTTGAAATTCTTTAGACGCAACAAGGTTTGGAAAGACCACGGAAGATGTGAATATGGCCTCATCTTTTATTTCTCACTGACGGCATAAATGCCTTCCTTGCTGGGTTGTTTATTGTTTCTTCCAGATGATCTTTGCCTACTCAGACCATGGAGTATGGAGTCATTGGCCTGTACTCATTTTTTCCTTCCTGGAGGTATAAATAGACTGATGACGCCCAATGCTCTCTGCAGTCTGTGCATCATTCATACCGTCCATCTCCTTTCTAGGTCACAAAGCTTTTAAAAAAAAATCAGCAGCAGTAGCAGCATGTGAGAAGATGAGCATATGACCCCTTCCTCTCACTCAAAGCAGTGCCTCTGATAGCATCCAGACAACAGCGCGTGGAAACATGCCATATGGGTGGCTCAAGAGTATCAGAGGGAAAAACAGCCATTCTTACCAAAGAGCTTAAAAATAGCATTTTCCTCTCCACCCCTTCTCCCCGACATGCCTGAAATGAAGCCCTTTCCATCCAAAGCATAACAAGGGATTTGTACTTTGTGAGAATTTGAAGAGCCTGCCCTTCCCCCTACGACAACACATATCTGCTTTCTTCCTTTGTCCAACCACATAAGCTCCCATCATGAGAAAATGTCCCTTATTCCTCTTTCCTCTCCAGTAACATAAAAATGGTCATCCATCCAGACAGTCATTTATTATGGAGTGCCTCCTGAGTGGGGAATAGTGTATTGACTGTTTTAAGATGGGGTGTGGGAGGAACATTATTCTGTGCTCTCCTTCAGCTTCTTTGCTTTGCTTATAAACTGTGATCTCGAATCTAACCCTTCCCAGGAGGGTTAATTGCTGGAGATCATCTCACTTTTTGGGTAAGGCTGGGAACAGGATTGGCAAGTAGCTGGGATAGTGCCCTTAAGTTTGTGTCCCAGACCCCAATTATTTATCCCTTGATTTTCAGTGTCAAAACTTTTCAGTGACCATTAATTCTCTCTTTGAGTAAATATTTATTGAGTGCCTACTATGTGCCAGACTATTCTAAGCATTTCAAAAACCAGTTAACAAATAGGTAAATCCTCTGTTCACTTTCAGTTTCATTCTGGTAGATCACATCTCAGGTGGAATCAGTGCTCTGAGGGAAAATCAAGCAGGCTGAGTTGTTTTTTGCTAGGCAGGGATGGAGCACGTGTACTGTTTTTATAGGATGTTCAAGAAAGATCGAACTGATACGGCGACTGCTGCTTCTCTCAGGGGGACAAGCCGTGTGCACATCTGGGGGAGGGTAATGCGTTCCAGGCAGAGAAAATGGTAAGTGTAGATGTCACAGGTGAGGGTGCAGCCTAGGAGCAAAGGCAAGAATGGTGTGACAAGTGGTCATAGACGAAGCAGTGGGACATCCGTGGAGGCCCTTGGAGGCCATGTTGAGGCCTTTGGATTTTATTCTGATTTCAGAGGAGTGGCATGATCTGACTTGCTTTTCAGAAGAGTAACGTGAAGCATAGACTGTAGCTGGGCAAGGGTGGGCATGTGCTCATAACTTGGTGAATATATCAAATGTATCTCTATTTCAAAGGGAGACGCATGTCAAAATTTTGAGCCGATCAGGTCTTGCTAGGGGGTAAGAAGTGTAGCCTAACAGCAAAGTGGTGCCTAGAAAAAGATTGAATGTTTACTTGGGTACATTAGTATCCGCCTTGGACCTTGAGAACATGTTTAAGGCAGGATACAGTTTTTAATTCAAGCTGAGTCAGAGTATGAAGGTGGAGAGCCCAGTTACCTGCAGAGAGGTGTGTCATTTTTACAGAGCTCGCCGTTTAAATCCAGAATTTAAATCGAACCTTTTTATCCCTTCCAGTATGTCAGCAAAAATTCTAGTATTTGGAAGTATGCCTTGATACTTGAAAAAGGCTGTAGAGGGCAGAAGTAATTGTGAAATATCAGGTATTTAAGAACATGGTTCAAACTTCCAGTCCGAAGGGAGTTTGCAGACCTCAGTGTATTCACAGCTTTCCTAGGCATTTTTCAGGGGCCTCTAATTCACCTACGACTGGCTTTTAATTTCTTTTCTAGAAGAAAGGACCAGTGACCTTTCTGAATGTCAGTAGTAACCAAAGCAAAAGGGGATTCATTTCTTTCTCTTTAATTTCACCACTTACATGGCCCCCTGGCGCCTAGAAGACTTTCCTCACATACAAAACTAGAGTGTTGAAGAATATATATATATATAAATATACATATATATATATAAAACTGAATCACTTTGCTGTACATCTGAAACTAACACAGCATTGTAAGTCAATTATACTTCGATAAAAAAAGAAAAAAAACCCTAGAGTGTTAGACTTCATTTGGAAATGTTCATATTTTTGGGGAAAATTTGTGCCTATAATACATTAGCAGTTGAACATAATACAGAGACTGTTTAATTCTGTGTTTCTTCCCTTCCTCTTGTGTGCTACGCTCACATGTATTCGATTTCTTGTTACCTTGCTCTGACCTGCCCGACAGGGCCCTTCCCCTGCTGAATCTGCCTTGTCCTTCCCTGTGTGTGAACTGTCTTCTCTCTTATCACCTGTGAACAATGCTCCTTCAAGGCTCAGCTGAGATATTACTTCCTCTTGGAGTGCTTCCCACATTCCCAGCCTCAAGTTGAACGTTATTGCTCCCGAATCATGGGCATCCTCCATGCTTATCAGATGAGTTCTCATACGGAGCTGGAATGGTTCGCATGGACTAAGTTGTGCAAAGGCAAGAACGGTCTCTATCTTGTTCATTATTCTTGTTCTTGGTGCCTGGTTTCGTGTATGGAGCGCAGCAATCCATAAATGCCTGTGTATAATTGAATCAAAATAATTTTTTAAAATTTGGAAGTCGGGCTTCCCTGGTGGCACAGTGGTTGAGAGTCCGCCTGCCGATGCAGGGGACATGGATTTGTGCCCCGGTCCGGGAAGATCCCACATGCTGCGGAGCGGCTGGGCCGGTAAACCATGGCCGCCGAGCTTGCGCGTCCGGAGCCTGTGCTCCGCAACGGGAGAGGCCACAACAGTGAGAGGCCCGCGTACCGCAAAAAAAACAAAAAACTAAAATTTGGAAGTCCATTGTTGTAATATATAAGTCCCTCCCTTACCTGGTCATCAATTTGATGGTATTAGAATTGAAGTCAACTTTGATATCTACCTCTCCTGTCACCCATTCATTAAATCATTCACCAAGTTTTGACAGTTTTTCTGTGCAGTATGTTTCTGAATGGCCATCCTCTTCTCATTGTCCTAATTAAGGTCCTTGTTTTCTTTGCCCGTGGGTAAAATAAGTTGGGCAGATGCTGGTTAAGCAGTTCATGGCTTGATTACCGTGGAATTTGACAATACCTTTAATGAAGGAGCATTGTAAATATCTACAGGAGGACTATGGGACAGAGCATTTCCTACATATATTTGATCAGAGAATCATTTTTAGTCTCAGAGCATCTGATGTGGTTAATGATCTGCAGAACTTACCTGGGGAAATGCTGGGAGAGACTGGGAAGAAGCAAACTACTCATCAAGGGCTCAGGATCGTTTGGCTTTAACTTAATGACGGTCATCAGCCGTCAGCAGCAAACACACGGAAAGGAAGCACGCCTGACCTCTGCCACTGATGACCTCTGACCTTACACTCCCTTGGTAGCTTGTACCAGTTTACCTTGTTTAGGTGATGGGCTCCAAACAGGGAAGCACGCACCTTATTCACCAGCTGAAAGACACTGTTGTTTCTTCTCACAGTGCTGTGGACTGCCTGCTTTCCTTGGTGCTGTCTTGGTAAGATTTTAAAGAGGTGACAGCCTCTGTCTTCAGGCGCCTTTAGAAAAAATACTGTGGTCCTTTTATTCCGTGCCTGCCTGCATCATTGGTTTGAATCAGCAGATGAAAGGGATTTAAAAGCCAGCCTGAAGAAAGTTGGGTGGAAGGCTTATGGGCTTTTGTTTCCCAAATTTGTAACTATAGATAGATCTCTCTCTATCTGTCTCTCTCTCCATCCCTCCATCCCTCCATCCCTCCATCCCTCCATCCATCCATCCATCCTTTCACTTAGATTAAAGATACATAGGGAACAGAAACTATGGAAAGAGGAAATCATGAATTGTCAGAGTATCTAAGAACTAAGTAAATTAGAAAATTCAACTTTTTTGGTTAAAGAGGCCAGAGAGGAAAGCCTGTAAAATGTTAGATACTTTTTGCTCTTGTTTGGAATTTAAATCGGGATCATATTCAGGAAACCCTGTTGCTGATACATTGATTATCCAATTGCAATTGTCCAGTTGCTCAGGGTACCAATTTTGGCATCATCCTTCCCACCTCTCTTACTCTTAACATCCCACATCTGATCTATCTGCAAATCCTCTTCCACCCAACTTCAAAGTATAGCTAGAATCGCACCACTTCTTACCGCTTATACGGTTACCGCCCTGGTCTCAGTCACTGTCATCTGTTACCTGTGTTATGGCAATAGTCTCCTAAAAGGTTTCTGCTTCCGCTTTTGCTTCCTTGTAGTTTATTCATCACATGGCACCAGGACTAATCCTCTGAAAGGTGAGTCAGATCATGTCATTTCTGTGCAATCTTGTGATTGCCTCACCTCTCATTCAGAATAAAATTCAGTGTTCTTCACGCAGCCAATGAGCTCGGCTGTGACCTGCCTACCTGCTGTGTCCTTGACCTCCTCTCCTAGTGCTTTCCTCATTTCTCCTCACCTCACGTCAGCTCTTTGCCCTTGTTGGAACTTGCTGAGCCTGTCCTTGCCTCAGGGTTTTTGCACTTACTGTTTCTTCCGCCTGGACAGTTCTTCCTTTTAGTATTCACATGGTTTATTCTTTGATTTCCTTGAGGTCTCTGCTCCAATTTTGCTCATCAGTGGGGTCTGCCCCAGATTGTCTTATTTAAAGCCATTAATACACACTGACCCTCATTACTCTGTCTTTACCTGACTCTGTTTTCTGAATTGTTCATATTACCCCTTGTCGTATTTTATTTTCCTATTGTCCATCCGCTTCAACTGCTCCAGCCTCAATAAGAGGAAGACTTGGTTTATCTTATTCGTGCCTAAGAACAGTGCTTAACAGGGTTCTCAGCACATAGTAGGCAAGTGGCCGATGCTTGCCAAATAAATGAAGATGAAAGAATGCATGGGTGAGCCATCTTGCTTGTTCTGGCACTCAACATTTACTAAGAAATGGTAAGCTGCTTTTAAATAAACCCCTGTCATTGCTGTATGTTTATGCTAAAACTGGTAAGCTTTCTAATTATAAACACATAGGTAAACATCTTATGAATTGTTGCTCTCCTGTTTCTTCTGTGGCATAAGGGGTGAGCAAGTGTTTTTAAATGCTGAAAATGTTGGAAGAAGGAAATAGAAAGTAGAATAATCCATTCAGATGTTACCTCTTGAATCTGCTTGACCACATTTTAGAAACTCTTCCTGTGTGATTTACCTAAAGCTTTCCTCAATCAAAGCATCATAGATCCCTGTAACATTTCTATCAGTGTAACGTTTTCAATGATAAAGAAATTGGCAGTTGACCACAAGAGATGATTTTTTTTCCTGTGATGAAAAACACTTGGAGGAAAATATGAAAAACTATGGGTTAACTAAAATTTAACTGCCACTCTAAACAGTATGTTCAGGACACCTTGACAAACTGTAGGTGATTATCTTCTCTAACAGGCAGAGAGAGAGAGTCTACACTTCTGAACAGACAGAAGTGGAGACATTTACTATGTTCTGCCCCATATAAATTTGCTAAGTGACAGCAGTAAGTCATGTAACTGAAATACAGAAGCAGGTAGAATTTTAAAACACTGAATTTAGTAGTGTTTTTTCTAAATTTGGTAGTCTGTTCTCTGGGAGTTTGTTTGCTTATGTAATATATCACATCATCAAAGAAGAGATATTTTGCAAACAAATTTGGGGAGGATTTAATACAATATGCATTTTAACATTTGAACCATGATGTCTATACCTTAAAGTTAATTTCTTAGGGAAATATATTTCCAAAATTTTTTTGAAAACATACATTTCTCTGTGCTGTAAGGTGAAACAAACCTTACGTAACCTCAGTTGAAAGCTGTAAAGCTAAGCCAATTTATAAGTAACAGGTCAGAGTTGGAGCAATTAAAAACATGACAAGTTTAGGACCATACTGTTGATATATTGGTAATAAAGAATCCTTACCAAAAATTTAACTGGAAATTCAATTGGCCATATGTGTGTCCATGGGTGGAGTTGGTCAGCATTGCGTGGTAGTTGAACAGCTAGTGTATTGGTTATTTCAGTTTATTAATATAAAATTTTAATGGTCCTTTATAATTCCCTTCTTTACAGAGTCACACTTAGTCACAGGTATGGATTTGCCAGCTAGAATCAAACGAAGGATTTGTACTTTTGGATGAGATTTCCAGCTGAAGACCATTCTGGAAATGTTCTCCCTCCCTGACTGGGCATGGAGATGCTTTTGTCAATTAAACTTAGTTTTTGCTTTGTCCTCCCTTGGCCTGAGTTATGGATGCCATAGCCTGCTTCCCAGGACATCCTTTTAATCCCTTTTATAAAAGCTACTCAATCACTTCAAAGGACTTGAGTGAAGAAGGAATCCTCCTCCTAATATGGAGAGCACTACAAGGAAAGGATTCTGTTTTCTAATTCTGAGGAGGAAATGTTTTTATTTCTTTTCTTTTGTTTTTAATAATAATAATTCTATATTTAGACCTTAGATTTATATTGGCAGCCTAGATTTCTTTAGGCCTCCCAATAGTGTTATACTTACAGTATTTCACTTATGAATTGAAATAAAGTGTACATGAACTAAGGGAATGTATGTATATATGTATGAGTTTGTGTGTGTATGTACATGCATACATATAACACACATGTTACATATATATATACACACCTTAATTCATGTATGTTTTGTTTTATGCATTTAGGAGATACTATAATTTTCTATACATATGCTTTATATATAAATTATTATATAATTATATATAAGTTATAATATTGTCCTCTATAATACCTAAGTGGTAGGTCCAGAATGGAACACTGGTTTCATAAACTCTCAACACACCTGGAAGAAAAGGATGTAATGTCTCTATTCCAAGGTATTCTAAGGGTTAATCTACTTTTGGCAGGTTAAAGGTAGGACATTTTATTATCTGAGTTCTTATATCTGTTAAAAAATAACTTACAATGTCATTAAATTTGTCATAGGTGGTTTATGGCAATGCTGTAAAATTTTTAAAAAAAGAACTTCTAAACTATGCCCTGACTTAATGAGTAAACATGTCAGATAAATTACCGTTTAGAAGAGCTATTCTCATTTCCCCAAAATTGCTGCTTCCTGACCCCATCTTCTCCACACGTTTTCACAGTGTTCTTCATTTATACAGTTGGGTATTATGATTATTCTGGTGATGCCGTTGGAGATTAACTTTACTAACGCACAGATGTGATCTTTGACATCTTTTTCTTCAAAAATATTTCCAGATATTCTTTTCCTTCTGGATTTCAGGAACTTGGATATTTTAATCGGTTAGTGAATTTTCATCTTCCTATATGTGCTCATCTTCACATGGATGGATTTATGATTCACAAACCAGTTAGCTGTGCTGTTGCAGAAGTCCGAAGGGCAATGCCTGCTGATTTTGTAGCTTTGTTTCAAGGTTGTCAATATTTCCTGAAGCCCTTCTATGGGTGGCCTTTTATATAGCGATCCCACCTGGTACTTCCATTTCTGTTCAATGTAGTATTGAATTTGTTGCCACTGTTTTAATTTTTTTCAAAAATAGTCCTTTGATTTATCTGGAATTTCATCGATTGTTATAAACGTTAACTTCAAAGCATATTTGGGGATGAATATGTGATGTTGGGAAAACCTGTTTATATAGACATGAGTGAACTCAGTTATAGTTTAGAAATGGCATCTGGCCCGTATCTTTCTCCCACTTTCCTACTAATGCCCCCTGAGAAACAAAGGAAAAGATATACGCAGAAAACTGTGATTGACATTCAACCTATTGCCTGAATCTGGGAGGATTTTTCACTAGCTATAAGGAAGACAGAACTGGACTGAAACTCATAGTACTTCCCCCAGTTTTGCTATACTTGTCTTAAAGTAAATAAGGAAACAATCTGTCTTTACTAAGATTCAGAGACATACAGCTCTTTTTTTTCCTTTAAAATTTTTTTGTATTATTTATTTTTAATTTGATTTTTATTTTATATTGAAGTATAGTTGATTTACAGTGTAGTTTTAGTTTCAGGTGTACAACAAAGTGATTCAATTATACATACATCTATTATATTTCAGATTCTTTTCCCATGTAGGTTATTACGGAGTATTGCATAGAGTTCCCTGTGCTCTACAGTAGGTCCTTGTTGATTGTCTATTTTATATATAGCAGTGTGTATATGTTAATCCCAAACTCCCAATCTATCCCTCCCCCCACCTTTCCCCTTTAGTAACCATTAGTTTGTCTTCTGAGTCTATTTTTGTTTTGTAAATAAGTTCATTTGTATCATGTTTTTAGATTCCACGTTTAAGTGAGATCATATGATACTTGTCTTTCTCTGACTTCACTTAGTGTGATAATCTCTAGGTCCATCCATGTTGCTGCAAATGGCATTGTTTCATTCTTTTTTATGGCCGAGTAGTACTCCGTTGTGTATATGTACCACGTCTCCTTTATCCATTCCTCTGTGGATGGACACTTAGGTTGTTTCTATGTCCTGGCTATTGTAAATACTGCTGCTATGAACATTGGGGTGCATGTATCTTTTCGAATTATAGTTTTGTCTGGATATATGCCCAGTAGTGGGATTGCTGGATCATACAGCAGCTCTCCCTTTAATGTTTTCTTATTAGTGAAATAATATATAAAGAAAAGATCATGTATCGATATAATTTGACTATAAATAGATTGTTTTACATTTTAGAGTTTGTTCTTCATATTTGTGTTGAATGTGGTTTGTGTGTATATTCACATATAAATATATACTGTTTCCAAGATTTGGTAGCCTTAACCAAAATATATACATCACAACTTTCCAATTTAATGCCAGTCATGATAGGAAGAGAATATCTCTTTGAATTACATTGGTTTTATTGTGTATTAGTAGTGCCCATTCAGAAAGTCAGAACGCACTTTAATATAAGTAGCTAGAGACTGAATGAAAGGAATCAATTACCTTGATGCCAAAGGGAGAAAAGGGTTGCTGCCCTCAAATCAGAAAGCTGTTACCACTCAGGGCTAGAGGCCAGGAAAGTGCATTTGATACTGAGTTGCTGGAGGGAGGGGCCGCTGCTTTTGCCGCCACTGTTGGAACAGTACTGATGCCACCGAGTAGGCTCTGAGGAGCCCAAACTGCTAACATTTGTGCCGCAAGGAGGTTGGAGGCCAGTCGCTTGCAGTGGTTCACAGGAGCGCTCTGCCGCTGTTTTCTCACTTAGAAATAGAAACAAAAAAATAACTTCTCCTTCCTTCCACCTTCAATGTCCTAACCAGTGCCTCGTTTGGCAGAATCATTTATTAAAGCAGAATATTGCTAGGAATGAACGGTTGGAGAAATAGGATGCTAACAAGAAAGAGAAATGTACTTCTCTGAAGCACCTCATGCATAGTTTATAAGAAGAATGCGATACAGAACAATTTAAATCCTGGTAATGAGAGAGATCTTCAAGCTTTTGGAGGAACACGAACATTGTTACTGTTAGGGTAGAAGTCACGTAACAATGCTATTTTCATATTTCGATATGGAAAATAATTTTAGTGGTTTTCTCAGGATTATTACCAACACCCCTTTAAAACATCTGCTACGTGAAAAGATGACTTCGGCCGATTTAGCTTTGAGACTGTATCATTCATCAGTTTAAGTAGGGTCGTGGGAGTTGACCTCAGAGGTGTTCTTTAGTTTCCATACCTTTTTTTGACTCACTGCTCCCATTCACTTCCAGCACTGTCCTTTCTCAGACACTCAGATCGCAGATGAATGCCAGTGTGTTATTAGTTTAACCATCATCATTCTTGATCAACTATAACTTTAACTTTTATCTCAGTAATTCATGTCTCATGTAATATACTATGGTATCTCTTGAAATGTAGAGTCCGTATCAGCGGTCGTATAAAAGATTGTTTTAGATGCAACTAGAATCCTTATAGATACTATGTGTTTAATAAGTTATTTGCTTTTCAATTCTGTTCAAATATTTCTGATTAAAGAAAGGGAGCAGATCTCAGTTTGGTGCTAGTATGCCTTCAGTACGCCTCCAACACTTAACTGATCTCCCTTTGTAAACAGGCCTTGAGAGTGTTTTTCAGGGAATAGCATCTTGCTGGAATGTTACAGCCTGGCATTGTTTCTCATTGAATTTAGTTTTATGGCACCTTTCTACTTATATCAAATGTTACTGAGTCTCCATTTAAGTAGTGATATAACGTTTTAAAAAATAAATTCAACTGAAGAAAATTCCAACTTAAGTGTACTATATTATGGGTGGTTAGTCCATAATATGGTAGAATCACGAAGGTGATTGCTATGTGAATAACTTAAAGTTTGGAAACAGTGATACATAGTACATTTACTTCCATCTTTTCCTTCTTTCTAGTTACTTTTATGTAAAGATACAAAGCATAAGAGGATACACTTAACTTGAAAAGTAAGATTACTACAGCACACTAAAACCTTATAACTGGTAGGCTTCTCTTTTAGGCATCCACGTACTTTTTCAGTTCCCACTAGTTGAATTGTATTTTTACCAAGCATTAAATGTGTTTGTTCCCAAACTTGCTTTAAAAAAAAAGATTGCAGCTTTGAAGGTTAAACCATCATTTTTACCTAATTTCTTCCATAAGTAACCTATTAAAAGGGTTTAACCCAGTAATTAAAAGGGATGACGATGATTATTGATTAACGATTTTTTAAAACCACAATTCCTATTCAGATAACCTTGTAGCAAATTTAAACTAATTTTGACCAGTTGGTCTACCAAATGAACAAAAGGCAGGTATGTGTCAAAATGTCAGTTTACAAGTTTTTAATACTGTGTCTTATTCCAAAAGTGATTTATTATTATTTATCTACAGTATAATATATCAAAATATAGATAGTATCAGAAGATTTTTAAAATAGCAATTAGAGTAGGAATAAAAGGAATGTTAAAGGCAGGAAAAGAGAGGAAGTACTTTTTGCCTTCTCACTGCTGCATTTCTCTACTTTGGGTGCTATGTATATAAGATACAGTCTATATCACCACTAAACAATAGTTATCACCAGTCCTGGATCTCACCTGTGACTTGTAATTTTAGGTAGAAAATATATTAAAAGTATTACTTGACAAGTACTTAACTCCAGAATTTCCAAATCAATTTTGAACATCGGAAAGTTTGAAAACTAAACTGCTCTTTGGTTGTTTATGAAGATTAGAGTTAGGATCAGTTGTCTTATCAGAAGTGTATCCTTCTCCTCAAGGTTGCCCTACACAACATTCTGATTTCTTTGGTTCATTATTAATTTTAGTTTGGGTTAAATTTTTTTTAATGTTTTAAAAAATTATTTGAAAAATTTTCAACATTTCCCCTTATTCTAAATTTACATTAGTTAAACATTTATGTCAGGCGCTCTTACAATTCGGTATTCATTTAGTTAAGAAGCTCTGGTAAAATTTGTATTCTTATTATACTCAAGATAAATTTTCTCGGCTATAGTACATTATCTATGTCCATCTGAAAATAAGAATGAGAAGAGCTGCTGTTGCCTCCAATCAGACCTTTCGAGAAGAAATATGTAAGAAGTTTACAGGGAGTGTAAGTTCCAGGCATCAAAATTGTTATAGTGTACAGAGCAATAGACTAGGAGTCAGAAGACTTTTAGCTTATTGATGGCAGAGCTGGAGATGAATAATGTCATCTTTCTCAATCTCCATTCCTGCATCTGTGAAATGAAAAAAATTATCTTTTCCTTTTCTACCTCAGTGTGGTATTTGCAGTATTAAGTATGTTGGTAAGTAATTTATATATGTTTTTAAAACTCCACATAAATATGTTAAATTTTTATCTGTTGCTCAGATTTTGGCTCAAAGCTCTATGCCTTATATCTAAGCCTATTGTAATTTATTCCCCGATGAAGAATCAGCTATGCCTATGATAAATAAATCAAGAGGTAGCAGTTCATGTATATCAGTGAACAATCTCTAGAGCTACAAATATGTAGAATTAGGAAATGGGAAACATCAAATATTCTCAAAGATTAATGGCTTTACTCTTGTTTTTAATTTTTACATTTGTTTCAGTACTTGCCCAGAGTATTTTGAAATATTATATTTTCTAATTATAAAAGTAGCCTTTATTCACTGAGGAAAATGCAGAAAGGCATCAGGAAGGGGACAAAACATCACACTTATTCCCACTACCCCGGACCTAGACACTGTTAATATTCTACCATAATTCCTTCCATTGTGTGTGTGTCTGTGTGTATTGTTTGTGTGTGAGCATGTGTATGTAGTTCTTGTTTTAGTCTCTTTAATTTTACAGATAAGGACCTTACTAAATAAAGAGTATATACATTTTTGTAGCTGGGTTTTTCACTTCATTTTCTTTTCTGAAAAGCAGAATGATTTTATATTTATTTCTGCCTAGTTTAGGTTGTTAATGATGATATTTACTCATGCTTTTATGTTCATTGGTAATTTGATGTAACAATCATGGTTCTGCACTTGCCACTAGATGGCTCTGTTCTTGGAGTGACTGTTTCTAAAAGTGTGCCCTGTATTAATTACTTTGAAATGATGAGACCTTTCATTGGTCTTAGCATTATATTAAACATACACAAATGTAATTGCATTGATGTAGGCTTGTGTTATTTTACATGGTATTTCAGTAGACCCACAAATTTAATATACCCCCTTCAAAATGGGAATTTATGTACTTAGAAAACAATGTATTCACCTAACAGAGTCCACTGCCACTTAGTAATCCGATACCTGACATATTTTTTCAGGGTTCGCTTTTTAAATCTATAAGTGTAGTATTGAGTATATTGAGTGTAATGTAATATTTGTCCATTAATCAACTGATTTTCACCATACTTTTCCCTTCTGTTCTTCATTATAGTGACAGTGTAATTTGCTAGGCCCATGAGATACATATATGTAAGATTTTATTCTGCATGTTTATAATTGTAAGACGTTTACTGTGGGTTAAATCATAATGACTTGCAAAAGCTATTTGTTTTTGTATAGGCCCTAAAGCTCATACCAGAATAGTGTGCAATGCAAATTTTCTTTGTTCAAGACTGGACTGTAGGACTATAAATGGCTGATCTGCCATTGAATGAAATGAAACATAAGGGCACAGACCTCAGTATCTCATGTGTGAATAAGTTCTGGTCTTTAAAATGGGTTATTCAAAAGTCTCCAGACATGCCTGACTAATTACCATCAAACCTTGTCTCATAAGGAGTAAATCAGATATTTTCAGACAAGTGCTCTCACCGCATTATGAACCTATGGAGTATCATACTCCATTTACACCATTAAGCAAATATCAGTATTATTAAGAAGCAGTTAATAACATATGATAATATAAAAGAACCTTAAAAGAAATGAAAAGCTTAGCCATGACATGCAGGTTCTTTGTGTGTTACTGTTTACTTCTGTGTTTTTAGGTTCATGATGCCCTCTTTATTTAATTTTTTTTAGAAATTTGAAACAACATATAGCTTATTAAAATTCTGGGTGTTTTTCTTAGTTCATCAAACCTTCCTTTATGGACATAGAAGTGAATAAAATTGGAGGCTACTCTCCAGTTTCTTCTCTTCATTAATATTTCATTTTCCATTTCTACAGTGTATGTATTGATATTTCAAGCATAGAGTCGCCTTTACACTAGTTCATATTAAGTTGTAACATTACACATGCCTACAACTCTGATATGATTCCCTTTCTACTAACCCCCCAAGCTAAGTCCTTAAATGTTCTAGAATGTTAAATATCTTTACTACTTTTATTTATAATTTGAAAAATGCCCACATGTCCTGAATAAAATAGTCAATAAAGTTGAAAATCCTGGAGATGGATAAAATGGGAAAGCAGATAGGACAAGTGGTTCCTACTTCTTAGAACTTGAGAGACTATATTGAAAGGAATGTACCAGAAGAAGAAAGCATGATAAATAATACAGATATATGCCAAAAATATTACTCATCTGAGATATCCCTTTTTGAGATTTTTAAATCATTAAGAAACCGCGTTTAAATGGAAGTTGTATAGAGGCCTTTGCTGTGTGTAAAGAGCCAGGGAACTAAGTCAGCAGGTTAAAACCTGACCTTCTGGCCCATTTATTTTTCTCTCTTCTGCCTCTTGAAAAGCATGTTCCCTAGAGATCCATCCGAATAGTCACTAGGAGTCCTGAGGCCCCACCCTCTGTCCAGGACACTGAACTGTGTTACGCAACAGGGAAATTGCTCCCAGTTCAGTCTTTGACAGCCAAACTCTTGGAAGTCAAGCAAAGCAGCAAGATGTTTCTGTGACGCCCGAACACTTTACCCTGACAGTTATGATCTGTGAGTGAAACTCCTTTCGTAAATGAACAAGTAAACGAGGTTTTAAATTTTTTTTAATTTTATAAAGCGTACCAGCCAAAATAAAAAGCTCTGTCATTAAGAATTCTTGTTTAGTGGGAAGTAATAATTCTCACATGATCCAATAAGAGGAAGAGGTAGCATTTGGTGAACCATCTAATAAAGGGTGTTGAGTTGTATTTAGGTGACTATAATGTGATATAATGATTGGCCATGATTAATGCTTTGAACATGAATGCTTTTTTTTTTACTTTAAGTGTCACTTTAAAGAAATTATTATAAGACTAAATTATGACTAGTACATTATTTTGAAATGTCTCATAATAAGAGGCCATTTTGTTTATTTTTGTATTTCTGGCTCTGTTTCTGTGTAATAGATGCTCTAGACAAATCCAATCTGAATATAGAAATCAGTCTATTAACGATTACCTGATTGTGGCTTTGTGTGTGAGAGATAAAGTTTGAATTTTAGGATAAAATGTTTCTTCCTCTTTCTCCTCCTTAATGGTCACCACCTGCTCCAGTTACTAACGGGATCTGTCTTTCTCCATCAGTCATTTTAGTTTGAATGGTGGAATGAGAACTTCAGTGTGTGCTTCTCATCCTGTGGTTATGAGGGTAAAAAAATAAATGGTCATTTGAACTCCAGACTTGAGTTCAAAATTTGCTGAAATAGGCACACATTTCATTCGCTTTTTGGAGACTTCCTTGTTTTTCTCATTATTGAGTGGGCAGCTTTTTTTACATGTGCCTTCCAAAGTTTTTTCTTTGTTGTTGAACTACTTGACCTGTGTGTTATTTTAGTAAGTATACTCAATTTTTATCTAATTGGGAGTAAAAGAAGACAGCTGGTAAACATAAATTCTAAGTTGTTGGTTGTGTTCATCTTTCAGAAAATTCTGATTGGAGAAATAGCAGATAGACTTGGCTAAATTGATTATGTGAGATCTCTGGAAGAGATTCTTTAAGGAAGCAGATAAAAGAGATCAGTGGTCCTTTTACTCTTGTTTGTGTATCTAGGAATCTTTAATTCTGAAATGAATTATAAAGATAGTTTAGCCCAACCCCTTTTTATTTTATTTTTTGAAGTATAGTTGATGTACAATATTATATAGCCCACCTACCCATTACCACAAAGCTTTGTATAATGATTTTCTATGCCTGGCACTTTTCCTGGTACCCTATAGTCCTAGATATTTCCACATTCAATGTTTTCTAAAAATGAATTATTACTCTTGATTATATAAAAGGGAATTTTTGAAAATCTTTTTCGATTTACTTTTTCTAAGTGTGTGGTTGTCTCTTAAAAGCATTGAAAATATATCTTCTGACATCTTTTACTAGGTTTTAAACTTTTCTTATGCAGTGTTGGGACATCCACTTTAATCTGAATATTTGAGCTAATTAAACAGTGGAATGTTGGTCAACAGATAAGAACATTTCTTGAAACACTCATTTATCTTAATAGCAAGTCTGCCTTTTGTAGGCAGCTTTGTGATTTTGTCCTTTAAGCTCAAGCAAAGTAGTTTGTGTTATTTAGGTTTTAAAATAGCAACATTGTTCTACTAGGATCTACTCATAAATTCATTATGGTATTTATTTTTCATTTGCAACTGACTTCTGAGTGTTCCCTTTTATACTCAGAGCTGTCTCAGAATCTTGTCTTCTTGCATTTTAATTACATTTTGCATTTACATATATATTTTGCATTTGTATTTGTTGCTTATTCTCCTTAGCCTTTTGTCTGGGAATTAAAAAGGCAGATGATCAAGTTAAGTACTAGCATGTGGTCTGGGGCAAGTTATTTAATTTCTCTGCATCGTATTTTGTCATCTGTAAAATTGCCTCGATCATATGGATCTATAATACTGATTGTAAAGATTAAATGAAGTGATAAAGATAAACTTCCTGGCATGGAATCAGAAACCTAGTAAGTTCCGGCTAATTGTTGTTACGTAAATATGTGAGAGGTAAGTCACCTGACACTGACATTAGGCAAAGGTCTGCCTAACATCTCGGGTTACACTCATAGTCTTGCCCTGTACTTCCTGTTTCACCATTAGGCAGCTGCCAGCATGCCAGATTTATGAGAATTATTTCACTGTTGTTGTTTTTATGACTTTTAACCTAGCTACCGTTGAGAGGAATGAGAAACCAGTACTTAAGAAGAGTTTCTTCGCCGCATGTTAGTGGTGGATTGACAAGCGCTGTAATTGGATTTTGTAGGATTTCTCTACACAAAGGATGGAAGGACCACTGAATACCCTTTCAAAGTTTCAAACATCTTTTCTGGCAGGAGGTATTTTGTTAAATGACCCTAGAGGAGAGGTTACTAAATAGCTTATTTTGCACACCTTGAGGCTGCCGCTTTGGCACTGTGTCATTAACGTGGTCTGATGATCTGAGCCCTCACTTCCACACTGAACTGGGAAGTAAGTCCAAATCCTTGGTGCTCAGGGGCTGTAAGCCTCAGAACCCAGTGATGGTGTGCTTAAAAGCTGTTAATCATAAAGTATGAGAAAGCAGCGATCACTCCACACCATTCTCAAGGTTATTGTTCATTTTTATCTGTTTGGCAGATTTTGAGACATATGTTTGTGTTTAATCCTCAACGACTTCTAAGTTGTTCTTTAAGCCTGGGAGTGACTGAAATGTTCAGATTTTCCTAGTAGCTAGGAAATCAGTAATCTAACAGTTAGTGTCCTGCTACTTACCTGGGTGTGACGTCCAAGATCCATTTTTGCTGTCCTCTGAACTACACTCCTCACTTTTCATATGTTGTAACATCTTGTCCGTTTGATATCTGTCATCTCCTCTCTATTCCCTCAGCCTTAGCCCATCTTAGTCACCTCCTACCTAGCTGGTGGTCATGGGCTTCTGTTTGTAGCTTCTGACTCCCCGCCCCTGTTCAGCCTTTGACATTGCCTCCATGGTCACCTGCCTAAAATACACATCTGCAGGGTACTTATTCAGCATAGACACTGACTGACTCTTTCTGAACTTGATAAACTAATTCAAACACTATGTTGTTGATAATAATTATTTAGGAACTGTTAGAGTTTAAAAACAACTAAAATTCCCTTCCAGTAAAAACAGGTGCTTTTATGTATTTTTAAAAGACATTACACACTGGATAATGTCTAGAGAAGCATACTGTTTTTCGGCACAGTATATATTTTTGATGACATCTGAAAGGAAATATTTTGTGGGAGAAGTAGGGAAATAGTGAGTTATTTAGGAAGTCAAAACAGAGGAAATTATTTAAAAGCACTTAGCAGTGCTGTGATTGTAAATATTGCCCCAAATTTGAAGTTGAAACTCAGTTTGAAGAATGAAGGCAGACAAAATAGATATTCCCATGGCAGAACTGTTCTTATATGGGCTTTCAGGGAGCTCTAAATGACATTCTCTGCCAAGAATGACTTTGGAAAGTTGTGTCTTCTTCTTTTCTAAATTTGCTTCCATCTCCACCTCTTCTTGGAAATCATATCTTAAATTTAATCTCTTTGTATTGGCAACGCTGTTTTTTGGATATGGTCCTAAAAGCACAAGCAACAAAAGCAAAAATTAAAAAGTGGGACTGCATTAAATTAAAAAGCTTCTGCACAGCAAAATAAACCATCAACAAAATGAAAAGGCATCCTGTGAAATGGGAGAAAATATTTACAAATCATATATCTGATAAAGGGTTATATCCGAAATACATGAAGAACTCATACAGCTCAATAACAAAGCAAACAAACAATACAATTTAAAAATGAGCAGAGGGGGCTTCCCTGGTGGCACAGTGGTTGAGAGTCCGCCTGCCGATGCAGGGGACACAGGTTCGTGCCCCGGTCCGGGAAGATCCCACGTGCCGCGGAGCGGCTGGGCCCGTGAGCCATGGCCGCTGAGCCTGCGCGTCCGGAGCCTGTGCTCCGCAGCGGGAAAGGCCACAACAGTGAGAGGTCCGCGTACCGCAGGAAAAAAAAAAAAAAAATGAGCAGAGGGACTGAACAAACATTTTTTCCAAAGAAGACATGCAAATGGTGGACAGATAGATGAAAAGATGCTCCACATCACTAATCATGAGGGAAATGCAAATTAAAACCACAATGAGCTATCAACTCACACCTGTCAGAATGGCTGTCATCAAAAAGGAAAAGAGATAACAAATGTTAGCAAGGATGTGGAGAAAGGGGAACTCTCAGGCACTGTTGGTGGGAATGTAAATTGGCATAGCCACTATGGAAAACAGTATTGGAGGTTCCTCGAGAAATTAAAAATAGAACTACCATATAATCTAGCAATCTCATTTCTGGGTATATATCCAAAGGAGGTAAAGCCAGGATCTTGAAGAGATATCTGCACTCTCATGTTTATTGTAGCATTACTCACAATATTCAAGGTATGGAAACAACCTAGATGACTATGAATAAATGGATAAAGAAGACGTGGTGTATATACAATGGAATATTATTCAGCCATGAGATAGGAGGAAATTCTACCATTACCAACAACAGGGACGGACCTTGAGGGCATCATGCTAAGTGAAATTAAGTCAGGCAGAGAAAGACAAATACTGTATGATCTTACTTACATGTGGAATCTAAAGAAGTCAAACTCAGAGAGAGTAGAATGAATGGCGGTTGCCAAGTAGTAGTGGGGGAAGTGGGAGATGTTGGTCAAAGGGTACAAAGTTATAAGATGAATAGGTTCTGGAGATCTAACGTACAGCCTAATGATTCTAATTAATTATACTGTGTCATATACTTGAAAATTGCCAAGAGAGTAAATCTTAAATGTTCTCACTACAAAAAAGAATGGTAATTTTCTGAGGTGATGGAGGTGTTAACCAATGCTACTATGGTAGATAGTTCACAATATATAAATGTATCAAATCAGCATGTTGTACACCTTAAACTTACACAATGTTGTGTGTCGGTTGTATCTCAATAAAGCTAGAAAAAATTAACCTCTTTCCTGGTTTATTCTATCCCTGCTGCATGTGTTAACAAAACTCAGGTTGTTTTTTCCGACTTGCGTAACAGCAGTCATTCAGTATCATCCATTATTTTTCCTAACTTTTAGGTAGTATTTAAAAAAAAAATATATATATATATATATACACATACATATATATATATATATACACCAAAGGATTATCTAATGAGTGAAATAGATTTGTTGATGGACTTCATGGCATAAAATAGGAGTTTTTAGAGTAGGCATGGAAAATAGGTTTCATCTTGAGTGTTGTTTCTACTTGAGTTGGAATGCTGTGTTAAGAAGGGCTCTGAGGCTCAGTGGGAAAGAGGGAGGTAAGAATCAAAATGATGTCTGAGCTGGCAGACATTAAGGAAGAGGATGGTGTCCCAGGGGCCTTCCTGCTTTCAAGTATGATCACTGTTATTAGGAGATGAACAGTGGGGACTTCAGGAGGTAATTAGAGTTAGATGAGGGTAGAGTCCTCATGATGGGATTAGTACCCTTATAAGAAGAGACACCAGAGAGCTCTCTCCCGGGCAGCCATGTGAGGTCACAGCCATGTGGCCGTCTGCAACCCAAGGAAAGAGCTCTCACTAGAAACTGACCAAGCTAGCACCTTGATCTTAGATTTCTAGTCTCCAGAACTGTGAAGCAATGAATATCTGTTGTTTCTGCCACCAGTGTACGGTATTTTGTTATGGCAGCCTGAGCAGACTAATACGTACAGATTCCCAGGCTTTATCGTGGAGGTTGAGTCAACAGGTCTGGAGAGCAGTGTAGCATTTGAACTCTTTAAAATCTCCATAGAGTTTTGTAGTGTGCATTTCAGGTAGAGAACAATCTACTTTTTAACTTGCCTACAAGTGGTTTTCAACCATTCAGCCTAAAGATTAAAATCTCCTTTGGAGCTTTTAAAATATGACTGGTGCAAGCTTCCCTCCCAGATCAGTTACCGCCAAGGTAGGGCCAGGGGTTGGTGCTTCTAAAGAGCTTCCCAGATGGGTCTACCATGCAGCCAGACAGAACCACTGGGTTAAATTAACCCTCTTTCCTCTGTGCTTCTGCTCTACAAATCCCAGTTTCGGGAAGTCATGTCCGATCATACACCGTCTTCTCTCCGGGTACCCCTTTCTACATCTCAGAGCAACATTGCTGTTATTTTCTGAGCGGCAAATCCACAGTTTCAGAAACCATCTTTTTTCTATTGCCTGAAGTTCTTCGGTACTTAAAATCCCAGAGTCAGGACTAAAAGTAAAAACGTGCATTTTCTACGTTTTTGGATTCTACGTAAATTGGTATTATTTACTTAAAGCTGCACAGTTCAAAGAAGTAATGCGCTTTAGATTTTATACTGAAATAATATTTAACGTGATATGTGTTCCTCTTAAGACTATTTTTCTTCTCATTCAAAAAATATTTATTGAATATCTTTTATATGTCTCCTAGCTACTATGTTTGGCACTCAGAAAGTGAGAAGATAACCTTTAGAATGTATATATTTTTTACCAGTATGACACTGACATGGTTAGTCAGAAAGGACACAGACCATAAACAGCCCTTATGTTCCTCCTGGTAAATATTGGCCCCAAATTTAACACCAAAAGAGACAGATACGTATCTAACTCCCCCCCTTTTTTTTTCCAGAAAGATGTTAAAGTTTATTAATATCTTAAAAAAAAGAACAGTAAACAGTTACTGGATGTAGGATGCTTCCATATTTACCAGTTTTACTGCAGGAGGCATGTTTTAATCAGCATTTCAAATAATCAAAGGAGTATAATTTTTTTTAAAGAAATATCGGTATCTCACTCTCTAGGTAGATTATTGAAAACATTAAGTGACTGCCTCAATTAGAAACAGATAAAGGAATACCTTGGAAACATACCAGAAAAGGGTAACTGCTGCTTAAACATGAATTTTCACAAAATTATTCTTGTGACTAATTGACACAAATTTGCTTCAAAGAGCTGGCATAAATAAATAAGTAAATAAATAGAAAAGCAACACATGAATACGTCTTCATTTAAATACATGTTCTCAAACTACTTTAAAAAGAAAAGACCCTTGCAGAGTCTTACCTTTTAATATGTGTCAGCATAATTTAGGCAATTCTTGGGTAAAACTTCAAAGATTCTGATTCAGGAGATCAGAACTGGGGCTTAGGAATCTGATTTTTTTTTAAAATATATTTCCTGGAAGAGTGGATGACAACTAGAAAGGAATTCCTTCCTAGTTGCATAAAGCAATTCAAAGTGTCTTTACCAAACTCTAGTCAATGTCATGTATTTTTCATCTATTTCTTTCAGGGTCTTTAGTGTAAAATCTTTGCTGCCTGATAGTTGGCATCTTTGATGTCAGTTTTATGGAGGGTTAGCTTTTGTACATTCCAGCGACTTCAGTTCCTCCCTTCACTCCTAATGCAAACCCTGATCAGTAGGAAATCTGGAAACTTGAAGAGAGATATCGCTTTTTTCTTTTTCTTTCTCCTAAAGGTAAAACTATTCAGTTACATATGAAATCCTCCTCTCTTCAACTGTTAAATCTCTCTGAATCTAGTCATCCTTCAGGGGTTTTATTAATCTAAATGACCACATTATCACAGCTGCAGCTCATCTTAACTATATCCCAGAAAAACAGTAAGTAGCTAGTGACTCTCTGTACCCTGAACAAAAACTAAAGAACGGTTTAAAGCCTAATTCTTATCAGGGCTTCCTCTGAAATTTTTTAAATGTTGGAATGTTAGCTTTTAATCTTGTTTGGGGGAATTGGCTTGGATTGAGGGGCAAAGTATTCGGGCACATAAGCTGCTTACTAGTCAGAGATACTAAAGACTGTATACTTTCGGATTCACAGTTCACATTTTAAATAAACGATTATTTACCAACATGTGTTTGTTAACATATTTTGTGATACTAAGTGCAAGCTTGTTGTATGTGATCTTACATGTAGTTGTAAAACCTATAGCTTTTTCAACAGTCAATGATGTACAATTCAAACAGGGAGGTAGATCTTAGAAATGGTATCTAATTAGCTGTTATAACAGTTCTGGTGAGTTGTATCCTTGACTTCTTGTAGATAAAAACTTTTAATTGTGAATATCATGCACCTGAAAGAGTATCTGTGTTCAGTTTGAAGACTAGCACTCATATTCCACTGTTCAACTTAAGAAATGCAGTGTTACCAGTGGTTTTATAGCTCCCTGGGGGTTCTACCCTGAGCCCTTCCTCCTCTCCCCCTTGCACAGTTAATCCATATCCTGAGCCTTGTAAAGATAGTTATCTTGCTTTTCTTTACCGTATAAATTCCTTAAAAACATTTAGTTCTGCTTTTGAATATTACAGTATTGAAATAGTGTGTGTGTGTGTTCCTATGACTTTTTTCACCCAGCATTGTTGCTGAGATTCAGGTACATTGATATCTATCACTATAATTCACTCATTTTCCCACTATATATTAATTCATTGTGTGAAGGTAATTAACACAGCATATTTATCCATTGTAGTATTGATGGGCTTTTCTTTTCTCTTTTTTTTCTTTTGGGCTGCACCTTGAGGCATGCGGGATCTTAGTTCCCCGACCAGGGATCGAACCCATGCCCCCTACAGTGGAAGCACGGAATCCTAACCACTGGACTGCCAGGGAATTCCCTTGATCAGCTTTTAGATTGTTCCCAATGTGTTTAGAATATTACTCTCTATCAGTAAGAGTAAAATGTATGTGGCTTCTGGTGCGTATGTACAAGTATTTCTTCTAGGTGTACACCTTGGAGTGAATTGCCGGTTGTGTTGTATGTGTTTGCTCAGCTTTCCATGATAGAACCAAACCACACTCCAAAGTGGGTGTAATGATGTACATTTTCCCTAGCAGATTGTATGAATTCTAGTTGCTCTGAATACCGACAAACATGATGGGTGTAAAATGAAATTAACTTTGGTTTTAATTATAACGTTATGTTCATGATTTTTTGTGAGTTTGAACCTCTTTTCATATATTTAGAGGCATTCCTGAAATGCCTCTGGTTTTTTTTTTGCCTACTTTATTATGTGGTTTGCCTTATTATTTCATAAGATTTAAAAAATATATTTTAGATGCATATCTTGTGTTAATTATACATATTGAGAGTACTTTTTCTTAGTATTTTCTTGAATTTTCACTCTTTAAGTTGGTGTTGGTGACAAATATTATTTTTGTATTTTACTGTAGTTGTGTTAGTTTCCTATGGCTTCTAGAACAAATGATCACAAACCCAGTGGCTTAAAACAATACATACATTTATTCTCTTACAGTTCTGGAGGTCAGAAGTATGAAATTAGTTTCACTGGTGCAAAATCAAGGTTTCAGCAGGCCTTGCTCCCTCCGGAGATTCTAGGGGAAAATTGCTTTCTCCTCCTCTTCCAGCTTCTAGAGTTGCGTTTCTTGGCCTCTGGCCTCTTCCTCCATGTGCAAAGCCAGCAGCTTAGCATCTTGTTTCTGCCCTCGCGTTGCCTTCTGCTTCTGTTCTTAGATTTCCCTCTGCCTCTCTCTTATAACGAAACTTGTGATGACATTTAGGGCCACCCAGATAATCCAGGATAATCTCACCATCTCAAGATCCTTAATTTAATCACATCTGCAAAGTCCCTTTTGCCATATAAGATAACATTCACAGGTTCCAGGGATTAGGATGTAATATCTTTGGGGCCCTTATTCAGCTTACGACAGCAGATAAACTTATGTTTTGCTTTGTGTGTGTGTGTGTGTGTGTGTGTGTGTAGATGGGAGTGTGCTATGATGGTTGGATCTTCACAGGCCAGATTAGCTGAACGATTTGTTAATTAAGCTCTTTGGATCACTGTTGATCAGAAATGAGTGACAAAACAGTTCTGTCCTTTAATGATGAGGGAAGGTTGCCCTTTTCCTATCATCTACTTTTATGCTAAATGTAGGGAAATATATAATATATATATATGTATGTATATTATATATCTTTTACAATTCCTGGGCTCCTCTCCTTTCTCCTACATTGAAATCAGTGCAGTGTCCAAATTCTTGGGTTTAGTGTCCTCAGTGAGCTCACACTTAGTTTTCCATGTGAGTTTTGTTCTATGGCAAAATCTAAGTAAAGAGTGAGAAAAATGATGCAAAGGTATTTTGCAAACTCTTTGCCTAATGATTCATTAACTTTAAACATGCTTGGTATATAGTGGACAAAAGAAATGCTTTCGGTTTTGTGTGTCTGAAGATAAATTAGGATTCAAATGGGCTAAAGCACAGGCTACACAGCCTCTACTGCTAATAAAGGAAGAAACTGAAAAGCAGACGTTCTTTGAACCATTGGTGGGGAATGCAAGAGACCGGTGCTAGATAAGCATGGAAATAGAAACAGGAGTGGAGTGAGTCGGAGACAAGAAACCATAAGCACAAGAATTGTTTCACTGCTTCAGTTTGTATTTTAGTTCATGCTAGACGTTATAGAGTTTCAAAAAATCAGGTGGTTTTCTTAACTTAAATCTTTCTGCTTTAATCACTTGCATTTTATATAACTTATTCTTTCTTTTGAGATATAAAAGAAAGATTTTGTTCTTCTGGCTTTTATTCTTATTTTGAAGATTTGGAGAATACTTAGAAAAATACCAGCACAGCATTGCTGTAATTGACAAGCAAAATACTAATGTCACAAACTTCTAATTGATCTCTAATGTCCTTAGATTGGGCAAAATCTGTGTCTTGATAATAAGTATGTAAGGTGGTAAAGGGGACACAAGTACGATACGTACTCTGTGCTATTTAATATTTGATTTTATGATATTTGAGTTTTGTGGGATGAATTTTATGGGTGTTGTGATCCTAATAAGTGGAGATTGTCAACTCTTCTGTGATTGGAATACAAAAATAATTCAAGGGTGGAAGGATGGTTCAACATCCACAAGTCAGTCAGTGTGATACACCACATTCATAAAATGAAGGGTAAAAATCATCATCATACCAATAGATATGGAAAGAGCATTTGAAAAAATTCAACATCCATTTATGATAAAAACTCTCAAAGAGGGTATTGAGGGAACATATCTCAATATAATAAAGGCCAAATATGACAAGCCCATGTCATACTCAGTGGTGGAAAGCTGAAAGTCTTTCTTTTAAGATCAGGAATAAGACAAGGTTGCCCACTCTCACAACTTTTATTGAACATGGTATTAAAAGTCCTCGCCGGATAAATTAAGCAAGAAAAATAAAAGGCATCCAGATTGAAAAGGAAGAAGTAAAACTGGCACTATTTGCAGATACCATGATATGTTATATAGAAAACCCTAAAGACCTCATCAAAAAATTGTTAGAACTAATACGTGAGTTCAGTAAAGTTGCAGGACAGAAAATCAGTGTGAAAAAGTCTGTTACATTTCTAGACACTAATAATGAACTATCAGAAAGAGAAATAAAGAAAGCAATCCCATTTATAATGGCATCAAAAAGAATAAAATACCTAGGAATAAATTTAACCAAGGAGGTAGAATACCTATATACTGAAAATTACAAGATAGTAATAAAAGAAATTGAGGACACAAAGAAATGGAAAGATGTTTTGTGCTCACAGATTGGACAAATCAATATTGTTAAAAATGTCTGTACTACCCAGAGCGATATACAGATTCAGTGCAATCCCTATCAAAATACCAAAGAAAGTTTTCAAAGAAATAGGACAAATAATCCTAAAATTTGTATGGAATCACAAAAGACTCCAAATAGCCAATGAAGTCTTGAGAAAGAAGAACAAAGCTTGAGGCATCACCCTCCCTGATTTCAAGCTATATGACAAAGCTCTAGTAATCAAAGCAGTATGGTATTAGCATACAAAAACAAAACAAAACAAAACCAGACACATAGATCAATAGAACAGAATACAGAGCTCAGAAATAAACCCACATCATATATGGTCAATTAATTTATGAAAAAATAGCCAAGAGTATACAATGATGAAAGGACAGTCTCTTCAATAAATGGTGTTGGGGAAAACTAGGCAGTCAAGAATAAAATATGTAAATGAATAAAACTCAACTACTGTCTTACACCATACACAAAAATTAGCTCAAATCGATTAAAGATGTAAACATAAGACCTGAAATCATTGAACTCCTAAAAGAAAACGTAGGTGATAAGCTCCTTGACATAGGTCTTTGCAATGATTTTTTAAAATCTGACACGAAAAGAAAAAGCAACAAAAGCAAAAATAAACAAGTGGGGCTACATTAAACTATCGATAAAAAGCTTCTGCACAGCAAAAAAACCCATCAACAATCAAAACACAACTTACTGAATGAGAGAAAATATTGGCAAATCATATATCTGATAAAGGGCTAATATCCAAAACATATAAAAACTCATACAATTCAATAGCCAAAAAACGTCTGATTAAAAAATGGGCAGATCTGAATAGACATTTTTTTCAAAGACATACAGATGGCCAACAGGTACATGAAAAGATTCTCAACATCATTAATCACCAGGGAAATACAAATCAAAACCACAATGAGATATCACCTCACACCTGTTAGAATGACTACTATCAGAAAAGATAGGAAATAATAAGTGTTGGTGAGGATGTGGAGAAAAGGGAAACTCTGTGCATTATTGGTGGGAATATAAATCGGTACAGACACAACAGAAAACAGTAGGGAGTTTCCTCAAAAAATTAGAAACAGAACTATGTAATTCAGCAATTCCACTTCTGGGTATATATCTTAAGGAAACAAAATCACTTTCTTGAAGAGATATCGGCACCCCTATGTTCATTTCAGCATTATTTGCAATAGCCAAGATACAGGTGCAACCTAAGTGTCCATCTATGGATGAATAGATAAAGAAGATGAGGCATATATATACAGTGGAATATTACTCAGCCACGAAAAGGAAAGAAATCTTACCATTTATGACAACCTGGGTGGACCTTGATGGCATTATACTAAGTGAAAGAACTCAGAGAAAGACAAATACTACATAATCTCTCTTATATACAGAATCTTAAAAAAAAAACACAAAAAACAAAACATTCAAACGTACAGAGAACACACTGGTGATTACCAGAGGCAGGGGATAGGGCGTGGGAGAAATAAAAAAAAAAAATTTAAATGCTATCTATTTTTGATAGGGCATATATATGTGTATGTGTGTATCTATAACTATATAAATCCTGGATTCAGTCTTTTACTTATTCATTATAATTTTTGAAGATCTGCCTCGGAGTTTCCAACAGTGAGCTAAGTAAGTACCATACAGTACTGAAGGAGAATGAACATGGCTGTATCTTACATTATTGAACTAGGGAAGATGCACACTAATAAAAAATTAAATTTAAAAAGAAAAGGATAAATGCAACCGTAGGTGGCTAAGGATACAGAGGTTAGGAAAAAATTAACAAAACTATTCTCTGAGAATCAAGTGACTATATGAAATCTACAATAAAAAGTATGGTATACATATTATTACTTATAAAATATGTGCTATACATCCTTATATCAGTGTTATACTACACACACACACCTTCCTTCTGGAGAATCCATTGTTAAAACATTTACAACTGGACTTTCCTGGTAGGACAGTGGTTAAGAATCCACCTGTCAGTGCAGGGGACATGGGTTCAAACCCTGGTCCGGGAAGATCCCACATGCCTCAGAGCAACTAAGCCCGTGCACCACAACTGCTGAGCCTGCGCTCTAGAGCCCATGAACCACAACTGCTGAGCCCGCGTGCCACAACTACTGAAGCCCGTGGGCCTAGAGCTTGTGCTCCACAAGAGAAGCCACTGCAGTAAGAAGCCCGGGCACGGCAATGAAGAGTAGCCCCTGCTTGCCGCAATTAGAGGAAGCCAGCGTGCAGCATCGAAGACCCAATGCAGCCAAAAATAAAATAAATTAATTTTAAAAAGTTTCTTTAAAAAAATTTACAACCATGTGATTGTTTATATGAACATATAAAATAAAACAAGGAAGTATATAAATTAAAAGTATGTGCTAAAGTAAGACAAAAGAACAGGCATAAAAATGGAGCCAGAAGTGAGATTTGTAACAAGAACAAGAACTTAAAAATTATCAAAGCCTACTTAGTTTCTGTGGGTAGCCTAAATTTGCTCTAAACTTCTTAATAGCAACTGTAAAAAACAAGACCCAGTCAATTAGTAATTCATAATTGTTTATTAGATGAAAGCATGTCAGTTACTTAGTAGAAATTATTTTTGATCCTACCTGTGTTTGTCGGGGCTTAGGTAAAAAAATTAAAATTTCAAGAGGCATTCAAAGAAACTTGACTAAGTATAATGAGTAATTCAGTGATATTCCTGCCTTAAAGGTGGGAACTTACAGGCAAGTTTCATATCACTAGTCTGTTTTGATCATTGCCTATCCTGTTCCATCTTGTGGCATCATATATCTTGTGAACCTAATGCAGGAGAATAAAGTTGACACGAAGGGGAATTCATTTCATATGATTATCTAAATTATCCAGGAAGGATGGACTATGGGTCTCTTTTTAAATTTTTTTTAACTTTTTTTGTGGTACGCGGGCCTCTCACTGCTGTGGCCTCTCCCGTTGCGGAGCACAGGCTCCGGACGCGCAGGCTCAGCGGCCATGGCTCACGGGCCCAGCCGCTCCGCGGCATGTGGGATCTTCCTGGACCGGGGCGCGAACCCGTGTCTCCTGCATCGGCAGGCAGACTCTCAACCACTGCGCCACCAGGGAAGCCCACTATGAGTCTCTTGAATATATGCTTGCGTCCACCGGGATTCAAACCACTGCCTTGGGGTTTGGATGAAAAGTTCTTCCCCAAAGAGCAAAAAGGTATGTCAAAAAGATTATGACCCCTGGCAAATTCCATCAAATTGTTTTGAATTTGTGAGCTGAAAATGTCAGTACTTATTAAATTATACATTGAAATTTATTATGAATATAATTGCTGAATGTCCTGTATTCTTTTCTGCCATTAGCAGTGGAGTGGCAGCTGAGCATTCCTTTCTTTGGTGTAACAGGGTCATTGTTGGCCATGAGGTAAACAAACAAACAGAACATGGAGAAGTTGCCATGTCTCCTAGTACTACTGTCCAGGAATTTAGTGCAGGTGGGCCAGCCCTTCAACCCTTCATTCCATCCATAGCCTCTCTGCTGAGTTACATTTTGAGAATATTCCTTTCTCCAGGAAACACTTCGCACTTCCTCATCAGTAGAGTACAAAAAAGGAAAAACGTCTTCCTGACATTTGCAAGAATTTCAGAGTCCGTTGGATACTTTTTTTGGAGCAAAAAAAGTACTATACATCTGATTTGGGATTGCCTGGGAAATTTAGAACTAACACAAGAAAAGCATGAGTTAAATATCTCAGCATAAATATCTCTTTTCCATAATTTTAAAAATACCACAGCAAAAAAATACTATGCGTCAGCAGATTTATACCCCTAATTGTCATGATAATTATCATGCAGTTTGCAAGTAAGGGATTCCAGCCTTCCAATTTCTGATCAGAAATAACACACCCGTTGTTAAACAAGTCATTTATTTTTACCAAGTCATAAAGAACAGCACTTCTAGCTGATAGGCAAACCACTAAGGCCACAAGTCAAAAGAAATAATCCAACGTCTAGCTAGATATACAGAAGGTGAAAAAAAGGAACCCTGAGTTTCTGCTAGAATCTTCTCTTTGTTTTATCTTTTTTTTTTTAATTATTGAAGTGTAGTTTATTGACAGTGTTGTACCAATCTCTGCTGTACAGCAAAGTGACTCCCTTTTAAACATAAAACAAGTGATGGTGTCCACCTGCTGATCTGGGCTTAGAGGTAGGGAAGTGGGGCAGAAGGCAGTGGAGACATGATTTTGAGAGTTACAGACATGTAACCTGGTCCCTAAAAGTTAATCTAGAAAATGCAAAGACTCATTTTTCAGCAACACATGCTCTCTAGTGCGATCAAGTATTTGTATGTTCTTCAGCAGTGTCAGTTTAAGATAGAGGAAATCTGATGACCAGCTGACATATTTTACATCATGAGAAAAAGGAAAATAATCATTGATTTCATGCATATGGTTCATACATAACCAGACAACTCAGGCTTCCTGTGTTTTGTGTAAAATTCTAAATATATTAATAACAACTTCTATGTATTACTTTTGACTTGAAAGAAGAAGGCAGTAAATTACTCCCCACCATTCCTTTATGTGGAATGGAACCTTGGAATTTCTCAAGATTCAAAGGTTTCAGTGAGGTGTGATGGGTAATTATTTTTTCCCCCAACTTTGTGTATGGAAAATGTCTAACATACTGAAAAGCTGTAAGAACTTTATGTTGAACGCCTGTGTACATATGAGCTAGATTCTGCCATTAACATTTTATAATGTTTGCTTAATCACATATCCATCCATCTCTCTTTATCAGTGCACTAATGCATCTACATTTTTGGATGCATTTCAAAGTAAGTTGCAGATATGGGTCCACTTCCCTGAAATCTATCAGCATGCATATTATTAAGTAGAATTCAGTATGTATTTACAACTAGTTATTTTTTTTTTTTTTAAGAAGATGTTGGGGGTAGAAGTTTATTAATTAATTTATTTATTTTTGCTGTGTTGGGTCTTTGTTTCTGTGCGAGGGCTTTCTCTAGTTGTGGCAAGCGGGGGCCACTCTTCATCGCGGTGCACGGGCCTCTCACTATCGCGGCCTCTCTTGTTGTGGAGCACAGGCTCCAGACACGCAGGCTCAGTAATTGTGGTTCACGGGCCTAGTTGCTCCGCGGCATGTGGGATCCTCCCAGACCAGGGCTCGAACCCGTGTCCCCTGCATTAGCAGGCAGATTCTCAACCACTGCGCCACCAGGGAAGCCCCACAACTAGTTATGTTTTAAACAACTAGTCTAGAGATGCTTGGCTGACTAAAGTACTCGTGGGGAGAAAAAGGTGCCAAAAATACGAGTGGTTGAGATTTGACCAGAAAAGAACAGTTTTATTGAATTAATAATAGCTTTCAATTATTCTTACCATGCAGAGAACTTTATGGATACTATTTGATTTGATCCTTACAACAACTCTATAAATTTGTTTTATTACTTTCACGTTCTCCGTAAGAAAATGGAGGTTTATAGAGGTTAATCACTTGTCCATGGTATAGAGCAAGGCTGGAATTTAGTACATCCACATGTGTTGGCCTTTACTTGTGTTTCTTTTTTCTAAACCAGCATCTTGATAATGAAAAAAAATTGAGGTATTTCCCCTGTTTGTTTAAAAATATACTTAAAATAGATATCATGCTTTCAAAATTACCCAAGGAGAACATCTATTGATTTCCAGTTGTGGATATGACACTTAGAACAGATTTTCTACAAGCTCCTCCTTCATCTTGCAGTAGATAGAAATAATGCCACTCTCAATTAATTTGTGCATCCTAGTTTTTCCTCTTGTTTATTGACTGATACCAAAGTATTTGATATTAAATATTTAAAAGCTAGTTTCTTTTTTTATTGGAGTATAGTTGATATTCAATGTTCTGTTAATTTCTGGTGTACAGCGAAGTGATTTGTTTATACATATATACATATTCTTTTCCATTATGATTTATTACAGGATATTGAATATAGTTCCATGTGCTTATACAGTAGGACCTTGTTTTAAAAAAACCTAGTTTCTACTATTAGTGTTGAAATCTGACAGTTATATCTTAAAGGGATTATTTCTAGTATAAACTTCATTGTTCAGAATTATGCTCATTTCTGATATCTTAATTTTTCCCTCTTGATTATACACAGACACACACACACGAGTACTTACACCTGTTTTTAAAAGCTTTTCAAAACCTGATGTTAGGATTGATTGATCAGTTAAATTATTATTAAAACATTAATATTCATTTTTTAGCTGTAAATATTCCTAAGGGAAACACTGCTTATATTAAATTGGGAAAAAATGCTTTTTATTTTAAGATCATTAAATTTTGTTACTAGCATTTCCTTTACTTGACTCTGAGGTTCAAGACGAGGAGAAACAATGTCATTTCCACTGAGGGAGTTTATTTCAAATGTAAGCTTCCATTCATTGAATTCTAGGAAAGAGGCTTCTAACACAGCTTGAAGCCTTTTTTTTTTTTTTTTTTTTTTTGCCAGGGGTTGGGGGCGGAGGGTGGCTAGTTCTTAACACATTAATATATAATTGTGGTTATTGAGCTAATGTCTTTGAACATGTTATGAATTAAGGTGCCATGTAGAGTTATGTCAACTGAATCCTACCTGAAGAGATGCCATATACGACTGAGTAATCCAAGAACCTCACTTTTTAATATTTTGCCAAGAATAAATGAGCATGTGTTTTTGTTGCGTATTTAGAGAATGCATATTCCTTCATTTTCAAGACTGCCCTACCTTATAGCTTATACACATATGATTTACAATCCAGTGCAGATTTATGTATCATTCCATATGTAACTCAATATGCTAGGGAGTTTTTGTTTTTGTTTTTTTAAATTTATGTATTTATTTACTTATTTATTTGGCTGCATTGGGTCTTCGTTGCTGCGCACGGGCTTTCTCTAGCTGTGGCGAGCAGGGCCTACTCTTCGTTGCGGTGCGCAAGCTTCTCAGTGTGGTGGCTTCTCTTGTTGCGGAGCACGGGTTGTAGGTGTGCGGGCTCAGTAGTTGTGGCTCGCGGGCTCCAGAGCGCAGCAGGCTCGGTAGTTGTGGTGCACGGGCTTAGTTGCTCCGCTGCATGTAGGATCTTCCTGGACCAGGGATTGAACCCCTGTCCCCTGCACTGACAGGCGGATTCTTAACCACTGTGCCACCAGGGAAGTCCAACATGCCAGGGAGTTTTAAAGGGAGTGAAAGAGTTGTATATTTTATTTATTTTTTTGTATATTTGAAAGTAATTAAAATATTTTTGATTTCAAGAAACACTCTTAAGTCTAAGGGAACAAAACCTAGAAAGATTTCCTTTCCTCTGTCATTGAGTGTGTTATCCTTGGGAAGGAGACCATTAAACAGCAATCAAATCCTTTCTGAGAAACTTCTTAGTCCCCCTCACCTCCACCCTTCCTTTATAACAACCAAAAATGGAGCTTGAAAAGGCTTCTCATGATTCATCTCTCCAACAGCTTGCCTTTCTCCTTTGTCACCAGAGTAAGCAGTTCTTTCCAGATCTAATCTTCCACCAGAAGCCACAAAGTTGGCTTCTTGGAATCTCTCAAGTGCTCGTTTCTCAAATAATTAATTAAAAACAAATAAATAGAATGTGTAAGCCTTTAAGTTTCTGCAGATGACTCATGTTCTTCCAAAATAGTTTGTCAACAGTTGCAATGTCCATAATAATAATTGTGAGAGAGGGATAATTACCTTTAGGAATTATGCTTCATGTAAATTTTTATTTTAAAGTGCTCTTAGGAATAAGGATGGTTTATTGCTTTTGACAGCTTGGTCTGTGTGAATAAACAGGGGAGTTATGTTTAGAGGCAGCCTGCTAAATTGGAAGGAGCAATGATTCCGAAGAGGATACTAAGAAGATATAGTGATAGTTATAATCAGACCTAAACACCCTAGGTAGCTATTTGCGTTTTATACACCTCCATCAGATCAAGCTTCTGGAAACACTTAGGTTATGTCACATAATTAATAAATATTGGGTCTAGAGCCCATAACTCTACCCACTACACATACTGCCTGCTGTGAGCCCCTGATGACTTTTTTCCTCCCTTCCCTTCTAACTTCCTTCCTTCCTTCCTTCCTTCCCCCTCCCTTCCCTTCCCTTCCCTTCCCTCCCTTTCCCTTCCCTTCCCTTCCCTTCCCTTCCCTCCCCTCCCCTCCCCTCCCCTCCCCTCCCCTCCCCTCCCCTTCCCTTCCTTTTCCTTCCGTCTTTCTTTTCTTTCTTTCTTTCTTTCTTGCTTTATTTTTTGTATTTTTAGTACATATCACAGTGCTTGACAGTCAAGAGCTCAGTAAATATTGGATGTAGTCCACAAAATTAAAAATTGCCTGTAAATGTATTACATAAGTGTTTATTGTAAGGGTAAAAATTTACAGGAAAGAATACTTTTTATCTAAATATACTACCTATTTGAAATATAATTTGAATGACATTTCTTCTTGGTAATCAGAACAAAATTTAATGGAATAATTATATATTACAATATCCTTATAAACACTGGGGAAATGCCAATATTTTATGGGGCTGTATTTCAATATTATTAATACTAGTGTAAAAAGTTTCTCTTTTTATGAATCTCAAATCATTTCCAGGTCAAAATTTTGGCATATGCATTTTTGCCTAGGTTTTTGGTTAGTTGAAAAGTCAGCCTTCTGAGTTTCTCCTGCATTTTTCCTCATTATCTTAAGAAAAGAGCTGAAAGTAATTACACTCATTTAAGAATGTTTACTTGTGAATTTTCAACGTTTACTAAAACTCTCAGTTTCTTATGGCCAGATTTCTTACCTGTACTTTTGTTGTACAAATGGCATTAGCTGAGGTTGACCTATGATTTTTCAGGTGAGGCTGCAATACTTCTTAGGAAAAACAGTTGAGGTATGGGTTCTCTTCCAAGTATTCTTCCCTCTTAAAAAGTTTTTAGTCATTCTCTTAAGATAGCTGACACAGTTAATAGAAGTTGAAAAACATTGAAAACACATTTTTCCTTTGTAAGAAGTGTATCGAATGCAGTGTGCTCTAAAAGGTTCATTGCAAGGGATACTGATGGACTCCTCTCTTTTCATGGATATAATGTGATCATACTGCCACCATCCTCCTTCTTGATCAGTGCCAAAGTTCATATATCTTTCTACTTAAACTCCTTTCTGTTTGTTCTCCTGAGATATACCATGACACAGCTCATGTCTCTGTTGTTGGGAGCCAGAATTGAAAAATTACCCCGGGTTGGGAGTTAAAAAGAAGTGAAGGAAAAGGAGTCTCATTGCAGAAAAATATTTTGATTCCTCATCATATTATCCAAATCTTGGTCTTTTGATATGATCAAACATGAGCACATGTATAAAATGCTTTCCTGGGGCCGGCATGGCAAAAACTGTGGTTGGAAAGTGATTCAAATTACACTGAGGGCACTTGGATCAGAGATTTCTGCAGCTGGGATTGCTTAGAAGATTTTTGCCATTACTTGAAATCTTTTTCCTGTGTGAATAGTTGGATCTTGTATAAGTTGTCTTCAAATGATTTTAAGTTGACTCGTGTGAGTGCAGCAGAAAGGTTGGGAGTTATACAAGAGTGCAAAATCAAGAAGGTAGACTCTCTAAACCTGAAGTCCCTGGATGATTAAAAGGCTCGGTTTCTCAAGATTTCATCGTCATTTCCTGAGTCCTTTTCATCAATGTTGACAAAAGCAAGTATCTGAGGAAACTTTTACTTTTGGCAACAGGGCTGGCAATAAAGATGAGTTCATCTGTCCATGAAGTTCTTGCTCTTGCTTTCTGGCCTCATTTATTTTAATAGCTGTGAGACCAAATCCCCTACTATCTTTGAAGAGAACGTGCAGTTTGGGTTTTCTTGGAGATGTGTCGGTGGCCAAACAATAAGATGGATTTGACAATTAGTGTCACTGCTATAAACTGACACAGTTAATTGTAGAAAACCACAGGGTAGAATGCCAAGTCTAAGTAATAGAACATCTCCTTGGTTGAATGATATTTGTTAGCTATGTAACAGAGGCCCTCTGACTTCAAGTCTTTTATAACTATTTCCTTAACTTCTTTATCAGTCACATACCAGAGCATCCCGGATTGAAAAGTATTCTGCTTATAAATGAGCGGCTGTTTGCACTAGGCATTGTATAATTTAATACAATCAAGTATGTCTTCTAAAAGTGTTATTTCTCAAAGAAATAAAGTATTTGCAAAATTAACAGAGTTTGATTATTAAAGAAATGCCTTGATTAATTGCAAGTCTATTAGGAAGTCATTTCTGTAACTTGGTCTATTGACCATTTTTGTCTCATGGAAAGACGTTTTCCTCTAAAATTCGCTTTGGATTGCATAACTTCCTTTTTTTTTTTTTTAAAGCAATGATTTGCCCAGAAGCTATTCCATTCAGCTTAAAAACCATAGGAGGACAGTAAAGAGAGGACTATTTGTGAATAACATTTCCCACCATCTTCTTACAAAGATAAATTCTGAGGGAAGAAGCTAACCAAAGAAAACTAGCACTGTCAGTGAAGACAGAACACCGTTTGAGTTACTAAATGAAACCATAGGAGAAATTCTTTTCACTGACCTTCCCCCTGACCGGCTTACCTAACTAGCCAGTGCTCTCCAGTCTCTGTTGAAAATAAAAACTAATGCCCATCAACTGTGTTTGTTTCCAAATTTATACTTACTGCTCCAGCAATTGTGTTTGTTCCCACTTATACTTACTACTGTAGTTACATAATTTAATTAAAATTATATCAACTATTGAAGTATAAACAGAAAAATTATTGTTGCTGTTTTTATGAAAACTTGGTTAAATGGTTTCTTTGAAAGACTTGATGGAGGCCAAGTGGATATAACATACATGTTAAATTAGGCGTAGGTGATGTAATTGTGAAATGTCTGGGGAGCTGTAAAGATCAAATAACCTGGCCGCATTACAGATGTTAGGTTCTCTTCTTTTTAAAGGTGACATGCGATACCAAATAGGAGACCTATATCTTGTAGAGTCTTGTCCTTTATAAAAGATTGGTGAATGAATGTATGAATAATGAATATTTCAAGTTAAAACCAAATATTTATTATATGTACATTGAGTTTGGTTAAGTGATTTTCTGCTCTACATGACTCAACTGCATGGCTGATTTTTCTTTGTTAACCAATTACCAGTCCTGGTCGCCTGGATAAGAAGACTTTTGCCATATTAAATCTAAGCCTGACCAAATCTAACCCTGGGACCAATCTTTGCAAGTTACATATAAAGTAACACAATGAAACAGCTTGAAAAAATAAATACATGAAGTATTTTAATCTTTTATATTTAATACACATTAAAATAAAATAATTGTTTCTCAAAGGACAAAATTGGAGCTAAGTAGGTCTGTTTCAGAGGTAAGCATTTCTCAACTTCCAATGTAAAAGGAGAAGCTGGTGTTTACATCAAAGAATCTATGTAAAAGCCATATGGAGCTGTCTCTAATAAATATCCATTTAATCAAATGCCACTATGTTTTTAAAAAATGTTTTGTAGTTCGATGCAGAGAATGTACTTTTATTTCTTCAACAGCTGCTCTTTTTAAATGGGTACAGCTGTACTACAGATTTAATTGGCAACAACTGCTTAATTTTTAGTTGGTTGCTTCCAGTCTTTCAAAAGCAATGTTTCTGTGGAAGGCAAAGCCTTGATTTCTTTTTCCTAGAAAGTGCAAAGTATGATATGAAGTAGGAATTAGGCAAATAAAGGTTTCTGCCTGATTTTTTAAAACGTGAAAGTGGTACTTCCTATGTTTCTGGCACTACTTTTCTTAGCCATCCTTTTCATATCACATTGATAAAGAGATTTGATGCCCGGATATCAGTCTTTATCTCAAAACTCCTAAAACACTGTAAGCTAGAGCAGATTCTGAAAAATGACCTGAAAATGAGAAAAAAATGATACCTGTTAATTTTTAAATATGATCTGCTTGAGAATTAACCAGCATCATATATTTATTGCTTGAATTAGAACTTTGACTTTTCAGTCATAGAGATACTTGTATCTTGATGTGTTTGATTAAATTAAAATGTAAAAATATATGTCGTCCTCTTGTATCTCCCTATATTACTCTGTTTCTCCTATAACATTTAAAAATCTACTTTCTGGCTTAGTTGCTATGGAGAAGTCATCCTTTTGCATGCCTTAAAATTCAGTCTCTTTTAAACGGAAAAAAAAATTGGGGGAAAGGTAAGCATTAATGTTATAGTATGTAAAATTTATCTCAGTTTCAACATCTTTTATTTCTCATAGCCTTTCATCCTTCAAATAGAACCGCGCGTGCAGATGTATAGAATAATCTTGATTTCTTAAACCTTGATTTAAAAAGTATGTAACACTCTTAATCTTTCATGTAAGTCTTGTCTAGAGAGCGCTAGGGATTTCTTAATTTCTTTATTTAGTCGGTAATGCAGACAGAATTCCATAATGGATGTGAATTTGTATTTTCGCACTCCAAATCCTAGTCCCTTTTAGTAATCTAGTTGTTACCCAGATTTAAAACTAACAAGGAACTAGTTACTGTGATTACCTTGAAGCTTTCCACTTCTCAGAAGTATTTTATGCTTAAAGGTAGTTGCGTAGTATATAACTCAGTAGCAAAGTCTGTTCTTATTTTTAAATGATATTTTACTTAACATTTTAATTTTTACTTATTAAACAGTAGGCCATTCATAGTAAACTGAGGTAGATATAGCTCTATATATTCTCCCAAATCAATGACACTTTTATTTATAGTTTCCAATCTTTGGGGGTAAGGGAAAATGTGATTTTTCGCTTACCTTTGATCTCTGCGAGAAAGGGGTTTCTCTACAGAACTCAGTGTGCTCCTTCTTTCTCAGTTTAATATTGGTATCTATTAATGGATAATGAGCTCCATTAAGTTTAATAAACATTTCAGAAAACTTTTGACCTACTTTTAACTCTCTGCCTTGTCTTTAACTTTTTGTTCTTTATTCCATTGTCCCAATTGTATTTTTTATGATGTCTAAGCTAAAACATAAATTTTGAAATGTTCTTAATATTTAAAAGTATGGCAATAAAATAGGAAACAACTGGTGTTAATGGAACATCATTAATAATAATAATTGATGTTACAATGACCAGTGAGTTGTAAGTTCTGTTTAAAAAAGTACTGTTCTTTCAAAGATTTCTTTATTTTTGCTCTTTTTTCCTGGTCTCTGTGTGTGTGTGTGTGTGTGTGTGTGTGTGTGTGTTTGTTGATGGAGGGTGATTTGGGAAGAAGGAATGAGTCTTCAGAAAATCTCTTGGTCAATCATTATTAATGTGCCTAAGTAATAGCAAAGATTCAGCGTATTCTATTGAGATCATAAGTAGCAGGTGAAATTAGACAATGAAATATCAATTCTTGTATTAGTTTCCTGGGGCTGTTGTAACAAAGTACCACAGACTGAATGGCTTAAACAACAGAAATATATTATCTCACAGTTTTGGAGGATAGAATTTTGAGATTGAAGCGTCGGCAGGGTTGGTCCCTTCAGAGAGGGCAGGGTCTGTTCCGTGTCTGTCTCCTAGGTTTTGATGGTCTTAGGTGTTCCTTGGCTTGTAGGTAGTGTTCTCCCTGTGACTTCCAATATCTTCACTCTGTGTGTGTCTGTCCCTGAGTCCAGTTTTTTTCTATTTATAAGGATGCAGTCATATTGGATGAGGGCCTACCCTAACGATCTCATCTTGACTTGACCATCTGCAAAGACCCTATTTCCAAAGAAGGCCCCATTCACAGGCACTGGGGTCAGGACTTCAGTGTCTTATTTTTGTGACAGGGTGCAGGAGGGACACAACCCGTAACAGTACTTGAACCATCGCTTTGCTCTTTGGTGATTAATTTCTTTTTTTTTTAAAAGAAGATGTTGGGGGTAGGAGTTAATTAATTATTTAATTAACTTTTATTTTTTTGTGTGTGTGATTAATTTTTAATTAGTTTTCAGAATGCATTCTATTTTTATTCTGAGTGCTCAGAATAAGACAAAAAGTCCGTTCGAGTATATTGATTTATTTAGTGGGAAAATGGGTTGAAGTTTCATAATGATACAAAATGAAGTTACCAATGTTCTGTCATCTCTGTGCTGATATTGGTATTTTATGAAAACAAATAAACTATAAGGATTTACTTATGTACCTTTGCTATGGAATCAGTGTCCTAAGAACCTGTGATATTTATTTTCCTTTGTACACTTACTTATTAACTTTACCTTTAAGTGTTATTACTATACTAATTTCAGTACATTTGTTTTCTTTTATAATATGGCAGGCTATGGAGCGCAAAGATTCTTTTTTTCTAGGTTAGCAAAAAGTAAATAATCTAAGAAATTTCGATGAGTACTTTGAAACAACTGAGGGGACTATGTCCTGAACAACTAGATTAAGGACTTTACCCCACTAATACCTGAATACTGCTGCTTGTGGTTCTATTGGTATTTCATTGTTTATCCAACTAAAATCCAAGGTATAGTTGTTCTTTTTTAAATAACACAGCCTAAATTCTTATTGTAGCCTATTTCTGACAGGCCTTTAAAAATACAGTGCCTTGACATTTATATTGATATAGTGATACACAGTCACTGCTATTAACAATTCTTAGTTCCTGGTACATATGTATCTCGTGTTTTTAAAAATGAAAATGATAGGTTCAGTGTTTTGGAAACTGGCTGGTTTTGAGTGGGTCACCTGATCACAGATATTAAAAACATACGTTTGTTTGAGAGCTCGCTCTAAGTGTAGAAACTGTCAGAGGATTACTTTAGGTTTTTGGGTTTTTTTCTTTTACAATATTTTTTCTAATTATTGAAGTAATCCGTGCTTATTAAACAAATTTTGAAAAATGCAGAAAGGTATACTGGGAAAAGTACTTGCCATTTACTCATAATGTAGATACTCTTAAATCTTACTGGTGTTGTACACGTCTATGAATGTGAACGCACATGCCTATGTGTAGAGCTAAAGGATAATTTGTTTTTAAAAAGTAAATCATGACTAACACAAATATAAAATGAATACATGCCAAATATTTCACTTAACTGGTTAATGAGGGAACAGATCAGATATGACAGCTGATTCCGAGGAGAAGTCAAAGTATCCCACATTTATAGTCAGATAAAGAAAGATGGAATCAATTTTTTTTTAATGCAAAACTGATCAGTATCTGTAGGGCAAAAATCAACTGCATTCCAATGGGCAGAGCATGCATTTCTACTAGGATCAGTGTTTGGACAGTAATTTGCGTTGCTATCATTTTCTGTTACTTAGGAGTTGTAAAATGGCTCAAAGACAGTGAAAGCCAGAGCTATCCAGATCACCAATTGGAATTATTGTTTTTACATTTTTCCACCTAAGACTAATGTAATTGAAAATCAACCATGTGTATTTCTTCCCACTGACATCAGGACTGTCCACATAGTTACCAATGAGCGTTATGAAATGCACAGACTAACACAGAAACAAGGAGACAAAAATAAAACAAAGACAGTCCTACCTTTCCCTCCCTTTCTTTACTCTGGGACAGACAGTATAGCACCCCTTCACTGTCCTGTCTCCCAGTCACCCTTATGCTCTTTTATGCACTTTTCCCCCACTCCCCAAACACACAGCCAACCTGATCAGTCCAATCCTGATTCTGAAGTTTTGAGTTTTTCTTGCTTCAGTTGATGAAACCAGCCACAGCATCTGAGCCATATATGCAAGAGTGTTTTTGTCTGTGAATAAGAATTCTTAACATTTACCTTTAAAGCTTCTATTTCACTGCAGTTACAGAGCTTTGCCCAAGTAGCCTAATCTTTACTCACCTTTTCAAAAATTCATCTTTGTTGTTATCCCCATGAGGCAAATATCTCTTTTAAAGGAACAAGCTTTTAAGACAATGAACTTCTTTAGCATTGAATGCAAGCAATATCATTCTCAGTGTTTAATCACATTATTTTGTCTGAAATATCCAGGGTCAAGGAGATATTTTATATTTTAGTAGCTATTTTTAACTAATAATTCTTCAGGAGCTAATAAATTCTTTGGGAATTTCTTAAAACTATAGTATTCCAAATTCACTTATACAATCTGAATTTGAATATGGCTATCCAAAAATGAATTCATTTTTAGGAGGGAGAACTCATTTAGAAGAGGGAGAGGGATGGACTGGGAGTTTGGGGCTAGTAGATGCAAACTATTACATTTAGAATAGATAAGCAACAAGGTCCTACTGTATAGTGCAGTGAACTATATCCAGTCTCCTGAGATAAATGGAAAAGAGTATATAAAAGAATGTATATATGTGTATAATTGAGTCACTTTGCTGTACAGCAGAAATTAGCACAACCTTATAAATCAACTGTAGTTCAATTAAATATGAACTTATTTTCTGTTTCCTTTCAAGTATAGATTTTTATTAACAATTATTTCTCTTGGTCATTTTTTTCCTTCATTAATGACTTCTGTATTTCATTTTCATTTTATTGCATGGGCAAGAGAAGAGAAAAATGCATTCATTTTTGTCTTTTCTAGCCATTAATACTAAATTATTAATAGGAAACTCCTACTGAAGATTTCATCTGGCTGTAATCTATAGTCAGAGTAACATAGCTAGCGAGCTTGGCAGTCAGCTCCTAATGATATGAGCAAACCTTGAGGTGGGCATGAAGAATGATGGCCATCCTTGTGCCAGGGCCTTATTACTATTTTAATTCAAAAATGTTGTTTTGGGTATAAGTAAACTACGGTAGCCATGAAAATAAGCGAGACTAACCATTTGTTTTAACTTATATGTTGATATATTCCATGTAATTGAAAGAATGGAAAGTTAATGGGTAGCTTTCCACCAGTCTCTGTAGAGGAAGAGAAATAATTCATGCCTAAATATGTTAATGTTTAACTGAACTATTTTATGTACAGTTGTATTTGATCGCAAGATACAGCATTTACTTAATATTTATAGTTTTAATTCTAAGTCTTGCCTCACCTATAGCCCACATAGCTTTTATTCTAGTAAAAACAAGTCTGAAAGTAATGTTCACTGATTTAGATGTTGATGACAGATGGGTCTTATGGCAGGATAGCGTCCATGGCTTGGAGACATGGCCAACATTTACTCTCTAATAATGAATGACCTGGATTTTTCCCACATGTTTGAGGTCTTGACGTCACAGAGACTAAAGGATTTGGGGCTCTGGTATATTCCCTGCTGGCAGTCATTCATAAGTAAATCCCTGGTAGGAGAGTTGGATTTGAGTGACATCTGGAGGCTTTCTGTACCTAGATGTGGGGGAATTCTGGGTTTGCATTTTCTCTGGTAAGCTAGATTTGGCTTTTAGGAAATATCACAAGTGCAATTGATGGATTTCACATTTCACATTGAGAGGGACTGAAAGATTGGAAGAATTGAAGGAGAAATATTGGTCTTTTATTATGTCTTCCATTGAATAGAATTAGTTAATTTGATGTTAGGTGCTCATATAAAGCATTGCTTGAGCTCCGTAGATGTCAGGAAGATATATCTGTTATTAATTATGATTTAAAAGTGAAGAGTGAATATTTTAACTTATCAGAAAATTACAGCAGTTATCCTTGAATGTTCAGAAAGGAAGCATTCCGAAGTATCTAGCTATGGGGCAAAATTGTTAGTAATTGAATTCCATTTTCTTCCTAAAGCCCTCTGCACTGTGGGAAACTCTCCATGAGTGTTGAAGAAGTGGTGTGAGAGTGTTGTATTTGCAGCATGGAAGAGGGAAATAGAAGGCTCCTTTGCATTGTGTCTAAGCAGAGCAGTGCTTGCAGAATAAGCTTGGAATGTGACTTAGCCTCCAGTTCCCTATAAAATACTGCTTATATAGTCTGATCATGCAGATGTGATGAAATCTGAGGCACACTCTATTGTACATTAATAATGCCCCACAGGAAGTTATAAGATTCCATCATTATTAAACTCCAGAGTATAATGTTAAAAGTATAATAGTAAATGTTTCTCTCCTTTGGTTCTCATCTTATCAGAAGGGCCATATCCAGTGTCTCTTTGGCACATTACTGATAGGAGAAATAGCAAGGTACTATTTTCCTATTCATGGATTTTTTTGCAACCCAAGAGTATCAGTATATAGCACATTGTCTAGACTTCTATGCTAGAGAATTATTTTCCATACTTTATAAAAAAAAAAACCCTGTAGTCAAAATCGTAAAAAAAAAAAATTTAACTCCAAAGTGGGTATCTGTCCTAAAAGGGCTACTCTACAGGTATACCAAATTTCTTTAAAGGAGAAGTCAGTAGTGGTAAGTGGTATCAAATCCCATTGTTGTAATTTCATTAATGGTTAGTATGTAACACTTTATTGCATTTTTATTGGAAAAATATAAAATCAAATTTAAATGCTGTAGAACTATAAAATATAGAAGTTTATGTTCTCTTGTAATCCTGCTTCCCAGATAAAATTCCTATCAATGATTTAACGTGTAGTCTTTTAATACTACAGAGGACATAGTGAGGAAGCAGTAGTGCACGGTGGGTAGAGATGGAGCACGGATTCTGGAACCACACTGCCTGAATTTGAATCCTGTCTCTGCTACTGTATGAGCCAGGGTTCTGGCAGGATATCAAAGGGTCTGGAGACTTTGAGGAAGGGACAAGTTATGGAGATATTAAGGGAAACACCAAGGAATGGTGAGGCAACCTGGGTTAGCGAGAGGGGAAAGCTCTTCCCACCCCAATGAGAGTAGTAGCTGTAGGAAAGGGGTTACTGAGCAGAAGCTATGGTCAGGAGGAGAGGAAAACAGCCCCTGTTGGATGTGAGCAGGGGAGGGGAGGGCAGTGGGGATGGTATAAAGCCCCCACTTCTACGACCTTGCCCTACCCTCACCTTTGAGGGTCACTCCCATCGGCTAAGTCCGAACAGAATCTGTGGACTCAGGAATCCCGGTGTTGTCATGTATAGAAATCAGCCTCTTTAGGGCAGAGGAGGAAGGTTAGATGTGGTGGGGGGCAAATGGAGAATTACAAGCAAAAATACTAGCTGTATGACCTGAGAAATATTATTGACAATTTACTCTGTGCTTCAGTTTCCTCATCAGTTTAATGGGTAGAATAATAGAACCAATAATACAGGGTTATTGTGAGGCTTAAATGAGTTACTATGTACAAAGTGTGTGAGTGCCACCTGGGTAGACATGGGTCAGCAAGTATTACTAAGTTATTACTTTAATAACTTAATTATTACTTTATGAATTAATTTTACATGAAATTCAGAAAAATGTGTGATTTTTACTTTAGCAATGTATCTTGATCATCTCTCTCTCTCGGTATATGTATATAAATATATATATATATACATAAACACAATGCATATACATTATACATACATATACATACATGAACATACACAAATGTACACCCACTTCTTTCTCTAAACACACACACACTCTCTCTCTCTCTCTCTCACTCTGTCACATCCTGAACTCTATCTACTTTTTATTGGCTTCAGAGTATTCCACTGTATGGCTGTACCATGATATGTTTAAACTTTGCTGTTTAGATGGATATTTGGACAACTTCATTATTTCACTCTTATGCACAATGCTGTAGGAACATTTCACCTTTTAACTGCTAATTTTGGATTTGAGAGAAGCAAGTATGTTTTGTGCACTTGAGCCATCTAGATTAAATCATCTTCAGGCTACTCTCTGATGAGAAGGAATGTGAATGAGTGACATTAGTACAGCTGCTCTGGAAGTGGCTGAAGCCTTTTATTTTTCCTCGGTCCTCACCCCATTCAAACTTATAGAGAAAGAAAAGCTTTATAGATTTTTTTCACGACCTTTAACTTTATTGAAGGACTTTTTAAATATTATTTTCTTGATACTATAATACTCTGTACGCTCAAATTTCATGTATTTTAACAAAATGTTGATAATCATGTAAACAGATTCACAGCCAAATTTTTGATCTAGTTGATTTCACTGTAATGAGGTCATAGAAGCACAATTATGGGTGATTGACTGAAATCTCATGCTGCGTATGTAAACTTTTTAATGCGATAATATATCTTATGACTGTGTCTATCTTATGACTGACTATATATACATATACATATATATAGTTTTGGCCTAGAACTTTTTTATCCTTACATGACAAATAAACTTTCCCTTTACTGTGGAGTACATTTTCTAAAATTCAGTTGACCAAGTATGAAAAAAAAGTGACATTTATTTACTTCTCTACTTCAGGTGGATAGCAATACATATCATTCTGCATTGAAATAGTTAAGAATATTTTGTCCTATAGTGGAGAATTTAGACTGAGAAAAAAAAAACTGTCCACTTAGTGTTTATTAAGGATGAACTGAAGAGAATTGGAACAAATGAGACTTTAAACAATACTGCAGAAAAACTCTGTTTTGGTGGCACTGGTGACAAGCTGTCCTCAATACAGTGCCACTCAGTTTCATCACCTAAGTGATTTAGCACACACGAGATTGTTGTAAAGAAACAAATTCTACAATATTTAATTTATTTATTTAAATATACATTCTGTCTAAAATCATTCAATTTGAGAATTCTTTTAAATGGACAGCAGAAAAGAGACCGTTTCATGAATTTCCATGTGGTATCTTTTGCCCTAACTCGGCCTGTCAAAAATGTGTTTACTCCGTGCCTGCTTGGGATTCTGCTCTCTTCTCCCTGCCTTTCCTGCCCATTTTGCTGCTCTTCTGTGGTCTTTAACACATGCTCTGATAATCTATATCTCTGGGCTCAGGCTGGAACCTTTATCCCTAGAACCTAGCATAACATGCAACCAAACTTGAAATGCTTTCAGATTTTGGATTTCTTTGTAACCACAAGCTCAATGTTTAGAAAGTTAGGATAATAGAGAGAAGAAAAGGAAAAAAATCATTATCATCGTATGACTCTGAGATAAACAGTTAATGTTTTATGTACCTTCATCATTTTGTGTATATTACATAGGTGCAACAATACAGTACGTTTAATTTTGAGTATTCCTTTTAAACTTAAGTCTATTTCACAAGCATTTTTTTTTCTGGTATTAAGTGTTCAGAAACATCCTTGATGGTTATGTGCCAATTTACTCTATGGCTATGATATAACTTACTCTCTTATTAGACATTTTGTGTTACCTAATTTTCCCTATTACAAATAATAATGAGATTTTTAAAACTGTTAAAAAAATCTCAAGTTGTAGATCTTTTTACAAATATTCCTAGAAGTGGAATTACTAGGCCAAGTGGCAGGAATACTTTAAAACTTCCTGTACATATTGCCAAGTTGCTTTCCAAGAAGGTTGTACCAATTTATAATCCCACCAGCAGTGTAGGAGAGTGCCTGTTAAATTTTTAATTGGATTTCTTTGCTAAGAAACCAAATGGTCAACATTTAACTGATCATTAAAACAAACATGAGAGCATAACTCTTCAGGCATTTTGCTATCAAGATGAAAATTTGGGTCTGTCGGATTTCTGTAATGCATTGAAGAAATTCTGCATGTTAAATTCTATCATTTTTAGCCTCATTAGATCATTGGACTACAAGAATACCTTGAATTTGATTCATACTTCTCCAGCAGAGGTTAAAAAATACTGTGCCAGGGTTCTGACCCCTTTCCTTTGGACTGGAGTCGGTGGTGAGAGGTGGAGGCTGATTCTGAGTTACTGAAGACAGCTTTGCTGGGCTGGCCCACATGCCTACCTTGTCTGTGGGAGGGAAGCAGGAGCTGAATGTCCGACACTGGCTACTTGATACACTTAATAGGTGGATGGATGCATAATGGAAGAATAAATGAAGTGATGAAGTGATAAACTCATAAACCTGCTGAAGTTCAAAGCCCAAAGCCATCCTTTGTCATTTGTGGTATAGATGGGCAACCCTCTTTACCATGGATGAAGGCGTGTTTGACTGATCAGAATTCTGCTTATTAGAATGTCTTGGCCTTCCAGGTCACTATAATATATAATTTTTCTTTATCTTTTGGACTTAGAACCAATAGAACTAAACTTTGTATATTCGTGTATCTGATATAGAACATCATGGTGGAAAACAATGTTTCTTTTCCTCTGTCTCTCCTTGTCTCTCTGTCTCTGTTTCTCCCTCTTTCTCTCTCCATTCCCTTTTCCCTCTCTTCCTTTTAAATATAGTCACGAAAAAGCAACGACAGTAAAAAACAGGAATCTAAAGTAACTGGTTGCCCCCTTGTGCTGACACGTGCAAGAGATGGACCAAAGATCACACTTGTGTTAGATGTATAAGGTAGAAAATTGGCACATGGTGTGTTTTTTGCACTTCTGGCCCTGTGCAAAGTAGTGATTAAAATCCCAGCCTGTGGAGTTGGACATAGGTTCTAATCCATGCTCTGACACCAGAAAACCTTGGACGTTTTACCTAGCCTAACTGTTCCACGGTTTCATATTTGTTGGTAGCTTGCAGAATCTACTTCTGTAGACTTTTTGGTAAGATTATATGCGAAAATGCATGTCAAATGCCAGCACCGTGTTTGATGTACAGTAGCTTCCCATTGGCTGCCATGCACTTGTTTGAGATTATTAATTCTTAGTGATCTTTGCTAATATATCATTCAACGGACCCCTACAAAATGGTTGGTGGTAAGCAATAGAGACTTTGATAGGCAATTACCAGTTGACTGTGGAATATTCCTGAAATTGTTCCTATGTCTGTTTCAGAATTTATAATGATGAAAAATGAGAGTAACAAACTGATTTTTTTGTATATATAAAACAGATTTAAGAGTCAAAGCTAGTATTTGTATAACTAGATTAATAACGCAAAGACAAACATTTTCATACAAATCATTCTAGTTAGACTTGTTCAGTTTAATAGACTCAAGGTAGTCTATATCTTTTCTCTCTCCCTGTTTTCCTATCTTTATGTATGTTCTTTTTTTCTTTAGTCATTTTACTGAGATACGATTTATGTGCAGTAAGATGTGCAGATCCTAAGTGTACATTTCAGTAAGTGTGACAAATGCATACAACCTGCATATATTCTTTCTGTTCATACCATCATTCCCTTTACCATCATTAATAACATGCAACACTTACTGAGTGATAACCATTGTCAAGTATCTATGGAACTTTTAATCCATGTGTTCATCAGTCCTCCCAATAATCCTCCCTATTTCAAACTACTGTTATTCCCATTTTACGGATGAGAACTGAGCTTAGAAAGATGAAGTGACTTGCCTAAGTCACTTGCTGTGCTTAAGTCACAGAGCCTGCCTTAGAACCTAAGCTAGTGTCCCTGACCACCATCTCTCCATCACTACTATGGAAGCCAGACCACAATTTCTTTTCACTCTAATGAAACTGACACAAATTCTCATAATCAAACGATTCTTAGTCATTCTGTTTTGTGAATATATTTTAATCAAAATGGGATCCAATATAGAGAGAGAAATTGAAAAGTTTTCCTGTAAGTGAAGGGACCTCTTGAAAACAGAAACCGTATTTTTTGTATATATATTATATAGCAGAATGCATCATGAGCAAAATCTTCTAGTTAACATTTAGTTCAATTCACTTCATTTGGCATATGTGTTGTCTGTTACTTTTGACTGATGGCAAGCTGCCATTGACTGGTGGCAATATGTTTTGATACTCAAATAATAAAAAGCAATCTTTAATACATTGTTTAAAAGAAGAAAATGATTAGGGCTTCCCTGGTGGCAAAGTGGTTGAGAGTCCGCCTGCCGATGCAGGGGACACGGGTTCGTGCCCCCGTCCGGGAAGATCCCACATGCCGCGGAGCGGCTGGGCCCGTGAGCCATGGCCGCTGAGCCTGCGCGTCTGGAGCCTGTGCTCCGCAACGGGAGAGGCCACAACAGTGAGAGGCCCGTGAACTGCAAAAAAAAAAAAAAAAAAAAAAAAGATAATACTCTGAAGAGAGTACTTGCCTGTATAGCTAAAAAAAAAAAAAAGAAATGGTCCATAACCTAAACTTGGCCCCCTAACCATTTTTCATTCAGACTCTGAATATTTTTCTGTTTGGTATGGCCTAAAATTCTTTTTTCCTTTCTTCTTTCAGGATTTTCTTCTTCTATATTTGTTATTTGGACTGTTCTTCAGCCAGTTTGCTAAGCAGAAGAGTATAACAAGTTATTTGTTTATATGGGTTTCTTCGAAGTCTTTAAAAAACATGCATATTGTATCTTACTTGCAGGGCTTTACTTTTCTAATTTTTTTTTAAAGTCCGATTAAAGTGAAAAAGGCTTTAATTCTTTCACTGTAGAGAATGTACAAGTGTTACAGGTACAAGAGAAAAATAATATTAGCATGGGATTATGGTCAAGCTTAGGCATTTTCTCCTTAAATTCTCTGAGCAAGGAGTTAACAATACTTTTCTCTGCCTTGGGGTGTACGAACATCCTGAAACAGTAAGGTAGATTAATTAAATCAGAGATGAGAAAATATTCATTAAGCCAAAGGTAATATTTTCTTTATCTATTTCAAGATAAGTGTCTATAGTGCTATACTACTGAGCATTACTCAGTGCCAAGACAGTGGTTTATTGCCTGAAAAGTGCTAAGTAAATATCTGTGAAATTAAATTAATGAAGGAAAAAGTGATTCAGTATTTTAACCAGCTATGAACAGTATTACTGCTCTAAATAGATTAAAAAATTATTACCAAACCTTTTCATATCAGCTTCGGGGTTTTAAAATGCAGTAAGATTTTCTGTTTAGTTCAGTGGAAGTGGTTCGAACTTATTCATAGAATGAAGTCGTTAAATTTTATTATTCTTATTTTCCTAGAAAAGTACAGCAAAGGAGCACTTACAAAAATGAAACTATTTTGTAGTGATCTTAAGTATTGTAAATGATCATTCCAGACTATTTTACAATAGCCACATTAGTTTGATGCCATGGTAATAGAATTGAAAAAGAATGCTAGATTTTTGAGAACATAATGGTAATGGAAATGACGGCATTATTGTTTTTGATGTATCAAATTTAGTGCATTAAGCTGTCATCATTCCACTCTTATGCTACATAATTTGCCTAACTTTAATCGGCTCATCCTCTTATAGTATTATAGCCTCTATTCTGACTTCAGTAACCTCTGTATTTGTTAAACTTTGTAGTTGTATGGAATGGACTTTAAAAAATTAGGGAATATGAATAATTGTTCATCTATTTGTAAATGAAACTTTACAAAATAATATTTATCTAAGATTATCCTCACGTAAGTATATACATATATATACATATCTCATATTTTTTGTAGGAATTATTATTAGGAGTTTGGTACTTTCTACTGAATCACATGACTTGCTCTATTCCCAAGTGTTTTCAGTTTATAGATGAAAGGGTCTCGGAAACAGTAAGGATCAGCTGAATTCTACTAATCACTTTTATCTTTTTGAAAAAAATCATTTTAAATTTGTCACTTCAGGTGAAAGTCTAGCAATCATATAGAAAATATATCTAGTTGAAAGGATGCTCATGCTGGTTAGGCTTTGAAGGGGCCACTAGAATGAGTCCTCCTGCCTAGAAAGCCCCTTCCCTAGGATATGCCTATGGCTTAATTTCTCATTTTATTCGGGTCTCTATTCAAATATCCCTTACCAAAAGTATCTTCTCTGAGGCAACACACCCAAAAAGTGTTTGTCTGTTGTCTGCCTTCCTCGACTGAGTGAGATCAGTTAGGGCCTTTTTCTGCTATGTTCACTGTGGTGTCCTTAATACCTAGAGGAGGTCTGGCCAACAGAAGGCATTTAGGATGTATCTATGGAATGAATTAATGAATTATAGAACTATAAAAGAAATTTTGACATCATCTTGTCTAATCTTTCTAATTTCTATAAAGAAAACTAAGCCTAAGATTGATTGGTTAATTGATTTTCTCCATATTCTTTAGCTAGGGATTGAGGAAATACCAGAATCCCAACCTGGTACTTCATTCTGTGGCATTCCCTTCTGCCCATAAGAGGCAGTATAGGAAAAGGTTAAGAACTGATGTTTCCGAGGCAGTAGACCTGGCTTTCGTCAGAGTTTGAGTCGTAGCCCTACCACTTACCAGCTGTGTGACTTTGCGAAAGATACTTAATTCTTCTAAGTCGTTTTCCTTAACTGGCTTGAAGCAAACTGCTATGGCTGTCATCATCGTCGCCACCATTTAGTCCTTATCATATACATCATATATGTGTTTAGTCTATTACATCCTAGAATATTACTACCCCTGCATTTACTATGCTTAGGGCTCCTAGTTCCTCAGAGATGATAGATGAAGTTTACTAGATTGATATATTGGTTTGGAATACTAATGATATTAATATAACCTTTAGTTACTATACTAGCTTACAGTACTAATTAATTTTAAATAGTCATCAATCCAGTGTTTCTGATTCCTGGGGTTTCCACAGGCATTCCACAGAAAGATTGTTCTCTTAGTGCCAATAGATTTTAGAAATAAGCGGGATGTAAGTTCAGGTACAGAAGTTGAAACTGTGAAATGCTTTTATCTTCTCCGTATCAATTTCCTATCTAAATAGAAAAATTTCCATCTGTCAGGAACCAATTAAGAGAAGGCATGGGTAATGTTCTAGACATAGTTAAGTTATATAGATACATATTGATCATTCTCTATCTTAAAGTGTCATCTAGTTTGAATTTCTATTTTTTGAGCCTAGAGTCATGTGGAATAATTGATATTATTAAGAAACTAAGTTTTTCAGTTGCATATTTTTATTTTTTTATGTTTTTTATTTTTTTTTGATGCATATTTTTAAAGTGTCATAATTTTTTTTTTTTTTTTTTTGCGGTACACGGGCCTCTCACTGCTGTGGCCTCTCCCGTTGCAGAGCACAGGCTCCGGATGCGCAGGCCCAGCGGCCATGGCTCACGGGCCCAGCCGCTCCGCGGCATGCGGGATCTTCCCGGACTGGGGCACGAACCCGTGTCCCCTGCATCGGCAGGCGGACTCTCAACCACTGCACCACCAGGGAAGCCCTGTCATAATTTTTATATCAATACATTTCCATGTGTGGTAGCTTTGCTTATTTTGTATTCTAATTTTAAAATAGACATAATTTTTTATGTTCATTAGAATTAATAGACCATTCTGAGGTCCATTATCTTTAAACTGCAGTTTTTTCAAGTGTAATGGAATCTGTAATAATTTATAGTTACCATTAGAAAAGATAAAACAGTTCCTTAGCTTGAAAATTTTTGTTTAAGAGGAAAATGCTAAGACAGCTGATCATCTTCAGAGGGGTGTTTGGCTGATTGATTCACAATCGAAGCTTAGGGACTGTTCATATCAGAATCTTAGGAAAAAGTCTTCAAGTTGCTTCTACATTACTAACTAAGCAAAAGAAGTGCTAGTTGGATCTGAGAAAGTAGATGCCACACTTTAGGAACGCCCAACTGGACTACAGTTTCCTCTTTGGCTTATATAATTGGCTTAAGGTGATTTCTAAAATCTCTTCTTTTTCTTAGTTAGTCTGTTGTCCTACTACATGCAAGTAAATGTTTGTGTACCCACAGTAACATGTACATACCAGCCAATTCATGTATGTGGAAAAACTATTCACTTCCAACTGAAAAGAATATGTCTTAGTCTTCTTTCAATCCCAGGTTCCTCAGCCTGACACATTTTAGACTTTCAGTAAATACTTCTAGAATGAATCTTAAAATATCTCTTTACTTATAAAGAAAACAGATCCTTTAAGCTAAGTGTATAAATTTTCTATTGCTGCAAATTACTACAAACTTGGCAGCATTAACACACATTTATTATTTTACAGTTCTGTAGGTCAAAAATCTGACACGGATCACACTGGGCTAAAACCATGGTGTTGGCAGGACTGCATTCCTTTCTCTCGGCTCTGGGTAGAATCCATTTCCTTGCTTTTCTAGCTTCAGGAATCTGCTCCGTTTCCTTGGCTTGTGACCCTTTTTCTCCACTTTCAAAACCAGCAAAGATAAATGGAGTCCTTCTTACATCACATTGCTCTGACCTCTTCCATCTTCATATCTCCTCCTATTAATTGATCCTTCTGCCTCCCTTTTATAAGGACACTTGTGATGACATTGGGTCTGCCACATAATCTAGGATAATCTCCCTGCCTCACGGTCCTTAATCACATCTGCAAAGTTGCTTTTGTAAAAGGTAACACCTTCAGACCTTCTGGAGATGAGGGTGTGAACATCTTTGGGGGTCACTATTCTGTTCTGTCTAGTACACTGAGTGTATGCCAGTGGCGGAAGCTCCAGAGTTCTTTTCCTTGTAACTACACAGGGAAATTGCTTCTTGGTCAACAAATGCAAGAGCTTTGGCCAAACCTGTCTGAGGTTTTAGCTCAAAAAGAAGAGCTCCATTCTTCAGGTTTAGATTTCATTTCAAGTGTGTAATCACCAATTATGTTCTATAGCCCTATGTTTATGGACTATCACTGGAGTTCAAAATACAGTAAATTTGTAAAACATTAATTAGTTCCTTATAGTGACAGGGTTCTATGTGGTACGTGGCCAGTTTTGTGGATCTGGACCTAGGAGATGCTAGGAGATAGGAGACTCCTACTGCTAACTTTGCAATCCTTTGTGAGTAAGTTTTTGTCACTGAACTTCATTTGCTCATGTATAAACTACATATGGGGCTTCCCTGGTGGTGCAGTGGTTGAGAGTCCGCCTGCCGATGCAGGGGACACGGGTTCGTGCCCTGGTCTGGGAAGATCCCACATGCCGCGGAGCGGCTGGGCCCGTGAGCCATGGCCACTGAGCCTGCGCGTCTGGAGCCTGTGCTCCGCAACGGGAGAGGCCTCAACAGTGAGAGGCCCGTGTACCATACACACAAAAAACTACATATGATAACCAAATCTCTCTTACTCAGCTTCCAGAACCAATGAGATCTTAATGAAGAATGTTCTATAAATTACAGAGCTCTCTTTCTATAGATAGTATTGCTCTAAGGCCTTACTAAAGGGCCCTTTTGTACTCAAGTGTTTTATTTATATTGATGTAAACAAACACAATGGTGAATCTTAGCACATTACTGAAAATAACTCAGCATTTTGTAAAATCAATACTTAGTACCGCTTCAAATGGTAAACTTTCTGTCAAATTATACAAAGCAGGTTTATTTTGCCTTGTTCTTTTGGAAAAGTAATGTGAATCCGTTGATGGTCCCACTTTTCTTTCTGTAGTTCTGTTACATAAATATGAAATGTTAATGCCTCAATAGTTCTAAATATACTTTAATTAAGACATCTCTAGGACAGTGGTTTTCCAAGTTGTAAGTAACAGAGGCCTTTTTGCAACAAAATATTACATGGAGCGGCCATGTGCAAAAGAAAGGTATGTGAAGCTGCTCTGGTTGAACGGGAACATGAGACGCATCGAGTCCATGGGTTGGTGCCCTCACAAATACACATTCCAGTGTCTGCTAAGGCACCCCCAGTGGGTTTCAGTGACCCATGGTTATTTATTTGTAAAGTGTTTAGTATGTTCTGAACTGTACAAGCTAATATATAGTAGGTACAGGTCAAGAAGCTATGGGGACTATAAGTGTGTGTGTGTGTGTGTGTGTGTGTGTGTGTGTGTGTGTATGGAGCAGGTTAAATAAATATGAGTTCTCCACAAGTTTATTTTGTAAATGCTAATGCTAAGTCAATGTTTGTTCTCCGAGTTCACCTCTCCTATAAAACCAGAACCCATGTGAGTGTTTATATTTAAAATTATTTTCTTGAAAGTTATATTGTAAATTCATAAACTATGCATTTATATGTAGTTTATGTTATAGTATGCCTACTATGTATGCATATATATATATATAATTTTTTAAAATATCTGTATGTAAATTTGAAAATTCTGTTTATGCATCTGGCCACCATGAACAGAAGGAATAGAGGTTATGATGTTACAGCCCTTGGTCTTGGATAGTTGATGTATACATGAGTACATGAAACATGTTTACTAATCATCTCATCAGTGGAAAATTTGGAAACAGTTTTTGTCAGAGTACCATACCTAGTTTGTAATAAAGAATCTCGTAGTTCCATTTTTCTCAAATTTTGTTTTTGGTGGTCATAATTTTACAGTAGAATTTATAATTTGGCTCATAAACATCTTCAGAAATGACATTTGATACTCTTACCTGGGTCATTGGTCTAAGAGGATCTATATCTTGGGTAACTGAATATACTTAAAAAGTACAAGAGAAGTAACATACGGAACTTTTAAAGCCAAGTGATTTGGAAGAGAGAGAATTTTACAATTAAAAAAATATGGTGGGGCTTCCCTGGTGGCGCAGTGGTTGAGAGTCCGCCTGCCGATGCAGGGGACACGGGTTCGTGCCCCGGTCCGGGAAGATCCCACATGCCGCGGAGTGGCTGGGCCCGTGAGCCATGGCTGCTGAGCCTGCGCATCCGGAGCCTGTGCTCCGCAACGGGAGAGGCCACGGCAGTGAGAGGCCCGCATACCGCAAAAAAAAAAAAAAAAAAATGGTATCAAATGAATAAGCCATTTTTATATTCTGTTTTGAAGAAATAGGTTTTTTATTGTTCCATATATGTGTACACACTTTGGGCTCATGTTGGCATATCAAAATAGAGTGACTTGTGAGAAACAGGTGATTTTTCAAGAAGACAGTTTACTTATTTAAGAAACAAAACTGTAAAATGTTTTCAACATTTTGATTCAAATCCTGAAAGACTTTGTGTATGTTTAGTCTTTCTTTGTAAAGGATTATTAAGCTTAATTTTAAACTTAACTCACATTATTAAGGGCATTTATATTATGATACTAAGCTGTATCTGTACACAGTTCTGCATTTGCTTTTTGGATTCCTTTTTTCTTTTATCACAGCTAGAATGTAAGATACGTTTCTATTCGTATTGGGCCTTTAAGAGGTTATATAGCTAATGGAAACACGTATATATAAGTCCAAGTTCTGCCTCTTCCAAGATTCATTGCCGTAAGGAAAGTTGGTTAGTCTCAGAGAGTTACTTAGACTTTCTCAATTTAATTTACTAGCCTGTAAAATGGTCTAGTCTGAAAACCAGGGGAGTTACAAGAATTCAATGACATAAGGAATGTGAAAGTTTATGGTGTAGTGCCTGGCATATGTTAAGTGACCAATGAGTACTTTGCTTTTCTTATTCTGTTAACTAGAAATTAAGATTCAGACTTACAACTTCTAAATTTATATCTCCAGCTTGGACGCCTCTCTTGAATTCCAGACTCATACATTCAGCAGCAATAAATGACCTCTTGCTTAGATATCGAAACACATCTCAAATTCCATGTGTCCCAAATAAAAGTCCCAATAGTCCCCTGTAGACCTGCTCCATCTGCAGCCTTCCTAATCTCAGTTGGTGGCAACTCCAGCCTTCTAGGTGCTCTGTCAAAGGTCCGGGGGGTGGGGGGCGTCTCTGACTTGTCTTATTCTCTTACACATCAGTCCCAATCTACTAGCAAGTCCAGTTCAGTTCTACTTGCCAAATAATCCAGAATCTGACCACTTCTCACCACCTTTACTGCTACAACGATAGTCAAGCCAGTATCATTCCTAGCCCTAATTACTACAGAAACCTCTCAACACTGCTCTCTGCTTCCTTACTCATCATGGATTCGCAGTAAAGTAGCCATCAGTCAATGTCACGCCTCTGCTTGCAGCCCTCTAATGACTCCTCATGTCAAGAGTAAGCATTTAAGACCTTACAACCACCGTCAGGGTCCTATGCAGTTGGTCTTCTTTATCTTTGCCATTACCTCATCTCTTATTACCTTTCTCCCCACTTACTCTGCTTCGGCTACGCTTGTTCATACTATTGTTTATGCATCCGCGCTGAGGGTATTTGCACAGGCTCTTCTCTCAGCCTGGAACACTTGCTTTTTAGATATCCTCAAAGCTCATTTCCTCCATGCCTGTGTCTTCAAGTCTTTAATCCAGTGTTGCCTTTCCAGTATGGTTTAGCCTGATCAGTCCCTCCCTTTCAAGACTGAAGACCCTACCACCTATACTACCAATCCTCTTCATCCTGCTCTCTCTTCCTCCAAGGGCACTTAATCACCTTCTAATTCATGGTAGAATTTCTTTATTACATTCATTCTCTACTTTTTGTCTCTTTCACTAGAAAGCACCATTGTGGAGTTACTTTTTTTTTTTGGTTTTGTTCACTATTTCCCAAGCATCTAGAACAGTGTCTGGCACATAATAATAGATGCTCAATAAATATTGGTGGAATGAATTGGGGAAACAATAATTAGATCAGAAAAAATGCATGCCTAGAGTTCTTTACATTTTATCCCATACTATTTATCTAAAAGGAACCCATTCAGACAGAACAGCAATGAGAGTAGCCAATTTTCAATTTGGAAAACACCTGGAAAGCAACATAGATTAAGTATTTAAGATGTGGTAGCTTTGGAATTGGACTACCTCGGATTGATTGCTGTTTCTGCCACATAAAAACTCACTGGGATCGTCAGCTTTCTGATTCTTTCATCAACCTGAATACCTTAAAATAATTAGCCATGTAGTTGATACCCCCCAAAAATCTTGATTTTAAAAATATTTTTACCCTGTACTTGTTTTTTGTAAACATCCAAAATCCATAAATGTGGACATTCATTTTATTCTTTGAAGATGCCATCCTCTCAAGATAAGGAAGTATTGATATAGCTCCAAATCAAAACACAAAATCCCATCATGATTTATCTACATATGTCTTTCTCACAGAGACCCAGCATTTTTTTATTCATTTCATATTAGTACACATGCATTCTGTCACCAGATCTTAAATTGCCATTCTTATGCTGGATTTGTGACATCGTGCGTCATCAAGAGCTGTTCTCAAAAACGCAGATTCAATTACGTCTTAACAAACAGGCCAAGTATCTAATCTGCCACCATTAAAGCTATATTAACCTGCTTTTATCCAGTGGGGGCTTGAATAACAGAGTAAGACCACATCTGTGTCCACAGCTGCTTCCTTTTAGGCAAGAACCATAGCATAATATTCAGGACAAGGGCCTTTGAAAGAGTCTGTACATAAAGCATAATTTTAGGTATTGGGAAAAGCCTGTGTTTAGTGTTCTGGGCCTCTAGTTAACCATCTGTTTCCCCCCCTAACAGAGAGTCCACTTTGTCATTTTTGGGTTCCTATTACATTCCCTTCTGTTTCTGTCATTAAAAACCTCTTTTCCAGAGGTTTTCATTTATGTCTTAGTGTGAACTATTTATCCTGGAAGTATTTGCTTTTATAGCTCAATTTTCAACTAAATCGTCTTTTTTTCCGTTAAAAAGTTGGATATAAGTTGGTAGGAGAGCTATTTTGAGAGGGCTGTTTTGGCTCTATGACAATTCCAATAGGTATCTCAGCCCACTCCATTGTTTTATAATGTCTGATCCTGATGATTTTGTATCTTCTGGTTATTTTGTTACTAGATGGCATTTAATGTTTTCCTTTTGATTGTTAAATGTCTTTTCTTTCCTTTTTTTTTTTCAGTGCAGCTTCAAAAATCTAGAAATGAATAGAGAAAGTAAAAATTATATATACTAATGGCTTTTCTAGAAGCCATTAGTATAATGCTGATCTTAAGTAACAGTTACTAGAATTGGGAGCTGTATTTGAATTACTTACAACTTTGATAGGTGAAGAAAGAATAGTTCATTTGTTGAATTCATACTTATTATATAGCTGAACATTTTATGTTTATTAGCCATTTGTGTTTTCTTGTGAATTGTCTTCTCATTAACATTTTAAATGTTGATATTTACTTATTCTTTGTGATAATAGAGCAGTGCTTGCCTTATAATTTACTTAATATATTTTTGAAGTGCAATTTTTTTTACCATATATTTATTTATTTTTATGTATTTTTGTCTGTGTTGGGTCTTCTTTGCTGCGTGCACGGGCTTTCTCTAGTTGTGGTGAGCGGGGGCTACTCTTCGTTGCGGTGCATGGGCTTTTCATTGCAGTGGCTTCTCTTATTGCGGGGCATGGACTCTAGGTGTGCGTGCTTTAGGAGTTGTGGCTTGAGGGCGTTAGAGCACAGGCTCAGTAGTTGTGGTGCACGGGTTTAGTTGCTCCGCGACATGTGGGATCTTCCCGGACCAGGACTCGAACCCATGTCCCCTGAATTGGCAGGTGGGTTCTTAAGCACTGTGCCACCAGGAAAGCCCTACCAGATTATATTTAGGCATTATTCTTCTATTTTAAAAATTCTTAACTAGCCCTCTGCATTCAGATAGGAAAACATTTAATTATCATTTTTTTGTAAGTTTTGGGGGTTGATTTGACATGGAGTTTTTGAATACTTTTGAGCTTCAGTTATATGAATGGTAATTTGCATGTAAATAAGCAAATTGTGGGATTTTGTAAGTTGCTACACAGAATTGTCAGCAAATTTAGTTGAATAATGGATATGCCTTTTCTGTTGGCTTACAAGATATTAGATCAATTAAAATGGATTATAAAGAAGAACTCAGTGAAATTAGGTAGAAATCATGTTGTATTAGTGATAGAAGCCAGGTAATAGTAAGTGGAGAAGTAGATGGGAGGTGAGGGCGTGGAGAAATCTAATTTAGACTATTTTTTCAAGGTGCTGGGTAATGAAGAGAAATATAAAAAGAGAAAAATAGCTAAGGAAGTGGTTTGGAGATGAAAATCTATATTTGTAAAAAGAAGGGAGAGACTTGAGTATGTTTACCGAGGGGAGAGAAAATGGACATGGAAAGATTTACAACGCGGGATGGTTCAGGCAAAGCACTGGTGGAATTAGATACCTGAAGAGGCAGGAGGAGGGAATCTAACTCCCAGACGGGTCTGTTAACATGGGCTGAAGACAGGCACTGTTTCCACTGAGTTAGGAAGTAGACAACAGAGATGGATATGGTGCGTATATATTTGTAGGGAGAAAGGCCTGAAGTTGAGTCAGTGCCCATAACATGACTTTTATACCATCCATGAAATAAGAAGGAAAGCATGCTCAGAGAGTGAAGAGGAAGGTGATAGATGTTATTTATGTCTGGATTTCTTCATACATTTATTCAACAAATACTTATTGAATGTTGCCACATGTCAAGTCCTGTGCTAGGACCAGGAAATCCTCAATGAGTTTAATTACGGAATGCAATATCGGGGAGAATATAGCTTATTTTAAGCCAAACAAAATGATTGTCCAGGAACTTCTGAGTATGTTAGGCCCACATCTACCATTATCAGTGCTTAGTAAATCGGAATGTTACTTAATAAATTTCAATTCCAGCATATTAGGTGGTGACCTGGCACCCTAAGAGTGAATGATGGCAGATTCGGAAGTTCCAGGTTCCGAGGAGAAAACATCTATCATGATATAAACATATCCATTCAATTACGTAGCATTATTCATAGTAAAAGTCACCAGATTCTTAGTCTTTCAGGCTTTTTTTGAAAAAATTTTTTTCCCCAGAATTAATTACATAGGGTCATTTCCACCTCATCAAAGGTTATTGCTGAAGACCTGTTCCGCTCCTACTTATTAATTTCTCTTTTAACATATATGCCCTTGAGCAGCGATTCTCAGTGTTCCGTGTTTTACATCTTACTTCTTAATTTATTGAAATATCTGTGTCCCACTATCATAAAATCAAACCATGTTTATAGTCATCCAATGCATATATATTTATATTCATAACACAAATCTATGCAATTTCAGCAGTAAAGTATGTTAACATAGTATGTTAGAAATACTTAAGGGAGGTAAGACCAGAGAAAATAGGGGATTTGGTGAAATATTTAATAATGTCTACCAACCAACATGAATAAAAATCACAGTTTAATATGTGATAGAAAGGATAGGCAAAAGAAAGTATAAAACCATGTGAGGATTGAGAGAAAAATAACCTGAGTAATATTTATGATAATCCCTTGCGTGTCACTTACACTACCTCTCTGCCCCTCTGATGGTGTGAATGTTACTGGGAAAGATTGTAGGTAACACTTCTTATTTCGTATATCAATTTACTAGTTGTTTGGGGGAGTTACTTGATAATGACAACAGAAGAGCCTTTACACTAAGAATATCTGGCATGGTAAGTGATAAATACTTATATAATTTTTCTTTCTGATTTTTGATGTAAAATGTCTAGTCAGGAATCTAAAAGAAATGTAACCTTATATAGTGTTGGCATTGTTTAAATGTATTTTCTGTGCTTAAATATTTAGTTGAGCTGAATTCAAACATGTGTAACAGACTTTAAAAATTTGTAATAGGTTTTGAATTGTTTCCTTAAGAAGCTCACAGTTCCATAAGTAACTAGACACCTAAGCAGGTAATTACAATAGATTTTTTTAGTGCAATAATGAAAGTAAGTACATGGTGTTTGAATAGCTGTATCCTTGAAATAGGGGAGGGCCTAGAAAACTGTTTATAGAAGTGGCAGTGATAATGCTTTGAATTGTGTTTTTAAAAAGATAGGGACTTCCCTGGTGGCGCAGTGGTTAAGAATCTGCCTGCCAATGCAGGGGACATGGGTTCAAGCCCTGATCTGGGAAGATCCCACATGCCGTGGAGCCTGCGCTGTAGAGCCCTTGAACCACAACTACTGAAGCCCACATGCCTAGAGCTTGTGCTCCACAACAAGAGAAGCCACTGCAATGAGAAGCCCACGCACCGCAATGAAGAGGAGCCCCCGCTCACTGCAACTAGAGAAAGCCCGTGCGCAGCTACCAAGACCCAACACAACCAAAAATAAATAAATAAATTTATTTATTAAAAAAAAACAAAAAACTTGTATAAAAAGATAGCCAAAAAGGTGGAGGTTAGGGATAGGAGGAAGATAGTAAAACATATTCAAGGCCGCAAGAACCAAGAAGCAAGAAATAATGAAAATGCAGAGAAGCTGCACCCTACTGTTTGTTGCTGGAGCATTCGTTGTTAAGGCTCATGAGATGGGAAGTGAGGCTGCAGAAGGAACCAAGGCCAGTTGTTGGAGGATCTTCCTTTCATGCTTAAGATCCTTTATACTGTCATGGACAGACAACACACATAGCCAAAGTCAAAGCTGTATTTCTAATCCAATAAATCATTCTGTCTCAGTGATCCATGAGGGCCGCAAATGTGAGATGGAAAGATTGGAGGTGGAGAAATCTTTTGGAACATAATTGATGTAAACTGTGGGACTGATGGTGAGTCCTCAACTACTGGAGTGGAACTGGGAGTAGACTTATAACTTTAGATAAGGCGACTGGTAGTGGAGCTGCAGAAAGGATCCAGCTTGTATACTTAGAGATTGGATGGCTAGAGGGGAAGTACAAGAAATAATGCAGAAAAGAGACAAGTTTGACAGGAGTGATTAGGGGGTTTGAGGAGATGAATTCATTTGAATTTTAGCTTAAGGTTGTGAGGAACATTTGGATAGACATCCAACAAAAAGTATGAAGCTCGGAATAAAGGTTTTTCAGCTTTATAAAATAATTATAAATATGGAGGATAACATCAACGTTCTCAAAAGAGTTTTGGATTTTTCTTTAACCCATCATTGTGTGATTTGTTCTAATAAATTACCAGGTGCTGCTATTAAGTTAACCAGTGAAGGTCTAACAGGGTTCTTACTGTTTGCTCAAAAAAAAAAAAAAAAAAGTGAATCAGTAGAAATGTTTGAAGAGTTGGTATCTGTAGTTTAATTTCTATCAACTTGAAACCCAGAAGGAAAATCTGAAATAATGCTTGACATTTTTTTCTAGTAATCTTATAGCTAAAAGAAATGATCAAATATTCATGATATAATGCATTTTATTATTTATTCCGATTGAAACATAATTATGGACTCTAGAGACCATATTTCCTATGTTAAAGTATAATTTTCACAACAGTAAAATCAAGGTTTATAGAAACATAAAATGAACATAAGTCAGAGATTTTATTTAGCTCATTGATTAATGAGGCAACCAGTAAGGTATTAAACCCAGTTCAAATGAGGATTTAACTTGCAGGAATTTATGTTCTCAACCAGACAAAATTAATTTGCGTTGTTATGAACAGGAATCACTTACATTGCTGTGGACAGGAAACTCTTGCATTGCTATCAGTTTCCTCTAACTTAAGGTCTATCCCTAGAGTTGTAAAATAGTCTAGTCCAAAGCAGTCAGAGATACATATGCACATTCTTATATTTAATCCCTAGAGGAATAACTAGAAAGCCCCCCAGAATTCCATTGAAAAAACACTCAGTAATCTCTTTTTGTCTATTTCCCCGACACTTGAAAAACTTGAGCAACCTTGAAAAACTTCTGAAATTTGCATATGATTTTGATCATGAGAAACCGTAGTCTTTTTTTTTTTTTTTCTGTTCTCCACATGTTCAATTTTAGTTTTTAACATATTTATTGGGGTATAATTGCTTTACAATGTTTTGTTAGTTTCTGCTGTATAACAAAGTGAATCAGCTGTATGCATACATATATCCCTATATCCCTTCCCTCTTGCGTCTCCCTCCCACCCTCCCTATCCCACCCCTCTAGGTGGTCACAAAGCGCCGAGCTGATCTCCCTGTGCTATGTGGCTGCTTCCCACTACCTATCTATTTTACATTTGGTAGTGTATATATGTCCATGCCACTCTCTCACTTCGTCCCAGCTTACCCATCACCCTCCCCGTGTCGTCAAGTCCATTCTCTACATCTGTGTCTTTATTCCTGTCCAGCCCCTAGGTTCATCACAACCTTTTTTTGGGGGATTCCATATCTATGTGTTAGCATACGGTATTTGTTTTTCTGTTTCTGGTTTACTTCACTCTGTATGAGAGACTCTAGGTCCATCCATCTCACTACAGATAACTCAATTTCGTTTCTTTTTATGGTTGAGTAATATTCCATTGTGTATATGTGCCACATCTTCTTTATCCATTCATCTGTCGATGGACACTTAGGTTGCTTGAGAAACTATAGTCTTTTAATGGTAGTCACTGTCTCGTCCTTTAAATATCAGTGTTGAAATTTTGCTAATGAGAACTTGTTTTTGAATGTCAGAAAATAAACTATTTTATTGGTAACATCCTCTTAGAATTTTCTAATAGCTAAAAAAGTCATGAATGTCATTTACTTTCTCTGGATAAAGGTTTCAGTTCTTGGAACGGTTGCAAAATGGGTTTTGTATTATTTTCCTTAATTTGTAAACCACCAGATGTAGTTTTCCTTATTATGGTTAGTTTCTTGTGGATTTGTGGAAATAGCCATTAAAAAATTACTTCAGAGTTTTTATGACCAGGTTTTGATGACCTTCTTATATGTCTCCTGTATTAGAGACTGTATTAATGTATTTATTATATTAAACCTTCTTAGGACGACAGGGAACAGTTTTGACACATCAGGAACAGATTCCACTGAGATTTTATTGGGATGATTTTAAACAATTTAGACCAATTTTGATCCATTAATCAGTCAATAGGACTTGAATGAATATGACTAAAGTATTTCTGGATTATAATACCATCAATTTCAAAGTATTGTTACTTTGTTTTACTTGAAAGAAGAGGTAATCATAAAGCACACAAATAGGTCTGAATAAATTAGTTTGTAAGTCCCGTCTCTGCCACTAACCAACTGTAGGTCTCTACACTTGCAGAGGTTCTCAACCTTGCTGCATTCTATTGTATTGATAGGATAACTTGATGAGATACAAAACTCCCAGTGCCCACACTGCACCGTAAACTAATTAAACCCTGAATGGTGGGACCCGGGTACTAGTATTTTTTTAATTTTTTTATTTTTTTTTTGCGGTACGCGGGCCTCTCACTGTTGTGGCCTCTCCCGTTGCGGAGCACAGGCTCCGGACGCGCAGGCTCAGCGGCCATGGCTCACGGGCCCAGCCGCTCCGCGGCATGTGGGATCTTCCTGGACCGGGGCACGAACCCCCGTCCCCTGCATCGGCAGGCGGATTCTCAACCACTGCGCCACCAGGGAAGCCCAAGGAAAGTTTTTGACCTGTGCTCAGCTAAGGTAGTGGTAGAAGAAATAGTAATAATTATCATGGAAATATTAGAAAAGACATTTTTCTCATAGATTTTTATTCAAACCCGGGGAAAGTATACTGAGTATTTTGTTTAACATCAGTATCCATTTCAGTATAGTCTCTGCTTTTATAGTTAGTAATACCCCCAGGTCTTGCTTGATATGAAGTCAATTAGTGAGCTATTGATGAAATTCATTTGTTTCCTGTTTAGTAGAGTAGCACTTAAAAGAAGTGGAAATGTAAAGGTAAACTGTGATTCACCAGATTTGTATTTTTCAAAGTGCTAATGAAATAATCATGTAATGTACTGGCTAGTTCTACTTCCAGTATATTTCAAATATACTATAATCAACATAGTTATTACCCAGAATATAGAATATTTATGTATGTACATATGTGAAAAATTAAACTTCAAATGTCTTTGGTTTATACTGAGTCAGTTATTTCAGCATATGGGATTTTCAAGTTATTTTTTAATGAGGTTTCGTCAAACTTTTCAAGTTTTTTCCACTGTGATTAATAGTGAAGATGTTTACAGAATCAAGTGTTTTTATTTTCTAAGTTGTTGAGTTATATTTTGCTTTATGTAGTTAAGCTTAACTAGTTACAAAGACCTAGTAGGAATTTTAATAAATCACCAAGACAAATTACATCAAGATAAATTTTATTTGAAAGGATTTACCTAAAAGGAAAATGTATTTTATTCTGCAAAGCTGAAAGCTGTAGCTAGGATGAGGAACTCTTTTCTCCCAATACAAATTATGGAATTTCAAAGCAAGAAGATCATCTTGCCTTGTCCCTCCCTTTACAGATGGGGAACAGACCCAGACGACTTGCTCGGTGTCTCCGAGGCATTTAGTGAGTGGCAAGGTTTTGCGTTTGATTACATCAATGACAGGAGTTCTTTCTTCTATTTCATATGTTGTAATGCAGTACTAGGAATAACAAGTAATTTTGAAGGTTGTTTGATTTCTTTCAGAGCATCAGGTGCCATTTATTGTTCCTGGTTATCATTGATGCATCCATCCAACCATTCAACAGGTTTAATTTAATAACTAAAGTGATCCAGGAATAAAACAGAACTAACAAAATGAGACTTAGCCCCGGTTCTTGGCCATAGATACTATGAAGGAGGGGTTGGAGGCTGGAGGTTACAGTGGCTCTTTGAATAGTGGGGCAGGAGGGTAAACTTGCACTCAGAGTGTGTTTGGATTGCGTGGTTTTTTTTCTTAAAGAAGATGTTGGGGGTAGGAGTTTATTAATTTATTAATTTATTTTTGCTGTGTTGGGTCTTCGTTTCTGTGCGAGGGCTTTCTCTAGTTGTGGCAAGCGGGGGCCGCTCTTCATCGCGGTGTGCGGGCCTCTCACTATCACGGCCTCTCTTGTTGCGGAGCACAGGCTCCAGTCGCGCAGGCTCGGTAGTTGTGGCTCACGGGCCTAGTTGCTCCGCGGCATGTGGGATCTTCCCGGACCAGGGTTCGAACCCGTGTCCCCTGCATTAGCAGGCAGATTCTCAACCACTGCGCCACCAGGGAAGCCCAAGGATTGCTTGGTTTTACAAATGTGTGACTCTAAGAGCTCCTATGTGCGATGCTTTTCTCAATTATTGTCTCATTATGATGACATAAATAAGCTTCTTTACTGATTTTCTGCTCTTTTTCTTATAGCTCCTCACTGCAGCAAACTAAATATTGATTATGCCCTAATTCTACTGGATATCCTTGGGCGGGGGGAATATATATATAATACTTATTTACTTTTAGATAGTCATTGGGGTGTGATCTGTGGGTCTGGTGTTGCAAACCTTTGCAATCGCCTTAAATATCAGGTCCTTCACTCTTCAAGCTCAGTAAGTCGGGAATACGTAGTGCAGGGTCCTTTTCTCTTCTTTCTATGACAGTGGATGTCACACTGGAATGTGCACACAAGTCTCTTGCTAACCTGTCATATGCAGAATCCAGACCCCAACCTAAGGATTATGACTTAATAAACCTGGATCCTAGGTAGTGGCCCACAGGTGTCTATATTTAGTAACACCCTCCTGATAAAAGGACCTCTAACATGGGTGGTCCAAGACCACATTTTAAGAAACACCAACTCTCCTGTGTTCTTTTCTGAAGACAGAAGAGAACTTCTCTCTCTCTCCTTGGTGTGGGCAATTCCTCTACACTATGTGAATATCTAAATATTTACATCTCCCTAAGAACTGAGAGATACAGTAAATTCGCCTCACAAGGGTAAATTGCAGGCAAAATTCTCCAGTGTTCAGTTCTCAGAAAGGACTGCTTGTTCTTTCATCAAAAGACTGCTTACAAAGAGAGATCTGTCTTGTCACTATTCACATGTATTATAGGCACAGAAATTTTTATGGATAAAGACTATGTTCATCTTTTTTTTTTTTTTTTTGCGGTACGTGGGCCTCTCACTGTTGTGGCCTCTCCCGTTGCGGAGCACAGGCTCCGGACGCGCAGGCTCAGCGGCCATGGCTCACGGGCCCAGCCGCTCCGCGGCATGTGGGATCTTCCCGGACCGGGGCACGAACCCACGCCCCCCACATCGGCAGGCGGACCCTCAACCACTGCGCCACCGGGGGAGCCCTGTGTTCATCTTTATAGGACACTTTTTGAAAGTTTTCTGATCCTTGTTATGACAATGACTGAACTTCTAGCGAGTTCAGACTTAAAGCTTCCAGGGATGTTTAACACTGAAAAAATTAGGATCCATTTGGGAGAAGATCTTGAAGTATAACCACCTTTAGCCTTTTTCTTATTCCTAAGAAAATAACTAACTTTAAAAGAAAAACAAAAGCAACAGAGATCATGAATAGAGGACTGCTTTTGAAAATTTTAGCAAACTCCTACCATCAAAAAAAACCTAATAGTGGATTGGAGTGCTTCTCTGTAAATAAAGATGAACAGTTGTTTTAGACCTGAAAATATTCCCATATTTTTTCCTTTTCCACGTAAAGGATAACAGTGACCAGTTGCTTTTTTGGTAACAGATAGTCGATAACCCAATTAATAATGGATTAAGTGAACAGAAGGGCATAATTAGATTTTTAAGAAACGTTTTCATTTTAATTCTCTAGATGCAGCACAGTTCTCCTGAACTTTCTGTGATGACGAAAATGTTGTATATCTATGTTGTTCAATCTGGAAACCACTAGTTAGATGAAGACATGAAATTTAACTGAGAAGTTAAATATTTTACTTTATTTCATTTTAATTAATTTAATATAAATTACCACATGTGGCAAGGACCTACTAAATTGGACTGTATTGCTCTAGAAGAATGTGGAATAGGCACTTTTCATAACTCTAGGAGTGCTCACTGACTTCTTTATGAGAATAGAAAGCTCTATGTATGTTTAGCATACGAATTTATAAAGTTAGCTTCTTTTTTATTTTTAATAAATTTATGTATTTATTTATTTTTTGGCTGTGTTGGGTCTTCGTTTCTGTGCGAGGGCTTTCTCCAGTTGCAGCGAGCGGGGGCTACTCTTCATCGCGGTGCGCGGGCCTCTCACTGTCGCGGCCTCTCCTGTTGCGGAGCACAGTCTCCAGACACGCAGGCTCAGTAGTTGTGGTGCACGGGCTTAGTTGCTCCGCGGCATGTGGGATCTTCCCAGACCAGGGCTCGAACCTGTGTTCCCTGCATTGGCAGGCAGATTCTTAACCACTGTGCCACCAGGGAAGCCCTATAAAGTTAGCTTCTTAAGAGAGCAGTTCTTTGACTTTCTCATACTTAGAGATACGGTATTATTTCTCTCCCTGGTTTTCTTTTGAAAGTCCCTCTCTTAAAGCAAGTAGATGTTATAGAGTGAGTCAGGAGATTAGTGTTAACACTCCGCCTGAACTGACCAGATTCTGAATGCTGCCCTGGAATTGTGCACGCAGCATCCCTAGCCACCCTACCTCATAAGCTGTGCCACAGCTGGAGGGAATGTCTCATTGACTTTGATATCTACAGTGCCTGGCATGCATTTGGTTCCTGATAAATCTTTATTCAAGTAAAACAGGAATGTACATCTCAATTTTACGTATGTACAATAATAAACAGACAGGGCTATACTATGTAAAACTCATCTTTTACTGTGTGCTAATAGAACCCATTGTATGAATTTTCCCTTTGATCTCTAGTCATTGATTTGTTCTGCATTTATGGAGAACTTACTTTGTAGCAAGTATTAATTTTGAGTATTTGGAACACAAACATAATGTAGGCACATGTGTGCCTTTATGAATCTACTACTGATTAATGAAGATGAGAAAGAAATAAAGGTGCTGTGTTGTCAAAAAGAAACTGTAGTAATTGAGGTGTATGTACAGTGTAGCTTTGAAAAGCAGAGGGAGAAGAAGTGACTTTTTTCTGGCTGAGGGCAGGATGGAGGGGACACAGGCAAAGAAGGCTTTATCAGGGAAATGACTTTTGAGGCGGACTTTGAAAGATGAGCAGAAGCAGGCCTGGGGAGGAGTAAGGAGGATAAGGCCTGCTGTGGTCCAGAGACTTTACTAAGAACTGTAGAGACATTATCTCGCTTCAGTTCTCCCAGTGTGCCCTGAGGTAGGTATCCTTACCCTCATCTGAGTGACAATGGAACTGACACTCAGGGTTTTTTAAGGAACTTGTCCGAGATAATTTCATTATTCAGTGAGGGAGCCAAGCTTTGAACCTAGGTCTGTTCAGCACCAAATCCCGTGCATTGCATCATGCATCATTGGCATCAGTAATGAACCGCCCAGATCTTTGGAGAAATCAGGTAGTATCGGATCACTGAAGCACAGAATACAAGGAGAAGTGGCTGAAGAGGTAGAGTAGAGGCATAAGGTCATGAAAAATCACCAGTGACATTTTAAATACATTGGAGTTTTTTCTGTAAGTCATGTGGAGGCTTGGAAGGGTTAGTTTTCGACGAGGCAATGACATCATGGCTCCCCCCAAAATTCAGGTGCTAAAATCAACATCAGATCTGGCTAATTGTTTGACTTGAATTTCTCTTCTAATTGGCTTTATTATTTCCCGACTGGACAGTTGTTAGGAAGTGGTTGAATTCTACCCTGGTGTGTGCTGACTAACAGCTAATGTAGAAGTCAAAATTCACCTTGAACAGTCAACCAAGAGAGACACGTGGATACTTGAGAAACAAGTTTAATTGCTCTTCATATGTCTACCAATGGAATGGAAAGCTTTTGCTGTACAGTGTTGTGTTTTTGACTGTTGGTTTGTTTTAATCTATGTTTGTGAAAACATAAGGTAATAGGACAACAGGTATCTGATCAAGTTGCCAAGTCATTTCTAGGATTTGGACGAAGGTTTGATGACCCCTCTGCTGCTTCCTGGCTTCCTGAACCCAAAAGCACCCCACTGTCAACTCACGGCCCTGTGGCAAAATGAGCAATGGGATCAGAGTGAGGCAAGCAGAAACCAGAGCCGCGTGTTGTTCTGAGAAATTCTAGTGTGTGTTCGGTGGAGTGAGGAGTGCCCTGCCTTGTTCTGGGCCACCCCCGTGAGACTCATGCTACAAAGGCGGCCAGTGATCCGAGATTGAGGGAGAGGAACCAGGGAGGGCAGGGAGGGAGGGGTTCTTGACTCATGGCACATCCCCTTCCCCACCTCTCTAATGGAAAATTCTTCACGTCCACCCACAGCTGGGACTCAAGCAAGGCCCTTGCTCCTCGTGTGAGAACATACTTTGTTCCAAGTGTAGCTGCGTGTTTTTCCTTTCCTTTTTTGTTTGGTATATTTCTTCTCCTTCTGCTTCAAATCCATTCCTTGACCAATTCCTGGCTGTCTCTCTAGGACCTTTCTTTTTATCTTGGGCTCTTAAGCATCAGATTAACCCGAAGTTTTCTAGAAACAGATTGGCTGGACAGGGAGAAAACAGGCAACGTGTTTTTTTAACTCTGTACCTGTCTTTTGGAGCCGGGAACTACTGTACTATCCAGCTGCTGTGGGATGAGAATTTATGTCAGGAAAGAGGAATGAGGACATGAGTAATAGGGAAGTTATTTTAAAAAGCCTGGAAAACCACAGATGTTAGGAAGCAATCAGGCATTTTAGCTAATCATTTTGAGAAGGTAGTGAGTTTAAGTAAATTTGAGTACTCAGTTGGGAATTAGTGATTATTGCATGTGTGTCACTGTCTTGATTATCAGTGTGTTTAATAATGATTGGTAGGGCTTCCCTGGTGGCGCAGTGGTTGAGCGTCCACCTGCCGATGCAGGGGACACGGGTTCGTGCCCTGGTCCGGGAAGATCCCACATGCCGCGGAGCAGCTAAGCCCGTGAGCCATGGCCGCTGAGCCTGTGTGTCCGGAGCCTGTGCTCTGCAACGGGAGAGGCCACAGCAGTGAGAGGCCCGCGTACCGGGGCGGGGGGGGGAAGATTGGTAATACCCAGATTTCCAATTTGATGAATAGGTTATTTTAAAAAGTTGCATATGGGTATTTATACTACATTTTGTTTTAGGAATGTTTTGGTATAAATTATTTAGGATCTGATGTCCATGGCAATGTCTGTTAACATTAAAACAGGTTTATTCTAGAATTAATCATTCATTTTTCAACCAGTGCTATTGGGCATCACCCATATGTACTAGGCCAGATGCTTTCCCACGTGCTGGGGATACAGTGTTGATTCCTTTTATGAAATGTCATGGCACCATTCTGAATTTTGTTTTGTTCTTCCAGTTGGTGTACACAACTTTCAGAACTCTTATGTTTGGAAGACTGGAAGGGCCCAGACTTTGAAAGTATCTTGTTTTCACTGTTTTTTGTTTTGCTTTGTTTTCTTTTATTTTAATATGCTATATAAAATTTGTGAATTAAATAGAATACATTTCTTAAAAAAATCCCAAAACGTAATGGCCCTGCTCTCAAGGAGCTTATACTCTGTAAGGCAGTGTTTTTCCAAGTGTCATCTCTGGACCAGTAGTATCAGCACTTCCTGGGAATTGTTAGCAATAGAGATTCTCAGGCCCCACCCAGACCTACTGAATCTGAAACTGTGTGCAGGGTGACGCCCAGTCACTTGCCTTTTCATAAACCTTCCTGGTGCTTGTGAGAGTTCGAGAACTTCAGCAGAAGACAGGTAAGAAACATGATTAAGTACACCAGGAAATGCTGAGTTCTAGGAAGAAAAGAAAGCAGGGAAAGAAGATGGAGTATAAAAGTATAGAAGGGTACAGTTTTACATGGTGTGGTCAGGGGAAGGGTTCTTTGAGTTGTTGTCTGAGCACTGGAATGATGTGAGGAGGCAAACTGTGAGAATATCTGGGTGCAGGCTTTGCAGTCATCTAGGTTAGCGTCTTTTTAGTGCTTTGAGGTGTGGTTGAAATTGTGATGTATGTTGAAGCTTGAGACTCTGGAGTTTACTGTTGAGTTAACTGGAAGTTGGCTATGAGCCTTCAAGGAGGATGCTGAGGTTGTCGACCTAAGAAACTGATGATTGGCTGGCAGTGCCTCATAGTAAGATGGGAGACAAGGAAATGGGGAGGGGCAGGGAAAAGCAGACTTCGGGGGAGGGATGACACATTTGATTTCCGAAATGTTGAGTTTCAAAGGCGCATTGGCGATCTTTGAAGCTATATATGACCTTACCATTCAGGGGGAAGGTTGGGGCTAGAAATACTAACTGGAGAGTCATCACCACATGAATTGTAGTTAAAGAAATGTGCTACCATGAGATCTGCAAGGGAATGAATGTACATGACGAGGGAGACTGTCTGAAGACCAAGTCCTGGGGTACAAGCAACACTGGGGAAGAGGGTTAGGCAAAAGATAGTGAACATTTAATGAATGAAAAATAATAATTTGCTGTACTTATTTTGAGACCAATACATTAAAGTGGCAGCATTCTTCCTCACTCCTGAGTTCAACATCTTTCTTAAGTTTGCCACTTTTCTCCCTGTGACTTTCGTGCCCACAGGATCGGTCTTGAATATCAGAAGCCGTGGCTTCTTGCGCTACAAGAAGGTGGTCAACCATCTTCTAGGATCAGACCTGGTTCCCTCAGCTGTCTGCTGTAGGCTCCCCTTGAAACTAGGGGACCATGCATACAACATACAAAATTGTGCTTAGGAGAAGAGAATGCTCGTTTCTTCTTGTCTCAGTTGCCATCTTTAATCTTCTTTCTTTCTTTTTCGCTTTTCTTGGATGCTCACCAGGAAAATATTTTGGTCCACAGAGCTTAATGAAAAATTAAATTTTGTTTTTTTAAAGAACCTAGATCATTTTATCAATTGGCTTATTTAGTCCACCCTGATAGATGTCTTTCTTCACATTGCATTAAAATGTTGGTTTTTGGTGTCTAGAACTTGATGGTTTTTGATGTGGTCACTTGAATGTCCTGAGCTGTTGACCAAAGCAACAATGAAATTTATAAATTTCCAACTGGGCATGTGATGCTTGGGATTTCCTTCAGAAAACAGTACCTCTGCGATGCAGGAGTATATCACTTAAAGTGAAAAATGTCTTTAAAACCTGAATTGTGAAAGAAAATAATCAGTGGATGATTCACTTCATAGAAAAGTTCTTTGCCTTAAAATGATTCACCAAATTCTCTTGGGCAGATTTAAAATGTTACTTGAATTGCATACCCCTCTTTAGGAAGACACACGGTATATATAGTAGGGTTATTACTTTCCATGTATATGTCATTGATACAAGGTCTTTCATATATGTAATAAAACAAATTAGTAAAGAGAAGAGAGATTAAATGACTTATCTAAGGTCTCAAGCCTACTTAAGTGGGGAACTATGTCTTGAACCCAGGTCTCCTGGTGGCAGATTCACTTGTGGAACTACCCGTTGCAGTCCCAGGGGATTGCCTTAGAAAGGATGGTGAGGCAGAGGGACCAACAGAAAACATACTCAGTGGAATGAGGCTTTACCAGCACTCCTGATTTGACAAATTCTGGTGCTTTTCACTGTGTTTAGATTTGAGTGGCAAGTTTTTTTTTTTAGTAGTTACAGCTTTGTTCAGATCTCCAGCACCCTAGAATTCTAAAGCTGTAAGGTATTTTAATGATCATCTGTTTAATTTTCTTGTTTTTGAATGAGGAAAATACAGCCTAGAGAGGTCATTACTTGCCAAAGTTTATTTCTTAGAAGAGCAGGAGATCTTCAGGTATCTTTCAGAATGTGACCAAAAAATTACTAAAATCATGATATATGTTCACTAAAAGATGATAAATTTCGTTTTCTACATCTCAAATTCAGTCAGGATGCCCTTATGCCAACTTCTAAAATTTGTATAATAGCTATTTTCTTACATTAAATTTTTAAATTTAAAATATAGCATATATTAAAAAGAGTACATGTAACAAATATAGTACTATATATATACTATATATAGTACTATATATACTTATTATTCTTAAATATTATTTTGACTGTATATAAACCTATATATACTATTTAGTATATATAGGTTTATATATACTAAGTATATATATATATATATATATATATATAGTAAGTGTATATATACTATTTAAAATAAGAAGAAAATAATTTAATATAAAACAGAGACACATATACCAACCACTGGGCATAAAAAATAAACATTTCAGAATCTTAGAAGGCCCCTATGGAGTGCTAGTTTTTCTTACCCCTTCCTTGTTCTCAGAATCTCTATGCAGTGTGCTCTGGTGGGTGGGAGAATGGAGCTACATAGCTGTCCCGGACCTTTTGGCAAGTTATTAACCTCTGTGTCTCAGTTTCTTCATCTGTATAAAGGGAATCGTACTATACTGACCTCACAGTGCTGTTGTGAGGACTAAATGAGTCACCTATATACGTGCTTAGAAAAGTATGTTGTGTAGCAACCATTATTTAAGAGTTTACTGTTTTTGTTATTACCATCATGTTGAATATTTTCTTACTGAAGTACAGTTGATTTACAATGTTGTGTTAGTTACTGCTGTGCAGCAAAGTGATTCAGCTATATATATATATATATATATATATATACACACACACACATTCTTTTTTCTTTTTTCTATTATGGTTTATCACAGGATATTGAATATAGTTCCCTGTGCTATACAGTAGGACCTTGCTGCTTATCCATTCCTTATATAAAAGCCCACATCTGCTAACCCCAAACTCCCACACCTTCCCTCCCCCCAACCCCCTCCCCCTTGGCAACCACCAGTCTGTTCTTTATGTTCGTGATTCTGTTTCTGATTGATAAATAGGTTCGTTTGTGTCATTTTAGATTCTACATATAAGTGATATCATATGGTGTTTGTCTTTCTCTTTCTGACTTACTTCACTTAGCATGATAATCTCTAGTTGCATCCATGTTGCTGCAAGCGGCATTATTTTTTTCCTTTTTATGGCTGAGTAGTATTCCATTATATATACGTACCGCATCTTTGTTCATTCTTCTGTCGATGGACATTTAAGTTGTTTCCACGTCTTGGCTGTTGTGAATAGTGCTGCTGTGAACATAGGGGAGCATGTATCTTTTTGAATTACAATTTTGTCCAGATGTATGCCCCGGAGTGAGATTCCTGGATCATGTTTAATTTTATATTTAAGAGACTTTCATTGTTGCCAACCCGATGGAGTTTGAAGGACTAAAAGTTGATTTCTAGAGTAATCACTTTATCATTGCTTTTTCAACTCATTCAGAGTGGAAAGATCTTGATTTCTCTGGGGCCTTTTTGATATCATCCATTTAACTTTGTCACTGAGGCCTTTAAAAATACCTTTCTAAGATGCTCCCTTTGAAGCACCATGGAACATTTTTTTTAGAGCGAAGACTCTTCAGTGTCACGGTCACTATTTCAAAATGTAACACCAGTCACTGGCCATATAAGATTTAGTCTTAACAGGATGTTGCTATTCAGTTATGTAACATTAGTGCCGACTGGTTGCATTTGAGTACAGTGAAGAGTGATATTAAAACATGAGAGACTTTGCAAAATATTACTTTGGTTTTTTTGGGGGGGCGGGGAGATTGGGCCCTTTGCTGAGCTCACTAAAGAGTACTTCTCAGAGTCTGAGAGAATAAATGATTGGAAGAGAGACAAGAGGGGATTTGGCAACATAAAAAGACTGTAAAACAAGAAAATGAGTTACTAAAAATCGCTATCTTATCGGTATCAAAAGCCAAAGAACAGTTTCCCACTTGGAGATTTTTGCTTTTTCTCTGAGTATTTATAAACAATAAGGATGAAAAATAATAAGAAATTTTCCAAGTAAAAGAAAATGGCCTTCTACGCTAGGACTTTATTTCAAAGTCATTGAGGCTGTGAATGCTAATATAAAATTCACCAATATGATATTAGAAACTCCTGATGCCACTTTTCCCTCTCCTCTCATTTCATGCGGTGATTATTGTCTGAGGTCTTTCTTGTGAAATGAACATCACACTTGATGATTCATACATGCCTTCACTGCCATGACACATTGCTTAGGTACCTTGTAGAAATTTCTTATCTTCTATTTAGTTGATGCTGTTTTTCTCCAATAAAATTACTCTTCTCCCTAATGATATTTATTATTCTCAAGTTGACTTCTAGTCAGCAATGCTGTGGGCACCTGTCTGTTTGCTTTCAGATGCTGTATTTTAATGAGCCAGCAATATTTCCTTTTTATTGAGATTGCATTCTATCTTTTTTCAAAGATAGAATTTACTTGTGATTAAGTTTTAAAACTGTATCCAGGATCTAAAAGTTCACTGGAAAATTTGCTTTCCTATCAAACCTGCTAAGGAAAAAAGTATTACAATTAAAGCAAGTCAACACAAGAAAGTAATACGAGCATGTGTCATGTGCCTTCTAAACCTCTCTCTGCATCTGGCAGAGGGATCTCTGTTTCATGAATGATCCCACACATGTACTTAATGAGTTCACAACAAGGCGCTTGGTTCTTGGGGGAGTGAACACTCAGTAAAAGCTATCGTCCACTTACTTTCTGAAAACATTTAGTGACAGTCTTAAACTGATTTTTTTCACTTGTTGCATCTCATTTCATATCAACATGAGTTTATTAGATAATGTACTATTTTTAATTAATGAGGTATCCCAGTCCCTCAGTGAAGTAAATTATGAACCTAATAAGATCTTCATGTTTTAGGGCTATTAAGAAACATCTTTTTCTTTGTATTTTTTAACATGATAAATACAACAGCAGGAGCATAATTAAATAGCCACCCGAGATCTGAAACGACTAATGCATCTCCCCTTTCTAAATTAGATAGTCAGGAGGGAGGTAGTTAGACATTCCTAATCTTATATTTGGTTTATTTATTTATTTATTTATTTATTTACTTACTTACTTACTTACTTACTTACTTACTTTCTTACTTACTTTACTTACTTACTTTACTTACTTACTTACTTACTTACTTACGGTACGCGGGCCTCTCACTGTTGTGGCCTCTCCCGTTGCGGAGCACAGGCTCCGGACACGCGGGCTCAGCGGCCATGGCTCATGGGCCCAGCCACTCCGCGGCATGTGGGATCTTCCCGGACCGGGGCCCGAACCCATGTCCCCTGCATCGGCCGTGCCACCAGGGAAGCCCTCCTAATCTTGTATTTGATGATAATGTTTATCCAAACTAATAGTTGCCCCCTTTCCTCTCTTTTTCTTCCCTAATAATAAAAACACTGCTTCTGGCATTAAATGAGGGCAAGATGAACAGAAAGGCTGCAAGCTTGATGCGCTGTTTCCTTTCTTTTTTCTGGATCCTCCCCTCCTCCCAACCTACATTTCTTGGCATCTTTCCCCTCTCTGTTTGTTAGAGCTGCGACTCTGACGTAAAGAACTCACAGCGAGTGACCTCCGTGGCAAACCTGTAAAACATTATACAACATGAATAAGAACTTTCTTATTAGATCTGCAGCTGGCCGGGTGCAGACATATGGCAGCGAGGATGTTTTGGAAGAAAGGCATTGCTTGACAAAGAAGCCAGTCTCTTGAATAAAGGTTTACACTGGCACTCCTTGATGTTTATAATACCTGATGCCAGGGGCAAGGTTGCCCTCCCCCCTTATATTGTTATTTTACTGTTTAAACCCCATCGTTTCATACATTGAGGTGACTGAAATGTTGAAGCAGACAATTTATGTGTGCCTGCATAACTTTGAAAGAAAAAAAAAAGAGCCAGCCCCAGAAAACTTTCTCAGGCTCTGCCTGCCCAGCAGGAAGTAGTCTGTTCTCTGAGGCCCAGGCTCTGATGCAAAGTGGGGAGTTTGTGAGAATGGACCAAGTCCTTCTGAGCAGGATAAAACCCAATGATCAAAGGGTCTGTAGGCTTTGGAATGCTCTGACAACTTCAGTAGTTTCCTTTGGTCATTGTTGTTATATTCTTTTTACTGGGAGTAGTAGCTCTCAGTTGCTAAAAGGTGAGGTTGGGAATTGTTGGCAGCCTAGGAGTTTGTCACATTGAGTTTCATTTGATTTGCTCTATCTCGGTCTTTTCATTGCTGCCCTGCTTTCATTTCATTCCCTTTCTCAAACCCCAGCTACTAGCATGAAGAACACAGTCATGTTTTGTTTTGTTTTTTTTTGTTTTGCGGTACGCGGGCCTCTCACTGCTGTGGCCTCTCCCGCTGCGGAGCACAAGCTCCGGACACGCAGGCCCAGCGGCCACGGCCCACGGGCCCAGCCGCTCCGCGGCATGTGGGATCTTCCCGGACCGGGGCACGAACCCGTGTCCCCTGCATTAGCAGGCGGACTCTCAACCGCTGCGCCTCCAGGGAAGCCCCCACAGTCATGTTTTGTGATCTGCGTGAGCACACTGGTGTTGAATAATATATCGTGGAATTTTCTCTTGGTGGCTGCTGTGCAGTTGCTGCAGGAGGAGTGATGACACTTTGAATTACACGCACGGGAGCAGGCAAGTTGTATCTAGTGGCTAGCCAAGGTAAATGAATGAAGCTGCTGCTGCTTCTGGGATGATCTGTCTCCTTTTATTATCGAGTCTTTGTAACGTTGATGATATCTATCCTGTTCACAATCTTTGGTATGGCTATTATCTTCCTAATCCTTGTTGCATCTGTCATACCTTAGTAGTAAGTTATTGCTAAGTAAGATATGCTCACTATACATACCTGATAGTATTTTTGTTAACATCCCCATTTAACAGCTGGGAAAACTGAGGCAGGGAGCGGTCCATGACCTTCCCAGAGCACACATCACAGCAGAGGCAGGCTGAGCTGGGATCATAAAACCTGGCGAATAGGTGTTCGCTGACACTTCTGATTTACCAAAGTGTATGTACCCTGAGAAGGGTATATTTATAGGAGAAACCTACTATATGCAGAGAATGCACTCAGGTTTTGAAAAGTGAAGAACATTAGAAAAGGTGTTCAGAAGAGTCATATGAAAAGTGTTCTGTATTATGAGAATGATTTTTTTTCTGATTTCATGTTAAAATTTCTTGGGCAAGGCAGATGTTTCTCTTATTTTGTTCATTTCATCTGTGTAATTAGAATGCAAGTCTAAAAACTGTTCTGGAATTGGAAAAGTCATGGCTGTAAAGGACTTGGAGATCATCTAATCCAGGCATCCTCTATCTCTAAGTCCACTGGAGGAATTACATGGTCAGTCACTGAACATAACTGATCCTACTCAGGTTTTTCTGGAAAGCACAGAAGGCAGCACAGCTCTTATCAGGATCTTTCACTCAGCACATGCTATCAGTACCATTCATCAAGTATATATTTTATTCTGAGGAAATAAAAATTGCTTCATTCATAAGTGGTTGAGAACCCCATTAGGTAATCTGTCTTCCCAATTTTGTATTTGAAAAAACTAAGGTTCATATGTTATGAGTTGAACTGTGTCCCCCAACAAAGATATGCTGACATCCTAACCCCCAATACCTCAGAATGTGGCCTCATTTGGAAATTGTGTCTTTACAGAAGTGATCAAGCTAGTATGGTGTCGTTGGGAGGACCTAACCCAGTATGACTGGTGTCCTTGTAAAAAAAATAGGAATTTGGACACAGAGACAGACAAACCCACAGGGAAGACAGCCATGTGAAGACAGGGTTAGAATGATGCAGCTACAAGCCAAGGAACATAAAAGATTGCTAGTATACCAGCAGAACTAGGAAGAAGCAAGGAAGGATTCTGGCCCTACGGATTTCAGAGGGTGGTGGCCCTCTGACACCTAGATTTCAGACTTCTAGCTTTCAGAAGTCTGGAGCCCATTCTGTCTGTGACCCAGGTTCAGTGCCCAGTGCCTGCTTCTAGAAATAATCCGTTTCATTTCTTTGCCTGTAAAGGTAAATGCATCAAATTTAACATTGTTAGGAGGGACTATCGTTTTACTATTGCCCATTTTTAGTTACTTTTGTACATGAATTATTTCATTTATAACAAGTTCCTGAAATCTAATAATTTTGGGCTCAGACTTCATCTTTGAAAGTTGAAAAATTCAACTTGAGGAGGTACAAGTTTTTCAGTCATTCATTTCTCACAGTTGATCTGTGAAATTTAGAGAACACTATTATTATTATATCTTTTCCTTTACTAAGTGTGAATATTGAAATCATGCTTTATGAAATATGTCACAATCCATAGTAGTCAAGGAATTAGAGAGTCATCTAAACTTGACTGACCATATCTCATGGGCACACCCTTCTCCAGAAAGTGGACGTAAGACTCAGAGTATATATTTCATGAGATAAATCTAATGTGAGTACCAAATAATAGATTCAAAAATAATTTTTCAAGGATTGAATGAGTCTACAAATCAATGTACGAATGCCTATAAAAATACATTTTATTAAGAATTGGCATGATGGAAAATCCCATTTAAAAAATCCCCCCTTTCAAGTTAAAATTAAGTAGTAAATTAAAAAGAGAAATGTACATGCCTCACTAAACTCAACAAATTAAAAAGTGGAACGTGGATCAATCAAGTCCGCCCCCAGCCCTTTTCATCGTGTGTACATTAATTGGAATAATGCTGTGTTCATTTTGTAGAAAGCGACCATGTTTTTAAGCACCGCCATTTGGTCTGACTGGGTTTAATTAAAACCTGATAGTATCAGAATCGGGACCCTGAGAATGAAGAGATTTATTATTGTCTGGTTCAGATTTCAGCCAAGAAAAGCACTCTCTCTTGTAATAATCCAAAGGTCTGATCCTTGGAAATGTCACCCAAACTAGGCCAGTTGGCGTTCCCAAAGGCTAACAGGGTTTTTCCTTATCAGGACATATTTCTGATCCCCTACACAATCTCCTCTTAGCTTCATCCTGTTAGACCTGTTTCTATTTATTTTGACATTCCAAAACAGAAGTGCTCCAATATATTTGTTCTACTAATCTCAGCAAAATCAGTGCCCCTTGTGTTCAAAAACAGCATCTATGTGAACATATTTCCCGTATTTGTTCCCGCAGGCTACTTTGTAACAAGTCATAAACAATTACCTTTGTATTCCCTTATTACAGGGCAAAATAATGTTGATTTGATGTGAAGAGGATTAATCTTAAAGATCAACCTGTATTTCTGATGCATGACCACATATTAAACTTACAAAACGTGTAGTCAGTCGTTTTAGGAATCGCTTCACAATTTAGATGTTTTTGACTCACAATCATTATACTGTATGAGAAAGTGGTTTTGTGTTTATTCTCTCATTTGCTCTGTTATAGAATCCCTATGAGATGGGTAAGTAGCCACCCCCCCTCCCCCGTTTACTTGGAAATTGAAGCTGAGAAAAATGCAATGAATTTCTGAAGGTTACATATAGTAAAGCTTAGAGTTAAAGGAGAATGTGAAATTTGTCCTGTTGGAAAAAAAAATCCACTATAGCAATTTATTTGAAATTTGAATGGTATAACTTGAGTAGGGAATTATTGTCAGTTATGATATTGGACCATTATTAAGTAAATGATACCACTATTTTGACAGGAATAGGACTTTCTAAAACACCTAAGATGTTAATTGAACACTCAGAGAGACTATTATCAGAAGGTTTGTTTTGCATGGAAAATTTTGAGTGATCTTTAACTTGTTTATTCTATGTCTTAGGTTTCTACTTTTATTCAGTTTTAGAAACTCTGAAATAGGAGCTTATTTAAAAAATATTTGATGTCCCATGCCCAAGTCTGATAGATTTGTATCCTGTGATTGCTAAATGGTTAGATTTTTATCTTAAAGTTCCAGCCTCTGCCCTCATCATAGATACAGGTAGCAAACAACAAAATATCAATACGAAGCAGATACATTGAAAACTTTAAGGAACTTTATTTTTAACTAGTTTATGTTTATTTGCTAATGTATTCTCTGAATAACAACGTAATTATTCATCTAGAGTCATCAACAGTTATATGAAGTGCTATAAGTGAAAGTAATGATAGATGCTTTGAACAAGAAGGCAAACTCTGGCAAAATCTGTGATAAGGACTGTGCAGATATGAATGTCAGGCATTTGTCACATTCTCATTGAACACTGAGTAGTTAGTAGATGTGCTGTATAGAGATTTGAGAATTTTTTTTTTGCGGTACGTGGGCCTCTCACTGTTGTGGCCTCTCCCGTTGCGGAGCACAGGCTCCAGACGCGCAGGCTCAGCGGCCATGGCTCACGGGCCCAGCCGCTCCGCGGCATGTGGGATCTTCCCGGACCGGGGCACGAACCCGTGTCCCCTGCATCGGCAGGCGGACTCTCAACCGCTGCGCCACCAGGGAAGCCCAGAGATTTGAGAATTTTTGAATTTTATTTTGGAAGTTATTTTAAATGGCTATATTCAGCAGCATTTATTAAGAGCTAACAGTGCATTTTTGTGTCTAAAACAAGTTAGACAAAGTCTCTGATCTCTTGAGTTTCCAAATTAAAACTGACGACACTGATGTGGTTAGAAATGACAGGCAAATGACTAGCATTCCATGTGAATATGAGCAGTACTGACATGAGAGACAAACATTGGGGTTGAACAGGCACATTGATGTCAGGTTTCCGTGTATTAGTTTCTTCTTTATAGAAGCTTCCTCAAATCAACCTGTAAGACTGTATTAAGGGTCCCATGCTGTACTGAGGAAACTTACAAACGTAACACAATTAGAGTATCCACTAGATATTAGAACTCAAACTGTACCACTGTTTTCACTAGATGGTTGCCCTTTTGTCCGTGTTCTAGTATTACCTTGATATTTCAGCATTTAAGTAATGAATTAATTTATTAGTTTAGGAGCATCTCCTAGGTGCCAGGCACAGTGTTAGGCTCAGTGGATGGCAGTTAGGCGTGCCATCGAGGAGTTTGCGTTGTTTTTAAGACAGATGTTTTGAGCACGGTATGGAAAGTGAGTAGATTGTAATATATTCCTTTTTCTAACTCTGCCCTTATTCGTGTTCTTTAAGTAAATCAAATTCTACCTCATGAAGCTCTCTCCCTCTTCCCCATCTCCTCCATTCCTGTTGGCTCAGATCCTCCTTAGCTCTTGCCCAGATTATAAGATTATTTCTTAACTGGCCTTCATGCAGGCTCCCACCTTCACGTGATCCCAATCTGTTATACACTTTCTTAGATGGGATCTTTCTCAAGAACAAACCTTTGTGTCCACCTAGAGGGGTGGGATAGGGAGGGTGGGAGGGAGACGCAAGAGGTAGGGGATATATGTGTACATATAGCTGATTCACTTCGTTATACAGCAGAAACTAACACAACATTGTAAAGCAATTATACTCCAATAAAGATGTTAAGAAAAAAAAAAAAGAACAAATCTGAACAAAGCAGTGACTGTCTTAAACCCATAGTATAAATATTCCAAGTTCTTAGCCTGCCATTTCAGGCCCTTCAAAGTTTGACTGCCCCCCGCCCCCAACCTTTTTTTAGTGCATCCTAAATACAGGCCATCAGTGGATGAGTCTTCTTTTCCTGAACAAATAACCCATGTACTGTCCCATTCTGAGCATTTGCCAGTGGTGTTCCATCCACCTGGGATGATCCTTCAGACACCTTGATCTCCCTCCATTTCTTTCTATCAAGACCCTCTTACACCTTCAAAACACATATTAAATGGTTTATGCAGTCTTTGTTTGAGGAGCAGATATTTTAAGGGTTATAGTATTATATTTTAATTCTTTTTTTCATATTGTTTTTATTATTTCTAGAAAATCAAGTCAGAGTTCACACAGCAAGGTAGCACTTTCACCCAGGACATATTTCACCCAGAACATATTTAAATTCTTTATTTACATCTTTCTTTCCCTCTAGGGAATGAGATTTCCTTTGAGATGGACACTCATTTAGTTTTTGTTTCTCTTCTATAACCCAGCATCTGGTAGTTAGTTAGTGCTTAATAATTGTGGAGTTAGTGAATAATATATACGTCGTATAGGTCTCTTCATCAAAACATGTCTATCTTGGGCTTTAAGAGGCATTCATCCTTTACTCTTCCCAGAGCTATCCAATTGATGAGCAGAGTATGATCTACCTCTAATGGGTAATGCGTGTCATGAGATTAATTTTTTTTACCATCTCATCCATATTCACATTCACACTTTAAGTGCAATGTTCTGAGTGGGAAGAGCCCTTACACTAATCTGTGTAACTGAAAACACGCAAATCTGAACGCTTGTCAACCACTCTAGACCTTGGGCACAATTTACGGCTCAAGGATCCTTTAAAGGTGTTCAAGTTGCAGTTGAGATTTAAATTAACTATTTAAGGGAAGAAAAGAGCAAGCTTCCCCCTTTTCCTTTTGTTCTCTATTTCCTTTTGTTGGGTTTCTAATTTATTAGGCTTTGACTTCCTTTGGTTAATAATACCTGTTGATAATATTGCAACCTCAGGTGAAAACACTGATGAGGTGTTTTATGGTCTTCATCACTGAATGTGAAAGGGTGAGATGCTGTATCCCAATTCAGATGTATCTTCAAGTGGAACATTTCCTTGGGGGATGAGACAGAAATGGGAATGGACTTTAAGTTGAAAATGTTATTTTAATTCTGTGTTTAGTAGGGGTCTTCTAAGTGATCTTGCCATTAATCTCCTTCCCACAAATTGCCCCACCACACAAGCAATCTGCAACTATATTTATAGAACTTGGCTTTTTCTAAAGCACACGCACGCTCATATAATTTCTACTTTAAAGTGTCTGATGTCTCCTTTTGCCTTTAAAATATATTCTGAACCCTTTAACTTCATTTACAAAGATCTGAGTATCTTGACCACAGCCTACCTAGAATCCTTGGTAATTTCCTGTACACACTAAAAAACCCATCACAGCAATCGCATCCTGCCTTTAGTTCAGCTCTCACTATTGCCTCTACCTCTCAAGGAAGAATTCACTGCTTCCATATTTGTGATTCCATTAGCAAGTTATTCGTTCATGATATGTGGGGAGTAAAATGTAGAGGATAAGGGCTAGTGTTTGACAGGCACACCTTGCTGTACGCATTCTTGATGTGGGACCTTTGGCAGATGCCACATAGTAAGGAGCTCTCTGTATGTCTCAGTTCCATCATTTCTACAAGAGGGGAAATGATATTACTCCAGGAGGATTATTTCGAGGATTTTCAAAATAATGCATAGAAAATATTTAATGCATGTCAGGCACACAGTGAAGACTGAGCCACTAGTAGGAAAAACAAATGTGTGCTCATATATTATTTTAATGTGCTTATGTGTCTTTCTCCTCTACTAAAATGAGAAGGCCAGAATTCCGTCTCTGCCTTCATTGTACGTAAAGCATCCAACAGCTCTTGACATGCAATATCGTCTCATGTGGTTTTTGATGTTAATATGTATGGAAGGTCACATACTGGTCCAAACGTTAATTATTTGAAGAATTATTATTACAAGAAGATTATTAAAATAAGTTTTAAATACCCATATTAATGCTGTTATTGACGCTCAAGTATTTTGAGAGGCGTTTTGCTCACAGAGAAAAGGAAACGAAAGGAACTGTGTGAAACACAGTTTAAAATAACAAATCCCCAAATGTCAGATATTGTATCTCTTTACTGGAGAATTACCCCTGGAGCCAATTTAGAAATAAAAACAATGTCAGTATTTATGAAATCTCTCTTTGGTTCAGATTCTGCAGGTAGAACCAGTATAAGTGGAAAGTTTCCTAAATAATTCCGGAGTAGCTAGTAGTAGGAATAGCAGGCACAGGCTTATCACTTGCTACTAGAAGTGAGTCATGCTTAAATTTAGTTTAATACAGTTAAAATATCTTACACCTAAAGAAGTAATTATAATTCTCTATTCCGCAATATTTTCAATAGTACTCCTCAAATTTCAAAAGAGATGAATCTAATGCTTATGATTTTTCCTTAAAGAGTCCCTTAGTGTGGAATGGGTGTGTGTATAGAGGTGTGTGTGCTTTTTTTTTTTTTTTTTTTTTTTTAGCAGTACGCGGGCCTCTCACTGCTGTGGCCTCTCCCGTTGCGGAGCACAGGCTCCGGACGCGCAGGCTCAGCGGCCATGGCTCATGGGCCCAGCCGCTCCGCGACATGTGGGATCTTCCCGGACCGGGGCACGAACCTATGTCCCCTGCATCGGCAGGTGGACTCTCAACCACTGCGCCACCAGGGAAGCCCCTGGCCCACTTTTTAATTGGGTTAATTTCTTTGTATTATTTCAGGAGTCTGTATTCTTTGTACAAGTATTCTATATACAAGCCCCCTAACAGATTTGTGATTTGCAAATATTTTCTGCAACCCTCTGGGTTGTCTTTTTACTTTCTTGATGCAATTATTGTGTGTGTCATGTTTATTTTTAAAACAAAAAGCAGACAAATTATTCTAAATGCTAGATTTTAAGGTTAATGGTCATTGTCTTGACTTATCTAGAAGTATATATTTTTGTATTGTTCTTCTCTGAAATTCTGAGTTTTTTAAATTGAAACATTTTGAAAAACAAAATTCTTCATTATTTTCCAAACTGTGGTCTGTGGTACACAGGTGCTCTATGAGAAATGAGTTCAGTTTCTGAGATAAACTATATTTGAGAAATTGAGGCTATTGAGAAATTCATTTGCTATATTTATCACTCTGAGGTCATAATATTAAAGGACATGTGAAGTTCTGTGTTAAAAATAACATGTGTCTAGCTCAATATTTCTAAAATCTTTTAAGATGATTTTCCCCCAAACAATTACTAACGACTAATGATTTTTTTCCCTAAAACAACTAAACCAGGTTCTATAAAACATACTTCAGAAACATTGTTTTTTTTTTTCCCCCAGAAACATTGTTTTAATCTGTTTTCCAAACTGGTTTTACCTGGTTCTCACCATTCTGGGCATTTGTCCTTTTTAAATAAATAAATAAAACAGTGACAGTCACTTTTTATTCAAGAACCAGATGTATGGCAACAAAGGAAACTGAGATATCCACAGATTATTTCTACCATCTTTGTTGAGTTCACAAGGCTGAATTTGATATAAGTATCACATACATAATGGGAATCAAACTAATGACATAAATGATTCCTCTGTGTACCAAACATATGGTTAGAATGTTATAATTTTGCTTTGGAACGAATCCAAATTCAGTTAATGTGTGGATCTGTTTCTCTTCGAAGGCCTTTGCTGGTCTATACTGGTTGCCTGGCATTACTGCTGCTTGTCCATAAGAGTATGTGCGTGCATGCGCACGTGTGTGTGTGTGTTTGCATTTGTACATGTCTGCTCAAATTGATTTCAATGATGACATTTTCATGGCTTCAGTATGTCGGGGCAGAGGCGATTATCTCTTCCTCCTGGTTACTTTGGGTCAGATGATCATTGCTTCATCTCCAGAATCCTAAAGCACTTCCAGGCAGGAAGAATAGAAAGGGAGAAGGGCAAAAAGAGACAAGCTAGCCAAGTCTTTCCCCCTTTTAAAGTGCTTTCTTGGAAGTTTCCCATAGTGACTTCCGTTTACATCTGATGGGCCAACATTGTGTCCCATGCCTTCCTGATCTATAAGGGAGGGGAGGTCAGGAAACGTTTTTAAGCTAGGCACGTTGCCGTCTCTGCAAAAACTGGATTTGTGTGAAGAGTAAGAGTAGATGTATATGGTATGGGAAACTAGCAGTCTTTGGCCACATAAGGCAAGGGATGAAAGAAAATTACAAGTTAGAGAGTGAAGGGACAAAGTGTCTTTACTACTTGTGTTCTCTTGTTTGCATCCTGATATACAGCAACTCAGAATGTCTCCATTTCCATCTAGGGGTACCACAGAATCTTAAAACTAAAATAGTAGGCATTTTATTCATTATAATTTGACAAACATATCACAAGATGCTGCTTTTTTTTTTTTTAATAGCAAGAGGACTCTAGGGAGAATGAAATTGAAGACAAAGAAGTCTTTTCACAGCTCTAGAATTTTGAATCAACTCATTTTTCAAATTCCTAACCAGTGAACTTCTCTTACTTAATTTTCTTCTGGGCAAACTAATTAGTCATTCTTTAAACAAATGTTTACCAAGTCCCTTAACTGCTGCCAGGTACAGTGCATATAGAAAATAAGACCAAAAGATTTTTGGTCCTCGAACTCACTTTCTAGAATGGGAGATAGACAATAAGCAAGTAATGAAATAAATAGGCAAGATAATTTCAGATTGCCATTAAATACAGGAAACAGATGGTCATGCTGAAGAGAATTGGGGAAGATGAAGGTAAGGCTGGCCTCTTTTCTGTATTCCCTAACTCCAGTACCTAGTATCAAGCCTGGCTGAGGGTAGGTGCTCATATCTATTGGCTGATGCTGGATGGATGGAGGCATGGATGGATGGAAGGGTGGCTTATTCGTTAGTCTTGGAAAATATCTCTGAGGCAATGCTGTTCGAAATGATGCCTGAAGGGTAAGGATGAGCTAACAATGCTAAGAAATGGAAAAATTCATTCCGGGCACGGTAAACAGTATTCAAGCCTTGTAGGTTATAGCAGTGAATTCGAATTTAATTCTGAACGAAATGAGAAGCCATTGAATGGTTTTACATTGAAGATCTCATCTTACCTTCATAAAACTTATGTCACCTTGGTCATCTTACTATTATCTCCATTTTACAATGTGGAAACTGGACCTAGAAATGATAAAAATTACTTACTCAGATTCATAGAGCTGGTAAGAGTGAAATTAGGGTTTGATTTCAAGAAATTGGACTCCAGAGTCTATCTTAACCTCAAAACAATGTTATAAAGACTCAATAAATATACTGTAATATGTACAGTAACTTGAATAACAGCACCTGTATTGTTAAATCAGGAAGAAGGAGAGAGGCTGAAAATAAGGTCTCTAACAATATAATGGATTCAATTTTTAAGCATTTTTAAAAACATTTCTTAGCCTGACTTACAAATTGAACACATAGTGTAGTCTCTCAGAGCCTCCCCTGATTGACTTTATCTTTTGAAGTCAAACTTGTGTTTTTGTAATATATTATAAATTAGATTATTCTAAGTGGTCTAGTTTATGGTTCTAATGAGCTCTTTGAATATATGGAACTTGCAAAAATTTTTTTTTCTTTAAGTTTTGAATAACGGTAGCTTGAAAGACGAAAAACATTACAGGCTAGAGGTTCAGTTTGGCTACACTTCTAAAGCTGTGACTGTACCTTGTGTAATTTATTGATTCTGAAAAATTGAATTTGTCATCTTCTAGGGATACTATCTTGGGCATTTTTTACATACCCTGCAGCCAGAAACCATATTAGAACAGTCATTCCCCCATGACCACTTCCAAAAAAGAAGAAATGTAGCCTAACAGGAAAATCGCCCTAATACTTCCATCAATGACAATAATTCTCAATTTTCAAATGTGACTTTATGATCGTTTTTGAATCCCACAAGTCTGTCTTAAATTCCTCAACAAAAGATGAGAAACTAAAGTATTTTCTGTGGCAATTTCATTAAAAACTTTGGCTGTGACACAGCAATAACTGTACAAATATCTTATTTGTCAAATTACATCCCTCCCTCTATTTCTAGATAACAATTTATGTTGAAACACGTGTCTTGGTGAAATATTTAATACTTCCAGTCATGGCTGGAAGCAAATAAAATGTGTTTAATAGAAAATAATGTTTTATTGTATACTTCCTTTAGGATGCCCCCTTCCCACAAAAAACATTTCAAAACTCAATTGAAATTGAGTTTTCAATTTAGATAAATAATCAAAAAAGCAGGAATACAATCCACTGTATATTATTGATTCAAATTGACAAAGTTAGTGGTAAATTGATACATTAATCAGCCTTCCTCTTCTGCAACCCAGAATCATGTTTTTGTTGTTGTTTTTAATTAATTACTTATTTTATTTTTGGCTGCGTTGGGTCTTCGTTGCTGCGCGCGGGCTTTCTCTAGGTGCGGCTAGCGGGTATTACTCTTCGTTGCGGTGCACGGACTTCTCATTGCAGTGTCTTCACTTGCTGTGCAGCATGGGCGCTAGGCGTGTGGGCTTCAGTAGTTTTGGCTCTCGGGCTCTAGAGCGCAAGCTCAGTAGTTGTGGTGCACGGGCTGATTTGCTCCGCAGCATGTGGGATCTTCCTGGACCAGGACTCGAACCCATCTCCCCTGCATTGGCAGACGGATTCTTAACCGCTGCGCCACCAGGGAAGTCCCTGTTGATTTTTTTGGCCATACCACACAGCTTGTGGAATCTTAGTTCCCCGACCAGGCATGGAACCCAGACCCCCGGCACTGAGAGCACTGAGTCCTAACCTCTGGACTGCCAAGGAATTCCCCAGAATCATGTTTTTTTAAATAATTATCGTTAGGTAGCTATTTGTCTTTTTCCTCATGTTTTTTTTTCTCACCATATTCACTTTTTAAGTTCTTCTTTCCTATGTTTTGCCTTTAATACAGGCTCTGGTACATAGTAGTTGCTTTAAAAAAAAAAAAGAAAACGGTAAAAACAGAGTGAATTAGTCAGCTCTAGTACTTGAAAGAACAAAGTAGAGAAGAACATATTAATCCTTTTTGAACTTGTAATTCTACCCACCCTCAGTTCATAAAGTACAAACAGTTTTACATCATGCTCTGATCTTCCTTTTTTTCTCCCCCCCCTTCCCTTTTCCTCACCACATCATCTTATATTCGAGTTTCTTTTTCTTCATCCCTAGGGACCCGTGTAATATGTCCCAAAAGGGAGTAAATTTCCAAGGAAACCTTTTCTTTCTGCAAAAGAACATTGCTTGTGGTATAAACAAACCCATGAAATTACTTTCAATGTATCAAATGAGTCTTGGAGCCATGAAGAATTGAGGGGCTATATCAAATTTGGGGATGTGGATATACTCTGCCTTAAACTTGAGCTGAGAAACTGTCTTCAGGCTTTATCATAAATTATTTCCAGCAGCATTTAGGGAGCTAAGGACAAGATGCACATGTTTTATTAAAACTTACATATCGTAGAAGTGGAACGAAAGTAGTTTTGGCAATATCAAGTTAAGTGGAAAAAGAAGAAACCCAAGGGACATATAATGGGGCTGGCATATACTGTTCACTTAGTCAATCTATCCTTTTCTCCACAACCCCCCAAAGTGAGGCTGTTTGGGAAAGAGAAGTAGCATGGAAAATGTGTGGAATTTTGTCATTTTGCTGAAGCTTTTTTGGCACTGATGAAAAACGTAGCTAAGCATTGGATAAAATAAGGCTTTATATTTTTTACAAAAAAAATTTTTGGAAAAAAGTAACTTTCACATTAAGAGGAAATCATATGAAAATGAATTCAGTACTTTATGTCATTTATCAGACATAAATTGAGTTTAATTTTTTAAGTCGTGTATTATTGAGATTTATTTTTTAAAGTCACGCTATTGATTTTTAAGACCATTTCTAAGAAAGATGGTTTAAGTGGAAATCTTTCTCTGATTTAGTTAGTTTTGTTGCTCTACATAACAGCTTAAAAACTAAGTAGTAACATATCTATATTTTTATAGGTCCAGAAAAGTAAGTGTTTTTGAGATCAAAGTACTTTTCCCATTTTCCAGCACACATTATTAATTTTAATGCTACAATTTAAGAAATTGTATGTTATTTATACCACATGCAATATATGAGAATGTTTGATCAAGCAAAAGAAAAAGAAACCTTAAAGTTCTCCAAATGCAAGACCTCATGAATCTTGTTAAGGTTTTTGCCACAACCAAGGCTGTATCTAAATTTCATTATTTTTCCCTAGGATTTCCAAATTTTTCTTCTAAAGAAAGATCAGTCTTATAGGTTAGTCTCATGAAGTTGCTGTCGTGTCATGAGGTTTGACTCAGTCTTAATAACTTTCCGGGGAAAAGAGCCTTGAATAAGGCATTGTATAAATGGGATCTGAGTATATAGGGAAACTGAGAAATATTAGCAAGAGCCATTCTAAAGACCACAGGTGAAGAGCTAGAAATAATGAATGGAACTCTTTTTTGTATGTGTGCTTTCTGCTCAGTTACCCAAATTGGCAGAAATAATACAAGCGGCAGTTTAACAAACTGTAAAATGCAGATTTATAGCTGTGTTCAGTGCTGCTCAGAGATTTGGGTTTCACCTGAAGTAAGTTTGATAGAGTTAATAAAGTATAGCCACAGTGCCTTGTTTAACATTTCCTAAGAAAACTGCATTTTGTTTTGCTGCTCAGAACTTAAAAACGTTTTATTGTGGTTGTTTTAGAAACATTTGCATGGATTTGAGAGGTTTCCTTGTTTAGTTTTGTTTGCTTGTTTTTTCAGGCCTGTCACTTGCATTGGAAATTCCGTTGTGTTTCCAATTAATAGATCCACCTGAAGGTACAAGCCTTGTCCGTATTGAACAGACTCTCGAGTAGCTTTCTCCTCAGCTGATCTTTCCAGATGTTTATTTGTGACACTGAGCCTTTTGCTATTCTATGTGCCTCATGAAAATTAAGCCACCCCAGATCTCATGTCTCCATGTCTCTTGTCACTAAGGGGACCTAGTGATGTTAAAATTTGGATTTTCCAATTATTACACAGAAAATAAATCTGAATCTGATTCAGTAGACTCAGTAGACCTCATGGACACGTTACATGTGTTACATATTACTCTGAGAAATGATGCATGAAGTTTGTTTTACTTATAAATTTGATCAAGTTTTGTAAATTGGATGTTGCCATGGTCAGGGAATGGGTTTTTCCCACTCTAGCTTAATAAAAAGTAATCACATATATGTCATTTGAATTATACTTTTCTTAAAGAATTAGGATATATTAACACCTAAATAAAATCATGTAATTATTAAAAATGATAAAAATAATAGCTAAGATTTAATGTGTACTTACTGTGTACCAGATACTATACTAAGCCTTCTTTATGTAATAACTCATTTAGAGTTAGAGGCCATTATTATCTAAATGTTAGAAATACAGAAACTGAGGCACAGAAACATTAAGTAAATTGTCCAAGATTATGTACCTAGTAAGATTGAATATCATGTCAGATGTGGGATTTGAACCAACAAATCCAGCCTCTAGAACCCACATGCTTGACTACTGTGCTAGAGTTTATTAATGATTCAGAAAGTACTTCAAGATCCTGTGGTGCCTCAGGGTTGGGAATAGCAACATTTGCTATGTTTACATAGAACACTGGGCTAGATATTGTGGGTACCCAATAAATATTTGTTGAAAGGATGTATGAATGAGTGAGTGAGTGAATGCAGGAATGAATAATAGGTACTACTGAGATACGCTAGTAGAGAATTTGGCATAACTTAAGCTCTGACATATAATTTACTATACATTTTGAAGTAATTCCATAGCCAACATTGAAAAATATGATTATAGTATTTACAGAGGCTTTCCCAAGAAATTAAAATTTTTCTCATATTCCGCAATTTTTAAAGGAGGTGGAGACTAGGAGTGGAAAATGGATTTTGGAGAAATAAGTCTATCACATTAACTACCACCATGAGTTCCATGAAGACAAATCAAATCCCATGTCTTTTTCATTTTCCTTACCAATATACTTAGTTGAGCAAGACCTGATACTTGGTTTGAACTCAATAATTATTTATTGTTAAAGGTTGTACAGTAGAAAAAGTATATGATTTGTAGTCAGCAGAACTGAATTTTAATCCATCCAGTGGGCTAGTGGCTATGTTTCAAGTTCACTTCTGTTTATTCATTTCCATATTTATAAAGTAAGAATGATATGCCTCTATTCTTTGATCATGAAAAAAAAATGTATAAGAAAAACATTTAGAAAACCGTTAAAAAAAATCCTCAGAATGTGTTCCATGGAAAGCTGTTAATCTCTTTCGAAACAAAATTGTTCTGTTCAAATGTGTTGAAAATATTACTTAAATGGAGTTCCTTTGTTTAATACTTCACCAGACTTTAATAACGCTAATATGAATTGGGAGTATCCAAGTACTAATTATATTATGCAGAATTTCACAAGCTTGTTTTACTGTATTGTCATTCCTTTATAAAATATCTAATAAGGGAACACTGCTTAAGCACAATGCTGTTGTGATTGCATTATTAGTAGCATAGTACCCAAAATACAAATTAGCAATAAAAAGTACAAAAATTCCATGTAATCAAGATAGTCAAGATCTATTAAGTAAAAATAATGGAAGCTTTGTAGCTCAATTGCCGCATATAGGTTTAGGGTAGTGATTGTTATTGTGATGACAGGGACAGAAATAGAATTATGAAAACATTCTAAACCAAAGTGTGGGAACATCATTATCGTCATTAATCAGAAAAAGATACAGGACTTAACAGCAGAGAGGCTGGGATTTCGAACTCCAGAATATTTGAATTTCTTTCTATTTGAAGTTTTCTCATTCCCCTGTGTTTATGAAATTTATACTGGCTGCTGGGTTGGAACGCTGAGTTAGGATCAGGGATTTATTCTCTGCCAAGTGAATGGAATTTAGGTAGTTATCACCAACTGTGAAAGGAAAAAAAAACCCCTTGATTTCAGTCCTATGTAGTGCTTTACTGTTTTCGGGCTCTCAGTGCTTTCTAAGGAGAGTCAGTTCTAAAGAATCCTTTTTCTCGTGCTAATTTGTCTGAAGATTCAAGATGGGGAGAATAGGAGAAAGTGGGGAATGATAAAGAAACGAGATTTAGCTCTGGGGGAGGATCCTTGAGGCATGAAAGGTTGAGACCTTTAAGCTGAAAAAGACTCGTTTCCCTCCCCATGCCTCCCGCCCCCCCCCGCCCCCCACCAGGAGTAAAGGGCAAGAGGTAGTAACAGCTATAAAAAAATAAACAAAAATGCTTTGTGACACCCTCTGAGATACCTGATGGATATCTGAGTGGCTTTTGCAGTATTCTGTGTGATGTAATCATGTCCGGTCTCCCCTTAGCTCTTCAATAATGTCCCCATCACTTGATGATGCTTTGTAGAGTGGAATGGATTTAGCATGTGGGGGGATGTGATGAAGTGGTGGTAGTGAAGCTAGGCTCTGGGTGAGAACTGAGGCTGCTGATGGTATCTGGTTTACACGAAAGAGGCTGATGGAGTCTCCCAGGAAGTCTGTGTTTGATTTGGACCATAGGCCAAAGTAGTTAAGAAAATCCCTGAGGCTCCCCACATTGTCACCCAGCCCTCCAGGGTTCTTCGCTGGGGTTTGGGGCCTCAAAAGGCCCAATAGAGATGGTATTGGAAAAGATCTACCCTCCTTTATAATTAAATATACAGATTTTCAGTTCCCTTTTCGGCAGAGCACAATATAGCCTTGACTCCCATTGATAACAAGAGGCGAAGGAAAGAAACATCAAGGATTAAGAGCAGTTCCCTTAAAAGGACTAGATGGGAGCTGCACTGGTCTACACTGTCCATCACAGATCGTCCCAGGCCAGGGGACTGCTGTGTAGTGGGCCCTGCAGGCAGGGGAGCGGGCAGTCCAGGCCCATCTTCCTACATAGAATCCTAGAGAGCGAAAACATAAGTACTAAGGAGATTATGAAAAGAGTATGCCAAGGGAAGAATCCAAAGGGAACATGCCAAGGTTAAAGAAGAGCTTTAATTTCCTTATGAATTTGAAAGTCCCAGGCTTCTCATAGTAACTGCAATTAAAAGGCAGCCCCTGCCCTTATGCATTTTATGACTCTTGAAAAACAAAACCGATGTGTAAAGAGACAACAAAATTGTACTATGACTAATACAAGGGTGCCTTTGTGGCATATCGTATATGCTTCATAAATTCTTGTTGTATTGAATAAAACTGAGTAAGAGATCCGGGAAGGGAGAATCCCTTCTCCACGAGTATTTCTCTAGAGAATATACTTTGTTTTTCTTTCTTTTTTTTTTTTTCTGCGGTACGCATGCTCAGCGGCCATGGCTCACGGGCCCAGGCGCTCCGCGGCATGTGGGATCTTCCCGGACCGGGGCACGAACCCATGTCCCCTGCATCAGCAGGCAGACTCTCAACCACTGCGCCACCAGGGAAGCCCTACTTTGTTATTTTTAATTAATGGAGTTAATGACTAACTTTTCTGGACAATTTCATACCAGAGGAAAGGGAGTAAATACCAAATATAGATTTAAAAGATCCAACTGTTTTAAAATTTTAGGTGAAGGATGCTCTGCTGCTCCTCAGTTGTACCACTTGTACTCCCATCTCAGGGCCTTTGCACCTCTGTATCTTCTGTCTCGCGTGCCCATCCCCCAGATACCTTTGTGTCTGGCTCTCCCGCTTTATACAGGTCTCTGATAAATGTCACTTTTTCAGAAAGGACTTCCCTGATCTACTTAAATAAAATTAGCTCTGTTCCCAGCCCCGACTCACCATTTGCCTCTCATTCTCTATCCTTTACGCTACTCTAGGCATCTTTATAGCTTTATCATCATCTGGTCTATGTTTATTTCTGTATGTTCTACCTCCTTTCATTAGAATTTTAAGAGCCAGGAGAAGAGAGATGCATCTTGGTCTGTTCACTAGTATATAGGTTATGTCTGGAAGAGTTCCTTGCATATAATAGGCACACAGTAAATATTTGCTTAATGAATAAATGATTACATAAAAAGAGGGTTTTATGTTATACTTCCATGTATGTACTATACAGAGTATATATTCATATATATATAATATATAAATTTTAGTGTATATATATTATTTTTATGTTTTCAAAACTATAGTAATTTTCTTTTTGTAATTTATTTTTTATTGAAGTATAGTTGATTTAAAATCTATTAGTTTCAGGTGTACAGCAAAGTGATTCATATATATATGAGTATATATATATGAGTATATATATTTTTTCTTTTTCAGATTCTTTTCCTGTATAGGTTATTACAAAGTATTGAGTATAGTTCCCTGTGCTATACAGTAGGTACTTGTTGTTTATCTATTTTCTATACAGTAGTGTGTGTCTGTTAACCCCTGACTCCTAATTTATCCCTCCCCCCACTTTTCCCTTTGGTAACCATAAGTTTGTTTTCTATATCTGTGAGTCTATTTCTGTTTTGTAAATAAGTTCATTTGTATCATTTTTTTAGGTTCCACAAATAAGTGATGTAATATATTTGTCTTTCTCTGTCTGACTTACTTCACCTAGTATGATAGTCTCATCCATGTCGCTGGAAAGAGCATTATTTCGTTCTTTTTAATGGCTGAATAGTATTCTACTGTATATATATATACACTACATCTTCTTTATCCATTCATCTGTCATGGACATTTAGGTTGCTTCCATGTCTTGGCTATTGTAAATAGTGCTGCAATGAACATTGAGGTGCATGTATCTTTTTACATTATGGTTTTATCTGGATATATGCCCAGGACTAGGATTGCTGGGTCTTATATCCCAGGACTAGGATTGCTGGGTCATATGATAGCTCTATTTTAGTTTTTTTTTGTTTTTTGTTGTTTTTTTTTGTGGTACGCGGGCCTCTCACTATTGTGGCCTCTCCCGTTGCGGAGCGCAGACTCAGCGGCCATGGCTCACGGGCCCAGCAGCATGTGGGATCTTCCCAGACCGGGGCACGAACCCATGTCCCCTGTATCAGCAGGCGTACTCTCAACCACTGCGCCACCAGGGAAGCCCTCTATTTTAGTTTTTTTAAGGAACCTCCATACTGTTCTTCACAGTGGCTGCACCAATTTAAATTCCTACCAACAGTGTAGGAAGGTGCCCTTTTCTCCACACCCTCTCAAGCATTTATTATTTGTAGACTTTTTGATGATGGCCATTCTGACCGGTGTGAGGTGATACCTCATTGTAGTTTTAATTTTCATTTCTCTAATGATTAGGGACGTTGAGCATCTTTTCATGTGCCTGTTGGCCATCTGTATGTCTTCTTTGGAGAAATGTCTATTTAGATCTTCTGCCCATTTTTTGATTAGGTTGTTTTCTTGATATTGAGCTGTATGATCTGTTTGTATATTTTAGAGATTAATCCCTTGTCAGTTGTATTGTTTGCAGATATTTTCTCCCATTCTGTAAGTTTTCAACAAATGAAGTAGAAGAATAGTTTACTTGAGAATAACTTTAGGATAACAGTGTGACTGTTACTCTCCATCATTACATTTTTTCATATCTAAAACCACTCGCCTCTTTAAATACATGCAAAGTATTTTTTTTTTTTTTAATTTTGCATCTAGTTGTGGTTTCCTGCAGCTTACATCCCTTCAGTACTAGGTCTGGTGAGGTTTTTTTTTTTTTTTTCCAAAAAAGTCCCTAAAAAGGTATTCATGTTTGTATTAACAAACAAAAAACAATAGAACATAGCACAGGGAACTATTTTACCTACAGAAACACACTTTCAACTCTCTGCATTTCTCATGCTATTATTAACAATATCTCTGCTTGGACAGAACCATTTTGTTTCCATGCTAACTGCTCATTTGTTTCTCCTGTGAACTTTTTAAATTCGGTGTTTGGCAGCAGTTTTGTTTTCCTTGGAACTAAGTACTGTGTAACATACTGTTAGCTGAAGGCTGTGATGTAGAAATTTATTATTAAAAATAAAAGAGAGAAGAATTTATTCCATAAGGATGAAAATGACTTAGTGTCAGGGAAGTTAGGATTTTCAAAATGCTTTACATAGCAAATTGTGTCTCTCTGAAAGGAAGTATATCTTATTTCCTAGGAATAAATTTAAGCATCTTCATTTTGCCCATCCTGATTAATGGGAGCTGAGAAAGAAGGAAAGGTAGACGGTTTTACGGAGAATTCCTTCTCTTTGCCGTGTGTAGGCATAACTTTGGTGACCTATATATCCTCAAACCTTCTGGTGAGATGTTTATTAAAGTGTTATTACCCATAGGAGTAATCACAGTTAAATAGCCAAGAAGGTATTTTTTATAGAAGGTGAGAGACAAACATTTTTTTCTTCCTGAATTAAGCCATGTACTCTTTATCAACCAGAATGTGTTTGAATTTCCTATTTATTATTCATTTTTTAGTTTCAATTTCTCTTTCTCTGTTTTACATTTCAATTGATCATAAAATCAGAAGCATTCCTCCTCCAAAAAGAGTATCATATCAGGTTAATAAACTTTTTGTCTCTCTTCCCAGAATGGCCTAGGTATCATGCTGCTCTTCACTTCTCTTGAAAGTGTAGTCCATTCAAGTGACTTCGACTGCAAAAAGAAAAAAATGATTCCACAAATTCTACTTCTGTTCGTTGTCCATGACCCATTTCTGTCTTTTATCTAATCCCATGACATGTCAATGGACATCTGCAACTTAACACTAATCCTACCTGTGGACTCAAAGGGTGTTTCAACTTTCTCACTGATATAACATCAACATCAGTTTGCACTTAATTCTGTAATTCATTGACTTATTATGCAAGCTCTCCTCTTTACTATTTATTATAACTGACCAATTTTTTTCATTTGTCCTAATCGTTAGTTAAGAGGGTAGGGCTAGGGAGGTATCTCTGTACTTCTAAAACATTTAGCTCTATGGTTCTGCTTTAATAGGAATAGTTACCAGCAGCCAAAATTATTTAACTTAAATAATCTGTAATATTAAATAAGTCAGGCAGTTTATCATACTATGGATAGTTTTTTTAAAAGGCTGCTGAAAACATGATGCTTATTTTAGTCCTGGATCTGTGATCTGAGGACAGTGCTCTTATGACAGTAAAATAAATTCTGTGTCTGTAGATAGGGTAAAAATTCAAATGCTGTCATGTACTAATATGAAGCTGATACTCACTCCCCTTTCTGTGCCAGGTATGCAATAATCATGGGAAGAAGTAGAGTCCTGACACCCTATCCAGTCCTCCCCGCCTTTCCCTGCATTTAAAAAACAAATGCGAGAAAATACTGTAACAAACCCTGTATAACTCAACACTGAAGTAATGTTAAATTTTGGCTCAGATTTTTTAAATGAAAAGTATCAATAGATACTTTTTTAATGATAAAGCCCTTGTGTGATTTCCTCAAGTCCAAAGGGAATACAATCTTTGTTGATTTCCTTTGCCTTTCTTCTTATTGAATAGAGAACATTCCAGTATCTTATTCATTTCAGAGTTTTTTTATATTTTGGGTATTTCACAGAGCATGTAGATTTATGTAACTTTTTATTACCTAGAAAAAAGTAGCAGCAGTATCATTTTAAAATACATTTTGAGGGCTTCCCTGGTGGCGCAGTGGTTGGGAGTCCGCCTGCCGATGCAGGGGACACGGGTTCGTGCCCCGGTCCGGGAGGATCCCACATGCCGCGGAGCGGCTGGGCCCGTGAGCCATGGCCGCTGAGCCTGCGCGTCCGGAGCCTGTGCTCCGCAACGGGAGAGGCCACAACAGTGAGAGGCCCGCGTACCGCAAAAAAAAAAAAAAAAAAAAATACATTTTGAAATATTACCACATGCTTTGTCAACTCAGACTTTCAAATATATTATAATAATGATATTAAATAGATAATATAAATATATAATGATACAGTGGAATAGAATTCCCTTAGCCTAAATCTCTCTCATTACTCTATTGTATACTGCAAGGAAATAACTCTCTGATACGTAACACATTTGGCAAATTTACTATTTTAGAGTTTAAAATAAAAGGTTGGGGAGGGCTTCCCTGGTGGCGCAGTGGTTGAGAGTCCGCCTGCCGATGCAGCGGACACGGGTTCGTGCCCCGGTTTGGGAGGATCCCACATGCCGCGTGAGCGGCTGGGCCCGTGAGCCATGGCCACTGAGCCTGCGCGTCCGGAGCCTGTGCTCCGCGGGGGGAGAGGCCACAACGGCGAGAGGCCCCAGTACCACAAAATAAATAAATGAATAAATAAATAAAAGGTTGGAGAGTGAAACTTTTGGAGGTTTATAAGTTCTGGTTTGTAAATTCTCTTCTGTAGTAAGTGATGACCCAAATGAGTCTGCATTTTGGATGTTTTTGTTCTTTGACTGAAAATTGTCTTTAAGATAGTTAATGGCAGAGGGCAGTGAATCCCGTGGTTTTCTTACCTTAGGTCTGATCTTGGAGAAATGTTATATTCTTGACTTAGTATCTGTCATCATCAGATATTCCCCCTTAAATTCATATAGGTGGATGACAATTCGTGTTTCTGATGTATTTACCTCTTTTAATTGTGATACTCATGCGTGGTAGAATTTACCAAGTTACCCTGTTCGTTTAAATTCACTAGCAAGAGGGTAATAGTCATAACAGCCTTTTATAACCTATTTTCTTGAGAATATTTAGATAAAATAGTGAGAGAGAGAAGGTAAGCCTTCTGCTTAAAAAGCATTTTTATTTATCAGTCTAGTACTCAAGTTTATTATTTCTTTAGGGTTGCCAACGCAAGCATCTCACCTCCCTGTTATTAATGAAAGATATTCCCAAAGTCTCAATAGGACAATGGTTGAAATTTTCAAGAATTGTTTTGATAGTTCTAGTGAATAATTACTTAAATATCCTTAGTTTATGTTTCTGAATCAGACTATTTCATTGGTTGATTAGTAATCTTACTATAATTAACTTTAAATTAGTATTAATGAATATTTACTAGCAGATGTATTGCCAATAAATCTACAAATTTAAAAAATTAAAGAAATATCTACTAAGCGTTCAATTTTATGTGATGATTATCTGGGCTAATTTACCCAAAATTGCGTGCTAGCCAAATAATTAAATCATTGTAATACTTCTAAGGCTTGCAATAATCGACTGTCTTATTAAAAATGAGTAATTTAAAATGACGTAGTTGTATTTTTCACTCATTATACCATGAGCATTTCTCATGTAATTTTTTAAAAGGCTCTGAAGGTCAATTTTTTTTTTAACATCTTTATTGGAATATAATTGCTTTACAATGGTGTGTTAGTTTCTGCTGTATAACACAGTGAATCAGCTATACGTATACATATATCCCCATATCCCCTCCCTCTTGCATCTCCCTCCCACCCTCCCTCTCCCACCCCTCTAGGTGGACACAATTTCTAATTGCTATATTATAGTCTTTTCTATACTATAATTTATTGAATAGTTACCCTTTTGTTGGATAACACAGTGATTAGCACATTATAACTACTAGATTCTTACAATTTTATTTACTGGTCAAAGTGTATGAATTTTTAGTAGTATGTAATATCTATTAAAGTTGACATACATGGTACATGTCTATATTTATAAGTGCTATATGTATATGCATATATATATTTGCTATATGCTAGCAATATATGTGTATACTCATCTCCCTAAACCCTAACCTAATATTCTACATTATCAATTTGCTAAAAAATAGGCAACAGTAGTTTTTTGTTATTGTCTATACTGAATTTCTTTTACTTCCAGCAAAGTCAGTTGTTTCCCATAAAACTCTTGACTTGATATTTATTGTGTAAATTGTCCTTATCCTTTCTTCCAGTTATCTCCTAGAGTTGTGTTTATTTCAAGTTTGTAGAGTTCTTAGTGTCCTGAAGATATTACCTACCATTTACTGCAGATATTTTGCCAATTTGACATTTGTGCAGACATTTGAAGATTTCATGTAGCCTGATAAATTCATCTGTGTTTTTTCTTTAATTTGGAAAATATTTATATATTCCAAAGTAGTTTAAGTATTTGTCTTGATTTTATTCTATTTTATATTTATAGTTTGATCTTTTAAAAATTTAACTCTTTTTATCTATATAGAAGTTATGTATATTATAAGGTTCAGCTCCAAGTTTTTCTTTTTTCATTTGTTGAATAATTCATCAAATACCCATTGATTTTTATATTTTATTTTTTACCTTTCGTTACTACATGTACTTGAATTTATTTCAGAACTGTCCACCACATTTCATTTATTGGTATTTTGAGTCTTAAATCATCATCCTATAATTTGAGTTAAATTTTATAATACACTTCAATAACCACTAGGGCATTTTCATCTCTTCTAATATTTTGATTCTTAGAAGTTCATTCTCTCAGATAAAATTTAGGTGCTTGTGGTTTTCAATTTTTTTCTTAAAAAAATACAAACAGCTTTTGATTGAAATTGAGTTAAACCTGTAAATTTATTTGGGTAAAAATGAACACAATAATTTTATTGAATTCACTTGTCTTAACCAGGAGCATTGTATGTTTATCAGTAAGGTTTTACCATTTCCTGTGTATGGTTATCAAACATTTCTTGATAATGTTCAAAAGTATATTACCTTTTTGTTGCTATTGTGATCAGTTTCTTTGTTTTTTGGTATAGCTACTGAAGAGTCACTGTTGTTGTACAGAAAAGTTAATGTATAGAAGTATGTTCTATAGTATGTCTTGTTAGCATGCTAGCTTCTTAGTGGTAAGGAGTTCTTCCATTGGTACACATGACTAGTGAGTATACTGGACAGAGAAATGGAATTTTATTCCTCTCAGTTGGTATCTTGCATTTTCTTAATGCTCTTCAAGTTAAATGTTATTTTCAATAAATAAATATTATTCTTTGAAGCAAAGTAGCTCAGGACCATTACAACTATGGGAATAACTTGATAATGTTTTGTAGTCTCTGTTTTTATGAAAATTTACATTTTGTGACTTTGGGGGCATATTTCACATTAAATAATTTTGCTCCTTCGAACTCTCATATTTTTGTGATATTATCGAAATAGAATTTAAAATGATTGAAATATTTTGGCCTTCTGGTTCTTGTCATTCTTGACAGTAGAGTAAGCTACACTAGTAGATTTCTGTAGCATATTTTCTTAATAAACTAGAAGCTTAATGGTATGAAAATAAAGCTTAACGTGGTTTAGCATTGATCTAGAATGTTCCTGACAACCGTAAAGCTGTACATTACAGACTCATTTTGTCACAGTGATATTAAAATATCTTCAAAACAACTAGTAGTTGAACTATTAGCTATCAAACCAGAAGTGTATTACTTCAGGTATGTTAATTTACTCATGAGGTCAATATAATACCCTACTATTAAAACGTAGTTTTCAAAAGCCTCATTGTTCTTTAAAATAAAGAGTAGAAATAGTTGCCATGTAAAATAGGTATCATTGGGCTTCCCTGGTGGCGCAGTGGCTGAGAGTCCGCCTGCCGATGCAGGGGACACGGGTTCGTGCCCCGGTCTGGGAAGATCCCACATGCCGCGGAGCGGCTGGGCCCGTGAGCCATGACCGCTGAGCCTGCGCGTCCGGAGCCTGTGCTCCGCAACGGGAGAGGCCACAACAGTGAGAGGCCCGCGTACCGCAAAAAATAAATAAATAAAAATAAAATAGGTATCATTTAACTTACTGTCATTATTATATTATCTTACAGCTCATGGGGCATTCAGAATGGGACCACAAACGAGGGCCAAGAGGATCACAGGTAGGTTTCTCTTCCTTTCCTTTTTTGCATTTTGTGTCTTAACACTTCGAGCCATGAGTTTTCTAAAACTCATGAAATAATAATGAGAGAGAGGAAGAGACAAAAGAATCATGCCATTTGTTTTTATTTAAGTTAGCTGTAATTAAAGTCAGGTTTCAAATCCCAAAGGCAGATGCCAGTATATTCCTCTGAAGAGCTTTCTGGTATCCCAGACTGGTTGTGTTTATATGAATGTAGATTTTATATTCATCTTGTCTCTGCGGAATACAGTTTGATCAGCAACCTACTCTCTTGATTTTATTCCCTTCCTTTGAAAATTTTTCTATGTATTTTCTTCTTTTCTCTACCTTCCTGGTTTTGGTTAAATATTTTGAAATATAATGAGAGTAAACCCTGAACTAATTACAGAGTTTTGTCTCTAAATGAACTGTCTTCTTCTTAGGGAGATAGAAAGATGAAAGGACCTATTATTTTGGAAAAGAGACAAATTATAAAACTTTCTATATTGCCAGGCTATTCTCATTATCTTACTTTATGTCTTAGGCAAGGAGCAAAGCTTCCATGACGCATGTATGCTTTTTAATGACCTAATTAGACAATGTGAATTTGTTTTGCTTCCATAATTACTTTGTCTGACAGAATAAAGGCGGAGTTTTACACTAAGGAAATTGCCTCTCCTCCTAGGGTATTTTGTGAAGAAATGTAAAAATCATTTCTCTCTTAGCAGCCCGTGCTTACCTGACTGTAAACATGCTAAATAAAAAATTAAGTGGGTGGAACATTTTAATCTTTGCTGCTCACATGTTTTATTTGCCACTAAAAAATACGGTTAAGAGGGAGTTTACTGTACGATACTGTATATGAAAGATCATTGTGAAATGTCAGCGTCTCCCAAGTGTTTTACCAAGCTGACATGACCTGTGCTGTCATTAAGATTGCACGGACAACAGTTTCATTTCGGTCACTAGGGAAATACAACCAAGTCAGTCAGTTGTTTTTAGGGGAGAGTTTAATAGCTGTGGTTTTATTTTTGTCCATTATCAATTTGATTAGTAGATAATATAAACCAGTCCAATTAAATTAGGATTATCCAAAAGGATTTATGCCTCATTCTCCCTCACTGTCACTTCCTTGTCTCCATTTTCTCTGGCAGCTCTCCCTCTGTACACATTTATTATTTTAAATCAGAATTTTCGGCAAGATTGGCAATGAAATGATGAAATTAATGCATGGCGGACGCTTTGTAATTCTAGACCAATCAGAAGTAAAGATGAGCACCAGTAAGAAACTCTGTGGTTTCTGATTATTGCCACCACAGACATTTTGACTCAGAACACACCAAGCAACTTGATGAGGACATGTCCTTTCAAAGTAATGTAGTGTTAGTTTTTAAAATTTGTTGAAAAAATATATAATATACTCGCCATATAACCTATTTGGATATAATTTATCTTCAAGTTTGGATTGGTCACTGTGTCGTTATAAATTGAAATATAATGTCATAAAGGCCCAGCGTCGTTTATGTTAACTTTAAACGTAAAAAATCCCAGAATGAAAATTTTTAGAATTCCAGCTATTGCACATAGCTAGAAAACTTCAGATTTCCACATACACATGAAAAATATTTTCATAAATAAAGTTTGATTATATTTAGAAGCTTGAGATGATTCTGAAAAGCAAAGGCACTAGAAAGTTCTTGCATGAACTACCGTTATCAGCATCAAGGTTTTTCGTGAACCTCTCAACTAGCTAAATAAGCATTCGAAATGGGGTATACCTTTGTCTCACCCTTGACCCTCAACTCAGATAAAAAAAAATTGTCAATGTCAAAAGCAAAAACACACACCAAAAAAAAACCCGATAACAATTACAACAGAATACTTTATTCTTTGGAAATTCCAGATTAGTCAATTAAGCACAAAAGTAGTAACCTCTTATCTAATTCTGATTCTCCACTGCGGGGGGGGGGGGGGGAGGGGGGGGAAGACAGTATATTTATGTTTTAGATGATTGATCCTTTCTTATCTTGCTACCATTTCCTTGGACAGTATGTCTAAAGTCTTTCGGCCATTTGAAAGGAATTTCAGACAGACTGCATTTGAACACAGATCTCTAAATATTTTACGACTACCACAAGGCCTTACTCAAATCCCATCTCAATTTAGTTTAATTGAAGACAGGTTTTTAAGCACTTACTATGTGGATAGCACTGTGGTAGGTCTCATTGAAGAAAAACTGAGTGACAAGTTTACTGCATTGCAGGAGCTTACAAGGTATGGTTGGAAATAGAGCAATACTTGAGTAGGTAATTTGCATATAAGGCAGAGTGGTAGATGTAAAATTAAGTATATAAACAAAGTGTGGTAAGAGTTTAGGTGGGACAGAGCATTTATTTATGCCTAGTAGAACTGGGAAATTTGGTGGTATGTGAGGTGAGCCTTCAAGGTTGGGTAGTAAGGTTTCAGAAGTGAAAAGAGGGAAAGGGAAAAGCTTGAGGAAAAGTCTGAACTGGTAAAGTGTGGGGTTGTTTGGATTTCTGTGAATTTACTTTATAAACACTTCCTGCCTAGGGACTGTTGCAGGAACTACTGTGAAAGAATGATCCAGGGAATGTCATTCTTTATTGATCAGGTACGAGGAGGAAGTAAGGAGGGTTAAGAATTTGTAATCCAGAGAAAGACAAATGCTGCATGTTTTCACTTATATGTTGAATTTAAAAAACAAAGCAAATGAACATATATAACAAAACAGAAACAAATTCAAAGATACAGAAAACAAATTAGTGGTCTCCAGAGGGGAGGGTGGAAGAGTGATGGGAGAAACAGGTGAAGGGGACTAAGAGATCCCAGCTACCAGTTATAAAAAAAAATAAGTCATAGGGATGTAATGCACAGCCAAGGGAATGTAGTCAGTGATGTTATAAAAATATCAAATCACTATGTTTTACACCTGAAATTAAGATATTTTAGGTCAAATATACATCAGTTGTTTTGGGAAAAAAAAAAAGAAGAATGAGTCCCAGTAACACAGGCCAGTTCACAGGGAAGATGTTGAGTTTAGTGTTAGAAGTGTTAAGAGAGAAGTGAAGATGACAATTCCAAAAGGGAATTTCAGACAAATACTTGGGGTGCCATTCTGGGCTATGTAGCCAGATGAAAGCAGAAGATGTCAGTTAGGGAATGCCAATCATTCTTGTGATAATCAAACTACATTAGGCAATGGATTCCAGAAGAAGGATATTAAAAGAGAAAAACAGAAGAAAGGCTCATTCTTGAGGGAGACTCAGTGTAAGGGCTGGGAGGAGCCTGGGGAGGGAGTTAAAGCATGTACATGGGCTCACTAGAGACCAGAGGAAGCAGTAATGCAGAACCCGAAGCAGTGAGTATACTGTCAAGTTACACTCAGAAGAAGGCTGAGACCACAACCAAAGTTTCAAGAAAACAAAAAAAGTAGGAAATGCTTTTGGATGTAGTGATGAGCAGGGCATTAGTGAACTCTGAGAATGCACTTTTGGTCAAGAAGAGGTGGAAAAATAGAATACAGAAATTAAGAAGAGAATTAGTGTGAGATAGTGGAGGAGTTTTGTTTTAAAAGAAAAGTAGAATTAAGAAAGAGGTGACAAACAGTTTCCTACTGTGTAGCTCAGGGAACTATATTCAGTATTCTATGATAAACCATAATAGAAAAGAATATAAAAAAGAATGTGTGTGTGTGTGTGTGTGTGTGTATATATATATATATCTGAATCACTTTGCTGTACAGCAGAAATTAACACAACATTGTAAATCAACTATGCTTCAATAAAACAAAAGAGAAATAGGTGGCAACAGAAGTGAGGAAAATTTATTTTTATGCTAAGGTAGGATGTATGTCTTAATAACTATTAATGACAAAGAGAATCAGTAGAGAGAAGAAAACACTGAAAATTCTCAATAGTGACCTATTTAAGGACTGAGAAAATAGTGTAATCCAGGGAAGGGAGTGCAGTTTCTCCCAGTATGGTCCTTTGGGCTGGTCCCTTTGACACCTGTTTATGTGTTTTTCTCACACTCCACCAGTTCCCACCCTAGACTCCGCCATTCACCCTAGTTCAGAAAAACTGACCATGTTCTCAAATGAACTACTGGATAGATCCACCAAAAAGCACAAATGAAGAAGTTTTGGAAAGAAAGTAGGCACATTTATACCAGAAAAGGAGAGAAGAAATAGGGGCAGATAGCACAAAAATGAAAGAAATACTTTGAGCCTAATGACTTCAGTTTTCTTGCTAGAGAAAGGGTACATAAACTTGGGGATATTATAGTGGAAAGCCTTGAATGGTAGAAAATATATGGAGTACATTTGTTTTAGATTTCCAAAAATGGAACTGACTTGATGTGTGAACATACCTGGTAGAAAGCAGTGGGCTATGACAGATGTGAGTGGGTAGCCTGCAAGACAAATTTTAACGTATTTTACTTTAATGCAAAAAACACCAATATATGTCAGGAACTGTTTTTAGCCTTCGAGGAGTCAAAAATTGAACTAAATGACTTTGCCCTTCAGGAAGGAAGTATATAGTTTTGCCTAAAGGCAGCCTTAACTCAGAGGATAAAAATGATCAGCTCATATTGAGGGCATTCGTCATTACCAGGATAGAGTTAAACTTCTCCTGGCTTTCCTCCTACATGCTTGCTAAATAAAAGATTTTCTCAAATTTGATGTCATCTCCCAGAATTATATGTGCATTATCACAGATGATAAGGTGTACCTTTCATATCAAATACTTACATAGAAAAATACATATCTTACTTCAAGTAAATTCCAACATTAATTGCATGTAACTCTTCAAACTCAGTAAGAATTTAATTAAAATTGATTTATTTACTCATTACTCAATAATTCTGTGACATAATTTGTCAGCTCACAGCTTTCAGGCTGGTATTTTCTTCTTTTTATTTTTAAAGTATGTGGTCTCAAATAGTAGATCATCCAAATTTTGGAAGATGCTAAATGATAAATAAACTTTCAGCAGCAGGCAGAACTCTTTTCTCTGGCAGCATTTCCAGTAATACCAAACGAAGTCAGGGGATAAAATTCTCAGAAGGCAATTATGTTTTTTGCTTTTTCTTTCCTCTAAATTCTTGAAGAAAAGTTTTTCAGTGGGAAGTTAAGAGAAACAATAGAAAATTGCTCTCCTTTGAAAGCTTAAAAGTGGTAGAAGGGCATTGAAGGAGCCAATAATTTACTTATCACTTAGCTAAGGGTCTGTGAGAAAAGATTAATTTGTGAATTTGCAAACTTCCTAACACTTTACTGTGCTAGGAACCAGCAGGCCCATACTTATCAGTAGTTAGAGACTAGCCAGTTCTTTAGTATTTAGTATATTATTGATATACTAAACTATTTATCACTAGAGACTAGCAGATTCTGTAGTCATTTAGTGTGTGTGTGTATATATTAACATATATATTAATGTATATATACTACCAGCCAAGTTTTATCAATTACACTTAAGACTACTTATTGAAGAAACAGCTTACGTGTGATCTATCTAGTCTTCAAAAAAGTTAGGTATTTTTTTAGACAATGAAATTCTGGTTTGTATGTTTCTAAGTCATTAGAGTATTGTATTACAATAAAAGAAATTAACTGAATATTCTGGTGGGAAAAAAGGTAATAGATGGCACTAGGCTATTGGTATGCTTAAAATGAAATGAAATTGAAAATATAACACGTTAAAATTTATGGGATGTAGCAAAAGCGCTTCTAAGAGGGAAGTGTATAGAGATAAATGCCTACCTCAAGAAACCGGAAAAGTCTCAAATAATCTAACTTTACATCTCAAAGAACTAGGAAAAGAAGAAAAAACGAAGACCCAAGTTAGTAGAAGGAAAAGATGATAAAGAATAGACAGAAATAAATGAAATAGAGACTAAAAAAGCAATAGAAAAGATCAATGAAACTAAGATCTGGTTCTTTGAAAATATAAAATTGACAAACCTTTAGCTAGGCTCACCAAGAAAAAAAGAGAGAGGACTCAAATTGATAAAAATCAGAAATGAAACAGGAGATGTTACAAACAATACCACAGAAACACAAAGGATCATAAGAGACTACTATCAATAATTATATGCCAACAAATTGGGCAACTTAGAAGAAGTGGATAAATTCCTAGAAACATACTATCTACCAAGACTGAATCATGAAGAAACAGAAAATCTGAACAGATCAATAATAAGTAAGGGGATTGAATATGTAATTAAAAACCTTCCAACAAAGAAAAGACCAGGACCAGAAGGTTTCACTGGTGAATTCTACTAAATATTAGCACTAATTACCACCAGTCCTTCTCAGACTCTTTCAAATATTGTAGAAGGTGGGAACACTTCTGAACTCATTTTATAAGGCCACCATTACCTTGATACCAAAACCAGGCAAGGACACTACAAGAAAAGGAAGTTAAAAGTCAATATCCCTGCTGAACATAGGTGCAACAATCCTCAACAGAATATTAGTAAACTGAATTCAACAATACATGAAAATGATCATACACCATGATCGAGTGGGATTTATTCCAGAAAAGCAAGGATGGTTCAAATCTGCAAATCAGTCAGTGTGACACACCACATTAACAAAATAAAGGATAGGAATCTTATGGTCATCTCAATAAATGCAGAAAAGAACTTGACAAAATTCAACATCCATTTACGATGAAAACTCTCAACAATATGGGTAAAGAGGGAACGTGTCTTAACATACTAAAGGCCATATATGACAAGCTCACAGTGGACATTGTACTGTGTCAGCTTTTCCTCTAAGAACAGGAACATGGCAAGGATGCGCACTCTCTCCACTTTTATTCAACATAGTACTGAAAGTTCTAGCCAGAACAATTAGGCAAAAAAAAAAAAGAAAAAAAAGGCATCCAAATTGGAAAGTAAGAAGTAAAACTATCACTATTTGCAGATGACATGATATCAGTTATAGAAAGCCCTAAAGACCCCATCAAAAAACTGTTAGAACTAATAAACAAATCCATTAAATTTGCAGAATATAAAATCAGTACACAAAAATTTGTTGTGTTTTTTTACACTAATAATGAAGTGTCAGAAAAAGAAATAAAACAATCCCATGTACAATTGCATCAAAAAGAATAAAATACCTAAGAATACATTTAACCAAGGAGGTGAAAGAACTGAATATTAAAAATAACAAGACATTAATGAAAGAAATCGAAGAGGTCACAAAGAAATAGAAAGATATTCTGTGCCCATAGATTGGAAGAATTAATATTGTTAAAATGTCCATAATACCCAAAAGCAATCTACAGATTCAGTGCAATCCCTATCAAAATTCCAATGGTATTTTTCAGAGGATAGAACAAACATTCCTAAAATTTGTATGGAACTATGAGATTCCAAATAGCCAAGCAATCTTGAGAAAGAAGAATAAAGCTTGAGACATCACACTCCCTGATTTCAAACTATATTACAAAGATAAAGTAATCAAAACACTATGGTATTATCATAAAAACAGACATATAGATCAATGGAACAGAGTAGAGAGCCCAGAAATAAACCCACACATATATTTATGACAAAGGAGCCAGGAATATACAAAGAGGAGAGGACAGTCTCCTCAATAAATGGTGTTGGGAAAAATTGGACCACAGCATGCAAACACATAAAACTGGACCACTGTCTTACACAATATACAAACATTAACGCAAAGTAGATTAAAGACTTGAATGTAAGACCTGAAACCATAAAACTCTAGAGGAAAAGATAAGTGGTAACCTTCTCGACATAGGTTGTGGTAATTATTTTTTTTAATCTGTCACCAAAAGCAAAAGCAACAAAAGCAAAAATAAACAAGCAGAACTATATCAAATGAAAAAGCTTCTCCACAGCAAAGGAAACCAAAAACAAAATGAAAAGGCAACCTGATGAATAGGGGAAGATATTTGCAAATCACATATCTAATAAGGGGCTAGCATCCAAAATATATAAAGAGCTTATACAACTCAATAGCAAGACAAAAACAATTTGATTTAAAAATGGGTGGAAGATCTGAATAGACATTTTTCCAAAGAAGACAGACAGATGGCCAGCAGGTACATGAAAAGATGCTCAACATCATTAATCATCAGGGAAATGCAAATCAAAACCACAAAGAGTTATCTCGTCGTACCTGTTAGAATGACTTATCAAAAAGACAACAAATATCAAGTGTTGGTGAGGATGTGGAAAGAGGAAACCCTTGTGCACTGTTGGTGGGAATGTAAATTAGTACAACCACTATGGAAGACAATGGTTTTCCATAAATTAAAAATAGAACCACCATATGATCCAGCAATTTCCACTTCCGGGTATTTATTCAAAGAAAATGAAAACACTAACTGAAAAAGATATATGCACCCCCATGTTCATTGCAGCATTGTTTTCAATAGCCAAGATATGGTAGCAACCTAAGTGTCCATCAGTGGATGAATGGATAAAGAAGATGTGGTATATATACACAATGGAATATTATTCAGCCATAAAAAGAATGAAATGTCACCATTTGTGACAACTTAGATGGACCTTGAAGGCATTACACTAAGTGAAATAAGGCAGGCATAGAAAGACAAATACCATATGGATCTCTCTTATATGTGGAATCTAAAAAAAATAAATAAAAAGCTCATAGATACAGAGAACAGACTGATGGCTGCAAGGGGTGGGGAGTGTGAGAAATAGGTGAACTGTTTTATTTTTTTTTAGTTTAAATAAATTGAATACAATTTTTAAATCTATTTTAAAAAATATTTATTTTATTTTGGGCTGTGTTGGGTCTTTGTTGCTGCGCGTGGGCTTTCTCTAGTTGCAGTGAGTGGGGGCTACTCTTGGTTGCGGTGCACGGGCTTCTCATTGCGGTGGTTCTCTTGTTTCAGAGCATGGGCTCTAGGCGCGCAGGCTTCAGTAGCTGTGGCACATGGGCTCAGTAGTTGTGGCTTGTGGGCTCTATAGCGCAGGCTCAGTAGTTGTGGCGCACAGGCTTAGTTGCTCTGCGGCATGTGGGATCTTCCCAGACCAGTGCTCAAACCCGTGTCCCTGCGTTGGGAGGCGGATTCTTAACCACTGTGCCACCAGGGAAGTCCCGAATACAATTTAAAAAAAATAATTTTAAAAATTAAAAATGATCTGTGTCCTCTTTAGTAGCATGGTTTTAATTATCTACCACATGCTAGAAGCTCCAAACTATAAAACTTCTAGAATAAGCAGCATCTATCTACATCAGTTAGCTCTTGCAGGATTATAGTAAGTCTCGAGGATGAATTTCGATTGGAAGTTATTATCAGTCAGTATCTTGTCTACTTGGGTATTCAAGAGAATGGATCTGTTAATAATAGCTACTAAAGTTCATGAACCTAAACATTTGCCTCCTAGTGCTCTAATTTGGTAACAGATCAATTCTTTCTAGGTTAAATCATTTGTTTTTGATAAAAGAGAGTGTGAGAGTAATTTAAATGCCTTCCAGGCATACCTGGAATAATGCTATATAAATTTATTAAAGTTAACTCCATGTAATACATTTTAGAAAGACTGTCATCCAGATTTCCCCATAATTTATTCCAGGGGATTAATGTGAGCAGGTTGGGAGTTCATTATTACGTCACCCAAATGCCTAATGTGTTACCGAGGATAATTCATGCCCTAGATGAAGCTGGCTGCCCATGTTGCTTTTTCTGCAAAGAGAGTGTTTTTTAATTTGCATTTCCTTCTCCTTTTTCACTTTTCCATATATTAATCTACTAACTGTTGCCACCGGTTTAGAAATTGTTCCAATAATAATTTCATTTTTTGGCAACCCTCCAAGGAAAGTTTTTTGTTTTTATTGTTGTGTTGTGAAATTTGTTTGAATTTTGTTTATGTGGACAGGGCCACACACCAAATATTTGCCTGGGCCCTATACATGTTAGGACTGGCCTTATCATCACATACGTTAGTGGCAGGAAAGGACCTGCTTGTTTAATACTTATTGAATGACCCTCTTATCTTGAAGACTGGACATCGTTCACATGACATGTGAACTGCGTTATGCTTGTTTCTGTTAAATCAGAACTTTCTGGTATATTATATGAAATAAAACAAAGATGAGTATTTCACACCCATCTTGTCCATTAAACCTTCCTCTAGATGTTTTAAATTTTACCCTTTAGTTACCCTCCCCTTCATTCTGTGAAATTGCTTTGGTCTAGTTAGAGTTTAGTGTTATGTCTTTAATTTGCATTGAGAGACTTTACAAGGCACAGTCTTAGAGAGTTTGTCCTGGTAGGGATAATTTTGGAAATGTCCACAACATCCATGGTGTCAAAAGGATGCAGAGACATTTTCTTTGTTTTTGTTCAGAGAAGGGAAAATGGTGTTTCTCTTTAACTAGTAAACCCAGTAGTTTATTACTTCTTCAGCATCTCTGGTCTCTCCCCAGTAGATGCCAGTGGCAGCGTCCCTGCCCTCCAGTTGTGATAAGGAAAAATGCTTCCAGACCTTGTCAGGTGTTCCTTGGGAGGCAAAATTGCTTCTGGTTGGGAACTAGTATTGAGATTATGGCATAATCTCTTCACCATGCATATCGAAGAGAATAAATAGATATTTACTGATTAGTTTCAACATGTCATATAGGAAAATGGGAAGATGCTTCTTCAAGTATATATGCTTCAAGTATATATGCTTTCAAGCTTTCAGGTTCCTTTTTTTAAATTAAAGTATACTTGATTTACAATGGGGTGTTAATTACTGCTGTACAGCAAAGTGATTCGGTTACATATATATATACATTCTTTTTTAAATATTCTTTTCCATTATGGTTTATCATAGGATATTGAATATACTCCTCTGTGCTAGACAGTAGGACCTTGTTGTTTATCCATTCTGTATACAAAAGCTTACATCTGCTAATCCCAGCCTCCCCAGGTTTCATCTTTAAGTCTAACAAATAGCAATTTTAAAAATCATAGTCATTTCATTGTGAAGTATTACTCACAGTAGAATCATGTCCTAGAAAACTAGGAGGGAAAAAATGCACTCTTTCCACACTTAAGCATTCAAATGTCAGGGGAGCAGCCTGAGAGGGTGTGGCTCTGTCCAGGCAGTGGTTGTGCAGAGCGTATGTTTCTGGTGAACAGATGGATGACCTTGAGTAAGTCACTCTTTATTAAAGCCTTGGTCTCTATAAAAGGACATCAATGAACAGGAATCAAACAAGTCCACAGAAATAAAAGGGAAAATTGCCACTGGCATTTATGCTTTTTCCTTCCATGTTTATAGATTAGTAGACATGTTGTTTAATACTTATTGAATGACCCTCTTATCTTGGGAACTGTGGACATCATTCATCTGACATGTGCACTGCCTTATGCTTGTTTTTGCCAAATCAGAACCTTCTGTTACATTATATGAAACAAAACAAAGAAATGAAGTAAGCAGCTGTAGATGACAGCTATTTATCTGCAGGAGCTGTAAACAGCTTAAGCAACAATCAAATTTACTGAATTATGAAAGCATACTTTGAAAGAAGTAAGTGTAATAATACCTAACACTTTAGCTACAGATAGTTTCTGACCATTTTTGCATTTTCCGCTGTTATTATGTTCTGTTTTTTTTTTTTTTTAGATATCTTGGTGTAAACATTTAGAAAATTCATTAATTAATGCAAGTATTTTTGCTTGTGAGTTCCTATAAAGTAAATATAGACTTTTTGGAAAGTAACTTGCAGCTCTAAAGTTTTGCCTTCCACTTGGCTGGAATAACAGAAGAAAGATATGCGAACTTGAGAACTGTCCATTTTATCTTTGAATTGAAGTACCTGACAGAGGGAGATAATTTTATTTCATGCTGGGGGATTTTATTCAATCTCTGACGTAGAGTAAGATCTTATTCTTTATTAATTGTGAAAACATACTTTAAAAGGGAAGTTTAGGGGGTGGATTTTTAAAATTTTACTCTACTTCTTAGATAAAACTGATGAAAAAAGATAGTGCTGAATATCATTAGATTTTCATAGGAGACAAAAACCTAAGATGAGGTTATATCTGACTAAAGCAAACCATCAGGTAGAGCAGGAAGCGAAGGTGAGGTAAGATGAGGGTGAGGAAGGTCCTATGACAGTTGGAAGATCAGTTAACTAGAAAAGGTGAATTAAGGCAACAGAAATAGGAAATAGTTGTGGGAAATGGTTGATCTTTTAAGGGGAATATCGACATCTGTTTTGGTGTACAAACAAAAAATCACCAAGATGCAGGTTTTTAGTATCTTCTTGGTACAATGTATAGAAACTTATAGAGAATGAATGTTTTCATTTAATTTCTTAGTAGTGCATATCCAAGTTATATGTAAATATATATATATATTTCTAATACATAACAACCTTAGTTATACATAGGAATTCTTCTTTGCTTCCATTCTAGGGACAATCTAAAAGGTTATTCAACAGCATTCCTCACATGAATTTATAATGTCATCAAAACTATTGATTTTTTACAAAATTTTATATTGGAGAATGAAGATTGCATGGTAGTTCTGTCCTCAGCATTAAATGGTTGATGCATTTTGTATAGAATGCACCCATTATATAAAATTAAGTAAATCCATGGGACTGGTGGTAATAATTACAAAGCAAAATCCTGGAACAACATTAAAGATATTAGTGAACTGAAATTATCTCGAAAGTCACAAAAAAGAAGCTTCTTGTCATGTTTGATTTTCCAGATCATAGAGGGCGGTTTTGTTTTTTTTTGTTTTGTTTTGTTTTTGCTTTTGTGGTGATGCCTTATGCAATGACCAATTCCTGGAAAACTCTTGAGTGTTACAAGTTCAAGTTTGTTCTTATTGGAAATCTGCAGGTTATCAAACTTGAAATCAAAATAATTTCCTTGCTGAATTTTGTGGCATGATGGTTAAATACTTCTGGTGACAGTTCGCACTTGGATTTCTACAACTATTTCCATTTTAGAATTTTGTAACAGTATTCTTTTCTTTTCAAGTCCTTTTAACCCCCAAACTACAGATAGTTGTTTACACTGTATCTGTGATACACACTTAAAAGAGCACTTAGAAAAAAAGTTGGGGAGAGAAAAAAAAAGAGGAGATTGTGGGTGAGACAAACGAGTAGAAATTTCAAAAGTAAACCAAAAAAAAAAAAAAAGTAAACCAATGTGAAATAAATAAATAAAATTAAAAGGAAAAAAATAAACCAATGTGATCAGTCAGAAAGTTAAAGAAGTACAAACAGCTGTAAAAGCTCTAGTTCTCAAAGGATTGGGAGCAGAGAAATGGAAAGAAGTTGTCTATCAAAGATGATACAAAGAGACCCAAGGGAAACAGGGTTAGTAAATAGAGGAAAGACCATTTCATAAAGCGAGATAAGGACATGACGTTGCAGCCGTGTTGAGAAGGTCAGAAACATACATGAAAGTCCTTAGATTTTGAACATCATGATTTGGGAGGTTGACAGTTCTCTGGTTCTTGAAAAACGTGACAGTATGATGCATGTTTATTGCATTTTTAGGCCTTTGTATGACTTTTTAAAATAAATATTCCAGTGTACCAAGTACGCTTGTGAAATCTAATCCTAGGACAATTTTGTTTTCTTCTTGATAAGTGCTTTATGGATATTTTTAGCTACTTTAAAACGATAACTAGTTTTAGCTAGAGTGAATTTCTGCCAAATACTAATAAGGAAAAATAGGAATATGAGTAATATCTCTGACTTTCCAGTGTTTAAAGGAAATTCTGTTTTCACCATCTTATGTGCTGGTGATCATGAAAATTTTAATTGGTAGGTGCAGTATAGGAAGTGAACAATTTTCCCAGAATGAACAGTGTATTATACATACTATGTGCTTAGTTAGAACATATGAGATGCTGTGTTACGTTAAATATCAAATAGTCGATGCCTTTCTCTCTTTTTTTATTATAAATTATTTCAAACATGCAGCAAGGTACAGTGAACAGTGTACAAAAACCATATTCTCGTGCATTTAAATCTATAATGTAATTTAAAGACGATATTAATATTATTTCTTTTTTCAAGCTTGCACTGAATTAGTAACAGTCTGCATTGTAATAATAAGAAAGAAAAAAACGGAACAAATGCTTTTTAAGGAAATTTCAGTTTGGTATGATTATTTATCATGTGAAGTTAAAATGATGCATTTTCCTCTCCTGTCTTTTTCCATAAACAAAAGCCACAGTGCCAAAACCAAAACATAAGAAATAGTAAAATTATATATTTTTCTTCTTTTTGAACAGAAATAGAAATGCCAAGTTCAGTTTGTTCCATTGGTTTTAAGCCAAATAAATGGCAAAAAATAGTGAAAAGCCTGGTCATATCATGTGTCGTAAGTTTCTATTAAAGTCCTTATATAAGTTTCAGATCTCTGTGCTGCCTGAGATATGATCACTGCTGCATTTAAAAAGTCTAGGGGGAGGGGAGGGAGGAGCCACACTGGCCTTGAACTCTATATTTGATTCAAAAATTCTAATTGATAGATGATTGCTTAGAAATATTTTTATTATACTTTTTCATAATGTATACAGTTTTTTTCTCATTAATAGATACGTGTTTAGATAAATTCACTTCATAGTATTTGACCATGTGGGAATTTACAGAATATGGAAACAATTAGTTTAGATATGGGAAAGAATTAGAGAATATGAAAAGAAATATGGGCAAGACTAGTTTTTCAGGAAGGCAAGCAAGATGCATTTTGTTTGTTTTTCAGAGTACATTGATAAATATGTAACCAAGTAGTATCTACTTTAATATCATTTGGAACAAGCTGGTATATGACCACTATATAATTTAATATGTATCCAGAAATATGTTAGCATAAATACCTAAGTGTAGTCATAAGCATGCCCTGTATTAAAAATAAAATCATTATCTCTTTGGAGAGATTAAGAAAAGAATACAAGAAATTTTATGAACATTAAATATTCTATTCCAAATAGATTTGCTTTCTTAACCACACTTAACATTTTTTAAAATCATGTTTTAGAAAATCACCCCGTAATGGGTCACCAGATCAACTTCTTAAAATTAGCTTCATGTGCAAAAACTATAAAATTGGAAACTGATGTTATTTTCTATTGCTACAATGTCTTCTAACAGTGTTACTTTCTATAGATTTTATATACATATTTAATGGTTATTTTAGCAGCTTAAAAGGTAAAGATGTTGTATATATTTTTATTTTAAAAGTTTAATCATTTATGTGGGAGTTAGGGTTACAGATGGTGTATTCATCTTTTCTTTTTTCATATATGACAAAAGGGCTGTCATAGTTCCATACACAGTAGAATAGTTTTTACAGAGTAGAATCAAAGAATAAAATAAGAACTTTAAAACCTCCTAAGGCAACACCTTATCTTCAGAGTTTTTTCAACGATTAATATAGACAAAAGGATGCATTTACATTTTGGCGTTAAAAAACAGGAATGGGGACGCAGACCTACTAGAGGGCGGACTTGGGGATATGGGGAGGGGGAGGGGTAAGCTGTGACGGGGCGGGGGAGAGGCGTGGACATATATACACTACCAAACGTGGGGTAGATGGCTGGTGGGAAGCAGCCGCGTGGCACAGGGGTATCAGCTCGATGCTTTGTGACCGCCTGGAGGGGTGGGATGGGGGGGGAGACGCAGGAGGGAAGAGATGTGGGAGCGTATGTATATGTATAGCTGATTCACTTTGTTATAGGGCAGAAGCTGGCACACCATTGTAAAGCAATTATATCCCAATAAAGATGTTAAAAAAAAAAAAAGGGATATGTAGCTAATGTGTGAATGACAAAATAAGGGTATAGAATGTATTCTCATTAAACTCCAGTTGAAATACTAAATTAATAAGATTAAACTGAAGAGGAGGAAATGAAATTTTACACATAAAATTTTAATTAAATTCCAGTATGGAAAGTGCCTGCATATTTGTTTATAAACAAACGAAGAAAAAGGCTTAAAGGTTTGGGTTGACTTCAAGCCCAACATTGTAAGGCTTTTCTAACAGCAAGTGCAACCTTGGGCTTCATTAGCAACGGTAGTTTTGGCAGACAGAGCAGAAGGATTAATTCAACAAAATCTATACTGGCCAGATGACACCTGCAGTGTTGCTTTCAATTCTGAATGCCAGATTTCAAGAGGGGTATTGAAAGCTGATGCACTCACACAGAAGATCAGAATATTTAGAAACAGTGTGGGAGAAGAGGTGTATTTTCTCAAATCACCAAAAGTGATGGATATAGAAGGAAGTGTGAGTTCTTTTTTTTTTCTTCTCTTCTTAGTCCTATAAGATACTATTTGAACAAATGGATAGAGCACAAGCGATTTTGTTTGAATCAAGATTTTGATTGAATACAAGAAAGAAATACAAATTTCAGGCAATTCAAATTGATTTAGAAATAAGGTAGTTGTTTTCCTGAATATGAAGTCGTTTAAATAACTGTTACATAGAACAGTTTCTATTAGAGTAGATGAACTAACTTCATATGGTGGGGTTTCCTGTTTGTTTCTGAGCAGTGATGAATAGTCCAGAGATGCTGAAATCTCAGTCTCCTAAATCAGTGTGCCTCAGGAAAGAATCCTATAATTATGCTCTTCATTAAATGGAAATTTCCAAACCTACGCCATACCATAAGTTTTAAGCTCAGGTCTGGACTGTATTCTGTAGAGTCGAGTCGTCACTTCCACTTGGGGGAGAAATTTTTTTATTTTTCATTTATTTTTTATTTTTTTTAACATATTTATTGGAGTATAATTGCTTTACAATGGTGTGTTAGTTTCTGCTTTATAACGAAGTGAATCAGTTGTACATATACATATGTTCCCATATCTCTTCCCTCTTGCATCTCCCTCCCTCCCACCCTCCCTATCCCACCGCTCTAGGTGGTCACAATTTTAAAGCAGTTTCTCCCTTGGATTAGTAATATCCATTCAGTATCACCTAGAGAGTTTGTGAGAGATTCTGTTTGACAAGTTTTAGATGAACCTAGGAAATCTTCCTCTTAGGAAGTTTCTCAGGTGATATGAAGGGTGCCCATATTATTATACCATTGACTTAAAGGAGTTGGAATGAATGGTGATTGGATTTCAGTGCCTAAAATAATCTCCTTTGTCTCACGCCTGCCTGAAATTTGAGAATTAGAGCTAAATTTCTCTGCTACTCCTTGCTTGTTCATCTACAGATTGTGGGAGCTTACATTTTTTTAATTGATATTGGTCATTTATTGGTATGAATGAAGCATAATGAGAAGAATGTTTGACGAGATTATAAGGGGAAAGAAATGATGGTACTGGAGTTGAAAGACAGGGAGATAATACTGAGGATCGATACTGGTTTCTCTTCTGGCATCAGGGCAGTAAGTTACACAGCCACAAGGAGAGTCATTCACAGTGCAGTCTACCTGAGTGATGCCCCCTGGGGGTGTGCAGTGTACAACATGCACAGCTGCACTCGTGACCCTATTTAGCCCTTTAAATCTAATTCTACACTCATCACAGAATGATTATTCTAAGACCTAAACTTGATTGTGTCACCTGATTAACTCTCAGGAAAAGGCCACAAAGTCTGTTATTTTTTGACTTCTAGCTCTCTCCTAACATCTTCCTTCTCTCTCCAAAATAGATCGCATTTCCTGTACCTTGGATGGCGTCATGTTATTCCACCTTTCTGTACTTTTACAAGCATGTTTTCTCTGCCTGTAATTTAAGTACCTTTTCTTAATCTTGTTAAATCCCTCTTCAATACAGTTGAAACATTGAGTACCAACCCTTACTTAAGTATTAACTATGCTCCCATAATATATTTTCATCCGTCATGTATTTATCATAGAACTTAGAAAACTGTGCAGAATTTCCCGCCAGACTCAAACTTCTGATATTCAGGAACTATACCTTGTTTGAATCTTCCACAGTGACTGCCACTCAGAAGTTGTTTAAGAAATGCTGAATCAGTGAATGAGTGAATGAGGTGTACAGTGTAAAATCGGAGCACACAGAACTTTCATTTAACCTACTTCAAAGTTTGGCTGTGGTGTGGCCTTGCTTTAATCTGGGGATAACTGGAGTTCCAATCAGTATTCAGGAGAGCGTATTTTTGAAGAAATGGGAATTGTTCTAACAGAGGCTGAACTTTTAAAAGATATCTTATTACTGATTATGCCTGGTGATGAGATTTACCAAATTGTAGCGCTACTACTGTAACAAGGTCTGAATAACCTTTTTGTTCTATAAAGATTTTCAACAGGAGTTATATTAGAGAAGGAGAATTGAAATGCCTTTAAAAACAAGAAACCTAGGAAGTAATGGAAATCGAGTCTATGATAAACTTGTTTAACTTCTTAAGCATTTTCTTAGGTTAATTTTAATGTTAATTTTGAACAAAAATATGACCTGGGATGAAAAAAACTTTACAGACAAAGTTCTAGAATGATTTTTATGGAGTTACAAAACTATCTTAGAAAGTTAAACAGCATATTTTTTTAGCTTAGAACATTTCACTAAACTCCCCAATAAAACCCAATCTTTCCACCCAAAAATAAATGATTCAAGTGTTGTGAAACTTTATCTTTATCTAGTACTAAATCTACATTTATCTAAAGATTAATAATGTCCTTCTTTCTGCATTTCCCCCTTTTTTCCTTCTGCATTGATTGCATACTTGGAGTTCTTAAGGCTCTTTGTTAAAATTTATGGAGGAACATAGAAATATATAATACCCTATCACATAGCACGGAATAATAAATATCTTTTGAAAGAGTAACTACTTGAGCAGACAAGTCATTTATATAAAAGATATGCAAGGGATTTTAGTGTTTCAGACAAAACTATTTACCACCATGGCTGCTAAACTCCAATTCTGTAGTTTAAGCGTGTATTCGTGCTTTACTTAGAAGTTATCTTTGTAAAATGCACGAAATACAAAATTCAGAAATGTCAATATTTAATATCTCCCCCTCACCCCTGATGTTATATTTATTGGTACTAACCAGTCATTACCAGTCAAAACAGTGATCCTGCATCTCTTCCAAACTTGGGTTTCGGTTCATCTTAGGCTAATGTGCTGAGCTGGAGATTCCTTGTGCCTTTTCTTTTCATTGACTTTGTTGGTAATTTTTCCCTATGCGATAAGTAATTTCTCATTGCTTGCTGTTACAAAAGATAAAAGATTTGAAATAACATATTTAAAACATATCTTGAGTTAACCATGGAAGAAAGAATCTAACATTCATTGAGTGTATCTTTTTGCCACATCTTGTGCTAGGTACTTTATCCACATAATTTATTTTAATCTCCAAAACGATTCGAGAAGGCCAATGATAATTTTTCAGCTCAGGTTTTGAGCACCTGCTCTGTGTGGCTACCGTGCTAGTGGTGAGGCTGTTCCCTGGATGTATTTTGCCCCTCAGGAAGCTCGTGTTCTAGGGTTCTGGATCACATTACACATTTCTAAATGATGAGATAGACAAAACAGTGTATATGATTTGCCAAATGTCAGAGCTAGAAAGAGGCAAGGTTGTATTTCATCCCACATCTGTGTGGCTCTAAAGGGCTACTTTTGACTCTATTGTGCTACGTTACCTCTCACCGAGATATATTTAAGACCTGATTTGTCATGAGACCATCAAAACACTACCAGGTAAGGTAGAAAGTGAGTTCTTTTTATACCAATACTAGTTACCATCATTTAAAACAGATAAACTCATTTTTATTTAAGGAATTACGAAACCTGAATTTTCATTAGAACCGTAAGCGCTGTACTGTGATGGACGTTATAAATTTAGAGTCTCAGAAATATTTAAATAATGGAAAGGTCAACCTCTGAGTGGTGGGTTTTCCAAACAGCCTTATAAATGTGCAGGAAATAAACATTTCAGAATTGCTTTTCTGACAAAAAACGGTGGTTTCAGCCAACTGAAATATACCACTGCATTTTCGGCTGCCAAACCTGCCTCCCGTAAGTTAGATTTATTTTGTACAGTGCACGAAGTAATACTCCAAACCTGTACAGTGCTCTAACCTTTCCACTTTACCTTGTGTGCAGCAGGATTGTTAAGGAGGTTAGTTTATTTATGATGGAGTAGAAACTACTTCTGAATATGAACCCTGGAAGACCTCTATAAGGGCTCCAACCTCTGATTTAACCAACAGCAGCCCACGGAGGTGTATACCTCGTCTTCTGAAAGCTGCCCATCTGTCAAAGCAAAAGGTTATAATTCAATTTGCTTGGAATTTCATGGAACTACAAACTTCAGAGTGTAGTCCTGCAGAATTCCACCCTAACTGGAATGATGGACAGGTTGATGTGGTGGTTAATAGAGTGATCTTTGACATCATAAAGATCCCAGTGCCACCATGAAACACATGATGCTGTAATGTGATATTTAACCACTAGCAGTCATGATTTTCTAATCTGGAAAATGAGATAATATCTAATTTGTAGGGTTGTTCTGTGGATACAATACATTGTAAAGGCGTTGAATCAAAAGAGTATCTGGAATAAGTATGCTTATTTAAATGGCAGCTTGAAACACCATTATCATCGTTTGCTACCATCACTACCTCCACCTCCACCTCCACCTCCACCACCTGTTAATCACTGTACGTGGCATGAAGGACCCAGGCCTTCCCTCTCACCTGATCCCCTAGAATACGGACTACTCATTTTCCCTTGGGAAACAACTTACACAGTCACCTGTGTCGAAATATTCCGACTGCATTAATTGGTAGCATTTTCTTTCCTTGTCCTTTCCCAGTGAGAGAACGATATCTCTCAGTCATCTTTTGGCAAAGAGAGATGATGCTACTTTATGAACTATTCCACTGAAGAGATGATTAGCTTGAGTTTACCATTACACAGATCTCTTTGATAGACGAGAAACAGCATAATAACCCAGCTCCAAAATGGAAATCTCCTCCTTCCAAGCTTCTATAAATGTCATTTAATGTATTATTTATTGAGTCACCTCTGATTACATAGGTAAGATAAATTATTTGTCTCACTTGGAATGCCTACTTCTCAAATAGTTTATGAGAATGAATATAATATCATCCATAAAATATTTCTCAGGTATTGTCAACGAGAATACTACTCTCGCACGTCCTACGTTTGCAAAACAAGTGAAGACTGAGTTGTCCTTGCTAAAAGTGAATTTTGACTTCATAACTTGACATCCTTTTTACTTGGCATCAAACAAAAGTGAACTTACGTTAAGTAAATTTCAGCTTCCTTAATAGTTATCTAACCATTTCATTAGGGCTAATGTATCAAAAATTAAGCTATAAAATTAATTAAGATTAAGCTGTAAAAAAAAAAGCTCCTATTAAAATCAAGAGAGGAAAGTAAAGCTCTGATTAAATAAACAATTACAAAAGTATAAACTTTAAATAAAGAAAGGCAACTTCAAAAATCACCTGATGCTGTTTACTGGTAATAATGTTGCCTCATAGATGGTGAGTGGGAATCCTTTTTATATATTTTATATATATAATTTATTATATAATTTAATATATAACATACTAACCTCTGAGGTTGTTTGGAGTGATTTACAGACGTCCATCCATGTGAAAAGCATTCTTTTTCTACTTTATTCTGAGTGACATCATGTCACAATTTCTGTAAAAATTAGCAGTTTATACAATTTTCACTGAGAAGCTATTCCTTTCTTTCACCCTCCTATCTTTTTCAAGCCCAAAGTACTGGATTTGACCTGACAAATGAGCTCTAATTACAAATTCTAATCTGACAGTTTCATTTAGTTTCTTACACGCCTGATGATTGATGAGAAGGTTTTTTTTTAATGTACAGCTAAACTCATATGCATTAAAAGAATGATAGAAATTAGGTCAACACTTGTATATATTCACAAATCTAAGAATTCACACCTAGCCACTAATGCCACATCTTAATTTGAGCTTTTTATTATACTAATCTATTAAATGAATGTTACTGAATTGCTGAAATTTCAGCATTACTGATCTTTAAGTTTTTAAAATGTGGTTTGGAGTAAAATAGTGTCTATCACTTTGAAGCAAGGAATTTGAGAATAAAATTAGTCGTATATATTAATTGAATTGTGAGCACTAGTTCATGTATTATAATTTTTACATTGCCTACTGGATGTTAGATTAGCAGGAAATAGCAAAATTGACTAAAATTAACATGTAAACATCCTGAAATAAAGACAGTACTATATACAAACTGATTAAAAACAGAGGGATGAGTAGCTTGGCAGAAGCATTAAGATATCTGGAAAACAGGAAATAAAGATTGCCTTGGTCTTACATAATGTGGAAGGACTAAATCCTCTACTAGCAATAAACAGAAAAGAGGAACTGACTCTTTGAGTATTAAGAAGTCATTTACCAGTGGAAATGAGATTAGACAGATAGTCTTCTTTTTAAGTAGGCTCGATTCATGGAAATTCACAAAAATATAATTTGTCTAGCACAAAACAATTTTCTTGTCAGTTACCTAAAGACAGTGATAATGAAAATATTATATATTCTTTCTTAGCCACGTGTTACTATAGGCACAGGTGGAATTGCTCATTTTTCAAATGGAGTGTGTCCAGTTGTTAGAATACAAGATTCAGCAACCCAGAAAGAGTAACACAGAGTTATACAAAGGAATAAAAGAAGGAATAAGTTGATAAAAATGGAATGAATGGATGCTTTCCAGTTTCTACTTTTAGATTGTTGAATTTCAGAGCCACACATGAGTTTACAATTAGTTATTGTAATTTTTGTTACGCTTATCTTTATGTTACCATTATGAATTTTAGAGCCACACATGAGTTTACGATTAGTTATTGTAATTTTTGTTACGCTTATCTTTACGTTGCCATTATAGCACACATCTATACAGTGTTCCTGTGAATGTTCATTCAGAATACAGTCTTTGAGTATTTTGTGTTAAGTGCTATAAATACAAGATTAAGCATGATTCTTGCACGCCTGAAAATAAAAACAGATACACATCATCATTTCATTAAGTCATTTATTCAACATTGTGTCTCTTCTGCATGGCAGACACTGTGCAAGGCATTAGGAATAGGAACACAAAAATGAAACTGCCCTGTTCTTAGTCTAATGGATGAAACATATAGAGTGATTTGTGATTGGGACTCTGCTGGCAGCAGGCTCTGAGAATGATAGAAGCCTGTAAGAAAGATGTAAATGGTCAGGGGATCCCTGGTAGAAAGGAGGTTACGTTTGAGTTGTCTTGACAGTTGATTAGGGGCCAGATTAGGGAAGGGGTGTGGAGGACTTTGCAGGCAAAGGCCAGGTGTGTAAAATTTCGCCGAATCATTGTTCAGTAAAACAGGGGAAAGACTTCCAGGCAGGAAGTGGCTTGAGACTGAGGGAGTTCACATCTTACAGGTCCCTGTATTTTTAGATGATACTTTTCTAAAGCTTTTTAAGGACCTTGGATTGGGAACTAATATAATTAGATCCAAATTTAGAAAGATTATTACAGTAGCAACACAGGTAGAAGATCATTTGTTCAACACTTTTAAAAGTCACTCTTGTAGCACTCAGGTAATAGATGAGTTGAAAATAAGAGACTTGAGGCAGGAGACAAATTAAGACTCTATGACAGTAATACAGATAAAATACAGGCTGGACCAAGTGTAGAAATTCAGAGGAAGGTCATGTCATGCCCTCCGCAAGGCCTTCTTTTACAATCTCCTCTAAATTAAATTAGGTACTACTCCCCTCCCCATACCTCACCATTATGTACTACCACAGCCTTCTGTTTCCTTTATAATATTTACCATAATTTGTAATAATTTTTGATCCACCCATTTATCTCACTACTAGACTATAACCTGTAAATGGGCTGAACCCATATATACTTTTGTTCACAGTTGTATGCCCAATGCCTAGCAAAATATTTGGCACATAGTTGGTGCTTGATAAATATTTATCCATACATTAAAGAACAGGCAAAGGATACCCTGTTTTTTAAATTGAGGCAACTAGGTGTATGGTGTAATTCAACCAATCATTGAGCTAGGAAATCCAGGAGGAGGAGGACATTTTGGTGGGGATTTTGGGGATATGGATTCAATTTATCACCATTTAAGAGGCAGTTGCACATATGATTGTGAAATTCTTGAGGAAGGGCCAGACTAGAGATGGAGATTTGGAAATTTATGAACTAAACCAGATGAGTTTGCCCAAATAAAGTAGGGGAATAGGAGGTGGCACCCTGCAATAGAGCACAGCCTGCGGTAAATACATTAACATTGTATCAGAAGTATTTTAGAGGAGGAAGGTATTAAACCTTCCCGTGATATCAAGTAGAAACTGGAACAAGCACTCCCCAGATTACCCAAGAACTACCGGAACAAGGAATCACAGAAGAAGAGCTCGTTAGAGCGAAGCTACATGAGTAGGCATGAGCTGCCGTGCTTTGGGAGCCCAGTGAAAGGTCAGAGCAGAGGGTAGAGCAGCCCTTCAGAGCGAGTAATCCTTGGGCAAGAGTGTTGGAAAGCGATGAACCGGTGGGTTAGGTAGGGGCCACTGTGACATTCCTTGTTTGTCCTGCTAAGGAGTTTAGAATTCAACCAGTAGGTAATATAGGTCATTGGAGGATGGTAAGGAAGGAAGGTTTCCTATATTAAGTCCCTCCTTCTCCCACCCTGTTACTGAACTCTGTATTTTTGGATCAGTGCACGTTAGGGTTCATGTGTGTTTTTGTATTACTTCCACAAAACTGAGAATCAGGACCTGAACTTGGATACTGACTGGCTTAGCTCCTAACTAACAGCGTGATTTTGGACCAGTTAAATACCTTCCTTTTTTTCCCCTTTATTGATTTATTTTTTTTAATTGAAGTATAGTTGACTTACAGTGCTGTGTTAGTTTCAGGTATACAGCAAACTGATTCAGATATATATATATATTTTTTCAAATTCATTTTCGGATCCTTTTCCATTATACCGTATTACAAGATATTGAATATAGTTCCCTGTGCTATATAGTAGGTCCTTGTTGTTTATTTCGTATATAGTAGTGTGTATATGTTAATCCTAAACTCTAATTTATCTCTCCCCCTCGTTTCCCCTTTGGTAACCATAAATTTGTTTTCTATGTCTGTGACTCTATTTCTGTTTTATAAAGAGAAAATTTGTATCATTTTTTTTAGATTCCATAAATAAGTGATATCGTATGATATTTGTCTTTCTCTGTCTGACTTACTTCATTTAAATGATAATCTCTAGTGGATGAGTTAAATAACTTCTTTATGTTCCAGCTTCATTAATTTAAAAAATAATGAATTTGGCTGGATTATCGCTAATGTCCCTTCTTGCTTTAAAGTTTTCTGGCTGTATTATGTGCTATGGAAATGGGATTTGACATATAGTGGAAATGTGCAGTCATTTTATTTACCATAAACAAGGGGGGAAAGTCTTTGGTTCCATTTATAATTAAGAAAATTTGGTGAACATATAAAGATATCAGAAGCAGCAGTTTTCAAAAGATGGGACAAAAGTAGATATGTGAAATCGGAAACAAACTAGTAACAAATGTGGGCTTGGAACATTTATCAGAGTGGGAGAGGAGCTGTTCTATGAGAATTCCACTCATTTCATTGCTTGTTCCAGGGAGAAACTGGACAACTGAGGATTCATGGGGTTAGAGGAATTCTTAAAGATTACTTGTGCACCAGATTTCACTTCCTCTGGGAGTTTTACACTACTCCAAAGTAGCACGAGGCCGATTATTCGTCTCAATATGCTCCCCAAGGAAGCCTCCATAAATAAGCTGTTTCCCTTATCATTTTTATTTTTAATGCATGGGCAGGATCGGTCAGGATAGACAAGCTGGTACTGAAGTGATAAACAGACCTCAGCTCTCAAAATCATGAGGGTCATTTCTTTCTCTGCCATGTGTTGCCCATCATGCTTTGGCTCGCGGGTCTGTTCTGTGTTGTCCTCACTTCAGGATAGAGATGGTGGAGCAGCTATGGTGTAAGATAGGGGTCCCCTGGGACCGTGGACCGGTACCGGTCCGTGGCCTGTTAGGAACTGGGCTGCACGGCAGGAGGCGAGCAGCGGGAGAGCGAGTGAAGCTTCATCTGCCGCTCCCCATCGCCCCCATCGCTCGCGTTACCGCCTGAACTATTCCCCCAACCCCGGTCCGTGGAAAAAGTGTCTTCCACGAAGCCGGTCCCTGGTGCCAAAGAGGTCGGGGACCGCTGGTCAGGCGTTGCCGGTCACAGTGGCAGAGGGAAGGAGGGTCTCACTTTGACAGTTAAGAGCCACACCCTGAGGGTAGTACACATCACTTCTCCTCGTAACTCATTGGCCACAACTAGTGGCCTGGCCTCACCTAACCACAGAGGAACCAGACAGTCTGAATCCCTCCATGTATCCAGGAGAGAGGGGTTAGAAATAGTTGACACATACCACCTTAGTTTGCCTTGCTAGTCATCACTGGGTAAGAAGAATATTCTCCCCAGGGTAAGAAAAATGCACTTATGTCCTTCTCAAGGGAGACAACCTGAAAGTTCCATCTAGCCAGGGTCCACATAGCGCATAATAGTTTCCTCATTAGAGAGTGTATTAATTTTCCGGCTGCCATGACAAAATACCAGAAACTGTGTGGCTTAAACAACAGAAATGTCTTGTCTCACAGTTCTGAAAGCTATAACTCCAAGATCAAGATATCCACAGGGTTGGTTCCTTCTGACGACTGTGCCTCTTACCTGGTTTCTGGTGGTTTGCTGGCAATCTTTGGTATTACTTGGCACGTATAAGCATCACCCCAGTATCTGCTTCAGCTTCACCTGGCATTCTCTCTGTGTGCCTGTGTCTGTCTCCAGATTCCCGTTTGTAAGGACAGCAGTCACATTGGATTAGGACCACCCTAAAGGCTTCGTCTCCAAATAATGTCACATTCTGGGGTACTGGGGGTTAGTACTTCAACATATGAGTTTTGGGGGGAACACAGTTTAACCCATAACAGGGAGTGTTGTGCAATCATTTCTAAATCAAATTTGGATGTGGTTCCTATTGATCCAGAGATCTCTGGGTGTAAAAGACAGGTTATCAGCCTTCCCACCCTCCCCCAACGAATACTCACACACTCACAGATGGAAAATGGACAAGATCAGCGCAATAAACAAGATCATTTGGAAAGGGAAGAAAGGAAGTCACACGGCATTCTTGATCTGAAGCTATTCCAAAATCTCATTGGGAAGCAATTTTGAGGTTCCATATTCTGGGATGAGATACATTTTTTATTAGACCTTGGTTCTGCTTCCTGGCAGAAGGCTCCTGCCCATCGTTCTCTCCCCCGCCTCCCGACCCCACTCCAACGTCGTAAGTTCTCCTAATCTGATTATCCTCGGGGACCACCTTTAAACTGGGTATTGGGAAGCATTGTCCTCTTTGGGGGCTGAGTGCCTCTATTTGATCACTTACTACCCATAGAGCATTAGGAATTAAAGGGTTGTGTTGGTAGTATAACCCTCTCAAAAACATAGCTCCTTTTAAAATAGATTCTATTTGGCTTCATGTACCAATCACTACATCTATAGGTTTTTTTTGTTTTGTTTTGTTTTGTTTTGTTTTTCTGGATACACGTCTTAGATTTTCTCTCTCTGTGTCCTTCTCCTTCCCAACTTAGATGCTGACAGTGTGAACCTATCGGGCTTTGTTGGGAGACCCTAGCAGCTTTTTCATGAGAAAAGCATCTTTAGTCTCTTTTCTCTGAGTTATTTTATCCCACTGAAAGGATTGAGTACTACCACCTTAATTTGATTTTGCTCTCAGACATCTTCATTCAGAGGTTTGAACAATGGGTGTGATGACCATATTCTTGATTAATTCTTACCAAAGCTGAGTCATAACAGGCAATTTTATTTATTTATTTATTTATTTGCGGTACACGGGCCTCTCACTGTTGTGGCCTCTCCCGTTGCGGAGCACAGGCTCCGGATGCGCAGGCTCAGCGGCCATGGCTCACGGGCCCAGCCGCTCCGCGGCATGTGGGATCCTCCCGGACCGGGGCACGAACCCGTGTCCCCTGCATCGGCAGGCAGACTCCCAACCACTGCGCCACCAGGGAAACCCAACAGGCAATTTTAGTTCAGTGTCCTTCTCAGTTTGTTCTTTTGCCATCTGAGAATGGGAAGCAGTTGCCTCTTCTTTGTTCTTGGCCCTTTCTCTTCCTTTTTCTTCTTCCTTGCAAATGACACCAGTTTTTTCTGAGGTCATCTGTGTCTTGTCCTACCTTGTCAAAATGCAGCTCACAGCAATCAGGTAAGGCTATCCATATCCTGTTTTCCAACCTCTCTGCTAGAGCTACAAGTTCCTTAGGTTCAACGTCTACCTCCTGAGATCCTGGAGGCTACAGTGTTACCATGTGATCCTCTTCGGCATCACAGGGACTACCTCCCTCCAGGCTCTAATGGCAAGCTCCTCGCCATCTGCTATCAGGTCACTAACCCTTTGCTTCATACCCTCGTGACTTTTTACAGCAACATTCCACTTCTGTGTGCTAATTTTTGAATGGCTTTTAGTAGGTAGTCAGTGTATATACAGTGATTCTGCATTGCACCTTAGGTAATGCTTTGTTAAACATCAGAGTCAGGATTTTAGACTCAATCTATAGTGCAGAGAAAGCAGTTGAAGTGCCAAGTAGAAATGAAGGGGGCAAAGGCATCTTTGACAGGAAGCAAAAGACCTACTTAAAAGGTTGGCTTAGAGTTGATTCATTCACAAGGGAAATTGCAAGATCTTTAAGAAACGCCTCACTATTTGGGATGGAGAAATGAGACTGTGCTTATTATATAACAATTTAGTCATATAAAAGTATGACCAATTAAAACTGGGTAGTTAGCACTAAAGAAGTATCTGCTCAATCAAATTAAAATCACCGCACTCATGTTATATTTACTGTGTAATAAGCCAGCTCTTGGGGGCTTCTGTGCCAGTTGTAAGGAACCCATGACTTGGGGACGGGGAGTTGTGGGGAAGTAGCAAAGATATGAAGAGCGCCTTTTTTCAAAACTTAAAATTTGGATTAGAAAAAAAATGAGGCACACATAAGAGTTAAGAAAACAGAATATAATATATATGTGTGTATATATATATATATATATATATATATATTTTTTTTTTTTTTTTTTTGCTGTACGCGGGCCTCTCACTGTTGTGGCCTCTCCTGTTGCGGAGCACAGGCTCTGGACGCGCAGGCTCAGCGGCCATGGCTCACGGGCCCAGCCGCTCCGCGGCATGTGGGATCTTCCCAGACCGGGGCACAAACCCGTGTCCCCTGCATCGGCAGGCGGACTCTCAACCACTGTGCCACCAGAGAAGCCCAGGAAAACAGAATATAATATTTTGATAGTCTAATGTTGACTATAGTGGGTGGAAGTTGAAGAGAAAACTCAGTCTAGGCTGAAGTCTTCAGGGCTAATTTCATAGAAGCTGATGACTTTGAAGGATGAATAAAAGATGATGGGGGCGAGAGAGAAGAAAGGGTCGTTTCAAAATTCAACTCCGTCACCACCCTGGTAACATTCAAAATATTCTAAGGTCCAAAAGGATTTAGTCATTTTAACTCTATGATCATAGCAATCAAGGAACTAGTGTGCGTTTTGACAGACAAAGGCTTTCTGATTCTTTTCTGTTTCTATTTCTGTTGATCGTGGAGCCGGAAAAATGACTGCAAATTATATTTTGCTATTTATTTTTTGTGACACCAAGAGCAATAGTGTGTGCTAAGTCAGAGGAATAAACGCACAGCCTGGCATTAAAGTAATGTTCCTCCACCCTTCTCCACACACTCAATACACGTGGCTTCCCTGACAAACATGCCAATGTGAAAGCATTTCCTAAAAGTGACAGCTAATGGTATAAATTAACCTCCTGAATCTGCTTTGGTCATTTTCAAAACTACAGTAGCACATAAAAGATAGTGGTGAATTATGACTAATAAATGGAAAGAAGAATGACATGCCCTCCTACAGCTTTCAGAAGCAAATGGAGGGTTCCAATGTCAAGAAAATTACAGCCTCTGGGTTTGTTTATTACAGAGATTTTCAAACAACCTTCCTTACAATGAACTAATTTGGGCTTGGGAAAAAAGAGCAGAAGACTGTTCTTTTTAAATTTCCTTTTAAAATTATGAAAGGCACTCAGAATATTGGACTTCATCACCAGCAGAATAAAGGCAAATTAGAAATAGTTTATCGCCATGACAAACAAATTTAACTGCGAATAGCAGGTAAAAATTTCATAGCAAATGGAATGCTTATTATTGCCCAGTATTTTCAGACTCTTATTATTTTGAGGTAACATTCTAGTTTTTGTTTTGTTTTGCTGAAGGATCATCAAGCAACAAGTGGCTCTTTAATATTGATACAGTTACAAGTAACTCAGGACAACATGCTTCATAGCTTGGAGCCAAATGTGTCTCCTACCACCTCAACGCCTTTTCCTTCATGTTAGAATTTGTTGCTAAATCAGTTAAATACACACATCTATAGACATTGCAAATAGAGAGCATAATAGAGCTTGCAATTTTTTCTTCCTTTGGAATTGAGCATGTAGTATATACATTTGTACATGCGTGTTTCTAAATGTAAAATCCACAGAGAAATTGTGAAACACCAGAATTTTAAAATTGAGCACAGCTTCATTGACTAATAGGATAAAGAAGAGAAGCTCCTTTCAGAGATTTAATTCTGCATTCTACAGGTGTGTATTTGGATTATTTAGTTTGGGGAATTTTTAGATTTTTCATCCTCTTACCAAGTCTCTATTCTCTGAGTCGGAGACGTCTGAAGACACATTTTTATAAAAAGACTTTGCCCTCCAAATTAAGATGTAATGGAACTATCCTTCTATGATCTGTTGCTTTAAAAATGGATATGAAAAAAACATGGATATATAAGAAAATTATTTTCATGGAAAGAATTAGAGTCATTTTGTAAATAGCACATTCTGGGATATTATTATTATTGTTGTTAAATTATATTTTTAAATATTCCAGAATACTGAAGTAATAAAATTATAGTGATACAAATATGTACACTTACATAGTAAATTATTTAACTGAGGATGGTTTGTCACCATTGTTCCAGGGTACAAACTAGAACTTGAAACAATAGTCATTGCAGATGTACATATTGACATTTATGGCAATATTTGGGGGACTGTAGCTTTTTTCATTTTTGTGTTTGCTCTCGTCTGTCTCTAAGTGGAAATATTTATTCTGCTGTGATCCTTGATTGCACTTGAAAACAAGTGCACTGTGACAAAGTGAAGCTCATGGTGGAACATGGAGGTGAAAGAATAAAAGGAATTACATTTTAAAATAATATTCTCCCACAGTCTTAATATGCTGGTGGGAACAAAGATAATTTTAGTAATCGCTAAAACTAAACCATTCTTGAGAAACTACCCCCTAAGGAACTCTTGAACTCTGCAGAAAAGTTTTAAAATTGCAGACTTATTCCTTGATCCTTCCCTTTTTCCCTCCCCCCTCATTGTCCGAAAACTGGTTTTTGCTTGTAACATATCCATATTCTACTGAGCCAAGCCCTGCCAGAAGGCTGAGATTACCGCCCCCCTTCCTACGGCACCTCCCAAAAGAGCTCAAGATTCTGAAATACTCCCCTTACCCCTACCTTGCTTCATTCAGGGTGTAAATTCGTGATTATAGAAACTATATATATATTAATAACCCATGTTTTCTGTGGTTTCAATAAATGGTTGTAAATTAGGAGGTCATGAAGTATAGGTATATAATTTTTCCAGTGATTTCTAGACTATCGTCAAGGAGTTGCTTTATTTGCCCTACTTTAATTCCTACGGGTGATTTCATTAGGAGTGAGAGGATTGATAAGAACCTCTCTAAGTTGGATTTCAGTAAGGAGACAGTATAGAGGATAATGATTAACAGAGTGGAGATGGTAGAGTCAGAGGCCACCTGGGATCACATCTTGACCCCATCACTTACTACATATGTGACCTTGGGCAAGTTATTTAGACTATGAGCTCATCTGTAAAATATGTAGAATGTTAGTACCTTATTTGCCAGAGTGATATGAGGACTAAATGGCATAATGTATATAAAGTACTTAGACTAGTCCCTGGCCTAAGATAATTCCTCAATAAGTGCTAATTTTTATTCAGTTTCTTACCATTATTTCTGTTTGCCTTTTTAAATTGACGAGTGGAAATTATTTTAAGCTGCTAATGTTCCTACAAAAACAGCTTTCATTTTTATAGTCTGCAAAGAGTAGGAAAAAACACAAATGGTGTGAGATATGTATTAATTCTAGTATAATATAGAACCGGAGAGCAGCTTAATTTCTGTGAAAAACTGTGAAGTACAAGAGAGGTTTGACTGATGAGGACAAAACGAGAACTGAAGGTTGGTCTCAGCTCAGCTTCAGAAAAGTCCTCTAAGGACCACAGCCTTCCAGTATGACAAGGGACTACTTTGTGAAGAGGTGAAGTCCTTGATGCTCTCAAGTAGCATGAAGAAGAGAATCCAAAGAAAGACTGGTCGCTCTCGTCTAGCACGGCCACACAGATGGACAGTTTTGTCAAAAGTATCACCCTCCATTTTGCAGTTCCAGAAATCATTTTTGGGAGGTAGCCTAGAAATCAAACTCTGAAATACTCATTAGAGACTACGAGTGGGATAAAATGTTATCAACTCAAAACTGCGTGATAGTTTTGTGAGGGTATTTTAGACTTCTGGTCAGTTGCCCAGGAAATTTCACCAAGTAATGCATGACACAACTCAGAATCCCTCGGAGGGAGTAGAACATAAGATTATTTCAATGTGAACGTGCTATTCTTAAGTTTCTTATATCTCTAGAATGTTTCCATCTATGTAAGGTTTAGCAGCATTATTCCCCCAAATCAGAACCCCCTTCTGCACATTAACAGACTTTACACATATTGATTGTCCCTTGGTAGCATCCGGTCTTCCTAATTTGATGTAGAATGCCAGACACTGGATTGAAATATCCTTTTCTTTAGACTGACTACTAGACTGCTGTATAAATTCTGTTGTCCTTTATTACATTACAGCCCTAGGAATAACTCCCCAAAACATGACTATGAATATGCGCTGTTTTACATTGACTCAAACTCAAACTAGTTCTTAGACAAGATAAGACCTGTTCTGGCACTAAAATTCTGAATATCTTCTTTTTCTGGTGATTTTCATCTTTTGCGTCCTTGCTTTCCTTCCTCTAAAAACTGCTTTCTGGACAGTTTTAGAGTCTATTCTCTTGATTTTCCTGTTATAAGAAAAACAGTATTCCCTAAAAAGCAGTTATGGTTAGGTAAGGCACTCAGAGCATTCTTTGCTTCTATGTTTTATTTAATACTTTCTAGAAAGTGTGTTAGACCTTTCTGCCCATTATTAAAAGCTTGAAAGTACAAGTCTCCTAATAGTTCCTTGATCTCATTCTTTCCCCATTTGCTAAATTGACATTTTCCGTTGCCTGATTCTTCCAGGGCCTTCTAGATTTCTTATTTTCCATCCTTAAACTGATACACACAGCTCATAAAAACAGGAGTTACCAAGTGACAGGTGTTTTTGAAAAACTTGCTTAGTTTATATGTTCAGTGAAGATGTTGCCTCTAAATCAGCAGCTACTAATGACCTTTTGTTCGAGGGCGCTGTTAGAAATCCAGGTGAAGTCTTGGAACTGAAATGCAGTTCAGGCTTAACCTCGAGTTGGTATTTTCCAAATGTACCTTGTTGAGTTTTTAGCTTATGGCCTAATGGATTTATTCTTAGACTGTTCAAGATTCACCTCAACTTCAACAATAGGTTTCTTCATTTCCTTCCTTTCTTTTCCCATTCTCCCTTCTGCCTTAAGCAAAACAGCGTAAGATATTAAATATCTTGGAAAGTTACAGTGTCCACGTACCTGTGTTCCATTCTGCCACCTCCATTTGCCAGATGAGGGGCTTTTAGTAATTCACAAAATCTCTCTGAATCTGATTCCTCATATGTAAATAGTAATAACAGTTCCCATGTCTCAGGTTTTTCTTGACTGTTAAATGGGGTCACGTGTGAAAATGCTTAGCTTGCTGCTAGGCAAGTAATCAATATTCAATAAGTCCTAGCTGTTTTCCTTCAGCCATAATAAATTATCTCTTGAATTTTTTTTTCTTTTGCTTTCTTTAGTAATGGCATTTCAGTTTTCACTTGGGTTGACACCTTTTCTTCCTATTTCTTTGCTTATCTGACGGTTTCTTCTTTCTTTTATTCCTTCCATCATTGTCTGGTGAACACTTAATACCATGCCCACGCTAGGCACTGAGGATACAAAGATGAAGAATTCTCTCCCTACCCTGATGGAGTTCACAGTTTTATGAGGAAATGGACATGCACGTGGAGGAATTAAAATGAGGGTATGTGCACAGGGTGTTTGCAAAGCAGAGGAGACATGGGTCAGCAAAAGCCTCCTGGAGGAGAGGAATTGCTGAGCAAAGTCTTAAAGGAGGAGGAGAAGGCAAGCCACAGCCTTTTGAGGGAAAGAAACCACAAAAATTTCATACAAAGAAAAAGAATGGCAGGAGTCGAGGTGAACGTGGTGGGGAGAGGAGAGGTAGTCCTACAAGGCCTTGGTTTGCGGGGGCCACTCTCCTCTTTAAAGTTAGTGGGAACAAATTTTCAAATTATAAAGCCCTCCCATTATTTCTTCCCACTGAACCCCAAAGCCCAGGTGTCCATTACTAACTTTGCTCTTTCTGCTAATGGGACTGTATCATATTCCTCAAGTGAACTGCAGCAGAATAAAGAGTTTAATGGATAAGAGGGAGCGATTGCACCAAACCGTAACCTAGAAGCAACGTAGTCATGTCTGTACTTTATAATCACTTGCCTACCTTATGTGATGAATGGATTTTCATGAAAAATTATAACTTTTCAATATTAGAATGCTTAAGATTTTTCTTAAAGTGAAAAAGCAAAACTTTTAGGAAAGACAAAAAATTAGGTCTATAGCAATGTATCTAAGCGATACCAAGAGTGGTTCATCTTACCTAATAGACGTATCCTTAATTTACTATGTAAAATTGTTTTTCAAAAATCTTTTTCATCTGATAATGGTCTGACCACGTGTAAGTAATAGGTACCAGCGATGTGGATAAAATGATAGGATCTCATTCAAATGCGTATTCGCTTACCTTGAGAAGTAAAACAGTTTGGAGGCGGAAAGGGGGCTGATTAATTGGCTCCTTTAATGAGGCCATTTTACTCTTTACTGTTAATAGTGCCTGCTCATTTCCAGGAACAGACTAGGTATTGTGAGTATTCAACTTCTCCCTTGTAAATTAAGAAAAAAAAGCCATAATAGGCAATAGTAACTTAAAATTTCTATGTCCTTCAATACTGTGTGCAAATACTAGGGTGGGGTTTCCTTTCTAATTAGGACTTCCGGAAAGGATTCGTGTTCGATGGAGTTCCTTCTATAATTCTATGTTTCTTTGACAGGGGGTACAAACATTCCATTGACCTATTTTCTTTTTGTTCAACAATTTAGAAAAGTCTATTTTTCATGGAGCGTGTCTAAGACAAAATAGCTTGATAACTATATCATATGATTTAAACATTGAAAAAAAAAATCTGTCCATCTAAGCTTCTAGTGAACTGTTGAAAGATGTATGTATGATGTGTGAGTTCTCAAGCAAGTGTCTGCACCCTACGGCTGCAAACTTGTTCTCGGTGTAACACTGGATGTTTATTTATAATGATCAAAGAGAACCTGTGTTGAATCAGAAGTCAGATGAATAGTTTTCTTTAACACCTCTAGTCTCGGAATAAAGGTCCTTCGAGTCCAAAAACACAAATAGAAAAGGCTTTAAAATTTCCTTTTAATGTAAGGATCTATACACCCTCTAACTGGCATTTGGAGAGCTGGGAGCTAAATACCACTGCTCCTGTGATGCTGAAGCTGTTTCTGAAAATGGAGTTGACCAAAACTAGAGAAAATCTGTTTAAAAGGCTACTCTGCTCCTGTCTGTCTCCGTAATTCCAAGTTGGAGCTTTTTGCCAGGGAGGAGGGGAGAGGAAGGTTGGGGGTGGGAGGCAATAATGAAGAAGGCAGTGGGGCAGTTGTTTTTCTGTGCCTGCTGACGTCAACGAAGTTGCCAGATGGCGTTTGAATGTTTTGCAAAAAGACAGGAGCCTTTTATTAGAGCTGTCACATGGGGTTTCATTCATTTGCATTCCCAGAAGTGGTCTAAAGCTTTTCCTAACTGTAAGAGTAATGAGGTCTCTGTACCTTCAGAGACCCCCAGGGGCCCTTTTGTAGGATGTTGTTACCTTAAGTGGCTCTGATAAGGGACACATGCTCGGAGAATGGCATGTTTCACTGTCAGCTTCAGAGGACCCATGAACTACTCAGCTTCAATTAGGACTATAATGTGATCATTCAAAAAAATCTTCTCTGCAGAAGGTCTTCTGTGGATCCTGACAGCCTCAGAAACACACACAGTAGCACCTGAAGGGTCTAAAATGGCAGCAATGGACTCTAGAACAAAAGCCAAGCTTCTGTGAATTGATCCCAGGACTGAGAAATACCTAACGTACAACAGCCCTATGTATATGTACAAACAGCTTGGTCCTCGCCATCTTGCCCCAGGCTGCCTTGTTATCCCCACACCATTTGGAGGGACAGACAAAAAGGAATTTGTAGAAAATCTGTGGGTCCATATATAGAAGAAAGAAAGGAGGTTTGAAATGCCAGGATCTTCTCTCAGAAACTGACCCAGGGCCACTCTTTTGGGCCAGGCTGACCTGTCCTCTTCATCGTCAGCCCTTCCCACTGTCAGAAGTTGTCAGCTTTTACTTTGTTTTAAGGTCTGGCATTTCTCAAACGTTTCATTCACTGGGTTAGCAAGTATATTTTTTTTATAATGTACCTATTTCTATAACAGTTAATTGGATGAATTGATTTCTACAGCCAATTTAAGAATGAAAAAAAAGGATAAAGTTCTTATACCAGCGGAAGTTTTCGTGATTGTGGCTGTCACTCATATTACTCATGGTACGTGACGTGGTATTTTAAGATTGTTCTGAGCTGTGTTACCCAGGTCACTTTCTTCCTAACGCTTACCTGAAGTCAAGATGTGATACATTTCAGAAGTAGAAGTTTTGATGGTGGTAGGTTTGTGTTGGGTTGAAAAGAGAAGCATCTAGTATACCAAGGGAGTTGGAGGCTGGAAACTAGAAAGGCTTAAAAATTAGCTATACATGTTACCTAGTCTCAGTCTTACACCCACACTGGCAGCGATAATAGGGTACTTACAATGGGACTGATCATCTTAGTTTAGTGAAATATCTCCTGACATCTTGTCAGTGGCAACAGGGGGCATGGATGTTAAGACCACTGGGTCAAGCGGGGGACAAACCTAAAGCAGTTTTCCATGTGCCCTGTTATGTTGCAAATGAAACAAATACAGTTGCTCTTCCCATTCCCTGCTCCAAACGCATGTACAGGCTCGGCCATGGAATAGTTTCCAAATATAAACAGTACGAGCAGAGTTGCTGGGGGATGTGTTCATCTCATTTTAATTTCACTTTCTGGTTCAGGGTTTAGGAAGATTTGGGAGGTGATGGTGAAGATTACGGAAGTTTAAGCAGCCCCTTTCAGCTTGCTCTGATCCCCATTCCCTCCCAGCTGTAGGAGGCAGGGGCACATTGGAGGAGCATGGGATGAATATCTTGTATGTATCCATGAGCAGACCCAGCTCTGTGAGGTGACATGAGGTTAGAAACAAAGAATATGAAACCAACATCAAAGAATAACTCTTAGGAAAAAAAGGAGGTGTCAAGAAACACAATCCAAATGGGAAGGCTGTTGGGAATTAAAAAGGGAGGGGTGTAAATATAAGTCACCAACTTCCACCCTAGGCCGCACCAGGGTGTTTTTCAGATAGAGTTTAGATTAGAAATATATTCACAAAACACATATTTCACACGGGGTATACTTGGGCCTAAATCTCAAGATTATGCAAATCATGTTACGTCTGTTATACGTCAGGTTCACGTTTCCCCAAGAATCAACCTTATGAAAAGCTATAGTGTTAATAGCAGTGTCCTACTTTGCATGACCTAGCTCCCTATCCACTCTGAAAGTACAGAGCACTTGTACCAGGCATAAGTATTGCCATTGTTGATAAAACAATGGTCATTATTCATCATCCCTTATCTAACATGTTAAGGTTTGCCCAAACATTGCCAGAATTAAAACAGTATGTTCCTGAATATAACTCTAGGTGATAGTCATTTTGGCCATATTACACTTGTCCCCCCAAAGTCCTGAAACAGCAAGGCCATGATTCATTTATGTCTCCTCTATCAAAGAGTAATGTTCCGTTAATTTATCTCCCTTAATCATGAAATTAATTTTTGATTGTTCAGTAATATATTACATACATTGGGCAGTGCTACAGCTTAAAGACAGTAAAAAAACCGATATATCCGTTTCACTCAATTTTTAATGCAGTGTCAGGACAAAGAGCTGAATAATCAATTGTCAAGCTACCTTACAGTCAAACCACCATCCAATTTTACTTTAATGACACCAACACATTTTTCAACGAGAAGCAGTTAGTGTATAACTTTTCAGGGCCTGGTGTCTCAGTGCTCATGCCGAGATCCAAAACACAATTACATTTTACAAGGGAGAAACCACAGGAGCGTCTTCATCCTGACACACGGACATAACCTTCCCACGCCTACAGCCACGGGCCAAGATGTGTGCCTCGTCAGAGGTCGTCGGGGAGCCAGAATGTCAGGCTGTTCTGGGCTGAGGTCCATGAGTCTAGCTGAGGGGCTGGTGGAGGTGTTATTGTTTCCGCCCTCCGACTCAAAAACTACATACTTCACGCAGAGAGTTCAGGTTTCAAAGAACTTAAGCATTTTAACACGAGAGGCTGATGAAGAAACCACAGTGTTAGCGTAACCATTTTTCTTGAGAAATATCACAGCCAGACAGATTGTAACGCTCACATTGGATATTCAGCATTTTGTTTTCAGAGTAGGAGAGTCTACGTGGGCAAACACATCAGTGAATAAATAACTGTTTATTAATTCAGTAAATGTTTTTATGCGCCTAGTGGGTACCATGCAATGTGATAAGCACTGGAGGAAAAGAGTTAAATAAAATACACAGTTTAGTAGTGAAGAAAGATATGCAAACAAATCATTTCAACTTAAATGCAACAATTGATATATAATTAGGGTGTTATAGGAGTACAGGTGATGTATACCTACCCCAGCTAGGGGCAGGGTGGGGAATCAGAAAAAGTGTTTTTGGAAGAATTAAACAGTAATGGAGTTGTAGGGATAAACTAAATGAAGGTGGTGGTGAGGAGTGTAGGGCAGGGAAATAGCAGAAGTAACTACATTTGTCAAGATATGTATGATTAAAGCTTAGCATGTGGAAAGTATAAGTAACTAAGTACTCTTCGAGTAGTAGTTGTGAAAAAAAGAGTGGGAAGCTATATAGGAGGTTAAAATGACAGGACTCTGATGAATGAAATGAAGGAAGTGAGGAAGGAGATAAGGTTCCTAGTGTGAATGATTTGGTGGATGTTGCCGGCACTGAGATTCTCCAGTCTGATAAGCAGATTGGGAGAGTCAGGTAAAGCGAGGTTTGAGGATCCACAGTGCACGTCGCCAAGTAGTCCATTAGCAGAATAAGGCTCTGGGCAGAGGTTGGGGGCCGGAGATGGTTTAGGAGTTATTATCTAGAAGAGGTGGTATGGCTGTCATGAAAGTGCATGAACACATTTAGAGAGAGTCTAGAGCGTTAGAAGAGAGATGGGCTGCGAGGTGAAATGTGGGGACTTGGCATTTAAAATGTTGAGAGGGATGGGAAGTGAGGGAGAAATTCAAGAGACAGAAGAAGACTGTTCAGAAGATAGGAAAAGAGCTAGAAGGTCATGATGGCATGGGAGCTGAAGGAAGAGAGATTTTCAGAAAATGAGCATCACCAACCCCAAAAAACGTCTATGAAGAAGTCCAGTAATGCGGAGACTGAAAAGTGTCCTTTGAATTTGGCAATTAAAATCCACTGTAATAGCAAGAGCGATTATAGTCTTTGTTCTAGAAGCCTGGCTCAGTGGATTGGCATATGAACAGAAGACGAGAAAATAAAGACACTGGGTACTACTTGTTCTTTCAAAAAAATTGGTAGAAAGATTGGGTGGTGGTTGACAGGGGAGTGGAGACTGGGGGAAGAATATGGGATTAAAGAAGAATGGGAGATGTCCTCACAAAGGAGAGACTGGAGTGTGTCTAAAAGATGGAACCTGGGTAGATTTATAGGCTGAGGAGAGGACCCTGGTATCAGAAGATTGCAGCTGGGTAGTGTAATTTCAGAGGAAAGAGACACAAATGATCTTAATGGTTACGGTCATCTTGCCCTTAGCTTACTGTGTCCTTGTCAGTGTCAGGGCTTTATCTGCCAGCTTCTTTTGAAAACTCAAGCTAGCCAGTTAGGAGCATTTGAGTTGCACTGAAACAAGCTCTTCCTTTCCAGCTGCTCCCTTGTAATATTCCTTATCATTACTAATATTTACAAAAAGATTTACTACAATAAATGCTTCGCAACAAACATAATTCTCAATATAGCATCTTCAGTTTATGCCTAACGTCCCAGCATGGATACCGACATGTCTCCCAAAAACAAAGGCAATTATTCACAATCTTAGCTGGGTTATATTGTAGAAAGGTGGTGAATCTTATCTACTCAAAGACTGAAGAGGCTTTTTTAAAATTTAAAAAATTTTTTTTCCCAAATCTGAAGGAAGAAACAATATTGTCTTCAAAGAGCATCTGGCATGCTTATGTGCTGACTATAGTGGAAAGCTGAAAAGATAATATTTTTTTTTTAAGGAAGCAGAAGGATTGACTCTAGACCTCCAGAATTACCTTTCCTTAAAGGTATAAATGATCAGCCTGCACTAAATAAAAGGAATTTAAGTATTGTATGCAATCATATACTGTATACAGTATCAAACTATTATTTCAGTAATGAGTCAAAATCTGTTCAGTCTTGTTTTTTTCCTTCTATCTTAGTATTTTCCCATGATGTAAATGTGGCCTTACTACAAAGCAAGCCATTTAGTATCAAGAGTGTATCTATGCTTCAGTACTAATCATAAAAGGAGCCCTGAAAATAAGCAGTGAGCCACGTAGTCAAGGACTAATGGAAATCAGGGAGAACATCGGAAGGAAATTAGTCCAGGCTGCTTCTCTTTTCTTCAGCACTCCCTTTTTGTTCATTGCTCATAGGAGTCTGTGTTTGCCTGTCAATCGGGTGCGTTTATCGCAGGCAGGCAGTAGCCTCGAGTAACAGGATATTCAGTAGGAGGTGGTGAGGACTTGAAGGGGGTCTTGTTTGAGTCTAAGGACCAGGTGACAGCACACTCTTCAGAATGATTTGAATGATCCAGTCTCCAAACTTTTTTTTTTTTTACATCTTTATTGGAGTATAATTGCTTTACAATGGTGTGTTAGTTTCTGCTTTATAACAAAGTGAATCAGTTATACCTATACATATGTTCCCCTATCTCTCCCGTCTTGCATCTCCCTCCCACCCTCCCTCCCTTTCCCACCCCTCCAGGTGGTCACAGAGCACCGAGCCGATCTCCCTGTGCTGTGCGGCTGCTTCCCACTAGCTATCTATTGAGAACCATTTGTAAGAACAGCATATTGTGTTAGAAGGCAGAACTCACTCATTTAATAATTCGGTTTTTTTCAGCTCTTATAGTCTGCTGAGTACTAAGATTATATAAAAAATGAATAAAGAAATCATTCTTGCCCTCAAATTCACAATCTGGCAAGGAATTTGGTTGCAAACAATTAGCAATAGCAGTTGATGAAAATAGACGTTGGAACAAAGTACTGCGAAGGGTTTGAGGTGGAAGTGATTAACGTGGCGCCAGTTTGAGAATGAAGGTAAAATGTTTTCGTGTTTTAAAGTTTGGATCTTGATCATTAATATCGATGTACTGGAGACATGGAGTTCCCGGCAGAAGTAACACCATAAGCAAAGGCATGGGGTGGCAGTAGCATATTTGAGATAACTCAGGATTATTGGGGAGGAAAGACATTTGTCGGGTATATGGAAATGTAACTGTGAAAAGGGGGTTAAAGGTTGAATTTGAAGGCACTTAAAGTCATACCAAGGAGTTGAATCCTGTTCTATAACTTTGGAAAACCATCACAGAAAATAAGAGAGCAGCGTATTCATGTCTCTGTATTGGGAAAAAAATGAGTTTGTGGTAGGAAAAAAGTGGAAGAAAAAAACTGCAGCCACCCTCATGTAAATAATGAGAAATGGCTTAACGCAAGGATGAAGGGAGTTTAAAGAAAAAAGTAGTTGACAGACACTCTTTAGTAGACATTGCCAGGTGCCGTGACCAGTTTGATGCTGGGGATGAGAGAGAAAAAAATCAGTTAAAAAAAAAGTCAAGGCGTCCAGTTTTGGTGAGTGCTTTTGTTGATAGCCAAGATAGGAAATAAAGGAAAAGAAGAGTTTTGGAAGAAACAGAGGAAGTCTTCTATTTGGAAAAGTTGAGTCTGAAATAATCAGGAGACATTTTGAGTGGGCCTGTCTAGATAGGAACCCAGGCCTGAGGTCCAGAAAAATGGTCGGCGTTGGAGGTCCAGGTTGGTGGGTATTCATTGTAATATAGGGTGAGAGCTGGAAGGGAAGGGCTTAGATTAGCATGAGAAAAAACAATAAAAAGGAGCAACCATTAGGGAGGGAAGAAGAACCAGCAAAGCAGGCTGAGAGTCCCTTGTCAGAGGGCCTGTAGAAAGCCAGGCCACAGCAGAGCCAAGGTGGGAGAAAGAGAATGCAGTGCCAGGCAAAGGAAGACAAGGCCAGGAATGTTGTCATGAGATATTGTAATTAAGATATTGTCTGTATTGGACAGAGAATGTTATTTTATCAGGAAGAGACAGAAATCTGATTGCCACGAGTGGAAGACTCAATACCTTTACACAGGGTGTTGAGAGAGAAGAGAGCTCTCTTTCCAGGGGTTTAATAGATTCGAATTGAAAAGGAATGAATAGCACCTTAGATGGGGTCAAAGAACAATTTCATTAGCAGGGGAGATGCTAACCATTTCTTAGGTTGGAAGGAGGGAGAGGGAAAAAGAGATCAAATGAAAAAATCACAAATTGAAAGAAGAAATGGGTTGTCCGTGGTAGGAGGATGAGATTAAAAGTCCCCAGGGGTAGGGAACTGATATTAAAAAGAAAAAAGAATATTTCACTGAAACGACAGGGAGAAAAATCAAGAATGATGAAATCCTACTTATATTTAGAAATTTATTTAAAGCTAAATTAAAATTCCCAGTAAAGGACTGGAGAAATGTTATGTTTTCTTATGTTTAAGTTAATGAGGCACCTTTTGGCTGAGTCTGGTTAAAGTTGCTGTGGGAGAAGAAAATAAATATGAAAGGATTCTTCTCTTCAAGAACCTCTGAGAGCCACACATGCGTAATAGAGTATGTTTGCACAGGAGGATTTTATGAATGGCGCTTCAATTATTATAAATCACATAAGGTCCATGACATGGGGCAATTTGCAGTTCAGGCACAGATGTGGGTAGTGTGCTGGGTGCTGGTGTTAGAAGTGAGGCCCTGGTTATCCATTTTAAATATAGCAGTGTGTACATGTCAATCCCAATCTCCCTAACTATGTATAACTGAATCACTTTGCTGGACACCTGAAACTAATACAACATTGTTAATCAACTATACTCTAATATAAAATAAAAAGTTAAAAAAAAAAAAAAGAAGGGAGGCCCTGGGCTAGAGTGAAAGTGTCCCTCGCTTCAGTCTCACGGCTCTCAGTGGGCTACCAGGCTCTCCTGAACCCAGTATAATCATATTTTTTATTGTCTCATAACATTCTGAATATAATAAGATTATAAGTAAAACCAGTTTCTTAAACCAAAGTGATTAACTCTGACTTGTAGACAGATGAATTGTAAGATTTTATTTTCATTACCACCTACTTATCTAGTAGTCACATATACATGTGGTAAAATTTTATGCTGGGTTAATTATTTCCAACCATAGGTAAAAGAAATCTTTATTCAGGGCTTCCCTGGTGGCGCAGTCGTTGAGGGTCCGCCTGCCGATGCAGAGGACACGGGTTCGTGCCCCGGTCCGGGAAGGTCCCACATGCCGTGGAGCATCTGGGCCCGTGAGCCATGGCCGCTGAGCCTGTGCGTCCGGAGCCTGTGCTCCACAACGGAAGAGGCCACAGCAGTGAGAGGCCCGCGTACCGCCAAAAAAAAAAAAAAAAGAAATCTTTATTCAGACTAGCTGTAGTAATAAAGAAGTATTATTGTCTCTTGCAGTAAGCAGGCCAGATCAGGATTAGTGAATTCATGGCTTAATACTGTTGTGTGATGGACCTAGGTTTTCTAATTCTCTCCACTTTGCTACTGTTACACTATTGGCTCCATCCCAAAACTGGTTCCACTTACGACCCAAAGATGGCTGCTGGCAGCAACAATGCTTCCTTCTGGAGAGACAGGATTTCCTTTCCCAGAAGCGCTAAGCAAAGTTCCTCTCATGTCTCATTGACTCACGTCGACTAAGGGCTACCCATCCTTGACCAAATTCCTGCCCTTCGGGGGTGGAATCACCATGGTACAGAGAGTCGAGAGTCGTTGCAACATCCACCGCATGTGGTTGGAAGAGAGCTCAGAATTGAGGCATTTCTCAGGTCTCTGGACATCTCCTCCTTGATGTCAAAGTGCTACAAGAGTCCCTAGAGTTGCTGACAAGTCTGTTGATTGATTCAACAGCCACAAGACCTGCTTGATGGGCATCTGAGAAGCTCTTGTAATCTTCTCTAGAGTGTGGCTGTTGATAAAGACACTATAATACGTTAAAATTCTTCGTTAGAAATATTGAAACCAGAAGAAAGACAGTTTGAAGCTATTTTTAGCTAGACCTCACTCTGTATTAATAATTTTCGTCTTCAGTTTGCCATCAGAATCAGCATGTGAAAGTGTTCATTGCTTCCGTTCTGTGTTCACTTTAATAACACTTTGCTTATTTGTTTCTACGGGATATCCTAATTAGAGCTCTTGTACCATACTTCCATTCTCATCTGCTTGTTTTAAGAGGACGTGAAACTAAAATGAACTGAAATGATAGCCAAAGAGGAGGAATTCACTAGCAGCTTCTCCCTGGATCCTTCCTCTTGATCCCCAGAAAAAGAAGTTAGCCCACATTTTTAATCAGCAGTTTTATTAGTCTCACAAGATTGTAATCTTAAAAGATCATTCCTGCAGTCATTCTGTCTTCTTTGCATAGATCTGTCTTAAAAAATCTGCCCTGAATCGCAACAAATTGTTAGTCATTTGTACGTCGTAAGTATACTGTTATTGCTATACTCATGGCATATGGGAGCATTGACTGAACTCGCAATTATGTCCACAAGGAAGAAAACAAATCTGTGACATAAATGCTGAGTGACTCAACTTATGACCAAATGCCTTATTTTCTTGCCTGATTTCCTCCTTGACTCAGGAACACATTGTTGCTAAACGTGAGGGAGAAGGTATCGTTTTGAAACGCTTCTCATAGAAAATCTTTATAATCCTGCCCAACCTCTGCCTGTGAAATATCTTGGTGAGCTACTGGGATCTGCTGACCCAAAGATAATCATATTTATTATCCGAATGTCTCATAACATTCTGAATATAATCAGATTATAACTAAAACCAGTTTCTTAAACTGAAGTAATTAACCCAGACTTGTAGACAGATACATTATAAAATTTTATTTTCATTACCACCTAAAAGGAAAATGAAGACAGATGCTTTTCTATTAGCAAGAGAAGTCTCCACAAAAGCCCACTAGTTTTTCCTTCCAGAAGCAAATATTATAAGAGATCTGGCTTAAGTGGGAGAAACGGGGAAAAAGAATAAATGGCATTTTTCTTGGTGGAAAATTATTAATAGTGGAGTCTTCCTTAAGACTTAGTTCTGGGAAGAGTCTCATTTGATTTTCAAAAAAGATGTGTAGGAAGGGAGTATACCAGGAATTCTTGGAGTTTACTGATGACGTTAATAAGTTCCCCTTGATAACGAGAACCTAAGTTGGTAATTAATTGAAAGAAGAATTTGCACAGCTAGCAGTGTGCTGCAAATTGACAAAGATACTTTCATATCGTTAAAAGTAGATAGCCGTACGTAGGAACAGTTACCCAAAATACTGATGGGCAGCTTAGCGATTTGATTAATAGTATAGGTTCAGACTTCCTGGATTGGAATTCCACCTCTGCCACTTACTACCTGTGTAACTTTGGGCAAGTTACTTAACCTTTTGTGCACTAGTTTCAAACTTTTTGAAAGTCACTCCCTTAATAATGTAATTTTTAGAGTTGTGAGTTGCCTTCTGGAAAATCAAGAAGTGATATTATAAGCTTTTAATAGTTTACACAAATCTTCTCTATATGCCAAATTATTCACCGATCAGCTCACCCCATCCCTTAAAACCAGTTAGCAGGAAGAGACCCTCAAGTCCTCTAAGAGGCAAGGGGGCTTCAGGTTTCCTACTGTTTACTGGGGGATGGGAAGCTGATGAGGCCTGAAATCCATGTTTCCTACTTGAGACTTGGGTACTGGAGCTATGAGAGTTCCAAGGTCTGAAGATTTTGAGGGAAATGCCCAGAAATCAGTGGTTTCTGTATTTGAGTGATGAGTATCTTTGTAACCAGTTCCTCTTCCCTCTCATGCTTGTCTTCTCTGGAGAATTGCTTTATTTTTTTTTTAATCCTACTTGGGGGGGAGATATGGATGAGAATGGCGACTCAGTTCAGGGCAGCCATTTTCAAAGTCTGTATGGAAAAAAACCACATGATCGGATGTTTTGAGACCTATTTGCATGTTGAGAAACAACTTCTTTCACTCTCCTAATAACCAGAGGCAGTGGTGATACATCCACGGGGTTCCCCCAGTTTCCTCTTTTATCCTCTGATCCCTTTCAGCCCCCTGAATGTCTTCCACTAGACGGGAAGTTACTTGAGGGCAGCAGCCCAGACCTATTCATCTCCGTAGCCCTAGGGTGTGGACAGTATCAGGTACCCAGTAGATGTTCAATTAATATTTGTTGAATAAATGAGGCAGAAATGGCTGTATCCCAGTGCCTCCATACTCCTTTTTTAAAAAAAAATTTTATTGGGGTATAGTTGTTTTACAACGTTCTGTTAGTTTCTACTGTACAGAAAAGTGAATCAGCTATTTGTATATATATATCCCCTCTTTTTTGGATTTCCTTCCCATTTAGGTCACCACAGAGCATTGAGTAGAGTTCCCTGTGAGAACAGTAGGTTCTCACTAGTTAGCTATCTTACACATAGTATCAATAATATATATATCCATAAAAAGAAATGAAATTGAGTTATTTGTAGTGAGGTGGATGGACTTCGAGTCTGTCATACAGAATGAAGTAAGTCAGAAAGAGAAAAACAAATACCAGGGCAGGACAGGAATAAAGACACAGACGTAGAGAATGGACTTGAGGACACAGGGAGGGGGAAGGGTAAGCTGGGTGAAGTGAGAGAGTGGCATGGACATATATACACTATTAAATGTAAAATAGATAGCTAGTGGGAAGCAGCCGCATAGCACAGGGAGATCAGCTCGGTGCTTTGTGACCACCTAGAGGGGTGGGATAGGGAGGGTGGGGGGGAGACGCAAGAGGGAGGAGATATGGGGATATATGTATATGTATAGCTGATTCACTTTGTTATAAAGCAGAAACTAACACACCATTGTAAAGCAATTATACTCCAATAAAGATATTTAAAAAAATAAAAGAATAAGAATGTACGTTTCCGTGAAAAAAAAAATAGTGTATATATGTCAATCCCCATCTCCCAATTCATCCCACCCTCCACCTCCCCCCTTGGTATCCATATGTTTGTTCTCTATGTCTGTGTCTCTATTTCTGCTTTGTAAATAAGGTCGTCTATTACCAATTTTTTCAGGTTCCACATGTATGCATTAATATACGATATTTGTTTTCCTCTTTGTGATTTACTTCACTCTGTATGACGGTCTCTAGGTCCATCCATATCTCTACGAATGACCCAATTTCGTTCCTTTTTATGGCTGAGTAATATTCCATTGTATATATGGACAACATCTTCATTACCCATTCCTCTGTTGATGGATGTTTAGGTTGTTTCCATGTCCTGGCTATTGTAAATAGTGCTGCAATGAACATTGGGGTGCATGTGTCTTTTTGAATTATGGTTTCCTCTGGGTATATGCCCAGTAGTGGGATTGCTGGGTCATATGGTAGTTCTGTTTCTAGTTTTTTAAGGAACCTCCATACTGTTCTCCATAGTGGCTGTATCAATTTACATTCCCACCAACAGTGCAAGAAGGATTCCTTTTCTGCACACCCTCTCCAGCATTTGTTTGTAGAATCACACCATTGATAAAATGTATTTTGACTCTAAAAATATCGCAATGTAATTGAAAGAGAGTGCATTTGCAATGAACAAAGAAAAAATGCTGTCATATCTATTATTAAGTGGTTGTATAAACTTTCGTGAGCTAACCTAGGATTAGTCTATACAATAGTATTATTTCTCTAGAAAAATGCATTCTAAGCTCCAAAAAACTTGATTTACAAGTGTTTTAACATTTGATCTATTTATAACTTTGTAAGCCTTATTAGTTAATTGATGGTGTCTTTGATTAGTTGTAGAAACTGAAATGTATTAAGTTTTTAAAATACATTTATGAAGTGTTTAATGCTGTATTAAAATAATTTGGGGTCTTAAGAGTATCCACTCACCTCCTTGGTTGTTTAACGTTGTGAAGGGTTACTACCATAATAAATCCAAAAGCAAACTTTTTTAAAGATAATTGGTCAGACCCAATATGGACTTATACATTCACAAGTGAACTATCCACATTTTGTTTTGTGAGGGCAGGGGCACTTGAAGAAATTTCTGGAAGAAGGAACTGAGAGAATATTGTGGACAGAGTAAAGACAACTATTACAGGAACAAATAGATTGCAATTTTTCAGGTCCCAATATCCAATCACATTACAAGGGCAACTGATTCTCCTTGATGTTACTCTTACTTACCCTTCCCTTCCTGGTTATTCATGCTGCAAGTGTCCCAGTTTCTGCACGGTGGTTATTGTGGCAGCCTTGGTCAAATCTGCCTCCCTCTGTGCCACAACTTCACCCTCCTCAAGCCCTGTGCACTCTTGGATTACATCATTTTCCTTCTCAGACGTCTTTCATCACTCAGTTACCAACTGACAGAAGTAGAAAACTTTGCTTTTCATTCATCAGCATCTGAAATCTAGCCTCATATTTCCTTTTCAACCTTATTTTCTGCTAATAGAAAGCAGAAACCTTCCCTGCCTGAGAGACTAGTGCGCTCATGGAATCCTGCATCCATCTTTCTCATGCAAACACACCACCCCACGTTCTGATGCGATGCTTCTTCAAGCTTTTCTGCTCTCTCACCTACCCTGCACCTGTTCTTCTACCTCACCAGGATCTCCAGTCCAATTGTCCAATCTTTCTTTCCCATCTGGCAGACCCTTCCTGTTTTCAGTTCATTGCCTTTTCATATAAAACTTCATGCCAAGCAACCCTGGAAAGTACACAGAAAACATATTGGAATCCATGGTCTCCAAACTCAGCTGGACCTTCAGGATCGCCAGAGAATCTAGCCAGCTCCTTCTCATTCCTCTTTCAAAACATTCTTCGTTCTCTTTTGCACCTCTAACCTCAACATTGCCTGATTTACTTTCTCAACCAGGGACTCAGGACTAATTTACAGAGTAAATAAAAGCCAAAGGGTAAGAACTCCAACTTCTCACCTGCAAGTCTACAAACATTCTTCTCTCTCACTGTCACCATGAGAAAGATGCCCTATGGTGAAAGGTTAGTCCCCCCATCCTTTGCTTTCTTCTCTTGCACCTTGATCCATTTATCATCCCATTGTCTTTACTGCATTTTAAACCCCTCACACTAGTGGGACCCTCCCCGCTTCGACATTTTTGCCTGCTCACTTGCTCACCAGCTCTTTAGAACGTGTTTTCCCTCTAGATGCAGACAGATCTCTGTCGCCCCTTGTGCAGCTGGTTTTCACTGAAGAGTTGTCTACGTTGTCTTCATTTTCATACCTTCCTTTCCTTGCTCAGTTGATTGCAGTGTGACTCGTAACCTCAGTACTTCACTGAGACCGTTCTCTCCAATGTCATGAGTGACTTTCCAGACACTAAACCAATGGATATTTTCCAAAATTTATTAATCTCTCAAATTCATCGGTCTCTGCTGACCACTCCTCCCCTCTTGACAAAAGCATTCCCTTGGCCCGTTTGACCCTACACTCTTAGTTTTCAGTTGTTCCTTCTCATTTTTCTTTGTGGGTTTCTCTCCCCCCCGGACCTTAAAAGTTGATATTGATTATGGCTCTGCCCTCGGTCCACTTCTCTTTCTCCTTATACACTCCCACGGAAGTGCTATGGAAATGGCCATGTCTATGGCATCAATACCCAAATGCGTATTTCCAGTTCAGGTGTCCCTCCTGAAGTGCAACTGGAATCGTCCTGTGAACATCACATAGTTACTCAAAGATGTGTATCTCGACATCCACACCAAAGCTTCTTTCTTCTCCAATAACTTGGGGAAATATTCTTAGCTGCCCATCTGCCCAAGCCCAAAGCCTGAAAATCAGCCTAACTTCTTACTTTATACATACCGATAACATCACCACCCTGCAGGGTTTCTCATGGCCTTTAGTAGCTCATCAAAGCTCTTGAATTTGGCTCATCTTCCTGTCTTGATATATTCCCTCAAATCTCTCCAGACACACCCTTTTCTTCTTTTTTTAAATAAATTTAGATATAATCGACACATAACATTATATTAGTTTCAGGTGTATAACGTTCGATATTTGTGTATGTTGCTAAATGATCACCACAGCTAGTGGAGTTAACATCCATCACGATATGTAGTTAACACATTTATTTTCCTGTGATGAAAACTTTTTAAGATCTACTATCTTAGCAACTTTCAAGTATACAATACAGTATTATTAACTATAGTCAGCATGCTGTTCACAGACGACATGCTTTTCAACCTGAAGCACTCTGACCTTCACTGAAGGTCCCCAAAAGGCCATTCTCTTTCTCCCTCCAGTCCTTTTAAGCTTTTTGTCTTTTCCAGAAAATATTAATCCATATACCTCAATCCTGCACTTACTCTTTTCATACATGTGGCAGATTATAGAAAAATGTAGAGTTGCTTCTTTTTATCAGTACTATTACTTCTCTTCAACAGTTTCATTATTTTCTGGATAGTAGTTATTCCAGAATCAGTTTGTTGAATATAATTTTTATTCACGATTTCAGTATTACAGTCTAACAATTCTCGATATTTTATTTAACTTTAAGATTAGAACATGAAATTGTACTAGAAGGTTAAATGTTTTAGGATGGCTTCAAGAAAATTCAGTTATTTGTTTTAAGGAAATACCTTGGACAATATAATTTGTTTGTCTCTATATTTCTTTAAGACATAGAACTGGAGAGAGGAAATTTACTTATCTTGAGAGGTTTGGAGAATGCTACTTATGACTTAACTCATTCCTGATGTCACTGAGTGCCTAAAAAGTACCAGATAGTACGTGAGGCTCCGGGGTTAAACTGGTAAACAAAAATTAGCATTGCCTTTGTACTCCTAAAACTTTCAGCCTAAAAGAGGAAGACCAACTTTCATCAAATGATCACGTACCAAAAGCTGAACGGAAAACTGTCGGAAATACAGTGAGAGAGGTTCTCTGACTACATGTGAGAACTGCTCAGAGGTGGAAGGTTTCTCGGAAGTTACAGCTCCCAGGGTTTTTCAGCTGTTTGTTTTTGGTTTTGGTGCTTCCAGTGGATGAAGTACAGGAGTGCCTCAACAGGCATTCATATGGCAACCAGAGTGGATGCTACTGCAAGAGTACAGGGGAAGATCTCCCAGGTCAACAGTAGTGGAAGCAAATCGGCAGCATCGAGTAAGTGCCCACTGCACACGAGGTGGCAAAGAATCTGGTGATAACACAGTGGAGATAAAGAAAATGCCAGTGAAGGCTCACAAGACCCTTGCGTTAAATGTGCATTTTGATGGTTTAGTTTTAGGAATCTTTTAATCATAGTAGAGAATTACACGTGGAAAAATTTATATCAAATTGTGTTTGAAAATGGGTCATGTTTGCCTTGGGTAGCTTATAAAAATGGAGAAAGGTAACAGAGCCAAAATGTTTGTAATTGAGACAAAAATTATTAAGGATGTAGTTCCAGTTTCACTTTAACAATGATCCTGAGAGATATAACAATTTAAGATTTTTATATTACTTTCTACCAATAGTCTTATGTAAGGTTTTTGTGTTTTGGTTTGGTTTTAGTTTTTGTGTTTTCTTTTTTTGTATGAAAAAAGAAACTAAACTGTGTCTGTTAATGAGGGAAGAGCACTCATTCAAAGAGATGTTCAGACAACTGGAGTTCTTTTTTAAAGGCAGAATACTGCCATCTGTTGTTCACCGAAATTGTTTCTAGGCTAAGCGAACAGAAACCTCAAGTTCAAGTTTAACAGCAATTCTTAAAATTCAACAAACAAAAGACCATCAGAATTCATCACCTTTAGGAGTTCATACTTATTTCAGAGACTCTGATTCTTTTCTGTAATATTTACAAGCTTGTGCTCAATCAGAGAATCCAGTTTCTTCCACTAACAGAAATAATCATGCTTTTTATTTACATAGCAACTTACACTTAACCAAGCCTTCCCAGTTCATTTGCGTGAGCAGTCCCAGGAACAGTATTACCTGAATTCCTCCTAGCTTTTCCAGCCACCTCATCTTTTTATAATTAGAAGAAACAGAGAGAACCAGCCTGGAAGTCAAAGGCAGCTAAGGTTATCTTCTCAGAGATATGGGTGCTTCCTTGAGTAAGCGATTTCATAAGTATATTTTATTTCCTAAATAATAAAACAGTATTCTGTGATAGTTGTTATTTTTGAGGTTGTTGGGTGAATTTGCTAGTGTCTGGAAGATCTTAGAAAACATAAACAGAGGGACAATTTTAACACTTTGGGGCTTATTTGCAGACAGAATGTAGGGAAATATATAAGGACACAAGGCCATGTACTACATCCTATTTGGTGACATGGAATGTTCTCTGACCATCAAAAGAGAAGGAGGTTAAGAATTCTGGTAACTGCTGGAGTTTGCTGTGTCTCACATCTCAAATGAGTCCCGACCAACTGAGATGTTTTTAGAAAGCAGTTTGATGAAGGGCCCTGTATGTTTTCCTCCTACTGTACATACATATTATCTTAAGGAGAAAATCCAAAGGTCAACTCATATTCCCTGCCAGAAAATTAAAATAAGCAAACATCTGCTTCCTTAGGATGACATTTAGCCAAGGTTCAGCCTACAATGAGTTACTGCAAAATTTTCACATGATTTCATTTTTTAAAAATTTCCCAACCAACTTGAAGTCTAAAATTATAAATGGGTCCTATGAAAGTATAAACACATATGCAATTCTGCTGGCTCTGAGGTCAGACCCAGTAATGCACCAAAGATCATTTATTGAATCCAGCTCATCTTCTAAATGAATTTAGACTAAGAGACTGCTTCCTGGTATCAGAGAGAAAGATTTGGAGGGCAAGGGGTGGAAAACTGCTTTAGAGAAATAGGATGACACAGCTTCCCAAAGCCTATCAGGCATCTTTTCCCAGCATTAGGACCAAAGCTGGGTAAGAAAAGTCCCAGTGACTCCTTTTATGTGTCATCCCTTACACTGTTTATTCCTCCCTTATCCCAATTCCCTTTTCACCCTGAGAATGTTCTTCCCATGTCGTGTTTGCCTCCCAGGGTGTCTCCCAAGATGACTAAATAGAAAGAAAGAAAAAGAAAAGACTTCCAACAATGGAGCTAAGATGCCTGCTTTTAGAATTCCTTTCACGTAGTGTGTTATAAATCCTACCAGTGGAGTCAACCATATTAACTGAAACCAGGACTTCTGTGCAATTACTTTCTAAGAGCCTAAAATTAATCTCAGAACTACTCTGAGTATATAGGAGTAGGGGATACAATCTTTATGACTATATTTACCTAGAATAAAAAGTGAAACTAAGTTTTTGCATTTGTTGTTTTGTTTTGTCAGTAGAGAAATGATATCTCTATGCTGTCTTCATTTATAAAGAAACTACTGACCCAGTGTATGTAGTAGACAAACACACACATACATATACAGCCCTTTTTGCACATAATCTTTTTCAATGCAATAATAATAGTGGTGGTGGTGCTATATAGTATTTTTCAAACATGTACTGGAGGCCAAGCACTCTACTGAGGTCTTTATGTGCCTGATCCCATTGAATCATTAATAATACTATACAGGAGGCATTATTATTGCCCTCTTTTTAGAGATGAGAAAACAGGAGCTAAGGAGATAAGTGACTTTCCCCAGTTCTCACCAGATCTGAAATTTGAACACCGGCAGTCTGGCTCTAGATCCTGTGTTCTTAAAGGCCCCACGTACTACCTCATAAAATAAAAATTTGATATTGATGAATGAATAAAACTTCCTCTCTTATATCCCAATTTGTTATACCTTTGCTTCCAACTTCTCACATATACGACCTCCCAAATTACATACATGATGAAAATATACACTTGTACCTATTTGTACATCACGTGTTAATTCATAAACCAAACTTCACTTCTTATCCCTTGTTCCAGGAGTGGTAGTGCATAGCTTTAATGTAGCTATTATATTATGTCTCATTTCAAGTGAAAGAATGTGTTGGGTTTAAATAGTATGGAGCCCTCTTAATCAGTAGTTGATCTGTTAATTTTAAAAGTTTTTAAAGCAGAGAATCATAAAAATACAACATATTTTCCATATCTCTAGCAATATGTTGATATTTTAACTTGATACGTATGAATATGTAGATTTCACACATTTGTGATGAAGAGACAAGAATGTTTCTCTTTGGGTATATTTTCACTATATTGATTAGAGTTCCAAGTTATGTTACATGCAGCACACCCATACTTCATGGTATATGACTACGAGCTTCAGGGTTGGTTTTGTTTTGCTTTGTTTTTTTTTTTTTTTTTTTTTTTACAGTAGAAATGACAGCCATTTGGAAGCGTTCTGAGTTGAAAATCTTTCAGGCACATTATCATTTTCTTCTTGAATCTTTACAGTTATATCACCCCTACTTAATTTAACAGAAATCATTGTCGGGGCCTCATCTTTATGAGTCTGTTTATGAAGTCTTTAAAATTATTCAACTTAGTTTTTAAAGAAACTGTTCCATTGTTTACTCACATATCACTGGTTTATAGATATTTTATTAGCATATGTAAGTTACAGTGATAGTTGCAACTGGCCTAAACAGATTTAGGACCAAACAAAGCTGACACTTGGCAAATGTGCAACTCAACTATTGGGAGTGGAAGTTCTAGAAAATAGTCTATTCCCCATAAGTACTTGGTGTACATTAGACATTTTACCATAGGAGGGAAACAGCCATCAGTGAGTCAATAATAAGTTAGAAGGTGAAGCTTGAGTAAGATTAGCAATTGGTGAAACAAGGACTTTTCGAAGTCTACATAATAATTTTAAAAGGTTTTTTATGTCTGTATAGCACAGGGAACTACATTCAGTATCCTATTATAAACCATAATGGAAAAGAATATGAAAAAGAGTTTATATATATATCTCTGAATCACTTTGCTGTACAGCAGAAATTAATGCAACGTTATAGGTCAACTACACTTCAGTAAAATAAAATTTAAAAGTAAATAAATCAGAATCTTTTTAAAAAATTTAAAATTCTTAATGAGCCAAGAAATAAGTTTTAAAATTATTTGATTCTTCTTTGATGTTTGTGTGTGTATGTATGTTATGTAAAGAAATGCTTTAGGCTTACAGAATTGGGAGGGATCTTAGAAAGATAAAGGCGAGTTCTCTGATTTTGCAGGGGCAGAGCCCGAGGGCTCCAACGGATACAGTATCGCCTAGAGAAAAGCCATGGTTGGTTTTGGAAACCATCATAAAACTTAAAATACTGAACAACAAAAAAAAGTGGCCTAATTTGTGGGATAAACCATCTCAACTAGGTTATGGAGATAATTATATCAGTTCTAGTGCTTTTGCGTTTATAACCTATCTTTGAGTTTCATGTAGAATTATGAAGAGAGGCTTTTGTGCTGCTTCCAATTCTTTTCCTCCAGTTAGAATAAATTAATGTCCAAAGCAAGTGACACATCAAATGATTCACTAAGTCGGAAGACTTGAGAATTATTACATCTTCTGCCCGTGGGCAGGGATGTATTTAACCTATTTCATTAAGTTATCAGTTTAACCTTTGCTTCAAAATGCATAGGGAGAAGAGCTATAACGTGACTATACTGGTGCTGTCCCCCCAAAAAAGTTGTCAAGAATTGCATGCCTTATCTTCACCCCACCCTCTATACCAGATAATCTCCGTAATCATTTTGAATCGGTAATTGCTGTTGACATCAACTTTCCCAAACCCTTTCTGATTACCCACTTGGGCACTTTCACTTTCTTGGAGTGAAATGATGTTTGTTTACTTCTTTGTTTTCATTTACCTTGTTCCAGTAGTTATTTCGTAAGACTTCTTAATGATATTTTTCTTTTAGAAATTCTCCATTTCTGAACAATATGTTGATAGAAACCCAAACACAGTGCCACAGTAAATAATCTGTCACGTTCCTTAAAGATATATAATTTTGTTTTACATTCTAGTAGTCGTTTGACCACATAGATTTATTTGCTAAATTTTTCATAATTTGCAGCTTATGGTGGTTTAGAAATTTAGATGCCCTTTATGGAGTGCAAGTTTTTTCTGACCCCTACACATTTTCAAAGCTTTCCCCCTTTATCATACCACAACTGTAATTTCAAAGTTTTACCACAGAAGTAGTGACAGTAAAAGCAAAATTTCTATAATTGAATTGATACATGCCCAGTCTAGGAGTTACATCTAATGTTATTTCTAAGTGTATTTGTTATTGTTTCCTTAACTTATCTCTGACTCCAGATTTTCTTGGCCCTCGGTTTATGTTGAGTAAAGTAACTTGGAAGCAAGCTAGATTGTTACCACAGCAACCAGCATTGCATAGGACATCCTGGAGATGGTGAAGTAGACTGGAAGAAGATCAAGGGGGGAAAGGAAGATGCTGAAAGAACGGGTTGTTTTGCAAAGTGGTGGATTTACCAAAAGAATCAGTTATTTTGGGCTTGATATATAAAACTGCACTTTATTCCACTGTTTATCATATTTAAATTCCAGATTTTCAGTTTAGAGGTGGCAATCCACATTTGGGTGTCGTTTAAACAGTGCCCAGGAAATTATACTTGCATTTTCCTAAATGCTAAATATAAGTATTTCCATTATAAGGAGAGCCTGCAAAGTAAAATGTTTTTTATTGCTTGGTCACTCTTTTCAAGGAAAAGATTCGTTTGATTATATGCACCGTAAAAAGACTCAACTGTGGTTTTATGCTCAGTAGAGTTGGTTATTGCACTCAAAGATGATTTCAGGCTGTTAGCTTAAGACTTTCCTTTAAAGTAGCTTTAATATAAACTTAACCTTTAGTGTTTATTATCACTAGCTAAGATTTCACCAGTTAAATGAAATTTTTTTCCGAGTGTTATTTGGTATACCTAGAAATTGAATTATATTATCTTGAAAGCTGAATAGGTGTGGAAATACCCTGTGTGTGAGCCACTCTGTGTTGTTTCATATTTTGTATCATGTGATGAAAAAACACTGCCAATCAGCCTAAGCCCCTCTCCCCTGAAATTCCTTTCTAGCGACTCCCTGGATGTGCCTGGGTCTTTATAATTTGCCTGCTGTTTATTGAAACAGCAGCCCATCTATCTTTCAGTCTTTCATCATTTCGTGTGTGGTTAGCCTTGGCAAGTTTGTGGCAAACAAATCTGATTGTTGGTTTTAGATTTCATGCCTCATTGAAGCCTTTCATTATTTGAGTCAAAAACTGATGATAACTTCTTATGCGTGATACAACTTTGAATTGTTACACAATTTTAATTTTTAAATCGTAAAACTAATAAAACAAAGACCTGACTTTATAACAGTAGGGAGACTTTTCCAATAGTTGAAGTGTTTGGTTTCTTAGCCAATTCCAATATGGGTAATATGCTTTTTTTTTTTTAATAGATCTTTACTGGAGTGTAATTGCTTCACAATACCGTGTTAGTTTCTGTTGCCCAACAAAGCAAATCAGCTTGGCCTGAGTATTGCTTTTTCTTTTCACTTGAAGACCTTCGCTTTCACAAAAACTACAGACAGTATAAGTAACATTGAATTACATAATGTGTTTGTTTTCTAAGTTCTTATGTAACACTAACATTGGCTTACAAGGATGAGTTTTCAGTTCTGTTTCTATTTTAAAGTTACTTTTAAATTTTTAGTTATTTGTTTTTTTCTGAGTATATAAGAAATACATCCATTACTTTAAAAAAAAGACATAAAACTAGAGAATTATAAGATGCATTTGTTTTCTCACCAATAATTTATTTTAAAATGTAATTATGATTGTCAATGAGCACGTTCTACTTTTTCTTCAGATTTGTAAGTTTTATGTACTGAGACCATTTTGAGAAAATCTATTAACTATTAGAACATAAACTGTTAATTTTATTGTCAAAAATCTTAAAATTTTATGTCCTGGGTACAAAGTTTGACTTAAAATTTATTTTTTTAGGGAAATAGTACAGTGATGTACTAGTTTAAGATTATTAGAACAACATGGGTAGGAATAAATATTACTGTTTCATCAGATCACACTGGGTGAGTTTTTCAGAAGCATAATAATTAGAGATGCACTTGAAAATACGTTTCTAAAAGGGAATGTTAACCTAATTGACTGGCATTTCTCACAAATATTTTGTAAGTTAACAATGTAAATAAAAATGTGAGATACACATAATTATATATCCTAAAGCTATTAATATTACACTTAAATTTTCATGTTGGTTCATGGAAGATATTTAAACCTACAAAGAGAGAAAAACATGGCACAATGATTAAATAAAGCATTAAATAATTACAGATATATTTAGTAACGTACAATGAAAACGTTCAGTATTTATTTCAACCTGCTAGTTCAGCTCTTGAGCTGTGGAAATAGCGTATGTATTTGTGTTTGCAGCCTGACGTTTCCATGCTCTAGCTATCTGATTCTGAGTTATTTTTGACTCAGTTATTTGGCAAGTTATTTTTTTTAATTTATTTATTTTTTTGGCTGTGTTGGGTCTTCGTTGCTGCGCGCGGGCTTTCTCTATTTGCGGCAAGCGGGGGCTGTTCTTCGTTGTGGGGCGTGGGCTTCTCATTGCGGTGGCTTCTCTTGTTGTGGAACACGGGCCCTAGGCACGTGGGCTTCAGTAGTTGTGGCTTGCGGGCTCAGTAGCTGTTGCTTGCGGGCTCTAGAGCACAGGCTCAGTAGTTGTGGCACACGGGCTTAGTTGCTACGTGGCATGTGGGATCTTCCTGGACCAGGGCTCGAATCTGTGTCCCTTGCATTGGCAGGTGGATTCTTAACCACTGCGCCACTGGGAAGTCTTGGCAAGTTATTTCTGACTAATAAAAATAAATATAATAAGAGTACCTACCTTGTACACTGTGCTGAATAAATACCAGCTGTCACCATTATTATCCACCATTATTATAATTGCTACTCTTATTATTCTAGTACGAAAAGACATAATTTCTATATGATAGCTTTACAGAATAATTTATCCTTGCTTATAGTTATCAGAAGACTAGATACCTTCACAGATGTTGGGTGTTTTCATAATTATCATATTTTTCTGATTGCAAAAAATATATGTTCACTTTTTCTGTGACATACTTTATAAAAATAAAACAATATTTTATGAATATTCTTCCAAGTAAACATTTATAGACCTATCCAAATCTTTTAAATAAGTGCATTATACTTTATAGTATATTTGTAATATAACTTTTTTAAACAATTTCTCTGTTGATGATGCATTTATGGCCGCATTCTTTGATTGTTATCAGAGCATTGCAGTATCCTTCGTGACCTTATCTTTATATTTTTGTATATATGTAGTTTTTCTTTGGACTAGATGTCTACATTGTCTTGCTAGATTATAGGATATATACATTTAAACTATAAATAGATAGACTCAGCAAGAATTTCTTTGCAATAATATTGGCTTAGTTTTTACTCACTGCTCATTTCCCCAAACCATTACTAATACTCGGCGCTAGCAGTCTTTTATTATTTTGCAATTTAATAAGTAAACTTTTTTTTTTTTTGCGGTACGCGTGCCTCTCACTGTTGTGGCCTCTCCCGTTACGGAGCACAGGCTCCGGACGCGCAGGCTCAGCGGCCATGGCTCACGGGCCCAGCCGCTCTGCGGCATGTGGGATCTTCCCAGACCGGGACACGAACCCGTGTCCCCTGCATCAGCAGGCGGACTCTCAACCACTGCGCCACCAGGAAAGCCCAGTAAACATTTTTTTTTATTACTTTAGTTTGTGTCTTAAATATTCAGGAGGCAAGTTGCTTTTGTATATTTGATTATTAAATTTTGTTTGAATTGTATATTCATTTCCTTTTCCCAAGTTTATCTTTTATTGATTGTTTTTAAAGGCCTTTTATTTGCATATGTTTTATCTTCTCTGGGTGGCAGATATTTTCTCATGGACTATTTGTTTTTTACCTTTGCTTATGGCATATTTGCTTATGAGAAGTTTGTGTCTTCATTTAGTCAGATCTGTTAGATGTTTTCTTGACAGTTTATGCCATTTATATTATTTTTAACGGTCTTCCTGATCCCAAGATTATAAAATTTTTCATCTCTCAGGAGTTTATTTTTAAGTCTGTTGTGAAAGAATGATTAAACTTTATTTTCTCCCAAATACATAGCCAAATCTCTAATAGCCTCTTATTGAAAAACTCCAGAATTATTATTTCTAGTATTTATATCATTATCATTATTGAACGCTTATAATTGTTCGCTTACAGCACAACAGTAAGTGCTTTACCTATAATCTCCCTTTTACTTCTTATCATTACCTTCTGAGGTTGGTACTCTACTACATCCATTTTACAGATGGAGAAGTCACAGCACCGAGAGCTTACTAACTTGCCAAATCAATCAGCTAGAAAGTGGTAGGGTCAGGAAGTCATGACTGGGATGTAAGTAGTCAAGTTCCAGAACCTCACGCCAATCACCGTGTTATTCAGTTTACAGTTCCGTGGGTTCCTCGTGCCTCATACTGTGGTAGCATTCCAGTATTAACAGTCATCGGCATGCCGTCTTTAAGCTTCACCTACTTTCTTAAGCTTGACCCTGCCCATGCTCTCCCTTATTCCCACATCTTCCCGCCTACGTTCCTGCCTGACCAGCAGGGTGAGGAACGATCCTGTCCTCTGTTTCTAATGCTCTTCATTTCTTTAGCAAATATAGAGTAGTAACTCTGAATCTGATAGGCAGTTTGGCAGAATAGGCCGGATGTGCCACGGAATTCCAGAACTGAAATTTCTGTTCTTACCAACCACAAGAAGAGGGACAATTTGTGAATCTGAACAAGTTGAGTTGCTTTTTGTGCTTATCTCTAATATTAGTTGAATAATTATCACACACCCCGCTCAAATATCACACTAGAATATTACTAAAGTTAAAATTTTATACTATATTAGTGTTGCTTTTCAAAATGAAATTTCTTTTTTATGGCTGAGTAGTATTCCATTTTGGGTGTATATGTGTGTGTGTGTGTGTTTGTGTGTATATAAAAAACATCTTTTTCCATTCATCTATCAATGGACACTTTCTAAATAATATACATTAAAATGTTGAGCTCTTCATTAGGAGTGATCAATATGAATTTTTTTGTTGTTTCCTGAAACTTTCTATTTTTTCAAAACTGGTGTTTATCTTTGTATCTCTTCAAAGTGCCTCCATAGGTTCTAACAGTAAAAATGTGCCCTGAACACAAAACTGGCAAAAGCCACGGCAAATGTTGGCAAAATTTGAAACAGAAATGTGATTTGAATGTTACTTTACTGCAACCCTAGTGTCACTTCAGTCTACGTTTCAGAAAAAGCCCAGTTTCCCTCCCTGTGCCTCCAACCTCAGGCCTTTCTCGCCCGACCTCCTGTGTTTGGTGTCTCAGTCTCCAGGAACCAGTATCACTGTGGATATTGCCGTGATGGGCGAGGCTCACGGTCTCATCACCGACCTCCTGGCAGACCCTTCTCTGCCCCCCAATGTGTGCACGTCCCTGAGGGCAGTGAGCAACCTTCTCAGCACGCAGCTCACCATCCAGGCCATTCACAAGCCCAGAGTGAACCCCGTCGCTTCCTTCAGTGAAAACTATACCTGCTCTGATTCTGAAGAAAGCTCTGAAAAAGACAAGCTGGCTATTCCCAAGGTAGGTATGAATGACATGCTCCTGAAAGGGTGAAACTGTTTCTTCCCACTGTCTCCTGGGCCTCTTTCTTATCACCCCAAACCCACATGGAGATTCATATCAGTGACTCCCCAAAGATGTGTCTGTCAGTCATGGTGACCAAAGTAATGCTAATGTAAACATAAAGACTTCCATCCTTACACGTGATAGCTTTCTGTAATGAAAAAAATTTACCTTTTTGCATTACCTTTTTTTACTCAGACGTTCAAGAAATTTTTTTCTTCTCTATACCAGGATTTGTTCTGTGGGATAAACATATAGTGGTGATAAAAAATTTAAAAAAAAAATAGCAAAAATCCCTGCTCCCACTCTTGTGGATTCTGTTTAAAATGCATTGCCTTCTGAAACACAAGATTCCTTTGCTCTTTGATTTCTTAGTATGGTAGCCTTCGTAGTATCCTCATGTCTCTCCCAAACCCAACAAGTTTTGAACTTAGAAAAGCTCTAGTTGATTTTAGATTATTTAAAGTAAAAGATGGCCTTCGTGATTCATATATTTTCTTCTTCTTACATATAACATGTAAGAGTTTTGCAAAAGTAAGCTCTAGGGAATAGGGTTCTGGACCCAATTTAGACCTCAGTATTACTTAAAAACAAGTCATGCTAAAGACTAAAAAAAAGAATCAGAATTTCAGTGGTCTCAGGTACATCCAGCACACTTATTTATTTGGTAAACAAGCAGCTGTCCTCTGGAGCTGGTGGTCAGTCCGTAACACCTGTGTTCTTGCCATTGTGAGTCTCTTGATTCAGGACAGTGTCCTTCACGCAACTTTGTCAATTAAGTTATTTAAGCTTCCTTCGAACATCTACTTCTCTGAGAAAGATACGGCTAAGCATGATACAACAATAAAGGAATGGGGAGAGAGTAACTGATTCCCTTGGGCCTCAAAATAGACATGAAGTCAGGGACAGATTTACAGACAATACTGATATTTACAGTGCTTGACCTTTTCTCTTCCTATTGAATTACGTTCTAAGATGCATATCCAGATCTTTAAGAGATTTTGGAAACTCTTTAGTATCAGAGGTCTTCTTGAATCCTGAGGTGCCATATCCTCACTTCTCAGAGTTTTTACCATCTTCAGGAAGAGCAGACTGAGTCTTTGTTAAACTCTGCCTACACAATTGGTCTCCTTGGAGTAACTGGTCACAAATAAAAAATGAATTGAGCTCCTGCCTCTTATAACTATTGCTGTAGTTGTGTTAGATTACCTTCCCTTTGATTTTTAAGATTAAGACTCGTTAGAGGGCCAGTGCTCATGCTGCTGAGCTCGGAACCATGCCTGAGTGCTGATGGTGCCACAGATCCCACTTAGGATATGGTAGGAAAAGAAATAACAAACAGAGGGTCACAGCTCGACCAGCAGAGTCTTCTATTAAGAGGAGCTGGTCCTAAAGACTTTACCCATTTGCCTGTCTTAAGTCATGTTAACCACAAGAGAGGTGGTACCTCTTGTGAGTTATACTCTTACCCTTAGCTCCTGTCATTTGTGAATCAAGAAATTAAAAATAAATCAATAAACACTTTGATATAGCGACTATTATTGTGCTAGATGATAAAAATTAATCCATGTCCCACACGAGTGTCTTTTGAGGAAAATCTACTGGTCATAATGACTAACTAACATGATGTGTGTATAAGCCCTATTGAACTAATATAACTATAAAATTATCACAAAGGTAATTGATTCTCATTTCCCACAATCCCATATTTGTGTAAACATTGAAATGAAGATCCCCAAAATGTTATTTTTATAATATTCATTGATTTTGGCCAGAGTTTCTTATTGAATTTCTGAGCGCCCAAATTTTAGGTAAATGATATTCAACCAAGGTAGTTTAATAAATTCACTGCCAATTAAAAACCCATTTTGTTTCACTATATAGAAGTTAGTGATAGAAAACATGCTTGGTAACAAAATCAACGCTCCTTCTTCCCAGCGCCTGAGGAGGAGTTTGCCCCCTGGTTTGCTGAGACGAGTTTCATCAACTTGGACAACCACCACCTCAGCCACGGGTCTGCCCACTTTGGAGCCTGCCCCAGTACGGAGGGACCGTAGCGCCAGCATCAAACTGCATGAAGCACCTTCATCCAGGTTAGGCAGTGCTCCTGATGGTTTCATATGTCTTGGAGAAGTTTTTTTTTTTTTTTTTTTTTTTAACCAAAAATGAGTTATAAATTACAGTGGAAGGGAGGCCCAGCCAATTGTTGTTGGCTGCAGGCCAGCTTTGAAAATGAAAAAGGTGTATGGTTTAAATCCAGAGCAGTATAAGGATTAACATCAGATAATTAGGCTTAAATTGTGTTGTTTGGCCTTAAGTATAAATGGGGACAGTGACTTGAGGTGACGCCTGCCACTGTCACTTTGGGTGGAAAGGGTGAGCCCAGAATAAAGGTGGGCTAGGTTTTACCTAGACTGAGATCTATATTGGATCTTTAAATCAAAGGTATCCAACCTGACATTTGCAAATGACTGTTAGATTTCCCCCAGCCCACCAGAGCAGCTCTCCTAGCATTATTTCAAAGGCAGAAGATCAGATCAAAAAATAGATCATCATTCTAAGAGCACCTAAATATCTTCAAACAGCTGGTAATTTAAGCTTTGTTTAGATAGTGAACAGATTGGTGGTTACCAGAGGTGGGGGGTCGGGGGTAGACAAAATGGGTCAAGGGGTTCAAAAAGGTACAAACGCAATTATAAAATAAATGAGTCATGGGGATTTAATGTACAGCATGGTGACTGTGGTTAATGATATTGTATTGTATATTTGAAAGTTGCTAAGAGAGTAGAGCTTCAAAGTCCTCATCAGAAGAAAAAATTTTGCAACTCTGCATGTCAATGGATGTTAACTAGACTTACTGTGATGATCATTCACAGTATATATAAATATCAAATCATTATGTTATATGCCTGCAACAAATATAATGTTACATGTCAATTGTACCTCAATAAAAATAGAATAAACTTTATTTAGTATATTAGTGATAATTTTACAAAGTGACTGAAAAGTCAGAGTTACCAAAGCTAAAGGAAAGATAATACAAAGATCTAGAAAGAGCTTTGAAGAAAACATCATCATGAAAGAGGTGCTTTCAGAGGGAGCTACTATGTTTGTCCTTTTCTATTTAGAATAGAAATACCATACCTTATGTGAATAATAGTTACGAGAACATTTACCACATGATTTCAGGTTTGTGAAACATTTGCATTAATTTTATTAATGACCTAATGACTGAAAAATTACCACATCTTTGTTGAACTACATGGTGGCAATATTAGAAGTGATTTTCTCTTGACCTTGGCTTTGAATATAAATAAAGCACCATTCTGAGACTGGCAAAGAAATGGAAACCTTTCAAATCTTAAGAATTTAATGACGGCTAACTTCTCTTGCTTTGTTGTTTAAAAACATAATTGGTTTCTTCCATATTAATATATTATTGGTAGTCTAATAAATCTATAGAATCAGAAGCAATTTTAAATGATTCTTTCTTCACATATCAGTATAATTCCACTGTGTCTTATTACCTGGACGTTTGTAAAACTTCTAAGCATCACCACAGGAGGATGTTACCCAATCTGTTTCATAAACATTTCCTAAAGTTTAAAATTACAAGTCATTGATGATATCTTCCTATGAAAATATTGACCACTGTCGACTTCTACTACAGCAAATACTGATAAGTAGTAGGGAATTATAGTTAAATATTCATTGCTTAAGAAAATGAATTTGTGTTCTCAGTGTATATGTATTTTACCAACACACCTTGGCAAGAATGCTCCTTTACTTACTTTCCGTAGAATGACTCTACCAAGAATCCATTCAAGCATTCTTAAATGCCACCTTTCTTTGTGTTATTGTTTGTTACTTCTCATCAAATTTCTTTTCTCCTACTTCTCTCTTCCTTTAGTTAAATGAGATTGGGGGCTAACACTGAAATCATCGTGAGGAAGAAGCTTTCAAAAACTTCTATGAGCTTAACTCCTAAAGATTTTGTCATTCTGCTTTATGAAATAAGTACTCATGCTCAAATATTTTCAAAATAGATAAGGAATAGCATACAATCCCATTCATTCTCTTTGTCCCAAAAATACTAATAGATGTCTTGCCTGGGTATGCCTTTTTCCACTGTCTAACTTACTATTCCTTAATTTCACTATCCTATTAAAAGTCCTGATATAAAATCTGAGAATGGTACAACTTTTTCACCATTATAAAGAAATAAGATTCATTCTGAAGAGAATTTGAGCCCTTTAAGGGAAAACCATGTGTAAGTAAGTAGCAATGGTACCACCATTAAATACAGCTGGTTTTGGTTGACTCATCCTTTGCCGTGCGTGAAAATAGTGAAAAGATAGCCTCAGATCATCTCCAGCCCTGATGACAAACCAAATTTAAAACCTCTTCACTTAGGAGACCTATTCCTAAACCTGCTGACTCATTTCAAAACTGATTTGAGTTTTAGCCTTTGAAGTCTCTTCCCTGTCAGCCCTTTTATTTCTTCCTTTCCATGTCTGTCTTTTCACTGAGGCTCTCTGAGGACTGCAGTGATCAAAGAGTGGGAAATGAAAAGTAGAAGCAGTCCTCAGCTTATATTCTTTTAGGTACAGAGCTGGATGATTTACTCCTGGGTAGTTTTAAATCCAGCTGAGTGAAAAGACACTGGATTGAGAATCAGAATCTTGGCCCTGTCACTCAGAGATGTGTATCCAGAGCCTTGGTACTCACCAGAAGGAATTCTTAGGAAAAAAGGGAACAATGGCACAACTGGAGTAAAATTAGGTGGAAGAATGCCAGTAGGTGCTTTAAAAAAAAATAGGCTTGAGAGAAATAAAAAAGTCTGAAATAAATCATACTCTAATCGTTTCACGTTGCCCTTGGAACTGACTGACCCCTGCCTGTGTATATTAGGCAGAAAGAACGCTGTAAACTCAGTAAAAGAAACTGTTAGGACGTGGTAAGACTTTTAGGACCTAGGATGAAGTTTTTATAGATAGCACTAAGGTTATAAAATCCAGTTTTGTGGAGGCGGGTTGAGATCTTCTACAACAGACACACAGATAGTTTTCCCCTGCTGTGTTAGTGTGGGAAGACCAAGTAAAGGTTTCTCCAAGCTATTTTCCTCTCTGGAATTCAAATCATTATATATTCATGAGATTTAAACAGGAATCAAGACGGTGAAGTTCAATAGGCAGCTGAAAACTATTGCAAGGATCACACAAGGCAATGCATTTGAAAGTGCCTGTAAATTACAGAGTGTGTATGCGTGCGTGTGTGTATATACAAACACACATGTATGCACACACACCTATACATATATTGGTTTGTTATTTTATTAATAATATCTGTTTAATAAATTAATATTTATTATATTAAGAAAGGATATATAGCTGGAATTTGATTTATCTTGAAGTTCATTAACTTCCCATACATTAAAGATGCTCCATTATTGCACTTCATGAAACTTCTCAAAATGAGCATATTTTAAAGGTTTTTATTAAAGAAGTATAAGACAGTAGCAGGCAGTTTTTGAGCTAGCTTTCATAATATAACTTTTTAAGATATTAAAAAATAAATTCAGTTAATGTTAAGGTCTTATCTTTTGAAAGTCTACATAGAAAAGTCACAACCCGTTTATTGTACAATGTGCTAAGGAAACATCTAGGCCACATATACATTACATAAAATTTCTTCACAGTAAGTCTTTTTTTTTTTTTTTTTTACGTCTTATAAGTCAATCAATCCAGCAAAAGGAATTGAAAGAATAGTGGTAGAAGGAAATAATTGGTGTACTTATCTATCTCAGATTCAGTTTTCTTTGAGTTTATTGTTTCAAAATTCCAGGCATTTGTGAAGTGCCTAGGATGAGATTTCTAAGAAGGATATGAAACAAATATTATTTTGTAGGCTTTCCTTAATTGTATTTGATAATTGCTGGAGTTTATTCCACATTTCAAATGCTATTTAAAATAAGGAGAAAAGATGAAGTTTTAAAATACCTGGGTCAACAGTTGAAGAAAAATCTCTCTGAAAAAAGAAAAAGAAAGAGAAGAAATGAGGTAACAAGTGGCAGAATGTCAAATCAGACTCAACACAAATTGATCTCTCCCATTGCTAAACTTACTAATAATAAAGGGATAGAGGAAGTAGCCAACCAATGCATCAGCATCCTTCCCTTTGAGAGGTCTCAAACTGGTAGTACAACACCCTAAAAGTCCTTTTACTCCACGTTAGCATGTGTTCTGGTTTGGACTTAATATGCACGATTGTAAGCAGTGCACACATAATGATCCTTGCACAGAGGATGCCACTTTGGTTATAGAACACCTCCAAATTATACCTCATTAATTATACAGCTTTCATGACCCTTTAATTCCATCCATTTCAGGTTTATTTACAAGTGACCCAGAGATACCAAGTACATCCGCTTACAGTGCCAATCTAAGATTGGCTGAAGGTCAAATTGTCCAATTATCCTCACGCAAATGATGGATTTTACCCAGTACCAAATTTATTAATGCTTGAAAGCACACAGGTGTCAGCCAAGCACAAACCAAACACTTTTCCTTTGCAGCGGTCCAAGATTGTCCACATGACTTCCCAAATTCTTTTCTCTCTCAAATTACAATGGATTCTGTTTCAGATTCAGCATGTAAGGTTTTGAGCAATGCCTGCAGATAAATTTTGGTTTGGAACAGCTCCAAAATTTATATCCTATTAATTACATGGTGTTTTGTAATGTTCTCCATCCCAACCTTCCAGAGATTTATTGATTCCAGATTTATTTACAGTAATAACCTAGACAGACCAAGGATATCCGGCTAAATGCATTCCCTAGGTGAAGCCTCACTGTCATTACCTTTCTTCTAGTAAACAGCATCGGTATGTTTAGTAGCAGGTCTGTCATTAGTGTCTACTAGGGGGTTTGGCTCATCATCCCTTTCTTTCCAGGGTATCATCAGTAAAAGAAATGGTAGGTTAAAAGACCTCTTACTAACCTTTTCCTTCACGATACTGCAAAGAGTATTATCTTTGAATGATTTTATAAGCACTTGATTTTTTAATTTAGTTACACCAAGAATAATAAATTTAAAATAAATTAAATTATTAATTAAAAATTAATAAAAATTAATAAATTAAAAAATTTATTTAATAATAAAATTAGAAGGAAGCATTATGCCATTCATATTTAATGTAAGTTCACCTGCATCTTAACTAGTTAACTTGCCAGGTTTTTAGAAAATCTGTGAGGAACATGATTGTAGAAGTAGAAAGAGAAGGTGATTGATACCTAGTAATTGGATAAACAGCAGAGCTATCTTTTGTCTTTTGTTAACCCAGAATCCTTAAAGAGTGTGTACTGTATCCCTGCAGTAGAGATTGAATTTAGATAACCTTGTTTGTCATTTGGAAGTAAAGTGGTTCTGTCACTGAACCTGGACCATGACTCAGAAAGTCTACTATGGAAATGATGGCTGGTTCTGGTAAGGTCCGCCCCAATAATTGATGAATAATTTCTTCATTTTTCTTTATACCCTGTCTTTATAGTGCTATTAATCCAGATTCTTGGAAAAACTCAGTGATGATGACTCTCACCAAAAGCAGATCCTTCACTTCATCCTATGCTGTTGCTGCCTCTAACCACGTAAAGGCTAAAAAGCAAAATCGACCAGGTAAGTAACTTATTGGAGAAAGAGCTCATACTCATTGAGCGTGCAGTCGTGGAATGAACTAAGCTTCAAGTGTTGAAACACTCAGGTGTGCTTGGTTTGACTCTTCTAAAAAGCAAAAGCCTCAATAACCAACTATAGTTAACTTAGATTTCCACTTTATATGATGATACAGATTCTTTTAAGGTAGCTGTACCAAATATCCTATCTTGAACTTATTGAATGAGTAGGAAATCAGTGTCACTGTTAAGGATAATCTCTGGAAGCATCACCTTATAATATAAAAGCTAATGAAGTACTTATCAAATTTCAATTTTATTTTTAGTGTCTGTTAAAAAAGAAAATTATTTTCCAGAAGTATGGTATTTATAAGTTCTAGGAAATGTTTCATTTACTATATGTATTATAATTCTTCAAAGAAATTCTTACTCTGTGTCACTCACCTCCCCCCAAACATAGAAATACAGAAAAGGAGAGGTATTTAAATTTGGAGAAAATACAATTCAGAACCTTTGCGAGCCCTTTGAAAAAGCTCACACGCCAGCAACCAAAAGACCCAAGAGTACCGTGGGTAGGAGGTTTTCCTTCTCTTTCAAACAGGTACAGAATGAAATTTGATGTCATCTCTCCCATCTAGGATCTGCATGGGGTTTTCCTCGATGGTGTCAGTGCACCCCTTGTGCTTCTAAGCATTAGCTTCTCCCTTCCCTCAAGCATCACTTAATAAGTACGTGTGGAGTGTTCACTATCTCTGACACTGAACTAATTTGAGGAAAGCGGCAGTGACTAAACCAGACCCTGTTCCTCCTCTCACAGAATTCTCACTTACATGCTAGTGGGGACTATAAACAGATGGACAGCTATTACTATATACGTAGTGTGTTAAAGGCTATGATAAGGAAGTGAGGGAAAATTTTCAAATAACAAAAGAGATATAAAGACCCAACTTGGTGAGGGAAAGCCTCAGCAACTTAAGATTCTAAATGGCTGGCAAAGCTAACAAGAAGAAAGGGAGAGCCCTGAATGCAGAATGGGAGATGAAAGCAGGTCTGTGAACAGAGGCCATACGGGACCCAGGCGCTGTGGTAAGGAGTTTAGGTATCAATGAAGTTTCAGGTAGGAAAGTAAAATGATTTGGAGGGAAGATTACCTCATTTAATCAGAATCTCTGCTGACTCAAAACTGAAATACAGTTTTTGTCAGATTCCATCTCCAAATTGGCCCCCTCCTTGAATCCCAGTTGAGAGTCTGGGGTATCTACTCTGACCTCTCCTTCTTGGAATGTTCTAACTCCAAGTTCTCACCTCTCGGTATTGCAGAAAACTCGACTGAGATTTTCAGTAGCTCCCTGCTTAGCTTCTTAATCTTCAAGCAGCTCAAGAATTCACCAAATGGCTCAAGGGGAAAGCTGCCCTCTTCCCACTGGGCTGTTAGACATTCAAGTTCTGGCTGCCATGGCAGCCCCAAACTCCAGTGTTTGTGTCATCAGCCTCATGACATTACTAAAAGCTCTGTTGGCTTGCCTTCCTAATAACTGCATCCCTCTGCCTGGACTCTTAACCTTTTGTTCCATGCCAATGGTCTGTAAATAACGCTCTGAATGGAAGAACGGTTCACAGGGTTTTGGCTCACCCTTCTGAGGGTCTCTTCTATTTGGAAACCTAGTCTCTCAGAATTGGTTTGCCTCCCCTCGATCGCTTTTTAAATTTTTAACTCAACTTTTCTATTTGTTCTCAAAGAAGCATGGATTTACCACAAACTACTGCGTCATAGCCAGAAGCAGAAGCCCTGAAATGGCAGCGTTTCTGTAAGGGTTAGAGAACCAGTACTCACATTCCACTAATATGTCAAGAGACCACCTTGAAATATAAACTTAATTTTAAAAGGAAGGACTAACTTAAGGAAGGACTTCTGTTGTTGTTTCATACATCTAGAAAAGAAAATTTAGTACTTTCTTTCCCTTTTGATCACCCACTTTATACTGGTAACTATTCCTTGAAACCATTTAAGCACTGACTTGGCTTAAATCTCTACTGTTGAGTGTAGGAAGACACTTCCTCCACAAAGTACCATTTTATTGGCATTGCATTACTGAAAGAAACCATGAAAGGTAATCTGATTTTCCAAAAATTAATCTGGTCCTCTCTGCTCGTTAGAAATGTTCATTACTTTTTGTAACTTATAAGTCATTCATGACCTGAGGATTAGAATTGAGATTTCACTAGGGTCAGGAACAGGACAATGTGGGCAAATACTTAAACTGGGATTGCACTGAGGGCAAATGCAGATGAGCTCAGGAATGCAGAGACTCATTTGGGACCCCAGCAAGGTGGAGGAACTGAATTTGAGCATTCCACATTAAACCTGAGAGTTTTAAAGGGGCACTGAAGTGGTTCTAATTCAGAAGGACCCCTTGGCTCCCTACAAAAATATGTACAGATAATTTTTGGAGGAAAGCATCACCAGTTAAGGGCTATGCAACCCCAACATATCAAGTTCAAACAAATTGGAGCTTACAACCAAGATCACTGTAAACATGCAAGCAAGCACCACGAGTTAGAGAAAATAGAAAAAAAAAAAACCCTGTACAGATCTCTAAAAGGGTTGAGATATTTAAGTGCTAAAAAAATACTCAAATGTTTAAAGAAAAACATGAGGTCATAAAAAATAGCAATGAGAGAAGACATAATTGTAGGGCAGCTAAATGTCTTTTGGAAATGTAATCAGGGAAATATGATAGGTTAAATGGCATAAAAGACTACTGAAGGGAGAATTAGTAAACTAGAAGGCAGAGAATGTGAAGAAATTCCATGGAATGAAACATAGATGAGAAACTGGAAAATGTAAGACTTTAAGAGATATAGGAGAAGGAATTAGAAAGTGTAATATACATGATCATAGTTTTAGTAGAGGATAGGGAACATAAACTATTTGAGTAGAAGGAGAGGAAAGAGTAAAAAAAATTCACACATAGACACAAAACAGTGAAACTACAGAACACCAAAGATGAAAAGAAATCTTAAAGTTAGCCAGAGAAAAGATACATTACCTTTTAGTCAGTCTGAGAGTTGAACTGTCACAAATAAAGGGTGTCAGAGCACAGGAAAATATTTTCTTCAAAGTTCTGAGAGAATATAATAGTCAACCTAAAATTGTGTGTGGGGAAAATCAATCTCAGAAGACTAGGAATGAGTTAAAGATACCTTCAGGTAAGTCAAAACCTTACCACCTACCAGATCTTAATTAAAGGAATGTATGATGGATGTATTCTAGAAAAAAATATAATTGCAGAGAAAAAGTCTGAGATCTAATAAAAATGGTGAACACATAAATTTGAAAACCATGATTCCATGCAGACAAACATTATATGTGTAAATAATAGTATTTCCAGATCTGTGGGTATTTTTAAAAGATTTTTAATGGAAAGAATTAAAATATTAGACAATAATAATATGTAACCCGAGAGATGACATATGAATTTGTGTTCTACATTCTTGTATAGCTCGGAAGACAGGCTCAGATAAGGAAACTGAGGCACAGAAATATTGAGTAACTTGCCCAAGGCCACACAATTAGTCCAGAATTCTTTCTTTTGTCCTAAAGACTTACTAGAAAAAAAATTGAGGATGACAAATTAAGATAATTTAAAATTAGGATTTTTGGGGCTTTTCCTTGGCTGAGGACAAGATAATGAAAGGATTTGGTTTTCTGTCTCTCAGTTTCTTCACTTAGGTAATAAAATTAAAATTCTTAAAATAACCAACGTGGTAAAGTCAAGAAGATAGAAATTTAGGGTTAGCATATTCACTGGAAATAACGGAGAAAATGATGGGACAGATGTGAGGAACAGCTTCATATTCTGTGTCCTGCCCCCGACTTCATATGCCTGCACTCAAGAAGGGCAAAGTGTGAAAGGAAAAGAATGTCCACAGAAGATACCACCAAGGCAGATGGTAGAGATGAGAGCCACAGGAATGGCAAGAGCCTTAAAGTACATTAAAAAATCAACATCATAGATTACTTTGGAAGGGATTTTGCATTGTGCCGTCTTTAGACTGATGTCACAGCAGAGCTAAATATTTATAAAATAACCTATATCCTATGCGTGCTGAATTCAACTAAACAAATCCCTGAAAGCCTGCCAAAAGGGAGAAGAATATCCAGCAAGAATCAGAGAGCTGAAATTCAATCATACTTCTCCCTGATCAGATGGGCCTTTCTGTTTGAAAGCTCGTTTCCCTGCATAGATGGCAAGGTGGGGTTGATTTCCTAAGTAGGTGTGATGTAAGTGACAGTGGTTGCCACCCAGTTTTCAAGAAAACTGTGGGAAGGGGCTGAGAAAAGCCCCTTTACGTGGCAAGGGTCTAAGGAAATGGAATTAAATAAAGTGTGCAGAGAATCTAAGGAGGAAAATAAGAAGCAGGAGGCAAAAGAGGTAGGGGGATGCAAGCATGAACTGAAAGAACAGAAACACTGGAAGATAAATGACCTGTTTCCAGACAGGACTAATGAAATCTGTCCTTTGCGCAAATCAAGTAAACAGTGTGTCCTCTGGCTCCATCAGTCAACATTCATTTAAACGGTTGAAACGCAACCGACTATTATGCAGTTACTAATATAAAATAAATGGATGAAATCACATAGGAATCCTTTGATTAAAGCCTAAAAATGGGAGATTTAAATATAATTTGCATTTTCAATCTTGCTTTTCTATTATGAGTCACTGAATATGTCGAGATGCCTTTCTGTCGTTCTGCTTTTATAATCTACTTTCATGCTTATCACATCTGCAGCGAGTAGTCCCTTTCCAGATTCCTATAAATTTTATGGTTCTTATCATCCTATTACAACTATTACAGATATCTCTACACCTACAAGTTAGACTGAGTTTTGCCTATGGAAAATTTGAAGTGAGAGAGAACTTTAATTATGGCATTGTGATTTTTTTTTATCTCTATACTTTAGATACTTTTTTGTTTTGGAAAAATATTAGGGCTGTCTATTTTCCTGTGGGTGTGGAAAAGAGGCATGTATTTATCAGACATACTAGTCCCTTTTTCGTTCAACTAAAACTGAGTTTTACAACACAAACACATGGATTCACTTAAATCATTCCCCTCCAGTATTATTTATCATCTCCTTTTGATTGCCCAACGTTCCTTGTGTCTTGAAACACATTTTCTCCTGTTCTCAGGAGCATGGAGTTAAAGACGTAATTACTCAAAGGAGTTGGTACTTTAGAACTTTTTAAAGTCATATTTTAAATTTTTAAATGTTTTAATTTTAAGTATTTCACATTAGGGTGGTCTGAATCATCCAAAAGTTTGTATTTCATGTGCCGTGTCTTTTTCCTGGAATCTCTTAAAATTATTCAAATAGAAAGCGAAGATAAATATGTTTGAGAGTGTGAGTATTCATCAGAGTTCCTTCACGTGTGTGTGTGTGTGTGTATGTGTGTGTATGAATGTATAGATGTGTGTGTGTAACAGAAGGTTGGGTGAGACTTCAAAGGTCATAAACTTCATCTCTCTAACTTTAGACATGATTATACTTTTAAAAATCTTAGAGAATAATTGGTTTTGAAGGCTTACAAGAATATGCTGTCCCTGTGAAATAATTTTATTTGCAATCTCTCCTTTCTAGAAAGAGTATTTGGTTATTATCTGTACTTATATCTCTCCATCTATTCGAAGACTAATATATGTAAATATATGGCCATTTCCTACGGCATTCCTAACCCTTTCTGTTTTTAAAACTTCAAGTAAACCATGATAAGGCACACTGTGAGAAATAGTTTGGCTTGAGAAAAAAGAAATTTATATATTTATACCTTTATCTTCTCACCTACAGAATAAAAATACCCCCGCTCTTCACGGTGTTGCCAAGACCCCTGCTTGTTAGGAGCGTTCAAAATATGTAGCCTAACGGCCCTGCAAAAGCAAAGCGCTTTTCCTCTGTTACAAGGTTTATTTTAAATTTCGTCCCAGGCCGTGAGTCCGGAGTCTGAAGTTCTGCTTATTTGTTTAAGTTTAGTTAATCCATGAGTTCCAAGAACTCTAATCATCGAGTGGATTTTTCAATTTGTGTTTTCAGAGTGAATTGCGCATCTCTGAGAGGATCAGTTGGCAACTATTAAAAATTAGCAATGAAGAAAATCACTCCTCTCGTAAATTACCTTCAGAAAATATATTGTGTCAAGACAGAAATGGATGGTGTTCCCACGGGCTTTCAACTACTCTTAAGAAGTGGTAGAAAACTATCCCCAAACTCACAGTCAGTTACCAAAATAATTAAGGAATTGGCTAAAGCAATTTCATTGCCTGATTTCATTTCATTTGCTTAACAGTAGATTGTTCATCCAGGCAATCATGAAAATTAGGAAGCAGGTAGCTGTTCAGAAGTATTTTCTCTCTTTTCTTCAGTTTTAGTGCAGGCTGCCTTCTCTGTGTTTGGAGAGAGTAACTTCAAAAGACAGCATCCCGTCCTCAAACCTCAGCACTTGGCAATCAAAGCCAGCGTTTTGTAAAGTGTTCACGACCGAGAGTAAACGCAGTTTGGCACAAATGTCCACACTTATCATTTGAGCTTGAGGCCTATTGTTTGATCTGAAATGGATCATATTCCATTGTTAAATGTTTCCTTCAGAAACGATGCTGATCAAAGTACTGTTTGATGCACAGAAAGTAGTTTCACTGAAAACATGGATGGTTAACAAAGCCAGTGGCCTCCCAAAAATGCATCTTCTTCCCTAACATATTTTAAGCAACCAACGCCTGCTAAAAAACTCTGCTCCCAATACATTAATGTTGAAAGCAGTGGCAGATCCTATTGCTGCTAAAAACCTCACAACCCAAGAGAGGGCAAACACATGAGAAATTGTTAACTATTGATATCATCAGGTCAGAATGCCAAGAAGAAACAAAAATAGGAGGAGAAAATAATATCCTTCTGCAGAAGACAAATATCGTATCACTTTTATGTGGCATCTTACATAAAAGGGTACAGATGAACTTATTCACAAAACAGAAGTAGAGTCACAGATGTAGAAAACAAACTATGGTTACCAGGGGTGAGTGGGGGAGGGATAAATTGGCAGGTTGGGACTGATATATACACACTACTATATATAATGTAGATTAATAATAACCTGCTGTTCAGCACAGGGAACTCAATACTCTGTAATGGCCTATATGGGAAAAGAATCTAAAAAAAGAAAAAGAGTAGATATATGTATATGTATAACTGATTCACTTTACACCTGAAATTAACACAGCATTGTAAATCAACTATATGCCAATAAATATTTACTTGTTTTTATTTTTGGCTATGTTGGGTCTTCGTTGATGCGCGTGGCCTTCTCTAGTTGCGGCAAGCCGGGGCTACTCTTCATTGTGGTGCACGGGCTTCTCACTGTCGTGGCTTCTTTTGTTGCAGAACATGGGCTCTAGGCATGTGGGCTCAGTAGTTGTGGCTCTCAGGCTCTAGAGCTAAGGCTTAGTAGTTGTGGTGCACGGACTTTATTGCTCCACGGCATGTGAGATCTTCCCGGGCCAGGGATCGAACCCTTGTCCCCTGCATTGGCAGGCAGATTCTCAACCACTGCATCACCAGGGAAGCCCTAATAATTAAAAAAAATAATAATATCCTTCTGTTTTGAAGTTACTCCAGGACACCAAGGCTTTAACTGAACTTGCCAACATTGCCACTGATTTTTCATGATGATTCATTCCTCGTATTCCATGCTGTGGAGATGCCCGCACTGTGCATCCTGTCTTCAGATGGTGGCACACAGAGGAGATTGGCCCAGTGGCCTGAGTACTCTCCTGGTCCTTACTGAGTTAAAAGGAGTCCAAGGTGAAGCTTACGAGTTGCAATTTTGGGCGCGCCTCAGGCTATTGCAACGTCATGCTGGTGTCTGCTGCCTCAGGCTCGCCCTGCGTTCCGTGCCCCTCCCTCCCCCCGCCCCCCCAACCCGGCCTGAGTGAGCCAGAGTGCCTGAATCAGCGGCTCCTTTAACCCCATCCTGTCTGAGCAAAGAACAGACGCCCTCCGGCGACCTACACGCACAGGTGGGGCCAAATCCAAAGCTGAACCCCTGGAGCTCTGCGAACAAAGAAGAGAAAGGGAAGTCTCTCCCAGCAGCCTCAGGAGCAGCGGATTAAATCTCCACAATCAACTTGATGTACCCTGCATCTGTGGAATAACTGAATAGACAAAAAATCGTCCCAAAATTGAGGTGGTGGACTTTGGGAGCAACTGTAGACTTGGGATTTGCTTTCTGCATCTAATTTGTTTCTGGTTTTATGTCTATCTTAGTTTAGTATTTAGAGGTTATTATCATTGGTAGATTTGTTTATTGATTTGGTTGCTCTCTTCCGTTTTATATATATATATAGATATATTTTTTTCTTTTTCTCTTTTTGTGAGTTGTATGTGTACGCTTCTTTGTGTGATTTTGTCTGTATAGCTTTGCTTTTACCATTTGCCCTAGGAGTCTGTCTGTCCGTTGTTTTTTTCTTTTTTCTTTTTTAGTATACTTTTTAGCCCTTGTTATCATTAGTGGACTTGTTTTTTGGTTTGGTTGCTCTCTTCTTTCTTTCTTTTTTTTTTCTTTTTAACTTTTTTCTTTATAATTATTTTAAAAAATTTTAAATAACTTTATTTATTTTCTTTCTTTCTATTTTTCTACCTTTTCTTCTGAGCCGTGTGACTGAAAGGGTCTTGGTGCTCCCGCTGGGTTTCAGGCCTGTGCCTCTGAGGTGGAAGAGCCGAGTTCAGGACATTGGTCCACCAGAGACCTCCCAGCTCCACGTAATATGAAATGGTGAAAGCTCTCCCAGAGATCCCCACTTAATGACCAGCAAGCGACAGTGCTGGACACCCTATGCCAAACAACTAGCAAGACAGGAATACGACCCCACTCATTAGCAGAGAGGCTGCCTAAAATCAAAATCAGGTCAAAGACACCCCAAAACACACCACCGGATGCCGTCCGGCCCACCAGAAAGACAAGATCCAGCCTCATCCACCAGAACACAGGCACCACTCTGCTCCACGAGGAAGCCTACACAACCCACTGAAACAACCTTAGCCACTGGGGGCAGACACCAAAAACAGCGGGAACTACGAACCTGCAGCCTGCGAAAAGGAGACCCCAAACAGTAAGTTAAGCAAAATGATAAGACAGAGAAACACACAGCAGATGAAGAAACAAAGTAAAAACTCACCAGACCAAACAAATGAAGAGGAAATAGGCAGTCTACCTGAAAAAGAATTCAGAATAAATACAGTAAAGATTATCCAAAATCTTGGAAATAGAATGGAGAAAATACAAGAAATGTTTAACAAGGACCAAGAAGAACTAAAGAGCAAACAAATAATGATGAACAACACAATAAATGAAATTTAAAATCCTCTAGAAGGAATCAACAGCAGAATAACTGAGGCAGAAGAACAGATAAGCGACCTGGAAGATAAAATAGTGGAAATAACTACCACAGAGCAGAATAAAGAAAAAGAATGAAAAGAATTGAGGACAGTCTCAGAGGCCTCTGGGACAGCATTAAACGCACCAACATTCAAATTATAGGGGTCCCAGAAGAAGAAGAGAAAAAGGGACTGACAAAATATCTGAAAAGATATATAGTTGAAAACTTCCCTAATATGGGAAAGGAAATAGTCAATCAAGTCCAGGAAGTGCAGAGAGTCCCATACAGGATAAATCCAAGGAGAAACACGCAAAGACACATATTAATCGAACTATCAAAAATTAAATACAAAGAAAAAATATAAAAAGAAACAAGGGAAAAACAACAAATAACATACAAGGGTATCTCCATAAGGTTAACAGCTGATCTTTCAGCAGAAACTCTGCAAGCCAGAAGGGAGTGGCAGGACATATTTAAACTGATTAAAGGGAACAACCTATAACCAAGATTACCCAGCAAGGATCTCATTCAGATTTGATGGAGAAATTAAAACCTTTACAGACAAGCAAAAGCTAAGAGAATTCAGCGCCACAAAACCAGCTTTACAACAAATGCTAAAGGAACTTCTCTAGGCAGAAAAAACAAGAGAAGGAAAAGACCTACAATAACAAACCCAAAACAATTAAGAAAATGGGAATAGGAACATACATATCGATAACTACCTTAAGTGTAAATGGATTAAATGCTCCAACCAGAAGACATAGACTGGCTGAATAGATACAAAAACAAGACCCATATATATGCTGTGTACAAGAGACCCACTTCAGACTTAGGGACACATACAGACTGAAAGTGAGGGGATGGAAAAAGATATTCCATGCAAATGGAAATCAAAAGAAAGCTGGAGTAGCAATTCTCATATCAGACAAAATAGACTTTAAAATAAAGACTATTACAAGAGACAAAGAAGGATACTACATAATGATCGAGGGATCAATCCAAGAAGAAGATGTAATGATTGTAAATATTTATGTACCCAGCATAAGAGCCCCGCAATACATAAGGCAAATACTATCAGTCATAAAAGGGGAAATCGACAGTAACACAATCATAGTAGGGGACTTTAACACCCCACTGTGACCAATGGACAGTCACCCAAAATGAAAATAAATAAGGAAACATAAGCTTTAAATGATACATTAAACAAGATGGACTTAATTGATATTTATAGGACATTCCATCCAAAAACAATAGAATACACTTTCTTCTCAAGTGCTCATGGAACATTCTCCAGGATAGATCATATCTTGGGTCACAAATCAAGCCTTGGTAAATGTAAGAAAATTGAAATCATATCAAGTATCTTTTCCGACCACAACGCTATGAGACTAGATATCAATTACAGGAAAAAATCTGTAAAATATACAAACACATGGAGGCTAAACAATACACTACTAAATAACCAAGAGATCCCTGAGGAAATCACAGGGGAAATCAAAAAATACCTGGAAACAAATGACAATGAAAACACGACAACCCAAAACCTATGGGATGCAGCAAAAGCAGTTCTAAGAGGGAAGTTTATAGCAATACACTCCTACCTCAAGAAAGAAGAAGCGTCTCAAATAAACAACCTAACCTTACACCTAAAGCAATTAGAGAAAGAAGAACAAAAAAATACCAAAGTTAGCAGAAGGAAGGAAATCATAAAGATCAGATCAGAAATAAATGAAAAAAAAATGAAGGAAACGATAGCAAAGATCAATAAAACTAAAAGCTGGTTCTTTGAGAAGATAAACAAAAATGATAAACCATTAGCCAGACTCATCAAGAAAAAAAAGGGAGAAGACTCAAATCAACAGAATTAGAAATGAAAAAGGAGAAGTAACAACTGACACTGCAGAAATACAGAGGATCATGAGAGATTACTACAAGCAACTCTATGCCAATAAAATGGACAACCTGGAAGAAATGGACAAATTCTTATAAAAGTACAACCTTTCGAGACTGAACCAGGAAGAAATAGAAGATATAAACAGACCAATCACAAGCACTGAAATTGAGACTGTGATTAAAAATCCTCCAACAAACAAAAGCGCAGGACCAGATGGCTTCACAGGCGAATTCTATCAAACATTTAGAGAAGAGCTAACACCTATCCTTCTCAAACTCTTCCAAAATATAGCAGAGGGAGGAATACTCCCAAACTCATTCTATGAGGCCACCATCACCCTGATACTAAAACCAAAGATGTCACAAAGAAATAAAACTGCAGGCCAATATCACTGATGAACATAGATGCAAAAATCCTCAACTAGAATACTAGCAAACAAAATCCAACAGCACATTAAAAGGATCATACACCATGATCAAGTGGGGTTTATCCCAGGAATGCAAGGATTCTTCAGTATACGCAAATCAATCAATGTGATAAAGCATGTTAACAAATTGAAGGAGAAAAACCATATGATCATCTCAGTAGATGCAGAAAAAGCTTTTGACAAAATTCAACACCCATTTATGATAAAAGCCCTCCAGAAAGTAGGCATAGAGGGAACTTTCCTCAACATAATAAAGGCCACATATGACAAACCCACAGCCAACATCATTCTCAGTGGTGAAAATCTGAAACCATTTCTCCTAAGATCAGGAACAAGACAAGGTTGTCCACTCTCACCACTGTTATTCAACATAGTTTTGGAAGTTTAGGCCACAGCAACCAGAGAAGAAAGAGAAGTAAAAGGAATCCAAATCGGAAAAGAAGAAGTAAAGCTGTCACTGTTTGCAGATGACATGATACTATACATACAGAATCCTAAAGATGCCACCAGAAAACTACTAGAACTAATCAATGAATTTGGTAAAGTAGCAGGATACAAAATTAATGCACAGAAATCTCTTGCTTTCCTATATACTAATGATGAAAAATCTGAAAGAGAAATTAAGGAAACACTCTCATTTACCATTGCAACAAAAAGAATATAATACCTAGCAATAAACCTACCTAAGGAGATAAAAGACCTGTATGCAGAAAACTATAAGATACTGATGAAAGAAATTAAAGATGATACCAACAGATGGAGAGATATACCATGTTCTTGGATTGGAAGAATCAACATTGTGAAAACGACTATACTACCCAAAGCAATCTACAGATTCAATACAATCCCTAGCAAACTACCAATGGCATTTTTCACAGAACTAGAACAAAAAATTTCACAATTTGTATGGAAACACAAAAGACCCCAAATAGCCAAAGCAATCTGGAGAATGAAAAACAGAGCTGGAGGAATCAGGCTCCATGACTTCAGACTATAAAAAAAGCTACAGTAATCAAGACAGTATGTTACTGGCACAAAAACAGAAATATAGATCAATGGAACAGGATAGAGAGCCCAGAGATAAGCCCACGCACACATGGTCACCTTATCTTTGATAAAGGAGGCAAGAATATACAATGGAGAAAAGACAGCCTCTTCAATAAGTGGTGCTGGGAAAACTGGATAGCTACATGGAAAAGAATGAAATTATAACACTCCCTAACACCATACACAAAAATAAACAGAAAACGGATTAAAGACCTAAACTTAAGGCCACACACTATAAAACTCTTAGAGGAAAACATGGGCAGAACACTCTATCACATAAATCATAGCAAGATCCTTTTTGACTCACCTCCTGGAGAAATGGAAATAAAAACAAAAATAAACAAATGGGACCTACTGAAACTTAAAAGCTTTTGCACAGCAAAGGAAGCCATAAACAAGACAAAAAGACAACCCTCAGAATGGGAGAAAATATTTGCAAATGAAGCAACTGACAAAGGATTAATCTCCAAAATTTACAAACAGCTCACACAGCTCAATATGAAAAAAACAAACAACCCAATCCAAAAATGGGCAGAAGACCTAAAGAGACATTTCTCCAAAGAAGAGATACAGATTGCCAACAAACACATGAAAGGATGCTCAACATCACTGATCATTAGATAAATGCAAACAATACTACAATTAGGTATCACCTCACACCAGTCAGAATGGCCATCATCAAAAAAATCTACAAACAATAAATGCTGGAGCGGGTATGGAGAAAAGGGAAGCCTCTTGCACTGTTGGTGGGAATGTAAATTGATACAGCCACTATGGAGAACAGTATGGAAGTTTCTTAAAAAACTAAAAATAGAACTGTCATATAAGCCAGAAATCCCAGTACTGGGCATATACCCTGAGGAAACCATAATTCAAAAAGAGTCATGTACCACAGTGTTCATTGCAGCTCTGTTTACAGTAGCCAGGACATGGAAGCAACCTAAGTGTCCATCGAAGGATGAATGGATAAAAAAGATGTGGCACATATATACAGTGGAATATTACTCAGCCATAAAAGTAAACGAAATTGAGTTATTTGTAGTGAGATGGATGGACCTAGAGTCTGTCTTTCAGAGTGAAGTAAGTCAGAAAGAGAAAAACAAATACTGTATGCTAACGCATATATATGGAATCTAAAAAAAAACAAAACAAAAAAAACTGGTTCTGAAGAACCTAGGGGCAGGACAGGAATAAAGACGCAGACGTAGAGAATGGACTTGAGGGGAGCGGGAAGAGTTAGCTGGAGTGAAGTGAGAGAGTGGCATGGACTTATATATACTACCAAATGTAAAATAGATAGATAGTGGGAAGCAGCTGCATCGCATGGGAAGATCAGCTCGGTGCTCTGTGACCACCTAGAGGGGTGGGATAGGGAGGGTGAGAGGGAGGGAGACGCAAGAGGGAGGGGATATGGGGATATATGTATACATATAACTGATTAACTTTGTTATACAGCAGAAACTAACACAACATTGTAAAGCAATTATACTCCAATAAAGATGTTTTAAAAAAAAATGTTGCAATTTTGACTTTCAAAGACATTTATTTAGGACTTAATAACTCTCTTTCTTTCTTAGGTTCCCTAGTGAAAATTTCACCTCTTTCCTCACCCTCTTCCTCACCTCTCCATGGGACCCCTGCCAGCAGCCCAGTCAGCAAAATTTCTGCAGTGCAGTTTCCAGAATCTGCCGATGCAACTGTCAAACAAGGCCTAAGTTCTCACAGGACCGTAACTTACACTCACAGTGCCCCTGACCTTTCTCCTCAGATCCTGACTCCACCTGTTATATGTAGCAGGTAAGGAATTCATATTGTTAGCTGGAGTTTAATAATAAAACTAATACTGGTTTTCCTCTTAGGAACACTCACCACCAGTCCACGCACCTCTGTGTAAGTTGCCCAAAGTAGTTGACAGGAAAGTACAAATAATGTGATTTGTGTTGAATAGACTGGCAGAGAAAGTTTTCAGTGCTTTTCCATTAACAGAAATTTGCGAGTCCATATAGTCCATACAGCTAATCTTTGGAGATGATACAAAATAATGTTTTGTCTGCTTGAGGATGGAGGATGCATAAAACATATAATTCAAAACTCATATCAAGTCATTTGGTATAATTTGATATTTTGTTGGGATATTTTTTACTTGTTCTCCAGGGAGGATTTTATATTGATTTTAAAGGTACTTCTTTTTATCTTAAGTTTACAATTCCCATTTTAACGCTTTAAAAATATGCAGATAACACATGGCACATTATGGCTGGACTCAAATGGATCTCTGAATACATTGAAGCAATTGCTTGTACTGCTCTGTCCTATTGAAACTGAATGACAGAGTATTGTCTCTTACAGGGGATAAGAAAAAAGAGCCTAGCGTGATAAGACTATTTTGCCCACACGGTCACTAAGAAATAAATACCTCCTCTTACTGATTAACATATTATTGTCCTTCAGTAATAGCTTTATCTTGAATAACTGATCTTAAAGCATTACAATCTTTTTCTTAAGTAGAGAAGAGTTGAGTATTTTAAAACTAAGTTATAATCGTGAGAGTGCCTTGAATAAAATATTTTTCCCCCTAAGGTTAATGAGGATAGCTGTTTGAATAAATTAGTTACATGTTAGTCTTCTAATATCAAATGTTGGGTCACAGACCCAGACTTGATCAATGAATTCAGGTTTAAGCCTCACAAATTTCATTTTCTGATCGTTTGTTCAGAAATTCTATGTTAAATGATTATTTCTTCTTATAATCTTTATTTTTCCTTCCTTTCTCTTTACAAATAGTTTCAAAGGGAAAATCACTTATGTTTGTTTGGCCAGGACCAGAGTGAAAAGTTATTCCACCATCCAAAAGTTATTCTGCTGCCTTCTATATAATAGCATTTTTAATAAAATAATTTCTGCGGGATGTTAATCCCATCTTTTATCCCCCCCCCAAAAAAAGTATGCTCTGTGGTAAAACAGGCCTATCATATTTTCCTCTTAGTGATTCACAACACACCTCACTTTATTTAAAGCTCTGAGAAGTCCTGCAAAAGGAAAACCTCTTGAGTTTTGTTTCATCTGGTGATTTCTGACTTTATTTGACCACAGAACCAATTTCTTTAGGTTAACACCCAATAATTGCCCCTAGAGCTAGTGTTTGGTGGAACACCCTCAAGAAACACTTTTTTTTGTGGTGTGCCTCCCGAGCCAAGATGAAGCCTCAGGGAGTCACCGGCATCAAGGACATCTGCTTCCAGCACTTTGTTTCTAGGGAGACGCTCCCGCTGTGAGCTCCAGACTTGTGAGAAATAAATCGCCTAAAAAAAGAACAGAGAGGTTCAGAAAAGATGTACCGCTCACTTAGCTTTTCTCACCACAGTCTATTTTTTTGTATTCTTAGCAGAAAGAATGTAATAGGATTTTTATAAAAGAGGTTTTGGAGAAAAACAAGGGAATTTCATTGTCTACTTGTTCAGTAATGTTTATAATTCCAGTAGTGTGTGTTTTATTTGTTTGGGCTTTATAAATCTATAATTCAAACCATGTTTTATTATTGCCTTCAAGGCAGCCACCCATGTAGGCACAGAGAGCTCCAGAAACACATGACTAATTATTATGGTTTCCCCCACTGAACTTGAAGGATTTGGCATTGAATCCCAGTCTCTTGGCTGCTGTAATGTCTATGCAACAAGCTGGTTTTTTTGGCAAAAGAGGTAGTCTATTTGAACTACTCATTTAAACGTTCCTTTTAAGTATTATCTTGCAAAGAAAAATCTTCAAACTAATAAACTCTTACTTTTACCAAGTTTCATCCAAACATGTAAGCCCATCATTTACAACTATGGGCTTTTTCCTTGGGTTCTGTCATTTTCTCTTGAGTCCCTAAATCAGGCTGATAGGATTTCATAATTAGAAATATTTTGTGTGTGATGCTTTCTGCTTACATTCAAGGCTTGAAAAATAAATTTGCTTTGGATGAAAATGCTCTAACCGGGAAAGGCTTATCTCTACTACATATATAAACACAATTCAGGGGGAAAAGGTGATGAGATATTTAATATATTAACTTATAACATATCACTCTTCTCTTTTCCTTTTACAGTGAGTAACCTGTGGCTGAATAACAAATAAACAAAAACTCTCTGAGACCCTTTCTAATATTAGGCAGAATGAAAGAACCCAGAAGCGAAAAACAGAATTAAAATCTAATCATAAAGTCTCTAAATAAGATAAGTGAGAGAGGAAACTTGCCAGGCCATTCGTGGGGTTACTTTGTAATTTATTAAACAGTCAAAACTGTTGAGAAAGGAAAAGTATCCTACATCCTCCACTGTTAAAGAACCCTGCCCACTTCTCTAGTACCTTCATTTTTCTCCATTACCCACAGGGCACTCCCTTGGCCTGTTTTTCTCAACTAGCAACCTTTGTGGTCAGTTTTACATCCACTCTTCATCAAAATGTACGTCTACTTTATTCATTTCCTTAGAGCCTTAACAGGGGAACTGATCAACCTGAAAAAATAATTTTTATTTTGTGGCAAAAATAAAATTAATCTACCATTATTCTATTTTCATGTATGCAATCTATTCTTAAAGGGCTCTTTGGACATAAAATCTCATAAGCCATAGAAATAAATCTAATAATGAGGCTTTTAAGCAGACACAAAGGGATTCCATTGGGAAAGATATTTTTGACCAAATACACATCGGCACCTCCAAAATCACTACTGTAAATAGGTAGCAGACTATTCCAGGATTCTCTAAATAATGTAAAACAAAATATTGCCAGTAGTTTCACCTCAGGTATGGTCTAGATCACGGAGGAGCATGAGAGTTGAACAGAGTTTTTGATCCTTTGTATTGACACAGCACACTCTCCTCCCCACACACACACAAAGAAACCAGCATCCTACATATCAACATCCATGTATAAAACAAAATGACTTCTTTCCATCAAACGAATAAGTAGAATGTAGAAATATTTGATTATTGTTACTTATCTAAACGTATGCGTACGTGGTGTGTCTATGATTTTCTGAAAAGAAAGGACCTACTTACAGCTGTTCCATTATTTCTCAGCTGTGGCAGACCATATTCCCAAGGGACTCCTGCTGATGGGCCCCTGGAGAGGAGTGGGGCAGCCATTCGGACACCAAACAGAACTGGTAATTCTTTATTGGATTCTGTTCCTCAAATTGGAAATTGCTTTACTTGATTTTTTTTCTGATCAAAAAGGTAACATATGTTTTTGATTTTTTAGATTACAAATTTAAAAAGACAATGAAGGAAATCAAAATCATCCATAATCCTAGTACCTAGAGTTAATCATAGGTTAAATTTTGATGCAAAGCTGTCTAAAATGTTTCTATACATCTACACACAAATGACTATATTTTTGAAATGAGAGGCCTTTTTATATAATGTATAGAACTCTACAGAAATGTTATTTTATCTTGGATATTGGAGGGTCATCTATTTTAGGGTACTCTGTGGAGATCTCCATTGCACACCCTGAGAAATGACCCTGCTTAGATCACTGTAAACTTAGGGAAGAAAACATACTTTTTCCTTGAGGCAGTATTACACAGAGGTTCAGAAAAATAGGCACTGGAGCCTTGTTTATATCCTGATTCAACTTCTGACTCACCTGTAATCTCTGTTTCTCGGTTCCTTCATCTGTAGAATGGACATAAAAACGGTACCTACCAAACAGGATTATTGTGAGAATTAAATTACTAAAGCACTTATTATAGTATCTGGGTCACTGTAAGTAGTGTTTGCTGCCATAATTACTGTAATAATTATTATTTTATTTTTATTGATGCAATCCTAGGGACTTGCTATCAAAACCAAGTTTGCTGAAAGCTTGCAAGGTAGAAAAAAATGGCTTTCATGAACTTTAGACTTTAGGATAATAGAGTGACCTAAGAATGTTTCTTAATTATCTGCTCCAGGATTTCTTGATAGGTACTCAATAAATATTAATTATTTGCCCACGAGAATGGTGTGCTGTGGCAATGGACAAAGGTCCAGGGACATAGGCAAGGAAAAATCAAAAAGAGAGTTCTGTGTTCTGAGAGTTACCTGATATTGTAGACTTATCTGATATTGTAGCTCTCTGAAGTGAGAATATTCCCTTCTCTATGTCCCTCATCTCTCACTCTATTGAGGCTGATAGAATAAGGGGAGTGTTTCCTTATCACCTTTCGTCTCCTGCAGAGCTGTGGCCTTTGAGTGTGCTTCTTCATTTTGCTGCAATTTCTGGGATTGAAACTTGTCAGTTACACTTTCAGATTGTGTCTGATTCTAACCTAGAAAGCTGTTGCATGAGAAAGATGGGAGAAAGATGGGTCCTTGGAAATGTCCTACAAAATACTCCTGATTGGAACAGGCTACATAACAAAAGCCATTATTCACCAGCAATATGAGGACATATGACAAACCTAGACTATCCAAAGCAATCTTGAAGAAGGAGAACAAAGTTAGAGGATATATGTCTCCTGACTTCAAGACTTAAACCACAGTAATGGACAAAGTGTAGTGCTGGCATAAGTGTAGTGCTGGCAAATAGAATCAAATGGAATAGAGTAGAAAGCCCCACATTAGACCCACACCTACACAGTCATTGAACTTCCAACAAAGATCCAATTTTCCAATCTAGTAGGGTTGGAAAAAAATGAATCTCACTCCCTACTTCACACCATATGAAACATTATTCTGAGATAGAGCACAGACCTAACTGTAAGAGCTAAAGCAATAAAACCTCTGAAAAAAAACACAGGCAGATATCTTTGTGATTTAGGGAAAGGCAAAGATTTTGTAGGCCATGGAAAGCAATAAACAGGAGAGAATAAAAAGCTAGGCTTCATCAGGAGTATAGGAACTCAGGTCAGTCTGCATGAGTTCGATTCTGGTGACAGAATTTACCAGCTGTGTGCTCCTGGGCAATTTACTTAGCCTTTCTGTGCCTCAGTTTCCTGTCTGCAGAGTGAGGATAATAGTAACACAATGAAGCCTGCCTCAGGATTGTTAAGAGGATTCAACGTGTTAGTGCAAATAAAGTGCTTTCCGTAGTATCTGGTGCATAGCAAGCACTCCATAAACTTCATTCAGGCGCTTTATTCAGCTAAGAGAAGCTTCCTGAGGTCTTTACCCCAGAAGCGTGTTCTTCAGACACTCGATATTTACCTGCTTGACCCTTTGGTTAGCACAGTTCAGTGCTGAATGCAGTGGAAGATACGTGGAGAGGGGCAGAGACGGAAGAGAGCGCAGATCCCTAGGGATCGAGATTGGATACATAGGACCTGCCATGCTCTTTAGCACATGCTATGGCTGGTATGTTCTACAGACCACTTTGTTCTTGGGTGTCAACTCAATTTCTCCCACCCATGTGCCCATTCTCGAGGTAAGGTTCTAGTCAGCTACTAGGTGGTTTAGTGTGTTGGGGCATGGATAAAGGAAAAAGAAATATAAAGTCATAGGATTTTATATGATACACATGAAGTCATTTACAAAACAGAAACAGACTCACAGATATAGAAAACAAACTTATGGTTACCAAAGGGGGAACCATAAGTTACCAAAGTGGGGAGGGATAAATTAGGAGTTTAGGATTAGCAGATATAAACTACTATATATAAGATGGATAAACAACAAGGTTTTACTGTATAGCACGGGGAACTATATTCAATATCCTGTAATAAACCATAATGGAAAAGAATTTGAAAAAGAAAATGTCTACACGTCTAACCAAATCACTTTGCTGTACACCAGAAACTAACACAGCATTATAAATCAACTATACTTCAATTAAAAAAAAAGGTGTAACTTTGAAAGTCAAAGGATTTTTAAAAGGTCGGAACTACTGATCTGAGCGTTATTATTGAGGAATTATTGAATGTCCTATAAATCACAGATCATAACTCCATCTATTTTACAGTGTTTAAAAAATGTGTGCTTTTTCCCGCCCTATAATCCTATATTCTTGGTGTGTAAGCTCATGAAAGCAGTATTTCCATAAACACTATATCGATCATGTGCATTTTAGGAATATTCACTTAAATGGGACCCCTTTTTCCTTTGCAGCTTTCATAATAGGCTGTTCTCTTTTAATTGCAGATGACATCACTCAAGTTACCTCTGATTATGAAACCAATAACAACAGTGATAGCAGTGATATTGTACAGAACGAAGATGAGACTGAATGCCCCAGAGAGCCTCTGAGGAAGACATCAGCTTGCAGCACCTATACTCCTGAGGCCATGATATTCCTGGTAGCCCCCCATCGCTTAACTCATTCATTTACTTGAGAAATTGGTTTCTATGACAGGAATTGGCTTAGAAATAGATCCCTGAATCATTAGGTTTGAAGATCTGTGTCACTTGGGTTATACATGTATTATAGCCCTCCCTATATGTATCAACACAATTTTTCTCTATCCGAGTCTTACTGGTATCTTAACGGTCCTATTATTTAGTGATTAAAAACAGAAGTATTCATCTCCACAACTGATTACAGATATTTCCTAATCCAATCTAAAAATGTAAATGTGCATAGGAAGATTAATTATTTCAATCAGTAAAATAATATTTTATAAATATCAAGCAGTCAAAATGAAATATATTAGTTATCGTAGGGCTTCTGTTGGTTCTTCTCTAGTACCTCCTTGATTTAGAAAGTGAGCCAATATTTATTTTCCTTGTTAAATTAAACCAGGTTTACATTGACACTTGCTACCCATTAAAACACCTTTTAATGATGATGTATTTTGTGTGTTTAAAAAGATCCACTTAAAGAGGATAAAAGCATACATTTGAGTCTGGTTAGTTTGGGGGAGGCAGCAATGGTAGAAAATAGTTGACTGTCATGTGATTATCAATTGCTGCTCTTATCATTTTTCTTTTACCTGATTTACCATTTATACTTTTAAATCAAAGAGATTCTCAGATAAAATAACGTATATGGGGCTTCCCTGGTGGCGCAGTGGTTGAGAGTCTGCCTGCCGATGCAGGGGACACGGGTTCGTGCCCCGGTCCGGGAAGGTCCCACATGCCGCGGAGCGGCTGGGCCCGTGAGCCATGGCCGCTGAGCCTGCGCGTCCGGAGCCTGTGCTCCGCAACAGGAGAGGCCACAACAGTGAGAGGCCCGCGTACCGAAAAAATAAATAAATAAATAAATAAAATAACGTATATGTCTCCTTATCCTCATTATTTTCTATTTTTTTGGTAAATAAACTCTTAAGAATGTCTTCATTTGGGACCAGTTATAAAAATGTTTTCTCATATATACAGTGTGTGCTTTTTGGAAACCATGGATGACATGAATTAAATTAAAATCCCTGAAAATTGTAGTAATTGTAACTCTACAGGATTAATGCTGATTTTGAAGCAGTAATATAAATTGGACCAATTAGAGTAGGGGTGATTTACTCCCCCTCCCCACTCGTGTTTCTTCTTTTTTTTTAAAATTTATTTATTTATTTTTGCTGTGTTGCGTCTTCATTTCTGTGCCAGGGCTTTCCCTAGTTGTGGCGAGAGGGGCCCACTCTTCATTGCGGTGCGCGGGCTTCTCACTATCGCGGCCTCTCTTGTTGTGGAGCACAGGCTCCAGATGCGTAGGCTCAGTAGTTGTGGCTCACGGGCCTAGTTGCTCCGCGGCATGTGGGATCATCCCAGACCAGGGCTCGAACCCGTGTTCCCTGCATTAGCAGATTCTCAACCACTGAGCCACCAGGGAAGCCCCTCATGTTTCTTTTGAGAGTTCAATATAAGCCAGGAATCCTCATCTCAGAAAAATTTACATAAAAATATAGAGCTAAGTTTGCATACAATTTCAGTGTTCTGAAGTACTTGAATCTTTATTTAAGAACTCCACAGAAGACTAAAAAGCAGTTATGTTAATTTGTGAAAGAAACATCTAATTTTTCTATAGCGTGTATGAACCAGGAATAGGCAGGCACTTAATAATGTAAAATTCATGGTCTGAAACAGCATTAAGACCTTTTCTCCTTACCTTGGGGGTCGATGTTTTGTTCATTTTGATTTTTTTTTTCCTGAAGACCACTCATTCACCCTAAAGTCATTTATTTCAAGTAAACTCCATTGTTGAATTGAATTTACCAAAGAAGGAGGAAATTGCTTTGTAGAAAAACTACACGCTGTTAAAATATTTTTATCTTCACTACAGGACAAACCAATTCTTGCTCCTGAACCTCTTGTCATGGATAACTTGGACTCAATTATGGAGCAGCTAAATACTTGGAATTTTCCAATTTTTGATTTGGTGGAGAAAATAGGAAGAAAGTGTGGCCGTATTCTTAGTCAGGTAAGAAATGCATTCATACATATGACTATAAATGTAAAAAAAAAATTCCTTGTTTGTTTAAATCTCTGTACGTACTTAACATCAGTGGTGAATATTAGGTGGAGAAAGGAAATTTCAGTACCCAACATTCTGTAGATTCCTTGCTGGTGGGATGAAAAAAAAAAATTAGAACTTCAAGTGAGTAGAATATCATGTTCTGCAATTAAAATATTATGTATTTTCTAAGACAAAATGGAGGGGGCAGGGATACACAAGCAAGATAGAGAAGTGATCTAAATTCATAGAATTCAGCAAAAGAAAAGCTGACCCAAGCCCTCACAAGAAGAAAGCTGCCAATTTATAAACACTAATTTATTGTCTGTGATTATTTCCAATGACTATTTTTTTTAACTTTTGAATAGTATAGTGCTTACGCCTTATCAAAAATAAGATATTATGCAGTAGTATGTTTCCTCCAGTGCTGTGAGAAACACATTAGAGTTCTTTGTATTTTAATATGGAAAACACCTTTAGGTATCACAAGAAATATAGAATACGAACTATTACTGCATAACGAGCCTTTTTTTTCCTTAAGTATTTTTTCCTTAAGCTCAGCTACTTTCAACGTTTCCCAAATAAAGAAACGTTTTGTTTCTCTGAAGGAGAAAGAAAACATACAGAAATTAAGAATTTGAACACGTTTGTTCTCAATAAATAAAACGAAACAAAATGGATTTGCTCTATTATTGAGCCCGTATCAAAACTCTTAATTAATGGGGATGATGGAATAATATTTATCAGCTTATCTTAATATATTTTAGGTGAGTTCTTACAGATTGAAGAAATATCACAGCAAAGATACTAAAGACTATCAGGTTTGTTAATATCAGATTTAGGTGAGAATTCAGGACCCACATTTACTGGAGCCTCTAACCCTTCCCTGCAAAACACTAGAAAAGGAATCACTTGTTGGACTGATTTCTACTCCATGCAATGAAGACAGGCTTTCTTCAGATCTCGGAGCAAGTATGAGTGTAGAACTTTGGGGTGAGGGTTCCTGATCCGTGAAGGTTTGAAGGAAGAAGATAGAGCGGGCTTTTCCCTTGCTCTTCAGTTCCTCAAACATGAAGTGCTAGGCTAGTCTCCAAGAAGAGAAATGTGTCCCTGCCTTAAAGGAACTCCCATTCCAACAGGGAAATTAGATACGTGTCAAAATAATGACTTGCTACCTACAGAAGAAGTATGCTCAAATGACAGATGGCTTGTGAAGCTCAAAATAATTACAGTTTCCATAACATGTGGTTGTTGCCTCTACTGGACTCTGTTCTCACCATGACACGTTGAGAGCCAGAGTGGCAGCCCTTGCACTTTGACTAAGAGATACTACCCCTTTCTTTTTTTTGTTAAAACATTTTTTTTATTAATGTAACATTTGTTTATGATATTATACAAGTTTCATGTGCACATTGTATTTCTTCTTCGGTAGATCCTACCATGTGCTCACCATCAAAAATGTAGCTTCCATCTGTCACCGCACAGTTGACCCTCTTTACCTTTTTGCCCTCTCCCATCACTACTCTGTTCTCTATGTCGACATGTTTGTTTTTTTGTGGTTTGTTCATTCATTTTGTTTGTGATATTCCACATATAAGTAAAATCATTTTATGGTATTTGTCTTTCTCTTTCTGACTTATTTCACTTGGCAAAATATCCTCAAGGTCCATGTATGTTTTTGAAAATTAATAGTCCCATTTTTCTTCTCTTTCTTTCTCCTCAATGCTGAGCAGCATCTTCAGCATCTTTTATGCTCGCTGATCTTGAGGGCATGTTTAAGGGTAGCCGTTTTATCCAGTCCACCTCTGCCTCACGCCTTGGGGCTTTTCCAGGGAGGTTTTGTATCCTACTCTCTGAAACTCATTGCATACCAGAACTCTGAGGGAGTGCTTTTACCTGGAAATATGCCTGTAATGGTGCCACAAGGAGATGTGGCAGTGGGCCAGGAAGTCTTCCTTCTCTTCTACTGGAGAGTGTGTTCCCTGGGGTGGAGAGAAAAATCTCACATTGTTTTGTTGATGTATGTGTCACAGACTTCCCAAAACTTTACAACTTAATCTTCAGAGTAACTTGGATGCAGGTATTTCTTTAAATCTCTAGTTGATAGAAGAAAAAACTGAGACTTAAAATATACTGTTCATCTAAAGTCATATTGGACACAGGATTTGATATATCTGTATATCAGAAGTTCAGGCTTTTTACCTTCATTTCAAATCCTTTTCAGCCCCTCATAAAATGCATTTATTTATTATATTTTCAAACTCTCAGAATGGCGAGTCTGAGAAAGTAGAAAGTGGTTATTATAGCAGTTGGTTTTACAGAACAAGTGACTGTACCAAATAACACTGCAGGTACCTAACCCCCTTGGAGTTCTGTGAATGGGGATTGTGGGGCGGGAGGGTGCAACTTAACCAGTTTTGCCACAAAATGTTTTCTAAAAGTTGTGAATACAAGTAGACAATAGAAAGATTAGATATAATTAACAATTAGATTTTTGTATCTTTTTTTCCAGTTATCTTTCAAAACTAAATACATAACTGTACGGTCCTTAGTATGTCACTGTTTATTTTTCCAAAATACAAAACACTGAACTTTGAGAAAAGACAACTTTATTTGCCTTGCTGTGGGTTTTTTTTCTTTGATTTGGGTTTATAAGCACAAAAAACATGAAATTTTCACTGTGTAAAGGCATATTTTTTTGTACTTTAGTGAGACTTCAGGACAGCTGAAATGAATTAACTTGAACATTCCAAGAAATCACCTTTTGGCTGAGACTACACAGAGAAAGTCTCACTTCAAAAGACTTTTAAAGAGACATATGTGCAATGGAAATGATTTCCCAGCCTTAACATACTGCCTACCTTTTTGATGATTATCATGTTTATTTTAACAAATTTAAAAGGACATCATTCAGATTTTGGAAGAGTATTTACCTTTTTTGGTTACCAGTATTTACCCAGTTAACAGTGACTTTTCTTTATTCACGAGTTTGGATCATTGGCCGTTGATTTTTAACAGCTTCTTGGTGAAAATTCTCCTATTTTAAAATCATACTCTAAAATATCTTGTCTTAATTTTTCAATTCATCTTTCAAATGTTTTAAGAGAATAATAGGAAACTTTAGTCATTTGCAATCCTAACAGTATTGCTTTTCAAATAATGGTGGTAGAATTTGGAGCAGTTAAGAGCACACCGCTTGAATTCTGGTCTGATAATGTGTCAACTGTGTGATCTTTTACAAGTCATTCGACTTCTCTGTGCCTTAGTGTCTTCTGATTTCAAATGTTAGTAATTAACAGTATCTATCTCATAAGATGCTCTTTGGATGAATTAATATAAATAATTAATATATGTAAACTACTTAGAGCAGGCATCACACATATTAATGCCATATGTATATACACACACATATATGTCAACAGATGCAGCTGCTGTTATTGTTATAAATAATTTTTATTGAAGTAACATGCATAGTTAAATCCACTGGGTATTTATAAACAAGAACTCAAATATAGTTTAAAGCAATAGTATGCAGAAGATAACTAAAAGAAGAACTAGCTTGAAATATGACAGAAACCACAAACTTAACTTTGTTACATTTTTAAAGAGAGGAGGTGGAGATTTTATGTAACACAGAAAAAGGGGAAAAATTAAATATACTTGCCATTCAGAGTGAAAAAAGCACGTATACTATACGTACTCTGTTCCCAATGGGCAGCCACAGTGCTCCTTTTAGAACTTAAGTTAAATAAATTAAGACACTTTCCTGCTCCAATCTCTTCAAAGGCTCCATACTTCACTCAGTGTAAAAGTCCTCATAATGATCAATCTGGCTGTCAAACAGCAAGATCACAACCCACACAGTACCACTCTACAGTTACTAACTTAAATTTTACTCCTGTCCTCATTCACTCTGTTTTAGCCATGTTGGCCTTCTTGCTGTTTCTTGAGTATAGCAAACATACCTCGGAGCTTTTGCTCTGTCTTTTTCCTCTGCTTAGAAAACTCTTTCCTCAGATATCCCTGTACCTCACTCTGCATCTCCTTCAATTATTTGCTCAAAGTCACCTGAATGTGCCTCTTCTAACCACCATATTTAAAACAGCAATTGCCATGTCCTCCCTTGCACTCTGAACCTCCATCCCTGCTTCCCTTTTTCTCTTTTCATATAACATCACTTTCAGTCACAGTGTATACCTTACTAATTATGTCTATGGTTTACTGCCCTACCCTGCTAGACCATAAGCTCTTTTAAGGAAAACTTCGTTGTTTTGTTCATCTATATATATGCCTTGTAGATGGAAAATTGTCTTAGAGTAGGCACTCAAAAGACATATGCTGAATGAATAAATCACTTTTTTAGTTATATATACCTGTGTATATATGTACACAAATACATACATAATATATGTAACTGATGAACATTAAGTATCTAATTAAAAAATATTAGTGAATTTGAACAGATTTAAAGTCAATAACAAAAAATAGAAAAGTAACCGTGAAGTATTATATCAAAGATTTAGAAGAAATATTTCAAGAGAATTTTAAGAAGGAATGCAAATAACAAAAAGGATGAATATTTCTTTCTTAAGAGTCTCCTGAATTATAACCAGTACTGTGCCTTTGTGACATAAAGTGAGGCCACTTTAAATGGTGCTGTACTCCATTCTGCCATGTGAATAACCGTTTCTCTCCCCATTACCTTCTTCTGTGCCTTTTTCATGTTTTTCTTTCTCCCTCATTTGCATATCAAATATGCCAATTACATCCAGAGCTATTTACTTGATTTGAATCTCCAGAGCTATGAAAGTAATTGGAAGGAGAATAGATATTCAAAGGAGAAAGAAGACAATTGAGGAAAAGTAGCTTAAACATTTTTATTCATAGTGGATTAGAAATCTTTCTTCTCTGTGTATTTCAACCAAGGCAACCTTTTCTCTCTCATAATTCTGTCCTCTTATTCTTCACTAAGGCACAACTCTGAATCCTTTATCCTCTAGAAAGCTTTTTTTTTTTAATTTATAAAATTAGTCCGAATTAAAGCTTTCTCTCCTTCTTTATTTAGCACTTATATATTATACAATTAGCAGTTTACTCAGTATTATTCTCTTATTACTGATATCACATGCAATTTAGTACCTTGATATGTTTCTAGAGTGTATACTGGATTTTTTGGTTGGCTGTTTCTTGGGTTTTATGTCTCTACCTTTAAAAATAGATTATATACCCCTTATCAGGGATTACAAGGGCTAGGACATGGAGGTCTTCAATATCTATTTATTGTTCCCAGTAAGTGTCTCTACGGGCAGTACATTAATATGGTTGATGGAATGTACACTTTTTTCTCCATTTTTCTCTTTACATCTAATACACATTGAGGGATGTTTTGTAAGGCTTTGTCTTTTTCTTTCACAGGTATCATACAGACTTTTTGAAGACATGGGCCTCTTTGAAGCTTTTAAAATTCCAGTTAGGGAATTTATGAATTATTTTCATGCTTTGGAGATTGGCTACAGGGAAATTCCTTGTAAGTATAAGAATTAATACTTTTAAAATCCATTGAATTTGTTATGGGTAATGGGATATTGAATTATTAGCTACTAGCACAGAATTACACATTGAAAATACCCTGTATGGCCACATGGTATAGTGATTAGGAGATAATAGTTTATGTTAGAATTCTGATCCCTTTACATATCAGCTGTTGGAGACCCTGGGTTTTACTTAATCTCAATGTGCCTCATTTTTTTTTTTTTTTTTTTTTGCGGTACGCGGGCCTCTCACTGTTGTGGCCTCTCCCGTTGCGGAGCACAGGCTCCGGACGCGCAGGCTCAGCGGCCATGGCTCACGGGCCCAGCCGCTCCGCGGCATGTGGGATCTTCCCGGGCCGGGGCGCGAACCCGTGTCCCCTGCATCGGCAGGCGGACTCTTAACCACTGCGCCACCAGGGAAGCCCTTGCCTCATGTCTTAATCTGTAAAATGGGGATCATAATGGCTGCTTCATAGGATTGTTATGAGGATAAAATGATGTAATTATTCTGAAGGGGTTATAACAGTACCTTGCCCATAGTAACTCCAATTTAATTGTGTGCTAAATAAATAATTAAATGTTAAATTTATTGCTCATTTTATAATATACCTCCCTCATTGGGTGAATTCTCAACCTTTATTCTGGCATCCACAGAGTTAAATCACTAACTATTAAAGTTTTTCAGGATAAGATAAAGCTGGCTGGGAGTAGAGGGGCAGGAGGATGATGGTCTAATTAATAAAATAGGAGAGACATCTGGAAGTGGTTGTAGAGAAATTACTAGGAACATTTTAAAAATCAAGATAAATGTGAAGACCAAAGAAAGGACACAACCAGGGTTCAAACTTCTGAACTTTGAATATTGTGAGAATAAGTTTGTCATTTATAATCATGAGGAATTGGAACACAGAAGAGATATTAAATTTTCAATATGTAGCATTTCAGATTATCATCAGAACATGTAAGTAGCATTGTCCTACATGCTACAAAATAAATGGAACTGGAGAAAATGTCCGTAAATCCAATAAAAAATGTACCAAAATCATGTAGCTTTTTTAGGAAATAAAGGCACAGAAAGAAAACTAGTCAAAACAGTATCAATAGGGGCTTCCCTGGTGGCACAGTGGTTGAGAGTCTGCCTGCCGATGCAGGGGACACGGGTTCGTGCCCCGGTCCGGGAAGATCCCACATGCTGTGGAGCGGCTGGGCCCGTGAGCTATGGCCGCTGAGCCTGCGCGTCCAGAGTCTGTGCTCCGCAACGGGAGAGGCCACAACAGTGAGAGGCCCGTGTACCGCAAAAAATAAATAAATAAATAGTATCAATATATTGCCTGGAGTGTGTGTTACTTAAATTGTGTTTTAACCTTTAAATTTGCTTCTATATACCTTGGACTTTAGAATCCCATGTCTGTTTGTAGTTGCAAGGAGCTGAAGTTAAATAAAAATTATATGGAGACTAGAACACAAGTGTTTTCAGAAAGGGGTAGGGTAGTGCATTAACCAAGTGATCCATTATTCAGATGTTGGTTTTCAAAATGCCATCCACATGCTACATTAAGATGAAAATGCACAGTTGATGTTGTGTGATAGGAATGAGTTATGAATGAGGAGTTAGAAATGAGTTACTGAATCTACAAATTGTGTGATAGAAAAGGAGAATGAAGAACTAAATCTACAAGTGAGATTTGTTGGAGAATATGGAACCAAATGCAGACAAAATAGGACAGCGGGAGTAGAGAGAGGAACTTAAGAGCGCTGGGTGCCGTGGGAAAGTCTGGCCGATGGGGCCATGGAAGTGGGGAAAGAAATATGAAAAAGGGGTAGTTTGAAAGGATTTCAAGATAAGCCTTGATTTCTTAATACCACATTCCCAGGGCCCACCCTGGTTGGATGCCAGGGATTGAGCTAAGTGTTAGTGATTTCTCAAAGGTTAAGGAATTGCATAAATAAGCTTTTACAAGAAAGGAAGCCACTGCAAACACTAAAGAACAGCTAGTATCAGAATAAATCTACAAATTATTTCAAAATATATTTTAGTGATATAATCGGCTGTCGCCAAGTTCCATTGAGTTCAAATTGATATAACTACTAACTTTTCTCTAGATAGTATACCATTAACTCAGAGAGAAATTTGACCAGTATTTATTTAAGTGTAAAAAGAAGTTTTCAGGTTCCAAATTTTATTATTCATTTTTATATTGTCTTATTACATATTTATATGTTACAAGTAAACAGATCTTTTTCCTGGAATATCAGGTTCTTCATTCCAGGTGAAAAGAATTGTTATAATAACTTTACTTGTTCTGTTAGAAGTCCCAGACACCTCCCATAAAGAGAATTTATTTATATCTTCTCAGAGAAAAAAGTTTTAATTGATCACTTTTAAATAATAATACCTTGCATGTTGTAGGGTTGTAAATTTAGACTAGTATGGAGATTTATTAAGAGCTTTGTTTATCATTATTTAAAATTAGCATGTGCAAAAATTTGTTGTATGTCTACTAATTTAACATCTACTCCTAGAGAACTATATTTCTAATATCTCTGTATAAACCCACACAACTAAATGAAAAAAGCCAAAGGGAAACCAAAGTGGGGTTAGATTAGCTTTACTATGATAGTGAGCTAAAATATTAGAAACTAAATCTTTATTACAGTTCCAAGTTTAACAGTTTCCAAGAGAAGAGGGAAGGTATGAAAGCTTTTAAGTTTGTACCCAGAACCCTTAATAAAATTTGAAAAATCTATTAATAGATTTAAAAATGAGATAGATTCAACAGATAGATAAATAGATAATTTCATGGCGCAGCTGTGGGTAAAATTATAAATATAGACAACTCACTGATAGAAATGTGATACCAAAAATATATTTGTTCAAAAAAGATTAGGATAAATTATAGTTTATATTCAATCGCACAGAGAGAAAATAATGTTTGATATTTTTCGTAGTCCCTTTCAGTTGGGCATTTTTGGCTAGTAAAGGTGATAAACTGTTAGGTCATATTCATTCATGGATTCAAAGTTACTCTTAAGAGAGCATTTTCTATTTACAAAGACTTTCATCTCTAAAATATATTCTTCCTAGCACCTCTCATTCTCATTAGTCAAGTTTGAGAAGTGGAGATAATGCTTCAGAAATACCTATGATCATGTACTATTTATTTAAAAAAATTTTTTTTGAATTTTTACATTTTATTTTATTTTTTATACAGCAGGTTCTTATTAGTTATCCATTTTATACATATTAGTGTATATACGTCAATCCCAATCTCCCAATTCATCCCACCACCATGTACTGTTTAATGGCAGCCATGAGAATAGTCTTGGCTCAACTTAGTTTAGTTCAGTTCGATTAAGCTATATGTGACGTGCCCACCAGTTTTAAAGCTAGATACTGAGTTGACGTGGAACAAGCTAGAAGGGCAGAATTATCACAGTGTTAGCTACATTCCAAAGAAAAAGAAGTATTTCAAGTCTCATTTCTGTTCTTTAGTATTAAGACTTTTCCCTCACCCTTTGGTGAATAGGCGCATAGAGAATTTTCAATGGAAAATCTATAAATTTAGGTCTAAAAAATCTGTAACTTTTACATACAACCTCAGCCTTCCATACCAGCTCGCTTCAACCCGCTGCTTGAGGCATAAGGAAAAACTGAGAAAACAAGTGTATCAAGACAGCAGAGGGGATGGGCAGGCTCTGGGAAAGCGTAGGGCGGGTGATGTGTTAGTGCATGCATGTGTGTTTATGTGTTGTCAAAAAGGCCGGGGAGGTTGCCTGGTGGGTGAGAGAATTATTAAGGGATTTGTCCAAAATGCAGAGATGAAGGAAGAGGATGAGAATAATAATGATAAAATAAGAAGAGCTCTGATATCATTTCTTAGCCCTGTCAGTTGCCTTCCAGGGCCAGAAAAAGAGCACTCTGAGCATATTCGTATGTCCTACAGAAACTCGTCAATCCTCTGTGTTGACCTAGCTAGCATCTTTCCTGGGTGTCTTTGCTCCTGAGCTGGTCCCCAGAGAATTAACGGCAAGAGCAACAGTGATACCAGCACTTGACACAGTATTTGCCCATAGTACGTGCGAAGTAAATATTTGTTGAACAAACATGTTAATGACTACTTAAAGACAGATGGTTTTTCCATCCTACTTAAGTGATAGTGACAACATAATTATTTTAGAGCTACACCTGCCAAACTGTATCTCTATCTATCTATAAATATATGTATGTATTTAAATGGAGTTAGGCTTCGTTAGCTATTGTTTTATTTAGTACTTTTGAACCTATACTCAAAAGTAAAAGGAGGAATTTTTCTTTCCTGTATACTGTCTTTCCCTAGTTTTTAAATCAAGATGATACTAATCTCTAAAACACCAAAAATGTTTAAAGAAAAAAAGTTTTATAAGATGATACTAGACGTATAAAATGTGTTTGGCCGCTTTCTTGTTTGTACATTTTCAGCACTAAATCATTTCAATTGTTCATTGCAAGTTTATAAAACTTACCTATCAAACCTTCTGGACCTGGACCTTGGGGTGAGGAACAGGGCAGGAAGCAGGATAACTCAAGAGCAACAAGTTCACCTGTACGTGGTATTGTCTATTTCTCACCCCAAAGAGGCTCGGCCAGCACCCTGATACTAACACCCACCCACCCTTGTGATACTGGGCACAAGCGCAGGTTTCCCTGACTTGCAATGGTAATGGTAATTACATCCACACAGTAATCTTCCCAGCTTGCCACAAGGGAAAAGAACTTAACCCAGGAGCTCCCTCCCGGCATAGCCCCAGACACTCTCTGACCAGGCTGCATATTCTTCCTCTACCAGGTCATCACTGCCTTCTCCCTCGCCCAGGGCTTAGCACAGTTTTTATTTTAGCTCTTCAATTCTATTCTTACAAACCCAGCATTGATTTTGAAAGAAAACAGGTCATCTGTGCTAATCTGTCATCTTGTTTTAAGAGCAATCATGTATTTTATGTGAATGATATTTACGTCAATGGCAAGCTTACTATATACCAGCCACTTTAAAATAGGTTCCCTTCTGTAATTCTCACAATTGGACTATGAAATAGGCACTATTATTGTCTCCCTCTTTTTAAGATAAGGAAATGAGACTTAAAGTTTTAAGTCACTCACTCAGTAACACAGGTAGTAAATGTCAGAGCAGAGACAAAGATCTGTCGTAGATCGAGAAACTTCTACTGTGATCAACTTCGTACATGGCACAGGTATAGACATAAAATGTAATTGTCTTAAATCACTTGAGATAGTCCATATACAGAAACAGAGACTCCAGTTTGAATAAAATTGTTCTTTGGAAACTAGGTAATATCTGCATTCACCTCTGGCAATGACTGTGAACAGGTTTTGCTGTTGACCCCTTGGGAGCCTAGGAGGTCTGCTTCTCAAAGCTCTTCTGAAGACATCCTCTAAAGACCTCACAGCCCCTCAGTGAGTTCCTGGAGTGTTCACCCAAGATTTAGCTTAAAGACTGACTCCTAATAGTTCCAGAAATGTAGGAACATAGGCATCGTCTTCCCACGTTCTCCTGTGTGCCACCAACACCACAGATGTCATAGTTCCTTCATTCTTCCCCGACCAGGGAACAGGTGTTTCTCTCAAATTCCCACTATCATTCTGCTTGTTCTCTTCTGTTTTTGCTTCTCATCTGTTGAGTATTATTCAGAGATGTAATCTATTACATTAGAGAAGGAAATTGTATCATGGTTGGTCATTAGGAATAAAATGTGTAAAGATAGCATATTTAGGGTAAAGCATACCAATCAATGAAGTATTTTGAAAGGCCAGATAAACAAGAGAAAAACATGGGAAAATTGCACAGAGAAAGGTGAGCCAAGAGCACAGTGGGCCTTTGGTCATGGTTCCCTAGAAGCTGAACTGCACATGTGGAAATAGGACCCCCTTCCCATGGTAATGACATTTTAACTAGGAGATTTGGTTCCCCCTTAGCTTTTACTCTTCGGAATGGCTCAACTCCCTACACTATTATACAAAGAGGTTTTAATGTTTCCTCTTTAGGTATTTCCTAGAACTTTATTCCCAAGTTAGAATTTCTAGATCAGAGAACATTATCGATTTTGCTTTTGCTTTTGCTTTGTGGATTTAGTATACATATAAAAGATGTGTTATTCATTTTATTACAGTGTTTTATGTTTGATACAGAAGAAAAATACTATGTTCAGTTCACAAATTATATTTAGATGCTATTTATCGGAGATGAAATACTGGGTGGTATAGACCATTGGTCTGATCTAGGTTAAGTATATCATGGGTCTTTTATTCCAGTCCTCTGTGTAGATTTATACAGGAACATGGGAATAAGAACAAGGGTAAACATCACAGTGGATTCAGAGAGTGAGTTTCCTACATACGTTAGGTTTCTGGTGGACTCTAGACAGATTTTTTTTCATTTCAGACATCTTTATGTGTAATGAATGTTATTGCTGTATTTTTTTCTTGTTACTCTCGATGTTACCGAGGAATGGAAGAGTAATCACAGAGTATTTGTCCTAGAATATTTGGCTGTCTTTCACTGGGGTATTAAAATGGGAGGACTAAACTCTTTAACCAGTAGGTGGCACTCTTGGTCCTCGGACCCCGGCGTTCACAGATGAATGACTGTTCCTTTGCATTGGTTACAGACCATAACAGAATCCATGCCACCGATGTCTTACACGCTGTTTGGTATCTTACAACACAACCTATTCCCGGCCTCTCAACTGTGATTAATGATCACGGATCAGCAAGCGATTCAGGTATGTATGAAGTCCCTCTGTGTGCTCCCTTGTAAATTATGGGAACAGAAGAGTGGTTTTTTAAAAAGGAAATCAAGACAAATGATACCAGTTTAATACTTTCTTAAAAGCTCTATTATCTTCATTGTCTCTTCTCAGATTCTGACAGTGGGTTTACACATGGACATATGGGATACGTATTCTCAAAAATGTGTAACGTGCCAGATGATAAATACGGATGTTTGTCTGGAAATATCCCTGCCTTGGAGTTGATGGCCCTGTACGTGGCTGCAGCCATGCATGATTTTGATCACCCGGGAAGGACTAATGCTTTCCTCGTTGCAACTAGTGCCCCTCAGGTAAATCTTTCAATTTTGATCAGGGGAAATAATTCAATTTTGAGATTTCTCTGAAGAAAATTAATTTTATAAATCTGACTTTCACTTTAGCTCATATTCACTTGGTGCCTGTTTATATTTAGCCCTGAGATAAAATTCTTAGAGACCATGCTCATTTTGAAAAGATATCATGGTTTGTTCTAAGTCATCAATGGTGCATATGCAACTTTATCACCCATGGGGATCCCTTCTCAATTTTCTCAGGAAGAAAAACCGCTTGAATTCATGTTAATGAACTTCCCCAACAAAGAAAATCTGACCTATACAAAAGTTTCTTTCTGAAAAGATTAGAGAACCAAATCTTTCTTGGTTCTCTAATTTAAGAATTAAAGGTTTCTTTGGATATAAATTTAAGACTATTAAGAATGTAAGGCTCCTTTGGATATAAATCCCATTCCTTTGAGATACATTCATTATAACAATTACTATTCTTATGGCATTTTTATTGGTTAGGAAGAATTAAAAATCAATTTATTTCATTCACTTAAGGGAAATTTTTCACCTGAACATTAACTTTAAAGAAGTTCGTCTTGGCATGTACTTAAATTAAAGTCCAATATTAATCACTAAGTATTTAGGCATCTCCATCTATATAATTAAATTTAATAAGCTTCTCCTTGATTTAATCAGCTGGACCCATGTTACTAAAGATCCCAAGATCTTGTTTTTCTTTCTAGAGGATCTAGAGGCCAATCTGGTCCAGTATTTTTTTTTTTTTTTTGGTCATGTTTGCTTTTTGTCTTTTTCCCCATTCTCCTCCATTTCCACACCCTCTCTTATAGACTAGTCTAGAATTTTCTTCCAATCTGTATACAATACAAATATCCTGATTTTTTTTCCTCACTGCTTACTTTAATGTCTTTCACTGTGCCGTTCATACACCAGAGTATATTTTCCCTAAAGATAAGCAAATCCTTTTGCCAACACCATATATCATTCAATTTTCCTACACACGCATGCATTTTCAGTTGCCTCACTTGGTATCTCACGACACAACCTATTCCCAGCCTCTCAACTGTGATTAATGATTACGGATCAGCAAGCAATGATAAATTAATATTTATTAATATTCATAAAATATCAATTTTCATGTCCTTGGTCTTTTCTGTCCTTATACCTTTTTTCCCCTCCATCTAAATCTACCACACTAGTCTCCAAGCATTTTTTAGGCAACTTCCTTTTCCTTTGCAGCATCCCTCAGCATTACTAGAGAATTTCAAACAAGTAGATATTTACTATATACTTTCAATTAGTAGACAGGGGGTGATATTTCCTATGGCTGATTGTGGGGTAAGAATCTTTTGAATTATGGGTTTCTCAGGGATTCCATTCCTCTGTATTAGTTATATGTATTTAACTAAAAGGAAGTCACTCATTCTAGATGTGGGAAGTAACTGAGTTACTTCTTAGGAATATTAGTATATTTGCATATTTTAATGGTTAAATTCCTGTGCCCTGCAAAATAATAATAATCTGATAAAAGCTAACTCTAAGCCCTTCAATTGCAAGAATTTGAAATAAAGTTTCAAGGAAATGAAATAACGTTTCAAGGAAATGAACTTTATCTTGCAAAAAAGGAAATTTAACCAAGAAAAGTAAACAATGTACAGCAATAAGTGATTCTTAATAACTAGCTGTCACAAGATTACATTCCTGTGTTCCCTGATAAAAGCGGATTCCAAAAGCTTTGCATATTCTCATTTTTGTTTTTTAATTTAAAAAGTTGAACTCTTCACTCTCGTCTTTGCCTAGGCGGTGCTCTATAACGATCGTTCAGTTTTGGAGAATCATCATGCAGCTGCTGCGTGGAATCTTTTCATGTCCCGGCCGGAATATAACTTCTTAGTTAACCTTGACCATGTGGAATTTAAGCATTTCCGTTTCCTTGTCATTGAAGCAATTTTGGCCACTGACCTGAAGAAACACTTTGACTTCGTAGCCAAATTTAATGCCAAGGTAACTAGATTTGTACCAGTCTTCATTTTCTGACCACATTGAAAGGAGTCATGGAATCAAAGTGTTGAACAAAAACTCACTGCTGTCACCTCATATATGTCAAATGTGAAAATGAGAGGCAATGAGATGTTTAACCAGAAGTGGATATTTAGGCATTGGTCCCAACCTGGAAACCTGATACGTTGAGGTGCTGTCTGTATAGATTATACTTTGCCCTACAGAGAAATAATAGAATTCTAACTATCGTTGTGTTTTTGTTTGATTTAATTTGCTCTCATCTCCATGGAATGCTAACAGAAATTACCTGGCAGTAGTAAAGGTCAAAAACCTGAAGCAGAATTTCATACATCAAACATAAATGCCCAAATATTAACTCAAAATGTCTTATTTGTAGCCACATTATTTTAATACTAATTTAAAACCTACGTTAATATTAAATAGCATTTCTTTTCAATAATTAATTGAATAATTAATAATTATCCGTCATTCGTTATTTTACTTTTTTTGGTGAGCTAGTTTACTATTAATTTATGCAAGCCAATAACATTATTTGAAACAGCTGAGATGTTTCTCATTACTTGGCATTCTAACCTGCACATGGTAGGAAGACAATCAATATTCTGTTGTTTATTCTCCTGTTCAACTTTTGCTTTCATTGCGTCAGAACCCATTTTAACTTTGTCCCTCAAACAGGTGAATGATGAAGTTGGAATAGATTGGACCAATGAAAATGATCGTCTGCTGGTTTGTCAAATGTGTATAAAGTTGGCTGATATCAATGGGCCAGCTAAGTTTAAAGAGCTCCATCTTCAGTGGACAGAGGGTATCGTCAATGAATTTTATGAACAGGTAACTAAACTATTTCTCTTAATCCATATTGAGGCTGCTCATAAATTCCCTAAAGCTTCCAAAAGCTGTAAAAGCGTGATGAGTCTATTTCATATTCACGCTGCCATCAGAAAAGGCACTGGCCAATTTTAATCAGAGATTAAAAAATGACAAAAATTGGACTAAACTGTAAGCGTAAAAACTCTAAGATAAAGTTATTTGCAAGTATTAAGTAATAAATCGCCTTTCCCTGGACACTGTTAAAGAAAGATTAGAAAGAACTTTTTTGAGCATTATAGATAGGACTTATATTTAAAATAAATGTTTGTGCTTTCTAGAAAATAAGGTATTGCCTTTCCTCGGAATAAATTCATAATCAATCCTGAAATATTGAATACAGAAAAAATGTAAAGGAAAGAGAAATCCAGTTATAATAATTCCACTACATAGGCATAACCATTGTTGATATTTTGGTATAATTCCTTCATTAATGCTGCTAGGTAACTTCTGGTTTACAATCTGATATTTTTTTTCCAGAAATGAATCAGTTCAAAGTAAACACTTATACAGTAGTACTGTTAAACATAGATAAATAAGAATATCAGAAACTATATAATCACAGAAGACATAATTCAACCCAAAGCCGGGTTGAGGTAGCAACTTTAATTGAGGAATAAGTTACTTTAAAATTCCTGGCAGCCAAGGCAAAACAAAAGGAAAACATGATAGATTATCTATTTGTTGGATGTTTATATCCAGCATTGCCTTTTAAGATGCATTTATATTCTAACTTATACTCTAATATAAGGAACAATGACTAGTGTGATGAGAAAGGTCATCTACTTAGACATTAAACCATTTCTTGTATTTCCCCTTGATCAAAAACCAAACCCTCAAGATTACCAAAGTGGTAAATGGCAGCAAAGCAGTCCGACAGGAATCTTAGTAATGTGGGGAAAATCTCTTAGCAGTCCAGGAAAGAAAGAGTTCACACGTATGCCTGGGTTCTTGCCTATTTGCAAATTTTAGATGCCAAGGGAATGGTGACTGTGTTTGTATTTTACACTTTCCTTGTCGTTTGCCTTTCTAGTTAACTGTTCCTGCTACATTCCTATTTCTAGGGTGATGAAGAGGCCAGCCTCGGGTTGCCGATAAGCCCTTTCATGGACCGTTCTGCTCCTCAGTTGGCCAACCTTCAGGAATCCTTCATCTCGCACATTGTGGGTCCTCTCTGCAACTCCTATGATTCAGCAGGACTGATGCCAGGGAAATGGGTGGAAGACAGTGATGAGTCAGGAGACACCGATGACCCAGAAGAAGAGGAGGAGGAAGCACCAAACGAAGAGGAAACCTGTAAAAATAGTGAATCTCCAAGTAAGTTATAGAATCTCTCTCGAATGTGCTTCTCCCAGGATTGTTTTCTTACTTAGGTTCACAATAAGTTTGATGCTTCTCGTGAATTTCATAGCTGAGTCCAAATAGCACCTGCTGCAGTGATTATGGCTACTCCCCCTTCCCCAATAGCATGATAATGGAAATTACAGACCGTGGAATCTATTATAATACCATGTTCATAAAAAGGTATGTTCTCTGTTATGAAGTAAGACAATTAAGTAATCAAAGCCTATTTTTCAGAGTATCTGAATGATTTAGGAATCTCAGGTACTATCTAGACTAGCCATAGGCTCTTCCTGGCTTGCTTCGGGGGAGGTGCTAAAGTGGTAAGAGGTAGTAGGCACTCATTCATTCATCAAATATTTAGTAAGCACCTACTCTGTGCCAGGCATTCTTCTAGGCTGTAAAGACAGAGCCATGAACACATCAGACCAAAAAAAAGAAAAATCGATCAATCCTTGCCCTTTTAGACTTATATTCCAGTGGGGTCAGCAGACACTAAGAAAGACAAATCAGTAAATCTGTAATATGTTAGGTACCGATAAATGCTAGAGTTTAAAAATAAAAATGAAAAATAAGGATATGAAATATTGTGCAGAAAGATTAAAATCTTAGATAGGATAGCCATGGACGGTCTAAATAAGAGATTTTTTTTTTTTAAACCTGAAAGAAGCAAGGGAAGGAGTGATCCATGGAAATAGATGTGGACAAAGCATTTCAAGGAGAGAGGAAAGCAAACCGTGTAAAGGTCCTGAAGTGGACACTGGCTGGGTGTTCAAGGAGCATCCGGAGAGCTGGGAGGCTGAAGCAGAGGAAGGGGGCTGCGAAGCGGGGACTGAGATGATGGAGGGTTAGAAGGTAGGGCTCTGCAGGTCACAGTATGGAGTCTGGCTTTTAACTCTGAGTAAGATGGGAAGCCATCAGAGGTTTTGAGCAGAAGACTTCGTTGATTCAACTTATGTTTTAACTGGATTGCTTCAGCTGCTGCATTGAGAATATTCTCGAGTTTGGGGTAAGAGCAAGGGTGTAAGCAGGGCAGTGTCTTAAGAGGCTATTGAAATTATCCAAGTGAGAGATGACTGTGGCTTTGGACGAGGGTAGTGGCAATAGTGACAGTGAGAAGTGGTCACATCTCGTCATTGATTTGGAGTGCATCATGTAGCCGTTCTAATCTGTTCAACTTAATTGTCTATAAAATCAAGATTATTTTTCTTCACATCTTGAAGTATTCTCCACTGTTTCTCCTGCCATAGGGAGGAAGCCCTAATAGCATAATTAGGAAAACCAATAACCCTTACAGTGATATTGCACAAATACTGTTCCTGTGTTCGTGGGAGTATAGTACGTGGTTCCTATCTACCTTCATAAAGGAAGTTGTCTTAATATTGATATTTTTCAAGGCCCTTACCAAAAATATTACCAATGAAAGACATTATGATCATTTTTTCCTTTTTTTTTTTTAAGCACAGTCAGGGAAATGCATGACTTAGTTCATTTGGCCATCTAGGTAAAGAGATATTCTAACGTGTGTATTAACCTATTTTGCCCTCATATAAGTGCCCTGTCGTAAACTCACATAAACAGAGATAAAGAACTCATTATTGACCATAGACTGGTGAGACGGGGCAAGTTTGGCTTTAGGTCAGACTTTTGCTTAAGGTCTAACCCGTATATTAACTTTTATACAGAATGGGAGGAAAATCAAAAGTTGTTTTCCTTCAATATTCTATTATCAAAGTAATTTTATTTTATTCCTCTGATGCTTATCAAAAGATGTCTATTAAAAATTTTGTGCTGATCTTGGGATTCAGAGGTAGGAGCCAAGATAGGATTCATGGACTATTCATTTTCTCATTTAATAAACATGCATGAATTTTACATTTTTACTTTTTTTTCATTCAAAGAGCCAGGTAATTTGCTGTCTGACTAAGGACTGGACAGTTTTTCCACTGAATGTTACTGGAAAGTGTGGTCAGCTTAGCCTCTGGGAAAGCTTTGTTCCCGTGGGCCCTACTTGATTGCTATCTGAACTCAAATACATTGAAGCAACACATACATAATCTAGGCATCAAGAATTGAAGAACCTAGGTTAGGAGATTTAACAGGCTCAACTCGTCAGCGTTGGCTTTAGCAGCAAATACAACAAACAACCAAATATTCGATTTGTCTCTGTTCTGTAGGGTTGGGTGGCCATACTGACTCTCACATTCTGGTGTGTTACTCTACTGACCTTCCCATTTTTAATCAAGCTCACTAAAGCAGGAATGAGAACTCTGTGGATTCTGTTTACTAATAGCTTCTAAAAGTCAACTGGTCACCTTTACGTTAAAATTTAAAACATCATCAACAATGATTTGATAACCATAGCTTTTGAAAAATTATATTTGAACTATGCCTTTATAGCCAAGAAAATGATAAATATTGGGCAGTGTTAGTATCTAGTAAAAATTGGCCACATGGAATAACAGAATTCTAGAAATGGAAGGGGAATCAGTGATCATCCAGTTCAGCTGCCTCATTTTACAAAAGTCGAAACTGAGGCTCAGAAGTTTGACAACCCAAGGTGTAGACGGATTCCGCAGAACCAGAAAGGAAACCCAGGTCTCCTTGTTTTAACTCCAGTGTTATTGACTCTTAGTAATTTTAATTTCAGGATTCATATTGACTGAGATGGTTAACTTGATTTAACCTGAAACTTAGATTTCAGAAAAAAATGTAAATTAAATATGCACTGATAATTTCAGCAATTTGCAAAACTTGGAGATCTCTCAGGAAGCACAGAATAAGATATTTCAATATGGTATCCTGGGTAAAGAAGGCATTTTTCCCCACCTCATAATTAAATTTGAAAGATTCCTACAGCAAACTAAGAGGTTTCTAATGAAGTACTAAGCTGCATTTAGAGTTTGAGCAATGAAAGGATCTTTGTTCTCATTTCAAAAGGTTCCAGTGCTGAACAATTTGGCTCTCAATACAGGCATGTTTTAGACCACCTGCAGACTCTAATCTACGCAAATTTATTTGGTACAAACTTTCTTCTACGTCACCTTATTCAGTTTAATTCCAGAGAGGTTTAGCAGCATTAATAAGAGAACAGCTGCTCTCATGGGGGCTGCCCCGAAAGAAAAAAGAGAAAAGTTGAGCTTTTGTTAGCTTCTTCCCTGTGAATGCACTACCGTGAACCTGTATAACTTCTGGATGGAATAATCACCTTGAGCAGTAGAGCATGTGCTGTGACTGATTCAAGTCCATCCTTCACCCAGTGATCATCTGTAACTCGCTTGACTCAAAGGATTAGGTTAAAAAGTATATTAACATGTAAAGATTGAACTTAACTACAATAAAAACAATGTAGAAATAGACAAGTAGATAGCTTTGATAGAAAAGTAATTTTAAAGGTTCGCTCTTAAAAATTGAATGGATTAATATATTTTATTGATTTCTATAGAAAGAATTCAGATTTTCAATTTTATTTTATGTATATATTGCCCTTGTTAAGAATCTTATAATTGAAGAAATTGGTGTTATGCTCCAGGGCCCCGTGCCCTCTGCCTGTACACATGCCCCTCACATACCGAGAATGCTGCCAGCCCGTTCTCCACCCAGTGTATTTAATTCTCATAATTTACCTCTCAGCTCAAATGTCATGTCCTTTGGAAAAAGTCTTATCTACTCCCTCACAGGTTGAGTACCTGATGTTGCCATACTTTGATGTGTCAGAGAGAAATTGCACTGCATACTTGTTAAAAATGGTAAGGAAGACTTTCTTTAAGACTATTAAAATAGGAGAGAGACATTGGACTCAACTCCATTGAAAACAAAGGCAGGAGAGTTTTTACACACTGGAATGAGCTAAGGAAAAAGTACTGAGGACCTTAAAGGGGAGTTGGTCAATGTGATTAGGCCATTTTTGTTTGCTAATTGGTGCTTATTGAAGTTAGGCTCCTTCCTACCCACAGAGATCGGTGATAGGGACCCTATCTTTTTTTTTTTTTTGTCTTTTACCCATTTTATTTTTTTACATCTTTATTGGAGTAAAATTGCTTTACAATGGTGTGTTAAAATGGTTTCTGCTCTATAACAAAGTGAATCAGTTATACATATACATATGTTCCCCTATCTCTTCCCTCTTGCGTCTCCCTCCCTCCCACCCTCCCTATCCCACCCCTCTAGGTGGTCACAAAGCACCGAGCTGACCTCCCTGTGCTATGCGGCTGCTTCCCACTAGCTATCTACCTTACGTTTGGCAGTGTATATATGTCCATGCCTCTCTCTCGCTTTGTTACAGCTTACCCTTCCCCCTCCCCATATCCTCAAGTCCATTCTCTAGTAGGTCTGTGTCTTTATTCCTGTCTTACCCCTAGGTTCTTCATGACATTTTTTTCCTTAAATTCCATATATATGTGTTAGCATACGGTATTTGTCTTTCTCTTTCTGACTTACTTCACTCTGTATGACAGACTCTAGGTCTATCCACCTCATTACAAATAGCTCAGTTTCGTTTCTTTTTATGGCTGAGTAATATTCCATTGCATATATGTGCCACATCTTCTTTATCCATTCATCTGATGATGGACACTTAGGTTGTTTCCATCTCTGGGCTATTGTAAATAGAGCTGCAATGAACATTTTGGTACGTGACTCTTTTTGAATTATGGTTTTCTCAGGGTATATGCCCAGTAGTGGGATTGCTGGGTCATATGGTAGTTCTATTTGTAGTTTTTTAAGGAACCTCCATACTGTTCTCCATAGTGGCTGTACCAATTCACATTCCCACCAGCAGTGCAAGAGTGTTCCCTTTTCTCCACACCCTCTCCAGCATTTGTTGTTTGTAGGTTTTTTGATGATGGCCATTCTGCCTGGTGTGAGGTGATACCTCATTGTAGTTTTGATTTGCATTTCTCTAATGATTAGTGATGTTGAGCATTCTTTCATGTGTTTGTGGCAATCTGTATATCTTCTTTGGAGAAATGTCTATTTAGGTCTTCTGCCTATTTTTGGATTGGGTTGTTTTTTGGTTATTGAGCTGCATGAGCTGCTTATAAATTTTGGAGATTAATCCTTTGTCAGTTGCTTCATTTGCAAATATCTTCTCCCATTCTGAGGGTTGTCTTTTGGTCCTATCTTTCTTAATAATTGCATTTCAAAGGGCTGGCTCCCAGGTCCTTGAGAAAGATGTTTCCTGGGTTGTCAAACTGGCTAGAGGCTGGGAGATTTATCTACATTACCAAGGGGCAGAGAAAGAATTTGCAATTACAAGTTTTAGATCAGGATCCTAGTGTCTGGAAGAAACCTATCTGAAGTTTAGTGAAGATGAGGGAAACATTAAGGCCATCTTGGTCACTTATCTAGGTCCATCATAAAACATAGCATGTGTATTTCAGTTCTGATCTTCTGGGCCCTCTCTCCTATAGATGGTAAGCTCCTTTAAGGCAAACTCTGAGACTCATTGGTCTTTGGTTCCATAGCATCCAGAAAAATGCTTGTCAGTTAGTAGGTGATCAATATAAGCTGACTGATGGGTCCATCTCATGAATAAGATAATGAATATAGTAAATATTTTTTAAAAAATTCTTGCTTATGAGTCTGCCTGTATCCATTCTCCCCCCCACCCTGGCATTCATCCAACTTAATAATTTCCTTATGTGTCTGTATGGTTCAAAAGTAATTCAAAATAATTTGGTGTCCTTTTTCTGAACTATGTTTTAAAAATTGATCTTATCATCTTTTAAGGTACAAGAATTTTTTTTAATAATAAAACTGTTGAAGGAATCATTAGCACTTCCACAAAAATTTTGGTGGATGGTACATCTCATAGCAATTGGCTTTCTTTTTCCTTCTTTTTTTTTTTTTGTTATTGTTACTATTTTTTTTTCTTTTGTTTTTTTTTCCTTCCAGATTTTACATGGTAAATCATTACTACTTCATTAAATAAATTCAAATTTCCTTGCAGATCATCCTGGTAACTTGTACTGTTAACTCTTTAATGCAGTCTCAGATCAGAATTTCCTATGGACCACATTTTCATACTTTTATTATTTTTATCATCAATCACTTGTCAACACTTCACCATGTACTTGGAATTGTGGAACAGAAACTAGAGAGGACATAATTCATTTAGTAAACTCTTACTGAATACTAACTAAAGTCTGGAGCTTTGCAGATATATATGCAAAAGGGGGGAAAACTTCTGTCCACAGAGAAGTTTATAATCCAATGTGAGAATCTGCCTAACTTCCAAATTCTTGGCCTATGTCTAAAATGGTCACTTGAATGAACGTACATTATATTCTGTGCTTAGAAAAGAATAGCTGCCTACTTAACTTCTCCACTTGGAGGTCTCCCAGACACTTCATGTTCAACATACGCCTCAAGTCTGCTCATCTAATGTGCCCTTTCTCAGTACATCTTGCCACTCAGCTGTTCACGTCAGAAAGCTCAGGGTTGTCTTTGATTCCTCCCTTCTTTTTTCCTTACATTTAATCAGTTGCCAAGTGCTGTTGATTATACCTCACAAATGTATCTCACATTTATCTACTCATCTTCGTTTCCATTGTCCCCATCCTAGTCCAAGCCACCATCATCATGCAGCATCCTCCCAGCTAAGTCATTTCCCTCTTTCTGCCACCTTTCAAAGACTTTGTACAACTCAGTGTAATTGTCCTTACTTGTTTACTCTCTATTTTCCCACTAGAGTCAAAGCTCCCTGCTAGAGGAGTTTGAAATTAATTTTTTAGTCCACAGGAAACAGAACAGTACTATCAAAACTGTCTTTCTTAAAAAATCAATATTGTAGACTTCTGTGGGTTGAATTGGTTGACAAAGCAGAGGAACACGTAACAAGGAATTATTCCAATAATCTAGGTGGAAAATCTTGAGAGTCTGAATGGAGTAATAACTCCAAGAAACAGACAAAACCTTGTATTGTTACCAGATATTAAATACTGTTCATAGTACGTCTCAATGATATGTTAATGGTTCATGCCATCTTCCTCTTATTTCCCCACTCTCAAAAATGATTATTACAATATACACATCAAGTGATAGATGTATGTATCCATTTGGTACTTGACCCCTATGAATAGGGAGAAAAAACTGTCCTGTACTCAACACACAAATAAGTAGTCTAATTTGGTGTTTTCTCAGGAAAGAAAACTTTCAAAAGGAGAAAAGTCTACTGCCAAATAACTCAGCACCTTCTGCAGAACCACAAGATGTGGAAGAAAGTCATTGAGGAGGAACAGAGGTTGGCGGGCATAGAGGATCAGTCCCTGGACCAGTCCCCCCAGCAGCATCCCTCAGACCAGATCCAGGCCATCAAGGAAGAAGATGAAGAAAAGGGGAAGCCGAGAAGAGACGAAACCCCAACCCCAAAGCCAAACCAGTGACAATGGATAAATGAGCTATGTTTCGAAACAGAGTGACTTGTCACAGACTCCTCTCAAGCCAGCACAACACTTAGACACAACACTGTAGAAATATGAGAAGATGGGCAAACGGCTATGGCATTTTGGGATTCTTTGCATTTTATGTGTTTATTTTTACAGTGAGGTACATGGTTTAAAAAACTCTCACTCAGAGAAGCTTTCACGTTATAACAACACCAGCTTCTAAGGATTTTTTTAAAGGAAGAAATATATATGTGTGTGTGTATATAAGCTCTCACATAGATCCATGTAAAACATATTCACAGACACACACGCAGACACACAGACACACCGAAAAGCCGGGATTCCTGGCTCCACGATTTAGTAACATTCATGTTAAGATATATAGTGGTCACTGTGATATAATAAATCATAAAGGAAAAACTAAAGGAAAAGAAATTCCAAAGGAGATGGTGAAGCTTTAGCCGGGAAGCAGTGTAGCAAATGTAGGTTACGACTAAGAAGCTTTTGCTCTTAGTACTGAGGGATGAAAGTTCCAGAGCGTTGTTTGAATTCTTATACATCCTGCCAACATTGTGTGTGTGTGTGTGTATGAGAGAGAGAGAGATGGAAAGGATGCTCATGTGTATGTACATTTGTGTGTATGTAAAGAGAGATTTTTGTGGTTTTAGTTGTTCATAGCATTGCTGCAGCAGACGACTCAGCACATGTGAACAAACAGGATGAAGTTCGCTCTGGAGAGTCTTTAAGAGGCAGCCATCACAAACGCCTGCCTCTACTTGGCTTCAGTAAAAGTCCCTCTGCAGAAGGAGGGGATTGGCAGGCTGGGGGATAGGGCCACAGGCCTGTGCATCCCTTCGAGGCTCTCTGTCACCAGCCTTAAACCGGGAAGACTGAGACATTTTCCAGTCTAGTCGCTGAATGAATGTATAGGAGCTCTTTGTCTGTATGTCTGTATGTCTGTCTGTCACTCACCTAAAATCAAATCACCACGGAAGGGGATGGAATTCTTTAAACAGAAACACCTCAGAAGGAGCTGAAGTCAGGTCTTTTCATCAGGTTACAGTTCTAAAAGGTCGCCAGAGAAGGCCTGAGAAATGGCTCGTAATGGGGATCGCCTATGTCTTAATTTGCTGCAAAATGTGCGGTAGAAAAAGAAAAAAAAGAAAGGAAGGCAAGCAGAAACCCACTCTGGGATAGCTAGTGAGTGAGAGATGAAGGGGAATATTTCAACCTAGGGTTTGGTGTTTATTGACATAGTGAAAGCCTGATTCTTGGCAACTGGTGAAGATTGGCTTTTGGGTGGCAAAGGTTGCACGGACAACCCTATTGTACTGTTGCACTCACGGTGTGATGGGGTGACTTCTAGCTGTAATCTGGCCCATTGTCATGTTTCTTTTGGCAGGGAAGACTTGAGAGATTTGGGGGGACTGGGCCTATCATTGACAGTCTTTTTTTTTTTTTGGTTTGTTTATCTACACTTGTTTATGCTGTGAGCCAAACCTCTATTTAAAAAGTTGATACTCACTTTCAATATTTTATTTCATATTATTATATTTGTCATGAATAGTTATCTTGATGTAAATATAAAGATTTGTTTTTGTTTCTGTAGATAGTCAACTCTTCTTTTTTTTTAAGGGAAAAGGGAAACATTTTTATAAAGTTCTATTTTAATCACCATTTTTATACATTGTAGCTCTCTCCAAGCCCAGTAAGAGATGGATGGTTCATTTGCATGGAGGTCTGTGAACACCCACTCATCTACCTGTTCTAATTTAAATGATAACCGGATACAGTTATTTTATGCCAATTAAATGAGGATGCTGCAAAGAATGTTTTTTCACTAGCAACTCTGGCTAACTTTTGGGTAACTTCTGGATCCACATCTCCCAAGCGAAAGACTTTCTTAAACAATGAGAAATGTTTATAATTGGTGTCCCTTTCTTCCCAACACTTTTTGCTTCTAACATTTCCTTTGATACTATATCCTGGCCTGCTCATCATCTAAACAACCTTAGCTTCAAGTAAATCTTGCTTGTGATTTCTACTTTTTATTTCCTCTCAAATCATAGAAAAGAGTGTTTACATTAAAAATGCCTTCATTTCTCATAAATGGATATCCTTCCCTTCCAAAGCAATGATTATACAATAATCCATGGCATTTTTTAAATAAGGCAAAGATAATACAATCCAAAATAAACACAGTTTCAAGACAAATTTCCCAAAAAGTAGGAAAATATGAAAAGGATCAAATAGATGCAGATTCTACCTAAATAATGAGAATAATTTTTTTTTTGAGTTAACATCAGGTCTTCATTATTTAGGACTTACTGAGTTGTTTTCCATTTTTTTAGTATTGCCTGTGTGTCTCTATGTTTGCAAAACTTACTGTGAGTCAAATACATTTCCCCAGTGAATTTATTTTCCTTCCATGGCAAATAACAGAAGGGGGGAGAAAAAGCATTTATACTCACATACCTCTTGTATCTAATTACTTAACAAAACTAATCTTCTCCCCTGCTCCAAATGCCATATGTCTCTAAAATAAATGTAAGTCCAGGAAAAATCTAGGTATGGAGCAAGTTAAATGGCGACAGAGTAGTTATACATTCATAACCGTATATTGGTGGCTTCCTCAACGCTCCATGACCCCAAGTAGGGGCCCGCCTGGCTGCCAGAGTAGAGGTCTAAGCACACTAGCTGGTTTTTGTTTTGTTCTGTTTTCAAGTGCATGAAATAATCATGGCCAAAGCAGTAAGAACCTCTTCATTCCAGAACTGTGCTCACCAGTCTAGGCAGATTAATCATTTTTTTTCTTCAAAGAAAGATAAATTGACAGTGTATTAAAACTAAAGTCAGTTCAAGAAAAGGAATGGCGATTCTTCAAGTGCTTGACTTTCATACACACCCAGTACGTCCCACAGGATGCCGAGGGACATGAAAAGATGTTTTCTGCTAGTGGTGGTCTCCCCGTCCTTGGTGACAGCAGTATTACTGTGTTCACTTCCAACTCCAGAGCTTGCTTCCTGTGGTGCCAGTGTATTTGTTGCAATTCACTACATTTTTATATGAGCCTAATTATAGGTGCCATTAGATAAACTCAGGTCTTTCAAATGAAGGAATGTCTAGCCCATTTAGGGAAAAGAATTGTATGGACAGCCATGAAGCTAATGGTAGGAAAAGTTGGAATTTGGTGGCCTTGATGCTAGTGGTTGCTTTCTGTTAAGGAAAAGACCAGGTATACTAAGAATGTCATCGATGGCATTTCCAGCATGCTGATAGAACGTCTTTCTGGTTATCGATCTAAGCCAACCTTGAGAATATTGTTTCCTTGGTGAAAACACCACTTCGGCATATTTTAAAACTGTAAGTTATTTTTGTCATTTATATAAGACCTGGTTTTGCTCTTAGTCAAAGATGAAGACAGTAGCTCTGTACAGGGATTTATCTACATCGGTCTTCACCTGAGAAGTGAAGGAATTTCCTCATATTATGTTTAAGAAAATACCCACTTTCTAAACACAGAACACGAAATTATGTCTGTTCCGTTTTGATGGAATTCCAGAACAAATCCTAACCATTGCAATCTCAGTAAAACTAAAGACGACGGTATGTCAAGCGGACTTCATATTACATGTATAATACGTATTGCAATTTCCTCACACCCCTGCCTCTCTTGATTTGCAATGTCCTGATGTCCCCTGTCACTTTCCCAGAGAACTTTCTTTGAAGGTAAAAGCTGTGCAAAAGGCATGAGACTCATGCCTATTTTTTGTTTAAATGATGGAAAAACATAAATTATTTTCTAAGTAATAAAGATATGAAAATTATCATTGTAAATAAAGTCTAAAGTTTGAAACGACTGCTTTACAAAAGGGAACTATTTGTGTGATGAACAGCTCCTAACTAATGAGAAGTAAAGAATCAAATTATCATTTCTATTCTGCTTTAGGAGGTATTTTTGGTGCTTCCATATCAGTATGGGGATCTCCACTGTCCCTGTCATTCAGTTTTTCTAAAATAATACTGAAAGCCACAATAAGGGTCTTATTGTCCTTCTCTTCCATCCTAAGTCTGATTCCCACTTAATACTTTTCCTGGTTTATATGCAATTTTGGAAATAAACTGCCTTTTCAAATGGGCAGAAGGCTCCAGTAAAACAGAGTTCTGTAAACTTTCATAATCTACAGTAAATCGGATTCTCCATATAATTATCAGCTAATGGGTGTGGAAAAAATCAACAAATTTTCAAATGCTAATAGCTCAACTCCAGGTATTTGAGCACTAAAATATCTATATACTCTGAAACCAAACTGAGTTCCTTTCAATTGCCTTCTCTCCTATCAAGCAGCAAAATACTTTATAACCAGTTCTAAGTAATTCATTTCTCTTGTGATTTCTCTATGAAGTAAAACTATGACCTTGATGATACTGTCTGTCAGTCCATTTTTCTAATCTGTCCAACAAAATGGAACTTTAAGATTAGGAGACCAAGTCACCATTTTAGGTAAAGAACATTCCAGAATTAAACTATGCTTAGCTTTTCTAATCAGAGGAAAATATACCAGTTTTAGGTACTATGATCTTACGTTCACACTACAAAATCATTCTAATAGCAGGTTAACAATAGTGACAAAAAATAATTGAGCATTTTGTTGCTAAATATGTTTGAAGATACAAAACTGAAGATTAAACCATTATTTAGTTGGTGGAACTCAATATCCGGATTCAAAAATACTGATCTGGTATAGATTGTTTTAGTACAGATAAGACTATAAACTATAAGGAATGGTGTATAGATGGAAAACAAAACTGGCTTTCGACATGTGCTTAAGGCTCTTATGAATCCAAATTTCCCATCTAAAGGCAGCTAGTTTTTCCTCCATATCATACTTTTAAGGTTGATTACATTGACAGGCATTGGTATCATGGATTTCTGCTTCCTTGAGGAGTTGTGGAGCAAAGAAGAAAAGGCAAGCCTTCTTATTGGTAAGAAACACTGAACATGTTCATGTTCAGACAGATTTCCTCATTGTTTTACATCAAGAAGTGATTCTTTAATCACGCAAATAATTCAAACAAAAATGCTTCAAAAAGAATAATATTAAATCATCATATGTAAGTACTACCAAGAATATTAAATTTGATTACTTGAAGCAAAGCAAAAAAAAAAAATCAAATAAATTTGATTATTTGTTAAAATTTTTTAATCAATTGAAACCAACAAAATGATGTTTTGTGGTATAGAGATGCTAAACATTTTGATATAATCAGAACTATTATGTAACAGAAAACTGTAAAAAGTAGTATTTAATTATTTATCTAATTCTCTGCATGCTTCAGGGAGGAAAATATTTTATGAAGAGTCCAATAATACATGAAATAGATAAAAATAAATTTAGTCCCCATAATTTAATTAGATTTAGGGTATAAATTAGAGTCTGAATTATCCCAAGAAAAAGGAATGACAAATCCAGTGATTTGTCACGGTTTAGGTTGTTTTAAAATAAATGGTTTACTAATGAAGATTATATTTTACTAAACTCTAACACAGTTAAGAACCCAAATACTTACTTTCGTTACTAAGAAAAATTAAATCTTATTAATCTTGACTTTCACAAAGGAAGCACTGACCGATCAATAAACCACATGTACTACATTCGTCTGCTAAGACTGATCAAATGGTAGGTTGGAATTTGAGATTCACAAATAGAAAAGTAATTTAAATAGTATTTCACCTATCGCAAGTGAAACAGACACTATAGCAGGGAATTCTTTCCTCTTTAAAACAAAACAAAAAGAAAAAGTCAAACTTACAGGAGAAAAGTATGACTTATCTCCAATTTTCCTTCTCTAACTCAAAATTAGTAAAGGAAAAATCATCACAAATTCTCTTCTGCTCTAATAAGGAGCAAGATGCCTTTCACCTCAAGTTTTAACTCACCACACCTAGTTTCATTGTGCAGCCCATGGTACTAAAAAGCAAAAAAAAAAAAAAAAAAAAAAAAGCAGAGCTGTGGATTGGGAGTGAACACTACATAAAACTTAAAGGATCATCCCAGGACACCTCTTCATCTTTTCTGTGGCAAACCAATTTAGTTCTCAGTTATTCTCGAGTAAAGGGACTTAATGGATCCATATTTCAATCTTGACTTCCTTCATTAGAATCAGCACTTACACATTTTGGAATGTGAACTAGCCCCTAGCGCTTGGAAACTGCTGCTTGAATACTTCTGGAAGGGAAGGATTTTTTTTTTTTTTTATTCTAGTAATTTTACTTTCTATATACTAGCAAATTATTCAGATGGTTTAATGTGAAATTAAAAGTAATTGTTTAAAGATGTTTTCTTTGTGTATATCAGCTGTTGGTTGATAGAATTTCCCTCACATTTCTTTTTAAAATTAACTGATTATTTTTATGACTCAAAAACCCATATTATACCAGATATTTCATTTTAGCTATGTATAAGCATAATCCACTACTATAGTATTGCTATCTTTAAATAACAACCCTGATATATATATATATATATATATATATATATATATCACCTGTCAGTGTGTTTCAATGGCTTGACTTTAAGTATAAATTTATTAGTTTAAAAAAATCACTATTTAATACTCTGTAAAACATGTGCATAGGATTTTTGCCATATTATATTTGCTTAAATGGTGGGGGTTTTTTTCCATTTGTGAATATCAGTTCATTCCTAATACATTCTCACAGAAGAACGCATACCATTTTTGTTTCAACAAGAACAGTTTGTTAGTTGACAGGCACTGGAAATAAATATCACTGAATCCAACTACCCCTTGATTTTCTTCCTATAGATTTTTTTATCATACGAATCACAAAATGAAAATTGGTGCTTTTATAGACATTCTGAAACTCTCAATGCAAAATAATGAAAACGAGACTCTCCCTGGCTTCCTATAATAATATTAGGATATGCAACTGAAAGAACTTTAATTTGAATTCAGAGTTTGAGTTTGAGGTTTTGGATGGTTTGGTTAATTTGATTTGGTTTTTGGTGTTAAAATGTGTTCTGATTCCTGATGGGGCAGTTGTTCTGATCAGTCATTACCTCCTCCTGACAAAAACTTTCATTGGAAAGTTCAGATTAGCATATCCCAAATATTTGTCTCTGTATTATTTGTAAACCAGAGGGTATTGGATTAATTTAGTATTCCTATAAAGCAATATTTTCAAATAACTGCCAACCAAAGTAACAGTGTAAGGGATGTCATTTGTACATGGTAATTTTTAACAATGTAATTCTCATCACTCTCAACAAACCTGAATACGTTTGTTAATAACTTTCCAAATTTATCAACTTTTACAAACAAAAGAGTGAGGCGTTGGACTTAAGTGATCATTTCGCAGTTGAAATAAATCTTGTCCTCTCACCTGTATCTTGCACTTAATATATGTAGCAATACTTTGTATCATCCTATCACAAGTATTTGCTGTGACTCAGTTAATGGCTGATAAATATTTTGTATAAAGTAGAATCTGTACAGAAAAATATTAGATAAGTTGTATTTATTTTTATTATTTTTTAGCTTAGACACTATAAATGATGCTCCTTTTTGGCCAGAATTACTGGAAGTGCCTCTTGGTTTTATATATATATATATATATACATATATATATATATATATATATGTTATAGTAAATATATACTCAAAGTTAGTAGAATTGTGTCACATATGATCAATGTGGATGTTACAATGTGAAGACAATGTATAATATAAATATAATTCTGTGGTATCATGTTTGATGTAGTCATTTGTACAACCCAAGTCCTCCATCCACTTTTGAAGGCATCCTTTCTTCTCATATCCAAATGCAGTAGCCTGTACCCAGCCTACACTGTAATGACACATCCATTGACCCTCCTACAATTTCCAAGAACTCCTGGAGACTTCTATTCCCATGGTCACATCCCTCTCCCTGTCTCTGATGAATTCTTAGCTGCATTAATCTTCATCTAACTTTCTGCAGCTAAGCTGTGCCCTTTCTCTAATAGAATAGTTAGCACCAAAACCAAGATAACCAGATTTCTAATAGTCAGCTTCAGGGTCCTGTGAAATACACAGTGCTGCCATTTATACTATGAATGCTACAATTTATCCTATCAAGTTTGTCTATGAATGCCCAATATACAGGATATTTGATTGTACAGGCTCAGAATTGTTTTTGGTCTACGTATATAAAAAGCTTTACAAAATTTGGAATGGTTTGAAAACACTCAAATATAGTTCTCTGAAACAAACAAAAGCAAAATGCAATTTTGTTCCCAAGGAGTCAATTCTTCAATCTGCACACATTGATTTCCCGATTACCTATGAAACAAAATTCTAATGTCTAAGCCTGTTATATTCAAAGTTCCCTTCACTCAGGCCTCAAACCATGTCCCCATCAAAGGAACCAGCCATTAATCATTTATATTTCTATATCTTAGGCAAATCAAATTAGTAGGGGATTTTCACACTCTATAAATACATTTTCTTTCTCCCTTTGTGCATACACAAATTCTTCCAACTACACGCAGCACAACAGAGCAAGATTGACTACGTCTTTTTGAGTTCTGGATTCTATCCCTCTCCCAGGGCTTTCCTCTTATGGTGATGCTCTGGTCCTCAGTGGAAGGGAGACCATAACTAGGTCCAGTCTGAACTTTCATCTCCTTCCTGTGTTTAGGTACTGTCAAACTGGCCTTAGGTAAGGAAAAGTTAATTTACATGATGGGGTAAGAGGTGATGATTGGTAAGCTCTAATGGAGCCTGAGATCCAGGCCAGAGGAAAGGGATGGCCAAGGCCATTGTCTGAAATAGCCTCAGAGATCAGATTAGCGTATCCTTGGCCACACTAATCCATACTTGGTCCAACCCTACAGATCACCCCTACGCCCACTGAACCACATGAGGTGGAGCTTAGGAAATGGGTACCACACCCTGACCAATGAAAAGGAAAAATGTTATCAGTTCTTAAATGATTAGAGCACTTTCTGTCTGTCAGGATAGTTTTAAGCAACAGTCTTGCTTCTTTTAGTCCTGGAACCACTCCATGTCCAGATCATTCTTTCTTACATCATTGCTGGCCTAAGAGAGGAAACCTGGGTCCACTTCTGCTGAATTCTGACAGATGTGAAGAGTTGTTGAGTGGCCTGTGCTGTCTGGGATCCTCTGGGCTACTGGGACCAGACAGAACTGGATGGGGGAGGGGCATATTGCTTCATACTTTGTAGTTATACTCAGGAAATGGGATTGCTCCTTCCTCCATTGTCAAACTGACTGGCTCTTCCCCACCAGATGCCAAAGGTGAATTCATTGAAGGCTTGGGCTCTGGTCTTCAGGGACTTCAAGGCAGATAAAGATTATGCATTAGTTTTCTATTTCTGCCAGAATAAGTTACCACAACCTTGGGAACTTAAAATAAGGCAAATTTATTAGCTCACAACTCTGTCAGTCAGAAGTCCAGATGGGCTTGGCTGGACTCTCTGCTTTGGGTCTCTCACAAGACTGAAATCAAGTGTTTGCCAGCCTGACCTCTTTTCTGAAGTCTCTAGAATCATTCAGCTTGTTGGCAGAATCCAGTTCCTTCCAATGACAGAGCTAACGTCCCATTCCTTTGCTGGCTGTCCTCTGGGAACCTCTCTCAGCTTCTTAAGGTCACCTCACTCCTCCAGGCATTTCTCCTCTCACCCAGCCCCCACCCCACCTTCAAACCAGCGATGGCGTGTGATTCATTCTTACACCCTGAGACTTTCTAACTTCAGCTGCTGCTGCATCCTCTCTGTCTCTAGCTTTGGAAAGTTCTCTGCTTTTAAGGACTCATGTGATTATACTGGACCCAAATGATCCAAGATTCTCTCCCTGTATTAAGGTCTTTAACATGAACTACATCTGAAAAGTCTCTTTTGCCATGTAATTTAACATATTTATGGTTTCTTGGGGATTAGGGGGTACACAACTTTGGTGGCTATAATTTAACCTTCCACAAATCATGAAAAGAATGAGGAACACAGTAAAGATAATGAAGGCATATGGACTACACAGCTGTTCCACATCAAGAAAACTTATGTCCACAATGAAACAGGCAGGTCAGTTTTAAAAAGTCAGCAGTGGCAATGGGGAAAGCAGGAAAGGCCCAGTCTTGAGAATGTTGCAACAGCCTATTGAAAATAAGCTGTTGGGTGTTCCAATCAAGATGGTGGGATAGAAGGACCTGGAGCTGACCTCCTCCCACAAATACATCAACAATACATCTACATGTGGGACAATTCTCACAGAATACCTACTGAAGGCTGGCAGAAGATCTCAGACGCCTAAAAGTGCAAGAAAGATCTCCACGTAACTGGGTAGGACGAAAGGGGAAAAAAAAGGAAGCAGGACCTGCACCCCTGGGAGGGAGCCGTGAAAGAGGAAAGGTTCCTGCACTCTTAGAAGCCCCCTCACAGGTGTGGAGATCAGCTGGGAAAGAAAGGGAGCCTCACAGGCTCGGAGGAGAGCACATCAACTGGTTTGTGGCAGGCAGAACAGAGAGAGACCTGCACAGACAGTCCGTGTCACCACCCTGCACTCCCAAGCCAGTGCATCCACTGGTATGGGCAGGGGCTGGATGCCGAAATTCAGGCCTTAGAGGAAAGACCCAGGGACAGGACTGGGGTTGGCTGTGCAGAGACAGCCTGAAGGGGCTAGAGTGTAGTACCACCGCAACCAGGGGGGGTACACAGAAGAAGCCTGAGCCTGCCATAGAAGCTAAGCGCCATTGTTAAGGAGTGTGCAAAGGGAGGGGTAGGGCCCAGTATTGCAGTCTAACTCTTTGCATCCTCATAGTGGGCACGGTGCCACCACTGAAACCCCATTATTAATGCACATGCAAGCAAAAGGGAGGGCAGGGCCTGCCACAGCAGCCCCTTTTGCCAAGCACTCTCATCTGGCTCAGCACCACTTCTACGAGTTCTGAGAGTGCAAAGGCGCCAGTGGGTTGACCACATGCAGAGGCAGGGCTAAAATCAGAGCTGATCACCAGGGGCCAAGCAACTCAGGAAGCAGGGCTGAAATATGAGCCCTCTCCCTGTGGCTGTGAGATATGTGGATTTATGCCACCACCAAATGGCTTTGTAAACTCAGCACCTGCAGGACACCCGAGTGAACAATGGGTGTTCCCTGGCTGGGATGGGTCTGACCTTAGAAGCTGTGGGCTCTATGGGTATGTGCACATGGAGGCTGGGCTGGGCCAGGGTCTAGGCTGCCTCCGTTGCTCCCACAGCAGGTCCAGGTGTATGACTACTGTGCTCCTGGTAGCTGACTTCAGTGGATCTGAGCCTATGGATGTATGCTGGTGGCTTTGTGAAAAAACTGCCTCAGGCATATTAGGGCCGATTGCCAGCCTTCCCATGGTTGAGGCGGGGCTGAAGGTGGTGCCCAAAACAGTAAACTTTGTGAGCCCACACAATGAGTGAAAGAGAGACACCACAGAGCTCATATCCTGCTGGACAGCTCTGGTGGAGGAATACTCAGTGGCTCCTCTCCCAGTGGGAGTGCTCCAATATCTCGCCTACCTCACACCGCAGTTCAGAAATGGATCTGGAGACTTCTACTCCAGCAACAAAGGAGGAGATCTGCCCTCAAAAGGGCTGTGACAATCACAGAGCAAAGAGGAGTTCTTGCACAACAGCCAGTGCAGGCTCTGATCACCACAACACAAGTCACACCCCCTATCAAGGGGATAATGGCCAGCACACATGGAGAAAAGAGGTGGAAGGCAACCACACTAAAAGCAGCCCTTGCACCAAAGATATTAAATCCACACAGTCTACACAGGGATGCTTCCACATAAAAATAGCCCTCCAAGAACACAGTAGATAATTTTTTTCTCCTAAATATATAGAGCAAGAGAAATATAAGTAAAATGAAGAAGCAGAGAAACCACTCCAAATTTAAAGATTAAGTGAATTCCCCTGAAAAAGCAAACAATAAAACAGAACACTTCAGTCTAATAGACACCAGGTTCAAAAAGGAGATAATGAAAATACTGAAGGAATTAAGAAAGGATATCGATTAAAATGCAGATTACTGTAAATAGGAATAAGAAACTATAAAGAGAGGCCAAGAAAAATTAGAAAATTCATTTACTGAGATGAAAGCTGAGCTAAAGGTAATAAAAAGCAGACTGAATAAGGCAGAAAAATGAATAAGTGGTCTGGAAGATAGGATAATGGAAATCACCCAAGCAGAACAGCAGACAGAAAGCCAAATGAAAAAAATGAAAGCAATATAAGAGACCTATGGGATAATATAAAGCATGCCGATCTGAGCATCATAGGGGTTGCCAAAGGACAAGAAAGAGAAAAGGGGATCAAAAATGCATTTGAAGAAATTATTGCTGAAACCAAATCTAAAGAAGGAAAGAGATATCCAGGTACAGGAAGCACAGAGGGTCCCAAACAAGATGAACCCAAACAGACCTACACCAAGACATATTATAATTAAAATGGCAAAAGTTAAAGACAAAGTGAGGATTCAAAGGCAGCAAGAGAAAAACAAAGAGTTAATTATGAGTGAACCACTATAAGGGTATCAGCTGATTCCTCTACAGAAACATTGCAGGCTAGAAGGGAGTAGCAAGATATATTCAAAGTTCTGAAAGGGAAAAATTTGCAACCCAGGATATTCTACCCAACAAGATTATCACTTAGAATAGAAAGAGAGATAAAGAGTTTCTCAGACAAGCAAAAACTAAAAGAATACAGCAATACTAAACTTATCCTAAAAGAAATACTGAAAGGACTTTTTCTAAACAGAAAAGAAGCAAAAATCTATAGGAATAAGTAATGACAATTGGGAAGTAAATCATCTAAATAAGCGAGTATACAGGGCCCTGAACCAAGATGGCGGAGTAGAAGGACGTGCTCTCACTCCCTCTTGCGAGAACACCAGAATCACAACTAGCTGCTGGACAATCACTGACAGGAAGAAACTGGAACTCACCAAAAAAAGATACCCCACATCCAAAGACAAAGGAGAAGCCACAATGAGATGGTAAGACGGGTGCAATCACAGTAAAATCAAATCCCGTAACTGCTGGGTGGGTGACTCACACACTGGAGAACACTCATATCACAGAAGTCCACTCACTGGAGTGAAGGTTCTGAGCCCCACGTCAGGCTTCCCAACCTAGGGGTCCAGCAATGGGAGAAGGAACTCCTAGAGAATCAGACTTTAGAAGGCTAGAGGGATTTGATTGCAGGACTTCGACAGGACCGGGGGAAACAGAGACTCCACTCTTGGAGGGCACACACAAAGTAGTGTGCACATTGGGACCCAGGGGAAGGAGCAGTGACCCCAGGGGAGACTGAACCAGACCTACCTGCTAGTGTTGGAGGGTCTCCTGCAGAGGTGGGGGGTGGCTGTGGCTCACCATGGGGACAAGGATGCTGGCAGCGGAGGTTCTGGAAGTGCTCCTTGCCATGAGCCCTCCCAGAGTCTGCAATTAGCACCACCAAAGAGCCTAGGTAGGCTCCAGTGTTGGGTTGCCTCAGGCCAAACAACCAACAGGGAGGGAACCCAGCCCCACCCATCAGCAGTCAAGCGGAATAAAGTTTTACTGAGCTCTGCCCACCAGAGCAACAGTCAGCTCTACCCACCACCAGTCTGCCCCATTAGGAAACTTGCACAAGCCCTTAGCTAGCCTCATCCACCAGAGGGCAGACAGCAGAAGCAAGAAGAACTACAGTCCTGAAGCCTGTGGAACAAAAGCCACATTCACAGAAATACAGACAAGATGAAAAGGCAGAGGGCTATGTACCAGATGAAGGAACAAGATAAAACTGCAGAAAAACAACTAAATGAAGTGGAGATAGGCAACCTTCCAGAAAAAGAATTCAGAATAATGATAGTGAAGATGATCCAGGACCTCGGAAAAAGAATGGAGGCAAAGATGGAGAAGATGCAAGAAATGTTTAACAAAGACCTAGAAGAATTAAAGAACAAGCAAACAGAGATAAACAATACAATAACTGAAATGAAAACTACACTAGGAGGAATCAACAGCAGAATAACTGAGGCAGAAGAACGGATAAGTGACTTGCAAGACAGAATGGTGGAATTCACTGCTGCAGAACATAATAAAGAAAAAAGAATGAAAAGAAATGAAGATAGCATAAGAGACCTCTGGGACAACATTAAACGCAACAACATTCGCATTATAGGGGTCCCAAAAGGAGAAGAGAGAGAGAAAGGACCCGAGAAAACATCTGAAGACATTATAGTAGAAAACTTCCCTAACATGGGAAAGGAAATAGCCACCCAAGTCCAGGAAGCACAGAGAGTCCCATACAGGATAAAACCAAGGATAAACACACTGAGACACATGGTAATCAAACTGGCAAAAATTAAAGACAAAGAAAAATTATTGAAAGCAGCAAGGGAAAAATGAAAAATAACATACAAGGGAACTCCCATAAGATTAACAGCTGATTTATCAGCAGAAACTCTACAAGCCAGAAGGAAGTGGCATGATATACTTAAAGTGATGAAAGAGAAGACACTACAGCCAAGATTACTCTACCTGGCAAGGATCTCATTCAGATTTGATGGAGAAATGAAAAGCTTTACAGACAAACAAAAGCTAAGAGAAGTCAGCACCACCAAAGCAGCTCTACAACAAATGCTAAAGGAACTTCTCTAAGTGGGAAACACAAGAGAAGAAAAGGACCTACAAAAACAAACAATTAAGAAAATGCTCATAGGAACATATATATCGATAATTACCTTAAACGTGAATGGATTAAATGCTCCAACCAAAAGATACAGATTTGCTGAATGGATACAAAAACAAGACCCATATATATGCTGTCTACAAGAGACCCACTTCAGACCTAGGGACACACATAGACTGAAAGTGAGGCGATGGAAAAAGATATTCCATGCAAATGGAAATCAAAAGAAAGTTGGAGTAGCAATACTCATATCAGATAAAATAGACTTTAAAATAAAGAATGTTACAAGAGACAAGGAAGGACACTACATAATGATCAAGGGATCAATCCAAGAAGAAGATATAACAATTATAAATATATATATATGCACCCAACATAGGAGCATCTCAATACATAAGGCAACTGCTAACAGCTATAAAAGAGAAAATCGACAGTAACACAATAATAGTGGGGGACTTTAACACCTCACTTACACCAATGGACAGACCATCCAAAATGAAAATAAATAAGGAAACAAGCTTTAAATGACACAATAGACCAGATAGATTTAACTGATATTTATAGGACATTCCATCCAAAAAGAGCAGATTACACTTCTCAAGTGCGCACGGAACATTCTCTAGGATATAGATCACACCTTGGGTCACAAATTGAGCCTCAGTAAATTTAAGAAAATTGAAATCAAATCAAGCATCTTTTCTGACCAAAACGCTATGAGATTAGAAATGAATTACAGGGAAAAAAATATAAAAAACACAAACATATGGAGGCTAAATAATACATTACTAAATAACCAAGAGATCACTAAAGATCAAAGAGGAAATCAAAAAATACCTAGAGACAAATGACAACAAAAACAAGACGATCCAAAACCTATGGGATGCATCAAAAGCAGTTCTAAGAGGGAAGTTTATAGCAATACAATCGTACCTCAAGAAACAAGAAAAATCTCAAATAAACAATCTAACATTACACCTAAAGGAACTAGAGAAAGAAGAACAAACAAAACCCAAAGTTAGCAGAAGGAAAGAAATCATAAAGATAAGAGCAGATATAAATGAAATAGAGACAAAGAAAACAAAAGCAAAGATCAATAAAACTAAAAGCTGGTTCTTTGAGGAGATAAAATTGATAAGCCATTAGCCAGACTCATCAAGAAAAAGAGGGAGAGGACTCAAATCAATAAAATTAGAAATGAAAAAGGAGAAGTTACAACAGACACCACAGAAATACAAAGCACCCTAAGAGACTACTACAAGCAACTCTATGCCAATAAAATGGACAACCTGGAAGAAATGGACAAATACTTAGAAAGGTATAACCCTCCAAGACTGAACCAGGAAGAAATAGAAAACATGAACAGACCAATCACGAGTAATGAAATTGAAACTGTGATTAAAAATCTTCCAACAAACAAAAGTCCAGGACCAGATGGCTTCACAGGTGAATTCTACCAAACATTTAGAGAAGAGCTAACACCCATCCTTCTCAAACTCTTCCAAAATACTGCAGAGGAAGGAACACTCCCAAACTCATTCTGTGAGGCCACCATCACCCTGATACCAAAACCAGACAGAGATACTACAAAAAAAGAAAATTACAGACCAATATCACTGATGCATATACATGCAAAAATCCTCAACAAAATACTAGCAAACAGAATCCAACAACACATTAAAAGGATCATACACCATGATCAAGTGGGATTTATCCCAGGGATGCAAGGATTCTTCAATATATGCAAATCAATAAATGTGATACACCATATTAACAAACTGAAGAATAAAGACCATATGATCATCTCAATAGATGCAGAAAAAGCTTTTGACAAAATTCAACACCCATTTACGATAAAAAGTCTACAGAAAGTGAGCATAGAGGGACCCTACCTCAACATAATAAAGGCCATATATGACAAACCCACAGCAAACATCATTCTCAATGGAGAAAAACTGAAAGCATTTCCTCTAAGATCAGGTACAAGACAAGGATGTCCACTCTCACCACTATTATTCAACATAGTTTTGGAAGTCGTAGCCATGGCAATCAGAGAAGAAAAAGAAATAAAAGAAATACAAATTGGAAAAGAAGAAGTAAAACTGTCACTGTTTGCAGATGACATGATACTATACATAGAGAATCCTAAAGATGCCACCAGAAAACTACTAGAGCTAATAAATGAATTTGGTAAAGTTGAAGAATACAAAATTAATGCACAGAAATCTCTTGCATTCCTATACACTAATGATGAAAAATCTGAAAGAGAAATTAAGGAAACACTCCCATTTACCACTGCAATGAAAAGAATAAAATACCTAGGAATAAAACTACCTACAGAGACTAAAGACCTGTATGCAGAAAACTATAAGACACTGATGAAAGAAATTAAAGATGATACCAACAGATGGAGAGATATTCCATGTTCTTGGATTGGAAGAATCAATATTGTGAAAATGACTATACTACCTAAAGCAACCTGCAGATTCGATGCAATCCCTATCAAATTACCAATGGCATTTTTTACAGTACTAGAACTAAAAATGTTAAAATTTGTATGGAGACACAAAAGACCCCGAATAGCCAAAGCAGTCTTGAGGGAAAAAAACAGAGCTGGAGGAATCAGACTCCCTGACTTCACATTATACTACAAAGCTACAGTAATCAAGACAATATGGTACTGGCACAAAAACAGAAACATAGATCAATGGAACAAGACAGAAAGCCCAGAGATAAACCCACACACCTATGGTCAACTAATCTATGACAAAGGAGGCAAGGATATACCATAGAGAAAAGACAGTCTGTTCAATAAGTGGTGCTGGGAAAACTGGACAGCTCCATGTAAAAGAATGAAATTAGAACACCATACACAAAAATAAACTCAGAATGGATTAGAGACCTAAATGTAAGACCGGACACTATAAAAGTCTTAGAAGAAAGCATAGGAAGAACACTCTTTGACATAAATCACAGCAAGATCTTTTTTGATCCACCTCCTAGAGTAATGGAAATAAAAACAAAAATAAACAAAAGTGACCTATTGAAACTTCAAAGCTTAATCACAGCAAAGGAAACCATAAACAAGACAAAAAGACTACCCTCAGAATGGGAGAAAATATTTGCAAATGAATCAATGGACAAAGGATTAATCTCCAAAATATATAAACAGCTCATGAGGCTCAATATTAAGAAAACAAACAACCCAATCCAAAAATGGGCAGAAGACCTAAATAGACATTTCTCCAAAGAAGACATACAGATGGCCAAGAAGTACAAGAAAAGCTGCTCAACATCACTAATTATTAGAGAAATGCAAATCAAAACTACAATGAGGTATCACCTCACACCAGTTAGAATGGGCATCATCAGAAAATCTACAAACAACAAATGATGGAGAGGGTGTGAAGATAACGGAACCCTCTTGCACTGTTGGTGGGAATGTAAATTGATACAGCCTCTATGGAGAACAGTATGGAGGTTCCTTAAAAACCTCAAATACAATTACCATATGACCCAGCAATCCCACTACTGGGCATATACCCAGAGAAAACCATAATTCAAAAAGACACATGCACCCCAATGTTCATTGCAGCACTATTTACAATAGCCAGGTCATGGAAGCAACCTAAATGCCCATCGACAGATGAATGGATAAAGAGGATGTTGCACATATATACAATGGAATATTACTCAGCCATAAAAAGGAACAAAATTGGAATATTTGTAGAGACGTGGATGGACATAGAGACTGTCATACAGAGTGAAGTAAGTCAGAAAAAGAAAAGCAAATATTGTATATTAACGCATATATGTGGAATCTAGAAAAATGGTACAGATGAACTGGTTTTCAGGGCAAAAATAGAGACACAGGTGTAGAGAACAAATGAATGGACCCCACGGCGGGAAAGCAGCAGGGGGTGGTGGGATGAATTGGGAGACTGGGATTGACATATATACACTAATATGTTTAAAATAGATAACTAATAAGAACCTGCTGTATATATATATAAAAAAAGACAGAGTGCCAGATTTGATATAAAAACAAGAGCCTACAATATGCTGCCTACAAGAGACCCACTTTAGGGCAAAGGACACATATAGATTGAAAGTGATGGTATGAAAAATGATATTTCATGCAAATGGAAATGAAAGGAAAGCAGCTCGCAGTACTCATATCAAAGTATACTTTAAAACAAAGGCCATAAAGAAAGATAAAGGACACTATATAATGATAAAAGGATCAATACAAGAAGAGGATATTACACCCGTCAACATATATGCACCCAATATAGGAGCACTCAAATACATAAAACAACAGATATAAAGGGAGAAATTGAAGGGAATACAATAATAGTAGGAGACTTTAACACCCTACTCACACTAATGGACAGATCTCCTAGACAGAATATCAGTAAGGCAACAGAGATCCTAAATGATACAATAGGACAGTTAGACTTAACTGACATTTTCAAGACATTACATCCAAAAAAACCAGAATAAACATTCTTTTCAAGTGCACATGGAACACTCTCCAGGACTGACCATACACTGGGGCACAAAATAAGCCTTAACAAATTTAAGAGTATAGAAATTATTTCAAGCATCTTTTCTGACCACAGTGGCATGAAACTAGAAGGCAGCCACAGAAAAAGAAATGAGAAAAACATGATTACATGGAGAGTAAACAATATGCTACTAAAAAAAACAATGGGTCAATGATGAAATCAAAGAGGAAATTAAAACATACCTTGAGACAAATGAAATGAGAATACAACCATACAAAATCTATGGGATGCATCAAAAGCAGTTCTTACAGGGAAGTTCATAACAATACAGGCCTTCCTCAAAAAAAAGAAAAAGAAACAAAAAGAAAGAAAAACCTCAAATAAACAACCTAATCTACTACCTAAAAGAATTAGAAAAAGAAGAACAAAACCTAAAGTCAGCAGAAGGAAGGAAATAATAAATATCAGAGAGGAAATAAATAGTATAAACAATAGAAAAAATCAATAAAACCAAGAACTAGTTCTTTGAAAGTGTAAACAAAACTGAAAAACCTCTGGCCAGGCTCACCCAGAAGAAAAGAGAGATGACCTAAATAAACAAAATAAGAAATGAAAAAAGAGAAATAATAGTGTGGAAATACAAAAAACCTTAAGAGAATTCTATGAACAATTATATGCCAACAAATTCAACAACTTCGAAGAAATGGACAAGTTTCTAGAAACATACAGTCCACCAAAACTGAATCAAGAAGAAACAGATAATTTGAACAGACCAATCACTAGAAATGAAATAGAATCTGGAATAAAAACACTCCCTAAAAAAAAGTCCAGGACTTTTGGCTTCACAGGTGAATTCTACAAACCATACAAAGAACTTATACCAATTCTTCTCAAACTCTTCCAAAAGACTGAAGCAGAGGGAGCACTCCAAAAGACATTCTATGAAGCCACCATCACCCTGATAACAAAACCAGACAAAGATACCACAAAAAAAAGAAAATTACAGGCCAATATCTTTGATGAATATAGATGCAAATATTCTCAACAAAATATGAGCAAACCAAATCCAACAACACATGAAAAAGATCATACACGATGACCAAGTTGGATTCATCCCAGGGTCAGAAAGATGGTTCAACATACACAAATCAATCAATGTCATACACCAAAACAACAAAAGAAAAAAACCACATGATCATCTCAATAGATTCAGAAAAAGGATTTGATAAAATTCAACCTCCCTTCATGATAAAAACTCTTCCCAAAGTGGGTATTGAGGGAACATATCTCAATATAATAAAAGCTATTTATGACAAACCCACAGCCAATGTAGTACTCAACAGTGAAAGGCTGAAAGCCTTCTTACTAAAATCAGGAACAAGGCAATGATGCCCACTCTCACCACTTATATTCAACATAGAATTGACAGTCCTAGCCAGAGCAATCAGACTAGAAAAAATAAAAATTATCCAAATTGGAAGAGAAAAGGTAAAATTGTCATTATATGAAGATGACATAATACTATATATAGAAAACCCTAAAGACTCCACACAAATATTGCTAGAACTGATAAACGAATTCAGCAAGGTAGCAGGATACAAGATTAACATACAGAAATAGGTTGCATTTCTTTATATGAACAATGAAATATCAGAAAGGGAGTATAAAAATATTCCTTTTAAGATCACATCAAAATCAATAAAATATTTAGGAATACACTTGACCAAGGAGATGTAAGGCTTATATACTGAGAACTATAAAACATTAATAAAGGAAATTGATGTTAATTCAAAGAAATGGAAAGATATCCCATGCTCTTGGACTGCAAGAATTAATATTGTTAAAATGGCCATTCTACCCAAAGCAATGTACAGATTTAATGTGATCCCTATCAAATTTTTCACAGCACTAGAACAAATAATCCAAAAATTTACATGGAACCATAAAAGATCCAGAATTGCCAAAGCAATCCTAAGGAAAAAGAACAAGGCAGGAGGCATAACCCTCCCAAACTTTAGACAAAACTACAAAGCTAAAGTAATCAAAACTGTGGTATTGGCACAAAAACAGGCATACAGATCAATGGAACAGAAAAGAGACTCCAGAAATAAACCCACACACCTACAGTCAATTAATCTTCAACAAAGCAGGCAAGAATATACAATGGAGAAATGACAGTCTCTTCAGCAAGTGGTGTTTCATGTAAATCAATAAAGTTAGAACACACCCTCACACCATACACAAAAATAAACTCAAAATGGCTTAAAGACTTAAATAATAAGGCATGACACCATAAAACTCCTAGAAGAGAAGAGCATAGGCAAAACGTTCTCTGACATAAACCATACCAATGTTTTCTTAGGTCAGTCTCCCAAGGCAAGAGAAATAAAAACAAAAATAAACAAATGGGACCGAATTAAACTCAAAAGTTTTGCACAGCAAAGGAGACCATAAGCAAAATGAAAAGACAACCAGAATGGGAGAAAATATTTGCAAATGATGTGACCGACAAGGGCTGAATCTCCAAAATACAAACAGCACATACAACTCAAGGACAATAAAACAAACAACCCAATCGAAAAATAGTCAGAAGAACTTAATAGACATTTCTCCAAAGAAGACATACAGATGGCCAGTAAGCACATGAAAAGATGCTCAACATCACTAATTATTAGAGAAATGCAAATCAAAACTACAATGAGGTACCACCTCACAGGGGTCCAAATGGCCATCATTAAAAAGTCCACAAATAACAAATGCTGGAGAGGGTGTGGAGAAACAGGAACCCTCCTACACTGTTGGTGGGAATGTAAATTGGTGCAGCCACTATGGAACAATATGGAGGTTCCTTCAAAAACTAAAAACAGAGTTGCCTATGATCTGGCAATCCCACTCCTGTGCATATATCCAGACAAAGCTATAATTTAAAAATAAACATGCACCCCTATGTTCACAGCAGCACTATTCACAGTAGCCAAGACATGGAAACAACCTAAATGCCCATCGACAGAGGAATGGATAAAGAAGGTGTGGTACGTATATACAATGGAATATTACTCAGCCATAAAAAATAATGAAATAATGCCATTTCCAGCAACATGGTTGGACCTAGAGATTATCATACCTAGTGAAGTAAGTCAGAAAGAAAAAGACAAATACCATATGATATCACTTATATGTGGAATCTAAAATATGATACATATAAAGTGATCTATGAAACAGACTCACAGACATAAAGAAGAAACTTGTCATTGCCAAGGGGGTGGGCATAGGTGGAGGGATGGATTGGGAGTTTGGGATTAGCAGATGCAAACTATTATATATAGAACTGATAAACAACAAGGTCCTACTATATAGCACAGGGAACTATATTCAATATCCTATGATAAACCATAATGGAAAAGAATGTGAAAAAGAACGTATACATATATGTATAACTGAATCATTTTGCTGTACAGCAGAAATTAACACAACATTGTCAATCAATTATACTTCAAGAAAATAAATTTTAAAAAAGAAAGAAAATAAGCTGTTGGGATGTGGTATGATATAATGCAGTATATGCTCTTGACCATCTAACAGTATATGCTGCTGTTTATCCTATACCCAGAATACATAGGTATTTGAATTAAAAGGTGGAAGCAGGAATTATCTCCTTATTATACCCAATAACCAACTTATTTTTCTCCCCATGTCTTAAAATTTTGGTTTTGCTTGTTGAGAGGAAGTAGTTTCCAAATGAGGGATACTCTGACCAGAGGACATGATACTTCCATTACCTGGAATTGATGCTACCACATGGCCATTTTGTTCTCTCACTGAGTCAACAGAAGAGGAACTGATTGATCCCAATTTATTAAGTTGAAATAAGATTTCTGCTACAAAGTAGTGGCAAGACTGTATTTGGAGCCTAAAGGATTCTCCATGGAGACTTTTAGTACTTCTGTGTCAAACAGTAAATGTAGTAGAAAACTAGAGCAACCCAATAAAGGCAGGACCATGAAGAACACTGACCCTTCAGGACTGAAGTTTTGGGTCATATCATTAGCAAAAAACCTCACATAGCTTTCTGATTATATGATATATGACATGTATCCATCATTATGGTATCAGACAGTATTTTCAGTACCTTAAAAATAATCTGTGCTCTGCCTATTCATCCTTCCCCTCCACCCCTAACCCTTAGCAACCACTAATCTTTTTACTGTCATCATATTTTTGACTTATCCAGAATGTCACTTAGTGGGAATCATATAGTATGTAGCCTTTTTGAATTGGTTTCTTTCACTTAGTAATATGCATTTAAAATTCTTCTATGTCTTTTTAACACTAAATAATATTCCACTGTCTGGATGGACAACAGGTTACCCATTTTCCTACTGAAGAACATCATGATTGCTTCCAAGTTTTGGCAATTATGAATAAAGCTACGATAAACATCTGTGTGCAGGTTTTGAGTGGACATTAAGTTTTTCAACTCCTTTGGGTAAATACCAAGAAGTGTGATTGCTGGGTCATGTGGGATGAGTATCTTTAGTTTTATAAGAAATCATCAAACTCTCTTCCAAAGTGTCTGTATCATTTTGCATTCCTACCGGCAATGAATGTGAGTCCCTGTGCCTCCGCATCCTTGTCAACATTTGTTGTTGTCAGTGTTCTGCGTTTGGGCATTCTAATAAGTGTGCAGTGGTATATTATTGTCATTTTAACTTGCATTTCCTTGATGATAAATCACGTGGAGCATCTTTTCATATGCTTATTTGCCATCCATATATCTCCTTTGGTGAGGTGTCTGTTAAGGTCTTTGGCCCATTTTTAAATCAGGCCCATCTCCATTTTCCCTTGCACCTTTTGGATGGGAAAAAAATGAATTGTTTGTCCTACTGAGATTCTCCATTTTGGATTTTGCTGACTGTATTTTCATAGTGTAATTTAACATGTTAGTCTCTTCTCTGTATTTCTTATGAAGTGGTATTTAGGTCTAAACTGATACTTGATAAGATTAGTTTTGCTTGGAATTAGGGAGGAGGGCTCTTTCAAAGGTGATATTTCAAGTTTCTAACTTTCGTACAGATGTTCAAAATAGCTGTTTCTTTTTTGCAATATTATTCATCACTTATGACCATTCATTAATTCCTTAGGGTTTGAAAATTATAATTCTCTCATCCCCCTTTTTTGTTTATTATTTGGAATGCTTCTATAGAGAGATTTGTCTTTATACTTTAATAATTCTAATAAACATATTGAATAGGAAAGGCAGGATCAATGCAATTTTCCCCCTAAGTACCAGTTTTAAATGTATTAAAGTGGTGCCTTACAAGCATCCATGTGACTTTTTTGTAGTGTTGTTATGAATTCATTAATTTAAACATCCTATATAATTCAACTCTTACAGTTATTATCTTACTGATACTCAAATTTTCCTATATTTGACTAGCAGGAGCTTGTTCACATTGGCTCCTGAGTCCTTTGGGCACAATCTAGTCTCCAAGGTCTCCTTGCTTTTCAGTATGACAAGATATTCTGGGTCCACCTTATGTCCCCAGACTTAGTAACAGTCACATATCAAAAAACCATGGTTCCTTTTTTTGTGGTATTTATAGACCCCAATTCAGAGCTAGTTGTACTTATTGCTACTTTGTTGATCATTGCTTCTAGATATTTTCTGTCCAGAGCTACGATATATATATTTTTCAGGCTGAAAACTCCTAACTGAAATTTAGGGCAATAAAGTTTTTCTTAACTTCATTTATCTTATATTATACATGGTACTTTAAGCCATGAGGCTGCATGAGGTTACTAAAGGGGTAAATGTAGATACAGCAGAGAAGATATTTCAAGGACTGAACTGTGGGGTACCCCAGCAGTGAAGACTAAGAGGAAAGGACCACTGAGGCAGGAGGAAAACTAAGGGAATGTGGTGTTCTGAAAACCATGTGAAGAAAATGGATCAAAGAGAAGGGCACAATCAATGGTATACAATTCTGCTAATTGATCAATTAAAATGAGGTCTGGAAATTGATCACTGGATTTATTCATGTGAAGCATTTGATGTTATTGATGAAAGCAGTTGTGGTGGAATGGTGAAAGCAAAAAAACTAATTTGAGTTGGTGGGAAAAGAATTAGAGAAGAGGAATTAAATGAGGAGTATAGATGAAGGCTTGGTCTTAGAAACATGGAGCATCCATAGGAACAGAAGGGAAGACAGATAATATGAATACAAATATAGGTGGAGAGTAAATGTGGTGAGGCAGATTGCAATATTTCTCTCCTGATTTTTTTCTGTTTCATCAGTGACTTCCCTAGTCAAGGTCAGCTGACAATGAAAGTTGGGAAAGAAATATTGAAAGTTTGAGAAGAGAAGTCATTCAGGAAAACAAGTGATTGGGTTATTAAAAGGTATTATGTTTGGAGGTGGGATCAAGGTGGCAGCATAAGAGGATATGGAGCTCATCTCCCCCCACGAACACATTAAAAATACATCTACAGGTGGAACAATTCTCACTGAAAACTAACTGGAAACTGGCAGAAGGACTCCTGTACAACCAAGACTGTAAGAAAGATACACACGTAATTGGATAGGAAGGGAAGAAAAGCAATCAGGTCAGGACCTGTGCCCCTGGGAGGGAACTCAGATAAAAAAGGAGATTACATAGGCAGACACCCACCCTGGGGAGTGAGTAGATAGAGCCACAGATTGGGCACCACAGTCCTGGGATTCTACACGAGGGAGATAAGTCCCCTTGACTGGTTGGAGGACCACTGAGACAAACAGAAGGACTGTGTAATGCCTGGACTATGCTCATGAAGAGCACATGCATGCTAGCTAGACCACATGGCAGAGACAGTTTCGCTCTAGTGGCTGCTGGGTTTCCCACAATCACTTTGCCTTGTGCCCCAACCTGAGCCAAGTAAACATTCTGGCTCTGCTCACTTTACATCGCAGGGTGGCACTGTATCTGGGGTCATCAAGCCCAAGGAAAAGACATCACAGGGTGGCACTGGATCTAGGGTAGTCAGGCCCAGGGAAAAGAGTTGACTGTGGGACACAGCGCCTACCCAGGGTGGAACCCAGGGGAACTGGGTGGTGGCTATTGTTGGTGCTTACTCTGCATCACCCCAGAAGCAGTCCAGATCTCTGGCTGCAGCTGCTCCACCACACTGACCATTTTAACAGGGAACTAGAAAATATAAAAAAGGTCCAATAAGAAATGAAGAATTCAACAGATGAAATATAAAACACACTAGAAAGGAGACTGGATCAGATGGCAGATGAATAGGATATGGAGCTCACCTTCTCCCACAAATACATCAGAAATACTTCTACATGTGTAATGAGCCTCACAGAACATCTAATGAACATCAGGGTTCCAAAAGGACAAGAAAATCTCCACATAACTGGGTAGGACAAGAGAAAAAAGAAAAAAAAGAGAGAGAGAGAGAGAGAAAGAAAGAAATCAGGATGGGACCTGTGCCCCTGGGAGGAAGATGTGAAAGAGGAAAGGTTTCCACACACTGGGAAGTCCCCCACTGGTGGGGAGATCAGCTAGGCAGAGGGGGAGTTTCAGAGCCTCAGAGGAGACACAGAAAGCATATGTAGAGGGCAAATCATAGAGAGACCTGCACAGATGGTCAGTGCTACTACTCAGCACTCCCCAGCCTGAGATGCTCGTCTGCTGGAGCGGGCAGGGGCTGGGTGCTGAGGCTCAGGCTTCAGAGGTCAGACGCTGGGGAGAGGACTGGGGTTGGCTGTGTGGAGACAGCTTGAGGGGGCTAGGGTGTGGTGCACCATAACTGAGGAAGTATGGTTAGAAGCCTGGGCCTGCCAGGGAGGCAAGGTGCCATTGTTGGGAGCAAGTAAGGAGAGGGGCGGGATCACCACAGGAGCTTCTTTCTCCATGTGTGCTCTCAGGTGGCAGGGCACTTCCTACATGAACTCCAGGGGTGAACACAAGCTGCCACTGCCTTCTTGGACTAGGAACAGCTGCCACTGCCAACGGTCCCACAACCAGGCGTCAGTCACTGCTGCCAACTTCCTAGAAGTGTGCATGGTTTGCTGCCCCCATTACCACAGGTCCCACGACTGGGCACCAACCACTGCCCCCAGCTCCCTGAAAGTACATGGGGCCTAGTGCTGCCGCCACCGCCGAGGGTCCCATGACCGGGTGCCAACTGCTCCCCCTGCCTTCCTGGGAACATGCATGGGCCATGCACCTATGCTGAGTTAAGAGACTGCAAGCATCCAAGCCAGAAACAGCTCTCACGCCAAAAAAATATTAAACCCACACAAGTTATGCAGGAACAATCCTGTGTATAAATAGCCCTCTAAGACTACAGCAGATAATCGTTTCTCCTAAACTCACAGAGTAAGAGAAATATAAGCAAAATGATGAAGCAGAGGATCATTCCCAGTTAAAAAACCAAGAGTATTCTCATGAAGGAATAAACAATGAAACAGACCTCTTCAGTCTAGAAGACACCAAGTTCTAAAAGGAGGTAATGAAAATACAGATGGAATTAAGAAAGGCTATGGACAGAAACGCAGATTACTGGAAAAAGAAAATAGAAATTATAAGGAGGAGCCAAGAAAACTTAGAAAGATCATTTGCCAAGTTGAAAGCTGAGCTAAAGGCAATGAACAGCAGAATGAATAATGCAGAGGTAGGAATAAGTTATCTGGAAGGCAGAATAATGGAAATTACCCAGTCCAAACAGCAGACAGAAAGCCAAATGAAAAAAATGAAAACAATATAAGAGACCTATGAGATAATATAAAGCATGCCGATCTGAGCATCATAGGGGTTCCAGAAGAACAAGAGACAAGGGGGTAAAAAATGTATTTGAAGAAATTATTGCTGAAAACTTCCCAAACCTAAAGAAGGAAACAGACATCCAGGTACAGGAAGCACAATGGGTTCCAAACAAGATGAACCCAAACAGACTTATGTATTATAATTAAAATGGTAAAAGTTAAGAACAAAGGGAGGATTCAAAGGCAGCAAGAGAAAACAAATAGTTAATTACTGTTAAACCCCTATAAGGCTATCAGCTGATTCCTCTACAGAAACGTTGCAGGCCAGAAGGGAGTAGCATGATATATTCAAAATTCTGAGAGGGAAAAATTTGCAACCTAGGATATTCTACCCAGCAAGATTATCATTTAGAATAGAAAGAGAGAGAAAGAATTTCTCAGACAAGCAAAAACTAAAAGAATACAGCAATACTAAACCCATCCTAAAAGAAGTATTGAAAGGACTTCTCTAAATAGAAAAGAAGCACAAATCTATAGGAAAGAGTAAACGACAATTGGAAAATAAATCACATAAATAAGCCAGGATACAGATCAAAAAGAAGAAAAAAAAAAAACTGTTTGTGAAAGCAATGATAAACAAAAGGAACAGCAAAAGGATAAACATGAGGATGTAAAATAGGATACCAAAACCATAAAATGTGGGGAAGGAGAGTAAGAAAATGTAGATTCTTTTTTTTTTTTAAGAATGCGTTTGAGCCTATATGATTATCAGTCTAAAGCAAGCAGATATAAGAAGGAGTTAACGTACTTGAAAAACAGTGCAACCACAAATTTAAAACATACAGTAAATTCACAAAAACCAAAAAGAGAGAACACAAGCATAAAATAAATGGAAATCATCAAACCACAAAAAGAAAAAAAAACAAAGAAGAAACATAGAATCAACTGGAAAATAAGGTTTAAAATGGCAACAAATACATATGTATCAATAATTACCTTAAATGTGAATGGACTGAGTGCTCCAATCAAAAGATACAGGCTGGCAGGCTGGATAAAAAAAGCAAGAGCCTACAATATGCTGCCTACAAGAAACCCACCTTAGAGCAAATGACACAATAGATTGAAAGTGAGGGGATAGAAAAAGATATTTCATGCAAACAGAAATGACAAGAAAGCGGGAGTTGCAATACTCATATCAGACAAAATAGACTTTAAAACAAAGGCCATAAGGAAAGATAAAGAAGGACACTGTATAATGATAAAAGGATTAATACAATAAGAGGATATTATACCTATCAACATATATGCACCCAATCTAGGAGCATCCAAATACATAAAACAAATACTAAAAGATATAAAGGAATAAAATGACAGTAGGAGACTTTAACACCCCAATCACATCAATGGACAGATCTTCTAGACAGAAAATCAATGAGGCAACAGAGATCCTAAATCATACAATACAACAGTTCAACTTAACTTATATTTTCAGGACATTACATGTAAAAAACAAAACAAAAAAGCAGAATACATATTCTTTTCTGGTGCACATGGAACATTCTCTAGGACTGACCACATACTAGACCACAAAACTAACCTCAACAAATTTAAGAGTATAGAAATTATTTCAAGCACCTTCTCTGACTGTAATGTCATGAAACTAGAAATCAACCACAGGAAAAGAGATGAGAAAAAAATGATTACATGGAGACTAAACAACATGCTACTAACAAAACCAACAAGGGAATCAAAGACCAAATTAAAACATACCTTGAGACAAACAACACTGAAAACACAACCATACAAAATCTATGGTATGCAGCAAAAGCAGTTCTTAGAGGGAAGTTCATAACAATACAGGCCTTCCTCAAAAAAAGAAAAAAAAAAAAAACAAGAAAAATCTCAAATAAACAACCCAACCTACCACCTAAAAGAATTAGAAAAAGAACAAATGATACCTAAAATCAACAGAAGGTAGGAACTAATAAAGATCAGGGAGAAAATAAATAAAATAGAGATTAAAAAAAAAGAAAAAAATCGATAAAACCAAGAGCTGGTTCTTTGAAAGTGTAAACAAAATTGACAAACTTCTGGCCAGGCTTACCAAGAAGAAAAGAGAGAGGGCCCAAATAAACAAAATAAGAAATGAAAAATGAGAATGAGGTGGATAGACCTAGAGTCTGTCATACAGAGTGAAGTAAGTCAGAAAGAGAAAGACAAATACCGTATGCTAACACATATACATGGAATTTAAGGAAAAAAAAATGTCATGAAGAACCTAGGGGTAAGACAGGAATAAAGACACAGACCTACTAGAGAACGGACTTGAGGATATGGGGAGGGGAAGGGTGAGCTGTGACAAAGCTAGAGAGAGGCATGGACATATATACACTACCAAACATAAGGTAGATAGCTAGTGGGAAGCAGCCGCATAGCACAGGGAGATCAGCTCGGTGCTTTGTGACCACCTGGAGGGGTGGGATAGGGAGGGTGGGAGGGAGGGAGACGCAAGAGGGAAGAGATATGGGAACATATGTATATGTATAACTGATTCACTTTGTTATAGAGCAGAAACTAACACACCATTGTAAAGCAATTATACCCCAATAAAGATGTTAAAAAAAAAAAGAAATGAAAAAGGAGAAATCTCAATAGATACTGCAGAAATAAAAAACCATAAGAGAATACTATGAACAATTATATGCCAACAAATTTGACAACCTAGAAGAAATGGACAATTTTCTAGAAACATATCACCCAACAAAATTGAATCAAGGAGAAATAGATTATTTGAACACACTGATCACTAGAAGTGAAATAGAATCTGGAAAAAAAAAACAACCCAAACAACAACAAAAATAAAACCCCCAAAACTCTCTACAAACAAAATCCAAGACTAGATGGCTTCACAAGTGAATTCTACCAAACATAAAAAGAAGAACTTATACTGATTCTTCTCAAACTCTTCCAAAAGATTGAAGAGGAGGGAGCACTCCAAAGGACATTCTATGAAGCCACCATCAACCTGATATCAAAACCAGACAAAGATACCACCAAAAAAGAAAATTACAGGCCAATATCTTTGATAAATATAGATGCAAAAATTCTCAACAAAATATTAGCAAACCAAATCCAACAAAACATAAAAAAGATCACACGTGACGATCAAGTGGGAATCATCCCAAGTTCACAAGGGTGGTTCAACATATGCAAATCAATCAATGTAATACACTACATTAACAAAAGAAAGGTAAAAAAGCACATAATCATCTCAATAGATTTAGCATTTGACAAGATTCAACATCTATTCATGAAAGAAACTCTTACCAAAGTGGGTATAGAGGGAACATATCTCAACATAATAAAAGCCATTTATAATAAACACACAGTCATAATACTTAACAGTGAAAAGCTGAAAGCCTTCCTGCTAAAATGTGGAAAGACAAGGATGCCCACTCTCACCACTTCTATTCAACATAGTATTGACAGTAACAGCAACCAGACAAGAAAAAGAAATAAAATGTATCCAAATTGGAAGGGAAGAGTTAAAACTGTCACTATATGCAGATAACCATAATACTATATAAAGGAAACCCTAAGGACTCCACACAAAAACTACTAGATCTAATAAATGAATTCAGCAAAGTAGCAGGATACAAGATTAATATTCAGAAATCGATTGCATTTCTTTAAACGTACAATGAAATATCAGAAAGGGAATGTAAGAAAAAAAAATTTTTAATTGCACCAAAAAAATAAACAAAAGAAAAAAACAACCTAGGAGTAAACCTGACCAAGAAGGTGAAACATTAATAAAACTATAAAACATTAATAAAGGAAACATTAGAACTATAAAACATTAATAAGGAAATTAAAGAGGATTCAAAGAAATGGAAAGATATCCCATGTTCTTGGATTGAAAGAATTAATACTGTTAAAATTGCAATACTACCCAAAGCAATCTACAGATTTAATGTGATCCCTATCAAATTACCCACGATATTTTTCACAGAACTGGAACAAATAATCCAAAAATTTATAAGGAACCATAAAAGATCCAGAATTGCCAAGGCAACCTGAGGAAAAAGACAAAGCAGGAGGCATGACTCTCCCAAAACCTCAGAAAATACTACAAAGCTACAGTAATCAAAACAGTATGGAATTGGTACAAAAGCAGACATATGGATTAATGGAACAGAATAGAAAGCCCAGAAATAAACCCACACACCTACAGTCAATTAATCTTCGACAACGGGGGCAAGAATATAAAATGGGAATAAGACAGTCTGTTCAGCAAGTGGTGCTGGGAAAGTTGGACAGCTGCATATAAATCAATGAAGTTAGAACACACCCTGACACAATGCACAAAAAATAAAGTTAAAATTGCTTAAAGACTTAAACATAAGACATGATACTGTAAAACTTACAAGAGAGCTTAGGCAAAACATTTTCTGACATAAATCATACCAATGTTTTCTTAGGTCAGTCTCCCAAGGCAGGGGAAATAAAAGCAGAAATAAACAAATGGAACCTAATCAAACTTACAAGCTTCTGTACAGCAAAGGAAACCATAAACAAAATGAAAAGGCAAAGTACAGACTGGGAGAAAATATTTGCAAATGATGCGACCAACAAGGGCTTAATCTCTAAAACATACAACAGCACATACAACTCAACAACAAAAAAACAAAAAAAAAACAATAAAAAAATGGGCAGAAGAACTTAATAGACATTTCTCGAAAGAAGACATACAGATGGCCAGCAGGCACATGAAAAGATGCTCAACGTCACTAATTATTAGAGAAATGCAAATCAAAACTACAATGAGGTACCACCTCACATGGGTCCGAATGGCCATCATTAAAAAGTCTACAAATAAATGCTGGAGAGGGTGTGGAGAAATGGGAACCTTCCTACACTCTTGGTGGGAATGTAAGTTGATTTAGCCACTATGGAAAACAGTATTGAGGTTTGTCAGAAAACTAAAAGTAGAACTACCATATGATCCAGCAATCCCACTCCTGGCGTATACATGGACAAAACTCTAATTCAAAAAGATACATGCACCCGCCATGTTCATAGTAACACTATTCACAATAGCCAAGATATGGAAACAATCTAAATGCCCATTGACAGACGAACGGATAAAGAAGATGTGGTACATATATACAATGGGATACTACTCAGTCATAAAAAAGAATAAAACAATGCCATTTGCAGCAACATAAATGGACCCAGAGATTATCATACTAAGTGAAGTAAGTCAGAAAGAGAAAGACAAATACCATAGGATATCACTTATATGTGGAATCTAACTAAAACATGGCACAAATGAACCTATCTACAAAACAGAAACAGACTCACAGATATAGGGAACAGATTTGTGGTTGCCAAGGGGGAGGAGAGGAGGGAGATGGATGTACTGGGAGTTTGGGGTTAGTAGATAGAAATTATTGCATTTAGAATGGATAAACAACAAGGTCCTACTATATAGCACAGGCAAGTATATCCAATCTCCTGGGATAAACCATAATAGAAAAGAATATAAGAAAAGAATGTACCAATATATATGTGTAAAACTGAGTCACTTTGCTGTATGGCAGAAATTAGCACAACATTGTAAATCAAAAGAAAGAAAGGGAAAGGGAAAGGGAAAGGGAAAGGGAAAGGGAAAGGGAAAGGGAAAGGGAAAGGGAAGGAAGGAAGAAATGGGCAGAGGCCCCAAATAGGCATTTTTCAAAGAAGACATACAGATGGCCAAAAGGCATAGAAAAAATGCTCAACATCATTAACCATCAGAGAAATGCAAATCAAAAGCACAATGAGATATCACCTCACACCTGTCTGAACGGCCATGATCAAAAGGAGAAGAAATAAGTGTTGGCAAGGATGTGAAGAAAAGGGGGCTCTCGTGCACTGTTCATGAGAATGTAAACTGGTGCAGCCACTATGGAAAACAATATGGAGGTTACTCAAAAAATTAACAATTGAACTACCATATAGTCCCGAAATTCCACCCCCTGGGTATTTATCTGAAGAAAATGAAAATATATATGGACCCCGATATTCATAGCAGCATTATTTACAATAGCCAAGATATAGAAGCGACCTAAGTGCCCACCAACAGATGAATGGATACAGATAAACACACACACATACACACACACACACTGGAATATTAGTCAGCCATAGAAAAAGAATGAAATCTTGCCATTTGCGATAACATGGATGGACCTGGACGGTATTATGCTAAGTGAAGTTAAGTCAGACAGAGAAAGACAAATACTGTATGTTCTCACTTATATGTGAAACCTATAAAACAAAACAAACGAAAAAATATAACAAAGCAGAAAGAGACTCACAGGTAAAGAGAACAACGTAGTGGCTGCCAGAGGGAGAAGGGTGAAGGGAATTAAGAGGTACAAACTAGCAGTTATAAAATAAATAAGTCCCAGGGATGTAATGTACATCATAGGGAATACAGTCAATGTTTTATAATAACTTTGTGTGTAATGTACAAAAATATTGAATCACTGTGTTGTACACCTGAAACTAATACTGCAAGTCAACTATACTTCAATTAAAAAAATTTTAATTAAAGTAAAAAAAACACCCTAGAAGGAATGAATAGCAGACTAAGTGATGCAAAAGAACACATAAGTGATCTGGAAGATAGAATAATGGAAATCATCCAAACAGAACAGCAAAAAAAAATTCTTTTAATGGAAGAAAGTTAAGAGATCTATGGGATAATATTAAGTGTACAAATATCGGCATTGTAGAGGTCCCAGATTGAGAAGGGGGGAGGGATCTAAAATGTATTTGAAAAACAAATATCTGGGTATAGGAAGCACAGAGGATCCAAAACATTATGTCCCCCAAACAGACCCACACCAAGATATATCATAATTAAAATGGCAAAAGTTAAAGATAAAAAGATTATTCTAAAGGTGACAAGAGAAAAACAGAGTCTTATACAAGGGAATTCCCATAAGCTATCAGCCCATTTCTCTGTAGAAACATTGCAGGCCAGAAGGGAGTAACATGATATATTCAAAGTGCTAAAAGGGAAAAACCTGAAATGTAGGATACCCTACACAGCAAGATTATCATTTAGAATAGAAGGAGAGATAAAGGACTTCTCAGACAAGCAAAAATTAAAAGGGTTCATCAATACTAAACCTACCCTAAAAGACATATTAAGGGGTCTTCTCTAAGTGAAAAAGAAGAATTTATAGAAAAGGGAAAATCCAACTAGGAGAACAAATATATAGTAAAGACTGAGGATCAACCACTTAAATAAGCCAGTATGAAGAGTAAAACAAAAAATTGTAAAACAATTGTAATTACAATAAACAATTAATGAATAAACATGAAGATGTAAAATGTAACATCAAAAACACACTATGAGGTGGTGGGGACTAAAAACTGTAGATCTTTAGAATGTACTTGAACTTGACTACCAGTTTAAAACAAACAGATATAGTTATAGGTCAAAATATATGAACCCCATGGTAACCACAAATCAAAAACCTACAACAGATACACAAAAACTGGAAAGAAAGGAACAGAAGCACACAACTAAAGAAAATCATCAAACCACAAGAGAAGAAACAAAATGAAGAAAAAATGAACAGAGAAGAACTACAAAAACAACTGGAAAACAAGTAATAACATGACAATAAGTACATAATTATCAATAATTACCTTAAATGTCAATGGACTAAAAGCTACAATCAAAAGACATAAGGTGATTGGATAAAACAAAACAAAATGAAAAACAAACAAACAAACAAGAACTATCTATACACTGCCTACAAGAGATTCACTTCAGAGCTAAAGATGCACACTGAAAGTGAGGGTATGGAAAAGATATTCCATGCAAATGGAAATGACAAGAAAGTGGGAATAGCAATACTCACGTCAAAATAGTCATTAAAAGAAAAGCTATAACAAAAGACAAAGAAGAGTATTATATAATGATAAAGAGATCAATACAAAAGAGGATATTACACTTGTTAACACAAATTCACCCAACACAGGAACACCTAAATATATGATGAAAATACTAACTTGGAGGGCCTTATGCTAAGTGAAATACGTCAGATAAAGAAAGACAAATGCTGTATGATATCACCTATATGTGGAATCTAAGAAGTAGAACAAACTAGTAAATATAACAAAAAAGAAGCAGATTCACACATGTAGAGAACAAACTAGTAGTTACCAGTGTGAAGGCTGGGGTGGCAATATAGGAATGTGGGAGTAGGAGGTACAAATTATTGGGTGTAAGATAGGCTCAAGGATGTACTGTACAAAACAGGGACTATAACAAATATTTTTTGATAACTGTAAATGAAAAGTAACATTTAAAATTTCTATAAGAAAAAAGTTTTTAATTAAAAATTATAAAATTTAAAAATCACATGATCTCAACAGATGAAGAAACAGCATTTGACAAAATTCAGCACCCATTTATGATCAAAGCTCCCATCAAAGTGGGTATAGAGGGAACATATCTCAATAGACTAAAGGCCATTTATGACAAACCAACAGCTAACATCATACTGAACAGTGAAAAACTGAAAGTCTTTCCTCTAAAATTAGGAACCAGACAAGAATGCCCAGTCTTGCCATGTCTGTTTAACATATATCTGTTTACCATAGTATTGGAAGTCCTACCACAACTATCAGGCAAGAAAAACAAATAAGTCATCCAAAATAGAATGGAAGTAGTAAAACTGTCACTTTTGGCATATGACATGATATTTTATATAGAAAATACTTAAGTCTCCACCCCAAAACTACTAGAACTAAGAAATGAATTCAGTAAAGTTGCAGGATACAAGACAAATATAGAGAAATCTGTTGCTTTTCTATACACTAATAATGAACTATCAGAAAGAGAAAGTAAAAAAAACACATCCCATTTAAAACTGCATCAAAATGAATAAAATACCTAGAAATAAACTTAACCAGGTAGGTGAAAGACCTCTACTCTGAAAACTATAAAATACTGGCAAAGGAAATTGAAGATGATACAAAGAAATGGAAAGATACCCTGTGCTCTTGGCTTGGAAGAATTAATATTGTTAAAATTTCCGTACTATCCAAAGCAACCTACAGATTTAATGCAATTCTATTTTAAAAAACAATAACATTTTTCACAAAACTAGAACAAATCATCCTAAAATTCATATGGAACCACAAAAGATCCTGATTTGCCAAAGCAGTCTTGAGAAAAAAGAATAAAACTGGAGATATCACCCTCCCAGACATCAAAATATACTACAAAGTTACAATCAAATTAGCATGGTACTACCACAAAAAAAAAAGACATATAGATTGATGGAACAGAATAGAGAGAACAGAAATAAACCCACATGCCTATGATTAATTAATCTATGACAAAGGAGGCAAGAATATACAATGGAGGGAAAACAGTCTCTTCAAAACCTCGTGCTGGGAAAACTGGACAGCTACATGTGAAAAAGTGAGATTAGAACATTTCCCCACACCATACAAAAAAATAAACTCAAGATGAAGTAAAGACTTAACCATAAGACCAGAAACCAAAAAACTCCTAGAAGAGAACATAGGCAGAACACGCTTTGACATAAATTGTAGCAATCTTTTTTTTGGATCTGTCTCCTTAGGCAGTGGAAACAAAAGAAAAGAAAAAAGAAAAAGCAAGTGGGACTTAATTAAACTTAAAAACGTTTGTACAGCAAAGGAAACCATCAACAAAATGAAAAAACAACACCTACAGAATGGGAGAAACTATTTACAAGTGATATGGCTGACAAGGGGTTAATATATGAAATGTATAAACAGCTCATACAACTCAATATCAAAAAAAAAAAAGCCAAACAACTCAATCAATAAATGGGCAGAAGACCTGAATAGACATTTTTCCAAAGAAGACATACAGATGGCTAATCACATGAAAAGATGCTCCATATCACTATTTATTAGAGAAATGCAAAACAACAATGTGATATCACCTCACATTGATCAGAATGGCTATCATCTAAAAGTTTACAAGTAGAGATCGGAGACTAGATGGTGAAGTAGAAGGACCTTGAGCTCACTTCCTTTTACAAGCACACCAAAAACACAACTAACTGCTGAACAGTCAATGATAAAAAAAAAAATGGAACCTACCAAAAAAGATATTCTACATCCAAAGGCATAAAGAAGAAACCACAATGAGACCGTTGGGGGGGGGAACACTCATGATATAATCAAATCCATCCCCCCTCCCAAAGTGGGCGATCCAGAAACTGGAGAATTATTATTGGGTGGGCCATAAAGTGCCTTTGGTTTTTTTAAGTAAAAATAAAAGACATTTTTATTACCACCAAGACCTTTTTGAACAATGTAGTCACCCTTTTGTTCCACTACCTTCTGCCATTTTTCAGGCAACTTCATAATTCCATCTTCCCAAAACTTTTTATCTTTTTGAGAAAAGAACTGTTCCAGGTGCCTTTATAGTCTTCCAGGGAATTGAAATTTTTTCCATTAAGAGAATTTTGTGAAGACTGAAATAAATGGAGATCCAAGGATGCAATGTCTGGTGAATACAGTGGGTGAATCAGCACTTCCCAGCCAAGCTGGAACAGTTTTTGCCTGGTCATCAAAGAAACGTGCGGTCTTGCATTATCCTGATGGAAGATTGTGCGTTTCCTGTTGACTATTTCCGGACGCTTTTCGTTAAGTACAACTTTCAGTTGGTCTAATTGGGAGCAGTACTTGTTGGAATTGTTTGGTTTTCCGGAAGTAGCTCATAATAGCGGACTCCCTTCCAATCCCACCATATACACAACATCAACTTCTTTGGATGAAGACTGGCCTTTGGTGTGGTTGGTCATGGTTCATTTTGCTTGCCGCATGATCTCTTCCATTCCCATTGTCGTACGATATCCACTTTTTATCGCCCTTCACAATTTGATTTAAAAACGGAGTATTTCATTATGTTTCAGTAGAGAATTGCATGTGGAAATATGGTCAAGAAGGTTTTTTTGGCTTAACTTATGTGGAACCCAAACATCAAAGCGATTCACATAACCATGCTGGTGTAAATGATTTTCAACACTTGATTTGGATATTTTGAGTATATTGGCTATCTCCCACATGGTATAAGGTTGATCGTTCTCAGTTATTGTTTTGATTTGATCACTATCAACTTCAATTGGTCTACCAGATCATGGAGCGACATCCAGCAAGAAATCCCTGGCACGAAACTTCGCAAACCACTTTTGACAAGTTTGATCTTCTCCATACACTGCACAAATCTTTTTGTGTGTTTCAATTACGTTTTACCTGTCTTAAAATAATAAAGCATAGTATGCCAAAAATGTTGCTTTTTTTCTTCTATCTTCAATATTAAAATGGCTACACAAAAATACACCAATTTTTTTTTGTTTGTTTTTTGTTTTGGTACGCGGGCCTCTCACTGTTGCGGCCTCTCCTATTGCGGAGCACAGGCTCTGGACGCGCAGGCTCAGCGGCCATGGCTCACGGGCCCAGCCGCTCCGCGGCATGTGGGATCTTCCCAGACCGGGGCACAAACCCGTATCTCTTGCATCGGCAGGCGGACTCTCAACCACTGCACCACCAGGGAAGCCCAAAAAATATGCCAATTTTGATAAGTCTTTTTAAAATGCATGCTTGTATGACAGCTGTCACATACAATCAAAAAAATTGTTTCGAATGAAGTTAAAGACAACTAAGTGCTGCTAAATCCATCTTATGGAAAAGACCGAATGAACCTTTTGGCCTACCCGATACATCCCAGAAGTTCTTCCACAGGGGTGAGAGTTCTGAGCCTTACATCAGGCTCCATAGTCTGGGTGTCTGGCATGGGGAGGAAGTACTCCCAGAGCATTTGGCTTTGAAGGCCAGTGGGGATTGACTGCAGGAATTCCACAGGACTGGGGGAAACAGAGACTCCACTCTTGGAGGGTGCACACAAGGTCTCACACACACTGAGACTTAGAGCAAAAGCAGTGACTTTATAGGAACTGGGCCAGACCTACATGCTGGTCTTGGATGGTCTCTTGGGAAGGAGGGGGCAGCTGTGACTCACCCTGGGGACATGGACACTGGTGGCAGAGGTATAGGGGAATGTTCATCCGCATGGACTCTCACTGGGGGCTGATATCTTGCTTGTGTCACTAGCACCAAGACTTGGCCCCACCAACAGCCTGTAGGCTCCAGTGCTGAGAGGCCAAACAACCATCAGGGTGGGAACATAGCACAGCTCATCAGCAGACAGGCTGCTTAAAGACTTCTTGAACCCATGGCTGCCTCTAGACATGCCTCTTGACCCAGCCCTGCCCACCAGAGGGTCAAGACCCAGTTCCACACAGTAGTGGGAAAACACAGGCCCCTCCCACCAGGAAGCTTGCACAAGGCTCTAGAACAGCCTCACCCACTAGGGCGGCAGAAATAGAAGCAAGAAAACTATGATTAAGCAGCCTGCAGAACTGAGTCTGCGAACACAGGTCAGAACCTACCCTGGGACCAGCTGGTCCCTGGCCCTTGAGTGATGAGAGGGGAGTATAATTCTGGGGTATATAGGACATCCCCTACAGAGGACCACTTCTCCAAGGTCGAGAAAATGACTAACCTACCACATACATAAAAATACAAACAGAAATTTAGACAAAATGAAATGGCAGAGGGATAAGTTCCAGAAAAGGAACAAGATAAAACCCCCAAAAGAACAACTAAATGAAGTGGAGATAGGCAGTATTCCCAAGAAAGAGTTCAGAGTAACGAACACAAAGAGGATTCAAGAACTCTGGAAAACAATGGATGCACAGAGCGAGAAATTACAAGAAATCTTTAACAAAGAGTTAGAAAATATAAAGAACAACCAGAGTTGAACAATACAATAACTGAAATGAAAAATACACTAGAAGGAATAAACAGCAGAATAAATGAGGCAAAAGAATGTATCAGTGAGCTGGAAGGCGGATTGGTGGAAATCAGTACTGCAGAACAGAAAAAAGAATGAAAAGAAATGTGGACAGTTTGAGAGACCTCTGGGACAACATCAAACACACTAATATTTGCATAATAGGGGTCCCAGAAGGAGAAGAGAGAGAAAAGGGCCTGAGAAAATATATGAAGAGGTAATAGCCCCAAATCTCCCTAACATGGGAAAGGAAAGAGTCATCCATATCAAGGAAGTGTAGAGTCCCATACAGGATTAACCCAAAGAGGAACATGTCAAGACACATAGTAATCAAGCTGACAAAAATTAAAGGTAAAGAGAAAAATATTAAAAGCAACAAGGGAAAAGCAACAAATAACATACATGGGAACTCCCATAAGGCTATCTACTGATTTTTCAGCAGAAACTCTGCAGGCCAGGAGGGAGTGGCACAATATATTTAAAGTGATGAAAAGGAAAAACCTACAACCAAGAATGTTCTGCCCAGCAAGGCATGCATTCAGATTTGATGGAGAAATCAAAAGCCTTACAGATAAGCAAAAGCTTAAAGATTTCAACCACCAAACCAGCTTTACAAAAAATGTTAAAGGAACTTCTCTAGGAGGAAGAGAAAAGGTCACAACTAGAAACAAGAATATTACAAAAGAGGAAAGCTCACCAGTAAAGACAAACATACAGTAAAGGTAGGAAATCATCCACACAAAACTAATAGGAAGATTGAAAGACAAAAGTAATGAAATCATCTGTATACTCAATAAGCAGTTAAGGGATATGCAAAACAATTAGATGTAAAATATGATATCAAAATCAGTTATTGTGAGAAGAGGAGAGTACTAATGCAGGGTATTTAAAATGCATTTGAAATTAAAAGATCAGCAACTTCAAACAATAATGTGTGTGTATACATATACATATATATATGGACTGCTATATAAAAACCTCATGGTAAATGGAATATTACTCAGCCTTAAAAAGAAATGAAATTAAGCTATTTGTAATGAGATGGATAGACCTAGAGTCTGTCATACAGAGTGAAGTAAGTCAGAAAGAAAAAGACAAATACCATATGCTAACACATATATATGGAATTTAAGGGGAAAAAAATGTCATGAAGAACCTAGGGGTAAGACAGGAATAAAGACGCAGACCTACTGGAGAACGGACTTGAGGATATGGGGAGGGGGAAGGGTGAGCTTTGACAGGGCGAGAGAGAGTCATGGACATATACACACTAACAAACGTAGTAAGGTAGATAGCTAGGGGGAAGCAGCCGCAAGGCACAGGGATATTAGCTCGGTGCTTTGTGACAGCCTGGAGGGGTGGGATAGGGAGAGTGGGAGGGAAGGAGACGCAAGAGGGAAGACATATGGGAACATATGTATATGTATAACTGATTCACTTTGTTATGAAGCAGAAACTAACACACCATTGTAAAGCAATTATACCCCAATAAAGATGTTTAAAAAAAGAAAAAAAACCTCATGGTAACAGCAAACCAAAATCTAAAACAGATATACACACAAAAAAGAAAAAGGAATACAAACACAACATTAAACATAGTCAACAAATCACAAGAAATGAGAACAAAAGAGGAAAGGAAAAAAAAAGACCTACAGAAACAAATCTGAAACAATTTAAAAAATGGGAATAAAAACATACATATTGATAATTACCTTAAACAGATTAAATGCTCCACCCAAAAGACATAGATTGAATGGATAAACAAAAAAGTTCCTACTGTATAGGGAACTACAGTCAATACCTTGTGATAAAACATAATGGAAAAGAATATAAAAAAGAATATATATATGTAACTGAATCACTCTGCTGTACAGCAAAAATTAACACAACACTGTAAATCAACTATACTTCAATTTAAAAATTTTTCTTAAATAAAATAAAATCACTCCCCCCCAAGGGAGAAAATAAGACAGACTGGCTGAATGGATACAAAAACAAGACCCATATATATGCTGTCTACAAGGACTCACTTCATATCTAGGGACATGTACAAACTGAAAGTGAGGGGATGGAAAAAGTTATTCCATGCAAATGGAAATCAAAAGAAAGCTGGAGTAGCAATACTCATAGGACACACAATATAGACTTTAAAATAAAGACTATGACAAGAGACAAAGAAGGACACTATATAATGATCAAGAGCTCAATCCAAGAAGAAGATATAACAATTGTAAATGTATATGTACCCAATACAGGAGCACTTCAATATATAAGGCAAACATTAATAGACATAAAAGGAGAAATTGACAGTAACACAATATTATTGGGGGACTTTAACACCTCACTTTTATCAATGGACAGATCATTCAGACAAAAAATCAATAAGGAAATACAGGTCTTAAATGACCATTAGACCAGATGTACTTAATTGATATTTATAGAGCATTCAATCTGAAAGCAGCAGAATACACATTCTTTTCATGTGCATGTGGAATATTCTCTAGGATAGATTACATGCTGGGCTGCAAAGTAAGCCCTGGCAAATTTAAGAAAACTGAAATTATATCAAGCATCTTTTCCTTCCACAATGCTATGAGGCTAGAAATCAACTACAAGAAAAAAAATTGCAAAAAACCCAAACAAACACGTGGAGGCTAAACAATATATGCTACTGAACAAAGGATCACTGAAGAAACCAAACAGGAAATTAAAAAAAATACCTAGAGACAAATGAAAATGAAAACACAATGATCCAAAACCTATGGGATGCAGCAAAAGCAGTTCTAAGAGGGAAGTTTATAGCAATACAAGATTGCCACAGGAAACAAAAAATCCAAAAAGCAACCTAATCTTACACCTAAAGCAACTAGAGAGAAAGAAGAACAAACCAAACCCAAAGTCAGTAGAAGGAAAGAAATCATAAAGATGAGAGTAGAAATAAATGAAATATAAACTAATAAAATAATAGAAAAGATCAATGAAACTAAAAGCTGGTTGTTTGAAAAGATAAATGTAATTGATAAACCTTTAGCCAGATTCATCAAGAAAAGAAGGGAGAGGGCCCAAAACACTAAATTCAGAAATGAAAAATGAGAATTTAAAACCGACACCAAAGAAATATGAAGGACCATAAGAGACTACTACAAGCAAATATACACCAATAAAATGGACAACCTGGGGCTTCCCTGGTGGCGCAGTGGTTGAGAGTCAGCCTGCTAATGCAGGGGACACAGGTTCAAGCCCTGGTCTGGGAAGATCCCACATGCCATGGAGCAACTAGGCCCATGAGCCACAACTACTGAGCCTGCGCATCTGGAACCTGTGCTCCGCAACAAGGGAGGCCACGATAGTGAGAGGCAAATGCAGCGCGATGAAGAGTGGCCCCCACTTGCCACAACTAGAGAAAGCCCTCGTACAGAAACGAAGACCCAACACAGCAAAATAAATAAATTAATAAACTCCTACCCCCAACATCTTCTTTAAAAAAAAAAAAAGGACAACCTAGAAGAAATGGAAAATTCTTAGAAAGATGTAATCTCCCAAGACTGAACCAGGAAGAAATAGAAAATATAAACGGACCAATTACAAGCACTGAAATTGAATCTGTGATTTAAAAACTCCCAAGAAACAAAAGTCTAGGATCAGAGGCTTTATAGGTAAATTCTACCAAACATGTATAGAAGAGTAACACCTATTACTCTGAAACTACTCCAAAAAACTGCAAAGGAAGGAAAACTTCTGAACTCATTCTATGAGGCCACCATCATCCTGATACCAAAACCATACAAAAATACCACAAAAAAAGAAAAATACAGGCCAATATCACTGATGAACATAGATGCAAAATTCCTCAAAAAAATACTAGCAAACCAAATCCAACAATACATTAAACAGATCATATGCCATCATCAAGTGGGATCATATGCCATGATAATATGCAAGGATTCTTCAATATCTGGAGATCAATGTGATACACCACATGAACAAACTGAAGAATAAAAACCATATGATCATCTCAATGGATGCAGACAAAGCGTTTCGAAAATTTAACATCCATTTATGATAAAAACTCTTCAGAAAGTTGGCATAGAGGGAACATACCTCAAAAGGCCATAAATGACAAAAACACAGCCAACATCATACTCAAGAGTGTAAAGCTGAAAGCATTTACTCTAAGATCAGGAACAAGACAGGGATGTCCACTCTCACCACTTTCATTCAACACAGTTTTGCAAGTCCTAGCCATAGCAATCGTAGAAGAAGAAAGAAAAGGAATAGACATTGGAAAAGAACAAGTAAAACAGTCACCATTTGCAGATGACATAATACTCTACATAGAAAATCCTAAAGTCACCACAAGAAAACTACTAGAGCTCATCAATGAATTTGGTAAATTTGCAGGATACAAAATTAATGCACAGAAATCTCTTGCATTCCTATACACTAACAACAAAAGATCAGAAAGAGAAATTAAGGAAAAAATCCCATTTACCATCAAAATAAAAAGAATAAAATAATCAGGAATAAGTCTACCTCAGGTGGCAAAAGACCTGTACTCTGTAAACTGTAATACACTGATGAAAAAAATTGAAGATGAAAAACAAACGCTTGAGAGGCTTTGGAGAAAAGGGAACCTTCCTACGCTATTGGTGGGAGTGTAAATTGGGGCAGCCACTATGGAAAACAGTATGCATGTCTCAAAAAACTAAAAACAGAGTTAGCATATGATACAGCAATCCCACTCCTGGGCATATATCCAGACAAAATTATAATTTGAAAAGATACATGCACTCTTATGTTCATAGCAACACTATTTACAATAGCCAAGACATGGAAACAACCTAAATGTCCCTCAACATGAATGGATAAAAATGTGGTACATATATACGGTGGAATACTACTCAGCCATAAAAAGGAACAAAATAATGCCATTTGCAGCAGCATGGATGGACCCAGAAATTATCATACTAAGTGAAGTAAGTCAGAAAGAGAAAGACAAATACAATATCACTTATATGTGGAATCTAAAATATGGCACAAATGCACTTATCTATGAAAGAGACTCACAGAAATAGAGAACAGACTTGTGGTTGTCAAAGGGAGCAGGGGACGTGGGAGAGGGATGGATTGGGAGTTTGGGATTTGCAGATGTAATCTATTATGCATAGAATCGATAAACAACAAGATCCTATAAAGATCCTGTGTATATAGCACAGGAAACTATATTCAATATCCTGTGATAAACCATAATGGAAAAGAATGTGAAAAAGAAAAATATATATATATATATTATATATATATATATATATATTATATATAATATATATATATATAACTGAATCACTTTGCTGTACAGCAGAAATTTTTTTGTTGTTAGAATTAATATAATGATTGTTTATATGCCCATACAGTACCTGATACCTAGGTAAGCACTTGATGAATTTTAAATCTCTTCTCTCTTAGGGTTTCCAAAGGGGAAGGGAGCAGGGAGGGATAAATTCAGAGTTTGGGATTAACAGATACACACTACTACATATTAATATAAAATAGATAAACAACAGGATTTACTGTATAACACAGGGAGTTCAATATCTTATAATAACCTATAGTGGAAAGGAATCTGAAAAAGAATATATATGTGCATACAAATAACTGACTCACTCTGCTGTACACCTGAAACCAATACAACACTGTAAGTCAACTGTACCCCAACAAAAAATGTCTTCTCTCTTTTAAATGGCAGGATGTGGTAATTACAGAAAGTGCTTAAGAAGGGAAAGGTTTGTGTGTAATGAAGTAGTGAGAAAAGATTTTGCAAAGATATGGGACTTTAAGAAGGGAAAGATAAGCTCAATATCAATGCACTTTTTAAATAGATCTTTAAAGTAAGTGAGAACCCCAGTTGCTAGACATTGACACTCTCTCATAGATAGGCCAATGTAGCATTGTGAAGGAAAAAGGCAGGTCTGGAGAGTGTAGTGTAGAGCCTAAAAGCCTGTGCTTTGAATCTACAGATTCAATGCAATCCCTACCAAATTACCAATGGTATTTTTTACAAAACTAGAACAAAAAGTTTTAAATTTGTAATGGAAACACAAAAGACCCTGAATAGCCAAAGCAATCTTGAGGAAAAGAAAAATGGAGCTGGAGGAATCAGGCACCCTGACTTCAGACTATACTACAAAGCTACAGTCATCAGAACAGTATGGTACTGGCACAAAAACAGACATATAGATCAATGGAACAGGATAGGAAGTCCAGAAGTAAACCCATGCACCTATGGTCAACTAATCTATGACGAAGGAGACAAGAATATACAATGGAGAAAAGATAGTCTCTTCAACATGTGGTGCTGGAAAACTGGACAGCTACATATAAAAGAATAAAGTTAGAACATTCTCTAAGACGATACCCAAAAATAAACTCAAAATAGAATAAAGACCTAAGTGTTAGACCAGATACTATAAAACTCCTAGAGGAAAACAGGCAGAACACTCTTTGACATAAATCACAGCAATATCTTTTTGGATCCATCTCCTAGAGTAATGTCAATAAAAACAAAAATAAACAAATGGCACCTAATTAAACTTAAAATCTTTTGCACAGCAAAGGAAACCATAAACAAAATGAAAAGGCAACCCATAGAATGGGAGAAAATATTTGCAAACAATGAGACCAACAAGAGATTAATTTCCAAAATGTACAAAGAGCTCATACAGCTCAATATTAAGAAAAACAAACAACCCAATTAAAGAGTGGGTAGAGGATGTAAACAGTCTCCAAAAAACACATACAGATGGCCAACAGACACATGAAAGAATGCTCAACATCACTAATTATTAGAGAAATGCAATAAAGACTACAATGAGCTATCACCTCATACCGGTCAGAATGGTCACCTCCAAAAAGTCTACAAATAAATGCTGCAGAGGGTGTGGAGAAAAAGGAACCCTCCTACATTCCTGGTGGGAATGTAAATTCGTATAGCCACTGTGGAGAACAGTATGGGGGTTCCTTAAAACACTAAAAATAGAGTTACCATGTGACCCAGTGATCCCACTCCTGGGCATATATCCAGACAAAACTATAATTAGAAAAGATACATGCACCCCTATGTTCATAGCAGCACTATTTACAATAGCCAAGACATGGAAACAACCTAAATGTCCATCGACAGATGAATGGATAAAGATGTGGTACGTATATACAATGGAATACTACTCAGCCATAAAAAAAGAACAAAATAATGTCATTTGCAGCAACATGGGTGGGCCTAGAGATTATACTAAGTGAAGTAAGTCAGAAAGAGAAAGACAAATATTATATGATATCACTTATATGTGGAATCTAAAACATAGTACAAGTAAACTTATTTACAAAACGAAACAGACACACAGGCATAGGAAACAAACTTATGGTTACCAAAGGGGGAAGGGGGAGGGATAAACTGGGAATATGGGATTAATGGGATATCCCATTAATATATATATATAATATATATCCCATATATTAATATGGGATTAACAGATACACACTACCATATATAAAATAGATAAACAATAAGGATTTACTATACAGCACAGGGAACTATATTCAATATATTTTAATAAACTATAATGGAAAGAATCCAAAAAGTATGTGTCTGTGTATATATATATACACACACATATATAGTTATAGTTATTTGGTTATATATATAACCAAATAACTATACATATAACCAAATACCTATGCTTCAATAAAAACAAATAAATAAATAAAATGACTGTGTGATCCTCACCTCAGATAAGGAAGCAAATGAGAATGAGTGCTATGGGTTGAATTGTATCCCCCCAAAAGCATATACTGAAATCCTAGGCCCCTGTATCAATGAATGTGCCCTTATTTGGAACCAAAGACTTTGCAGATGTAATCAAGTTAAGATGAGGTCCTTACAGTAGACCCTAATTCAATATGACTGGTTTCCTTTTAAGAACAGGAGAAGACAGAGGCACACAAGGAGAAGATGACCATGTGGCAATGGAGTCAGAGACTGAAGTGATGAACCTATAAGCCAAGGAATGCCAACAATTGGCAGCGAACGCCAGAAGGTAGAAGAGCCAAGGAAGGATTCTCTGCAGGTTTCAGAGGGAGCACAGCTCTGCCCACACTTTGATTTTGGACTTCTCCCCTCCAGAACTGAGATAATAAAGTTCTGTTGTTTTAAGCCAGCCAGTTTGTGGTGCTTTGTTACACAACCCTAGAAAATTCATTCATTCATGGTTAACTCATTTATGGTTGATTTCACACCACAGTGGCAGAGCTGATTGACTGTGACAGAGATGGGCCTGCAAAACCTAAGCTATTTATTATTTGACCTTTTACGGGAAGTTTGCTGAACCCTGGTCTATAGTATGAAAGTAGGATATAATCCAGTGCAAGGCTGTTTATGAGAAACTCTGAATATCATGTATAAAATAAGTATGATGTGCATTCAAAATAGAAACATGAACCGTGGACTGAAGAGGTCAGAAAAGGAATCATGTTAGAGAGTGAATTTGAGCAAGTTAGGAATAGACCAAATTACACTCTCGGGGTAAAACTGCATTCCGTGTTGAGAAAAAGTAGGCCTTTTGTGCTTTATGGCTGGTAAACAGTGTCTCCCCTTCAATGCACCAATGGCCACCTATCAGACACATTGAAAAGTCTAAGACCTGTTATGATGTTTGCTCACTTTTTTTTTTTTTTTTTTTGCGGTACGCAGGCCTCTTACTGTTGTGGCCTCTCCCATTGCGGAGCACAGGCTCCGGACGCGCAGGCTCAGTGGCCATGGCTCACGGGCCCAGCCGCTCCGCGGCACGTGGGATCCTCCTGGACCGGGGCACGAACCCATGTCCCCTGCCTCGGCAGGCGTACTCTCAACCACTGCGCCACCAGGGAAGCCCTGCTCACTATTTCTGATGGCAAAGGTTGGCTGATGGCTAAAATAAAGTATTTGGTCTTTTAGACTCCAGATACACAGTTGCTTCATTAAAAGATTTATTTTCCTTGTATCTTTCTTTTCTCTTTTATAGTAAAATGTCTTATAATAATATTTGACTATTAATTAATGATCCTGACCATTATGTGATCTGAAATTATATGTGTAATGATGATAACTTTGTCATTTAGCACTTTGTTATTCGAAATGTATGTTTGAGTACATAATTCTTAAACCACCTGGTGAATTTTTTTTTTTTTTAATAAAATTCTGCTCACCAACGAAGAACTTGAGACTGTAAAGTGACCAGGCCACAGTCACAGCCATGTAAGAAAATGGTGGACCTTGGATGAGTCTGGAAGCAAATTCATTTATTAGTATAAACCACATGCAAGCTAGTACTGCTCAAAATCCTCTAAAATGGTAGTCTCGAAAAAAGAATTTATTAGAATTGTAGAATGTCTTAGTGCAAGGAGTTCTCTTTTCTTAGAATTTATGTAGAATGAACAACTGAATGCCAAAATTTCTATGTTTTTCTTTCTTTTTCTACTTTTAAGATTCACAGAAATTGTGGGTGCAAGCAACTGATCATGTCTCTTTGAGAATTAATCCTCTCTGGAAAGAACTCTGCAGAGCCTTGGCCCTCACCAGATCTGTGGTCCCGGCAGATTCTAGAAAGAATCCCAATGGGAAAAGAAACCATACAGAGATTTTAGTCCATGAGCTTTTTTTTTTTTTTTTTTTTTTTAAAGAATTCCAGTGATGTCCTCAAGGAGAGGCTGGCTTAAAAACTTCTTGGAAGGAGAAGGAGAGATCTTTGTTACAAACTTCCGTCCCTCCTCCTGCTTCTGTTCCCTTACCCTCTGCCCCATGCAGAGTTGTGTTTTCTGGGAATCAGCAAGTAAGATCACAAGTGGTCTTTTCTTTTTTCACTCTCTCCCATAAAGAAAGCCTTATCACGTGCGGCCTTAAACTTGCAGCAAATTGCAAAGAAATGGCTCAAAGGCATCAGCTCTTTCTGTGCCCCGGGAGCTGAGATGCACGTCAGTGGCTTTGCCAGCGTGGCCTGTTCCCTGCAGACTGCCAGAGAAAAGAGGCCAGGAGGAAAGAGAAAAGAGAAGAGATTGGCCAAGGGTGAGACCATGCCCTACATCTTTTCTTTCCCCTGATCTGCTCTGTGTCCAACCAGACTCTCCCTACCTGATAAAACTGCTCAAAGCTGCGGTAGGATCCACCTGCTTCCTCTTTCAGTCTGTGGAGTGTGGTCCAGCCTCCTGCTGGGCACACTGAGAGGAACTGGCTGTCTGATCTCCACCTCCAGGTAAGATCTGGTTCTCTGCTTTCATATTTTGTGATGATCACATCAGAGTCTCACAGGAGAGAAGTCAAAGAACCCTTATGTTCTGCACTGCACGTGTCTTATCCATAACACTTCTCATGAAACTTCTAGGGGCCCTTGTAAGGATGGTGGAAATGGGAGAGGACACTGGTTAAAGAAGTCAGATAAACTCAGACCTGGGTTCAAATTGTGATTCTGATGCTTGTTTGATGGGTTGTTTTGAACAAGTCACTTCACTGCTCTGAGTCATATGATTTTCTATAAAAAGAGAATTATAATGCCAACCTTGTTGAGTTGTTTTAAGGATTAGCACAAAGTATATAAATCATCTGGCACATAAACAGTACTTATTAAATCTGCATCTGACACAATTACTTGCAGTGAGGCAATCACCTTCCTAACAACACATACTCCTTAGAAAGTGCCATGAGGTTATTTTCCCTCCTGAAGGGAGAGATCCTGATGTCCACAAGACAAGCTAGTGCAGAGGTTTTCCTCATGTGAGATGGCCAAGACAAGACAGCGATGGGAGTGGCTGCGTTTCTGACTTTCTCTTTGGGGTCTGTGGAGGCTGACTGCTGGATGGAGTCTGTTACAGGATCAGGGCATTGGAGGTCATGCTATTTGCACGATCCAACTACAACCTTCCTAGTGCACCTGTGCTCTTTAAAGACTGGAGGACTGCCTTCCAAACCCCTGTGAACAGAGAATTCCATTTTTTGGAACTGAAATGAAGAGAAACTGGCTGATTTTTCTCTGGCCTCCAGAGTAATACTCCAACCCAGGGTGTTGGAGGAAAACTTTATGGAAATCTGTTCAAGTGGTGGGAGAACAAGTAAGGATTCGACCAGTGCAAATCCTGCTAAATAACTGCGTTCACTCTACTTCTGCGATTGCTAATGGGGAGGGGAGGGAGAGGGGGAGAGCGAGAGAGCGCGAGAGAGAGAGAGCGTGAGAGAGAGAGCGCGAGCGTCGGCAAGCCCAGAGGATCTCTTCATTCATGTCACTGAGCGTCGCCTTTCCCCTTCTTTTCACAGATGGATGAATAGCTCAGTGCTCAAAAACGTAGCCTAGGCTCCTTGAAACATACTATACTTGAGACGATACGCAAATTATGAAACTGTATTTTCAGTAAAACAATGTAGTGTCAGTATTTTAATCTGGATGTTATTTCGCCCTAACACAACATCAGCTAGGTGATCTCTTGTTTTGATTATCACTTCTGGATTTGAGTTAGAGTGATTTTTGTGACAATACCTGTAAATATAAGAAGACATTGTGTTTTGATGTCCCAAGTTTTTAATATTATTTTCAACATTTATTTCCCTCTTTAGCATTAGCATTCTAGATATGACCCTTTGAATTTTTAAAGATATTTTTAGTATAACTGATAGTGTATTTTATTTTTAAAATAGTGTTGCATTTATTAAAGAACAGTCATCAATATACATATATTTTCATTTTCAATTCAGAGAGGGTCCTTAAGGAACTCCGGGTTATCTTAATCCACTCTTCCTACTGCAGCCAAAGAGAGATTTTTTTTAAACAAAACCTATTTATTTTATTTAATTTTTAAAAACATCTTTATTGGAGTATAATTGCTTTACAATGGTGTGTTAGTTCTGCTGTATAACAAAGTGAATCAGCCATATATATATATACATATATATATATATATATATATATCTCCCCTCCCTCTTGCATCTCCCTCCCACCCTCCCTATCCCACCCCTCTAGGTGGTCACAAAGCACCGAGCTGATCTCCCTGTGCTATGTGGCTGCTTCCCACTAGCTATCTATTTTACAGTTGGTAGTGTATATTATGCCCATGCCACTCTCTCACTTCATCCTAGCTTACCCATCCCCCTCCCCGTCCTCAAGTCCATTCTCTACATCTCCGAATTTGTTCCTGTCCTGCCCCTAGGTTCTTCAGAACCATTTTTTTCCCCTTAGACTCTGTATATACGTGTTAGCATACGGTATTTGTTTTTCTCTTTCTGACTTACTTCACTCTGACAGTCTCCAGGTCCATCCACCTTGCTATAAATGACTCAATTTCGTTTCTTTTTATGGCTGAGTAATATTCCATTGTATATATGTGCCACATCTTCTTTATCCATTCATCTGTCGATGGACACTTAGGTTGCTTCCATGTCCTGGCTATTGTAAATAGAGCTGCAATGAACACTGTGGTACATGACTCTTTTGGAATTATGGTTTTCTCAGTGTATATGCCCAGTAGTGGGATTACTAAGTCATATGGTAGTTCTATTTTTAGTTTAAGGAACCTCCATACCATTCTCCATAGTGGCTGTATCAATTTACATTCCCACCAACAGTGCAAGAGGGTTCCCTTTTCTCCACACCCTCTCCAACATTTATGGTTTGTAGATTTTTTGATGATGGCCATTCTGACTGGTGTGAGGTGATACCTCATTGTAGTTTTGTTTGCATTTATCTAATGATTAGGGATGTTGAGCATCCTTTCTTTCATGTGTTTGTTGGCAATCTGTATATCTTCTTTGGAGAAATGTCTATTTAGATCTTCTACCCAGTTTTGGATTGGGTTTTTTGTTTTTTTGATATTGAGCTGCATGAGCTGCTTGTATATTTTGGAGACTAATTCTTTGTCAGTTGCTTCATTTGCAAATATTTTCTCCCATTCTGAGGGTTGTCTTTTCATCTTGTTTATGGTTTCCTTTGCTGTGCAGAAGCTTTTAAGTTTCATTAGGTCCCATTTGCTTATTTTTGCTTTTATTTCCATTTCTCTAGGAGGTGGGTCAAAAAGGATCTTGCTGTGATTTATGTGATACAGTGTCCTGCCTATGTTTTCCTCTAAGAGTTTTATACTGTCTGGCCTTACACTTAGGTGTTTAATCCATTTTGAGTTTTTGTGTATGGTGTTAGGGAGTGTTGTAATTTCATTCTTTTACATGTAGCTGTCCAGTTTTCCCAGCACCACTTATTGAAGAGGCTGTCTTTTCTCCACTGTATGTTCTTGCCTCCTTTATCAAAGATAAGGTGACCATATGTGCATGGGTTTATCTAGGTGCTTTCTATCCTGTTCCATTGATCTATATTTCTGTTTCTGTGCCAGTAGCATACTGTCTTGATTACTGTAACTTTGTAGTATAGTCTGAAGTTAGGGAGTCTGATTCCTCCAGCTCCGTTTTTCGTTCTCAAGATTGCTTTGGCTATTCGGGGTCTTTTGTGTTTCCATACAAATTGTGAAATCTTTTGTTCTAGTTCTGTGAAAAATGTCATTGGTAGTTTGATAGGGATTGCATTGAATCTGGAGATTGCTTTGGGTAGTATAGTCATTTTCACAATGTTGATTCTTCCAATCCAAGAACATGGTATATCTCTCCATCTGTTTGTATCATCTTTAATTTCTTTCATCAGTGTCTTATAATTTTCTGCATACAGGTCTTTTGTCTCCTTAGGTGGGTTTATTCCTAGGTATTTTATTCTTTTTGTTGCAATGATAAATGGGAGTGTTTCCTTAATTTCTCTTTCAGTTTGTTCATTATATACAGGAATGCAAGAGATTTCCATGTATTAATTTTGTATCCTGCTACTTTACCAAATTCATTGATTAGTCCTAGTAGTTTTCTGGTACCATCTTTAGGATTCTATATGTATAGTATCATGCCATCTGCAAACAGTGACAGCTTTACTTCTGCTTTTCCAATTTGGACCCCCTTTATTTCTTTTTATTCTTTGATTGCTGTGGCTAAAACTTCCAAAACTATGTTGAATAACAGTGGTGAGAGTGAGCAACCTTGTCTTATTCCTGATCTTAGTGGAAAAGGTTTCAGTTTTTCACCATTGAGAATGATGTTGGCTGTGGGTTTGTCATATATGGCCTTTATTATGTTGAGGTTAAGTTCCCTCTATGCCTATTTTCTGGAGGGTTTTTATCATAAATGGATGTTGAATTTTGTCAAAAGCTTTTTCTGCATCTATTGAGATTATCATATGGTTTTTACCCTTCAATTTGTTAATATGGTGTGTATCACATTGATTTATTTGCATATATTGAAGAGTCCTTGCATTCCTGGGATAAACCTCACTTGATCATGGTGTATGATCCTTTTAATGTGCTGTTAGATTCTGTTTGCTAGTATTTTGTTGAGGATTTTTGCATCTATGTTCATCAGTGATATTGGCCTGTAGTTTTCTTTCTTTGTGACATCTTTGTCTGGTTTTGGTCTCAGGGTGATGGTGGCCTCGTAGAATGAGTCTGGGAGTGTTCCTCTCTCTGCTATATTTTGGAAGAGTGTGAGAAGGCTGAGACTGTCCTCAATTCTTTTCATTCTTTTTCCTTTATTCTGCTCTGCAGTAGTTATTTCCACTATTTTATCTTCCAGGTCACTTACCTGTTCTTCTGCCTCAGTTATTCTGCTATTGATTCCTTCTAGAGAAGTTTTAATATCATTTATTATGTTGTTCATCATTGTTTGCTCTTTAGTTCTTCTAGGTCCTTGTTAAATGTTTCTTGTATTTTCTCCATTCTGTTTCCAAGATTTTGGATATCTTTACTATCATTACTCTGAATTCTTTTTCAGGTAGACTGCCTATTTCCTCTACATTTGTTTGGTCTGGTGGGTTTTTGCCTTGCTCCTTCATCTGCTGTGTGTTTTTCTGTCTTCTCATTTTGCTTAACTTACTGTGTTTGGGGTCTCCTTTTTGCAGGCTGCAGGTTCGTAGTTCCTGTTGTTTTTGGTGTCTGTTCCCAGTGGCTAAAGTTGGTTCAGTGGGTTGTGTAGGCCTCCTGGTGGAGGGGACTAGTGCCTGTGTTCTGGTGTATGAAGCTGGATCTTGTCTTTCTGGCAGGCAGGACCATGTCCAGTGGTGTGTTTTGGGGTGTCTGTGAACTTATGATTTTAGGCAGCCTCTCTGCTAATGGGTGGGGTTGTGTTCCTGTCTTGCTAGTTTTTGGCATGGGGTGTCCAGCACTGGAGCTTGCTGGTTGCTGAGTGGAGCTGGGTCTTAGTGTTGAGACGGAGATCTCTAGGAGAGCTCTTGCTGATTGATATTACATGGGGCCGGGAGGTATCTGTTGGACCAATGTCCTGAACTTGGCTCTCCCACCTCAGAGGCTCAGGCCTGACACCTGGCCAGAGCACCAAGACCCTGTCAGCCACACAGCTCAGAAGAAAAGGGAGAAAAAAGAAAAAGAAATAAAAAAGTAAAATAAAATATATAAAATTATTAAAATAAAAAAGTAGTTAAAGAGGAAGAGAGCAACCAAATCAACAAACAAATCTACCAATGATAGTAAGTTCTAAATACTAAACTAAGATAAACATAAAACCAGAAACAAATTAGAGGCAGAAAGCAAACCCCAAGTCTACAGTTGCTCCCAAAGTCCACCACCTCAACTTTGGGATGATTTTTTGTCTATTCAGTTATTCCAGAGATGCAGGGTACATCAAGTTGATTGTGGAGATTTAATCTGCTGCTCCTGAGGCTGCTGGGAGAGATTTCCCTTTCTCTTCTTTGTTCGCACAGCTCCTGGGGTTCAGCTTTGGATTTGGCCCCGCCTCTGCATGTAAGTTGCCTGAGGGCGTCTGTTCTCCACTCAGACAGGACGGGGTTAAAGGAGCAGCTGCTTAGGGGACTCTGGCTCACTCAGGCTGGGGTGGGGGGAGAGGGGGGAAGGGGTACTGAATGCAGGGCGAGTCTGCGGCGGCAGAGGCCAGCGTGACATTGCAACAGCATAAGGTGCACCATGTGTTCTCCCGGGGAAGTTGTACCAGGATCACAGGACCCTGGCAGTGGCAGGCTGCACAGGCTCCCGGGAGGGGAGGTGTGGATAGTGACCTGCGCTTGCACACAGGCTTCTTGGTGGCTGCAGCAGCAGTTTTAGCATTTTATGTCCGTGTCTGGTGTCCACGCTGCTAAGCCACGGCTCGTGCCCGTCTCTGGAGCTCGTTTAGGCAGTGCTCTGAATCCTCTCTCCTTGTGCACCCTGAAACAATGGTCTTTAGCCTCTTAGGCAGTTCTAGACTTTTTCCAGGACTCCCTCCTGGCTAGCTGTGGTGCACTAGCCCCCTTCAGGCTGTGTTCACTCAGCCAACCCCAGTCCTCTCCCTGGGATCTGACATCCGAAGCCCGAGCCTCAGCTTCCAGCTCCCATGGCGGGTGAACAGACAAGCCTCTCGGGCTGGTGAGTGCTGGTTGGCACTGATCCTCTGTGCGTGAATCTCTCTGCCTTGTCCTCTGCAACCGTGGCTGCGCTCTCCTCTGTGGCTCCAAAGGTTCCTCCCCCCCACCCTCCCTGCCACCCCCTGTCTCCATCAGTGAAGGGGCTTCCTAGTGTGTGGAACCTTTTCCTCCTTCACAGCTCCCTCCTAGACGTGCACGTCCTATCTCTATTCTTTTGTCTCTGTTTTTTCTTTTTCCTTTTGCCCTAACCAGGTACATAGGGAGTTTCTTGCCTTTGGGAAGTCTGAGGTCTTCTGCCAGCATTCAGTAGGCGTTCTGTAGGAGTTGTTCCACGTGTAGATGTACTTTTGATGTATTTGTGGGGAGGAAAGTGATCTCCATGTCTCCTCTGCCATCTTGAAGGTCCACCCTCCCAATAGTGTATTTTATTATTAAACAATTTATTTGCTTTTTCTGGTCACTGGGTTTAATATTATGACTGAACAGAAATAATATATCTGAATTCCTAAAACAGTAGGCCAGTTTGTATTACATAGTTTAATTTGTGGAAGAGAATTACATTTTACACTATAAATTTGATGTTATTTTGTATTTTAAAAATCCTTCTGGTATGTATTTCTTGCTTCTTGATATTTCTATATCTTTTATATTTAAAATATTTTTTCGTATAAGAATTGTACATTCATTATAGAAAAATTAGAAAATATGGATACACAAAACATTTAAAAAAAATCGTCTGCAGTGTCACCAGCCAGAAATAATGTGTTAACCTATTCTTTATAAACTTTCTGAAGCTTTGCTTCATGTATACACACCTGTGAATGTATGTGTGTTTCTATTATAAAATAGAGTGTTATGTATATTGCTTTGAAGTCTTGTATTTTTAAAATCAACTCTGTAATAAAAATATTTCTATATGACTATATTTACTTCTTTACACTAATTTCTAATGGTTTCAAAGATTTCACTGTGTGAGTATACCATAATTTGTTGGACATTTGGGTCATTTTGTTGTTTTGATTTTTTTTTTTTTAATAAGCAATGTGTCTCTCCAGGATTTTAATTAAAGGTACTCAGTATTTTTGTAGTAAAGAGACCTATTTAATCCATTGCTTCCCAAATACCCTTTCACTGTTCTGGCAAAATATTTTTCTGAAAACTAGTTTTAGTGATTCAGTGGATATAGGAAGTTGGCTGTTGGTATCAATATCCATGTACTGAATTTCTTAGATTTTTTTTTTTTGAGTCATGAATGGCTGTTGACTTTCATCACCTGATGTATTGCATCTACTGAAATTTTATTATTTTTCATTTTGAATTTCTTCTAGCTTTATTGAAATGTGATTGACAATAAAAATTGTATATATTTAAGGTATACAATGTGATGTTTTGATATATATAAGTAACATCTTGATTTTTTTTTTTTTTTTTTTTTGGTTTTCGTTTTTTGCGGAATTTTTTTTTTGAATTTATTTATTTTTGGCTGCATTTGGTCCTCACTGCTCTGCACTGGCTCTCTCCATTTGCAGCGAGCGGGGGCCACTCCTTGCTGCGGTGTACAGGTCTCTCACCACAGTGGCCTCTCCTGTTGCAGAGCACGGGCTCCAGAGCGTGGGCTCGGCAGCTGCGGCACATGGGCCCAGCCACTCCATGGCACGTGGGATCCTCCCGGACCAGGGCCTGAACCCACGTCCCCTGCACTGGCAGGTGGATTCCCAATCACTGCACCACCAGGGAAGTTTGAATTTTTAATGCGATGATTTAGGTGAACAAACTTCCTAATATTAAATCTTAATTATGGAATTTTAATTAATTTGTATTTGCTAGTATTTTATTTAGGATTTTAGCATCTCTAGGTTGGCTCTGCAGTTTTCCTTTTTGTGTTGTCTTAATGAGATTTTGCTATCAAGATAATTCTGGCTTGGTCCGATGAATGGAGACTATTAGCATCTGTTTCCATTATCTGCTATTTTTCCTTGAAGGGTATTCCTTGATAAAGCACTCCAGTTACATCATCTATCCTTACTATTTTTATTTAGGGAATAGGTTTAGAGTATTTTTGTTAATGTCTTCCTTAGATATGTTTCTCTCCTGGTTTGTATCAATACAGGTAATTTATATTTGCTAGAAATTTATCCATTTTGTCAAGACGTTATAGTTATTTCTATATATTTTGCATAATTTTTATTTTGTATTCTCCTAAACATCTGTGTTTAGATCTTACTAACATTGTATTCCTGTATCTTTGCCTTTTGCTCTTGTTTAGGATTCTCTGCTCTTTGTTTAGCTTTTTGGCTTTAAAATTTTTTCTGTTTTCCTCACTTTCCTTTGTCCATTTTTAAAAAGTAAATTTATGCATGTTTATGAAATTGAATAATCTAAAAGTCTAATAACAAGTTTAAAAACAAAAAACAAAACAGGTCCTTGCCCTACCCTTCTCAACCCATTTCTCACTCCCTCCACTTTTAAATCTTTTAGGTCTGTCTTCTGATATTTAGCTCCATATTTCAAAATAAATTGTGTATACTGCTATTTCTTGATTTTTCAGTTTGAGACATTATCTATAAATTCAAACTACCAAAGATGAGGTTGAGTAAACACAGAAAGAACATGCATTATATAAAGTCAAGATAATAGACACACAGATAGAATAACTCTAAACTACCACAGTACGTTAAGTTTTACCCTGACGTTATTTTTTCAGTTAGCGTGATGAGAATACAGAAGATCTCTATTAATGTACAAATGCATCATCTGGTAAACATTAGGGTGATCCAGAAGTTATTTTATTTTTAAATCCCTTCACTTAGATTACTTTATCAGGCAGGCACTGAGCTATATGGAATCCTCAAGAAGTGGGTGCATAGGATATGTAAATATTGATATGAACAAAAAGAAAATAGGTTCAGATTATGTGAACCTGTCCAGGGCTTGGTAAGGACAAAGGAGGGTGGGAAATTAGACATAAGAAGGAAGGCATCTTTCTTACTTTAAGGCAGGCCAAAGACTACTTTTGACTGAATGAAATCTAAGCCTGAGGCATAAATCATGCTGCTTCCCTATTTGTCAAGCTAAAATGATACACAGATTGGTCCTCTTTTTTTGCCTTATTTTAAGCCTTACTTTGTATGCTACAAATGTGTAAGAATCACAGTGTGATATAGTCATCTACCAGGGGCATCAATCTTTTCTATTCATTCTGCTAAGATAATAGATTTAAAGGCTTTAAAGACTCAATTCTAATGAATCAATATTCAAATGGCTGAATTCCTCTTCTTCCTTTCCTGCTTGCTTCTAGTTTAAGCTGGCAAGACCACAAAGTTAGCAAAATTCTTCCTCGTTATTTATTCCAAAGGCAACATTTAAATTTATTCTTTGCTATAATGAGGCTTAAACTGGAGGGATTGAGAAAGAATGCTGGCTACAGAGTCCCAAGAGCAGGATTGCTTAATCAGATATCCTGGTCGATTTTAATTGAAAAACTTTGCCAACTTACTGTGGTAAAATGAGGGAACTTCACATCAAGTTATGTCTACAGAATTGTGATCTATTGTGAAATAAAAACATTATCTAATCAACTGCATGGGTTTGAATTAATTTTTTTTTTTTTTTTTACTTAAAAATCAACTTTGACAGATCAGAGTCAAGGAATGTTTTCATAATGGACACTTCATCCAAAGAAAATATCCAGTTATTCAGCAAAAATTCAATGCAACCTGTTGGGAGGCCTTCCTTTAAAACAGAATATCCCTCCTCAGAGGAGAAACAACCCTGCTGTGGTGAACTAAAGGTAACAAACAACTAAATGATAAACAACCATAAGTGGTTAACTAAAGAGGTAAGAGAATTTGGTGGAGTCCATGCTCTCAGTTCTTGATCCAGTTATTTTCTACACACTATAGCTAGAGGTGAGAAATTTTTTTCCACTTTAAAAAGTGACCTTAGATGCAATTTATGAAAACCACACTTTGCTGGGCAGTGAAAGCAATCTTTGCCTGACTATGTAGTTTAAATTACTAAATATTACTTTCCTGGCTCACTTGAACGCCCCTCTGAAACAGAAAGGAGAGAGGTAATGATATTCATTAAATATCTACCATGTACCAGATGTTATGCTACACACAGTTGTAACATTTAATCTATGAAACATCCATATTATTCCCATTCTATAAATGAAAAATTTGACTTTCCTGGCCACACAGTAAGGGACAGGGTTCCCTTTTAAATGGTGCTCAACGTGACTCCAAGTTCCTATACTTTCCTTGCATCAAATATTCACTCAACAAATACATACGTGTTTTTTTTCATATAATCTGCCTTACAGATACTCCATCACAGACCCAGGTCTAGTAAAACACACAAGCCAGATATCAAAAAGAATATATTTTTTTCATTGAATAAGAATTTGAGTACGAATTTAACTTGAATATGAACTTAAACATAAAGAATAGTAGTTCTACTTTTTCAGTCTGTTACGTTCCCTGCTAGAACATTAACCATTGCTGTGAAATACACAATAATGAGTATTAGACCTGTGATAAGATGTTGAGTATTTGGTTGATGGTTTTTGTTTTATTTTCTTACCTTTCAATGGTTCCTTCCTCTCTCTGCTTCCCCATGCAATGAATCTTCTTTTCAAAGCCAAGACATCTTTGAATGCCCTTTGGGGGAGAGGGGGAGAAAGGGTGGAATTCAACATACATTATGAATGAAAGTCTATTTGAATTTTTAGAACTCTACATGAGCTTGAGGTGGGAAGAAGCCTATTACTTTGCTTGAATGAAATCTTCAGTGGTAACAGGCGTGTTACCTGGTTTGTGGTTTGTGCTTCTGTCTCTCTGTTTAGTAAATTTTCAGTCATATGTCAGGCTGGAGTTAGACTAAGTGTGACCTATCATATTTTTCAGGTGTTCTTGGGTGCCCTGTCTTTTGTTTACTTTGCCAAAGCACTGGCAGAAGGCTACCTGAAGAGCACCATCACTCAGATAGAGAGAAGGTTTGATATCCCTTCTTCACTGGTGGGAGTTATTGATGGTAGTTTTGAAATTGGTAGGTATTGCAGATGCCTGGCTTTACTTTTTTTTTTTTTTTTTTGCGGTACGCGGGCCTCTCACTGTTGTGGCCTCTCCCGTTGCGGAGCACAGGCTCCGGATGCACAGGCTCAGCGGCCATGGCTCCCGGGCCCAGCCACTCCGTGGCATGTGGGATCTTCCCGGACCGGGGCACGAACCCGTGTCCCCTGCATGGGCAGGCGGACTCTCAACCACTGCGCCACCGGAAGCCCTGACTTTACTTTTAAGTACAAGGTTTCTAGGCACGACTAAATGACATCCTCACTGCATTCTGCTGTCTGCTAGTATCAGACTCTATCTGTAAAATCTTATTTGGACAGAGTTTGCCATGGCCTTGTGCTACAGTATAGGCAATTTCTTCTCTCCGAGCAAACAGCAATTAACTTCCTGCCCCAGGTGTTCACTATTATATGACTCACACAAGTTTTCAATCAGAGTGAGACTTCTCTAGGAGAGAGAGTGAGATGCTGCTGGTATTTTGAGTTAAAAGTATGCAGGAAATGTCCTTACAAAAGAGTTTTATATCCTGGAAGCCCTGTGATTCAAACTTTTCTAGAGCTTCAAAGAAGCTCTAGAAAAATATCTTGTAGTGATTTAAGAAGAAGTTAAACTATAAAAGGGGTATTTCTGTCCAGTGGCCTAGAAAGAATATAAAAGGATTCTATTAACAAGAACACTAGAGCAAAACAGGAATAAAAATTCTACTCTCCGGGTTCTTTGGTTATAGCCATTGACTGTACACTTTGAACTTGAAAAGACCAAGTGATTTTAGTCACTGTTTTGGAAGTACTTTAAAGAGTGTAATCCCATTTAGCTTCCTGAGTTGACAAACTAAGGGGCTTTGATTCCTTCTTGAAGTAAACAAAATTAATAGTCTCTGTGGTCCTTTCTGCTTGTTGAGCCTCAAATATATGCTATAGTAAAATCTCTAGTGGCTCCAGGTTCAGCTTCACTTAAACCTTCAGAAGAGTGAAGGAATATATTTCAACTCTTCAACAATTACTTTTTTAGTTCTGTTGGGCTGCACCCGCAGGCCAGCAAGCCCTGTGCTTGTCCGGCTTCAAGACCGAAGAAAGAGCCCAGAGTTAGCGACAGAAACATCAGTGGTTTAACGGATAGGGGGAACTTACACGTCTGAAGCAAGGTCCTGGAGCAACAAGCCACCGTGTGCGGCTGACTGCAGGCAGGACATGGCGGCAGTCTTCTCTCCCAGGGAGGAGGGGGAGATTACCAGTTATAGGGGGAATTGACTTCAGGTTGGCTCATTGGTTACCAGGGAAACCAGTAGGTGGCACGCCCCCTCACTGCCGCTTTGACAAGCTATCCTAGTGGAGGTGTTCTGATCTAAAATTAGAACAATCACCAGCTGAAGGGGCAAATATACAGGAAGCTTGGTAGTGTGCGTAGTGTGTAGATGAAGCAGGCACTGGTTGAGCAGGGAATGTACGTAGACCAAAAAAAGAGCCATCTTGGGTGGCCTGATCATACAAGTTCATACTGTATATATCGGTTCTTACCCCAAATATCAGAGAAAGAATTAAAAGAGTGAATAGGTAACCTTTTACCTTCAGGCTTTTACTTCCCAAATCCATCTTTCATCACCCTACCAGGAAAAGATTTCTTGGTTCAGTGCTAGTCAAACATTAATGTTCACGCAAATGACTGGTAAATTGTGTTAAAATGCATAGACATTCTGTAGGAAGGGAAGTAAGATCCTGCATATCTAACAAGCTCCAATACGATGTTGATGCTATTCATCAATGGGCTGCACTTTGTGTAACAAGTTTCTAAAACACCTGATCATATCACTACCTTGTGTAAACTAATTGGAGACGCCTGGAGGGCTGATTTATTCCTTGATGACTGCCCTGCCTACAACCCTAAACGGAATGAAAGTCCATGGAGAGTCAAGGTAAGGGTAACACTGCCATCAGGAGAAGAAACAAGTATGAAGAGGAAGCTGGGTGCAGATCAAAAGAATAAATCAGACTTACAGAAAGAAGAAATGAGCAGACAGAAAATTACATATGAAGTGATTCACTGATTATTGCTCACTCTAGATTATAGTATAAAAACATTTTGTAGCTGAAGAGACTTGGGAAGAATCTGGTCCAAATTTTTCTTAGATTCCCAGACCCCAGTGCAAAACTTGAGAGGGTCTATATTTAATAGAGAGTACTAATGTTGCACAGGAAGTAAAAAAAGGGCCCTGAGTCTAAATTCATATTAATTCTTCCAGACCATTCTAAGGATAGAAATTGTTTATTGGATTAGATGCAATAAAAGTCCTCTGACTTCCATTGCAAAACTTTATGCCAAACATCACAGGTTTGCTCTAGTTATTCGCAATCCCTAGTTTTCCAGAAAAGTGGGTTTCCTGACCATAATTTTAATTTACTCCTTTTGCCTCTCTTCATATTCCTTCCTTCCAGGGCTCTGGACCCATTCCCACCCTCTGTTTCTAGCTTTAAATTCTTCTATTTTTTGCAGAACAATTTCATTTATCCTTTGACATCAATTGGCATTATCATCCAACATCTGCCTACTGGATACTCAATTTCTTCCCAAGTAAAGTATTTTCTTGTAACAAGGACTCTTTCTCCAAAAATGACAGAGAGTTTCCAAGAAAATAAAATGTTTTCTTATCAAGACCTACTAATATTTGCAGATATTAATTCTTTGTTTCAAATATTTCTCCATGTATTTTCTTCTAAATATTTAAAACTTTTGCCTTTTACATTTTAGTATTTAGTCAACTTGACATAGATGTTTTTAGATACACTTTGTTTTTTAAGGCAGTTTAGGGTTCACAGCAAAAGTGAGCAGAACGTACAAAGATTTCCAATAAACCCCCTGTCCCCACACATGCACGGCCTCCCCCATTATCAACATCCCTCACCACAGTGGTACATTCATTACAGTTGATGACCTACAGTGATACCTCATTATCATCCACAGTCCAGAGTTGACGTTAAGGCTCACTCTTGGTGTTGTATACTCTGTGGGATTGAACAAATGTATAATGACGTGTATCCACTATTATAGTATCATACAGAGCACTTTTAATGCCCTAAAAATCCTCTGTGCTCTGCCTATTTATCCATCCCTACCCCCTACCCCTTGGTAACCACTGACCTTTTTACTGTCTCCATAGTTTTGCCTGTTTCAGAATGTTATACAGTTGGAATCATACAGTATGTAGCCTTTTCAGATTGGCTTCTTTCACATGGCAATAAGCATTTAAGGTTCTTCCATGTCTTTTCATGACTGGATAACTCATTTCTTTTTAGCACTGAATAATAATCTATTTCTGAATGGACCTTAGTTTATTTATCTATTCATCTAGTGAAGAACTTCTTGATTGCTTCCAAGTTTTGGCAATTATAAAGAAAGCTACTATAAACATCTGTGTGTGCAGATTTTTGTGGGGACATAAATTTTCAACTCTTTTGGATAATTACCAAGGAGCATAGTTGCTGGGTCTTATGGGAAGAATATGTTTAGTTTTGTAAGATACCACCAAATTGTCTTCCAAAGTGGCCGTACCATTTGGAATGAGAGTTCAACAATAAATGAGAGTTCTTGTTGCTCCACACCCTAAGCAGCATTTAATGTTTTGGATTTTGGCCATTCTAATAGATATGTAGTGGTGTTTCATTGTTTCTTAATTTGCAGTTTCCTGATGACATACGATGCTGAACATCTTTTTGTGTGGTTATTTGCCATCTGTGTATCTTCTTTGGTGATCTGTCCATCGAGGTATTTGGTCCATGTTTTAAACAGGCTGCTTGTATTCTTATTGTTGGGTTTTAAGAGTTCTTTGTGTATTTTGGATAACAGTCCTTTATCTGATATGGCTTTTGCAAATATTTTCTCTTGGTATGTGGTTTGTCTTTTAAGTCTCTTAACATCATCTTTCATAGAGCAGAAATTTTTAATTTTAATAAAGTCCAGCTTATCAATTTTTTCTTTCATGGATTGGGCTTTTGGTGTTGCATCTAAAAAGTCATCACCAAACCCACGGTCTTCTAGGTTTTCCCTTATCTTCTACAAGTTTTATAGTTTTGCATTTTACATTTAGGTCTGTGATCCATTTTGAGTTTATTTTTGTGAAGACTGTAAAGTCTGTGTCTAGATTCAGTTTTGTTGTGGTATTTTTGCATGTGTATGTCAAGTTCTTCCAGCACCATTTATTGAAAAGACTATCTTTGCTCTATTGTATTGCCCTTATTCCTTTCTCAAAGACCAGTTAACTGTATTTATGTAGTCTGTTTCTGGGCTATCTATTCTGTTCCATGTATCTATTTATCTATTCTTTCACCAGTGTCACACTGTCTTGATTACCGTGGCTTTAGAGTATGTCTTGAAATTGGGTAGTGTCAGTCTTCCAACTTTGTTTTTCTGCAATATCTTGTTGGCTATTCTGGGTATTTTATTTGTCCATAAAAACTTTAGAATCAGTTTGTCACTATCCACAAATAACTTGCTATGATTTTGATTAAGATTGCATTGAATGCATAGATCAAGTAGGAAAGAAATGACATCTTGACAATAGTGAGTCTTCCTATCCATGAACATAAGATATCTCTCCATTTATTGAGTTATTTGATCTCTTTAGCCAGAGTTTTATAGTTCTCTTCATATAGATCTTGTACATATTTTGTTAAATTTATACTTATTTCATTTTAGGGGGTGCTAATGTAAATGGTATCATGTTTTTAAATTCCTGTTTTTCACTGCTGACATATATGAAAGTGATTGACTTCTGTGTATTAACCCTGTATCTTGCAACCCTGCTATAATCATGTATTAGTTCCAGGAGTTCTTTTGTTAATTCTTTCAGATTTTCTACAAAAATGATCATGTCTTACGGGAACAAAGCTAGTTTTATTTCTTCCTTCCCAATCTGTGTACCTTTATTTCCTTTTCTTGTCCTATTGCATTAAGTAGGACTCCCCGTACAATATTGAAAAGCAATGGTGAGAGGAGATAGCCTTGCCTTGTGCCTGATCTTAGTGGAAAAGCTTTGAATTTCTTACCATTAAGTATGATATTAGCTGTAGTTTTTGGTAGTTTTTTTTTTTTTAATCAAGTTGAGGACATTCCTCTCTCTTCCAAGTTTATGGAGTTTTTTTTTCTTTTTTTTTTTAATCATGATTGGTTGTAGAGTTTTGTCAAATGCTTTTTCTGCATATATTGATATGATCATGTGAATTTTCTTCTTTAGCCTGTTGATATGATGGATTACATTAATTGATTTTCTAATGGTGAACCAGCCCTGCATACCTGGGATAAATCCCACTTGGTCTTAATGTACAATTATTTCTACATATTGTTGGATTTGATTTGCTAATATGTTGTTGAGGATTTTTGCACCTATGTTCAGGAGAGATATTACTTTGTTGTTTTCTTTTCTTGTAATGCTTTTTCTGGTTTTTGTATTAGGGTAATGTTGCACTTGTAGAATTAGGAAGTGTTCCCTCTCTATCTTCTGAAAGAGATTGTAGAGAATTAGTATAATTTCTTCATTAACTATTTGGAAAATTCACCAGTGAATCTACTTGGACCTGGTACTTTCTGTTTTGGAAGGATATTAATTATTGGTTCAATTTCTTTAATAGATATAGGTATATTCAGATTATCTGTATCTCCCTATGTGAGTGTTGGCAGATTGTGTCTTTCAATTTGAATTCCTCCCTCCCATCCTTTGTATCACTGTTGTTATTCATTTTATTTCACTTATACATAAGCAAACATGCATACATAAGAATACATCATTGAACACATTTTTGATATTATTATTTTGAACAAACTGTTATCTGCTAGATCAATTAAGAATAAGAAAAATAAGTTTTAAACCTACCATCACTTATTTCTTCTCTGATGCTCATCCTTTCTTTATGTAGATCTGAGTTTCTGATTTTATTATTATTATTTTTCTCTGAAGAGCTTCTTTTAACATTTCATGAAAGGCAGGTCTACTGGAAACACATTTCCTCAATTGTCTGTCTGAGAAAGTATTTCTTCTTTGCTTTTGAAGGATAACTTCACAGGGTACAGAACTTTAGGTTGGTGGGGGTTTTTTCTCTCAACACTTCAAAATTTTTTTCTACACTCTTTTCTTGTTTGCATGGTTTCTGAAGAGAAATAAGATGTAATTCTTATCTTCCTCCTCTATAAGTGAGTTTTCTTTTTTTATAAATTATCTCTTATATTTGATTTTCTGTAGTTTGAAAATTATATGTCTAGTTTAGATTTTTTGGCATTTATCCTGCTCATTGTTCTCTTAGCTTCCTGGATCTGTGGTTTGGTGTGTGATATTAATTTGGTAGAAATTCTCAATCGGCATTATTTTAAATATTTCTTCTATTCCTTTGACTCTTGCTTCTCTTTCTGGAATTCCCATTACCTGCATGTTACGCCTCTTATAGTTCCATGTCCCTGGATATTCTGTTCTGTTTTTTTTCCAGTCTCTTTTTCTCTTTGCTTTTAAGTTTTGGTGTTTTCTATTGATATATCCTCAAGCTCAGAGATTCTTTCCTCAACTGTGTCCAGTCTACCAACAAGCCTATCAAAGGCATTCTTTATTTCTGTTACCATGTTATTGTTCTCTAGCATTTTTTTTTGATCTTTCCCAGAATTTCCATCTCTCTGATTTACATTGCCCATTTGTTCTTGCATGATCTTTAGTTTTTCCATTAGACCTCTTGACATCTTAATCATAGTTGTCTTAAATTTCTAGTCAGACAACTCCAAAATCTCTGCCATGTCTGGTTCTGATTCTTGCTGTCTCTTCAAAAAGTTTTTCTTTTTACTTTCAGTATGTCTTATAATTTTTTCCTTCATAGCCAGAAATGATGTACTGGGTAAAAGGAACTGCTATAAATAGGCCCTTAGTAATATGATGGTATTGTGTGAGGGAGAGAAAGTATTCTATAGTCCTATGGGTCTCAGGCTCTTAGTGAGCCTATGCCTCTGGACTGTGAACTTCAGATGTGCTTCTCAGTCCCCCTATCCCTCATTGATGGGACAGGATAGCTGGAACAGCTGAAGTTGGGTATTTCCCTTCCCCCAGGTCAGTTGGGCTCTGATAATGCCCCAGCAGGTTAGACTCTGGTTACTAGTTTCCCCTAAAAGCAGACTTTCTTAAGAAAAACAGAGTGCTCCGATGTATTTCAAAATGGTTTCCTTTCCCCTCCCCATGCTGCAAGCACAAAAGTTTTATTCTCCAATATTCACTGTGAGAACCTAATTGAGCTCCTGAAGTAAAACTCACAAAAGAGTGTGTGCCCTCAATCACTGGGTCCCTCTGGAGTTTTTATCTCTCAGAATTGCTGATGCTGAGCCTCCTGTCAGTTATAGTTCAGGTTTTTCTTACCATAACACTTGTTCCCAAGGAGATTTATTGTTGTGGATTTCTGTTCCAGCTGGCCACAATTCTCTGCATTTGCCTATTGGTCTCTCCAATTTTGGGGACAGCAGTTTGCCCTATGACCCCATCTTTCTGACAGATCTAAGAAGAGTTGTTGATTTTTCAACTTTTTACTTGGTGTTAGGATGAAGTGGATACTTCTAGCTTCTTACATGCTGGACCAGAAAAGGCATATCCTTAAAATACAATTTTTTTAAATACAAAGTCAGGTAGCAATCTCTTTATATTATTATAACAAATTGTCCAATCAGCACTAATTCAATATATACTTAACCCAGTTATTTGCAATACCCTCTTTATCATATATTAACTTATCACTTAGGTGTAAATCTTTCCGTAAGTCTGTTGATCCCTGACTCAATACAAGACTGTCTTCTTGATTAATAGTTTTATAATTAGCTCTGTTACTAGGTAGGAAAATTTCCAACTTTTCCATCAAATTTTTTCTTGGCTCTACTTGGAATAGTTTCCTGAAACATCCAATTTTGGTTTGACTGAAATTGCATAGAATTTATATATCAAATCAGATAACTGAAATTTTATGTTATGAGTCTTTCCATCCAAGAACATGGTATATATCTCAATTTATTTATTCTTTTATATAGCTTTCAGTATTATATTTATAATCTATAAATATACTACTTATCTTTTGTTAGATTTATTCCTTCATATTTAAAGTTTTTGTTGCTATTGTGAAAAGAATTTTTGTTACATTTCTTATTTAGTAATTCCTGGAATACTGGAAGAGTATTAATATCTAATGTTATACATATACAGCAGTCTTGCTGAATTTATGTTAATTTTAATTGATTGTCTATAGATGCTGTAGAGTTTCCTGAACAATCATATTGTCTGAAACAGAAGACAACTGTATATCATCCTTTCCAATTATTAGATTTATTATTTCTTGTTCTTGCCTTATTGCATTGGGCTCAGTACTATGTCCAATAGAAGTAGTGACAGTGGGCATCCTCTTGTATATTAACTTAATGAAAATACTTTAAAAATTTCACCATTAAACAATATCTGTGCTGTGCAGTTTTGATAGATACAGTTTAAAAGTTAATTTGCTCAGATTTTTTCTTATTATAAATGGTTAATTATATTAAATGTTTTACATCTCTCAAGATAACCATGGAATTTTTCCTCTTCCATTATTTAATATAGAGCTTTAATTAATAGATTTGTTTCTTATTTGGTGGTAACCTTGCACTCCTAGAATAAACTGCATTTGGTCTCTTCTTTCATTTTGCTTGTCTAGTTTGAATTGCAAGGGTATATTGGTCTTATAGCATGAGTTGGGTAGCTTTCTTTTCTGTTATCTGAAGTACTGTGTGTGGGTGTGGGGAGAGAAAGAGAGAGAAAAAGAGGAGAAGAGAAAGAGAGAAAATCTAGTACTTGAAAATTTGATAAAATGTATTTGTAAACCTCTCTGGACCTGTTGTCTTTTTCAGAAGTTAGTGATAGTAGATGTGAAAGAATATTGATATCCAACTTGATTTTTTAAAGATTATACATCACTATTTATTTTCTAAGTGTATCTTCTGAGAACTCAGAAAAGATACTAAATAAAGGAAGCAAAAACTTCTACAGACATCACAGAAGCTCAAATGGTATTATGTAGTGTTTGGCATACCCACTAATGTAACACAGAAACAGCCTGTAAACATGAGTCCTTTATTGTGACATGTTGGTGGTATGGGAGTTGGGGAGGGAGATACTGGTGGTGGTGGTGGGGACACATTACCTATAAACTGAAAGTCAACTTTCACTTCAGTTTGGTTTATTTACTGTGACACATTAGCAAAACTATAGACATAATTATCAATATGGTACAAAATTTCTTCTACTAAGTACTTAAATGTCAAATGAGAAATTTCATACTCAAGTTTTTTTGATATGAAAATTCAAAAGAGCTTAATTCTTCCTGGAGCCATAAAGCCTGGAGCCACTGGAGCCTAGAGCAAGCTTTTTTCACTATTGCTATTGCCCTCAAGGCTACAAAAATTGCTGCTCTTTTTGCACTTGACTAAAGCTGGCAATGTGAATAAACAGTAGTACATTAGATGATTGCTTACAGATGTAAGGAAACTACTCTCTCTGGAAAATTGAAAACATTGAGAATGTCAAAGCAAGGCCACCCAACAGCCATCACAATCAATTGCTGGAGAATTGCTAAGTTTTACTTTATCTAACACCACAGTCCTTAAAAACTAAATATTCCAAATGCAAATAGCTAAAACTTTAAAGCCCCTTGAAATCTAAGACCCTAAGCAATGTTTATCAAAGCATGTTCCAGGAACCATCTCTGTCAACACATTTGAACTAGTATTAAAAATGCAGATTTCTTGGCCTGCATCCCTCTCCCCAATCCATGAAATCAGAAACTGTTGAGAGCTGTCAAGGTTCTGCATTTTTAATGTTTCTATTTCCCCCACCACTCCTTTCCAGTAATTTTTGTGCACAGCAAAGCATTAGAAAATCTTCCTTAAAGGATGTTTAATCAGTTAACACCATCATCAACTAAAAGTAATTTATCACATCCTTCACTAGAGATATTTTAGAAAGGCTTAAGTCCCACCTTCAAAAAAATGTATTCTTTATTTTTTTTAAAAAGAGATGGGTATAATTTATGGAGACTTTCTATTTTATAAAATTTGTATTATGAGCATACATTGAGTTTATATAACTGATGTATTTCTGAAGTTACGTGGAGTAATTTTTATTTGTATTTTGAATCTTATATTTTTATAAAAATTATATAAATATGCATTTCATAATTTGATTTCATTTTAAGTGAGGTACAGTTGTGTTTGTTTTTTCTTTCGGGAATATCAGCTAAAGCAATACTATATGATGTATGTTTCAAGACCGAATGGGAAACCAATAGAAGTTTTAATAGAAAATGTGAACAAATGAAGAGTAATACAGTTTACTTCAAAATCACCAAGGAAAATTTAAGAGAACTAAAGGAAGTCTTCTACAATTTGATTTACTGATAAAACACTTTAAATGGACACATAATTAAGGTGGATGAAAACAAGGTAGAAGGGTTGTTTATAAAAATATCAATATTTTGATAAAAGGATGAGATGATTGAAATAATGACTCTGAAGATAGTTCCAGTCATCTCAGATTAAAGGAAAGAAAGACAAATGATGGGGAAGATGGTGGGAGATGGTTTAGTCAAAACAAAACATTGCCAAACCTGCTATAGACATTCATTCATTTAGTTATAGTCATTTAGTTATGCTGATGACTTTTTCTAAGTTGTCTAACTTATGAACATTTTATTCTTTTCCCCAAAGGAAATCTCTTAGTTATAACATTTGTTAGCTACTTTGGAGCCAAACTTCACAGGCCAAAAATAATTGGAGCAGGGTGCCTAATCATGGGCGTTGGAACATTGCTCATTGCAATGCCTCATTTCTTCATGGAGCAGTAAGTCTAAAGCAAACATCTTTTTCTTGCCTTAACAAACAACTGCATGATGATTACAATTAATTATTTAAATTTAAGAAAACAACTCCTGTCTTAAACCATGATAATTTATCTTATTTTTATTACATCCACTTTGGGCAAAATTTCAAAATGCTAACAATTTCACTTATGATTTAATAATCTGTAAAAAAATTTTTTTCAATATACTACTACGTGTTTATGTCAACAAAATTTAAAGGGAAATTTTCACTATTATGCCTTCTTTCAAATGCTTTAACTTAGATGTGGAGGCAAAATATATAAGTAAAGAGAAAGTAATAAATTATGTGGTAAATGTCAAATGAGTGTCAAAGGGGTAATAAATGAATGCTACAGACAGTATGCTGGATCATGGTACAATTGACTGGCAGATCATTGACTTAGGGATACATGACCAACTGAAATAACTATACGATGTTCAAGTGTTATCTCATAGAACTTTCTCAGTGGAAGTGGGGGTGCTTGTATTCTTTAACCCTGAAGTTTACTGTTGATACTTTTGTTAGTTCTTGCATACAACTTTAGTATTTCCAAAGATTTTGTCATATCATTTCACCTTTACAACAACCTGTGAGGCAGGAGAGCATATTTTATCTTTTTAAAATTTTAGAGCTAAGGACCATGACCTAGAGAGTCTGGTGACCTACTCGGGGTTAGGTGTCTAATTATAGAGCTGGATTCTTAAAAACAGCATTAGGACTTCTTCACACATATACATGTTGCTTCTCCTCTGTGGTCGTCCATTGTCTACTGAGCCAAGTGACTACCAAGAGGTTTTAAAGCAAGAGAATGTTTTAGGAAATTATATATCAAGTAATTCTTTGATGACTGTCCACTCTAGACCATCATACCATGACATTTGAGATCTGGAGAGACTTAGAAATGATCTGGTCCAAACTTTTTCTTGGATTCCCAGGTCACTTATATAATTTGATTTTGACTTCTGTGTCCAATCTGTAAAGATCACAGAATCCTCTGTGTGGGATCTTTCCTGCCTATTTGGGTGGTTTCTCTGGCCCCTTTGTCTTTACATGAAGAGGGATCTGTGGCTTCAAGACTTCTGCCTACTCTTTGGACACCTATCTGGCCTCCTTTCCACAGGGCAGAAGTTTCCTTACATCACTGAGGTTATGCATAGGTGTTATATGTGGCCAGTGGGTAAGGAGGAGACAAAGGAGAAGGCTGAGGAAAAGGGTCTCCAATCCACCTAACTCCTGATTGATCCATATCTGTGTTATCTGTTCTAGTCATTGAACTTCCATGCAACAGTTCGCTCAGAGTGAGGGAAAAGAGTTCCACTACTAAAAATATTAAAATTTCAAAGTAGGTTCAGAGGCTAGATAAATCCTTGACCCTTGACCTAACTCATTCTGCAGTGCATCAGTAGCTCTTCTACATGACCTTGGGCATGTCATCTAACCTTCCTAGGCCTCACTTTATAATACCTTAAAATAGGTATTACAGGTATTAAAAATAATACTTAGCTTGTAATGTTGTTGCAAATATTAAATGGAATGACACAGGTAAAATGCTTACCAAGTTTCCTGACATAACTAGGAGTTTTGTCATTCTTGTTGTGTGTTGTTTTCAACCCTCCTCAGATAATTAAGCCAGCTGGTTTTAACCAGAAATAGCAATGAGTTGTCTCAAAGGTGTTGCGTTGAGATTAATAATAGTATTACTTCAAGTTGATGACAAATATCACGTACTAATACAAGAAAACCAGAAGGAGAAGTATAGCTAAGAGAAGCCAGACAGGCTAGTGCTGACAAAGGGTGCCAAACAAACACAGATTCTTATCAACCACCTTTTATATGTTGAAAGATACATTTGTTCATTTATTATTTAGTGTCTGCCATTTGTCTGGTACTGTGCCAGGTAATGGGGAAAAAACAAAATGAAATGAAACAAAAAAAAAACCCATACACAGTTCTTTCCTTCACGAAGTTTGCCGTCTACTGAGGATTACTACAATAACTTCTTTCCAACCTTTCACAGCATTAGTCACTAACTGGGTACTTGTCCAAAATGTAGTTTTTGTTCTGTCAATGAGGAGTGTACTCTGCCTAGCAGACACACCCTCAATGTGCAACTAAACATAACATTAGTTATGGACATCAATTATTGAGGGACTACCCCCAACAGACCGTGTTCAGCCTTACGTGTGTTAGTTCATCTAACTCATGAATTCTTTTAACATCTTTATTGGAGTATAATTGCTTTCCAATGGTGTGTTAGTTTCTGCTTTATAACAAAGTGAGTCAGCTATACATATACATATGTCCCCATATCTCTTCCCTCTTGCGTCTCCCTCCCTCCCACCCTCCCTACTCCACTCCTCTAGGTGGTCACAAAGCACCGAGCTGATCTCCCTGTGCTATGCGGCTGCTTCCCACTGGCTATCTATTTTACGCATCTAACTCATGAATTTAATAAATATGTATTGATCATTGTTCTAGGTAACGGGGATAGAATAGTGACAAAAATCTCTGCTCTCACGGATCTTACTAGGAAGAGATAGATAATAAATAAACAGACAAATAATGAGATATGCCAGAAACGTTAAGTGCTACAGAGAAAAATAACCCAGGGAGACCCATTAGAGAGTGCAGAGCGTTGCAGTTTAAAGTAGGGTTTTCAGGGGATGGCTCACTGAGATGGTGACCTTTGTGAAGGGCTGAAAGAGATGAGGAGACAGCCATACAGACATCTGGGGAAGATTCCAGGCTAAATGAACAGTGAATGGGACATTCCTGCAGGAGAAGGGAGTCAGGCATGTGGTCTACTGCAGGGATGAGCAAGGGGACAGTGTGAGGGGGTACAGAGGAGACGTCAAGGTTGTATCTCAAACTCTGATGGACACTGGAATCACCGGAGGCTCTTGGTAAAATGTAGATTCTGATTCAGTAGCTCTGGGGCTGGGGTTGAGATTCAGCTGATGCTGCTGGTCTGCAGACAACACCTCTGGTAGTAAGGACACAGATCATTGCAAAGACTTTACCTCCTCAGAATGGGATGAGAAGACAGAGGAGAGTTTTGAGCAGAATGGCACAATCTTTTTTTTTTTTTTTTTTTTTTTTTTTTTTTTACGGTACGCGGGCCTCTCACTGTTGTGGCCTCTCCCATTGCGGAGCACAGGCTCCGGATGCGCAGGCTCAGCGGCCATGGCTCACGGGCTTAGTTGCTCTGCGGCACATGGGATCTTCCCGGACCGGGGCACGAACCCGTGTCCCCTGCATCGGCAGGCGGACTCTCAACCACTGCGCCACCAGGGAAGCCCCCTGACATATTTTTAAAGGGACACAGTGACTACAGATTGGGAAAATAACTCCAGAGGGGCAAATGTGAAAGCAGAGAGACTATTGAGGAGGCTACTGTGGAACTTCACGCACACTGTGTCAGTCGGGGTTGGAAGCCAGGTCAGAACTAATATCCCTGATTTAAAATCATTTATACCATTGGTCCCCTGTTCAATTGTTTGTCTCATCCAATAGAACCTAAATAGGCACAGACCATATCTATAATCCCCATTTTACAACTAAGGAAAACGAAATTTGGAAAGGTTAATTGATTTTTCTCAGTGTCATAGATAGTAATTAGTGACACAGGCGGCACTTACATAAAATTCTATTTATTCAAAATCTAAATAATTATGCGTGCAGCAGTTGCCTTTTGGTAGATTAAACTGAAAGCTAAAGTAATTAAAAATTTTCAAAATGCTACATAATTGCTATTGACAGTCAACTTAAAGAGTCTTTAGGCATTATAATAGTCTCTGGTATCTCTGGAATTATATTAAAGAAAGAAAATTATATTTACCATGATTTTAATACTAAATGCTCTCCCCTGTAGCTAGAAATTAAAAAACAGTTATCCTCATTAAGTGGTTCTTAACTAATTTTGGTCAAGGACCCATTTTGATAAAAGTGACAAAAACTATGAACCTCTTCCCTTAAATACTCACATACATACAAAAATGTTCTTACTTTTCCAGTGGGGTTCATAGACCCACTGAGGTGCAGGTTATGCAACACTGATAATAAGGTAACTGACTTATCAATCTGAATATGTTAATAACTCAATACACCTTGTCCCTATCATGCTGAATAGGTTTTTACTATTGATATTTCAAACACCACTATGATTATTAGCCTTTAGTCACATAGTGCCTGAACAAAATGAGAATCAAGGTGATGTGATGTCCTTTTATCAGGCACCTCTACTCTGAAGGGTGCATGCAGGGCAAAGAAATTGGCTCCTCAAGGATAATTTGAGAGGGAGTATGGCACTGGGGGGCCGTAGATAGAATGATCGCAACCCTACCATTTGGCACTGGCTCTTCAATCCAGCTGCTATGGTAACCTTATAAACAGAGGAAAGGGTGAAATTAGAAATAACTTAGAGCCAGATTAATAAACTGAAGAGGAAAAGGATACCATCTAGAAAAATGGTTCAAAAAGCCTATGTATCATTATCAGTTCTCTAGAAACCACATTTCAGGTGTTCTACTACATTTACAACTCTAAGTACAGTGTGCCAATGGCCATGATTGTTAAATTATTGCTTTTAGGGATAATCATGATTTTATGAAAGGTTGGATATTTTTTCACCAATCGAGTAGGTGATTATAGTCATTATTTTATATTAAAATGAGCCTCTCTAAATCATTCTTTTATTTTCTTTCATGACACTGGGTAATTGGTTCAGATATGGTGTAATATCTGTGAACTAAATGCTGGTTTGGTTTAGTGATTCAGATTCTGCAAGAGCTATAAACTCAACCAGCTCCCCTAATGAGTCAAGTAGTACACATATAATATTTTTAGCATGATGTTAAATGAGCTCGTAGTAAAGAAAATGCTTTTTTTATACAGGTACAGATATGAAAGGTATTCTCCCTTCTCCAATTCCACTTTCAGCATCTCTCCATGTTTCCTGGGGTCAAACAGTCCGTTACCAATCTCAGTTATGGAAAAATCACAATCCAAAATAAATAATGGTAAGATGATTATTTTTTACTTGACTAAACAAGCTCTTTTGAAAGACGTTATAGGTGCTTTAATATGAACAAAAAGTATCTATGTGATTTTTTGCTGTCAAAAGCTTTACTACTTGAGATATTACAGTGCCATAAAAATTCCTAGAATATAAAGCAGAGATGAGATCCTAAGAAAATATGCAGACAATCAAATATTATGGAAAGATGGGGCATTAATTGCTGGTGACTGAGCAAAGCTTCCAGCGGTTCCAAACAAGGCAAGCTGTGAAACAGGGTAAAACTAGTTTAGCATGTACAAACCTCAGCCCGTTGCTCAGATATAAAAGAAATATATTTTTCCCCCAAACTCAACTTGATTTCTACGTTCAGCCCCTTTTCATCAGAATGGCAAAAACGTAATCTCAGTCAATTTGTCCCTAACCTCTATCCATGTTCCCAGGGGTTGCTTACATTCCAGGGAGCTTTACATTATAGTAAAGGAGAAGATTGTGGGAGGGGAGGTCTTGGTGTTATCAGTAGTCCTCTGTCAGCCTAAATATCTAAAATCCCTCTGGCCACAGTGTTTGTTCATACATGTCATCTTGGGGTCATCTTATGTCCATGTTCGTGTCCTTTTTAGCACAGTGGCTCTCTCTGATGCAAAAGTGAACATCATGGAAACATGGAAATAATTCTGCTTTCCACACAAGAGAGGATTTGGGGGATTTCGTTAGCATATCCAGAATTCCACATGGCTGACCCATACTGCAAAGCAAGGCTATGTGTGGGCCACCCTTGGGAGCATGGGAACCATCTCTTCTGTGTTACTCTAGGCATTGGAAACCCTGTGAAGAGGCAGGGGCAGGGATGCCTAGCTATACTGTGCAGCCATCTCATCTTCAGGATCTTACTACCTCCCTGAGTTCTTCCTGGCCACAGTGGCACAGGTTCTCTTCACTCATGGAGTCCATGAATCTACCCACAGGTGTTTGCTATGTCTCTGGGGTGCTGCACTGGCAGGTGCTCAAATCCTCTCTCCATAGCCTTTTAGCATAAATATGCTCAACACCACCTCCCCGCCACCCTCATCTTACTCCCTACCCCTAGGCTGGGGAATCCATTTCTACAGAGGCAGTGTGGAAGTCCTTCTTTATATACCTGCTACTCATCTAAATCTTTTATCTACATCATAAAACCTTTTCACTCCCCTAACATCCTCAATAATGCTTCCTTCTGAGATGTCCTTTTCCTGGTCAATGAACCTGAGAAGTCTGGCTGTTTGAATGAAGGGAAGGGCCAAAAGAGTAAAAGAAATATTGAAACATGAGGGGTGAAAATGGGGTGATCATAAACATGTAAACAAATGTACCCTGTCATGCTATATGAAAAGAAAGCATTCTAGAAGAAAAAGCAAATGTGAAAGAAGGTAATAGGTAAATTCAGGAAGGCATATAAAAATCAACGGATGAGAACAGAGGGCTTGTTTATATAAGAATATAATGGACAGTAAGTTTAATTCAGGTCCATATAAAGAGGCAAGGAGATGAGCTAAAGAATTTGGACTTTCACCTGTACACAATGTAGAGTCATTGAAGATATTTTATTTTGTTCTTGGTTCTGACAGTCAGGGGAGAGACATGGTATAAATGACAATACAACTAGTTAGGAAATATTTAAGCCTTTAATGTTAAAAAGAGAGGCATAGGGTTTAGGGTGGGGAATGAAGATATTTTAATGTGAAGAGACGAGTTATTAGACAGGTCCAGAGTATAAGACTCACAACTCGATCCTTTTCTTTCCTTTAGATGAGATCCTGCTCCCTTAAAGTCATAGATTTATGTGGATATTAGACATAGTGGACACAAGGCTTATCCTAAAGGGGTTAGTGGGGTAAATAGAGGACTCTTCTCAAAAATGCTTTGCGCACAAACCCCGTTTCACCCAAATACTCTAGAACAGCGCTCTCCACGGGAACTTCCACGATGATGGAAATGTTCTGTATCTATACTGTCCAGTACAATAGCTATTAGTTGCACAAGACTATTGAGTACTTGAAATATAGCCAGTGTGACTGAGAAATGGAGTTTTAATTTCATGTAATTTTTATTAATTTAAATTTCAATAGCCACGTGTGGCTTGTAGCCGCTGTACTGGAATGCACAAAGCAAAGGTGTCTACACTTATCTACAAGACTCCTCTACCAACAAGCATAGAACCCCACAAATGTCAGGGCTGGAACTGACACTGGAATCAATTTTTTTTTTTTTTTTTTTTTTGCGGTACGCAGGCCTCTCACTGTTGAGGCCTCTCCCGTTGCGGAGCACAGGCTCCGGACACGCAGGCTCAGCGGCCATGGCTCACGGACCCAGCCGCTCCGCGGCATGTGAGATCTTCCCAGACCGGGTCACGAACCCGTGTCCCCTGCATCAGCGGGTGGACTCTCAACCACTGCGCCACCAGGGGAGCCCTGGAATCAATTTTTAAAAAGGAGTCCCCATTATATTTTGGGGAGTGGAATAGAAATCCAGAGAAGATAAGTGAAAAATCCCTGGTCACTTGGCTACATTTCTAGAAGAGGCAGAATCAGAACTAAAAGCAACATGACTACATAGTAATCTTTTCTGTCACAGAGTCTGACTCATCTGTACAAAAGCGCTCACCCCAGTTCTTCATAACCCATACTTTACCTTCAAAAATCACTTTCAAGGTTACTAGAGGAGAAGATATCTCCTGCCTCATAGGGTTATTAGGAGAATTCAATTTGAAAATGTCTGCAAACCACTTAGCCCAGTGCCTTGCTTTCCACACAAGAGAGGATTTGGGGAATTTCGTTAGCATGTCCAGAATTCCACATGGCTGACCCAGAAGTGGTGATTTCTTTATAGATGGTTAATATTATTGCTTTTATTAAAGTCACCAAACTCTTCAAAGTATATTTAATTTATTATATGGGAGTAATTATTCTACTTCGCATGTTCATATTAAGACGTGACTTTTATGAAAGCATTATAAAATTGTTAGCTTTGACTTTCCCTCTAAAAATACTGTCAAAAGGTTCTTTTTGTTGGAATAGTTATACAACTGAGGCATATAAGGTTTTAACTTTTTATATGAATTTGTTTCTGAAACGTGAGCCCTTAACATGGCCATTCACTATCAAACAGTTATAACTGTAGGCAATGATGTTCAAATTTGAAGTATCAACCATATAAAATTTTGAATTTCAGATAAAACTTGTTCAGCAATAAAATTACAAGTGATTTCTGTTGCAAAATAGAAAAGTTTGAAGATTAAGGTGAGAAAAGCCTTGTTCAAATTTTTGTACTTTGTCCCAGACAGGATATTGAATGTTACTGGAGCGTAGAAATTCAAAGAATTCATTATAAATATGAAATAAAAAGAAAGAAAATAAGAAATAAGGGGACAGGAACAAGAAGCAATAGATTTCCTTGTTCTCTGGGGGATTTACACTGCCTAAAATATCTTGCTCAAACTCCTATCAAATTAGGTTTATAGCAAATTTCACTTCTGCATTCTAATGCAACTTTAGGACAACTTGTAGACATGCTGAATAAATGTTTAACTTCGATAGTGATCGAATTTCAACCTCATTTGCTTTCCTTTCAAGAATGTGAAATTGATGCTGGCTCCTCCATGTGGGCTTATGTCTTCCTGGGGAACCTTCTTCGTGGCATTGGAGAAACTCCCATTCAGCCTCTAGGCATCGCCTACCTTGATGATTTTGCTAATGAGGACAATGCGGCTTTCTATATTGGTAATGTCCACCTCATTCATCTTCTTGGGATACAGGGTACCTGGTTTTCTCAACTTCATTCTCAACTAAATAGGGTGTGGAAGGTTTTATACTTCATATCCAACTCCTTTATTCAGTTTGCATTTTTCTGAAGTCCACACTGAGGATTTAGATAGCGAAGGAACTTCAGTTAGAAGGACCTATTGCATTAGGGAAAGAATATCAGATTAAAAGTAAATATCTGTGAGCTCAACTGCTGTGATATATGACTTGTGCAAGTATCTTCATGGATACAGAAGAAGGACAAGAGCAAGGCCTGAGCCAACCATACGTCTGGACAGGCCCCAGCAGATAAACCAGCAGCTAAAATCACAAAACCCAAAATACAGCAAACTCCAAAGGTAAACGAATGGAAGCAGTATTTATCGAGTGCCTCTTATGTCTCGGAAGCTAAATTTGTTCTGTTTCATACATTAGTCTTGATTTTGGGGGTTCTGACCTTTTGAGAGTCTCACCCTCAGAGACAGAAGGACAAGATTTAAATTCATTGAGGGGGCTGTAGGTAGGTCCATGGTATGGTTCTGCCCTGGCTACTCACACAGAACTCCAGAGGTCTCTGATGATATCCAGGCATGCTGTAGTTAAAAACAGGGCACCAGTTCTAATGGAAAACTGTAGCATAGATTAGGACCTAGAATTGGAACAGAAACTCCATGGCACATGCTAGGCAATTACTCTGGGGACCAGAGGAAAGATTGCAGCCAAGAGATGCACACAGGCGTCAGGGTGTCCCTGTCCTGTCCAGGAGCTCAGAGCCTGCTCACTCTGCTTTGCCCTCTCTTCTATTCTGAAAAGGATCTGGTAACTGCTATTTACTCCTCCAGTTAATTTAAATCACTCTCCCAGGGATATGTGTGTAAGCTCAGTGATGAAATGAAAGGCAGATGGGAGATATTTTTCAAGGAAGAGCAATCTTTCTGGTTACTAAAAATGGTGTCATTTGGGAGATCTGCTCCACCTGCCTGTTAAAGCTGCCCAGGTGGGTCGTGAGCGTTCCAGAGGACACCTCTCCCCTCTCCCAAGTCTAGCTCCTTTGCTGGCTGCATAGTTACTGCACTTGCAGATGGTCCCCCAGAAGCTCTGAATGCAAGCACATTTCATTACCATGGAAGAAATCAATTTTAATGTCAAAACAAGTTTTAAGTTTAACTGACCATAAAAGGTTTTTGAAAGACTGTCAAAATAGTATAATTCTGATTTTTATCACTAGGGGGAATCTAATCCTAAGGGAGTAAAATTTGCTCCATTTGGGGAAATTAACTTCTTCAGAGTCTTAGTGTTATTTTCTTACTAAGAGATAATTAATGCCTTAAAAATGTTCATCCTTCTTCCAACACTGAGGAGGACTTATTTCCGATTCAATGAGGCTGAAAAATGGACAAATCAAGCACACTTAAGGGAAGAGTTGAGGAAACATTTTCAGTGACTAACTGAATCTTATGCACATTTCTTGTTTAAAAATTAATTTACAAGAGCAAAGAAATTGCACTTTTTTTTTTTTTTTTTGGTGCAGGGTGTGTGCAGACGGTTGCAATTATAGGACCAATCTTTGGCTTCCTGTTAGGCTCGTTATGTGCCAAACTGTATGTTGACGTTGGCTTTGTAAATCTAGGTAAGGGAGTTTATTTCTATTTATTCATTTACCTTATTTAGTTACTGTAATTTTTTAATAGGAATAGTACAGAAAATATCAAGTTGCCTTTTTATAAAATGACAGGATGGTAGTCTTTCATAAAGTGGAAATAATCCATGGAAAACTTATTACTGATACAATCATCACACATGATTGTATGTGTATGGAATCTGAAAAATAGGTGGTGATTAGAACCGGACGACCCATAGTTTGTTATTCGGATGTATTAGTTTCCACTTCTGGTTTCCCAGTTCAAAGGCATTCCAGCTTAGTTAAGACTAACAACTGTGGTTACTTGTTGGCTCTTGTTGGTTTCAGGTGAATCAACATTTACTGCAGTCGCATCAATTGATAACATATTTCTGGACTTGTCAGAAAGGCCAAAGATTGAAAGTCTTCTGGCAACTAAAATTTCCTTATTTAATGTACGAGTCTGTTTTAGTAGAAGGCATATTATAGTGAGACTAACTTTCCTTCTGGGCGAATGCTTGTGGAGGGAATAAATGGAGGCCTCATCTTTCCATAGTTATTAATTTGTTCCTTTCCTTATATAAGATGTAGTCCCTTGACATAGATAAAATTCATCTGTTTTTTTAAAAGACACCCTAGAAGGCAGTTAAAAAACAAGAAAACAAGTTTCATTTTTATAAATTCTGGAATTGCATTGTCATTAGTGTGCATTATAAATGATTATTGTGTGTTAAAAAAGAATGCAAAACTCTTGGGCTAGTTGTTCTTTTTTAATCAAATAAGCTGGAATACACATTCCAAAAATTTTATTTATTCATTTATTCATTATTACTACCAAATTTATTTCACATCTACTCTATCTCAAGTGATGTTCTACCACAGCGAACAAGATATTGGGCTGGCCAAAAAGTTCGCTCGGCTTTTTCTGTAAGATGTTATGGAAAAACCAGAGTGAACTTTTTGGCCAACCTAATAGTTGCGTTCCTTTACTTCATGAAGTTTAAAATCTGGTCGTGGAAACTGATATACATAAGAAAGTGTTGGTGTGATGAGTGGTACAGAGAAAAATTGTGAAAGGGAAGCAATGCACATGCAGCGGTAAACTGGTTAAAACACTGTAGTGAGTATAACGTAGTACCAATTGAGCCTAGTTGTCAAAGGATTCTCATAGAATGTTGTAGAGGTAGAGTATAATAATATGTTTCATAGGTTCTTATATAGAAAAAAAAACTTGATTTGGTTAAAAAACTTTGTCAATGCTTTACCTTTTAGTCAAATAAGAAACAGTATCAAAAATAAAATTTTATGATGATTAGATATTGATGTTTTAATTACATATACAAATCTTGCTTCGGACCTAGAATAGCTCTGAAGTATTCTCAATCATCATTTAATAAATAACATTCTGAGTGGCTCAGGCTAGATTTGGGCCAGAGGGCATAGGGCGTAACTGTTTCTTCCAGTAAAGTCTTAGACAAACATTGAATATGTAAATCAGATGAAAGTGGTACTCATGTGGGGTAGCTGGCAGAAGGTTTTAAGCCCTCATAATTCTTTCTCACATGTTGCTTTTTTCCTGTCATGGGTCCAGACAGAAGCCCAGAGCAGAGTGAGACCCCTTCCAGTATGTAGACTCTATACTTTTAATCAAAGAAACAAAAGGAGAAATAATCATGCTCTAAAAACACCCTCTTTCCTTCAAAAAGCAAGATAACAATAATGTTCAGATTAGAAAAGGTTATCATGTATGAATTATTAGGTATTTTTATGATGTGATAGAGGTAACATTTGGATTTTTTTTTTTTTTTAAAAGAGGACTCTTCAACACACTAGCTTTGCTGTATATGCTCTTTGGCCACCCTCTCTCTTTTTCAGATCATATAAACATCACCCCAAAGGATCCACAGTGGGTGGGTGCCTGGTGGCTTGGTTATCTAATAGCAGGAAGCATAAGTCTTCTGGCAGCTGTGCCTTTCTGGTATTTACCAAAGAGTCTACCAAGACCCCGGAGCAGAGAGGATTCCAATTCCTCCTCTGAGAAATCTAAGTTTATTATGGATGATCACACAGACTACCAAACACCTCTTGGAGAAAAAGCAAAAATCATGGAAATGGCAAGAGGTGAGCCAGATTCTCCTTGATTTTGAAACACTTTCCATTTTCCTGTTGAAACTTTATAGGCGATCTATAAATAATACCCCTCTCTCCACTTCATGTGTTCAGAAAAAACTGAGAAACTGTACAGGAAGCAGAAATGAAGATTATTAAAAAGTCAGCTTTATTACTGGGAAACTGATTGAAGAACTTGACCCAGAGTCTTGGTAACCTTCTTTGCTGCTGTCCCCACCTTTACACTTCCTCAGTGTAGACCTTGCAACTGCCCCTCCCTGGGAGGGCTGTTTCACATTCACCTGGGTGGACAGAAAGAGTGAATCTTCAGGGCTTGTGGCCGTTTAACAGATGGCATCCACCCACTTGAAAATGTGCTCTAGTGCATGTGTCCCACTAGTGATCAAAGGATTGTGGCATAGGGCCAAAGGTCAGACATGTTCTAGTGAATACCCTCCACATGGAAAAGGGTGGCCATGAGAAAGACTGGTCCCCCTCAACTGGCCCAGCAATACTGACATTTATAGAAAATCATCACATTTCTGTTTGGCTGTGTAAAAGAAGAAGGGAGAATGCCAAAGCTCATTTCTAACAATAATTAACTGGAGATAACTTTCATATTCCCTTCTCTGCACCTATGACCCAAGTTTGAAGGAGAGAGACCAGAAAACTCAAGTTCTTAATGTCCTGTCCATGACTCCCAGCTCAATGGTGAGGGAGTATTCTTATCCCTTATGTCTTTTACCCACATCAGAGGAATCTGTTCCTGTCTGACACTCTAATTTATAATCTAGATTTTATGCCTGTAGAAGTGAGTGCTTATGTCTGGATCTGAGCCTGGCCGGAACTCAGCCTTGACTTGTGCCAATGGCTTAATATCTAGAATGCGTGTGTGTACCACGCTATAAATGCTCCTCAGAACCATGACAATGAGACTCAGCCTCTAAGCCCTGATGCCATGGCTGTATCTTCTGCCAAGTGTGACACTGTCTTTAATTACTCCATGCTATTTTTGTCTCATAGATTTTCTTCCATCACTGAAGAGTCTTTTTGGAAATCCAGTGTACTTCTTATATTTGTGTGCAAGCACCGTTCAGTTCAATTCCTTATTTGGCATGGTGACTTATAAACCGAAGTACATTGAGCAACAGTATGGGCAGTCATCCTCTAAGGCCAACTTTGTTATCGGTATGCTTCTCTGTCCTTCTGCTTTCCAATAGGCAATATCAGCTGTGTCTTGTTAATCCTCAGTAATTTAAGAGAAATTGTTCCAATATTTAGACTGAAGGTGACTTGTGGCATTTCAAAAAGTAAGCGAAAAAATCTAGCAGAGTAAAATATTTAGATAGTCTGTGGTACGACTTTGTAGCAAAAATTGTTCAGAACTATGTGTGAATGACCACGAGAATATCACATAGACCAAATATGCATTTTATTAGGAGATTGTTAGTACTGGATATTTGTCTTTCAAGTGTAGCTGAAACCTCATAACAGTGGCCATTTTACCTGAACAGTTTCTAGGATTACAAAAGGTAAGTATTCAGACAGGTTAAAAGGTGTGCATTGCAAAACAAAGTTTGTGTTTGCTCAGAGTTGAAAGACTTCTCTGATTCCTGGCATTTGGGTTATTTAAAAGGACTGTGTTTCTAGCCCAGCAGGACAGCCAATAAGAGACATATTCAAGGGCAAAAAAAAAAGATGAAGAAGAACCAGAATCTCCAAATATATAACCACCATCCTGTAAGCAATTGGATACTTTAAAACCTGGATTAGCTCCTTTAGTCCACAAAAGTGTTATTTAATGCTACTGTTTCAAAGTATAAAACATATTCTATTCCTTTGGACATGTTCCTTTATGATAGGAGACTCCAATGGCTTAAAATAATTTCTTCTTCATAAAATATTTTAAAAATTGCTCTATTCATCTATCTCTGAAAGAGACCAGGGTGGGTGTGTGTGTGAGAGGAAACAGCTGAGCATATTTTGGGATGTATAAATTTCTTATAATAAACCTGGATAATGGGCACTTAGCAGACGCAATTCTAATTGACTCTTTGAACTGCTGTCCTTCCCCTAAATTCTAAATGTGAAGGCTATAATCACTGTTGAATTTTACTTTCAACATTAATTGGTTCAAATTAATTTAATTTTATTATTTAATGGTTGACCTGAAGAAATATTGATATTTTAGGGTTTTTTTTAACCCCACACCCCATCCATGCCAATCAAAGCTTTATACTGACTTTACGAAGACTAGAAGAGGAATGAAATTTTGACATTCTTTTTATTTTAACATTTCTTTTGTGTTTAGAGACATAACTTATAAGCAACAGTTAGGTCTACAGACCTTAAATGTATAGCTCAGCTGGATAAATGTTTACATGTGTATATCTGTGTGGTGGATCATTATCCAGAACACGTAGCACAATTCAGTTCCCCAGAAGGCTCCCTCAAAACTTCTCCTACCCAATGCTCTTCTCCAAGTTAATAACTATTCTGAACTCCACCATTATCGATCAGGCTTGCCTGTTTTTGAACTTTATATAAATGGAGTAAGTTATGTACTCTTTTGTAACTAGCTTTTTTCAGTGGAAGTGAAATCTACAAGATTCATTCATGTTATTGCGTGTAGTCGTGGTTTGTTCTTCTCGTTGCTGTGTAATATCCCATTACATAAATATACCACAGTTTATTTGTTTTCTTGTTGATGGACATTTGGGTTGTTTACTGCTTTGGGCTATCATAAGTAACACTGCGCAAACATTCCACACATATTTTGGTAGGCAGATTCACTCATTTGTCTTGGCTATATCCCGGAGTAGAATTGCTGGATCATAGGGAATATGTTTCAATCTGGCTGATATTGCCAAAACATTTCATCAAAGAGTCGTGCAAATGTTTACTCCCATTAGAAGTGTAAGAATGCTCCAATTGCTCCATATCCTTCTAATGTTTGGTATTGTCAGTCTTTTTCACTGTAACCATTCTTACGGGGTGTGATGGTATCTTATTGTGGCTTAATTTGCATTCATCTGCTGACTAACTATGTTGAGCATTTTTTCCCAGGCTTGTTGGTCATTTCATTATCTTTTGTTAATTCTGTTTGAGTCGTTTGCCCATTTTAATTGGATTGTCAATCTTTTTCTTATTGGTTTGTAGGTGTACTGTATTTTTTCTTGATACAAGTTCTTTATTGAATATATGTTTTGCAAATATTTCCTCACAGACTTCAATTTGCCTTTTCACTCTTCTTAATTTTAATCAAGTCCAATTTTAATCTTTTCCTCTTTCATTAGTGGTATTTTGAGCCTGTTTTAAGAAATCTTTGTCAAACCCCAAGGTTATGAAAATGTTTTCTTAATATTGCTCCTAGTAGGTAAAAATCCTATACTCTGAAAACTATGAAACATTGAGGAAGGAAATTGAAGATGATACAAAAAATGGAAAGATATCCGACACTCTTGGATTGGAAGAATTAATATTGCTAAAATGCCCTTACTATCCAAGGCAATCTATAAGTTTAACGCAATCCCCATCAAAGTACCATGACAGGAATAAAGACACAGACCTACTAGAGAATGGGTTTGAGGATATGGGGAGGGGGAAGGGTAAGCTGTGACAAAGCGAGAGAGAGGCATGGACATATATACACTACCAAACATAAGGTAGATAGCTAGTGGGAGGCAGCCACATAGCACAGGGAGACCAGCTCAGTGCTTTGTGACTGCCTGGAGGGGTGAGATAGGGAGGGAGACGCAAGAGGGAAGAGATATGGGAACATATGTATATGTATAACTGATTCACTTTGTTATAAAGCAGAAACTAACACACCATTGTAAAGCAATTATACTCCAATAAAGATGTAAAATAAAATAAAATTAAAATATTGCTCCTAGTAGATTGTTTTAACTTTCACATTTAGGTTATAATCCATTTCAAAGTATTTTTTTTCAAAGTATGTTCACATAATACAAAGTGTTTTTGTGTTATGTGAAGGAGGTCAACATTCATTTATCAAAATGAAGAGACCATCTTCTCCCCATGAATTGTAGTGAAGAACATACCTTTAAGTATATGTTTATTTCTCATTATTCAAGATATGCATAACACTTAGAGATTTGGGGGCCTTTGATTTTGCTCCCACTAGAATGATGAATAAGTTCTTTAAAATTTTCCAGTTGAAAAGTTCATTTCATAAAGGAAAATTAAGGGTCTTTGGGGGGGAAGTTACTTAGAAAAGAAATGAAATTACATGTAATCTCATTCCTTTATTAAGTAGATAATAAATGAAGTATGTTTTACCTGTAAAATTATCTTTAAGAGTAAATAGCACAGATGAAAGAATGTGAGATTCTGAGAGATTCAATGGCCTGCCCAATATCATGCATATGTATCATACATACATACATACGTGATACAGCCAGGAATAACATTATTTCCCCTGAGCTTCTGAGTTGTATTTCCTCACTGGGCATAATTATTTTTGGAAAACTGTCAGGAAGAATCTGATTAATAATTATCTTTTGAATTGTGGCTGACTGATTTCTTTTAATCCATGACCCTACTCTGTATACTGAAATGGACTCTGAGAGCCAAACAAACTCATCATCAGGATTTTTTGAGCCATCTATCAAAGGTTGCCTGGAACTCTAATTCCTCATAGTTTCTGGCATATCTATAGATAATTCAAGTACTTTTGTGAGAGCTAAGTAAAAAGTGTTTAGTAATTCCACGTCATTATAACTAGGATACTTTCCTGAGTGCATTGTAATTTTAAATTATTAAGTATGGGATACAGCAGAGTAAGGGAAGTGGGTAAATTATTCAACATCCCTAACATTTGTTTTGATTTTCCATAGAATGGTGAAAAGAAATGCATCACTGGGTTAAAATAAAGATGAAAAAAGACATATAAAATGGATTGTGAATTCACATAGCTCTCATTCAACAAATATATTTTCTCCCTTTCTTCGCTTCTTCTTTCCTACCCCTCTTTTCTCCTTCAGCTTTCTTCTTTGGATTATGGGAGAATGACCCTTTCTGTAATAAAATATGGGAAAGGCACAAAAAAGACACATTTCCCTTCTCTCAGAGAAAGCATTTGATATGACATGGAGGAAAGAATAAACAGAAATTTCCCTAAAGTGTTCAAGGGCCGACTGATCCAATGAAAATTTATTTTACTGTACATGTTTTTATATGTTGGTCACATTCTTTCTAAAGTTTAGAAATAGCATTTTCTTGTGTTAATTTTACAAATAAAATGAAAGAAAAATAAACAACAATAATTTTTCAAAGTCAGGGACTAGAAAGTATGTGATAAAATGGTTTTGTTTTGTTTTTAAAGGGTATGGGCTTAAAAAAAATTTCCATTCCAATTTCTACTGAAAGAAATTTGATTAGACAGCTGAATCTTCCATTTAGGCTTTTCCTATCACTATGAAGTTACATGGACATGATCTTTCCTTTTCCTTCTTAATACACAGATTGCAATTCTTTATTTTTGCTTAATTTCTTGAAATTTTTTGATTAAATAAGATAGTAAGTAGTAGACAAGATACATCAACACTGACTATCATTGGCAATGATTATCATTCTCAATTTTTGGAGATGTTACACAGACAAATAAGGAAAAATTAAGAGAACTGTTTGAGAAAAGATGATCATAAGAGAAAGCATTATTATTTTTGTGGCTAAGCTAGCATAGTAAATTTAGAATTGTATTATGATGTGTTCTAGAATTAAGTAAAGTTACAGTAAAAACCTGTGAGGTGATGGAAAACTATCTTAATTTGTGAGGGAAAAAAAACCCTCTTATTATGCCCAAGAAGGATGGCTAATTTTACTTCTTTGTCTGCACCCAACTGGTTATATGAATATGTAAATTTTTCTTGCATTTTTTTTCTCTCTGTAAAATAAAAATCTTAATACTTATTTCTTCTAACATTAGAGTAATATTGTGAGGGTCCATGATATAACCAAGACTTTTACTTCACTGGGAAAAAAGCTTTAAAAACATCCTAAAGTACTATTATTACTATAACTCATTACTGTTTCATCCTAATGGCTAAGGCTTTCATGCACCTGTATGGGAATCAAAGTTTCCAGTTTATATTGTAATTCTGCTGAGCATCTCGAAACAGTTTACACATTCCTCATAACTCTTGTTTGGGATAGTAACAAAGAATAGGGTCTTTAACTTGAACAAGTGTGCTGAAATAATAATAATAATAGTAATAGTAATTAATAATACAAAAATATATAATAATAAACTATCTTGTAGCTTTCCTGATATTTGGATAAACATAAATATTAAATTCAAGAGAAATCATATAAAATAAACTGAAACAAACTGTAGGTGCTAGGATTAAATTATAGCTCATGTTTCCAGTTGGAATATTTAGATGGTAAACATTTTATTGGGTTGGCCAAAAAGTTTGTTTGGTTACTGACTACGTTGTTCAATAAAGTTCTTGGTGAAAATGAAAAATGTCTTACTTTACTTTAAACCAAATGAACTTTTTGACCAACACAGTAAGAGCGACACATTTTATGGTGTGAGTGGAAAAAGTGTGCAATGAAGAAACCAATGTGAAATTTCTACCTCATTAAACGACACAAAAATACCTAAGATGAAAGAAAAGAAGCTTTGGGAGGCAAGAAGCACATCTCACATGCTGTTCAGGAACTTCGCCATTACACTGGCCCTTCATGGACAGCATATAGATCCTAGGGAACTTGAAAGGGAGAATCACGTTGGCAGTATATGTGAAATGTGCTACTAATCTTTTTTGAAATCATGTCATAATTTAGTCATCTTGAAACAGGAGAGTAACTATTAACTAATTATTAAATATTTCTATGTTTCTATAACTTAAATTAGCCAAGTAGTTAATAATAAGTCAGAAACTATTGTATAATTTTGTATAATCCCTTAGAAAGTTTGTGTGAGTGTACTCATATTTCTTTTAGAGATTCACAAAATTTTCTTTTTCCTCAGGGCTCATCAATATACCTGCAGTGGCCTTTGGAATATTCTCTGGGGGTATAGTCATGAAAAAATTCAGAATCAGTGTGTGTGGAGCTGCAAAGCTCTACTTGGGATCATCTGTCCTTGGGTACCTCCTATTCCTTTCCCTTTTTGCATTGGGCTGTGAAAATTCTGATGTGGCAGGACTAACAGTCTCCTACCAAGGGTATGTTCACTCATTAAGTAATCTGAGGAGATTGCCTTGTTTAATCAAATTATGGATAGAGTTTCAAAATAAGATAATTTAATTTTTAAGCATTGTAACTAAGAAAAAGAAGTTAATGTTTTATTATGGGATAGTGGATATTATGGAATAGTGGACAATGCTTATGACATGTAAGCTGTTATTGTCACCAAAATCTGTCATTTCCTTTGAATTTGAATGTGTTAGAGAAATATAAAGAATGCCAAATCCACATCTTACTTTAGGGCAGCAACCTGATAGTGGAAAATACAGACCTTGAATTTTGCCTCTACCCGTTCTTAGTGAAGTGACATTGTATGAGTTATTTAACGTAGCCTCAACTTTTGCATTTTAAAAATAGAAATAATAACTGCCTCTTAAGGTTTTGTAAGGCGAGATGATATACACGGAAGTGATTAGTACTTACCTGGCACAAAATAGATGTGCCACTCATGGAAACAATTGTATTTTTTTTTCTTTGAACACCTAGATAACTGGAATGGTCTCTGTGCCACGCTTTATAGTCTCTGTTACTCAAATCAAGGGAAATTTCAGGAGAAAATGGCTATCCCTCAACCCAGTGACCCACATTCCAGTTCTCTTTAGCTCTCTGCAGCTGATCACAAGAATATTTATTGATGCTTTCAGACTTATGCCATCCTGCCTGGGGTGGGTGATTCGTTTCCAGAGTCTAAAGGCTGGGTCTTAAAACTACTTCACCCTTCCCCTCCAAGAGTCCTTGCTATCACTCTACCCTGAACCTGAGTTACCAGAGGCAGTTCTCTTTATCCTTCCACCTATCTATACATTATTTGTTTAAAAAAAAGTTATTGAGCTGCTACTAGTTGCCAGGCCAGCCTCCCTGATTGTATCTGCCTGACTGCCTAAAATTTCGCCTGTGGTTCAAAGGCCAACACTCCTGACATTATGTTCTGTTTCCTGATGGTTCAGTTGCTTCTTGCTCACTGCTTGCTCTCCAGCTTCCTTCCACATTTATCTATCTGTCTTGTGTTCATGTTCCATCACCTTCATTATCCTGGTTTCCCCTGTTAAGTGAACATCAATTATACTTTTGCCATCTAAAATGTTCAGGAAAATTAATGAATGCGAAGTTCATATATCGTTGCTTCTAAGAGTTATCAAAGCAACAGTTAGACTTAATGGAGTGTAGTGTTGCCTTGGTAACAGTGAGCAATGTAGATTAAGAATGTTAGTTGTAGCTGCAAGAAGATTCTGGAGCGAGGAGAAGCCCTGTGCCATCTTTTACTATCCCTAAGATCCTCATGGTGGATGGACAGTGGTAAAGTACTTTATATTTTGCAATTTGGAAAACACCTTAGTTTTATTATCTCACTTCTACCTTCAGATGCCTTTATGAAGTAAGTTTTTTTACCCACATTTAAAGGGAACTGAGATTAGAAAGGTCAAGTACTTCCTCAAAGTATAATGTTCTTTCTACGACATTATGCTATCTTTAAGCCAAAGCAAATATGTAAGTAGACAACAACAGAAAAATTTTGAGATTTACATTAAAAGTATACTCAGATGATAATAAAAGATTAAATATTTTTATACAAAATAATTATTCATTGAATACTAGCCCCTGAAAGCAGTTCATCTCAAAAGACTATAACTATATTGCAATAATGCTATCATTGTTTAAAACTCCTCTTTTGAAATTGCTTTCCATGTCTTTTTAGAATATTCTCAACAGTGGCAAAGATTTAACCTTTAAGAGCAGCTTCGTTATTGGAAGGAGCCAAAGAAAAAGCAACATCACTGGGGAAATCTCTCCCCTCCCAACATGGCTATTTTGAAAGAAAAATCTCATTTCAGCATAAACATTCTGGCATATTTGATAAAACTCATAATTAAAAATTTAAATAACAACTCTACTGTCAACACATCCTACATAAAACATACATGCAATTAATTTCTGCTTCAAGATTGCCCTAAGTGATAAATTTAATGTACCTTCAGTAATATAAATTATAAAATAAACATGCTCTCCAGGGGTTATCCAGAGTTTCTTTGTTCCACAAGGCTGTTTTGATTCTGGACATTAAACAGGAACACTATAGATAAGCTTTAGATATGATAGTGGAAGAAATTTTTCTTCTGCAATGATGAGAATAAGTCTGATGCAAGACAAAAATGTAGAATCCAGAGGCCTGGAAGGGTTCTAATTCTGGGTTTGTCACTAACAAACGTGAATTTGAGCAAATTATCTGCCTACTTTGGACCTGACTTTCCTGATTTGCCCAATGAGAAGTTGGCCTAGATCACACCCACGGTTCTTTTAGCTCTAACCTTCTAAAATCTCAGCCCTACAGTGTCCATAGTGGTCTGATTCTAGGCTTTCAAAGACACATTTATACTTTCAGATACTACAACACAGTCTCAGTTAAAACTTAACGCCTTAGAGAAGAGAATAAGATGACACATCCCTGGATGACTTCTTAGGAGGCCTAGTTAAATACCCTTTCATCCTGCTAGAAGACAACTCAAAGGTCTTTTGCTTTTACATTTGAGGTGACAAAATCCATAGTAGTTCTATGAGATGGAATATCATATAAGTTGTTATTATATTGATATGTAATAAGAGTAATGTCATAAATTGCTCTTAAGGTTTACTTTACTTTTCTATCTTGTTAGTTGTTTTCATACATCACTGCATAGAAAAATATTAGAAGATTCTAGAGCCAGTAGTTGTTAGTAAAAGCCATCAGCCAAGAACTGGATATCATGTGAAGTTGTAAACCTAGAAAGATAACTTTCAAGGGAAAGCTACTTAATAGTGGATTCACATTTAATGATCAGAAGCTGGCATTTCTGATGACAATTGTGTTCCCCCAAAGCAAACGTTGTTGGCAGTGCCATTTATGTCACCCAAGAACATTGATTTTTGAAAGTATTAGGGTGCTGCCTACTAAGAGGTAATATTTTATACCATTACATTTCTTTTCAGAACCAAACCTGTCTCTTATCATGAACGAGCTCTCTTTTCAGATTGCAACTCAAGATGCAAATGTTCAGAGACAAAATGGGAACCCATGTGTGGTGCAAATGGAATTACATATGCATCGGCTTGCCTTGCTGGTTGTCAAACCTCCACCGGGAGTGGAAAGACTACTGTAAGACATCTTCTCTAAAGTGTGTGTCCACAGGCCTGCGACAATGCTTAACTATACAATCCTATGGGGGCTCAGGGACCAACCTAGGAGCAGACCACACCGGTCGAATCCCTGGCTTTGACTCTGCCTTTGTTCTTTTGTGTGGAGACAGGAAATATCAGCATTGCTAGTAGAACTAGAGTTGTTGGAAGAATCAGCGTCAGAATTAGAATAATGAAATAGGCTGGAGGAACTCTGTAGTTATATAATCTAGCTCTCTCATTTTGTTTATAAGGAATGTTAGCTTCAAATGAGAAAGTCTCAGTCACAAGATCATATAATAACATCTGCATTGGGATCCATCTCTCCTGACCCCTGGTCCTTGCAGGTTTTAGAGGACAGGGCAAATAGAGGCCAGTATTAGGAAGTCTAGCCCAAAAGGTCTAGACCCAGGGGTCAGGGATCCAATTGTGAGGAGGTTGATGGTTCTGGGACAGCTCTGCCCGAGATATCAAGCTAATGTGCGTAATGATTAAAAGAGTAGGTGGCTGGAATGAAGGATTCCTGTAGGGTGTAAGAGGAAGATGAGGTTGGAACTATAGGTAGGAAACCAGTTGTGAATAGTATTATGTACTTCAATCATTAATAGATTCATCCCTCTAATCACACCTTTACATCCCTGTCCCAAGCAGAGATTCTTCCTTACACCCGTTGTGTATATGGCACAGTGACTGGATGGCTTTATACTTGTGGCTGATGAAATCTGCCTGTATTTGACAGTCCTAGAGGGCTGAAAATTAAACCACACATACATTTATGTATTTTTATCAACTAGATAAGAATGCTTAGGCAAACACTTCTGTAGACAAATTCATCCTTGTTGATTTTCTCTCTGTTTATTATTTTTGACATTTTATTCAGAGAAGAAAGGATTGGTCTCTAGCAACAGTGATATAAGGCCACCCACCCATCTGAAATCTGAGTTTTCACCTTCCCTTCCTTTTCTTCCTTCTTTCCTTTCCTCCCCCAAGCCCGATCTTTGGCTTCTACTCCTTGGCCCAAACTGCTTGAAGGTTTTTCTTTCCTTTTTCTCTTTTACTTTGGATTTACTTTTTTTTTTTAATTGAAGTACAGTTATTTACAATGTTGTGTTCATTACTGCTGTATAGCAAGGTGGTTCAGTCATACATATATATACATTCTTTTTAAAAAAATATTCTTTTCCTTTATTATCATAGGATATTGAATATAATTCCCAGTGCTATACAGTAGGACCTTGTTGTTTATCCATTCTATGTTATAACAGCTTATATATGCTAACCCCAACCTCTCACTCCATCCCTCCCCTAAACCCTTCCCCCTTGGCAACCACCAGTCTGTTCTCTATGTCCGTGACTCTGTTTCTGTTTCATAGATAGGTTCATTTGTGTCATATTTTGGTTCCACATATAAGGGATATCATATGGCATTCCTCTTTCTCTTTCTGACTTACTTCACTTAATATGATAATCTCTAGTTGCACTGGAAGATTTTTCTTAACCAGAGTTTCCATTTATTGAAAACACTGCATGCCAGAGACCTGAAGTGTGTGTGCGCTGGCCATGTAACTCCCTAGAAGAATTGCTCAGCAGAGAAAATAGGAGGGCCATGAGGCCTGGGTAGACTCACCATGTTTGAGGGTTGGCCAAGGCCCCATAGGCACCCATGTGTGTGGCTGAAGTAGAGGGAGAGGAGGAAGATCACTGGGCAATGAGATCAGAGTGGGATTCAGGAGCTCCATCATGGATAGTGTGGAAGCCACTATAAGGATTTGGGATTTTATCCAAGTACAATGGGAAGTCATTGGAAGGTTGAGAATAGTGATGCAATCTGACTGCTATTTTGAAAGGCTCACTTGGGTTATTGTGGAAAAGAGAGTAGAAACATGTTGAACGTGAAGAGACCATTGCGATAATCAAAGCAAGCAAAACTGGTGGCTTAGACTTAGAAGTGGTAGAGAAGAACATAAGGTACTGTTGGCTTTGGTGGGATTTGCTTGGAGATGGTTCTATAGGTTCAATAGTTTGTAGACCATCTGCTCTTTGGATAATGAAATGTCTCTCTAGATTTTGCTTTGCTTGATATATTCTAACACAGAAAAATAAAAACTTCCCCATTGTTTATGAAATAAATGTATACTATAAATTCTTTTAAAATAAAGAGTTGTCTTTAATTTTATATACAAGTTACCTCAGTAATTGGATTTTCCCCTATTGTGTTACAGACATTTAATAACTGCACCTGTGTGGGAACTGCCGCCTCAAAATCAGGAAATTCCTCAGGCATGGTGGGCAGATGTCAAAAAGATAATGGATGTCCCGAAATGTTTCTGTATTTCCTTGTAATTTCAGTCATCACATCCTATACTTTATCTCTAGGCGGGATACCTGGATACATATTGCTTCTGAGGTGAACACTGATTCTCCCTGCCCCAGTTTTAACATGACATACTGTGACCATCTACAGCAGTGATTTCAAACTCTGCTCTGTGGAATCATGATGATTCCTTACAGCTCTCTTAGGAAATTTGTTCTACTTTTATGCTTTTCCCACTTTAGGTTTTTATATAGATAATGTGGTTGAATAGAAGTTTTTCTGTTATAATTTATGCTTGAACACTTTTTATTGGCTCTCCTATCCTAGATCTCGATAAAATATATAAGTAAATTCAAATTTTAAAATATTAGTTTTGGGCTTCCCTGGTGGCGCAGTGGTTGAGAGTCCGCCTGCCGATGCAGGGGACACGGGTTCGTGCCCCGGTCTGGGAGGATCCCTCATGCCGCGGAGCGGCTGGGCCCGTGAGCCGTGGCCGCTGGGCCTGCGTGCCCGGAGCCTGTGCTCCGCAACGGGAGAGGCCGCAGCAGTGAGAGACCCGCATACTGCGGGAAAAAAAAAAAAAAATAGTTTTGTAACAAGTATTTTCAGTGATAAAATTTTCCTCCTCATTGAATTAGTGTTGTAAGTATTACTGTTAAACAACTGATCGAAATCACCTAAAGATATTACAAATTTCGATAAAATTGTTAAACATGAAAAGTCAAATTTTATTGTAAATCAATCTTTTGAGATGGATTATGTGATTCTGAAATTAATTCATATATCAAAAGATGGATATTAAGTTTTTCTAAAACGAAAGTAATCAAAATATTGTATATAGCTTTAATTTCCCACAACTTATATTATAGAAATTGATTAGGAAAGATCTACAGAAGATAGGTTCTAACATCCAGCAATCTGTTTTTGTAAAAGGGTTTAAGGAGAACATGAGATATTGATGCTTTCAAATGGAAACATGGGTTTGATGGGAAAGCATTGCCCCAGAATTCTCAGACCAGGATCATTCTTCATGGGTACCTATTTCTCCAACATTTGCTTACCTTGTGCCAAGTAGTCACCTGGGTCAAGTGAATAATCAGGCCAATAGAGGAAGAATTTTCCTTACCACCAGCTCCTCAAATGCACCACACTTTATTTTGATGTCAGAAGAAAATGTCATTTGCTTCAAGGGGAAGAGTTGTAATTTTAGACTCTTTTAAAGCAGAGACTAAATATTATACATATGAAGAACTTACTACCATGGTTAACACTCAGTAGTTATTATATATCCTCATGATTATACATCTAAAATCTATAGGCCAATCCATCAGTTAAAGTTATACAGTCATATTAAGGATGGTCTTGTTATTTTAGGTACTTTTGTACTTGACTGGTAAATTCAGGTCCCCACTATTTAGCAAAAACACTTAGCATGTCACAATTATTCTGATTCAACTTGAGTCAATAGGGTCCTGTGCTTTTAGACCAAACCCCACAAAAACTAGTTATAGGTTATTAATCCTTTACTGTGCCTCAAATTCTTATAATTTCTTAGAGTTTTTTTCCCTGTGAGTCCTTGTTATTTTACTGATTAAATTTGATTTTACTTTACCTAACACCATTTGAATATGTCATGTAAGAGTGATTTACCTTTTAGAAATATTAACTATAAATTCCTCGATACACTGCATATAATGGAACAAGGCTTTTACATAATTTGCTTTCCCTATGCTAGAATACTAGTGGATTCTCCATAAATGCTACTTGAATTCTAACATCATTTCATGTGTGTTCAGTAGATTATCACTGACATTACTATTTGCTTTAATGTACTATTATATTTTTTATCATAATGCTTTTGTTGATTTTAGGTGCATTAAGCCACAACTTAAGTCTTTTGCCCTGGGTATCTACACCTTAGCAGTAAGAGTTCTTGGTAAGTATAATCTATGCTTTAATTATGGTAGCCATTACAAGTGTACTTTGAATAATTTTCTAAATATCTTTACAGAATTAAGACACATAACTAAATGATGTCAGTAGTAGATCCCTGTTCTTTTCATCTTCTTCCCTCCTTCATATCTTTCTTCCCTCCCTCTTTTCCTTGACTACTCTCTTCCTTTTTTTCAGAAATATTGAGAACCAATGCTGTACCCATGATAAAGTGATTATAAGAGTAGTGGCATTTTTTAACAATCTTGTCTCATCTAGCATGGGTCTAGTGTCAAAAAATCCATTGCTGTTATGAAAGAGCCCTCTGAGAGGAAAGCAAAAATTAAATCAGTAAGAAAAGCTGAAGTCTAAATATAATTTTTTAAGTTATTAGATGGAAGGAATTCTTTTGAGCTACTCTCAATACTAGGATATATCATTGGTAGAAAGATAAGATCATTCAAACAATCAAAGTGTGGATTTGAATTCACAATTTGTTAAATGTAATAGGAATGATTTCTTCTGACTACCAGATTTTTCAATATTCATTAGTTAAAACCCATAAAAAACAGAGTGATTAAGTTAGATGAGGTTTTTGTCCTTAAAGAGTTTATATTCTAAAGAAGATAGTAAAAACCACTGTAAATGTTCCTCTGTAACTTGACAGAGAGGAGCTACCTGGAAGAAAAACAAATTCAGAGCTTTATATAAATGTGGTTTACATAAATCTTGATATAAAAATGGATATATGTGAAGATAGAATATAATCCTGATAAAATTGGGAAAACAACAAAAATGGAGGTTTAAGCCATCATGGCTGGCTCTAATTCTACAATATAAAAACAGAGATTATCTAGAAAAAAGGCTATTGAGCCTGAAGTACATCCCTGGCTGTAATTAATCTATCTACCTCCCTTTGAGAACATAGATATAACCTACAGTGTGAAAAAGATCTCAAGTAAAAGAAATAATTCATAAAGTTGATTCCATAAAAATGAAAATATACTTAATACTGTATGATACCATTTATATGTGGAATCTAAAAAATACAGCAAACTAGTGAATATAACCCAAAAAAAGTAGACTCACAGATATAGAGAACAAACTAGTGGTTACCAGTGGTGGTGGGGCAATATAGGGGTGAGGGAGTGGTAGACACAAACTACCGGGTAAAAGATAGGCTCAAGGATATATTATACAACATGGGGAATATAGCCAATATTTTATAAATGGAAAGTAACCTTCAAAATTGTATAAAAAATATATATACTTGAAAATGACAAAAATATCATAAAGCAAATGACAAACTACATACAATTTTTTTCAATGTATATAACAGACAGGTGGCTAATATCCCTATTATAAGGAGAACGCCTAAGTACTGAGAACAAAAAGATCAACACCCTAAGAGAAAATGGGGTAAAAGATATAAACAACCATTTCATGGAAAAATAAATGTAAATACCTCTTAATATATAACAAGATGGTAAAGACCCCTCATAATAAGAAGAGTACAAATTAAAACTACACTGATACTGATTCTTACTTATCAGATAGGCAAATTACCAAATGTTGTTTGTCATGTATTACAATACAAATAGAAAATCGATACACTTATACACTGCTGTTATGAAAATTATACTATTTCTGGAGAGGGATATTTGGCAATAACTAACAAAATTACATATAGACTTACTTATCTTTTGACCTAGCAATCCCACTTCTAGGAATTGATGTCAAAAATGTGTTAGCAAAAGTATGAATCTTATGGATTCATACTAATCTTATGGATGTTCAGTCACTGTGACATTAGTTACAATAGTAAAAGACTACAAGCAGTCTAAATGTACATCAGTAGGAGCTGGTTAAATAAACTATAGTAAACCCACATAATACAATATCATGCAGCTGTATGGACAAATGGGGAAAATCTCTCTCTAATGTTACCAAGTATATTAGTCAGTACTGGCTGTCATAACAAAACACCCTGGACTGAGGGGCTTAAACAACAGGAAGTTATTTTCTCATAGTTCTGAAAGCTGTAAAGTCCAAGATCAATGTGCCAATAGGGTTGGTGTCTGGTGAGACCTCTCCTCCTTATTTGCAGATGGCCATTTTCCCACTGTTCATTCCCTGGATCTTTTCTCAGTGCACAGAGAGAGAGAGACCTTTGGTGTCTCTTCCTCTTCTTATAAGGACACCATTCCTATCAGATTGGGGCCCCACCCTTATGACCTCATTTAACCTTAATTATCTTCTTACTTTTTCCACATGCAATCACATTGGGAGTTAGGGCTACAACATATGAATTTTGGAGGGACACAATTCATATCAAGTGATCTCCAGTATATGCTTTTAAGTGAAAGAAAGCAAAATGTAGAACAATGTATATAGTGATGCATTTGGTGTAAGTATAGAAAGGTGGAAATATTATACACACACACAGAGGTATTTGCTCTTACTAACAAAAAGAAACAATGGAAGCATAAACTAAAAACTAATACTATTTTTATAAAAACTTTACCTGTTAGGGAAGAAAGGAAAAAGGGGAGAGAAAACAGGATGGAAATGAGACTTTGTAAATGTAACTGTTGTATAATTTTTAATTTGAAAGCATGCAAAAATTTTATATAATTTAAAATAATTAAATTAACAGAACCAAAGAAATTTTTAAAACAAACCAAAACTAACTCTATATTACATGGGTGACATAACCATACAGAAAAAAACTTTAAACTACATGGAAAATAGAATTATTACCAAATCCCCATTGCTTCAGTACATTTTATGGTCTTGTCATTAATACTAACTTTGGCATTGTTATGTTAAAACTATTGTGTATTTTCAGGTTAAAGTAAATAAGATATTATGTTAATATCATTAGGAATCAATATTTTCAGCATAATAGAAAAGCGATAAAAGCATAAAATAAAATATTTAAGTAAAACTCATTCTTAATTTAAACTTAAAATGTTAATATGAACTCATATAGCTTTATTTTAAAATAATGTGTATCTTATAACTCTGTCTCCTGAAAAATCTAGAATCTATTTAACCCAGGAGAAATGAGCACCCATAGCAATGAATCTGTGCTATCTAAATATCATTCCTCAATAAAGAAACCACAGCACCTTGGAGAACTGACCAAGGTCTAGGGTAGAAAATACATAAGATGATTGTGGGACAACTTTTGTGCAAGAAAGTGAGAAAGCTATCAAAGGGATATGTCAAAAGGACACAGGACCAATTTGAGGAGCTTGGCCTAAGGTGAGATAATTTGAAAATAATATACGTAATATAAACAATATTATTATATTAATTAATATATAACATAGCTAATCATTATAATATCTGCCATGTCTTGAAATACAGTGAATATATAAAAAGACGTAAATCTGTAATGATACCTAAAAAACTTTGGAGACTACTAGGGCACCAATTCATTATTTTTAAAACTGATAAATGGAAAGAATTGAGCATTTATCCTGCCTTCCTTCTATATTTCCTTCGAAAAAAACTATACTTCGAAGTAATCAAATAAATAGTCATGAAGGAAAATTCTCTTTTATAGAAAAATCCTAAATAATTTTACACAAGGAATAATATAATTTTTAACCATCTGTTTTGCAACCTCATCAACATTTGCTGAGAGCTATAGGTGAAAATGGATGAAAAACTTCATAATGGAGGGCATAGCCTGAGTCTCAGATCCATTTTAACATTACAAAGAGTGGCAAGTAGACAGCGTGTGACTTCTGCCAGAACACACAGAACCACCTGTGCCTTGTTCCTGCCAGAGTCTATGCAGGAGCTAACTACCAGGTTATTGGAGAAATGAAGGATAGGAGAACAAAGTAAATGACGTCAGGAAGAAGCAATCAGTCAAATCCAGACTGTGGCGTATTCTACAGGACAAATGTCTTTCTTCAAAAATCATTAGTATGAAAAAAAAAGTTGGAGAAGCTGATATAAAGAGCCATCAACTAAAATTTTTTAAATAGATCTTTACTGGAGTACAATTGCTTCACAGTACTGTGTTAGTTTCTGTTGCACAACAAAGCGAATCAGCCGTATGCATACACATGTGCCCATGTCCCCTTCCTTTTGAGCCTCCCTCCCATCCTCCCTATCCCACCCCTCTAGGTTATCTCAAAGCACAGAGCTGATCTCCCTGTGCTATGCGGCTGCTTCCCACCAGCCAACTATTTTACATTCAGTAGTGTACATATGTCAGTGCTACTCTCACTTCGCCCCAGCTTCGCCCTCCCACCCCATGTCAAGTCCATTCTCTATGTCTACCTCTTTATTCCTGCCTACCTGGTTTGAATCCTGATTAGAATGATCCAACTCTAAAACAATGCTTTGAAGACATTCAGAAAAGTTTGAATGTGAATTTTTGATAGGATTAAAGAAATTATAAAATGTGTCATGTGTTAAATGGCAGAGTGATATATTTTTTAAAATGTCAGAGATGTGTTCTGAGATACATATAAGGAGAATGACGTGATATCTGAGGTACCTCTTAAAATATTAAAAAAAAATAGTTTCTGGATGCACGTTGGGTTGTGGGACTGGAGAGAGATAACACAGGAGTGGCAAAATATTGATATCAATGATTGTTAAAGTTAGTGACAGTACATGAGGTTGTATTACATCATCCTCTCTAATTCTGCGAATGTTTGAATTTCCCATTATGAAAAATTTAAAACATACAGAAGATGGCAAGCATTTGAATCTTGAGGAACATCTTCACATTATTAAGAGCAATGTAAAGTTAGTTATCACCTAAATGTTTTTCAGTGGCAAATAATCTATTTAGATGGACAATGTATATAAAGAGAATTTTTAAGATACCAAATAATCTAAACTGACTGTTAGATGTCTTTATGTGATCTTCTTGCTTACAGGATTTTATGCAAAATAGGGTCACTTAGCTCTTTTTTGAATCTGGAATTCTTCTCATCCTGGTACAGAAAGGGAGAGACCCTTGCAAATATTTTCCTTTGTAAATGTACATCTTCCTTACAAAAAGGAAACTTATGCTGTGTCTTCAGAGCTTCTCCTATGACTTCTGCTTCTCAAAATTATCAGCTCAAAATAATCTTTATACCAGAGGCATATTTTGGGGTGACATATTCTGGTTTTCTACAGATGCCCTGTCATCTCCAAAGCAGTGAGTTTTGGACTGACTGTGGTTTCCGAGAATCATTCATTATAGGCTAACCAAAAAGATATGCGTATATTTTTAGTAGCAATTATTTGTTTTTCTCACAGCAGGAATCCCAGCTCCCGTATATTTTGGAGTTTTGATTGATACTTCATGCCTCAAATGGGGATTTAAAAGATGTGGAAGTAGAGGATCCTGCAGATTATATGACTCAAATGCTTTTAGGTACCGTATCAAACTCATTCCCACATCTCACGGCTACCACATCCCAGGTTTGCACAATGCAATTGGCACTAATAATCCTCATGTAGTTTCATTGCTTGTAAGGAAAAGGAGAGTCTAATCAAGAAGTTTTTTCTGGGGTTTCCCTGGTGGCGCAGTGGTTAAGAATCCACCTGCCAATACAGGGGACACGGGTTCGAGCCCTGGCCCAGGCAGATCCCACATGCTGTGGAGCAACTAAGCCCGTGTGCCACAACTACTGAAGCCCGCGTGCGCCGTGCTCTGCAATAAGAGAAGCCACTACAATGAGAAGCCCGCGCACCGCAACGAAGACCCAACGCAGCCAAAAATAAAAATAAAATAAATTTTTAAAAAAGTTTGTTCTGTTTTATAGAATAATTCTATTATTATCTGATTATTTGGCTAGATCTTTCGTTTTTCCCCCATTCTTAATCTTGACTCCCATTTTAAATGAGTAATCATTTAAAAAATATATAAGAAAAAAGACATAAGATTTCAGAATAGAGTAGAATTTTCAAAGTTTGTGCACACAAGTGAGTTAATTCCCTGAAACTCAGAAGCATTTAAATCTAGGTCACATTTGGGGTTTAATTCTATTCTTTTTCAAACTGAGCCAAACTGTCCCATTTACGTCAGATATAATCCCTCTGGGCAAGAGTTGGATTTGGCTGTAAATCTGTCCGGCTTTTATTGCCAAACTGATGTTCAATTATTCCAGTACTTGAAATGCATAAAAGTAAAAGGTTTTCCCTGTGTGTGTGAGTGTGTATGGGGTTGAGGGCATGGGTTTTTTTCACTATGGTATCATTCAGTTCAATTCATCAAACATTTAGTTTCCTTATTGCTTAAAGCAATACTTCAATGGCTTAAAAGCAAGAAGGATTTTTTTTTTTTTCACTTTACAAGCTGAGTATTCTCTAGAGAAATAAACTTGGTGCTGAACTGTGTAAGTTGGAAGTTGGCTGTGAATTTAGCCGACCATCTCAAATAAATTTGCTTGACTTAATAGGCTTTAATGTTATTTGAGAAATTTATTTTGGTCTTTGAAAGGGACCTGATCTATGAGGAGAATTGACACTTTATTCACATTTACTAAGGCTGTATTTTAGTGCAAAGACAATGTAATTCAATCAGAGACTATGAGTGTACATACAAGGTAACCAGCATGAATCATTTAACCTGTCCTTTCAAACCTTTGTGTCTTATAATCTAATGTAGAACTAAAGGCTACTCATGGAAGAAATGGATTGAAACCTCTGGTTTGTTCTTAAGTCAGTCTACTCTACTGAGAGCTCTGATTTCCCCTTAATGTTGCTTCTTGCAGTTTTTCCGTAGAAGTGAATTTGGGCAAGCTTCGAGGGGAGGGTAACCACATAATTTATCATGCAAACCTGGGTACTTCTGAGAGTGAAAGGGGGCACTATTAAAAACTACACTGGGACAACACTAGCATAATCTGGGACTGTTCTGGGCAAACAGGGATATAGTTACCTGGTCTAAGGGAATAATTTACAGAGAGGATGGGACGGATTATATAATTATCAGTGACTGAAAATGATGGTACTACTAAAATTGCTTTATATTAGCTTACTGCCTTCAATAGTCTGTCAAATGTTCATAGAAAGGTCTTTTATAGCCACTGAATCTGCATTCTTAAAACCATCCTCATGATAGTTTTATTGATATTGATATTTTTGGATGATATTACATTTTATTTAAAGTTGGATAGTTGCCATAATTAAGATGGACATTCTCTCTTCTTCTAGACACATGTATCTGGGACTAACCATGATCCTTGGCACAATGTCCATTTTCCTAAGTACTGCAGTACTTTTCACTTTAAAGAAAAAGTATGTTTCAAAACACAGAAGCTTCAGAACCAAGAGAGAAAGAACAATGGAGTCTACAAGAATCAGTAAGGAAAACTGTACGACCAGTGATCATTTGCTACAACCCAGCTATTGGCCAGGCAAAGAAACGCAGCTTTAGACAAATGATGACTTGAAGGCATGTTTTCCAATTTCTGGAAATTCTGCAAGCAAGTTTTAATCAAAAGGGTTTTAAATGCGTAAATTCTTTCTCCTTTCAAAAAGATGTCTACTTTGTTTTTGATCCTAAGTATTAAATAATGTACGTGATAACAAATATAATTAATCATGTTACAGAAGGTGTAGATGGTAAAGTTAATCTTAAATATTTTAATTTATAAACCAATTCCTTATATTATTTACTCATTCTGCTTAACTTTGCCTGTGCCCATTGATATATTAGCTGTACTCCTAGTAGAACAATTGTCGCTATAGTTTAATGGCTATGTGTAAAGTAATTTCTAAACTGAGATACTTGCCTAGGATAAGAGAATACTTTAAAAAAATTAAACGACATCTTGGTCTCCTTCAAATATCACCTTAATGATGATGTTAGGATGGAGTCAGAACATGTAGAGGAAGATTTCGTTTTAAGCTACTTCTTTCTTTTGAAATACAATAATTGATGTAGAAATGTATATTTGTAAATGATCTTGGAGGATTTGAATTTTGAATTACTAACTCTTCTACCATTACGAACTCTTCTGCATGTATTTTATGTGTGAGATTTTAAGTGACCATAGTTGTAAAGTAATAAAATTAATATTAATATGCTTTCCTGTCTTTCTATGAATTCAATGGAGTAAAACATATTGTTAAATACTGCCCACATTTTAATGTATATAAGCAGCTCCAGACTTATGATTGTGATGTGGTCCTAAAATATATTTGATAGTGAATTTCTGAAAGTCTACAATAAACTTAGATGTTATAACAGGAACACAGGGTGATGGGGTGAGTGATGGTGTGGTCCCTTTTGGTGCTCTCCCTGGCATCTGTCACAAGGCTTCTGGGCAGGGTGGTGCCATTGGTACAGTCTGCCAGACAGCTCTGTTTCTCTGTAACTGAAAAAGTCATGCCAGGCATTTCCTGTTCACTGGCTTCCTGGTCCTGCTCTCACTGGAACTAGTAGATTCAGCAGTCCACCATCTTTAATCTTCAGCTCTACTATGTGTTATGTCTTTCTTCCTCCACCACTGCTGCACCCTAGAAGGGGCCTGACCTTCCCAAGAAAAGCAAACTTAGGTAGATCCACCCCTCCCCTGCAGTGGAATCTTGGAATCCACTGCCACAATTCTTAGCAGCCTTTAGAACACACAAATAGGGCACTCCCAACAAGGAGTCTCTTTGAGGTATTTCTCGGGAGCCTAAGTCCAACAAAATTCCAGCTCAGAAATGCAGTCGCGGGACTTCCCTGGTGGTACAGTGGTTGAGAATCCACCTGCCAATGCAGGGGACACAGGTTCGAGCCCCAGAGGGAGGATCCCACATGCCATGGAGCAACTAAGCCCGTGTGCCACAACTACTGAGCCTGTGCTCTTAGCCCATGAGCCACAACTACTGAGCCTGTGTGCCACAACTACTGAAGCCTGTGTGCTGCAACTGCTGAAGCCCGTGCACCTGGAGCCCGTGCTCCGCAACATGAGAGGCCACTGCAATGAGTAACCTGTGCACCACAGGGAAGAGTGGCCCCCATTCGCCACAACTGGAGAAAGCCCGCGTGCAGCAACGAAGACCCAACGCAGCCAAAAATGCATAAATAAATAAGAAATGCAGTCGCCTTACTCACACAGTGGAAGGATCAAATAAATTTTCCCCTTACATACCAGTCCTGAGAATATAATGAATGGAAAAAACTAGAGATGCAAAGTGGGGGGATGGAGAGCAGGGAAAATTTCCTTTAGATACATATTAATTTTGCCATTTTATTTGAATTGGTGGTGCCAGATTATTTCATATTTTACTATTTTTAAAAATGAAAAGACTTGGTTTGTTTCCAGCAGGCCTACTTCAGACCTGCTGCTGCTGTACTAACTTGTGAGCAGGAATCCTTTTTGTCATCTCAGTATCAGTCTCACCCATAGCGGATATTTACTGAATGGGCGAGTGGGTACACTTGTCAAGAGTTTTCTTTGTAGAGGTATAATTGAAATTCAAGTTCCTCATCCTGTCTCCCACATCCTCTTTATTTTCTAAAGCTTTTGTAGCAATATCCTGAAAAATAACTTCTTTGCAAGTAAATTTCTAAACAGGATCCTATCCAATATACTCTTGAATGACTTGAAAAATAAAAATTAGCATAAAGCATATTTAAAATGATTTTTTTCATAAAAGCACCAACTGTTAATGAAAAGCGTATTTTTATGCATAACCGTTAATTCAACAGTGGAATTATACATACTAAACTCATTTGTATGGCATATGAGGGTATCACTTAGTGGCAAAGTGAATTTACTAAAAGGAACCTTGACGTTTTAAATGAGTAAATTCAGCTGACAGAAGTAAGCAGGCTTTTCATGCCTCAGAAAGCACATTTTTTTTTTTTTTTTTTTTTTTGAGAAACCAAACCCCATTTCAGAGGTCAAAAAATTCCCTCAGCCCCAGGGCCAAACATTAGAGGTAAGGCCTTGATGGACATGTGGGATCCCACAGTTGCACCACTTTATTCATTTATTATACAGTCATGACCCCTGGAGGTGACCAGCACCTCAAATGAACATCTGATTCACTCTAACCCTGAGACAGGAAACACTCCAGCAATATCATTTTATAAGTGGAGTGACTTCAACTGGATTAAAAGACTTGCCCAAGGTGGAGGCAGTCAAACTAATGCTGGCTTCTTCCATTACATCATGATGCCTCTAAAGCAGGTAATAAAAACAAACAATCTGAAACCTCTAAAAACAGCTGGAAGAATTTTTGTGACCATGAGCAGTTAAGAAATCCCCACTTATTATAAATTTATAGACTCAGACAAAAAAGATTGAAAGAATAAGTTGACTGTAGCATGTACAGTTATAATTGTTATAATAACTATTATATATAACAAATAGTAAGCACTCTCTTTATGTGTGCTGAGTGCTTTAGACACATTATCTCAATTTCAAAGGTCAAAATAACCTTACGTGTTAGGTATGAGTACTGGTATGTTCAGAGGAAGCTTAAAGAGCTTAGTTACTTGTGCAAAGCCAATATTTTCTCGTAGCTGGTAAAGCCAAGATTTAAACTGAGGTTTATCAAATTCAAACAGCAACGTTATCCCCGTATTAATCTAGATCCTAAATTGTTGTCTTCCACTAACTTTGCTGAAAGTCAAATTTTGTACATAGACATTAGAGAAGTTTTAGCATGCTAAACCACGCACGCACATGGTTAAAAAAAAATCAAATGCTACAAAATGATTTAAAATGAGAAGTAACAGTCCTTCACACTACCTTCACTTCTATTCCTCAAAGGGAATTACTTCTAACCAGTTTGGTTTGTTGGTTTTTCTGATGGTCACTTCCAGTATCTTTAAATAATATGCACATACCACTTTCTTGATTTATTAACGTGGGCAATGTTTACTGACTCTCTATTCTGATAGATTAGAACTAATGTCACTTACTCATGCCCCGTTGTTCTTCCCCCTGTAATCTGTACATGCTGGGGTCACTATTCTGAGTTCCTCAAATGTCACACCAATACCTCCATTTCTTGTTCAATAAACATTGAGTATCATATGTTTCCCCATTTCTCAAAATGAAGACCTTAGAGGTTCCCTCCCTTCCCTCTGTGTCTCCAAACTCTGGCCCATCTCCCTCTTTCTGGGTAAAGTACCTTTACTTTTACATTGTTAAGAATGATGACAATTATAGTCAACTCTGCAACCATTAAATCTAGGAAAGGCCTGAGTGGTTATGATCATGACCGATGCCATCTACTGTTGAAGTCATGAAACCTACCGTTGGAAAAAAATGAAAAAGAGGGAAAAACATATTTAATGAGGCATTAGGGGCACGTTAGCATATTTAAATATTAATAAGTGTGATGTTTAAAAGTGTTTTATGTTTGAATAATTTGGGAATATATTGAGTTAATGATAGCTCTCATATAATTGCCGAATCTCTCAGATTCTTTAATGTGATGCGGTACATTGCCAGTCTACTAAAGGGGATGTGTATCTCAAACTTATTTGGCATTGAATCCACTGTTTTATTAAGAAGTCTTGGACCTAACTAATTTTCAGTACAATATATTTGGAAAACACAAGTTTATCCTTCTCTTTGTAAAATCTTTTGCTATCTTTATCAGCTTCTGTCAGGATTATGCAGTTTTATAGAAATTAACTAGAAAGCTATTTTGTTTTTAAATGTCTGGAAAAGATTTTACAACATAGGAATTTTCTGTTCCTTTTACATTTGAAAAAATGTTTTTAGCCTTTTTGAGAAATAATCCTTGAAAAGTTGTTGATTGGTTATTGTAGCTTTAAAAAAAAAATCAGCTTACTGATTCAACTTTCAACATTTGTATTTTTTCTATAAAAATCTTCCAGATTTTTAAAAGACATTTTTATTACTATAAACTTAGAGCAATTAAGATAATTATTATACTCTTTTCCCATTCTTAATTTTGTGTATTTGGGTTTGTCTTTTTTGCATATTATGCTTGCCAGGAACTTATTCCATTGGACTTTTCAGAGAAATGGCATTTCTGATTTGCTATTTAATTGTTTAATTTTTGTATTTTACTTTACTTCTTTTCCTTCTGCTTTCTTTAGGCATGCTTTTCAGAAAACTCTTTACCTAAATACTTAATTTGTAGTCTTACAACTGTATGCTCTAGCTTAGTAATAAAAATTTTAATATGTCAATGTCCAGCTTTGTTCATAACACGAAGTTTTGCCATGCTGTAGTACCAATGATGTTTTCCTGTTTACAAATGCATTCTTGACTTTCTATTTGATTCAAAATTCCTATTTGCTCTAAAAGGAGAATGATTTAAAATTTCCCTGTGTTCAGATATTTCTGTTTAAACTTTTAATTTTTAGATTAATTACATTTGTAATTAGGGAATGTAGCCTATTCAATTTATTATTTTGGAAATTTGAGGGTTTAAGCCAAATCATCATCAATTTGTGAAAATGTTCAGATTTTAAAAATAAAGTATGTTCACTGATTATAGGTGATAATACTAGGTATATATTTACCAAACCAAACCAATTAAATTTTATACCATTCACATCTTTTGATACTTATTTTCTTTCCTGTTTTCTCTTCAAGGCTTGAGAGTCAAGATCTTCTGATTACAATTGAATGAGTTTTTGTGAATTGCTTCCACTTTTAAAAAAAAAGGTTTATTTGTAGAATTGAATATTGTGTTTCATAAATACTGTATCCTTATAATGCATATATTTGATTTTTAAAACTTTGTCATAGTTAATAATTTTTCTTTGAATTGTGTTTTAAATAAATTAATTCTCAATTAATTAACATTGCCATTTCTGCTTTCTTTATTGATTGTGTTTACTTGATATATCTTCGGCCCTAGCTTTATTTTAAAAAATTTCCTGTGTTTTGTTTAAGGTTCGATATTTGTTAACAGTACAGAATTGAATTTTATTTTTACTTTATCTAAAATTTTGTCTATTAATAAGATACTTAATTATCACATGTAATGTTTGGCTTTATTTTTGCTATATTGTTCATTAAATTTTTTCCCTTATGTTTTCCTTTCATTCTTCCATATGCTATATGTACTACCTTTTTGCTTTTATTTCTCAGAATTATAGAAGTCATAGCCTCTTCTTTCACACTCTGAAAAATATTCTGCCATTGGTTATCCCAAAATTATAAAAATATACTTTGATATTCCCTTTTAAAAATTCCAAGAATCAGATAATAAATACTGTCTGTTGACTCTCTTTATGTATGATTAGATATTTAAAACGTTAAATTTAAAAGACTTAAATGTAAGACCTGAAACCATAAAGAAGAAAACATTGGGATAAGCTCCTTGACATTAGTGATGGCATAGTTTTTTAGATTTGCACCCAAAGCAAGCACAGCGATAGCAAAAATAAATAAGTGGGACTACATCAAACTAAAAAGCTTCTGCACAGGAAAGGAAACCCTCAACAAAATGAAAACGCAACCTATGGAATGGAAGAAAATCACATAAGTGGTGAATACCCAAAATATATAAAGAACTCATACAACTCAATAGTAGAACACAAACAATATGATTAAAAAATGGGCACAGGATCTGAACATTTTCCAAAGATATACAAATAGCTAACAGATACATGAAAAGGTGCTTAACATTACTAACCATCAGGGAAACCATCAAATCAAAACCACAATGAGATACCACCTCATAACTGTTAAAACGGCTATCATCAAAAAAGGTAAGACCTAACAAGTGTTGGTAAAGATGTGGAAAAAAGAGAACCCTTGGACACTGTTGGTAGGAATGTACAAAGTTTTCAGCCACTATGGAAAACAGTATGGAGATTCCTCAAAAAATTAAAAATAGAACTACCATATGATCCAGGAATTTCATTTCTGGGAATATAGCCAAAGGAAATGAAAACAATGTCTCAAAGAGATATCTACCCTCCCATGTTCATTGCAGCATTATTCACAATAGACAAGATATGAAAACAACTACGTGTCTGTCACACATGAATGGATGTACATCAGTTACAGATCAATAAAGCTAAACTGTTAAAAAAATTTTAACTAAAAAGAAGTTTTTAGTTCCTATCTCATCTCCTACCCACAAGTCCAAGATTTTTTTACTAATGTAATTAAGGATTTAAGACTTAAGTTATTAATAAATTATTTTTACTTTCTAAATATTTTTGCTATATAAACAAATTTATAAGGAAAATTTCATGCATGCATCCTTTCCTTATCTTTATTTATTTATTTAAAATAGACTCTTAGGGATAGAATGTTTCAAACATATTAACCAACAGCACTCCAAAAGGCAAAGACAGTAGAGCCTTACACAAACAGCATTTGAAAGATTAGCTCTCCTCAAACTTCACTAATCTATCAATTTTATAAATTAAAAATGGCATCTCAATGTTTTGATTTCCATGTCTTTGCCAGTGAGTTAAAACTTTTATATGTGTGCTGGTCATATCTCTTCTTTTAGAGATTGTGTTCACAGCCTTGCTTATATGTTTGTTTTGGTAGTTATCTTATTAATGATAAGATAACACATTACTGTGTCCCATGTAAAATAATTATTTTTCTAATTTGGGAGCTGTATTAGTTTGCTGTAGCTGCCATAACAAAATACCATACTGGGGGGCTCAAACAACAGAAATTTATTTTTGCACAGTCTGGAGGCTAGAAGCCCAAGGTCAAGGTTTGGCAGGGATTGTTTCTTTTGAGGGCTCTCGGCTTGCAGACAGCTGCCTTCTCACTGTGCTCACAAGGTCTTTTCTCTGTGCATATGCATCCCTGATGTCTCTTTTTCTGTCCTAATCTCTTGTTATAAGAACCAGACAAATTGTGTTCAGGCCCATTCTAATGGCCTCATTTTAACTTAATCACACCTTTAAAGACCCTATCACCAAATACACTCATGTTCTAAGGTACTGTTTCTGTCTAGGGTCACTCTAAATAAGAATTATATCTGTAAAATGTAAAAATACATTTTAATTTCTGACAACTCATGTCTTCTTTCGTATGATTCATTTCTAAAATTTCTTAAATATGTTCATTCTTTTCCTCTAAATAAGTTTAGGATTATTTTGTCAGGTTCCAAAAATATCCAATTGAGACTACTAATCTAAAAGAGAGAAAAAAAACTACCTGTTTCTTCTCTGTACTATATACAATATTTAAACTAAAAGAAAAACCTCATTTCTCTCAAGCAGGGTTTTTTTCTTTTCCTGCACGCCGACCAATTCTCCAGCACCAGCTGGGTGTCCTACAATTTAACTCAATTTTATCTACCTGGAGTAATTGTCAGATCCCACAGATTAAGAGCTCATCCGACAAGACTGGGCCCCACCTTCAGAGGACAATCACCTGTGCTTCTGACCATCTGGCTATAAATCAAAGATGACCACAACCGCCGCTTCAGGTTCAATACAGGCAAACCTCGGAGATATTGCGCGTTCGGTTCCAGACCACAGATATAAAGTGAATATAGTCTATTAAGTGTGCCATCGCAGTAGGTCTAAAAAAACAATGTACATACCTTAATTTAAAAATATTTTATATTGCTAGAAAAATGCTAACCAACACCCTTCAGCAAGTCATGCATAGTAGTAACATCAGAGATCATTGATCACAGCTCACCATAACAAATAATTTAGACATTTGAAATATTTTAAGAATTACCAAAATGTGACACAGAGACATATGTGAGCAAATGCTGTTGGAAAAACAGAGCCAGTAGACTTGTTTGACACAGGTCTGCCGCAAACCCTCAGTTTGTAAAAGACGCAATTATCTGTGAAGCACAAGTTGGGCTGCACGCCGCAGGCCTCCAAGACCTCTACTTGCCCGGCTTCAAGATTGAAGAAAGAGCCCGAAGTCAGTGGCACAGACATCAATGGTTTAACGGAATGGGGGGGCGGGGGGGGAGCTTACCTCTCTGAAGTAAGGTCCTGACACAGCACCCCACCCAGTGAAGCAGACGGAGGGCATGACATGGCGGCAGTCTTGTTTCCGGGGCGGGGAGGGGGAGACTGCCAGTTATAGTGGGAATTGACATCAGGTTGGCTCGTCAGTTACCAGGGAAACTAGCAGAGGGGCACGCCCCTTTGATAAGAGCAATCACTGGCTGGAACCTGCAGCAAGCATGTAGGAAAGTCAGTCAAGTGAGTAGGGTGTAGGTGAAGCAGGCGCTTACTGCTCGAGCCCGGGATGTACAGAGAGCAAGAGAACAGCCACCGTGAGTGGCCTGACCATACACACAATAAAACGAGGTATGCCCTAGACAGCTCACAGAACTCAGGAAGACTTATTACTAGATTACTGATTTATTATGAGAGGATACCACTCAAGAACAGCCAAATGGGGCCTCCCTGGTGGTGCAGTGGTTGAGAGTCCGCCTGTCGACGCAGGGAACACGGGTTCGTGCCCCGGTCCGGGAGGATCCCGCATGCCGCAGAGCGGCTGGGCCCGTGAGCCATGGCCGCTGAGCCTGTGCGTCCGGATCCTGTGCTCCGCAACGGGAGAGGCCACAACAGTAAGAGGCCCGCGTACCGCAAAAAAAAAAAAAAAAGAACAGCCAAATGGAAGAAATGCATGGGGCAAGGTATGTGGGAAGGAGTATGTAGCTTTCATGTTCTTTCCAGGTACATCACCCAGCTCTTCCAAGGGTTTACCAACCTGGAAGTTCTCTGAAACCGCGCATCGTTTTGGGGTTTTTTTTAATGGAAGTTTCATAAGTAAGCAAGATTGATTAAGTCATTGACCATTAGTGATTAACTCAACCTCCTGCCTCTCTCCCATCCCTGGAGGTGGTGGGGAGGCAAGACTGAAAGTTGCAGTGGTTCAAGTATTTGGTTCCCCTGGCAACCAGCCCCACTTCCTTAGGGACTTTCCTAAAATTACCTCATTAACATAAACTCAGGTGGTTGAAAGGGGCTTGTTATGAAGAACAAAAATGCCCCTTTCAACTTTATCACTTAGGAAATTCCAATGGTTTTAGGAGCTCTGTTCTTATTATAAATCACAATGTCACATAATCTCGTAGCACCAACCCTAGAAACCGATATTTTTATAACATTGAATCTTCCCATTAGCAACATGGTTTATGTTTCTCAATAAAATTTTATACTTTAAAAAAATATGTACACACCAAATATTTCTAAGTTTTCTTATAGTCTTCAATATTTATGTTGTTAATATAATTTGGAATGTTTTATTCTCTTCTATTTTCTTTTTTTTAATTTAACATCTCGATTAGAGCATAATTGCTTTACAGTGTTGCCTATTTTATTTTCTAAAAGATTATTTAGGATCTTTTATTCTATTTTCTGTGTAACAGGTTTAGCAAAGCTATTAGGAGCTTCATGTTAATATTTTAACTGGCCTTCTTTACCAAAGTCCATTATTGGTTTAGTTTGCTCAATTGATTCTCTAGGTGTTTCTTGGAAGGTGATCAGAGAGAGTATCTATGAAAGAGTGTTATTTTGACTCCTTTTCAAAGTTGATACTTCTTATGTCATTTTTTTCTTGTCTGATAGAAAAGCCAGTGATATATATGTCATACAACTAAAATTTAAATCTGCTTATGATTTAAATGTGCTATTCAAGATCATCTGGTAAGGACTTCCCTGGTGGCACAGTGGTTAAGAATCTGCCTGCCAATGCCAGGGACATGGGTTCGAGCCCTGGTCTGGGAAGATCCCACATGCTGCAGAGCAACAAAGCCTGTGTGCCACAACTACTGAGCCCGCGTGCCACAACTACTGAAGCCTGTGCGCCTAGAGTCCGCTCTCTGCAACAAGAGAAGCCACCGCCACGAGAAGCCCACTCACTGCAACGAAGATTAGCCCCCGCTCACCGCAACGAAAGCCCGCGCACAGCAACAAAGACCCAATGCAGCCAAAAATAAAATACATTAATTAATTAATTTTTAAAAAATCATCTGGTAGCCTTCCAACATTTTCAGGAAACCTCAGACATCCTTGGTAAAACGTGGCCTTTCAGGATCTGGTCCATGACAACCTCTTCACTCCATCTCCCACAAAAACCCTCACTCAAATTCTTCACTAGATCCCGTGGCCTATTGTATTATATTACATGTAGTTTCCTAAATGTGCTGTTCAGACCTGCTATTTTTTTTGGCCTAGAAAACACTTTCTCCTTTTTTACACCTTTTTACCCAGCTCAGGGCTTCTCAAACTTTATTATGCCTATGAATCACCTGGAGATCTTGTTTGAAAAACAGATGTGATTCAGTGGTTCTGGGGTTAGGCCTGAGATTCTGCACTTCTAACTAGCCCCACAGACCAGCAGCATCACATCCTGAGCAAGGACCTTGTTAATTCCTCCTTCTCCATGATGATTTAGTTCAGTCACCTCTAGTCAGCTTTCCCTGGACCTCAGCCTCACTGCACCCCCAAAGTACCAGGTAGTGGCCCAGTACAGACTGATGGTAGGGATTCTTTTATTAATCTATACCATCTTGTATATTACTGGACACATGTTACAAACTCAGTGTTGAGTAAATGAATGAACAAATGATATAGGAAAAATAAACTTCCTTTAGGAATTGTGAACAAGATTAATAAAATCACACCTTACATAATTCTTCCTGAAATTTCTATATTTATTGAATTCACTGCAGGAAGAATTTGGCAAGAATAGACTAGAATGAAATAGAATATGGAAATAGAAATAGGTTAAGTGCTCTAAAGTTTTTCTGGATCTTCGAAATTTTGACCACACTGAAAAAACATAACCAATAAGGAAACACTATTTTCTGTTACCTAAGCAGCTAGATATTTGATGAACTCTACAAATCACTTTTCCAAAAAAACCTCAATTTTAATTTAGATATGTATTTTATCTTGCAGCATTTCTATCATTTCTATATAATTCTTTTTTTTTTTTTTTTTGGCTGTGCAGCATGTGGGATCTTAGTTCCCCGACCAGGGAATGAACCCGTGCCCCCTGCAGTGGAAGCGCAGTGTCTTAACCACTGAACCGTCAGGAAGTCCCTCTATATAATTCTTCATTTTTGCCCATTTCTCTAAAGTCTATAAAGCATTTTACCATATAGTTTTTCTCTTAATTTCACATAAAGATTGATAATATTTTTTCCCATTATACATGAAAAACCTGACTATAAGAGGATTACACAAGTTAACCTTACTTGCTAAGGTCACAGAGTCAGGTATTGGTAGAGCAAGAGCCAAACCCTGCATCTTCTGATGCCTAGTCCAGTGTTCTAGACACTTACCAAACCTGATTGAAACTTTTTTAAAGTCCCAAACCAGCAGAGACCGTGATATGATGCCATAGTCATGATATTCAGTTTTGATTGTGATAAAATCAAATTTTACCTCCATTCCACAATTTTTTCCTGTACTTAACAAAATTAGTTTTCCTCTCCTGTTGTTTTCTTTTTTCCTTTTTCTTTCTAGCTGAGATTTCTGGGCTGGCTAAAACGGTTGATTTGTGGGTAAAGAAGAATGTTTGGTAGCTCACACCCTGCAAAAAACCCTGTAACAGCAGTAGGGCTGGCTAATGAACACAGAGCACCTATCACCATGGTAATTAGAGTATCAGCACTAGAGGGCATCTCAGAAATTGTTAGTGAACAGATAGGAGGATGAGGGCCCCGGAAGTGAAAGGTCTCATAGTCTGAAAGCATCCGGTTACTTACTGACTGTGCTGAGCTTGCAGGCTGGGCACCTGACGTCCTGTAATCTCTCACCGAGGCCTGCCATTGATCAACCTGAGTTTAAAATCAAAGACTTTGAAATTCAAGGTGGACAAGGCTGGGAATAAAACTGAGAAACTCTGATAACTTTGTAAATAGAGCACTCACACTAATATAGCATATAATTGTTGATTCTATATATTTAATGTTTTCATGGGCCTTCCATCAACTAAGCACAGCTGCCCCTCTAATCTCATTTCCTCTCATTCTACCCATACATACTCTGTTCCACTTGGGCCCCCTTTCTGTTCCCTCAACACATCAAGCGGCCCCTACGTCATGGGTCTTTGCACCTCCTGAGTCTTCTGCCTGTAATATTTTTCCCCCTAGAACTTGATCCCTCACTCCTTCTTTGTTCCAACATCAGCTTTTTGGCGGTCTTCCCTGACCACCTTCTCTAAAATAGTATGCACTGGCCCTCTTTATCCCCTTAACCTTACTCATTTCTCTTTATAGCATTTATCACTCCTCATAGCAGTTATCACGCCTCAATATAGATCTTTTTTTTTTTTTTTTTTTTGGTACGCGGGCCTCTCACTGTTGTGGCCTCTCCCGTTGCGGAGCACAGGATCCAGACGCGCAGGCTCAGCGGCCATGTGGGATCTTCCCACACCGGGGCACGAACCCGTGTCCCTTAGCATCGGCAGGCGGACTCTCAACCATTGCGCCACCAGGGAAGCCCCAATATAGATCTTTTTGCTAATTTATTTATTGTCTGCAAGCTCCACAAAGTGTCAAGGAATAGTTGTTATTCTCCACTGTAATGAACTTGGAACACAGTAAGCACCCAAAGATTGAATGAATAAAACATCCCAGACTTGAAAGAGGTAGGAAGGACAATGGAGAAATATCTAGAGATGTAGAAGACTTCTTCTCCATTAAAAAAGAATCAATTTGTCCCTGAAAAATACGTAAATAGATGTTACATACTGGAAGCTAACACACATTTTACCCGAAGTTTTACGTAAGTTACTCTTTACAGAAAGGCTTTGTTAAGGTATTATTTACAATTAATTGGACTTTACAACTGAGGCTACTCAGGTGCATCTACACATAAGACCCTTTAATAGATTGCATTTTCTAGCATTCAGCCTCCAACATCAGTACAACTAAATCTTAGGTTATACAGTGCTTTAGGCCAGGTCTGGTTTGGGTTAAATCCACATTTTAAAAATCCAGGCATTGATTTATTTCATGCCTAAGGCCACTGTGATTGGAACCTACTCCACGCTTCATAAGCAAAATCCAAAGTAGTGAAAGATTCCAATTCCAAGACAGAAAAGTATTCAGGAGGTGAACAAGTGCATCTGCTTTTGCCTTATTCAGAAACACATATTAAAAAAAAACAAAACAACACCCTGCCAGAACCCTGGCCATTTTGAAAGTATATAGTTTACTGCAATTCTGAAATGGAGTCTTTGCCATTCTAAATCTGGGCCATGATCACCTAGGAGCTGGGCAAGTGCTGTATCAGTACTTAGACAACACCTACCCTCCTCCCCACTTCACGGTACCTCAGGGAATCCAGTCACCCTCACTACAGGGGCACTCATTCTTTGCCTTCATCGAAACATTCTACAGTCCTCAGGAATTTCCCAAATAGCCAGGGACATCCATTGCTGTTAATGAGTCCCTGGACCCGCATTCTTCCTTTTTCCTGCTATTTCCATGCTTCCTGCTCCTCCAACTTGTAGACCGCTCAAGAAATTGACACAGGAAATTTATAAAAGCTCTGGGTGTGAAATAAAGTACTGCTCCAGCTTTCAGCTTTTCTCCTACATTATATTCCCACCAGATGGTAAGTTCCTTTCTCTCCAGCTATTAAATATTAAAAAAGACAAGAGAAAGAAAAACAAGTCTCTAGTTCCGACAGCTCCCTCTAGTTTCTGTTTTATCCCTCTTCTTATACTGTAGCTAGGCTTCCAAAAATATTTCTGTAGAATATTAATAAGTATTTATTAATCACTATGCATAGGCATTGTGCTAACTGATGTAAATATAGCACCTCATTTACTGATCAGGACAGTCTAGATGTGTGTACAACTCTTGTCCCTGTGTTCGAAATGAGGAGGGCACTGAGGCCTAGTGAGGTTAACAAATTTCGACAAAGTTGCACAGAGAGTACACAGCAGACCTGGGATTCAAATCTACACTCTTGCTACAATGCTGCCGTGTTCTAAGATGGCCAAGATATGCTCAAGCTCAATCCGTAATCATCCTACAATACACTATAATCCAATCTCCAGATAACAAAGTTTCCAACTCAATATATGAATTTTAGCCATTTTTTCTTTCTTTTTCTTTAAAAAAAAATTTATTTTTTATTTATTTTATTTATTTTTGGTTGCGTCGGATCTTAGTTGTGGCATGTGGGATCTTCGTTGAGGCAGACAGATCTTTCGTTGTGGCGCGCAGGCTCCTCTCTATTTGTGGCATGCGGGTTTTCTCTTCTCCAGTTGTGGTGCATGGGCTCCAGAGCATGTGGGCTCTGTAGCTTGCGGCACGTGGGCTCTCTCGTTGAGGCATGCGAGCTCAGTAGTTGTGGCGTGTGGGCTTAGTTGCCCCACGGCTTGTGGGATCTTAGTTCCCTGACCAGGGATCAAACTACAGCCCCTGCATTGTAAGGCAGATTCTTTACTACTGGACCATGAGGGAAGTCCCTTAGCCATTTTTTTAATCTTTCTTCAGCACTCAATACCTTTAACTCTTTTTACTTGATGACGTCAGCTCTCTAGGCTTCCCTGACTGCATTCTCTTTTGGACCCTCTCCTACTTCTCTGACTGCTTGCTCTCAGCTTCTCCTTCATTTCTATCTCTTCTGAATTTACGTTTATTATACTCATACTTGCACCCTCCCCTGAGTGATTTCTTTTGTATTCAAAGAGTTTTTTCTACCATGTCTCCTAAAAGTGACATCTCTAATCTAGAGCTGTCTGTTGGACACATTTTTATTTAACCATAGATGTCTCAAACTTAATTTGCCTGTGAGGAAATTACCCCGACATTACTATGTGTATGTGCCTTTTGCAAGTGGGAAGACCTATAAGGAAAATACTTCTATGCTTGTTATTATATTGGGTCATGGAAGGATAAGGTAGGTTTTAATGTCATTAACCTGGGAAAAACGGAGTCGTTAGACAGAAAATTTGACTAAGAGAGTGGAATGTAGGTCAGTCTCAGGCTCCACTCTGAGTCTAGTCACCAAATAATTGATGTTATAGGTTTTTACTCATTATAGGTTTTGATATGGAGCCCAGCATAGAGAGTAACACCAATAGCTAGAAAGGGATAAAATTCACAAAGGCAGGGGTTAGCAAACTTTTTCTAAAAAGAGGGCAGGCAGTATACATTCGAGGTAGGCCACATGATCTCTGTTACAACCACTTAACTCTGCCATTGTAGCATGAAAGCAGCCAAAGACAATACATAAATGAATGAGCATGGCTGTGTTCCAATAAAACATTTTTTTGAGAAAACCATCAAGGGGTTACTTTTGGCCCTCAGTATGTAATTTGCTGACCACTGATCTAGAGGAACAGAAAGTAATGATCAATAAGCTATTACTATAAGACCACTCCCAGCCCCTGCTATTCTTAATCCTCTAGCCTTTAGTTTGAACGTTTTACTGACTCTTGAACTGCATTCAATGAAATTTAAGGATTTGATAGTTTGTCCATGCATGATCAAGAGTATTACTTAGGGAGTAGCACAACCCAAGGTCATTCATTTTATCTACCATCAGTCTGTGAGCTTCTTGAGGATGTGAACATAACTTATTTGTTTGTGTCGATGCCCAGCTCTGCATACATTGGTTAGCATATTAGTACTACTCAATAAACTTGTGTCAGTTGAATGAGTTGAGTCTTCAGCACTAGTAGGTTGTATTCAGTCTCCAGTATTCAGCTACTTTCCATAATCCCAAGACTGATGTAAAAGTTCCTAATGTATAAAGATGACACAGATAATCAGAGATCAGCTCAAGCCTATATTTCTCAACATATGGAAATAAAGTTGACTTTCCCCAGCCTTTAAGTTACTAATGTATTTGTAATCGTGTTCCAAAATTTAGTTATGTGTTAAAGGACTCTACTCCTTTACCCTGAGGCTGACCTGGCTGGGACTCCAATATCAGAGTTTCTTCTCTGACATTGCCTATCCCACTGTCTGTGTCTTTCCTTCTAGGACAGATCATGTTGACTAGATGGCCTTGACTTCATATTCCATTGGTTATATCCAACCTTGGAGGCCAGCGGAGGAAGAGAGATGAGGGATGAAGATGACGGTTACCACCTGTATTATTTTCCTATTACTGTAATACAAAGTATCACAAACTTAATGATTTAACACAACACAAATGTGTTTTCTTACAGCTCTGAAGTCACAAGTCTGAAATTAGTTTCACTGGGCTGATGTCAAGGTGTCAGCAGGGCTGGTCTCTTCTGGAATCTCAGAGGAGAGAGAATCTGTTTCCTTGCTTTTTCAGGTCCTAGTGACCCCTTGTATTCCTTGACTCATGACCTTTTTCCTCCATGTTCAAATCTCCCTCTACCTGCCTCTTAAATGACACTTTTGATTACATTTAGGACCCATCCAGATTATCCAGGATACTCTCCTCACATTAAGATCCTTAATTATATTTGTAAAATGACTTTTGCCATATAAATTAACATTCACAGGGTCCAGGGATTAAGATGTGGATATCTTCTGAGATCATTCTTCAGCCTCCCACATCATCGTTCTCCATTGCCCTTCAACTTCTTATTACATACATTTTACAAGGGATACTGCTGAGCTATCAAATCCTGAGAAGAGACGCCATTCAAACGTCTATTTAATTATTCACAATTTTATTAACAAATATTTAACGGGTATCCACTAGGTATCTGGAACTGTATCTTAGCCTTTGAAGCAAACATTGTAGATATATCCCTGCCCTCATGGAGCTCAATGAGACAGGCTGGGACCTGGGACCTGGGACCCTTTGCTGCAGTGCTTCCACCCGGACAAAATTCTCCTCAAACAACAGAATGCAAAGAAACTATAAGGGACTAAAAACTGTGTGAATTCACAGCTGGGGTAAATTATGGACAGCAAGATACAAAAAGACCAAAAACAACCAACTGCCACTTCTGAAGAGCCAGGAGCAAAAGCAGGGTACTTCCCATGCCCCCTGCACAGAACATCACCAAAGGGGTGGGCAAACCACCTAAGCAGCCCCCTTCAACCTGACACACCCCTACCCTCACCCCATGTAATGAACCAGCTCTCCCCTCTAGGGGAGCGAGCAAGGGAAACTGTTACTTGTTTTTTACTCACCCGGACACTGCAGAAGCCCCAATAGAACCTTGCCTGAATTTCTTGTCTGGCCTCTTAACAATTTCTATTGCTTGGGGAAGGCCAAGAACCCTGATAGTTATCAACATCACCCCCATTACTAAATCACATTTGCCCTCCCACTTACCTCCTTCTCTGTGCATTTGCCCTTCCTAGTCCAATCCTGCCTTCCAGACCCTAAGTCAAATAGCACTGTCCTTTTAGGAGAAGGAGGTAAGGATAGAATTCATTTACCAGGTAAATGATTAACTTATTAGCATTAAAAACCTACTCAGATGATGTTTTAGTCTTTTGTTATGTTTACTTCACCTAACCTGAAGTTGCATAGAAAATATTGTAATATCCTAGGAATGGGTTAAACTTGTGAAGGCTCCTAATCTCCTTTGAATAGGGATTAGTGGCTGCATAAATATTGCCCAAGAGAGAGCAGATTCCTGGAGAATGAAAGCTGCTTTCACTGCAAAGTGCTAAATAACTACTCAGATATGTGAGCTGTTTATAGTTTCCCTCTTTACAGACAGGAGTCTGCTTCCACCTACTGGCTGAAGAATTTCACAATCATCAGTACTATACAGGTAATTTCCACTTGGGTCTTGGTATGTGCTTCTGATTTGTAGCCATAACGTCAGCTCCCATCTACTTGGGACTTCTTTACTCCCAAACCTACCAGCTCTTCTAGTCCTCGCTTATGGAATGATTGATTAAACTAGCCAGTGTGTTGTGTTATGAAAATTGTTAGGCAGCTACAGATATCCAAGAGAACACCTGAAGCCATGAAGTCCATGGGACACGACACACTTAGAGAAGCCTCAGGAAAATGGACAAGATGATTCAAGGGAGTCAGGTCATAACTGGAATTTCACGGGCTTCTTGATTAGCAGTAGTTGAGAACAGGAGAATTCTGTAATTCTTTTGCTCCAAAGACAATGTTGGGGATTGTGACTGGTCTTTGTTATATCATGTGAGAGCAAATAACTTGAGAATTATCCAGTAAAGTTAGAATTTCCAGAAAACAAATGTTTATTGTGTGGCCTGTAGTATTAAGAATATACCAGAAAATAGGGCTAATCAGGATTCCTATTACAGAAAACCAAATGCTATACTGGTGCTGTTCAAGAGGACACACATTTTTGCCATTTGAGGATGAAAAAATATTATTCTAAGTTTGAGCCAAAGATAACTAGAAAGAGATGAAGGAAATAATACCTGGGTCATATGAAATATATTAGAGGACTTTATCATAAGGTCTTATGGAATTAGCATAAATATGTTCTATAATCAAATAAGTGAAAAATGAAACAACAGTGAGTTTCCATTTTGCAACTAATAATCTAAGATTGAAAAAAGATATGACAGATATAAATTGAGAAGTGCAATATATATGGAGGGACTGTTACTGATCGAATCCTTCTGGAAAGCTATTTGAAAAGTGAGTTTTTAAAAGCTTACACTCTTTGAATCAGTAATTTTGGTGCTAGAATAGTACACCATAGAAGTAATCATAGATGTTTTCAAATATTTACATTAAAAGATGTTCATTATGGTATTGTTTATAATTAGAAAAGTCTATTATAATAGCTACCACATATTGAGCGATCATAATATCTGACATTGTGCTTGATCCTTGAGAGACAGCAGGAAATTGAAGGGAGAAAATAGAGGAGAAAGAAGGAAATCATATATGAAAATAGAAGTAATAGAGCATTTCCTATCCCCTCTGTGTCTTAACAGCCTAATGATTTGATATTTTGGTCCTTGGAAAGAGTTAGGTTCAAGGTAAAAGCCTTAGGAATTGTTTAAGTGAGATTTTGTGACAGTCTTGGGAAAAGGCCATTCTTCTTCTGCTCCACCAGGGTACAGACTGACACCCTGAAGTTATGCTATCCAATAAGGTGGCCACTAAATATATGTGGTGACTTAAATCTGAATTAAATAAAGTTAAAAATTCAGTTTCTAATAGCCATGTGTAGCTACTTGCTACTGCATTTGAGAATGCACTTATAGAACATTTTCATCATCACAGAAGGTGTATTTGTACAACACTGCCCTGAAGGCTCAACACAGACAGCCTTGAGTAGGATTTCTATGCCTTTTTGAGCAGTGGGAAAATGCACACCTCTATTCAACTGCAGTCACCCCATCCTGTAGCCATATTCTGGTATTTGTCATCACCTGGAACTGCTCCAAAATACTGTATTTAAATTTCCACTTTTTTCCTTCATCTCATTCCCTCAATTTCTCTCAAATACCCTTTCTCCTAACTCATTGGACTTCCAATTTATTGGACCCTCTATTTTCTCCCTATCCATCAATACCTTGATGTCCAATAAAAATATAATGAAGTATGATAATTATATAGGTATTCTGGTAGAAACTCTATATTACTTTAAGGAAGTTCTAGTCATAGTTTGATAAGTGTTTTTATCATAAGTGAATGAAGAATTTCATCAAATGCTTTTTCTTCATCTTTTGAGATGATATAAGTTTAAGGATTTTTTTCTCTTTATCCTACTGATGCAGTGAATTACCTTGATTGACTCTTGAATGTTAAGTCATTTGTTAATGATGGAAAAAAACTCAGAGAAAATATAAATAGCAGGAAAGTTTTTTAACCTACATTTACAAAAACGTACAGGTAGCAACATGCCTAATTGTGAAATACTGAAAATTCTATTCCCTAACATTGGGAACAAAGCAAGGATGCCTGCTCTCACCACTTTTATTTTGTGATATGAGAGCCCAGAGAGGGCACTGGAAGTCTTAGTCAGTACACTAAGGCAGGGGTGGAAAACATCCAAATTGGAAAGGAAGAAAGAAGTACAAGTGTCTTTATTTGCACAGAACATGGTAACATATATTAAAAATCCTAAGAAACGTATTTTTAAAAATCCACTAGAACTACAAAGTGAGTTTAGCAGGATTGCAGGACACAAGACCAATATACAGAAATCAATTTTATTTCTATATACTGGCACTGAACAGTCAGAAATTGAAATTAAAATAAAACAATAATAGTATAAAAATATGAAATGCTTAAGAAATTTGACAAAAGATATGAAAGACTTGTACACTGAAAACTACAAACTGTGCTGAGAGAAATTAAACAAGACTTAAACAAAAGAGAGATATACCATGTTCATGAATTATATGTTTCAATATTGCTAAGATGCCAATTATACCAAAACTGATCTATACAGTGACTGCAATCCTGACCAAAATTCCAGCAGAGGTTTTTTTCAGAAATTGACAAGCAGATCAAAAAATTTACATGGAAGTGCCAAGGACCTAAAATAGCCACAACGTCCTTGAAAAAGAAGAACAAAGTAGGAAGACTTAACACTTCTCATTTCAAGACTTTTTTGAAGCTATAGTAATCAAGATACTATGGTATTGATGTATAGATAGACATATTGATCAATGGAATAGAATAAGGAGTCTGGAAATAGACCAACACATTTATGTTTCACTGATAGTTTACAAAGATTCTAAGTCAAGTTAATAAGGAAAGAATAATCTTTTTAACAAACAATGCTAAATAAATTAGAAAACAATGGACAAATTAATGAACCTTGACTTTGCCTCACACCTTATACTAAAATTAATTCAAACTAGAATATAGACCTAAATGTAATAGCTAAAAATATAAAACCTCTAGAACAAAATGTGAAAATCTCATTGACCTTGATTTTGGTAAAGATTTCTCACATAGAACACAAAAAGCACAAACGGTAAAGAAAAAATAAATTAGACTCTATCAAAATTTTAAACTTTTGCTCTTGAAAATGTTTGCAAACATTTATCCAAGAAAGGCCTGTTTGAAGACATCTAAAAAACTCTTACCATTCAATAATGAGGACAAACATTCCAGTAAAAACTGGGCAAAGGATATGAGCAGACATTTCACAAGGAAAAACAACTCAAAATGAAAATTATATTTAGGGAGATGGACAACAAATAAGCACATGACAAGATGCTCAGCATCATTTGTTATTAGGGAAATGCAAATTAAAACCACAATTAGATACCACTACACATCTACTAAAAGGACTAAAATTAAAAAGACTGTTTATACCAATTGTTGGTGAGGATGTGGAGGAACTGAAACTCATACACTATTGATGCGAATGTAAAATGATACAACTATGTTAGAAAACAGTTTAGCAATTTCTTAAAAACTTAAACACACACCTCCTGTGTAAGCCAGGCATTCCACTACCAGGTATTTTTTAAGGGAAATGAAAGCATATGTACACAAAAGTACTTATAAACCAATGTTCATAAGACTTTTTTTTTTTTTGCGGTACGCAGGCCTCTCACTGTTGTGGCCTCTCCCGTTGCGGAGCACAGGCTCCGGACGCGCAGGCTCAGCGGCCACGGCTCACGTGCCTAACTGCTCCGCAGCATGTGGGATCTTCCCAGACCGGGGCATGAACCCGTGTCCCTTGCATCATCAGGCGGACTCTCAACCACTGTGCCACCAGGGAAGCCCCGTAAGACTTTTATTTGTAGTAGACCAAAACTGAAAGCAACTTAAATTTCTATAAACAGGTAAATAGATTGTGACATATTCATATTTGGAATACTAACCAGCATAGAAAGAAATGAAACTATTGATATACACAACATGATTGAATTTCAAAATAATTATTTTGAATGAAAGAAGTCAGACAAAAAGCAGTATGTACAATTTGATTACATTAGTATAAAATTCTACAAAATGTAAATTAATCCATAGTGCTGGAAACAGATCAACGGCTTGGTCTAGGATGGGGAATAGTAGAGAAGGCAGGAGAAAACTCCTGGGAGTGACTTTTATGTTCATTATTTTGGTCTCATCAGTGAATACATATGTCAAAACATCAAATTGTATTTGCATTAAATTGTATTGTAGTAAGTTAAGAGGAAAACCATAAAAGATGGTGTGCTGAGTAGGAAGTAATCAGCTCTGAAAAAATGCTGCTAATAGGTCAAGTCAGCTGAAGACCATTACATGTGGCATTTAGGTAATTCATGACTTAGGCAAGAGTAGTTTGAGTGAGGAGTTGGGGGCAAAACTTGATTGAAGTGTCCGCAAGGGAGAATATGAGGAAAGGTATGGAAAACATTAATTATACATAAGCATTTTGAAAAGATTTTTTTAATGTAAAAATAGCACAGAAATAATGTTAATACCAGGAAAGGGAATGGGATCAAAAGAGGGATTTTTGAAGATGGGAGAGTGATGGCATGATTATATGCTGAGGGGAACATTTCTCTGGAAGGTGGAGATAGGAAAAGATGTGTTAGAGTTCTGAGGAGAGAGATGAAAGCAAAAGATAGTTACTGAGAAAGCAAGACGACATGGATTGGGAAAATGCAACACGATACCTAAGCCCAAGAAAGACCCATTTGAACTTCATGATCCTAAATTTAAAGTCAACACGGCTGAGGGTTTTTCTTCAATCACGTTCAGCAGCATGGATGAATGGACAGAGTAGTCTGAGAGTTGTATTTAATCCAGGTTGTGTTTTGTCAAGCAATTAAAATGATGCCAGGGTCACAGATGACTTGAAGATATATGGAAGAAAGTGATTACCATGACCATTAAATTTAACCCAGATATGGAGGGAAATGACAACGTGAAATAAGGCACAGTGAAACCTCTGGTAAAATCCATCAATGGTCAGATAGATCCTGGTCAGTGGAAGCATCCGGGGTACTACAGTGTGTGAGCTGGCAAGATAGATAGTGGAACTCCAATTCTTGAAACTTGTATTATGGAGAAGTCACAGTTTTGATGTGACAAAGTCTAGGATATATCCATTGGAGTGAGTAGAAGCAAGACTGTCGAAGAAGAGAAAGTTGAAAAGCTAAGAAGTCAGGGAATTAGAAGTATTCTCTTCATAGTCATTAAAATTACTGATAATTATTACAGCAGGAATATTTTGAAAGATTGGCTTTGAATCAAGAGCTAAAACTCATGGAAGAAGTAGGAGTGACTCAAGGACTGGTAGATGATTCCACCAAGACGAAGTGATAGAGTCTTTAGATATGAGACTCATAACGATGGATTCTGAGAGAAGAGGGTGTGAAAACAGAAAGGAAGTAGCGCAGTAAGGGAAATTGGAGACCAAGGCATCTGGTATGGAGCAAAATGGAGAACAATGTAGCCCCCATTGATCACAGGAGCTTTGAAAGGCAATGTCATCAGGGAAGGGCCAGGTTTAAGTTAAAACAAGAAGGTGAAGCAAAATGTGTCAGGGAAGAGGCTAAAGGTAGAGGGAATTCTACTTGTGATTAACCATGAGTTCCAAACATCTCAAGAGAAGTATCTCAGTTCAGTATTGGGAGAGGGATAGGAGATGAGGGCAAATACAGGAGGGTGCAGAGCCATATGGGGATTAGACAGGAGCTGAAGAGAGTGATCAGGGAATCCCTCACTTCTCATGGTGGTGATCAACACAAGAGAAATGATGGCCACAATAAGATCAATCATGATGATGCCAGGGCTCTAGTGGGTAGAAAGATGTGAGGTTCTTTCCAGGAGTCATCTGTAGCCTCCCAGAGCTGCCTCTTTTTTTTTAAAGTTAATTTTATCAGGGTATAGTTGATTTACAATGTGTTACGGGGCTGCCTCTTGACCATTACTAAGAGAAGTATGGCAGGAGACAGCTGCAGGTTGTCCTTGAGCCTAAAGTCTCCCTCTTCAAGAATGCCTGCGGACCCCTCTGAGTACTCTGGATATAAAAACTGCTGGGTACCTGTCATGGAGATTTTATTTTTACTCATTTCATATGAATTAATTGCTTTGAGTATTTATAATACACTAATGTCATACACTGAATCTTATTAGGTATCAAATCTGTAGTTTGTCAGGTACTATGCAAAGCACTTTGCACACATTATTTAATCCTTACCCCAAGTATTATCTTCCTACTTTACAGATACGGATATTCCTGTTCAGAAAAGTTTAGATAACCTACTTAGGTTCATACTGCTAGCAAGTAGCAGAGACAAATTGGCATCAAAATCTATCAGATTTCAAAGACCATATATCATCAGAACTGGGATGATTATCTCTGAAGTAAATACCAATAAGATTATTTTTAGCAAATTTTGCAATTCTATTGACTCATGGATGTTAGCATAATATTGATCTTGAAAGAACTGTTGCAACGTCTTTCCTGACCACCTATATTCTTCCACAAGTCACACAAGAAGAACAGTTCAAGTCCTTAAAACAGTCATGTAAGAAAAAGAGCAAATGCTCTTTGATCTCTGGAAACACTCCAGAATTTCAACAGAAAGCTTTAGTTTAGGGATTAAAAAGGGTCTACTAATTTGTACTGTTTTACCTTCATTCTTTCAACACAGCTGTCTCAAAACAAAGTGATGTGACTTGGGTAGAACAGAAATTTAAAGAGAAAATCAGTAGCATTGGAACCCCTAGACTATATCCCTACTCTGAATGAAAAGGAAGTTCACAAAATCAACTGAAAATGTTCTCTAGCTCTGCTACAGTTGTTCTCAAAATCTGGCATAACATAAAAGTTCACTGAAGTGCTTATTAAAATATCATAATCTTTGGTCAACTGAATCAGAATCTCCTGAGTGTGGGCCCCAGTCTGCGATAGATGACTGGATCCTAACCTTCCCAGGCCCAGGTCTTCATTCCTCAGTTCCCTTTAATTGAGAAATTTAATATTTCCTAACGTTTCCCCTCCACAGTCTCTGATTCTTCCCATGATTCCAACAGTTCCAAGGCTCGAACCAATTTATCAAATAACTGAGATATAGGACTTAAATAAATATTGTTGCAGCTGTATCAAAGATTGTCCTGCAGGAGTGATAAGGGGTAACTGTGTTTTCACATATGCATCTTCACATTGCTATATATGTATGTGCGTATGTATATTCATATGTGTATGTGCATATCTATGTACATGTATATACATTCACATTGCTATCTATATATGATAGCCATATATATATACACACACATCTCTCTCTACATACACATATATTATATATACTATATATAATTATAATGAATAACTAACATATATGTATAAAACATATATAATATATATTATTTATTCATGTGAGAGAAGAAGGGTATGAATTTTATTTGCATTAGTACACCTCCAGAACAGAGCCCAGTATCTGAGGTAGAGAGGTATAGCAGGGATTCAAAAACATTTGAGTTGCTGAATGAACAAATGAGGCATGAAACTTCAAGAACCCCAAGAAAATGTTCAATTGTGTCAAGGTCTCCCTGTCTCTAAAAACCAAGTGAATAGAAAGAAATAATGTGACCTACTTTCTGTATACCTTGATATAAGACATCTATTATGCAAAGTAGTCTTGACTTTCATCATCTTTAAAAATGTTGTCACTTAGAAGACCTGCCTTGTAATGAATTGGCACTTTACTATTCCATATGGGACATCCAGTATCCAGACACATCATATTAGAATTGCACCCAAATATCAAACAAAAGAGTATATTTGATTTTTTGAATGCTAAAGGAACCTGTAGACAGATTTTTATTTTTCAAATTTTTTCCCCATTTTTATTTTATTTATTTATTTTTAAACTTTTTATGTTATATTGGAGTATATCAATTAACAACGTTGTAACAGTTTCAGGAGCACAGCAAAGCGACTCAGCCACACATATACATGTATCCATTCTCCCCCAGACTCCCCTCCAAACCAGATTGCCACATAACACTGAGCAGAGTTCCCTGTACTATATAGTACAGTATAGTATAGTAGGTCCTTGTGTAGACAAATTTTTTAAATTGCCTTGTAGTCTTTTCTATGTGGAATTGTTTTATCACTTTGGATAATCTGTTGTATTTGTATTTTTAAAGAAAAATATGCAAACAACTTAATTGAGTAAGCAAATGTAAATTATTCTCAGAAGTAAAGCTTAATTTTTGAACTTTTACATACAAGTAATTTGTAAATTATGAGAAATTATTAACATAATCTTTAAACTACAGGCATGCAGAGGAGATTCTTAGGATAAGTAGTTAATTTTCTTCTGTTTGCCTGGGACAATGACCTAAGAAGGTAGTTAATCATCATTGGACTGTAAAAAAAATAACGAGCCAACTATTTAACAAGAGACTATAACAACAGATAAAGGGATGGACCTGTGGCCATTGCTGTAGGATCCTAAGTCCAGGTAAGAACCTTTGAGATTCTCGAATTTCAATGTTTCCTGTATGTGAGAAACTTCCAGAAATTTCAAGGGGAAAAATTGTTTTGATGGACATGATAAATATTACATATTTTATGTTATGTGTCTTCTACACCCTTATGTTCTAAACCTTTAAAACTTATTAACTATCCCTTCTAGAGGTCGCTGAGCCTCAGGTTGATGTTTTTAAAAATAAAATACAGAAAATCAGACATTTATAATTTAAAAATAAAGACTGAAATCCCATTCCTATTACTTTCTATTCAAGTGGAACTTCAAGTCTGAAAAAATAATGTGGGTTGGAGAGTTAGTTGGCAAACATCAAGAAATGGGATATGCCTCATAGCCACTTACTCACCTCAACTTTCCTTGTTTCAACTCAAATTTGACTCAAGGGGAGGTCAAAAGAAGAGGTTTTCTAGATGATTTTATCTCTGATTAAATGAGAAAAAACTTTTGCCTCAGCACAGTTCCTGGCACAAACTAAGGACTCAAAAATATTAGTTCCCTTCTCCAACTCAGGAAGGTGGCTACCCTTATAATTATTTTTAATATTATTTAATTAAAAAGTATTAAATTATTTACAGACCCATAAAAGGTTTAAGAAGTTAGTAAATGCTGTTTTCCCTTTTTCCCTCCTTAGTACCACAGGTATTGTACATGGTAGATCACTTGGATTCCACTGCTTTTCTATGATCACTCAAATAGGAAAAGTTTGCACAGATAAGCAGAGGCTGGTGAGATTCTTCCCTCTGCTCCACCCCAATCAAAAGGGAGCAGAACTGGACTGTACTATTATTCAAGGAAGAGTTGCAATGCTACATCTGAATGCCTGTCTTACAGAACATCGTGGTTTATGTTATAAACTTATTGCATCCCCAAAATTCATTTACATGTTAGCTGTTTAGAACTCTGAGAAAAAAAAATATGTCCAGAGAAAAAATTGTTAAATGTCTTCAAGTCAGGCTTAAAATGCCATGGTGATGTGGAAAATATGGTGTTTAGAGTCAACCCTGAATTGATATCTCAACCTTTTAATTACTATGTAGTGATTTGTTATAATTTAATCTTTTTCAGAAATAAGGTAAAAGTGCCTACATTTCCAACTTTTTACCTGGATACTTTTCCCCAATATGTAGGAGAGAGGTGTGGACTAGCAATCTGTTTGGGAAAGTAGTAGAAATACAGGGAAAAGGAATGACTACATTACAAGGGATATTGTCCAGTGGAGCAGCAGTGTGGGAAAAGTTATTTCAACTGGGTGTGACAACGGGAAAATATCTAAGAGGGGTGAGTTGGGGCAGAATTACAAACAAGAGATGAAGAAGAACATTACAGGTTAAGAAGAAACATACAGGTGAGCAGAGACCTTTCTTCTGGGGACAGTGGTTCCATAGGGTGGAAAGTGTTTATGGGTGTATTGAGACTAAAAACAAAGGCTGGTTTTAGTTCAGGAAGAATATCAAATACTATACGTGAGTTTTATTTTGTGTGGTACAAGAGACCTCTGAAAGATTCTAAGGATGGAAGTGATATGCATAGGAAAGGGAGAAGGCTGGGAGACAGGACAATAATTTAATCAATTGCAATCAACAAAGATAGGAGTGGTGAGATCATAGCATTCAGGAATGTTTGTTGAGTAGCCAAACCAACCAAACAAACAAAAAACTAAAGCTAAAGGGTGACTATCCACCTTTCAAATAATTCAGAGGATTAAGTGGTAAAAATGCTTTCCTAACATTTAAGTCCTGAACAAAGATACAGAAAGAGGTGTTCATGTAAAAATGACATAAAATTTATCAAAAGGCTGCCTGTGACCTTGGGACTGAACTACTGATTCCTTCCTCACTCCACGTCACTCAGTAACTGAACAGGTCCAGGTATATATGGACCACATGCCAGAAGTATAGAATAACTAGGATTCACTTAGGTGTACATGGGTGTGGGTTTCTGCATTCATGTGTATGTTTATATACATTCATGTACACACAAGTGATAATATCTTCAGATATTTATCATTTCTGTATTTGTACATTAGCCATTTAATATGCATTATGTATATTGATGGACTTTATATATATATAATTTCTTGTTGCATGAATTAATGAATAGAATATACAGTTGATCCTCATCATTTGTGGATTCTGTATTTGTGAATTTTCCTACTCACTAAAATGGATTTGTAACCCTCAAATCAATACTGCTGCTCTTTCGTGGTCATTCACATACCTGCAGAGAGTGGCAAAAAATTTTGAGTTCTCCCACATGAATGTTCTCAGCTGAGGTTGGACAAGATATAAGATATGGCTCTGTTTTCTTGTTTTTGCTCTCGTAATAGAAACAAGTGACCTTTTCACAGTCTACTTAGAGCCATTTTTTTTCATTTGTGTGCTTTTTGTAGGTGACTTTGCTATTAAAATGACTCTCAAGCATAATGCTGAAGTGCTGTCTAGTGTTCCTAAGTTCAAGAGAGCTGTGATGTGCCTGATGGAAAAGATACATGAATTACATAAGCTTCCTTCAGGCTTGAGCTGCAAAGTGCTATTGTCCACAGATTCAATGTTAGTGATCAATAATACGAATTAAATAAGGTGTCTAACAGGAAGGAAACATAAAACAAGGTTATGTATTCATTGGTTGACAAAAATGTTGTGACCACAGATAAACAGGAACCAAACTCTGTATTTCCCCTAGGAGCAATGTTTAGTAATTGCTAATTCAGCATTTGCAAGAACTTTATAGAACACAACTACTGCAAATAATGAGAATCAACTGTATATAGAACATGTATTAAATATACTGTATAATTAGTGCCCTATTAAATCATATATCTATGTTTATGCTTGTTTCTATACATAAATAGGTATTTTTGCTACATAAATATGTATTATGCACATATGAATAAATAAGAATACATTTTCTAAACCTCAGTGAATAACACACTATTCTACAAAAAAGAGCAAATCTAAGAAATAAGTTGATTCATTTTACTAGTCTTTAAGATAGGGACTTAATAACTCTCAAAATTTTAATCCCTCTTACATCTGACCTCAAAACTCCACTTGTAGGACTTTTATCCTACAGAAATGATCACACATAAATCAAAAGACATATTAAGAAATTTTTCTAATATGAAATAATTAGATGCAACCTAATCTAAATTAGATGCTACCTAGACATAAAACTAGGTAGATAAACTATAGACAATGGAATACTCTAGAACCATAAGAAAACTGAGTAAGCCATATTAATATAAAGTTAAGTATATAAAGCAGAGCAAAAAGGCAGATAACTGTAGTAACGGTATGCTGCCATTTGTGTTAAAAAAGGAAAATATTGTGTATTTAATTAAAAATGCATATCGTATTTCTGGACAAGGTTCATTGAAAGCTAATAATACTCTTCCTCAGAAAGAGAAACTGGATGAGGGTTAGAGGAAGAATTTTTCCTATATGTCATTTTTGATGTGTTGTGCTTTCAACTTCAAATATACTCTCTCTTCAAAAATAAATAAACAAAATTAAAATAAAGTGGAATCATGGTGATGGTAAGTTCAAGCACGTCCATAGTCCCTCTGCCAGGTACTTAGAGTACACTAAGCTCTTTTTAACAAATCCAAACTTTCTCTGCTTTTGGAGCCTGATAAATTCAGAGGTATTTCTCTCTGAAACCTTTTTAGGCCACTCTAATTATAATTAATTACATTATTTTTCTATTCATTTTGACTATCTACTATATGCAAGATACTGTTTGGCATTTTGTAAAACCAGAAAGATGAATTAAACACTTATTTGCCTTCCTAAACCTTATAATGTAGATATACAGAAAATAAAACAAAATTTTATTTCCAATAGGTAATTGCTGATAATTTATTTAATCCAATCTAATGTGTGATTCTATATTACTTTATTTATTTGTTGTTTCAAGTTCCCCTCCATACATTTATCCTTCTAAATTACAATCTCGCTAAAGCTAGAAATTTGTATACGTGTGAGTGTGTGTTTCCTTTTGTGTCCCGGTGCTCAGGACATGGTAGGTCCTGAATGAATATTAGTGGAATTATTGATTGATTGATGTTGACCTTGAGGCTTTTCTCATTTCTGAATTGTTAAAGTGAAATAAATTATAACTTTCCTCTCCAAAAAGGTGATCATTTTGAACGAAACATCGACAAAAATTGAAAACATTCACATGATATCTGCAGTACAGTGATGGACCAGAATCAACATTTGAGTAAGACAGCAGAGGCACAACATTCTGAGAAAAGGAAAACTAGAAACTACTGCAATGGATTCAAGGTGGAATGCGTTTCATGTTTTCAAACTAAAATAAGTAAAGGGAGAATTCTGATTTAAAGAAAAGGCAGCCAGTTTTTTAAAAGAATATTATATTTCAAATTAGAGTTTTCAACTGAAGCATACATTAAAGTATTAACACAATGATATACATCTTGATATAAATCAATCTTTAAATCTGAATAAAAGGTCTTTGGTGACATTTCTAGTTAAGAATTTATTAATGTTGAAAATTTAGAAAGATTTTGATATCTTCTCTTTGATTCTTGATGGACAAAAAGATACTTATAAATGTGATTAAAATAAAGCAGTCTCTGTGTAATGGATAGTATGTAAAAAAAAATTCTTACATTTGACCTATAACAGAGAAGATTTATCAGTCTTGTGAATCACTTTGTGGTCTTGACCTATTTAATTTTTTTTTTTTTTTTAAAGAACAGCATTTGTTATTCTATTAACTTAAATGATATAGTCTGAAGGGAACTAAAAGACCCGGCCCAAAGACCTAGTTGATGACTTAGGAAAGTCATTTAATTTTTCCATATGCAAGTGGGTAAAAGCGATAATCCTGTCTCTTGCTTTTGTCACAAAACGGTGAGACAGTGAATGATACAGACTGTATTGCGATTTTCACAGGCAGGAAAAAGCAATCCTTGAGCACAGAGTCAAGGAAACCAAGACTCAAGGAAGTTGAGAAGTTTGTGTGAAGTCATCTAGGTTGTAAATGGAAAACTCTTAAAACTAAATCAAAGCCTTTAAACCCCGATAGAGAAGACTAGAGGAAATCAAAAAACCAATCAGGGCTGACTTTGATCAATATTTAAAATGTTTTCCTCAAAGATATAGTCTTATCTAGCTGAATAAAGACCAGAGATCAGATTCAATTGCAATCATGTTATATAAAGTCTGTTTTAACTTTGTCCAGGGAACATGAAGTCTGTTTGTTTTTCAGAGATTATTGGTAAAATCAGTTCTGATGAAATATTTAAGTAATATTTAAACAGAAAAGCAGTCACCAGGAGAAAGTACTGGCTAATGCAACTGGACCACATTCTATTGCCTAGGGGTAGTAGGTTGTGCTGGCTTATTTCACTTTTAAACATGGAGGGTTACAGTGATTCATTTGCACATGCATTGAAGGTGACAACAAACTAGCTGAAGCAAATAAAATTGCCTGGGTAGTCTCTTGCAGCATATTTGGAGAAAAGCTTCGAGTTAGCAAGTTGTCAGTGTGTATAAAGTATGTGAATTGCAGCCCAATAATAAAGAACAGAGAAGCAATAACAGTAATAGTATATCGAACACTTACTAAATGCAAGACACTGCTCTAGTATTTTAGTTCTACTAATGGATTTATTCCTTACCACAATTCAGTCAGCCATATGCTATTATCTCCCTTTTACACATGATAAAGAACTTAGAGGGTGAATGACTTTCTCTAGGTCCATAGGCTGGAAAGTGGTAGAGCCAAGGTCTGAAATTAGGCGGTCTGATTGCAAGTCCCGTGAGCTCAATTGTACTCCATGTTGCTAAAGTACCTGTGGGTTTCCATAATATTAGTACCCTCAAGATATTCTGGTAAGCACAGATTTGTAAGTGGGCTATTTAATAATCTTCCTCATTCTGTACTTCTAAAAATTCCCCTTTATACCGAATAATTGAGTTTCAAGCAAGCATATTTGCCTGCACACACACAAATACACGTTGTTACTGATGTGGGTATACAGACTCAGCAGGGAAAACTGTGTAAAAGTGCAAATAGATAATAATTTAGAACAACAACAGCATAGTTTGATTCTTTCTTACCCCTTTCCCTCAATTTTTGAACTGAACCAAGTAGGTTATATAAACCCTGCAAGTACATTGTTCATCTTTACACTTGTCATTTCTGTGCTTCAGATTTCTTGTACCACTGCGTTGTAATGAAAATTCTTTAAAAACACAAAAGCAGTGCATCATCATCAAAAAACATAAACAATAGGGAAAAAGTAAAAGGTCTCCCATTCTACCTTCATTCCCACTCCCCTTCCGGAAATCATTAGGATAGCCATCCCATTTGTAACCACCAACAGTATCCCTACCCCACAGTTTTCCTCTGGCTAACCTTCTTCTGGCCTATTAGACTTTTTACTATTTCTCAAGATGTGACATGCACTTCTGACTTGGAGAAGCTTGCACTTGCTCTTTCCTTATCTGAAATATCTGACTCCCAGATAGCTTGCTCTTTCATCTCATTCAAATCTCTATTTAAACATTACCTCATCCCTGACCACCCCATATAAAATAGCATTTCCTATCCATAACTCTTGAACCAAATTTGATTTTTCTTCTTAGCATTTATCACCTCCTGACGCTGAAATACAAATGCACACATATGTATAGGTGTGTATGTATATGTATGTCTTTAATATAACAAAACAAATTTATCACAGTTCTGTAATAATCATACAATTCTGAAGTTGAGAAGTCTGAAATAGGTCTCACTGAGCTAAAATCAAGACGCTGGCAGAGCTGTATCCTTTCTGGAGACTCTAAAAGACAATTCATTTCCTTGCCTTTTCCAGCTTCTGGAAAGTGCCCAAAGTTCTTGACTAATAGCTCTCTTCCATATTCAAAGCTAGTGATGGTCAGTCAAGTATTTTTCACATTGACATTGACTTTTCTGCTCCCTTTTCCACATTTAAAGGACCCTTAGAATTACATTGAGTTAACCAGGATAATATAGGATAACCTCTTCAAGGTCATCTGATTAGCATCCTTAACTCCACTTGCAACCTTAAGACCCCCTTGCCGGGCTACCTAATATATTCATGGGTAGGCAGAGTAATGGCACGCAAAGATGTCCAGGTCCTAATCTCCAAAACCTGTAAATATATATTTTTTTCCTAGAGGAAGTCATTTGCCCCCTTTGCATCTAAGTTTTTTCACCTGTGAAAGGAAATAATAGCATCTGGCTGACAGACTTATGGTAAGGAATAAATCCACTAACAGAAGTAAAACACTAGAACAATGTATGGTATATAGTAAGTGCTCAATAAATGCTAGCTACTACTATTTTTATTGCTTCTCTGGTCTTTATTATTGGGCAGCAATTAACATACTTTATACACAGTGCCAGCTTGCTAACTCGTAACTTCTCCATATACTCTGCAAGGGACCATGCAGGCAATCTTACTTGCTTTGGCCAGATTGTCGTCATCTTGCTGTACATGTGAGAATGAAATCAATGTCCAGCACACTGAGATATAAAGTTGGGTGGCTGATTTGAGATCATTCTTTTTTTATGTAGCTGTTTTTCACTATGAAATTCCTTCTTAATACTGTATTTGTACATACCATATGTTTTGGTATTTTGTGATTTCATTTTTGTTTGTCTTGAGATATTTTCTAAATTCCTTTTTGAGTTCTTGGACCTATTGTTGTTCAAGAGGGTGTTGCCTAATTTTTACATATTTGTGAATTCTCCAGTTTTTCTCCTGCTGTTGATTTCTAGTTTCATTCCATTGTCGGTAGAAAAGATACTTGCGATGATATAAATCTTCTTAGATTTGTTAAAACTTATTTTGTGGTCTAACACGTGATATATCTTGGAGAAAGATATGAGTACATTTAAAAGGAATGTGTATTTCACTGTCGTTGGGTGGAATGTTTTTTGTATGTCTTTTAGGTCAATTTGGTCTATAGTGGTGTTTGAGTTATCCATTTCCTTATTATTTCTATCCACTATTTAAAATAAGGTATTAAAATCTTCCACTATTGGGGTTTCCTGGTGGCGCAGTGGTTGAGAGTCCGCCTGCCGATGCAGGGGACACGGGTTCGTGCCCCGGTCCGGGAAGATCCCACATGCCACGGAGTGGCTAGGCCCGTGAGCCATGGCCGCTGAGCCTGCGCATCCAGAGCCTGTGCTCCGCAACGGGAGAGGCCACAGCAGTGAGAGGCCCACGTACCGCAAAAAAAAAAAAAAAAAAAAAGTAAAATCTTCCACTATTATGGTATTGCTCTTTATTTCTCCCTTCCATTGTGTAAATGTTTGCTTTATATATTTAGGTACTCTAATTTTGGGGATAGAAAGAGAGGTAGATAGATAGATAGACAGATAGGGATAGAGATACTTATTAAATCTTCCTGGTCAATGGACCCTTTATCATTATATAATGTCCTTTTTGTCTCTTGTGACATTTTTTACTTAAAGTCTATTTTGTTTGATATAAATACAACCACTCCTGCTCTCTTTTGGTTACCAATTGTGTGGAATATCTTTTCCCATCACTTCACTTCCAGTCTTTGCATGTCTTTAGATCTAAAGTGAGTTTCTTATACATAAGTCATAGTTGAGTCTTGTTTCTTTTTAATTTTTATTTTTTTAATTGAAGTATAGTTGACTTACAATACTATATTAGTGTTAGGTATATAGGCTTTATATACCTGAGATTCAGTATTTTTACAGATTATACTACACTAGAACTTATTACAAGATAATGGCTATAATTCTCTGTGCTATACTTTATATCTTTGGTGCTTATCTATTTTATACATAGCAGTTTGTATATCTTAATCCCATACCCCTAATGTGCCTCTCCTGCTTTCCCCATCCCTACTGGTAACCACTAGTTTTTTTTCTATATCTGTGAATCTGTTTCTGTTTTGCTATATAGATTTGTTTGTATTATTTTTTAGATTCCACATATAAGTGATATCATATGGCATTTGTCTTTCTCTGTCTGACTTATTTCACTAAGTGTATTTTCTAGGTCCATACACATTGCTCTAAATGGCAGATTTTCACTCTGTTTTATGGCTGAGTAATATTCGTGGGTGTGTGTGTGTGTGTGTGTGTGTGTGTGTGTATACCCACTACATCTTCTTTATCTGTTCATCTGTTGATGGACTCTTGAGTTGCTTCAATATCTTGGCTATTGTAAATAGCACTACTATGAACACTGGGTGTATATATCTTTTCGAATTAGTGTTTTTGAGGTTTCCAGATATGTACTCAGGAGTGGAATTGCTGGATCATATGTTAATTCTATTTTTAGTTTTTTGAGGAATCTCCATACTGTTTAGTTTTTGAGGAACCTCCATACTGCAAGTGGCTGCACCAATTTACATTCCCACTGACAGTGTACAGTGTTCCCTTTTCTCCACATCCTCACTGACATTTATTACTTGTAGACCTTTTGATGATGGCCATTCCGATAGGTGTGAGGTGATATCTCATGGTTGTTTGGATTTGCATTTATCTAATAGTTAGTGATGTTAAGTATCTTTTCATGTGTCTTTTGGCCATCTGTATGTCTTCTTTAGAAAAATGTCTACTCAGGTCTTCTGCCAATTATTTACTTATTTTTTATATTGAGTTGCATGGGCTGTTTATATATTTTGGATATTAACCCCTTGCCAGTCATATCATTTGCAAATATTAACTCCAATTACAAAGGTTGTCTTTTTCTTTTAATCCATGGTTTCCTTTATGTACAGAAGGATTTAAGTTTAATCAGGGCTCATTTGTTTATTTTTGCTTTAATTTTTTTGCCTTAGGAGACAGAACCAAAAAAAGAAAAATGTTGCTACAATTTATAATATGTCAAACAGTGTTCTGCCTATGTTCTCTTCTGGGTGTTTTATGGTTTCAGGTCTTACACTCAGCTCTTTAATCCATTTTAATTTTTTTTGTGTATGGTATGAGGAAGTGCTCTCATCTCATTGTTTTGCATGTAACTGTACATTTTCCCCAGCACCACTTGTTAAAGACACTGTCTTTCCTCTATTGTGTGTTCTTACCTCTTTTGTTGAAGATTAATTGACCATAGATGTGTGGGTTTATTTCTGGACTCTCTATTCTGTTTCATTGATGTATGTGTCTGTTTTTGTGCCAGTACCAGGTTGTTTTGGTTACTGTAGCTTTATAGTATTGTCTAAAATCTGGGAGAGTGAAACCTTCAGCTTTGTTCTTTTTTCTCTAGATTGCTTTGGCAAATCAGGGTCTTTTGTGGTTCCATATGAAATTTAGGATTACCTGTTCTAGTTTTATAAAAGTGTCATGGGTACTTTGATAAAGATTACATTAAATCTACAGATTCTTTGGGTAGTATGGAAATTTTAAGAATATCAATTCTTCTAATCCAAGAGCACAAGACATCTTTTCATTTCTTTGTATCATCTTCAATTTTATCAGTGTTTTAAAGTTTTCAAAGTATAGTTGTTTCACCTCCTTGGTTAAATTTATTCTTGGGTATTTTATTCTTTTTGATGGAATTTTTTAAACTTTCTCTTTCTGATAGTTCATTATTAGATATAGAAAAACAACAGATTTCTGTATGTTAATCTTGTATCCTGACACTTTGCTGAATTCATTTATTAGTTCTAACAGTTTTTGGGTGAAGGCTTTAGGATTTTCTATATAAAGTATCATGCAAATAGTGACAGTTTTAATTTTCCCTTCCAATTTGTATGGCTTTGGTTTCTTTTTCTTGTCTGATTGCTGTGGCTAGGACTTCCAATACTATGTTAAACAGAAGTGGCAAGAGTAGGCATCCTTGTCTTGCTCCTGAATTTAGAGGAAAAGCTTTCACCTTTTCACCGTTAAGTATGATGTTAACTGTGGGTTTGTCATAGATGGACATTATTATGTTGAGATATGGTCCCTTTATATACATTTTAATGAGAGTTTTTATCATGAATAGATTTCAAATTAAACTGTAAGGGAAGAAATAAAAAGAAGAAAAAATGTACAGAGAAGAACCACAAAAACAACTGGAAAACAAGTAATAAAATGGCAATAAGTACATACCTATCAATAATTACTTTAAATGTTCATGGACTAAATGTTCCAATCAAGAGACATAGGGTGGCTTACTGGATTAAAAAAAAAACCCTTCTATATGCTTCTTACAAGCAACTCACTTCAAAGCTAAAGACACACACAGACTGAAAAGTGAGGGGAAGGAAAAAGATATTTCATGCAAACAAAAACAACAAGAAAGCAGGGGTAGCAATACAAAATAGACTTTAAAAGAAAGACTATAACAAAGGCAAGCAAGGGCATTATGTAATGATAAAGGGATCAATACAAGAAGAGGATTTATACTCATTAACATATATGCACTCAATTCAGGAGCATCTAAATATATAAAGCAAATATTAACAGACATAAAGGGAGAAATTGGTAATAATACAATAGTAGTAGGCGATTTTAACACCCCACTTACATCAACGAACAGATCATTCAGACATAAAATCAATACGGCACAGTGATCTTAAACGACACTATAGACCAGTTAGACTTAATAGATATTTATAGGACATTACATCCCAAAACAACAGGATTTACATTCTTTTCAAGTGCACGTAGAATGTTCTCCAGGATAGGTCACATCCTAGGACACAAAATAATTCTGAACAAATTTAAGAGGATAGAAATTATATCAAGCCTTTTTTTCTGACCACAATGGTATGAAACTAGAAATCAATTACAGAAAGAAAAATGGGAAAAGAACAAACATGTGGAAACTAAATAACATGCTACTATAAAACCAATGGATCAATGAAGAAATCAAAGAGGAAATCAGAAAATACCTCAAGACAAATGAAAATGGAAACACAACACTCCCAAATCTATGGAATGTATTGATAGCAAAAGCAGTTCCAAGAGGGAAGTTCACAGCAATACAGGCTTTCCTCAAGAAACAAGGAAGATCTCATATAAACAACCTAACCTATCATCTAAAAAAATTAGAAAAAGAAAATCAAACAAATCCCAAAGTCAGCAGAAGGAAGGAAATAATAAAGATCAAGGAGGAAAAATGGGGATCAAAAAACAATAGAAAAGATCAATGAAACCAAGAGCTGTTTTTGTGGAAAAGATAAAATTGATAAACCTTTAGCCAGGATCATCAAGAAGAAGAGAGGGAGTACCCAAATAAACAAAACAATAAATAAAAGAGGAGAAATAACAATCAATACAAGAAAGATACAAGAAATCATAAGAGAATACTATGAATAGTTACATGCCAATGAATTGGGTAACTTAGAAAAAATGGACAAATTTCTAGAAACATACAACGCGCCAAGACTGAATCAAGAAGAAATAGACAATTTGAACAGACCAATCAGTAGTACCGAAATTGTTTGTAAAAATAATAATAATAATAAACAAAGTCCAGAACCGAATGGCTTCATCAGGGAATTTTACCAAACATACAAACAAGAATTAGTAACTATCCTTCTCAAACTATTCCAAAAAACTGAAGGGATGGAACACTCTCAAATTCATTCTATGAGGCCCCTGTTACTCTGATACCAAAACCAAAGACACTACAAAAAAAGAAAATTACTGGTCAATATCTTTGATGATTATAGGTGAAAAAATCCTAAACAAAATATTAGCAAACTGAATCCAATGGTATATAAAAAGGGTCATAACACCATGATCCAGTTATATTTATTCCAGGGATGCAAGGATGGTTCAATATTTGCAAATCGATCAATGTGATACACCATATTAACAAAGGAAGAATAAAAATCACATGTTCATCTCAATAAACACAGAAAAAAAATTAAAAAAAATACATTCAGCCCCTTTACAGTTTTGTTTTGTTTTGTTTTGCTTTGTTTTTGCTGTATGCGGGCTTCACTGATGTGGCCTCTCCCGTCGTGGAGCACAGGCTCCGGATGCGCAAGCCTAGCAGCCATGGCTCACGGGCCTATCCGCTCCGCAGCATATGGGATCTTCCCGGACCGGGACACGAACCCGTGTCCCCTGCATCGGCAGGCGGACTCTTAACCACTGCGCCACCAGGGAAGCCCAATACATGTACTATTTGAATTGGATAAACGTATATTCTTTATCTGAATAAAAAGTAACTGAATATACCTATAATTTTCCAGTGACAAAAATTGGCAAATGTTAAAGAAAACATAAATTTTTCTTATATAAATATTTTTCAAGAAAGATACTCTAAAGAGAGGCAAAAATGATAGCAACTGTGATATTTAGAATAAAAAATGTACATAGGTAAATATTTTTAAAAAGGAATTGAGAATATTTCCAGTTAGCACAATTTGCTGTGGGCTTATTAAGAGAATATTTTCTTCATTAAAAATATTATGAGCTACAGAGAAGAGTCAATTGAAATATTGACAATTTCAAATTCAGTAACCATAAAATGCAATTATTTTTTCAGTAATCATAAAATGCAATTTTGACGAAGATTTCAGATAATTTTTTTAATAAACTAAAATGTCTAAGAATAATTTGAAAATTATCCTTCAGAGAAATAATAGTGACATAGTAATGAAGATACTCATAAGAAACTGAATAAAATACATGGATATACATGTATACATATTGGTATACATAAAAATATACTAATATATCCACCAAGAATAATTATACTGTTTATTATTTTTAAATATTAAAGTAAGCAATGAAAAGAAAAAAATTTAATGTTTCCTTCAATTTACTTGGATATGTGTTTTTTATTTGAAAAAATTAGAATAGTAACAAGCAATTTATTCATCAATAAAATTTCAAAAATTGTTCTAAGCTTAATTATTTTTTACCACTCATTTTGCTCTAAAAATTATTCCAATTTATATGATAAATTATATATTTACACTAGATATAAGAGAGATACAAACCAAATTCCTATTAGGCAATATACAGCTTCACTAAAGAAGTGTCACTGCGGTGGGTATTAAAAAGTTGAATTCATGGAAACAGCATGGAATGGTGGTTGCTAGAACCAGAGGGTGTGGGAAATTGAGTGATGTTGGTCAAAGGGTATAAACTTTCTGTTATAAGATACATAAGTTCTGGGGATCTAGTGTACAGCATGATGACTCTAGTTAACAATATTGTATTATATACTTGAAATTTCCTAAGAGAGTATATCTAAATGTTCTCACTACAAAAATAAAACATAGGTAACTATGTGAGGTGATGAATGTGTTAACTAATTTTATTGTTCTAATCGTATCACAATTTATGCATATGTCAATTGCAATGTTATACACATTAAATTTATACAGTTTTATTTGTCAATCATACTTCAATAAAGTTGGAAAAATAAAATTACATGCAGTATTCCCATTGCTGCAAATGGAGGAAAGCAGGCAGACTACTACAAATAAACCAAGTGAGACGTAACGAGGATCTGACTTAGGAAAATAGAGATGAAGGAAAAGTGGGTTAGTATATTAGATCCAAGAACTGTTTTGCTTTTCGTGTGTGAAATACTTGTGTTCAAATCACAGTTCTGCTACAGTTTTAGCCTTATTCCCTTAGTTAAATAACTTTGCATCTCTAAACTTTATTATTCTTACTTGTAAAATGAAGAGAGTAATGCATACCATGCAAGGATTTTGTGAGAATTAGAAACAATACTTCTAGAATATCTGGAACAGTCCTAGCAAATATTAGCTCCCACATAACATAATTCACATTCATATCCTTCCTGTATTAATTGGAAAGAGAAATATCCAGCGGATGTGGAGATATTAAGTTTTCTGTAGGATGTCTGATGCAAACCTTCATCTTTATCTCTGCTATCAAATATTTTTGAAAGCTGTATTGACTATTGATAGTTTCTGTTTAGGAAAGTTTGGAGACTTAACTAAGATTTATGTCATAGGAAAGCATAGGTTACAAAGAGAGAACACACACAACACCTATCCAGAAGATGTGGCATAAATTAACATCTTGATTATGCATATTATTTCAGATACTGTATCTTTTCTCATTCTTATAGCTTCTTTTTACAGTTTTTTCTGTGTGTGAAATTTTCTATTTTCATTCATTGTGAGATAACTTTCCTTTACATCAAAGAGCTCAGTTAGATTAGTTGCTTTAAAATTCTTGTTCAGGGCTTCCCTGGTGGCGCAGTGGTTGAGAATCTGCCTGCTAATGCAGGGGACACAGATTCGAGCCCTGGTCTGGGAGGATCCCACATGGCACGGAGCAACTAGGCCCGTGAGCCACAACTACTGGAGACTGTGCTCCGCAACAAGAGAGGCCGTGATAGTGAGAGGCCCGCACACCGCGATGAAGAGTGGACCCCGCTTACCACAACTAGAGAAAGCCCTCACACAGAAACAAAGACCCAACACAGCAAAAATTAATTAATTAATTAATAAACTCCTACCCCCAACATCTTCTAAAAAAAAAAAAATTCTTGTCCAGTAATACTAACATATGTGTAATCTCAGGGTTAGTCTTGGTTGACTGTTATCTTTCTTGAGAAATGGTTACATTTTCTTGGCTCTTCATACGTTGGTAATTTTGAACATTGTTACATTCTTCCAAAGGGTGTGATATTTTTTTTTGTTTTACAAGGCAATTAAATTTGTTGACCTGAAACTGCAAACTCTATCTCTTAGGAAATAGTTCAAATCTCAATTAAATTACTTTATCCATAGGGCTGACTTGAGTTGCCCTGTTCATGAATAGTTCAGAGGTCAAAAATCCGGACAGGGCTTCCCTGGTGGCGCAGTGGTTGAGAGTCCGCCTGCCGATGCAGGGGACACGGGTTCGTGCCCCGGTCTGGGAAGATCCCACATGCCGCGGAGCGGCTGGGCCCGTGAGCCATGGCCGCTGAGCCTGCGCGTCCGGAGCCTGTGCTTCGCAACGGAAGAGGCCACAACAGTGAGATGCCCGCGTACCGCAAAAAAAGAAAGAAAAAAAAATGTGGACAGTTTATATGCAGAATTTGGGGCTCCCCATTCTCTGGATCTCTCCTTCATGAGATTCTCCCCTAAATTTTAACCTAAACTCTTCTTTCTCATTCTTCAGGCCACAAGGACTGTGATTTTTCTAAAAGAATTTTAGCTTTTGTGAATAATGCTAACTGTGACCTTACCTTAAAGCCATAAGAATGAGAAATTAACCTTAGGCATTTCCTTCTTTTAAGGGTCAACCCCTGTCCAGAATCTGACTGCTTTTGTTTGCTCTCCCATGCTTTGGGGTGTTTTTTGTTTTCCCCTCAGACTTTACAATGGTTGTTTGCTGCAGGATCAGTCCAGTGGGAACTTATTCAGCTTTATTGGAAGTGGAAATAGTTATAAGTATTTAAAAATCACCCTGGGTGTGGTGTGAAAAAGAGTTGACAGTGAGGAAAGAGACACCAGTTAGAAACAGTAGTATTCTGGGTGTAAGATGATGGTCATTTGAGGTAGGAATATAAAGTGAAGCATATTAAAAAGAGAGATGTTTATAAGATTAAATATTTAGCTTTGGGGGACTGATTGGATGTGATATATAAGAGAGTAGATTCTAAGTGGTGACACAGGAAAGGAGGTGAAAGGGGAGGAAGAAAAGGATGCAATCTGGACATTAAAACCAAAATGGAGCTCTAACGCGGGCACTTTGGAACAGCAGCCTAAACCTCAGCAAAAGCAAGCTTGGCTTAAAATATAGATTTGGCAATCATCAGCATTTAGGTGGCAATAAAAACAATGACAATTTATGAGTTTTTCCAGAAAGAGTGTGTAGAATAAAAAGAGAAGAGAGTTTGAAACAAAACCCTGAACTAAAGTTTGGAATAGCCAAAGTATCCTAGGCCTGATGAGGATAGTTTAAAAACTGATGCAAAAAATAAGATCTGATCCATGCAAACGTAAACAACTCTCAGTTTTGACTGGAAAAAATGAGAGAGAGTTATGGAAAAGTGAGGATGCAGTGGGGCAGGAGGAGGTTTTTTAATGGAATAAGCCTGAATATGGATTAATTGTACAGTTATCCCCTGGTAAATCTCAAAACTACTTCCAGAAAAATCTCTCTTGAGCACAACCCCTGCCTTAGTTGTGTCTATTTGGTAGATGTTTATTTTTAGGCATCTCAAATTTGAGTTTTGAAAAGATGATTTCATTGTCTTTAACCCTAAGACTTCTCTTTTTCTCATCCCCAATAATAGTATTACTACATACGATTATACAAACTATAAAACAAAATCAGAATACTTATTTTCCATTATTCCCACATCTTATTGGTTCTCCTCTTAAACTTCTTCCGAGTGTGTCTGTAACCTTTTAGTCCTCTCTTCCCATCTCTGCTCATCTTTTTTTCTGAAATCAGCTTTCTAATTAATTTATTTGCCATAAATTCATTTTCCTCATGGCTACCAGAATTAGCCCTCTAAAATTTAATCTCCTTACATCACACTTAAAAATGCAGATTGATCTCCCAATGGTTGGCATACTTCTATCCTTATATTCCACCCACAGATATTCTTTTTGTTTTTCAAATGATCTGTGTTCTTTCACTACTCTGGGGCTTTTCATGTGTTTCCTATTTTGTTTTAAATGTTTATTTCTTCTTCGGTTTCTAAGCTTCTATTAACCCCTAAAGACTTAGTTTAAATGTTAGCACATCTATAGAAACTTTGACCTGTGTAGACAGAATTAATCACTTTTTTCTGTGTACTCATAAATTTAAAACTGTATAGCAATTACAGTACTAATTACATTATTATACTGGCATTAATTGTTTATTGGCCCAGGGAAACATTAGTTCTTTGGGGGCATTTATTACATCTTAATTGTTTTTATTTCCTTTCTTACTCTGTACCTGTCTCAACTCCAAGGTTTAGTGGAGGAATTGCCATATTGTAGTTGCTTGATAAATGTTTGCTGAGTAAATTTGTTTGAGGTTCCTATGAGTTAACTGAGTTAATCATGGCTGTACATATGGCAATGTAGAAACTTGGAAATGTTTTCTGACCTTAATTCTAAGACTCTTGCCATCATAAACAAAGGACTGACCTGCCACGACTGCAGGTAAATATAGACTTTACCTCTTATCTCAATGCTAGCTGTGTCTTTCTGCCTGTGATATTTTAAAATCTATTTGATGATTGTGAACATTCGTATCTCTGTTTTGAAATCTCTCAATCTTAAATTCTCTATCCTTATGCTTTTGTCTTTTAGTATTTTTCATTGGAGATTTCAGTTTTATTATTATTTAATTTTTTATGTTCTGAGAAAATCATCATATCATTCTTTCTCTGAAATTCAGCCTCACATTAGGAACATGGTTAAAAATGCCCATCTCTCAGGGTTATAGAGTAAAAGAAAGCACATTTATAAATCTGTCTATATTAACTCATTTCATGTCCTTCTAAAATCCTAGCTTATTGGAGGAATCCTACTGTAGCCATTGTGTTTGCATCTGTTACCCTTTTCTTCTTTGTAAAACCAATTTAGGATTATACTGTACGAATTTTGACTTTATTGAGTCTCTCTTTTGTCTTGAGCTAATCTTCCTTTTAAGATTGAAGACATGGACATTACAAAATCTTTCTCTGAACTTTTAGAAAGCTGCTCTTATATAGGACAGGTTTTACATCTGGTTATGCTTGTATCTGCTTACTGAGATGTCCTGTTACTTTATGAAACTGTCTCCTCTTTGATTTTACCAATTAGTGTTTTGATGATAAGGATTTAGGTAAAAGTTTGCCTCAGTATTTCTTTAATAATCAATAAATCATTTTGCCAGTATGCTCATTACTGATTCTGCAGCACCTGAAATAGTGCCTGACAAAAAATGTGTTTGGCTAAATAATCAGAGTCCTATTTTTATTTGACCGAACTTACAGCCAAAAGCTGAATGATGATAGTTCAAAGTGATAATAAAAACAGACATTTCTCAATACTATGTGCCCAAAATTTTATGTATATTATTTTAATTAATCTTCACAACAATTTTACCGTAATTATCTCCATCTAAAAGCTGAGGAAGCTAGGAAACGAGAGGTTCCACTACATGTAAGCTCTGTACCAGATTTATAACCTAAATTTGGGGAATAACAATTTATTCAACAACCAAAAAACATTTATTGAATACTTACTCATTATGTGTCAGGCATCTGAGTTTGATAGAGAGCCTGATAACATTTTTTTCTATTTATTAGAGAAGGAAAGGCAGAACTTGACTTCTAGCTCAATAAGGCAGACAGAATAATAAGGTTGAAGCCTTCTCCTCCCCCCTCCAATTTTAATAAATAATGTAAAATGTATTAAAGGCAACTTGTAGATGTGCTAGAAAACAAGAAGAGATACATTCTGTAAATCAGAAAGTATGAGAGTTTTCTAAAAAGTAAGAAGTAGAAAGAATTAGGCTAAAGAAAGAAATCACAGCCCAAGACAAGTGCAGGAAAAGAAACTTGAAAAAAAATGGACATGGCTTCCAAGCATGTTTCAAAGGCAAAAGCCACAGATAATGGGATCAAGAGAGGTCCCAGGTTGTTGTATAGGCTATTCCACTCAATCAGAGAAAACATGCTTCTTTCCTTGTTTAACATCTCCCCTGATCATCAAATTACCCTCCCCCACTTAGTGCAAGCAGCAAACTGCAGAGACATCTACCCTGGGCAGGAGGTAGTGAGCGTGGGCGGATGCCCTCCCGGGCATATGGAGCAGAACTGTGTCTCAAGTGGCCGGCAACACTCATGAAGAAGTGAGGTGCCCATATGCAGATTAACTCTTAACTACCCTACTGCTAAAGATTTCTGCCTCTCCATCCCAGATAGGCTTCACAAAGACTGAATATTCAGAGACAAGGAAACAGGAGCTTCCATATGTAAAACAAAGCAGACAGGCAAGAATCACTAGGTATTAGATATTTTCATTCACCACTCTTGAAAGGAGGCAACAAACTCAATAAAATAAAAAATTCTCCCATGGCTGTACACACACACACACACATATAATATATATGTTTATATATATATATGATTTATTTATTTATATTCATATAAAAGAACAGAACTTTAAGTAAAGGGTGGGGAGAGGAATGGAGGAGGGAAGGTTTACCAAGAAGTTCTACATCTGTATAAAACTTCACAGGTCAGGGGACGACAACACAGTGAAGTTATGGGAAAAAAATGAAATTATGTAGTAATGTACCATTATCCTTCAGCCAGTAACACTTTGAACATATCCAGTGGGACATGTTACTTCTCTCAGCAAAAGACCACCCACATTTTTTTCAACGGGAAAATGCATTTTTTATTGTGGTAAAACATATAATGTTAAATTTACCATCTTAACCAATTTTTGAAGGTACAGTTCAGTGGTGTTAGGTATATTCATACTGTTGTACAACAAATCTCTAGACTTTTTCATCCTGCTACACTGAAATTCTATTCTTACTAAATACTAATACTCTCTCTTGTCTTCTTCCAGTTTTGGGGAACTCAATTTTTATTTCCTGCTTCTACGATTTTGACTCCTTTAAATACTTCATATGGGTGGAATCATACAATATTTGTCCTTTTGTGACTGGTTTATTTCACTAAGCATAATGTTTTTGAGGCTCAGCCATGTTGTAGCATGTGATAGGATTTCCTTCCTTTTAAGGCTGCATAATATTCCATTATATGTATATACCATATTTCCCTCATCCATCCATCTGTTGATGGACATTTGGATTGCTTCTACCTCCTGGATATTTTGAATAATGCTGTGATAAACATGGATGTGCAAATATCTCCATGAGATCCTTTTTGTAAGACTTTTGGATGTATACCCCGAAGTGGGATTGCTGAATCCTATGATGATCCTGTGGCTCTGGGTAATAATACTGGATGTAAAAGGAATTTACTTATGGATATAAATGTGGGCTGTAAGAAAGATGAATAAATAAATTTTGTTAAAATCAAATTGAAAATAAAACATCTATAACCAGTGAGCTTGAAAGTCTTCTTTTTTTTTTAGAACACTGACTATATTGCTTTGTTGTCTTCATTTTAATTTGGTTTTCTCCAATATTAGCGAGGTTTTATAAATGAAAATTTTTTCAGCTGACTTCCTGGAAGTACTACCTTTGAGAATGTCTAGCGACTCCCCTCACAGTTCGACTTTGCTGTTCATTTGGGACTAAAGAATAGCTTGTCAGGGCTTCCCTGGTGGCGCAGTGGTTAAGAGTCTGCCTGCTGATGCAGGGGACACGGGTTCGTGTCCCGGTCCGGGAAGATCCCACATGCCGCGGAGCGGCTGGGCCCGTGAGCCATGGCCGCTGAGCCTGCGCATCCGGAGCTTGTGCTCCGCAACGGGAGAGGCCACAACAGTGAGAGGCCCGCATACCGCAAAAAAAAAAAAAAAAAAAAAAAAAAAAAAAGAATAGCTTGTCATCCTGGCCATCTCACATCATTATCTAGCTTCTTAGAAATCAGCTAATGACATTAATTAAAAAATAACAACTTTGACTGTCCTGCTCTAATAATCTGATGTTGTAACCAAGTTAGAAAATGAGGGACTTCCCTGGCGGTCCAGTGCTTAAGGCTCCGTGCTCCCAATGCAGGGGTGCAGGTTCCATCCCTGGTTGAGGACTAAGATCCCACATACTGTGCAGCACGGTTGGAATAACTAACTAAATTGGCTTTAAAAAGAAAGGAAGAAAGAAAATGGTACTTTATCGGTACAGTGATGTTAATGTTAAAAGGACTAAGAAGTACCAACTGGAATAGAAGGAAGGTGGTTATGCTTTTTATAATAAAAATATTACTAAGTAAAGAAGAAAAGCTATTTTAATTCTATGCATATATAAGCATTATGTGATCTTATGATTAATTATTTTTCCCTTTCCTTCTGCTTTTTCTTAGATGTTCTTGGCAGCCCTGTCACTCAGCTTTATTTCTAAGACACTAAGTGCAATCATTATGAAAGGTTCCATCACTCAAATAGAAAGGAGATTTGACATATCATCTTCTACTGTTGGCTTAATTGATGGAAGCTTTGAAATGGGTAATTTTTGTTTCTGTTTTGATTATTACTTAGTAATGAGATTTGCAGAGGTAAAAAAGTGTTCACATACGCTCTACACCACTGATCCTTAACCAGGGGTAAATTGCCCCCATCCCCACCCCCTGCCCAGGGGCAACTTGGCAATATCTGGAGATATTTTTGGTTGTCATTGCTGAGGATTAGGGAATGCCACTGGCATCTAGTGGTAGAGGCCAGGGATGCCTTGAAACATCCCACAATGCACAAGACAGCCTCCAAAACAAAGAAGTACCTAGTCCAGAATGTCAAAAGTATAGAGGTTAGAAAACCCTGATTTACACAAACTCATTGCCTGCAAACTAATATTTTGCGGGGCTAAAACGTCTCTTTCTCAAGATGCCCTAGTGCAAAACAAAGCTGTAGAGAGGATTATGATTCTGATGATTTGAGGAGAGGAGAACAATTTTGAAGCAATCTTTGTTAGGGTCTACTGTTGAACTGGGTATAAAATTTGGGGTTAAAAGTCTTTTTTTTTTTTTTAGAACATTGAGTATATTGTTTTGTTGTCTTCATTTTAATTTGGATTTCTCCAATAATAGTGAGGTTTTATATAATTATTTAACATCCTTTTCTCTGACTTTATGAACTGGTCACTGATTACCTCTGCCCATTTTCCTTTCCCCCCCCCTTTTAATGATTTGAAGGGATTCAACAATTATGTCTGTTGTATAGATTACACATATTTTTTACAAGTTTGCTCTTCATCTTTTAACCTTTTAAAAATATACTTGTTTACTGAATGTTTAAAAAATAATTGTGTAAAGGAAGACCCGTCTATCTTTTGGTCATGAATCTGCCTTTTCATGATTCAGAGGCTATTACACCATACATATCCTTCACTTTTCCACCTTCTAGGTTTAATGAAACCATCTAGAACTTTAGTATTAGACTGTGATTAGTTTTAAATTCTAATTCATTGTATATCTCTTTATATTGAGGAATTGATTCTTATTATCTTTGTTAAACTTTGTAGCTATTTAAAAGCAATTATTTGGACATGGTTATAAGTTTTACTGGTTTCCTTCTTAACACTATTTCTTGAACCTTATGACTTCAAGTCTCATCTTTAGTTTTTCTGGAGTATATCTTCAAGTAGCTTTTTTTTTCCAGAAATAATTGAACATAAGACATATTTTCTGAGCCCTTGCATGTTGGAAAATGTATTTATTTTACTATCATAGTCAACTGATAATTTGAGTATGAAATTAAAACTTCAGAATCTTTTTTTCTCAGAACATTAAAAGCATGTATCAACTGTGTTATAACACAATATTATACATAAGAAATCATTACCAGTATCATTGTCATGCACTGATAGGACCTCTTCTTTATGCCTGAATTTCAGAAATTTTACCAACATATACCTAGGATGGTCTCTTTTACATTATTTATGCTGGAGAAATGTAGAAATTTTTATCTGATGTCTTAAGCCTTCCTTTACCTCAGGAAATTTATTTTCTATATTTAAATTTGTTCCTTCCCCTCTATTTTCTTCTGAAACATATATGAATATTAAATTTTCTGGCTATTTTTTCACGTTAAGTTTTTCTTTCTAAAATTCGACCTTTTTTTTTCCTTGAAACTCCATCAGTCTTTGCTGATGCCATCTTTCATCTTATTGTATCAGGTCCCAATATGTACATTTCTGTAGAGTATTTAAAATTTTCAACAATACTTTATTGTTCTCTTATTATTTTTAGTCTGCTAGTTCTTATTTTATGGATGCAACATACCTTTGTACCTCTAGAGATACTAACTGGATTTTTTCAAAATGTCTTCTCTTCTTAGTTTCCTCATTTAACTGTTTTCTTCATGGGTTACTTTATCTGCTGGTTCAGTTTGGTACTTTTACTTCATGTTATTTTTTTCCATCAAATGTTCAGTAATTCTTGGTTGTTTGTCTGTTCGTCATTATACTTGTAGCTCCAGATGGACTGGAATTGGTCATGACCCCCACCACTTAGATTGGTCTTTTTCCTCTTTTGAATCTAAATAACTTATAGCTAACATTAACTCTCAAGTGACCTCTCCTCCAGGAAACTTTCCTGAAACCTCTAATTAGTTTAAGCTTCCCCTTTCTGTGGTCTAAGAGTACTTCTGTCCATTTATCTATTTTTGTCACTGGTAGGTAAGTTCTTTTAGAGCAGATACCATGCACTGTTTATTCTTTTCCTCTATTTCTGGCTTCTAACCCCATGACAGGTACTTAATAAGAATTTAAAGATTTCTAGGAGTGAATAAAAAATGCATGAATAAATACCTTCCCTCAGGTATTTTTGTCCATTTTTCTCCATTCCAGTACAATCCACTCAACTCCAAATTCTTCATAAAATTTTGCTTCACTAATATCACCAAGTAATTCAAGTACTTTAGTTCTTATCTAAAGTCAATTCTGCTTATTATTAACACCACACAACTTTATAGTGAGTGGCTTAAGGTAAGTGAGTTTCATCCCGGGTAATTAAATTACCCGGGGACTTCCCCAGTGGTGCAGTGGTTAAGAATCCACCTGCCAATGCAGGGTACACGGGTTCGATCCCTGGTCTGGGAAGATCCCACGTGCCACAGAGCAACTAAGCCCATGAGCCAAAACTACTGAGCCCACGTGCCACAAGTACTGATCTCACGTGCCGCAACTACAGAGCTCATGTACTGCAACTACTGAAGCCCGCGTGCCTAGAGCCCATGCTCCACAACAAGAGAAGCCACCACAGCGAGAAGGCATCACAACAGAGTAGCCCCAGCTCGCCGCAACTAGAGAAAGCCCGCGCACAGCAACGAAGACCCAACACAGCCAAAATAAATAAATAAGTAAATAATAAATGAATGAATGAATAAATAAATAAAGGCAGAGTCTATTTAAAAAAAAAATTACCTGATCTTTGAGGAATGGTACCATGTCTTATGCTCTATTTTTATCCATTCTGTGGCCTTCCATTCTACTGGACACAAAATTGGACTCAGCCACTGTTTGCTATAATCAATCATATCAAAATAATTTTGTTTTCTTTCTAGGAAATTTGCTTGTGATTTTATTTGTGAGTTACTTTGGAGCCAAATTACACAGACCAAAACTAATCGGAATTGGTTGCTTCGTTATGGGAATTGGAAGTATTTTGACTGCTTTACCTCATTTCTTCATGGGATAGTAAGTGGCTCTATGCCATCAATGATCATTTCCTTGTAAATTAATGGTAGAGTTTTATTTTTTTCCTTTTAAATAAGCAGTCCCCTTTTGAGAAGAATATCCACCAAGTGTGTGTAGAAATGGAGTATATTTTCTATGTAATAATTAAATTGTTTTATCTACCATGACTCTCATTGATATTAAAATATGAATAGCAATAAATGAGTAGTTTCACAGAAAATAAATAAGCTTTTTAGTATGATATGTATTTCATGTCTTTGCCTACAAGATTTTGATAATATTTAATAAGTCTTTGTTACCAAACTCAGGTCCAGCTGGTCACCATTCGAAAATCAATACCTGAGAGGCAATTGTTGGTAGAAAGGCAAGTTGCTTTTAATCAGAATGCCAACAATCTAGGGAGAAGGTGGACTCATGTCCCCCCAAACCAACTCCCATGATTCTGTTTGGCTATAAAAGTTTTTAAAGGGAAAAGGGAAGTAATGTCAGTTAATCATTGAGATAGAGGGTCAAAGTCATCACCATCCCCCACTGTGTGCAGGCTTGTTGGTTTCTTGTGATTTTTCTTTAGATGCTATCTTGTTCACATAGTTTGTTCATGAGATTACTGAAGGGAAAGCTAGGGAAGAGATCTGGTCATCTGTTAATTACTCATTCTTCATTTCTACTTCTTTGATCTACAGAAAGAACCAACAGGTTAGGCAAGGTACCATGTGATCAAAAGATTTGAAAGGTGTACTTGGGTTGGTGATGAGTAGAGTATGGGGCGCCTGATTTAAATGTTAGTTACAATGTAGTTTTGCTAAAGTGACAGGACAAAGGGGCCTCCTGCAGAACCTCTTTCCTGCCAAAAGCTGCTTACAACTTCTCCACTCAACTCACTGCGGTATGGGTTTTCCCACTACCATCTCCACTGAGACTTCTTCCTAAGTCATTGTGTAGTTTTAATTAGAGTCAGATACTAATGACAGGAAACCAAAAATAGTGATGGCTTAAATAAGATAAGAGCTTATTTTTTACATAAAAAAATTGTAGCCAACCCAGCCCTTGACTGGCCTTGACTTCATGGTCTAAATTTTGACAGTGTTGTTCCTTGCAACAGGATAGAAGGGAAGAAGAATAAGAAGAAACAGAATGCACACAGGCTGAGACTTAAGAAATATTTTCAGAAGCATAACCCTTCTACCAACTTCACATTAGCCAGAACTTTGTTACACCTCACATTCAGATAGAAAGTCATTGGGAAAAATAGACTTTACTTCAGATGTCCCCTTCCCAGCTAAAGATCCCAGGTTCTGTTACCATAGAAGGAAAGAAGAATGGATATTGAGAGCCAATGAGCAGTTTCTGCTAAAGATATCAATTACTTACTCATTATCAACACCAACAGCCATGCCTTTTGGTTACTATATTAATTACTCTACTTGACCCTCATAAGGTCTTTCTTCTTCCTGGTGCTGTTCCTTCTTATTTTCATCATCTTACTCTCTCTTGATTTATTTCCTCCTTTTGGCTTCTCCATCATGCCCATCTTTTCCTTCTGCTACTGACACCATAAGGTCAGTATTGCCTAAGCTCCCTCTTCAATCTTCTTCACTTTCCATTCTACATGATTTGTGTGGAGTACATGCATTAAATGCAACTATCACTGTACACAGTGAGTTTATCTTATATTCAAGATCTATATAACCAACCACCTCATGGGTATCTCCAACCTAACATCCTACAAACATTTTGCATCCATATATTCAGAACAGAATTCATCCCTGTGCCATCACCAGCTCAGATTTTTCACATTCACTCTTTCAGCAATGATTCATTTAGCCACAGAGGAACTCAAGGGTCTCATCCTAGACTTATTCTTTACTTCAATACACATGACCAGTGGTCACCAAATCTTGCTTATTCTGCCTGCTATCTGTCATAGTTGTTGCCCTTAACCTGATAGAGGATTCTATCATCTCTGGCCTTGAATTTTTGCCTCCCAACTCCACTTCATTCTAACTCATATTCTATACTACAGTATTGATTTAAAAAATAAGAATCTAATTATTTTACTACCACTTAAAACTCCCAATATCCTAGAGCAGTATTTTTCTTTATTTTTGATATTTATTTATTTTGGCTGCACCAGGTCTTACTTGCGGCATGTGGACTTCTTACCTGCAGCATGCAGGATCTAGTTCCCCAACCAGGGATTAAACCCAGGCCACCTGCCCTGGGAGCTCAGAATCTGACCCACTGGACCACCAGGGAAGTCCCGTATCCTAGAGCAGGATTTTTCAAACTTCAGATCCTGAACCACTCATGGACCAATAAATCAATTAAGATTATTAAGACCAACATTTTTTAATAGGATAGGATAGGATAGAATAGAATAGAAGAAAACACAATGAGAGTGGGGATAAATATTATTCTGTGAAACTTTTGTTTTGGTTGTACATAAATTTGTGTGTGTGTGTATATCCATGTATTGTGACTGTGATGCAAAATATATTTCTCATTGTTAGTAACAGTCAAAGTATTGAAAGCCTTTTGCCTATGAATTACTATCTAGGTTCATTTGCATATCTAAGCTTATTTGCATATACAGGTCACTTACTGATTTGGTCCTTGACTATCTTCCTAGCTTCATTTTACACTGCTTTCCATGACTGAGGACCACACTCTAGGCCTACAGTTTGCCAAATGTGCCATAATATGTCATAGCTTTGTTCATAGTGTTTCTACAGCTTTGAATGATTTTCTTTGTCTGTCTATTAAACTCCTATCCATCTTCAAGACACATCTCATATGGAATCCTCACTGTGAAGTCTTCTCTAATCCACACCTTTCCAAACCTGCAAGCCAAGCTGATAATCCCTTTTTCCTTTACGAAAACTCAGGACCTGGTATATTAACCTTATCATATCTTTCATTGTATATGTTTACCTTAGGGGGTGTAAGATGTTTTAAGTAAAAAAACCGTGTGTTTTATTTCTAGTGATTTGGAGCTGAGCATAATGCCTGGCATAGAGTAAGTTGCCCTCAGACTTCACAGGGTACCTCAGTATTTTTAATTTATATATTTTATTGAAGTATAATGGACAAATTATATTAGTATCAGGTGTACAACATAGTGATTCATTATTTTTATAGATTATACTCCATTTATAGTTATAAAATTTTGGCTATATTCCCTGTGCTGTACATCTTTGTATCTTATTTCTTTTTTTAACATATTTATTGGAATATAATTGCTTTACAATGGGATGTTAGTTTCTGCTTTATAACAAAGTGAAGCAGCTATACATATACATGTATCCCCATATCTCCTGTCTCTTGCGTTTCCCTCTCACCCTCCCTATCCCACTCCACTAGGTGGTCACAAAGCACCGAGCTGATCTCCCTGTGCTATGCGGCTGCTTCCCACTAGCTATCTATTTTACATTTGGTAGGGTATATATGTCCATGCCACTCTCTCACTTCGTCCCAGCTTACCCTTCCCCCTCCCCATATCCTCAAGTCCATTCTTTATGTCTGTGTCTTTATTCCTGTCCTGCCCCTAGGTTCTTCAGAACCTTTTTTTTAGATTCCAAATATATGTGTTAACATATAGTATTTGTTTTTCTCTTTCTGACTTACTTCACTCTGTGTGACAGACTCTAGGTCCATCCACCTCACTACAAATAACTCAATTTTGTTTCTTTTTATGGCTGAGTAGTATTCCATTGTATATATGTGCCACATCTTCTTTATCCATTCATCTGTTGATGGACACATAGGTTGCATCCATATCCTGATTATTGTAAATAGAGCTGCAGTGAACATTTTGGTATATGACTCTTTTTCAGTTATGGTTTTCTCAGGGTATATGCCCAGTAGTGGGATTGCTGGGTCATATGGTAGTTCTATTTTTAGTTTTTTAAGGAACCTCCATACTGTTCTCCATAGTGGCTATATCAATTTACATTCCCACCAACAGTGCAAGAGGGTTCCCTTTTCTCTATACCCTCTCCAACATTTATTGTTGGTAGATTTTTTGATGATGGCCATTCTGACTGGAGTGAGGTGATACCTCATTGTAGTTTTGATTTGCATTTCTCTAATGATTAGTGATGTTGAGCATTCTTTCATGTGTTTGTTGGCATTCCGTATATCTTATTTGGAGAAATGTCCATTTAGGTCTCAGCCCATTTCTGGATTCGGTTGCTTTTTTCACATTGAGTTGCATGAGCTGCTTGTAAATTTTGAAGATTAATCCTTTGTCAGTTGCTTCATTTGCAAATATTTTCTCCCATTCTGAGGGTTATCTTTTCGTCTTGTTTATAGTTTCCTTTGCTGTGCTAAAGCTTTTAAGTTTCATTAGGTCCGATTTGCTTATTTTTGTTTTTATTTCCATTTCTCTAGGAGGTGGGTCCAAAAGGATCTTGCTGTGATTTATGCCCTAGGGTGTTCTGCCTATGTTTTCCTCTAAGAGTTTTATAGTGTCTGGCCTTACATTTAGGTGTGTAATCCATTTTGAGTTTATTTTTGTGTATGGTGTTAGGGAGTGTTCTAATTTCATTCTTTTCCAGGTAGCTGTCCAGTTATCTCAGCATCACTTATTGAAAAGGCTGTCTTTTCTCCATTGTATATTCTTGCCTCCTTCATCAAAAATAAGGTGACCATATGTGCATGGGTTTATCTCTGGGCTCTCTATCCTGTTCCTTTGATCTATATTTCTGTTTTTGTGCCAGTACCATACTGTCTTGATTACTGTAGTTTGTAGTATAGGAGCCTGATTCCTCCAGCTCCCTTTTTCTTTCTCAAGATTGCTTTGGCTATTTGGTGTCTTTTGCGTTTCCATACAAATTGTGAATTTTTTTATTCTAGTTCTGTGAAAAATGCCATTGGTAATTTGATTAGGATTGCATTGAATCTGTAGATTACTTTGGTAGTATAGTCATTTTCACAGTGTTGATTCTTCCAGTCTAAGAACATAGTATATCTCTCTATCTGTATCACCTTTAATTTCTTTCATCAGTGTCTTATAGTTTTCTGCATGCACATCTTTTGTCTCCTTAGGTAGATTTATTCCTAGGTATTTTATTCTTTTTGTTGCAATGGTAAATGGGAGTGTTTCCTTAATTTCTCTTTCTGATTTTTCATCATTAGTGTATAGGAATGCAAGAGATTTCTGTGCATTAATTTTGTACCCTGCAACTTTACCAGATTCATTGATTAGCTCTAGTAGTTTTCTGGTAGCACCTTTAGGATTCTCTATGTTTAGTATCATGCATCTGCAAACAGTGACAGCTTTACTTCTTCTTTTCTGATTTGGATTCCTTTTATTTCTTTTTCTTCTCTAATGGCTGTGGCTAAAACTGTGCTCTCTTCCATGGCTCCGAAGCTTCCCTCCCACCCTCCGTCTCTGCCAGTGAAGGGGCTTCCTAGTGTGTGGAAACTTTTCCTCCTTCACAGCTCTTTCCCAGAGGTGCATGTCCTGTCCTTATTATTTTGTCTCTGTTTTTTCTTTTTTATTTTGCCCTACCCAGGTACGTGGGGAGTTTCTTGCCTTTTGGGAAGTCTGAGGTCTTCTGCCAGTGTTCAGTAGGTGTTCTGTAGGAGTTGTTCCACATGTAGTTGTTTTTCTGATGTATCTGTAGGGACAAAGGTGATCTCCGCGTCTTACTCCTCCACCATCTTGAAGGTCTCCTTCCTTATTTTATACCTAGTAGTTTGTACCTCTTAACCGCCCTTACCCTATATTCCCCCCTTCCCCCACTCCTCTTCTCACCGGTAACCACTAGTTTGTTCTCTGTACCTGTGAGTCTGTTTCTGTTTTGTTATATTTGTTCTTTTTTTTTTTTTAGATTCCACATGTAAGTGAAAATATACAGTATTTGTCTTTCTCTGCCTGACTTATTTTACTAAGCTTAATACGTTTCGGTCCATTCATGTATTTTTAAATATCAGCATTTGTCCCTATTCTAGGTCCATTCTATTGTTCCTATTAGTGCTTCCTTATCAAATTGAAATGGATTAGAACTTTTTAAACTAAGTTTTGAAGAGTCAGGCATATGACTGTGTGTGATTATAAATTGATTTTGAAATTTTAGATTGTAACCGTCTTTGAAGATAATTCAAAAGATTGATAAATACAGTCAGCAGTTTTTTAAAAGCATGAAACCAAGATATTTCATATGTTGCCTAGAATATAAGCACTGCTAGGATGAGAGCAACATGGTACTCCACCTTGCCTGGGGAGTACTGCATTATATTTCTTAGTGAACACTCCCATTTCACTGTTACCCATCACCACTCCTAAAATATAAGCTGGGAAACTGACAGAGTATCCTGATAATTTGGAGAAGAGAATGGTGCAAATAAAGGGGAAGATTCCTCTGTATTTCTGGGAAAAGTGAAAATGCTCAGTAAATATAGTGATGTTCTTACAGTTACAGGTTTTCTAAAGACACCCCTATTAATCCATCAGAGAATTCAACATCAAGCTTATCAACTTGTTTGATTAATCAAAATTTGTTACTCAATAGAACATCACTGGAGATAGTGGGCAAAGGTAAGAATTGAACTGGCACTAGTGAATATTAGTGTCATTAATAAATATTCTAAAATTTAACAATTTAATTACATCGTTAAAAAACGATTGTGGGGGCTTCCCTGGTGGCGCAGTGGTTGAGAGTCCGCCTGCCGATGCAGGGGACACGGGTTCGTGCCCTGGTCCAGGAGGATCCCACATGCCGCCGAGCGGCTGGCCCGTGAGCCATGGCCGCTGAGCCTGCGCATCCGGAGCCTGTGCTCCGCAACGGGAGAGGCCACAACAGTGAGAGGCCCGTGTACCACAAAAAAAAAAAGATTGTGATATCCATTAGCAAATTGATTTAAAAGACAAATAGGAAAAACATTTGCATCTTATATATGTAAGACAAAAATCATAGTGTTAATATATATAAAGACCTTCTAGAAGTAATAAGAGGAATATTTTGATATGAAATTGGCAAAGAATATATGCAATTAATATAAAGAGGAGGAAGTGGTATAAATATGTTAAAACAATTTTACTGTTTAAGAAAAATTCAAATTCTTACACCAATTCAAGATTTTTTACCTATTATAACACAAATCATAAGTTTTAATTATAAATTATAGTACTAGTTAAAGATTTTCCTACCTACTAGATAGGAAAGATTAAAAATAAAAAGAAATGAGGTAGAGGATAAAGACACATTTTATGTATTACGGGGAGTGTATAAATTTCTCTTTTGGAGGTTAATTTTCAATATGGTAAAGAACAAAAGTATGCACAACTGCTTAAATCAGCAATTCTACTTTTATTGCTTTATCTTAAGGAAATAATCAGGAATGTGCAGAAGGATTTATTTATCATTATAGCCATGGCATCCCTGTTTAACAGAATGAAAAATTAGAAATATTGTGTGAGTACATAGAAAAAATTGATTAAATAAATGATGAAACTTATTCAGCACACTGTTATGCAGTCATTAAAATCCTGACATGAGAAGATAAAGAGTGTTATGCATATTTTTATGTTCACTAAAAATGTGAAAGATATAAACAAACATTAGAAGCGGTACTCTGTGTGTGGAGGGATGGCAGATAATTTTTACTTGTTTTCTTTGTGCTTTTCTGTATTGTCAAATTTTGTAACGTGACTATAAATCATTTTATAATTAGAAAAAAAGTAAAAAAATTCTTAAATGGAATAATTAAATGGTTAAGTTAGTTGACTTTTCAAAAGGAATGCTAAAATTAATGTTTAAGATAAAACACTCTCTTGTCTACATAGGTTGGGAAAAGGAATCTGGGTCACATATGTGGATATATATTCTATTGGGTAATATGCTTCGTGGAATTGGGGAAACGCCCATAACACCCTTGGGGATTTCTTACATCGATGATTTTGCTAAAGAAGGACATTCTTCTTTTTATTTAGGTAATGTACAGAAAATATTAGATTTCATGGTTACTTTCCCTGGGTGTACCTTGAAAGAACAGTGCTCCTAAACTCATTCTTTTACTTTAAAAATTACTTAGAGAAATATATTGTATTGTATTACTTTAAAAAATTGAATAAGAACCATGTATTATTGGCATTTGATAAAAATGTTTTGTAATATTTTCAGGTAATTTGTTTGCAGTAACAATGATTGGTCCAATCATTGGCTTTTTACTCGTATCTCTGTTTTCTAAAATGTATGTGGATGTTGGATACATAGATCTGAGTAAGTACAATCAGAACAAGGTAACATGATAATGCTTTTCAAGTACATGACACCATTCTTTCAAATAACTGAATTCACTCTTTCAGTGGCCCTTTGCTGACTAATTGTCAAAAGTTACAAATAGGTAATGTGTTAATAACTAGAATAAAAATAAACTTCAGCTCCTATCTACATCAGGCTTTTACAACTAAGCACAAAATAAGAAAATTTAACAAACTTAAGATTACTTCACCCCAAATAATTGCAGGTCTCTCAATGTGCCTACTAATGTCACTTCCCCACATTTACCCTCTCTCCTGTCTCGATTTGCATAGTTCTTAAAGTCTTTTCCAATATGTGGCTCCTCTTCAGAGATGCCTTACTTCACCACCTCCTACTGGCCCCAAGTTAAATGTCCCTATTAATCACCAAGAGCATGCCTTTATTGTAGCCCTCGTCACAATAAGCCATAAATATTTGTGCCACTGATCTTCCATCTCTTTTAGAACAAAACAGTATGATGTCTGTCTTAACATATGATAAGTAATTAGTGTTTAGAAATAAACAAATGTGATTTTCTATTTCACCAGGACTACATAGAGTAGACATCACAGCAGACCAGCAATAACCACAATCTGAAAGTATTTTAATATAAAGCTAAAACGTGGACCTGATGGAATGTGTTATGTCTTCTATTTTGGATGTGTGAATTAGAGTAGGTTCACATTCCAAGTGTTTCTACTCGATCATTTCCAGGTTCATCCTTGTTTTTATCACTAAGCACCCAGAAATAAATGGTTAAAGTCTTTAGAATGATAGATTTGTAACCTCTTTTCTATAGTCAGAAATCACTACTCACAGTATTTAGGTCCATGGTGATCCCATTTCTAGCACTGAACTTCTAGACCTTATTATATCTTCTCTTCTTATTATATCTTCTATTCAGTTATGGGTATGATGTAAATGTATTGTGAAGTACATTTTGGCAAACTCCAATGCCAAAGCAGCCAACGAGATAACATAAGTGAATAAAGAGTGTTCAGTGTGGTGGTTAAACTTGGAAGAATTGTTGGTGGTGAACTGCCCTCTGCACACACCTGAAAGTGAATATACTGCTCAGCCTCAACCTATTCTTTTCATGAAGAAATTTGGATCCAGCATTGACAAAATCTTCTGATTGGTTTTCAAGAAAATCCTGGAATCCAGATTTTCATGTGGAAGTTTTCAATTTTTAAAACAATGTGTGAACAAAAGAAAACACTTTGGCAGGCTGTGTCTAGCCAGGTTATGATCTCTAATTCCTATGTGTACACCAGGGATAGAACACAAAAAAATGTTATCAAAATGACACTTCTGACGGGTGATGAATAAGTACTTAGCACGCAGATGGAGTCACTGATTTTATCAATCATTTCTGCAGTCTGTCAGAGTTGCTGATTACGGAATAATATGAACATGTAAATCAATTTTAAACTCAGAGCTGTATATATCTGAAAATCACTTCAATAAATAGAATTAATAATTTATTTCTATATACCAAGTCAATGTTTTCTCATGTTAAAGAGTTTTCTTATAGATCAAAGAGTAACAACACCATTATTGTGCTTCAAACATCTATGGTGTGTGCGTGTGTGTGTGTGTGTGTGTGTGATGCTTTCTTATTAGAAAGTTTATATTTATAAATTTAAGTATATACTGACACTTTATATTTACTGAAACAGCTCATTTATACTTGTTTAGATAGAGCACATACATGGCACTCACACAGCTTTAAAGGGAAATATTATTGAAATAAAATGGTTAAATTATCCCTAAAATTTAGTCTAAATTTTAAACTCAGATTTTCATTATACGTATATCTTCACCATTATCATCCTCTGTGCTGTCAAGGAGTTGGAAATGCAGGTTCTGGGGGAAAAAACCCAACTATTGGCTCTGAGAATTTCTTGCGAAGTGCTGTAAATTTCATTGCTAGTGGTTTCTTGACCTCAGGAGATGGTGCCAATAGAAGTTTTCAGACAATGAGTATCATGCTTTCCATAAATGGCCCTTAAATAGTTTGCAGGCTTCAACTGTTCAATGGTGGCTGCTGTTGTCATGTCACCAGAAAAGCCACCAAGTTCACACAGGCTCAGGCAATGACAACAATGTCATGACTGACTCCTGGACAACAGCAATTGTAAGATGTCATTAAATATTAGACTTACACTTATTTCAAAAAGATAAAAAGTGTGAAAAAAAGAAAAGAGTGTCTCAGAATTGATGAAACATCATTTACTTTCTTCATCTATGGAGGACAGCAATTACTACAATTATTACCAGAAATTCTTACATTTCAAAATGATTTTTGACTGGCTTCTTCTAATTCTTTATTCTAGGCACTATCAGAATAACTCCTAAGGACTCTCGTTGGGTTGGTGCGTGGTGGCTTGGTTTCCTTGTGGCTGGAATAATATCCATTATTTCTTCTATACCATTCTTTTTCTTGCCCAAAAATTTGGATAAACCAAGGAAAGAAAAAAAAGCTTCAGTATCTTTGCCTGTGCAAAATGAGGAAAAGAGTCAAATGGCTCATTTGATCAAGCAGGGGCAAAATGTTAGTGAAACTGTAGCTGGTAAGTATTTCACATTTACAGTGAATTTGGAATTGTTAATCCCAGTGAAAGGGAGGGGTGAATATTCCAAAATAATAAGTCATACTCAAGTCATCTAAATAAAGTTTGATTTCTTCTTTACTAAATTTGACTAAATTATTCTTCTAAGTTCCTACTAAAATTTGTAAATATTTTCTGAACACGTATCAACTCTGAAGGGAAGGGGATTAGGCTTGTGATCTTTAGCAGGGAGAAACCAATCAAAGGCTAAAAATATCTGTTATTTGTAAACCAAAGAGTATATATTCATTTCCAAATTACATAGTACAAACTATGAGGATTAAAACGTCTTTCTCTTTCTTCCTTCCTTCCTTCCTTCCTCCCTCCCTCCCTCCCTCCTGTCCTTCCTCCCTCCCTCCCTCTCTCTCTCTCTTTCCTTTCTTTCTTTCTTTCTTTTCTTCCTTCCTTCCTTTCTTTCTTTCCTTCTTTCCTTCTTTCCTTCTTTCCTTTCACAAATAGTACCAGGAAGCATACTATGCCCTGGTAATAGAATATTACCTCTGTTTTCCAAGTATTTACAATATAATGGGGTTGTACCGAAAAATATATAGACAATTGCCATATAGTGCCTATATAAACAATTATGAGTGCCTATAAATTGGGCAACTTAACTATTCTTAGGTGGAGACATGGAGTATGGAGAAGGAAATCAGAGGAAGTTTCTCTCTAGATAGAGTAAGATTATTTTCTTGGTAATTATATAGAAAAAATTGCTTACCTAAATATTAAAAAATGAAGTACAAGCAACAGTAGTAGTTAAGGTTATATTGTAGTCAGTCATGTGAATAAGAGCCCTCCACCATTTGATAGCGCCCTTCCTTTCAAACATAAGCCCCGAGGGCTAATGGAGAACAATTTAGGAGCAGTAATTTGGGGAACGATCCAGTGGCAGTCAGAGCAAGACAGTGGAAACAATGTTAATAGTGCAGTTTTCAGATTGCACAGAAATGGCAGAATAGTAAGAGTCAAAGCAGAGCAATGCCTGAACCCTTGACAACCTTTTCAAGTTGAAGTTGAAGTGACATTAGAGCTTGTCAGGTGGAGCCCAATTTCTCCCTCTCGTCAGTTCTTCCCCTCACTCCTTTTATTGTCACTTTCTCCTCTCCATCACTCTAATCGAACGCAATGGTGTGACTTGTATTGACTCATGAGAGAAGACTTAAATTTTCAGTCACATTGGTAGCTTGAAATTGGCCATGATAGGAGAAGTTACCACCATTTATTACCGAAATTGGGAAATACTCAAATCAATGTTGTTTTCCCAAGAATCAGTTGTTAAACATTTACCAGCACACCACTGATTTAGGAGTCTTTGAAATTTAACATGCACACTAAAAATACCATTCCAATAAATTTTCATTTGGTCTATGCTATTTTCACACTGCAGCAAATTAAATCCATAAAAAGTAGCGGATTATCTAAAAATAAGGAACGTGGTGACTGTGAGCCTCCCCAAAATGGAGAGGATAATGAAGATGCAAAATAGGGCGATTGTAAACATCATCTGTGTTATCAACTGTGTTTGTAAGATAGTGACCAAAATAAGATAGTAAAGAGGTTCTTAATTATGTATTATTAGGAATGGATGAAATAACTAAGAACACTTAGTCAGAAAATAATATATCTAATTTGAGTAGAAACAAGACTAGTTGGTTAGAAAGAAATAAAGATATCAGTTCATTACAAAAAAAAATTGTGAACAAGGAGAATTGTCCAAAAATGAGCAATTTCTTTCTGAGATAGTCAGCTTAATGAGTTGTTTATTGATCCGATTATTGAGGATATATAGTGGATCATGATTGTGTAGAAGTTCAGATGACATCCACGTTCTCACTCACCTCAAAAATTCAATGATTTGGTGAGCCCATATACCCCATTTCTTTTGATCAAACATCACAACTCACTTAGAATGCCTCACAAGTCAATTGTCCTTCCTGATTGGAGAGTCCCATGGAGAGAAGTTTAGCATTTTGACCTAACAATTTAAAATGTTATTTATTCCTGCTATACATTTCCTTACATCTTCTTTATTCTCCTTCTATGCCCTTTGCCCTAATCTTTTTTCTTGTTATTATAAGCAGATGAAACTATTTCTTAGTTACCATTGGATAGAAGGTTTGGTTCTAACCATATCTAATGGAAACCTTTAGAGATCTACAGCACAAGATCTTTCAAAGTCCACACCATCCAAAACTCAGTAACCATATCTGGTTCTGTCTTGCTAGACTCTGATACTTCCCACTGTTTTTCTAAGTGGTTTCTTCCACTTTTAACTCCCATTACAGCTGGTTAACCTGGTGATCATAGACCCAAATTACATAATTCTTGCTAGGTACGGAAGTTATGGATTTGTTACACACCTGTTTGTAGGCATGGGTTTTTTGCCCTACTGTTGTCATAATGTCACTTGAGACACAATATGTCTTTAAGAAAGCTGATGGATAATACTGCCAGATTTACTGAGGCAGTATTTTATGGTAGAAAAGCTATATACCAGGAAACAAGAGATCTGAATCCTGGTACTAAATTGACCTTTATGATTTTTGAACCTTAGTCTTCTTATTTCTGTGAGCTTTGGATTATATTATCTTTAAGATAAATTTCCAGTTAATAATTATATTATTAATATAATGATTATATTATTAAGTGCTAATAAAAAAGAGACATGGCATTTCATTCACTTTTGTTTCTTGAGTGCCTAGCATATTGCCTAGTACCCAATTAAAAACCAAACGTTTGCTAAATGAATGAATAAATGAACTAATGATGTATACAGTTGTATGGTAGAATGCTAAGAATAACCAAATACGAGGCGAACAAAGCACTGACTAAAACAGCATGTATGTTTGATCCCATTTTGGAGTAAAATGAACTAATTAAATAAATATTAATGCACATATGGAAAAAACTGAAAGAATTTTTTTAAAAAACTGTTAGTAGGATTGCAGGGTATTCTGACTTTCTGTGCTATATATTTATGGAATTTGAAATCTTATATAAATTATATTTACAAGATTAAGATATTAATATATATGTAAGCTGCATTATAATATTTTCTTTCTTTTTATGTTTTTATAGGTTTTTTCCAGTCCTTGAAAAACATCCTTACCAATCCCCTGTATGTTATAACATTAGTTTTGACACTGCTACAAGCCAGCAGCCATATTGGAATTATTACTTATGTCTTCAAATATGTAGAACAGCAGTATGGCCAGTCAGCATCTGAGACTAGCATTTTGTTTGGTAAGACCTGTTTATGTTTGCTTGATAAATGCTATGCTACTGAGTCACTGAGCTCCAAGTGACATTTTGTTGTGAAGGCAATTTCACATTTTATTAAATATAATTTTCATTTATTTTTTTCAAATTTTATCAAATCGATGGGTCTTGTGATATCATCATTGTTCTGCATTTGAAGTTACAGCTCATGTTATTTTTGAGGAGATGAATTCCTGAAGGAAAAGTGACATGTGAATGGAACATGTAGATATGATATCTGCATAACTGGATCTTATAATCTAGTGCTGAGCTTCTGAGGCAAATCCTTTTGTAATGTAATTATTATACTTCTATCCTTCATGGACTTTGAATCAGGACCCAGATACTTACAAAAACTAGGACACTGATGTTTCCAGGAGAAAAATCAATTTAAACACATCATTGGTATCTATATAATTCAATACAAATCTCGTATTTTAGAGAGGTTTTTTGCTGCAGTATCTGTTTCCAATGACACAAGGAGACTTCTTTATGAAGGAAGGTTTTCTCATATTATTCTTTCTCTACCCCCTGTATAATATAAGATTCTTAAGAGCAGTAGAATACCCAGTACATGGCCCAGCACATTGTAGAAACCCAATATTTGATAAGTCAAGCTGAATTTATCAAGTGATATATGAATAGGTCATAAGTAAACAAGAAAAATATAATTCTGTAGGATGTGCTTATTGAACTTAAGATAAAAGTTAAAACTGTAAATTTAACTCCTAATAAAGTTCTCAGCCTAAATTTTTTGTTAGAGGGATCTTCATCTTTAATCAATCTTGGAAGACAATGAAATGGAAAAGTTATAAGAGGAATCAACTATTTTTAACATCACATATAGACCTGTTTATCATCTTAGGGTATGTGTGTGTTTAGATGAATAAAGAAGAGATATTAATTTAAGTGTTCAATTCTAAACTACTGGGCAAATTTGTAGTAAGTTTTTAAGGATGGGAACTCTTCATTTTAAGGAAATGCAAAGGATTTTAGATGGTAGGATAAAAGTCTCAGAGTCAGGAAGATGATATTTTGTTGTTGTTTTCCGGGAGGGGACAAAAAGCACCTTATAAAAACCATATGTTCAGACATACAGATATTCTTAGTCACTGACTTTTGCTACTGAGGAAACTAAGCCTTCAGCATTGGCAGGAAGAAATTATTTTTATCTCCCCCACATGGTGCACTGACCCTCTACCTCCATCCTGGACTGCCAGCCTTCTATTTAAGAAGTAATAAGATAGGATGATTTTGGTTGATATACAGTGTTTCATGTGTAAAGACATTCAGAATAACCATATTTATATAATTACATTTCTTCTCTTACTTCTAGGATTCATAACCATACCAACTTTTGCATCTGGAGTGTTTACAGGAGGATATATCATTAAAAAATTCAAATTTACCTTGGTTGGAATTGCGAAATTTTCATTTTGTAGTCATATGTTGTCCTTCCTATTTCACCTATTAAATTTTGCGCTAATCTGTGAAAACAAATCAGTTGCTGGACTAACCTTGACTTATGATGGGTTTGTATATATATACATATCAATATACCAATAGCACAATATATAAACCATCTAATGTAAAAGAAAGTAAGGCAAACAAGGCAGATGGCAATTTTACTAAACTTTTAACTCAGAGAAATTTCAATTTACAAATTCTTAAAACGTTCATTTCTTAAGATCTCAAAAAGTCTTTTTTTTCCTTCCTTAAAGAAAAGCCATATAGTTTGTAATAGTAATAGTTATTATTTATGGGTGCTTACAATGAGTGATGGGTGCTTTTATCCCCATTTTATAGATAAGGAAAGCAAGGCTTAGAAAGATACACAGATTACATATCTAACAATGTTAAGATTCTGACTCAGATTTGAAGGTTTTTGACTCCAAAACTCTTAATCCTAACCACTATGATCTTGGGTGAATCATGAGAGAAATATAAATGACATTTTCCAAAAGTGACTGAACAATCTTTATCTGCAGTTAATTTTGATGTTTAACAATTATCTTTATAAGAAAACCAGTACACTGCACTCAATTCTCCTTTTTTGCAAGCTAATTCCGTTTCTTCTGGTATTGTCTTCATTAGCAGTAGAATTGATAAATACTCTATACATAATGGCATATTAGACCTAGAAAACTTTTACTTTTCATTATTATCACGCATTGTGCAGTATACCTAGTAATACAGTCTCTACCCCAAATCAAGGGCAAGATTCCTGTGCAGATTTCTCATCATCTCCTGAATATAGCCAACAATTTAAGTTTAGGAATGTTCACGTTCAAGCAACAAGCAAAGATCCTTGGATCACAGTTTAGTAACCAGGCTCCTTAGCACTGCTTATTGCTGGCTTTGGGCTTTGAAACTCTGGGTCTTATGAGGTGTCAATTTGAACCTGTCAAATCTTCCCACATTTGCTTACCTAAACATCATCCTATTCTTGGAGGCTTGCCAACTTAATCTTGAATTATCTCCCCATTCCCTCCTAATCCTGTTTGTTGTTGAATATTCCTATTGACCACCACTCACTCTGGTATATCAAAATACAGAGTACCTAGAACATTGAACTTTAGAGGGAAGAGAATCCTGGAGATTATGCAGCCCGACCCTCTTATATCCTCTTCCTTTGTTAGTTGAGACCTGGAGAAACTGTGGCTTGTTTGAAGTCATACAGTGACTCCAGAACGATGCTACTTCACAGCACAAGCATACAGGCTTTAACCTAAAGCCAGTTCCCTGAAACAAGCACAGTAACTGTGCTATCTATTCAAAAGAAGGCAGCTAGAGTTCTATGGGCTTTTTTCATTCAATAAAATTTCACTGAGTGCCTCCTTAAAGGTCAAAAAATTTATAGGATACCTCAGTGCCCTCATGGAACTCATAGTCTAAGTGATGGCTATTAACAGAATCAATATATTTAGCATTTATGAAATGTTAGTCACTGGGGTAAGTTTTTAGAGTATGAATTACTGTAGAGTTTCTCAGAATGTGGTCTGAGAATCTACAGGGGTCCCTGAGACTTTTGCAGATGGTCAACAAATTATATTTTTATATTAATACCAAGATAGTATTTTTCTTTTTCATTCTCATTTTCTAATGAGTATATAGTGATATTTTTTTTTCATTTTTATTTTATATTGGAGCATAGTTGAGTAACAATGTCATGTTAGTTTCAGGTGTACAGCAAAGTGATTTAGTTATACATATACATGTATTTATCCTTTTTCAAATTCTTTTCCCATTTAGGTTATTACAGAGTATTGAACAGACTTCCCTGTGCTTGTACAGAGATATTTTCTAAGGCTACAAGATGATGATAATATCAGTCTGTTGGCTAAGGATATGTGTGCTTGTGCATTCTCATGTACTAAATTTTTCTTATTATTAATCTCTAGTAGAGTATGTATATCAATAAGTAGAACCCACTTGAACAAAAAACCCTTGGGGTCCTCAATACTTTTCAAGAATCGACAGGCTGCTGGGAACAGAAAGTTTGAGAACAGCTAAATTAACTTTTTTCCAAAAAAAAATTCTATGAGGATTTATGACTTAACAAATGGCAAATCTAATTTTAGAAAGAGTAGTCACATTGCTGTGAAGTGGCAGACCTAATGTGAACACAGGACTGTCTGATTGCAATGTCCGGACTGAGTCATTAATCATTATGATAAATCACTCCCTGTCCATCGTGTGTCCCCAAGCAGGCTTAGGTATTAGATGCTTTCAGTAAAATCATTGATTACAGAATTTCTGAATCTACCTTCTTCTTCATGAAAATTACTTTCTCATTCAAAGATAATTTATCAAGATTTTTACCAAAAAACAAAAGAATAATTTAAAAAAATCTATAAGCAGAAAATTAATTATATGAATAATCCATTTAATAATTTTAGCCATATTATAAGATTATATTTTATAAATACAACGATGTTTCACAGTAAATCATTATAAACTTTGTTATGGTTTCATTAAAAAATCATATGAAGTTTTTCTAGTCTTTCTCAACTGATTCTATTATTCTTTTTTTTTTTTTTTGCGGTACGCGGGCCTCTCACTGCTGTGGCCTCTCCCGTTGCGGAGCACAGGCTCCGGACGCGCAGGCTCAACGGCCATGGCTCACGGGCCCAACCGCTCCACGGCATGTGGGATCTTCCCAGACCGGGGCACGAACCCGTGTCCCCTGCATCGGCAGGCGGACTCTCAACCACTGCGCCACCAGGGAAGCCTGATTCTATTATTCTTGATTTTTAAAAATTGATCCTTAAGGATTCTGCTTTGACCACGTTGAATCCTTTCCTTGTGTAGTTAAAATATAGATTAAAAAATTCAAACTAGTTAATTAACATTCACAGATTCATGAGACTTTACAGTGAGCTGGGAAGAACCTTAGTCTAATGCCATTACCCTACTGAACAGAAACCAATTCTCAGAAAACTGAAGTGATTTTTGAGGAATTTTTTGACAGAATCACAAAGACCTCTTGTCTATGTCTTACCTATCCTCTTTGGTTTCTTTTTTATGTTTTACTTTTTCTACATCATAAATCATGTCTGGGTAAAGATAAAGGGTGAAAAAGTTAATAAGCACTAAAAATAAACTTTGCCATTTTGGACAAGCAAAATATCTCTATTTAATTTAAAGACAACCCTTTCCCTTATTTCTCATCTCCTTTTCGTCTCTCCTCCTTCTTTTCCTTTCCCTCCCCTTCTCTTTTTGTCCTCCTCCTTCCTCCCTCTCCCCTCCTCCTCCTGCTTCTTCTTCTCCTTCTCCTTCTTCTTCTCCTTCTCCTTCTCCTTTCTCTTCTCCTTCCTCTTCTTCTTCTTTCTTCTTCTTTTCTCTCTTTCTGATATATGTCTATCATATATTTCCAGAAATAATCCAGTGGCATCTCATATAAATGTACCACTTTCTTATTGCAACTCTGACTGCAATTGTGATCAAAGTCAATGGGAACCACTCTGTGGAGACAATGGAATAACTTACATATCACCTTGTTTAGCAGGATGCAAATCTTCAAGTGGCAGTAAAAATTCTGTTGTGAGTATTATTTTTTACTTTCTTCTCCTTAATCAAAACTGCAGATTTGATTTAACTTACTTAAACTTTGATAATTACTTACCAAATGTTTCTACAACTAAGGTCACCAGTAAAAAGATAGAAAAAGATTCCCATTATTGCCTGTCATTGTGATGGCTGTGATGTGTAAACAAAGCCTCACATAAAATCCTGCTTGAGACACAAACAGGTTTTTCTGTTGCTTGAATTCTCATGAGATTACTCCCACCTTTTCTTCTTGCATTTATAAGACTATGACCTTTTGAAATTTAGAAACATTTATGATTTCTAGGAAGCACCTCATTTGACTAAAGGATATGATTCCCATTAGGTTGGAAGTACTTTACCCTTCAGATGCTAGGGGAAAATCCTGAGCCAACCCCTTGTCAATCTAGGTGCCTTTTCAGGACAACCATCTATATGCAATCTTGCATATAGATTCTGGAGAGTTTATCTTGAGGCTCAATACCCTTTTGACTTTCCAAGAAATTAATCAAGGCTTCATGCTCACTTGACTGTCCAATTTTTGGCTTCCAATTTTGATTTTTTTCAAGGTTGGCACTTTTCCTATGCAGGATAACTTAATATTCTGCTTACCTATTGCTAACATCTCCCATAGAAGTGCCACTGTCTTCTTCACTCAAAATATCCCCTTCCATGCAAATTATGAGTTCTCCCCAATCCCCCAAGTAACTTCCAATAGCTGGGCATCAGATATGGTGTTCTCTATTCTACTTCCAATCCACTGAATAACTCACAAAGTTGGGGACCCATTTCCTGGGCCCTTTTCCTATCACCAATATTAGCAATATTATCAGCTATGATCATTGCTCTCTACCACATCCTCCTGTCTTTGATTTTCAAACTTTACCATCATTTTCTTGCCCATAGTCCTACTAACTGCATTAATGAAGGTCACTGAGAACTTTTTGAAGAACCTAGATTCTTTGAAGCTGAGTCATAAATTTGCACAAAAATGGCCCAAAGACTATACTTAAAAACCCATATCTCATATGCATGGCTATAGTGCCTTTCATTGAGAGTGCCCCGTTTAATCTATGGTCCCACCTTGTCCATGCGTGAAGGGCTGGAAGAGACATGATGTTAGAATCCTAAAGAGAGCTCTGTCTACTATGGAGACATCATCTTCTTAATACTTTACCATTTAGGGACCACTGCGGAGTTCTTTTACCAAATTCTTAGTAATAAGTCATCCCTTCTTAATCACTCAAAATAATGCCCTTTGTACTTAAGTTTTGTTTTATTGGCTGATAGGCTTGCTACATAAAGAATTTCTCCATACAATTCTTAGTAAAAAAAAAGTAAAGCTTGGTCATCAGATAAGTATGAATTCAAATTCTTCCCCAGTTCCTCCTTCAGTAATTGGTCTTTAGCATTAATGGGTTCAAATTTCCCTTAAACCTTAGTTTAGCCTAGACTCAGAACAGAATTTATTAAAGCCATCTAGCTACATAAACTGCCTGCCAAATTAAATTTCTAAAATCATTTGTTCCTAAATTTTCTCCAGCTGTGTTCTAACCTTTAGGGTATTCTGTTGTGTTGAACCTCTCTGGTAATGGCATCAACTATCCTATAATCTGTCATTATGCAATCAGATGTTGTATTTGCTGGCCAAAGTGGAATTCTAGCATCCGTGCCTGGTCCCTTCTGCCCTGGACTTTGCCCCATTCGAATGGGTGGTTCTCGACCCAGGTTTGACCCCTCCAAAACTACTATATTTTCTGGATTCCCTAGGCAATCCTACCCAGGGAGTGTCACTAACACTCTGTAGAGATTGTTAAAGAGAGTAAGTAGGTGTGCTATAGAAAATAAAAGTGAGTGGTAGAGAAATATTTAAACATTTTATATTGATGAGAAAATAATTTACAGTTTCAGACATTACTTTTTTTCTATTCTTTCCAAATTTTTAATTTAGGGATGTATGAAAAGTTAATAGTAAATTACATTTTCTTGTCTATAAAGGAATCCAGGAAACTATTTTGCCTTTCAATTCTTCAACAACTGTATTGTTAGAATGTTTTCTTTAAAAACTGTAAATATTTTAGCTTAGATGAGTGAGATGTCTTTAAATATAATAGAATATATTTATAGCCCAGTCATATTTTGTAAATATATTCTGTCATATTTCAAAAACTATTTTTCAGATGTTTCATAACTGTAGTTGTGTGGAAGTAAATGGTTTCCAGAGCAGAAATAACTCAATGAAGTTGGGTGAATGCCCCAAAAATGATCAATGTACAAGAAAATTTTATGTTTATATAGTAGTGCAAATATTTATCTTTTTTTCTTCTGCATTGGGAAGCACCTCAAATATCATGCTGGTTTTTAAGTGAGTATTACTTTTTAAAAGCATTTTTACATAGACTATAAACACACCTAATAATGTGCATATTTTTCCATAATATATTTGGAACCCCAATTCATATTTTGTTACATTTAAATTTTCTAAGAGTGCATTTTCTTAGGATTACTGTGATATTTCACTGCCATAATTACTAATAATTTTGCCTTGACCTTTGCCACTACAAAATCTAGATTCCGTACTTTCTCCTCTTAATGAGAATTTTAAGACAGAGACTGATCGACAACTGCCTCAAAGTGAAAGAATCCCCGTTGTGATTCTAAAAGAACTTCTCATTTTGAGATGCCTTATACCCTGTTGGTCCTGTCAGAGTGAATCACCTATTGATTCCATTGAAAAAAAAAACTGGGGAACCAGATCACATAATATAAACAGTCTATGATATTCCAAAGTTTTTAATCCTAGTTAAAAGAATGGCTTTTGACCTAGTCTCTCAAATACCCTCGTAGAGAAAAGAAAAATACATGAGCAATATTCGTTCTTTTCCTCACTGATTAGACAAATATTTAGACCACACTTGGTGAAGAATACTCCATGGTGAATAAAACAGATAAACTACCTGTTCTCATACAGTTTAGAGTGTAACAGGAAAGACTTATGTAAGGCAAATAAGCTTAAAAATAAACACATAATTACAAACTGTCGTTAGTACTACTAAGAAAAAAAGAGTGCTATTAAAGGGAATAAAAAGGAAAAACAAATTTAGGATTGAGGTGAGGAGCTGTGAGGAAGACTGAGAAAATACTTCTCAAAAACAGTGGCACAATCTAAAGGTCTAGAGGGTATGTTAAAGTTAGCAAGTGAAGAACTTTACAGGGAGAGGGGCTATATGCCAATGCTTCAAGGCAGGAAAGAACTGATGTGTTTGAGGAGTGAACAGAAGCCAGTTGGTTGGAACATACTGCGTGAGACAGATGGCACAAGGTAAGACTGCAGGGTTAGGAAGTGAGTAGGTAATACAAGGCCTGTTGGTGAAGTTAATCATTCAATCACCTAAAAGTGAAAGCATGTAAAGACTTGCATGTAGGTATTAAAATATATATGTGTAAATATGGTGATCTGGGTTAACCTCTAGTTATACTTTTAAGACATAAGTAGTTAGCAACAGGTTCACGGTCAGCCAACAGCATGACTTAGAAGGGAAAGAAAACAAATATATTAATGTTTTTTAAAATGAGTTTAAAGCTATAAACTGAGACTACAGTTGTTTAAATTCCACAATGACCCTTAAATCTTGTCAAATTATTTATAGTAATTTATTCCACAGATAAAGCTCTACCTTACCATAAAATACTGTCTACTCAAAAGGAGAAGCTTTCCATATTTGCCAAATTACAGATTCATTAAATTACAGGAAGTTGTCTCAAAACTCCAAATTAGCTTGCATCTCAACAAGTCTTGGCTTCTTAATTTAAAATTTTTCATGAGGAGAGCGAGAATTTTAGAGAAAACTGTTACAACATTGATGATAATTTTATCTTAATAAGAAAGTGATAAGATCAACATTGCCATTTATCAAAAACATTTATTGATTTCTCACCAACCTTCGATTTTATTGAAAGAGAATTTTTGTGAGGCAGACTGTGGAATAAAAATATAAACTTCAGTCTATTAATGATTCCCCAATGCTTACATCATAAGGCTATTATTAAAACTAGACTAAGCAGGAGTGTTGATATTTACACATTCAGTATATATGTTAGGCACGGTTCTAGGGACCACGGATGGAACTGTGAACAAAAGTGATAAGGGCTCTCCTTTCATTAGCTTTCATTGGGGTGAGGGATGGGAGAGTGGATGGGTGTAGGAGAAGAAACAATAAATAAATAAGCATGTAAATACACACAAAAAAGAAGTGTTAAGCATTAGGAAGAAAAAATCAGAGTAAAAATATAGAAAAGGTAATAAAATTTTAATGCTTGGAAATACAGATGACAGGAATGAGGAAGGAATTCTTGTACTATTCTTGCAACTTTTCTGCAAGAATAATTAATTTCAAAAACTTTTTTCGAAATAATTTCAAAAGCATTTTTTTACAACACTGTTTTAAAGAAATGGTAGTTTCAGACTGTTCCCTCCCAAGAATTTGAAAGCTCAACCAACTCTGTGAATCTTTAAAAATTGGACAGGAGTTATAGAAGACGACTCATCATAAGAGCCCCTTTCCTCTTAGTAAAAGCCACCCTCTCTGCAAGAACAGTTAAGTTGTGAAGAAATCCACATATTATAGAATAATTGAGGCTAAAGCTATGATCTGGATGTGCATGATAAACAACCTACTTCACTTCTACAAAGTGTGGTTAGTCTACCAAGTGCTTTTCTGGGGCTTTTATTCAATCACCTGTCTGAGCCATTGAAAGAGATGGATCACCAAACTAGACTACAACATTCCATGAGCATCTGAACCTCCAGCCTCACTAGGTCAACGGCCTGCATCTCCAGTAAAATGCAATTAGCTAATCACCATGCATCCAAAAAAATTAAACATTAAGAAGCCTAACAGCCAAGTCTATAGTACATTGCTCAGGCCCTTGGCAGAGCCCTCCATCACTAAATTCTGGTGAGGAAGGAGGCGCACTTCATCTTCACTAACTAGGGTTTTAATTACCCTCTGTCTCTGCAAATTGCAATGGCAGGGTCTGCTTTAGGATCCCCATTCCACTGTCACCACAGCCTGACTTGATGTTCCCCCAGTGTGGGAAAGGGGAGACCATAGATGAGAATAACCTGATGAGGAAAAAAGAAAGGAAAAAAGAAAAGCCAAGAAAGAAGAGGGGGTGGAGAAGCTGTACTAATTCAGATACCTTCCATTGAAAGTCATTTGATGAGACCTGAATAAAGATTGAGGGTACAAATCATGCAGATATGAACAGGTGAAGAGCAATCCAGGGAAGGTAGCAATGGAGGTAAAAGTCCTGAGGTGGAACATACTTGACATGTACAAGACCAGGAGGACTGTACGAAGAAGAAAGAGGTAAGAAGTACAATGAGAGAGCAGGCAGGCATGGTGCAGATAACACAGACCCTATGGATCACAGTAAAGACTTTGGAGTTTACTCTCATTGCATTAAGAAGCCAGCAGAGAGATCTGAGCAGTAGAATTATACAACTATCTTATCCAATTAGAAGATCACTCTGGCTGTTGGGTGGAAAATATGTCTTTGGGAGGCAAGAACAGAATCAGGGGAAACAGAAGGCTGCGATAGGAGGTGCTTTTTGTGGAGAATCCATCCTGAGAAATGTTGATCAAAGTACAGAGCTGATCACTATCAGATTGAGGTAGGACCCACGCTGCGGTGACCAATGCTTTACATGATAAAAATGTGTGCGTGTGTGTGTTGAGAGTGTGTGTGTAAGTATGAGCATGAGGGTCTGTAAGTGTGCATCCATGTGAATGTAGCAGTGTGTGTGATTGTCACTGTATATGTGTGTATGTGTGTTGTGTGTCATTATATCACATAAGTCTATCATTTCCACTGAGTTGTCTAAGATTTCAAGTTCCCTTTCAGGAAGATATTATCACTATCCCCAAGTCCGCTCAATTCTCCTACACACTAGCCCTCTCCCTGGGTAAAAATACAAGTTGATAACAAACATCTCAATTTTGCCTCTATCGCATCCAGCTTGTAAGCCAAAATACACCCTTTAAAAAATCAACTGCAATGAAAAGTGACACTTCAGGCACTTGTCACAGAGAATTCAACCAGGAACAAACTGCATTCTCTCTCTTCCCAAAAGCTCTTTTAAGAAATCTGATATTTGAGAGAGACAGCTAACTGGACTAGTTAACTGTCATGGCTGATTCCCTCATGACAATTTCCTCAGGGAAGAACTCACCTCTTTGAATAACATGACCTCATCTACTTACTGGCATGGCTTCACTGCCCTCAAGGATAGTGTTTTGTGTCCTCAGCTCGGCTAGTGGAAGTGTCCCTGCCTTTTGCAAAAGCAGAGAAAAAACCCTTTCCATTCATTTTCTTTCTTAATACATAACTCTGCTGTGTTTTATTTTTATTATGCTATGTTTAATTTTTTATTCTGTTTACTTTTATAAGCTTTCTTGAATACTTTTGAGAATATCACTCAAGGGTAGCTCTCCTACAAGGCTTAAAGGGCAATTTTGTGTAAAGAAAATTGAGGTTTAGAGGGCTAGCTTATTACATTGTATCCTCACAACACACAAGATAAGTCTACTTAGCAGATAAGGAAACTGAGGCTAAGAGAGGTTGAATGACTTATCTAAGGCATTTAGTTACTATAAACATGATTTATCTCTTTATATCAATAACAAAGACTAGCACAGAGTCTCCTAGGAGGCACATGGCAAATGTTTGTTGAATGACTAAATTTACTTATCTCCGAACACATACAGTCATTCAAGAAAAAACTAAACCTTTGTATCAGTTAATTCAATATTTCAGTAAAAACAGAACTTCTGAGCCTCAGTCACCCTCCCCCATCTTGCCACTACAGTCAGATAATTTATTTTGCTTGATATGTATTAGGTTATTACAGAGTTGGTTGTATCATCAGCTCATTGAACACAGAAATATGGAATTGTGGAAATAACTTTCTAAATGCAAAAGTGAGTTAAATTTTGAGAGGATACAAGTGTATTTTCTACCTTTAAAATGACATTTAAATACACTAGACAGTAGAATACAGATATCTTTTTTGACCTTCCTGGTTATATTATGTAGTTTATGAATCATATTAGTCAACTTTTCTGTTAACGGCAATGATAGAAATGAAGTAGTAAAAAGAGTTCTGCTCAGACCAAGACCTACATAAAAGTATTTGCTCTCTCATATGGCAGGTGTCAATGGAATAGATCACACGAAATCCCTGTCTTCATAGATATCATAAAGTCTATTCCAACCACTATCTCAGGATTTCCTAAGGATCAAATGTGGAAATGTTTGTAAAACTGTCTTGAAATTGTACCACACTGAATAAGTAAAGAAATAAGAACTGTTAATATCATTCAGATGTTTGCCTTCTAAAACAACTGAAAATATAACTTTAAATAATATCTGCTCTTCACTTGAGGATTTTCATTAGATCATGAAGAACAACACTGAGAAATGCTTTAATATTTAGCTCAATCTGGTATTTTAGAGATGCTTAATGTTGCTTTGCCTTTATCTTATTTCAGAAATGTTGAACCTGAACTGAAATCACTTGCCATGGGTTTCCATTCACTAACTATTCGAACACTAGGTATGATAAATATGTAGATGGTAAATTCCAGGTATAAATGTTCATGTCAAAGATCAAAGACTGAATGTAACTGATTTCCAATTATCAGAAAGTTTCTTTAAAAAGGTATAAGTAAAATATCATTTTAATGTTTGTGGTAAATGAAAAATAATGAGATAAAGGAGAACTAAATGACCTAAAAGAGAATTTCATTGTCAGTTCTATTTAGAATCAATCTGTAAGAACAAGGCATCATCATAGTTGTATTGTATCCTTTCTAAAACAAAGATCAGTGGTCTCCAAGAATTTAATTTAAGACTTAGGAATATTTCTTCCCATATGCAGAGTGCAGGACCTTCCTTCTATGCTGAGGGGGGTAATGCCCAAAACAGCTCAGGAGACCTGGGAGATTGTGCAAAACAACAGATGAGGACTTTCACAGTCCCTCAGACTAGTTCTCTAAGGCTGGGGCAGATAACCTTTAATAGAAATTTAAAATGCAGAAGGGAATGGGTGTTACTGAACTCAGGTCTGGCTGTTCCCTGTTCAAAAGCCAATATTTGAGAGGCAAGTGTTGGTAGAAAGGAAAGTTGCTTTAATCAGAAAAACCAGCAATCTAGGGAGAAGGCAGACTCATCCCAAAACCATCTCTGAAGATTCTGCTCAGCCATGATAGTTTTTAAAGGGAAAAAGGGGAAATAGTCTCAGTTAATTATTAAGGCAGGAGGTCAGATTCCTCATCATTTTTTCACTTCATGCAGACCTGCTGACTACTCCTGATCTTCCTTTGGATGCTATCTTGCCCATGTGGTCTACTTGCAAGTTTGCTAAGGGGGCACTAGGGATAGAGAGTCAATCATTTTTTAATTACTTAATTCTTCATTCCTACTCCTTTTAATCTAGGAAAAGAATCAACAGGTTAGGCAAGGCATGGTGTGCATTAAGTAGAGCACAAGTCAGGAGTTAGATTAAATGTTACCTAGTGATCTGTTTTTTATAATTAAGGTTTAAGGGGAACAGAAATAGACAAACAGAAAAGGAGCAAAAGAGCTGCTTGTCAGACATCATTCCATTCCATGGGATTAGGGATGAAAGTCCATCTTCTATAATTTCATGCCGACATAGGGCACTGTATTCTTAAAGTGGAAGATGTCGACATGGATCTGTAGTATCTTTTTGCTGATAATTTTAGAGGCCCACCTACATATACAGGCAGAGTAAACTACAACTATTTTGATGCCCACAAAATATAGATTTTCATGAGCAATAATGTTAATCCCATTATCTGAAGCCAGTTCTTGGAATTGTGCTAGCCATAGATGGAGCAGCTTATGGCATGGCTATAGGCTGGTCATTAGGCGGTTAGCTTTTTCTCTTTGGTGGCAGTTATGGTATCTGCAACACAACTCAGGGATGTACATCAGACACTGGAAAGATTCTGTGACTCTGCTGTCCTAATCATTAACTGCTTGAGCTTGCTCTTTTGTGACTCAGGAAGGCCTGGGAGACTTCATCTTTTCTACAAACAAGAGGCAGGGGACATGGAGGGACCTTTGTACTTGCAGGGGCCCGCAGGGTTCTGCTTGGTTTCATGGGAACTAAAATTCTAGAACTGAGCATCTTAGAATGGGGAGTGCTCTGAATGAAAGAAAGCTAGGAAGTTGTGTTTTGTTGTTGCTGTCAAATAGTAATACTATAGAATCTAGAGGCTAAAGGCCTATTTCTAAATATTCAGATGAGGTGATTAGTACAAGATTTAGAAAATTATCCTTTTCTCTTTGTTGCCATTTGCCATTTATACCATACAGTTTCCTGTTGGTAGCTTAACAACTTCTAACCTAACCCCTGTGCTACTGCTTTTTAAGACCTGTTAACATTATATGCTTATTCCTGGGAAGTAGGAAAAGGACATGACTGCTCTAGGAACTGGGGTAGGCAACTGATCATGGCCGGGAGGCAACCACCGATGGCTGAAAGAAAAGGAAATGGGAGGGTGTCAATCCTTGGGACTCTTGCAAGCAAAAGAAAGAAGCATAACTATGGCCAAGTTACAATGGAGCAGGTGTCCAACAAGTATATTTGGGAGAAAATCACAGATCCTCAAAGGTAAAAGGAGAAAATATAAAAGGTATGGGAGAGAAGAAGATGGAGGTACTGTAGGATGATAAGGGCTGTGAGTGAGCTACAAAGGGCTAAGAGTTCTAAAGAGGATAGTTATTTCCAGCTGGCAGGAATAGTGCAAACTTTATGGAAGAGGATCATATAGTTGGAATCATACCGTAAGTAGTTTTTCAGACTGCCTTCTTTCAGTTAGCTATGTGCATTAAAGTTTCTACCTTGTCTTTTGTAGCTCTCTGTCCAATCCTGGCAGTTCCTCTAGATCCAATGGAGATGCCTCACTCCTAGAATCTAAGCTATAAAAGTTAGCAGATAGAAAGAGAATTTGGGGAGCTAGTATTCCTTCTGATATGCTGAAATGAGATTGAGAATAGAAGAAGTTCCTCTAGAGACGTAAAATAGAAAAAAAGGAATTTTGCTATTCTGATTTTGAGCATCCTATTTTGATACGTCCAGTATATGGCCCAATGGAATCTAACTCTTCTAGGGGAGAAATACATACTGAGGACCAAATGTCCAGTCACAAACAACTGTCTGAACACAATGTAAATTGTGGAAGGTATATTAAACTGAAACAGGTATTTGGAAAACAAGTTATCTGAAGTTTTAAATTTTCAATAATATAAGACCAAGTTTGTTACCTGAAACATTTAATTCATTAAGTTTGATCAAACCAGTGCTATTTTTATATAAGAAAAATGAATTGTTGGCACATAGTTTTCATTTTTCAAAGGAATGGCTTAGATTTGTAGAAACCTGTGAATTCCTAATCCAGTAACAGTTCTCCTCAGATATATTCGTCTCAGACACCAGTTCCTTGACATTCTAAGATTTCTCACTCTCAGAAGATTGAGACTGATTAAAAGTAAATGAAATTGGCAAAACTGTAAACTATGAATCACTACCATTTTTATGTAACAATATAAAATTTGAAAATTAGCATATCTATAAAATCTGGTCAAGTTACTAATACTTAGAATTAGGAGTCAATGTCAGAGTTTATTAAAATAGCAGTAAAAGCAGATGGGCACTTCTGCTATAAGACAACATGTGTGTTCCTGAAAATCCTCAAATTCTGCAAAATCATACACTACAAATAAAAACTGGGTTAGGTACAGGCCACTGAAGAAACCTAGGCATCATTATGATCAGAACATCAACAGAAGCAAAATTCAGCACCACAGGCCCTTGGACAGCCCAGGCTGCTTCAGGAGGTATTAAAAATGAATACAATCGGGCTTCCCTGGTGGCGCAGTGGTTGAGAGTCCGCCTGCCGATGCAGGGGACACGGGTTCGTGCCCCGGTCCGGGAGGATCCCGTGTGCCGCAGGGCGGCTGGGCCCGTGAGCCATGGCCACTGAGCCTGCACGTACAGAGCCTGTGCTCCGCAATGGGAGAAGCCACAACAGTGAGAGGCCCGCGTACCGCAAAAAAAAGAACACAATCAATGGAGAAAAAATGCTTCATGACTCCAAGAAGGTGGGAGTGGAGCCCTGAGGCCAAAAAAAAAAAGCACAGCCTACCAGGAGCCTAGCACTCAGTGAAGCTGGGCCTGTGCTTCTCTGGGGAGGAAGTCCTAGTGTTGACATTCACCGTTTTTTTTTTTTTAAGATTTTTTTTTTAGATGTTGGGGGTAGGAGTTTATTAATTAATTAATTAATTATTGCTGTGTTGGGTCTTCGTTTCTGTGTGAGGGCTTTCTCTAGTTGTGGCAAGCGGGGGCCACTCTTCATCGCGGTGCACGGGCCTCTCACTATCGCGGCCTCTCTTGTTGTGGAGCACAGGCTCCAGATGCGCAGGCTCAGTAGTTGCGGCTCACGGGCCTAGTTGCTCCGTGGCATATTGGATCCTCCCAGGCCAGGGCTCGAACCCGTGTCCCCTGCATTAGCAGGCAGATTCTCAACCACTGTGCCACTAGGGAAGCCCCCACCTTTTAATTTACTTAAAAATAGAGTTGAAAAATCTCTTGCCTTTGCAGCAATTGAGCTGAGAGATTTTCCCTTTCCCTGTGAAGTTATAACTCTACTCCTGCTATTCTAGCTGTCCTTGCCTAAGAAAAATTACATATGAACCAATATAACTTCTATGTTTTACTGACAACATTCTCCTTTTTACCAACCAGGCTTAATTGGCATTATAAGAAGAACAATGTACAGGCATATAATCTTCCTTCTTCCCTATATGTGTTGGCATGGTGAGGGTAGATAAAAGATGTCTATGCTATTGTATGTGATTTGAGCTTTGGAGATTCCTCATAATCTTGATTCTTGAGTAGAGTTAGGCCAAATCAATGGACAAGTGCTCCAAAATTTTGTTTTTCAAAATTTTTAATTTCTACATAATCCAAATATTTCAGAGTGGAATATCACTTTTTCCTTTGAAATATGTTCCTTGGGTTGACATCTTCTCATCTTATGTTGCAGGAGGAATTCCAGCTCCTATATATTTTGGGGCTCTGATTGATAGAGCTTGTATGAAGTGGTCTGTCAACAACTATGGGAAGCAAGGGTCTTGTCGGATATACAATTCCACATTATATGGGTAAGTTGTCATAAATATATTTCATTAATTGATTTTTTCCTTTGACTATGTTAATTACTAAAGAATGAGATATTTTCAGTGTAATAATAATATTAGGAATTATAGCTACCATTTAATAAACTTTGTAAACAACTAAAAGTTATAGAATTAATTCCATTCAGTTAAACCTAATAATTGTTCAAAGTATCTTTTGCATAAAGCTTCTCAACATTTAGTTAATAACGTTATGAGGCGACTGCTTCCCAACCTACCAGGTCAGTGGTCATCAATCTTTCCTGCTCATTATAATCACCTGAGGACCTTTAAAAAATATTAATTTATTTTTTTCCTTTTTTGGCTGTGCCATGCAGCTTGCAGGATCTTAGTTCCCCAACCAGGGATTGAACCCGCACCCTTAGCAGTAAAAACATGGAGTCCTAACCACTGGACCACCAGGGAATTCCCCAAAAATGCTAACTTCTATTTTGAAATACTTACTTCAATTTTGATTTAATTGGTCAGGGGGTGTGGCCTGGGGAATGGGAGTTTTAAAATCTCCTTATGTGATTCTTATGTTCAATCAAAGCTGAGAATCCTTGGACTAGACCATGTGTACTAGGTAATTTTATGTGGCTTTGTGAAAAATTTTCAGTAGACCACAGGGCAGGGCTTCGTAGACAGCAAGCCTATAAGGTAAACATTGGCTCCTGGTTCAATACAAATGGATTCAATCTGATTATCTCACAGTCAGTTCATTTCCTTTATAATCTGTTCTCATTACACATGAACTAATCTGTCTCTGAGAAAGTTAAACATTCCAAATATACCTTATTTTACGGATAGCACTTGGGCAGATCGTGAACCATCCTTAGTTTCTGTGGGTTAATAGTCCTTTAAAAATAATCACAAACTTCTTATGCTCCAATCAAAAGAATCACTGAAATTGCTACTTCAATGTTTTTATGTAAGATTTCAAACATCATTTTTTAAAGGCCTTCTGCATACTGAAGAGCAACACTGTGAAGTGTTTTCCAAGTAAAAACTGACTTTTTTTCTCTTTTCACAGAAATACTTTCTTTGGCTTGACTACAGGCTTAAAACTCCCAGCTCTTGTTTTATATGTTGTATTAATTTCTGTTATGAAGAAAAAATATCAAAGAAAAGATATCAAGACATCAGAAAATGAAAGAAAATCCGTGAACGAAGCGAATTTAGAACCGTTAAGTAGTGATGCCGCAGTGGACCATGAAACACATATTTAAGGGGAGAAAAAAAATTCTTCTGCTGCTGTGTTTTCAACTAACATTGTATTAATTGAGTAGGATGTTATTTTTGAGCAGTTCCTGGTCCCTTCACTGACAATTTTCACATTCTATACTAATGATGGAACAATGAATCACCTATGAATTTATGACAATGAAACAAACTATAAATGGGAAAAAATGGGAGTACTCATTGTTAAGGTGTGGCTATGCATTTGTGGTTAAGATTAGAATATATGATCCATACAAATTTAAAGTGAAATGTATGGTTAATATGTAATAGAAGAAAATGTATTTGCTCAGGTAATTGTAACGCAATAAAACCGGTGACTAGAAGATAGGTAGACGTGAAAAAGGAAGAGAGAAATTAATAGTCTAAATAAGAAGAAAAGCTTAATACCTTTCTTTTTAAAACAAGAACCAAAACCAGTTTGGACTATGTTACTCAAGCCTGAAGTCTAGTATGATGGAGGGCTTATGCTATCGTGACATCTGTCATTCATGTGTTAAGTCATATATTTCCCAGACCTTATTAATTTCTAATTTGACTATCAGCACTTGATACATCTTCTTCCAACCTCTCATTAAAATACTGCTGAAGAAATAGAACTAATAGAAAATTTCCAAGCTGCAACTGTCAGACAACGTATTACAGAATGTGTTAAGTTTCTTTCAAGCCCATGGATATGGATTAAGAAACGCTGACATTAACCTGAGAAAGCAAAGCCCATTTAAAAGATGTGTCTTCATTTTGTTTGTCTGCTCTCTGGCAGAAATGGAGTCTGCACCAAATCATTTACCAACTCTCTCTCAATTGCATGGCTTTTTGTGTGTTTCTGTTTGGTGCACAGAGATCTTTCACACCCTCACAAGTAGGATAAGAAGTAGAGTGAATGAGAACAAATATTTGAATACTGCATTTGCTAGTGATGGCAGCTTTATTATAGTGAATGCTAAAGTTGTAGTTTTTATTCTGAATGGCAAAAAAAAAAAAAATTCGGGTCATCAGATTCAACTGTGAAACACTTTTTTAAAAGAAACCACAATCATACACCCACATGAGATTCTGATTCAAAACATTTGTGATACAGCCAGGACATCTCCTTTAAAAAAAAATTCACATAGAGCCCTTGATAAAGAGACAAAAAAACAAGCCACATGACAGGAGAAGATGTTCCTGAGTATACCAAAGTCACACAACATGAATGCTTGCTACAATCTTGGAATTACACTGGAAGTTATATATATTAACCTATTCTCAAACAGTAAACCTGAGAAAAGATTCATTAATCACAAAAGCAGAAATTTGGAAAAATCACCCACAGCTGGTTGATGGGTCTGATGGGATCTTGTATCATTAAAAAAAAAGACAGAAAATTACAGAGCTGTGTTTTAAAACATTGCAAAGAAAATAAAGGCACTATCTTGAATATTTATTTCTTTACCAATTATCGAATGTCAAAAATCTGACAGGTAAAATGAAATATGACAGTAAACAAAAACAAAGAATTACACTATCTCATGGAGCGCTTTACAATGGTGTGTTAGTTTCTGTTTTATAACAAAGGGAATCAATTATACATATACATATGTCCCCATATCTCTTCCCTCTTGCGTCTCCCTCCCTCCCACCTTCCTTATCCCATCCCTCTAGGTGGTCACAAAGCACTGAGCTGATCTCCCTGTGCTACGCGGCTGCTTCCCACTGGCTATCTATTTTACGTTTGGTAGTGTATATATGTCCATGCCAATCTCTCACTTTGTCCCAGCTTACCCTTCCCCCTCCCCATATCCTCAAGTCCATTCTTTAGTAGGTCTGTGTCTTTATTCCCATCTTGCCCCTAAGTTCTTCAGGACCTTTTTTTTTTTTTTTTAGATTCCAAATATATGTGTTAGCATACAGCATTTGTTTTCCCCTTTCTGACTTACTTCACTCTGTATGACAGACTCTAGGTCCATCCACCTCACTACAAATAATTCAATTTCGTTTCTTTTTATGGCTGACTAATATTCCATTGTATATATTTGCCACATCTTCTTTATCCATTCATCTGTTGATGGACACTTAGGTTGCTTCCATGTCCTGGCTATTGTAAATAGAGCTGCAATGAACATTGTGGTACATGACTCTTTTTGAATTATGGTTTTCTCAGGCTATATGCCCAGTAGTGGGATTGCTGGGTCGTATGGTAGTTCTATTTTTAGTTTTTTGAGGAACCTCCATACTGTTCTCCATAGTGGCTGTATCAATTTACATTCCCACTAACAGTGCAAGAGGGTTCCCTTTCCTCCACACCCTCTCCAGCATATATACGGGTCTTGTTTTTGTATCCATTCAGCCAGTATATGTCTTTTGGTTGGAACATTTAATCCATTTATATTCAAGGTAATTATCAATATGCATGTTCCTATTCCCAGTTTCTTAATTGTTTTGGCTTTGTTATTGCAGGTCTTTCCCTTCTCTTGTGTTTCCTGCCTAGAGAAGTTCCTTTAGCATTTGTTGTAAAGCTGGTTTGGTAGTGCTGAATTCTCTTATCCTTTGCTTCTCTGTAAAGGTTTCAATTTCTCCATCAAATCTGAATGAGATCCTTGCTGAGTAATCTGGGTTGTAGGATTTTCTCCTTCATCACTTTAAATAAGTCCTGCCACTCCCTTCTGGCTTGCAGAGTGTCTGCTGAAAGATCAGCTGTTAACCTTGTGGGGATTCCTTTGTGTGTTATTTGTTGTTTTTCCCTTGCTGCTTTTAATATTTTGTCTTTGTATTTAATTTTTGGTGGTTTGATTAATATGTGTCTTGGCGTGTTTCTCCTTGGATTTATCCTGTATTGGACTCTCTGTGGTTTCTGGACTTGATTAACCATTTCCTGTCCCATATTAGGGAAGTTTTCAACTATAATCTCTTCAAATATTTTCTCAGTCCCTTTCTTTTTCTCTTCTTATTCTGGAACCCCTATAATTCGAATGTTGGTGCATTTAATGTTGTCCCAGAGGTCTCTGAGACTGTCCTCAGTTCTTTTCATTCTTTCTTCTTTATTCTGCTCTGCAGTAGTTATTTTCACTACTTTATCTTCCAGGTCACTTATCCGTTCTTCTACCTCAGTTATTCTGCTATTGATCCCTTCTAGAGAATTTTAAATTTCATTTATTGTGTTGTTCATCATTGTTTAATTGCTCTTTAGTTCTTCTAGGTCCTTGTTAAATGTTTCTTGCATTTTGACTATTCTATATCCAAGATTTTGGATCATCTTTACTATCATTATTCTGAATTCTTTTTCAGGCAGACTGCCTATTTCCTCTTCATTTGTTAGGTCTGGTGGGTTTTTACCTTGCTCCTTCATCTGCTGTGTGTTTTTCTGTCTTCTCATTTTGCTTAACGTACTGTGTTTGGGGTCTCCTTTTCTCAGGCTGCAGGTTCGTAGTTCCCATTGTTTTTTGTGCCTGTCCCCAGCGGCTAAGGTTTGTTCAGTGGGTTGTGTAGGGGTCCTGGTGGAGGGGAATAGTGCCTGTGTTCTGGTGGATGAGGCTGGATCTTGTCTTTCTGGTGGGCAGGTCCACGTCTGGTAGTGTGTTTTGGGGGTGTCTGTGGACTTATTATGATTTTAGGCAGCCTCTCTGCTAATGGATGGGGTTGTGTTCCTGTCCTGCTAGTTGTTTGGCATAGGGTGTCCAGCACTGTAGCTTGCTGGTCGTTGAGTGAAGCTGGGATGAAGATGGAGATCTCTGGGAGATTTTCGCCGTTTGATATTACATGGAGCCGGGAGGTTTCCTGTGGACCGGTGTCCTAAAGTTGGCTCTCCCACCTCAGAGGCACAGCACTGACTCCTGGCTGCAGCACCAAGAGCCTTTCATCCACACAGCTCAGAATAAAAGGGAGAAAATACGAAAGAAAGAAAGACAGAGAGAGAGAGAGAAAGAAAGGAAGGAAGGAAGAAAGAAGATAAAATAAAATAAAGCGAAATAAAATAAAATAAAGTTATTAAAATAAAAGATAATTATTAAGAAAAAAAATTTTTAAAGTAACAAAAACAAAAACGGATGGATAGAACCCTAGGACAAATGGTAAAAGCAAAGCTATACTGACAAAATCACACACAGAAGCATACACATACACACTCACAAACAGAGGAAAAGGGAAAAAATATATATATCTTTGCTCCCAAAGCCCACCTCCTCGATTTGGGATCATTCGTTGTCTATTCATGTATTCCACAGAGGCAGGTACATCAAGTTGATTGTGGAGATTTAATCCGTTGCTTCTGAGGCTGCTGGGAGAGATTTCCCTTTCTCTTCTTTGTTCGCACAGCTCCAAGGGGCTCAGCTTTGGATTTGGCCCCGCCTCTGCGTGTAGGTCGCCGGAGGGTGTCTGTTCTTCCCTCAGACAGGACGGGGTTAAAGGAGCCGCTGACTCGGGGGCTCTGGCTCACTCAGGCTGGTGGGAGGGCGGGGTACGGATGCCTGAGGCGGTAGAGGCCGGCGTGACGTTGAAACAGCCTGAGGCGCACCGTGCGTTCTCCCGGGGAAGTTGTCCCTGGATCCCGGGACCCTGGCAGTGGCGGGCTGCACAGCCCCGGAAAGGGGGTGTGGATAGTGACCTGTGGTCGCACACAGGCTTCTTGCTGGCGGCAGCAGCAGCCTTAGCGTCTCATGCCCGTCTCTGGAGTCCGCGCTTTTAGCCGCGGCTCGCGCCCGTCTCTGGAGCTCCTTTAAGCAGCGCTCTGAATCCCCTCTCCTCGCGCACCAGGAAACAAAGAGGGAAGAAAAAGTCTCTTGTCTCTTCAGCAGGTCCAGACTTTTCCCTGGACTCCCTCCCGGCTAGCCGTGGTGCACTAACCCCCTTCAGGCTGTGTTCACGCCGCCAACCCCAGTCCTCTCCCGGCGCTCCAACCGAAGCCCGAGCCTCAGCTCCCAGCCCCGCCCGCCCCGGCGGGTGAGCAGACAAGCCTCTCGGGCTGGTGAGTGCCGGTCGGCCCTGATTATCTGTGCGGGAATCTCTCCGCTTTGCCCTCCGCACCCCTGTTGCTGTGCTCTCCTCCGTGGCCCCGAAGCTTCCCCCTCCACTACCCACAGTCTCCGCCCGCGAAGGGGCTTCCTAGTGTGTGGAAACCGTTCCTCCTTCACAGCTCCCTCCCACTGGTGCAGGTCCCGTCCCTATCCTTTTGTCTCTGTTTATTCTTTTTTCTTTTGCCCTACCCAGGTACGTGGGGGGGTTTCTTACCTTATGGGAGGTCTGAGGTCTTCTGCCAGCGTTCAGTAGGTGTTCTGTAGGAGTTGTTCCACATGTAGATGTATTTCTGATGTATTTGTGGAGAGGAGGGTGAGCTCAGCGCCTTACTTTTCCGCCATCTTGAAGCTCCTCCCCGTTTGTAGGTTTTTTGATAATGGCCGTTCCGACCGGTGTGAGATGATATTTCATTGTAGTTTTGATTTGCATTTCTCTAATGATTAATGATGTTGAGCATTCTTTCATGTGTTTGTTGGCAATCTGTATATGTTCTTTGGAGAAATGTCTATTTAGGTCTTATGCCGATTTTTGATTTGGGTTGTTTCTTTGGTATTGAGCTGCATGAGCTGCTAGTAAATTTTGGAGATTAATCCTTTGTCAGTTGCTTCATTTGCAAATATTTTCTCCCATCCTGAGTGTTGTCTTTTTTCTTGTGTATGGTTTCCTTTGCTGTGCTAAAGCTTGTAAGTTTCATTATGTCCCATTTGTTTATTTTTGTTTTTATTTCCATTTCTCTAGGAGGTGGGTCAAAAAGGATCTTGCTGTGATTTATGTCATAGAGTGTTCTGCCTATGTTTTCCTCTAAGAGTTTGATAGTGTCTGGCCTTACATTTAGGTCTTTAATCCATTTTGAGTTTATTTTTGTGTATGGTGTTAGGGAGTGTTCTAATTTCATTCTTTTACATGTACCTGTCCAGTTATCCCAGCACCACTTACTGAAGAGGCTTTTCTCCACTGTATATTCTTGCCTCCTTTATCAAAGATAAGGTGACCATATGTGTGTGGGTTTATCTCTGGGCTTTCTATCCTGTTCCATTGATCTATATTTCTGTTTTTGTGCCAATACCATAGTGTCTTGATTACTGTCGCTTTGTAGTATAGTCTGAAGTGAGGGAGCCTGATTCCTCCAGCTCCCTTTTTCTTTCTCACAATTGCTTTGGCTATTCGGGGCCTTTTGTGTTTCCATACAAATTGTGAAATCTTTTGTTCTAGTTCTGTGAAAAATGCCATTGGTAGTTTCATAGGGATTGCATTGAATCTGGAGATTGCTTTGGGTAGTATAGTCATTTTCACAATGTTGATTCTTCCAATCCAAGAACATGGTATATCTCTCCATCTATTTGTATCATCTTTAATTTCTTTCCCCAGTGTCTTATAATTTTCTGCATACAGGTCTCTTGTCTCCTTAGGTAGGTTTATTCCTAGATATTTTTTTCTTTTCATTGCAATGGTAAATGGGAGTGTTTTCTTAATTTCACTTTCAGATTTTTCATCATTAGTGTATAGGAATGCAAGAGATTTCTGTGCATTAATTTTGTATCCTGCTACTGTACCAAATTCATTGATTAGCTCTAGTAGTTTTCTGGTAGCATGTTTAAGATTCTCTACGTATAGTATCATGTCATCTGCAAACAGTGACAGCTTTACTTCTCCTTTTCTGATTTGGATTCCTTTTATTTCTTTTTCTTCTCTGGTTGCTGTGGCTAAAACTTCCAAAGCTATGTTGAATAATAGTGGTGAGAGTGGCAACCTTGTCTTGTTCTTGATCTTAGTGGAAATGGTTTCAGTTTTTCACAATTGAGGACGATGTTGGCTGTGGGTTTGTCATATATGGCCTTTATTATGTTGAGGAAAGTTCCCTCTATGCCTACTTTCTGAAGGGTTTTTATCATAAATGGGTGTTGACTTTTGTTGAAAGCTTTCTCTGTATCGATTGAGATGATCATATGGTTTTTCTCCTTCAGTTTGTTAATATGGTGTATCACATTGATTGATTTGCATATATTGAAGAATCCTTGCATTCCTGGGATAAACCCCACTTGGTCATGGTATGTGATCCTTTTAATGTGCTGTTGGATTCTGTTTGCTAGTATTTTGTTGAGGATTTTTGCATCTGTGTTCATCAGTGATATTGGCCTGTAGTTTTCTTTCTTTGTGACATCTTTGTCTGGTTTTGGTATCAGGGTGATGGTGGCCTCGTAGAATGAGTTTAGGAGTGTTCCTCCCTCTGCTATGTTTTGGAAGAGTTTGAGAAGGATAGGTGTTAACTCTTCTCTAAATGTTTGATAGAATTTGCCTGTGAAGCCATCTGGTCCTGGGCTTTTGTTTGTTGGAAGAATTTTAATCACAGTTTCAATTTCAGTGCTTGTGATTGATCTGTTCATATTTCCAATTCTTCCTGGTTCAGTCTCGGAAGGTTGTGCGTTTCTAAGAATTTGTCCATTTCTTCCAGGTTATCTATTTTATTGGCATAGAGTTGCTCTTAGTAATCTCTCATGATCCTTTGTATCTGCAGTGTCAGTTGTTTTTTCTCCTTTTTCGTTTCTAATTCTATTGATTTGTCTTCTCCCTTTTTTTTTCTTGATGAGCTTACACTTTAAAGGGGAAGAAGAACATTAACAAGATTAAAGAATAAAATGTTATAAAGTTCTATAAATTAAAAGAATAAATTTATATGTGATATGTGCAGTGAAGGAAAGGAAAATTAACACATATACAGTAGATTATTTGATCTACTTCAGAACCCAGGAATCCAAAATAAATATTAATATTTAATTCAATGGCATTTATTAAACATGAATACAGATCCTAGGGGAAAAAATTCAACAGAGGTAAGAATATGATAAGTAAAATTTTCAAGGAAGCAAAATAATGCAAGATGTAGTTAAAATATGCATTGGATAAAATTGAAAGAAGACAATGGCCAAAACCCCAAATCCATGATAAAGAAGATACATTTGAAAAATCTGTGAAAATATGGAAGAAAAAGGTAAAGAAACAATTTGTAAAAGAAAGGTAGGTGACTTAGAGGACAAACTAAAGCACCAACCTAAGAAATCTATTTTTGAGGAAGAAATCAGAGTTGGAAAAGAAACATTAATCAGAGATGTAGTGGAATAATGCCTTCCTGCTCTGAAGAAAGACTTGAGTATCCAGACTGAGGTCTCCTTATTTACACCATGTCTTCACACTCCCTTCCATTTTCATGCATTGGGGTCTTTGATCATGATATTTCTCTCTCCTGAAATACTCTTTTTTACCATGTAACTGCTTCTCAGAATTCAGATCTAAGCTTAATCACCATTCCTTCAATGTCTCAGACTTCTTAATTGGTGAGAAATTTTCCAGTATATTTGTAGTAATGCAGCACTTATCAAAATGGTAATTTTACATTTATTATGATTATTTAATAACTGTCTGTCTCCCCCACTAGTCATCAGCTCTAGGAAAGTAGGAAGTGAACTCATTTTACCTACTTATTTTATTCCCAAGATCTAGCTTGGTGCCAGACAAATAGGTGCTTTATCAATTATTTTTGAAAGAATGAATGAGTGAATGAGTAAATGAACTCCAAAAATGCCAGTCACATGAATGTTATAAATAAGAACTAAAAACAATGTGCAAAAATAAAAATAGCTGTATTAAGTCATTGGATAGGGAGTGATGATTTCTGATGTTTTGAAGATTTTCTTTAATATCTTTCAACAAAAAAAATTTTTTTTAAATGTCAAAAAAGTGGTTTTTGACTGCCATCTACATGCTAAGCATGAGATAAAAACATTTATGAAATAGAATCTTGGCCCTTTGGGAGCCCACAAATGAGGTGGAGAATAGGCATATAAATGTAGGATAATATACACTGTAATCAATACTATAATAGAATAAAAAAGTGTTCATGTGTCTCATTCATAGGGACCATGCTAGTCTCTCTGTTTCAATTTCAACATATATATTTCTGGAGATTTTACCCCCTCCAAAAAAAAGTATTGAGAGTTTATCACAACAGATTTGGCAGCGGCCATTGTCACTCTCCTCTTGCGTGCCTTCTACCCTTCCTAAGTAGACTTGCTCACCACCTGGAAACCAAGAAGATGATTAGACAAGCAGTGTGATTTCCCCAACACCAACTCCAAACCTGACTGTCATAGTTTATAAGACTAAAATGTTTTGTAAAGCGAGTGTTGGTAGAAGTAGTTGAAAGGTAGAAATTTAAAAATTATCACTAAAAAAAACAACAACAAAAACCCAGAGACACACCTCTGACTCCCAACCAGTCTCCATTGTTAAACTCGAGGCTGTTTCAAGTTCTATCCTTAGAAGCTTATACCTTTGAATTGAGACTTTGTTTAAATTGGAAGAGATCATATATTTATCAGGTACTTCACAGTAGAAGTGGGATTCTAATCATTTTAAAGCAATAGGTTTTTGAAAGGAGTGGAAACGGAAAACAATGAAGATATTCAGAAAGCAAGAGCAAAGGTAACAGAAAAGTGAGATGATTAGCACCAAAAACCTTTTGTCTATTCCCCATTTTGTTTAAGACTGATCTTACCAATAATGATTCTATACATTTAAACCCTCTGTAAAAATGTTCCTTTGAGTCACATTCATCTTTAAAAACCCTTCATTTGTTTAATGATTCTAATAATATGTCTGTACTCTGTTTTATATCTGAGTTTGGTTTGGATGATTGCTTTGCCTATTCAGACTGTGTTTTTTATTACCTTTTTATGTCATAATTTTTTGTTCAAGGTCATAAATGTAGTATAGGACAGTTGATACAGAGGTAAATATTTTTCCTACTTGGAGATGAGCACATCTTTCCTTCTACTAGGCCTGTAGCATGGGTTTTCTATCAGGAGTGGGGCTGGGTTTGCAGTTTGTTGTTGCTATGGTTACCCTCAGTGCATCAAGGGCTTCAAATTCCTCTAGGGAAACCTTGTATTTAGGGTCTACTCCCCATGTGGATTTGGTTCTCCCTTTGCCCTGTTACCCACAAACAATCTGTCTCTTGCTGCTGTCCCCAATATATCCCACTTTTATTTTTACTGTATGCTTGGGTTTTTTTTTAATATATATATATATATATTAAATTTATTTATTTAGTTTTGGCTGTGTTGGGTCTTCGTTGCTGCTCGCGGGCTTTCTCTAGTTGTGTGCTACTCTTCATTGCGGTGCGCCGGCTTCTCACTGCGGTGCTTCTCGTTGCAGAGCAGGGTTCCAGGCGCGTGGGCTTCAGTAGTTGCTGTGCGTGGGCTCAGTAGTTGTGGCGCACAGGCTTAGTTGCTCCGCGGCATGTGGGATCTTCCCGGACCAGGGCTCAAACCCGTGTCCCCTGCATTGGCAGGCGGATTCTTAACCACTGTGCCACCAAGGAAGTCTCTGTATGCTTGTTACCATGGGTGGACGTGAGTATGGAGGAGGGAGACAGGCAGACTGGGTAAACCAGCGTTTGCGGGTGACGTGCCCCTCTCCCAGGAGTGGAGCTTTTCTTCCTGCTTTCCTTCCCAGCTGCAGGAGTTTTCACCAGCACCCTCAAGCTACAGTTTTTGTTGACCATCCCCACTGAAGAGAAAAGCTTCCATTCCTTAGAGGAGAAAAGGGAGACTGGTCTGAGCAGAATGGGAAAAGGAGCTGCTGTTCTGCCCCAGCTGGCACCCCTGGTGTCCTCTCTAACCTCCCCCGAATGGCTGGTGGAGGTTCTGAGGAATCAGCTGCAAGAGGTGTGAACCCCCTTCTGTTGGCCACCTTCAGGGGCTTCACTTTCTCATGCCAACCCACACTTGGTCTTTAGCAACTCATTAAAAATTTCCATCTGAATCTTGTACTGACTTATTTGGTATTAAGTGGTTTCTGCCCCAAGTCAGTAAATGTTCAAATCCTGCTTCTCCCTGCGGGATCCTGACTCTAGCTATCCAGTTAGCTGTTTATCCACTAACCTCAGCTCACTGATGGGTTCAAGAAAAGTTGTAATTTACATTTTTTCCAGCTTTTTCTTATTATAAGAGTATGGATGCAATACTGTTTCCTGCTCTCTGAATGTCTGAGCTGGAACCAGAAGTCTCACTTTTATTCCCTTGATGTAAAGGAAAGTGTGTTTCAGTTAACTTTAGGAATTTTCAAGACCTATTTGAATTATATGAGAGTACCTCTCTTCCTTTCCCTCACCTGATGCTAGTCAATATATTCTCCAATAACTAGGAAATTATCTATTTGGTAAACAATTCTAAGTACAGCTATCATTCTGAAATAGACCTTTCCCAAACTCACTCATTCCACAGGGCCAAGTCATCAGGCAAGAAGGCTTTTATTTTGTTTCTATTGAGTTCCTTCTATCTTCTCAGTTGAATTTTTTTAAGACTGACTGGAAAATTTTTTAAAACAGTGAGTCTGGTTTTGTTATGCTGGATTTTTTAACCCAAAGATTTATCCCTAGCACCTGTGCATAAAGAGTTCTAGTGATGTTCACCCAGCAATATCTCCCATATTCTTATGATCTGTTCATTAATATAAAGTCTCTAGACAACTGATAAGAAAATAAAAAATAATGCCATTAAGAATAAAGGTGGAAGAAAAGGTGTAATCTTGCAAATACATCTGATGTTTGGGATGACTACAAGAATATTTCCAATGTGGTGAAGTTGCTAGACGTTATTAGGTGTGTACTATGCTGGGTCTGCAAGGGATTTTTCTCCCAGGTCTTAAGGAAACATGCAGAGCTATGAAAAGAATGAGGTTTTCCACACATATTAAAGCCTCTTAAATATGTCTTCCCCCATACTAACCATTCTAAGAAACTCAGCATAGTATATCTTTACTTTGGGAAGAATCTCTCTCTCTCTTCCCCTCCCTTCACAATTTCTATTGCTGTCATTTCATTTAGTTATCAAAAATGATACTGGTGAAGGATGTATATTTTTGTTGAAGTATAGTTGACTTACAATATTATATTACTTTCACGTGAACAACATAGTGATTTGATATTTTTATAGATTACATACCATACAAAGTTATTATAAAATATTTATTATATTCCCTGTGCTCTACATCCCCGTGACCTATTTATTTTATAACTGACAGTTTGTATCTCTTAATCCCCTTCCTCTATTTTGCTCCTCCCCCCGCCTCTCTCTCCTGTGGTAACCACCAGTTTGTTCTCTGTATCTGTGAGGCTGTTTCTGTTTTGTTATATTCATTCACTTGTTTTATTCTTAGATTCCTCACATAAGGAAAAACATACAATATTTATCTCTCTCTAACTGATTTATTTCACTAAGCATAATATACCTTCCAGGCCCATCCACGTTGTCACAAATGGCAAGATTTCATTCTCTTTTTATGGTCGAAAAATATTCCATTGTGTATATGTGTGTGTGTGTGTGTGTGTATATATATATACCACCTCTTCTTTATTCATTCATTCATAAACACTTAGGTTGTTTCCATATTCTGGCTATTGTGAATAATGCTGCTCTGGATGTTGGGGTGCATGTATCTTTCTGAATTCGTGAAGGATGTCTTTTGAATCTATCAAGCTTGATATTTCATTAGGATATGTTAAGTTATTATTTTATTTAGAAATTGACTTCAACAGTGTTGGAGGATGGAAGGAATGAAAAATGCCCACTGAACTGAGAAGCCATCTTGAAACCGAAAAACAAGGCAGGCAGCTCGATATAATTAATGGATCAGTTTATTATAGGGTAACATTCACACGATAGGATTGGGCAGACAACGATCCAGAAGGGTTCACAGCTGCACTCACACTGCCAAGGGGCCACTGGGACGATTTTAGTTGACCTAGGGAAAGGGGTAGTTGCTTGGAAAGAGGACGGGCATTCCTAACTCAAGATTTATGAATGGGTAACTAGTCTTGTGAATGCTGAGAATACGTCAGGGAAGGTTTTCATCACTGGGGACTAAAGGCTACCTGTTCCTAATGATTAGTAAACAGCATCTATTAACCATGAATCCCCTCGTGACAGAGAAGTGATTTACAGTACAGTACAGTCCTGTGTAGAGTCAGCAGAAGGACAGGAGAAACTGTTAGTGCTCAAGATGGTATCAGTTATGCTAATAGCCATACACATAGGAATTCCAGACATCTGAGGGCTTGAAGAGTCTTGTGATTTCCTTTTTATTTTATTCCATTTTATTTTAAAGTAACATTTGCTTGAATTTTTCTTAGGGCTGATTGCAAGAAAAGTTTCATATTTTGTTTTTATCACACACCAGGCTTTACTTCAGTAGCTTTGTTTATAATAAAGCTCTGAGTACTACTTGGGCCATTTCTATAATTTGTGCCCTGTATGAGTCACATATATAAGTCATATACATATATAACAGGCTATAAATTTGAGAACAGTTAAAAGGAAAGTAAGTGCCTTGTTTAAAAACATGAAAATAATCTCAGGCAGTTGTTTGTTGGATCCACAAATCTCTCGAGTAATAAATTTAAAAATTAGATACATGGTTCATAAATTTTAAAAAATCACTTCCAAGATTTCTTATGCCTACTATGTGGTTGAACAAATGGAAAAGCATTTTAAATATACAATCAATAAAAGAAGCTCTTTGTTTCTATTCATCCTAGAGCAGGAGGTAATAGGAAATCAACATAAATTTCAAGGCTACAATGTTGTGTAATAGCACTTATTAATCTCGACCTAGACATAGGTGAACTTAGTGTAAAATACACTTAGCAATATGCATCTACTCTCTGGATACATAACATCCAACATAATATTCACTTTCTAAAATTTATCAAATATTCAATTGTTTTCTTCTCCTCCTTCCTTTCCTGGTCTTCTCTTTTCTTTCCCTTTCTTTGTCTTGTCCTTTTCCTTCCAGAATAATTCAATCCTGAGCCATTAGATGGGGCCAAGAAAGTAGGTATGTAGGTAGGTGCAGGTGGAGGAAAGCTGTTTAAGGGGAACTACAGGGACCTGAGTGGGTGTAAAAGCCCAGGAGTCCAAGCAGTGTTAGGAGAGTGTCCATAAGAGGGATAGTCTAGCATAGGTGTCAGAATCCAAGGAAGGGTCTATTAGTCGGGTTTTCCAGAGAAACAAAACCAAGAGGAGATAGATGATAGATAGATAGATAGATAGATGATAGATAGATAGATATAGATACATAGATAGATAGATAGACAGATATAGATAGATAGATAGATAGATAGGTAGTAGGGGGGTAGCCTAGAGACCCAGGGAAGGGTTGGTGTTGCAGTTTTAGTCCAGAGGCAGTCTGCTGGGAGAATTTCTTCTTCCTCAGGGGAAGCCAGTCTTTTTTTATTAAGACTTTTGACTGATTGGGTGAGGCCCACCCACACTACGGAAGGTAATCTGCTTTACTCAAAGTCTACTGATTTAAATGTTAATTTCATCTAAAAAAGTCCTTCACAGAAATATCTAGAATAATGTTTGACCAAATATCCAGATATTATGTCCCAGCCAAGTTGACACATAGCACCAACCATCACAGGAGTATAAGGGGGACATCACACATGGGGCACCCTGCCGTGGGTGTCAGACCTGAATAGGGTGAAGAAGACATCACTGTGGGGGAGAGCAGAGTGAAGGCCGGATGTGAGGCGTTGGAACCTGAAAAGGGTGAGAAGGGTTTCCGGGTAGGAAAAGAGCAGCCCAGCACCACATGGTGTCGGACTCTGCATGGGGTGAAGAAGGTCTCTGCAAGGAAGAGAGTGGTACCAGGGATGGGAGACTGGTTGTCAATATCACACTGGCTTAATTCCTTTAGCTTTATAGGTCTTAATATCTGGTGGTGGGCTTCTCCAACTTTACCCTTCAAGATTGCTTTGATTTCTTCTTGGCCCTTTACATTTCCATGTAAAGGCCAAATTAATCTTGTCAATATCCACATTTCAAAAACTACTGGGATTTTGTTTGAGATTTCACTGAACTTATAGATAAAACTTGGGAGAACCGACATCCTTAAAATATTAAATCTTTCAAGAAATGAACATGATGTAGGTCTTAATTTCTCTGAATACTGCTTTGCAGTATTGGAAGATAGAGGTCTTAGACACCTGTTATAAGATTTATTGCTAGGATTTCAATGTGGTTTTATTTTTTGTTTTTTGTGTTTTTTTGATGCTACACTAAATAATATGCTTTACTAATATCATTTCCTAATTGCTATTGATATATGAACAGCTGCATTTGATTTTGTGGATTGCCCTTGTAACCAGTGAACTTTGTTAAAATTCACTTAATCATGTTGATAGCTCATCTATAGTAACTTGTGGATTTTCTGCAATACAAACATGTCACTGATAGTTTTATTTTTTGTTTCTTTTCTTATCCTTACAAATTTTAATTCTTTTTCTTCCCATTTCTGTGGCTAGGACATAATGTTGAATAGAAATGGCAATAGTAGCAGGAAAGCTTTATTAAAATTAAATACCCATTTAACTCTAATGTTTGCAGTAGTGCTTTTTTTAAAAAAGAAATCATGATCATGTCTGAAAGCATATCACATGGAACTTGTGAATTTTTTTTCTCATTCTAAGTAAATTATCACTTTTAATTTTATTTTGTATTCATCATTTTGAAATTTTTTATAGGCCTTCCTCTCACATTTGGTAAACTTAAAAGCCCACAAAACTCAGCCCTGCCACTGCTGGTGGCCGGGCTCTCCCTGTCTTCCTGCTACACCGTGTTTCATCATCTTTCATCCCTACGCTTTTGCCTCTTGGTGGCAAGATGGCTTCTTGCTCCTCCTTAAGGCCTAATATCTTCACTTCCAGAAGGAAGAAGGAAAAAGGGCAAGGTGTCTTCCTAGAAAGCTTTGTCTTCTTCTCTTGGAAAGAAATCCCTTACCAATTAGCATGCTTCTGCAATGTTTCCCAAAAACAGAATGGGAAGTTTTTGCAAAAAACTCTGATTACTTAGTGACTCACCATATGTCCACAGGGTTTGAAGTTACCGTGTGCTGTTATTTGTCGTTCTGTCATTGTCTTCTGTGTATGTTTATTCACCCTAATAAAATGACACCCGCTTGAATTTTACAGCCTACAACTTAGTTCATCACCACTTTCCTTACATACACACACCAAGACGCATATCCTCTAGAAACAAGGACAGAAACGAGAAAAAAATTGCTCAATAAACATCCATTGGACGAAGTGAGAGAGTGACATGGACATATATACACTACCAAATGTAAAATAGATAGCTAGTGGGAAGCAGCCGCATAGCACAGGGAGATCAGCTCGGTGCTTTGTGAGGACCTAAAGGGGTGGGATAGGAAGGGCGGGAGGGAGACGCAAGAGGGAGGAGATATGGGGATATATGTATATGTATAGCTGATTCACTTTGTGATACAGCAGCAACTGACACAATATTGTAAAGCAATTATACTCCAATAAAGATGTTAAAAAATAATAAACTAAAAATATAAGTAAATAAATAAGCACCCATTGGAGAACCTTTGAAAATCTCACAACTGGAGGACTCAGTTCTTCCCTTTCTGTAAAATGCCCTATTTTATTTCTTTTATTATTATTGTTTTTGCTGATGTGTATTCTTTATGAAAATTTTTTTCATTTTATTTTACATGCACAAGAGAAAAGAAATCAGAGTACAAAAGGGACAAAAATGAAAGGCAAATGCATTGTTCTTTGCTTTTCTTCCTGCTTCCAGTGCTACAGAGACAACCACTTCTCAGCAGTTCTGATAAGATGTGTTTGCCAATTTTATCTGAATTTATTAAGCTTAAAATATATTTTAACTCCATGCTATAAAATATGAAGCATTCCTCTCCTTCCCTTTATGTTTTTTCCCAATTTTTGTGGTTTTTCTATGTACTTATTTTTAAAGTTCCCATAAATATCAATTATATTGAGAATTATAAATAATATATTAAACCATTTCTAATTCCATAAACTTAGACTCCTCACAGTATTAAATAAGACAATGAACGATCCTAGACTTCCCACTACCAGTTTTCCTGCTGTTTCTCTCCTCTACTTCCGTCTGCTGTGCCTTTACTTCTACCCTATCCTGAGGGAAGACAAATGCTCAGAATAATAACTGACTTCCCCAGGCCTCATGGACTTGAACAACAGAGGTCAGGAGAGGTCACAGAGCACTCCAATACTCACTTTCTCTGATTTTCTTTCCTCCACCAAGAAGTGTCAAAAGAGAACCCTAGAGTAAAATGCCATCATTCCCAGCAGGGGATAAGAGTGAGCCCAAGACACTGGGTCCAAAATCATGTCTCTCTGGGCCTACCCTGCTCCATTGAGGGTATTCAAGTGGGTGAACTGTGCACAGAGTTAAGACTCAGCTTTCTCTGATCAACTTAAACCCATCAATAGAAGTCAAGAAAGAGCCACAGGTACTCAAGTAAGATTTTGATTCTCCAGTTTGCCTCCATGACAAGGGGTCATGAGGAAGCCCAGTCACGACCCCTCCTAACTTTGACACTCACAGTGTCACCAGCACTATCTGCCTTGAAATCTATCAGGACTAACCTCATTATGTCAGTTACCTAAAAAGTCCCAGAATTCCAGATGATCTCTCGTTCCCCTTCTTCTAATTTTCATTCTCTAATTTCCATATACCTCTAATTATCAATTTTTTCTCTCAGACTCCAATTTTGAAATCTGCCCCCTTTCAGTTTGTCCCCTGGAACTCAGAGTCCCTCATCTCCAAAACTGTCCATATTCTCAAACTCATAAACCAGCATTCTCTTCACGGCTGCAGCCTCACCAAAATCTGGGTTTCTCCTGAGGACAATGCTTCCCCCAAAAGCATCTCATGTGGTAACTGTTGACTTTTTCTCACAACTCTCTGGATATAGGGTGAGTCCTTGCTCCTCTTTTAGCTTCCAGAGCATTCTCCCCATTTCCTCCCTTCCCAAATAAAGCAGCTCCAAGTTTCATGTCATCTGACCCTAACACACAACTGTCCCTCATCTGCCACACGTCCCCTGAGTTGGAACTCCTCACTTCCAATGGTTTTAGCTCCTCTCTCCAGTGTCAACACTGTTCCTGTCTTGAATCACAGTCTTGATGAAGTCTCAGACTTCGTGAGCAGAGAACTGAACTCTTAAATCTTCCCCTCAAACCTGTTCTACCCAGTCCTCTCTGTTGCTTTCTCCTTAAATGATGCATCCAATTCTCAGGAAATCATATTGGTCTGCAAAGTATACGTAGACAGTCCTTCAGTTAACTGGCCTATTTCCTGTCTAGCTTGTGGTCTATTTTCTGTCTAACTTGTATTCTTTGAACTTTCAATTCAGAGGTTCCTACCTACATCCCAGGCTCCTTCTAAGTGCATCCTGAATGACAGCTCCTGCCACCCTGTTCTATCCCTGGAGACACTCCCATTCCCTTTATATGATACATAAATAATCAGTATATTGATTACTCTGAGTAAATACACATAAAAAATCAGAGTATATTGATCACCCACTTCTCCAATCCTCCCTCTCCACATCTTCCTCACCCTTAAGGGAGTTGTATCATTGCATCTATATTGACTGTCCTTTCAGTGGGAGGGAGAATAAGAAGTAGATAAACATGGCTGTTCATTCTACTCTCTTGAACCAGAAACTCCATATCATCCATAAGTCCTCTTGTGTCTCTAAAATCCTTTCATACTTTTATTGTATCCCTAAGCCACAAAATAATAATAAGGGTAGATTTAGTTTTAAATGTACATCTTGAATTTTATTAACCTCAGTTCCATAACAGAAGCTACTTTTTAAACACTTCATTCTCTAAGAGGACGTAAAGAAAACTCGTGTTTGTGTTCTAACTTAGGACACCTTGGGTGACATAAACATTAGACTAAGGAGGCCTCCTGAATCTGGGAAACTGATTTTTTGGATAACATCTGGCAATACAAACAGCCTTTAAGGACTAGTGTCTTTCGGGACTTCCCTAGTGGCACAGTGGTTAAGAATCCGCCTGCCAATGCAAGGGATACGGGTTCGAGCCCTGATCTGGGAAGATCTCACATGCCACGGAGCAACTAAGCCCATGCACCACAATTACTGAGCCTGCACTTTAGAGCCCGCCAGCCATAGCTACTGAGCCCACGTGCCACTATTACTGAAGCCCACGCACCTAGAGCCCATGCTCTGCAGCAAGAGAAGCCACTGCAATGAGAAGCCCGCGCGCCGCAACCAAGAGTAGCCCCTGCTCCACACAACTAGACAAATCCCATGCACAGCAACGAAGGCCCAACACAACCAAAAATAAATTAATTAATTAATTAAAAAATACTGAAAAAAAAGGACTAGTGTTTTTCTAATATTGACCTTTCACACTTTGACTTAGACATTTGTTTTTAAGAGAGAGTTCAGTTGCCAGGTTTGAATTGCTGAAAAAAAAATCCAACAATCTTTGCTACATGATTTTTAATTACCTGATTAAGTTTGTCAGTACTCTGAACAAAATGAGCAAATATATGACATGAGTCAAAAAGCAGGGAATGAATTGAAATCAAGTGATGGCATATTAGTGAGTAATCTATTTTAAAAGAATCATGTCTGGAATGAATAGGAAGAGGTAAAGAACAATTCCAAAATAGATTTAAAAGATTTACTCCTCTTTCACATGAAGTGATAAATTTGAATAAAATACTTAAATATTCACATAAGGAGATAAGAATTTCAGTCTCGAAATAATCCTGATATCAGGGCAGAAATTCAATGGAATTAAATACATTTTCATAATAGGAAATTTTTAGAATCACTTGGCAAAGATGTGGGAAATATGCCCTTATTTTGCATGAGTGAAAAGAGAAATTGCTGTTTTAACAATTTAACATAAAAATAAAGCTGGTTCTAATATCCTACTTTGAAGGTTGTTTATAAATGTCCCTCTGAGGAAAATCTCAAATGCCATTGTTCCTTCAGAAATACCATCAGTGAACATTTTTTTACCTTGAGTAAAGAAAAATGTTGAGGTTCTTAAAGACAAGGAAATATTACCTGCAGTAAGTACCTCTATTGATTTTAAAAACAATTAAGTTGTAGTGTGTTCTCCAATTCTGCGAAGCATGATATAAAAGAGCATTATAGTTTAGTTTTCAATTCATCATCATTCAAAACTTTGGAATTTTGGTCCGTCTCTTTGCCCTCATTTTCCTTCCCTGTAAACTTGGCCTCAAGCATAGTTTCTGAAGAGGCATTTTCCTCTGGCAGACGATACTTCCTCAAAATAATGAGGATTAAAAAGGCTGGAATATAGCTTGATCCTCTTAGCGCTGCTGGCAATCCAAGGTAGATGTATCTATCAAAAAAAGTTAAAACATATTAAAACTTATAAAGATAGTTTTGCATATTGTTAATTATTAATATTTTACTCTCATAAGGAGAGCAGCAGCTAATTGTTTTGCACGTCAACCTTATGAATTAACCTCATGAACTCACTTAGGAATTCTAATGTTTGTTAAAATGAGTTTTGGGATTTTTTATCTAGACGATCGAAATTTATTTCCCTCTTTGCTAATCTTTTGTTACTGTTTTTATTTTATCTTTTTACATTGAATAGACTCCTCAACTTAAATTTAATACTGACAGGGATAGCAGTTTTATTCAATATTTAATAAGGATGCTTCCAAAAATCACCACTAATTATAATATTTAGTCGTGTGTTTTCTTAGATGATCTTAATCAGGTTAAGGAAGTTTCTTTCTCCTCTTTTGAGTTTGCTCAGAGTTTTAGTTGTGAATTTGTAAAATATCACTAAATCATTTTTCTGTACATAATTAGCAGAATATCCAAGATTATTATTATAATTCTATAACAAACTCTATTTGTTAGTTTTTATATCTTATTGGATTCAATTTGATAATTTTTTGCATGTATATTTACAAGTAAAATCAGCTTATGCTTTTTTCCTTATACTGAACTTGTCTAATGTCAATATCAAGGTTGCACTAGCTTTGTAAAATGAATTGGGAAATTTTCCCTCTTTTTCCGTTTCTAGGAATAACTTGTATAATGCAGGAATCATCAGTTCATTGAAGGTTTGTAATACTTGCCTTAAAAGCTTCTGGACTTGATGTCTTTGGAAGATGAGAATTTTTGACTGATTCAAATTTTTTAAATGGCTATGAAAATATTCATGTTTTCTATATATTTATAGTAAAATTTGATAATACATATTAATCTAGAAAACTATTTTAACATGTTTCCAAATTATTATGTATAAAATTCCTAAGTATCTGTACTTACATTTCCTTTTTAGTTCCTAATAGTGTTTATTTATGCCTCTTCTCTTTCTTTATTTGCCTTTTCAGATTATTGTTATTATTATATTTCAATCTTTTAGAAAACACAGGTTTTTTGGGGTTACCTCTATGGTGTGTAGTCTATTTATTAATTTCTGCTTCTTATATTCATATTCTACTTCTAAAATTTTCTTTTATTAGGAAACATTTCAAGAATACAGGGAAAAAAGAGTTAAGCATACTTGTACTCACCTTCCAGGGTTTTTAAATGATTAAATTTTGCCATTTTTGTTTCAGACCAGGTTAAAAGAAAATATTTAATTCCTGTGATCCTACTACATTCTAACCCATCCCAGGTGTAACACTATGTTGAATTTTATGGATTTTGTTCCTAGTTTATTTTTATAGCTTTACAAAGTATGCATCTATCCATTCGTAATTTATACAATTATTGTATATATTTTTACATTTTAAATAATTGGCATAATACTACATTTTTATTTTGAAAGTTTTTCTATCAGCCCACCATTTTAAAACTAGGCTCATACATGTAGTTCTACATCATTTATTTTTAACTGTTGAACAACATTGTGATGTATGAACATGAAAGCAACTCTTCTGCCCTTTTCCTGTTTACCCATTTCTGTCCCCCTCTAACTTTAAAACCCTAATTATAGGAATGAAATCACTAAACAATTGAAACTAACTCCTGACTTAAGGCTTTCTTTAACGCACACCATGCTGTGCCTAGCCTGTTGATTCTTTTCCTAGTTAAAAAGAAGTAAGAGTGAAGAATTAAATAGATAAAGAATGGTTAGCTCTCTGCTCTCAACAGCTCGCTTAGCAATCCTGCAGGCAGATCATTCAGGCAAGATAACATCCGAAGACAGAGTCAGCCAGTCTGCACTCGGTGGGAATGATGCAGAACAATCTCCTGCCTCCATGATTCACTGAGATTCTTCCCACCCTCCCACCCCCCCACCAACACTTTTTCCTTTAAAAACTGTCATGGCTAAGCAGAATCTTCGGAGTTGGTCTCTGGACACGAGTCCACCTTCTCCCCAGATTGGCAGCTTTTCTGACTAAAGCACCTTTCCTTTCTACTGACACTGCCTCTCGGTGTATTGGCTTTTGAGTGGCTAGCAGCTGAACCTGAGTTCGGTAGCAAACACACCACGGCTTATTATCCATTTTCCTGTGGGACGCTTTTGTTCAAATGTTTTTAAATATCAACAAAACTGCAACAAACCTTTGTTGCCATGTCTCCTTGTGCATGTGAGGAAGAGTTTCTCGAAAATATGTGTAAGCATCTTAGAGGATGCAGCTTAGTAAATATTGCCCAAAGGTTCTTTTCAATAGTTTTTATTCACCGCCAGCAGTGTATGACAGTTCCAGATGCTTCCAGTTTGTGTTCTATCATTCTTCACTGTCTATGGTGTTTTCTGTTGCAAACATTTTAAAAAATTTTATATGTAGTCACATTTGATAATTTCTTGCTCTCTGGTTTGTGTTTTTGTTTCAACCCAAACCCAAAGCAATAAGGATCATAAAGATATTAGGATCTATGGTTGTTGACGACCTATCTGCTATTGGTCTAATTGTTATTTCTTTATAAGCCACATATTTATTTCTCTGGGTAGTGTTTATGTTTTTTCTTTATCTTGAGCATTTGTAATTTCACTCTGATATGTCTATTTAATTTATTCCACTAGGCATTTGAAGTGCACTTTTGATCTGAAAATGTATGACTCTATTAATTCTAACGAATTCTAAGCCATTAGTTCTTTAATTTATCTCTGCCATTTCCTCTATTCTCTGTTCTAGAAAATTTCTGAGATATATCCTTTAATTGCTAATTGGTCTTTAACATTACTTATGTAGTTCATTTTTGTTGAATCAGTTCAAATCATTGATTTACATTCTAGATAAATTCTTCTGTACTCTCTTCCATTTCACCAATTCTTATGTTGACTCGAAATTTATTATGTATTTAGGATTCTTTTTATTTCACTGCTATCCATTTAATCTCTAATATTTCCAAGAGTTCTTTTTGATATTCTTATTTCTGCTAGAATTTTTTCATAATTTCTTATTAATTTTTTAATGGGTATTATGCCATCAATTTATTATTTTTAAACCTATCGAGCTGGTTAAACATACTTATTTTAAAGTCTTTGTCAGATTCTTATCTTAGATTAAATTTAATCTGGAATCAAGTCATGTTTCAATTGGTAGTTTATGTGCTTGTCTTTCTTACTGTTGGATTTATTCATGTATTTTAACATTTCAGTTTACAAGCTCTTCTTGAGTATTTTGTTGTTGTTCTTTGTTTATTTTGGTTTTCTTTGCTGTTCTATTTCTCTGTATTTACTCCTCCAAATTTGATCATTCTCCCTTTGCTTTTCCCTGTCCCCCAGGTTCTTAGGCCTTTCCTAGTTCTTTTCATAGTGATACTGGGAATAATCACAGAGGGAGTAGATCACTCGGTCTAGTTCTTGGGTGTATCTGTATCTTATTCCCTCCTTAGAATCACAGCAATAACGTGCAAAAGGGTTTCTTTTTAAATCTCTTTTACAATGAGGTTTGCATTATTTTCCCATGGTTGCTGTTAGTTGGGTTAAAAAAAATCACGATAGGGCTTCCCTGGTGGCGCAGTGGTTGAGAGTCCACCTGCTGATGCAGGGGACATGGGTTCGTGCCCCGATCCGGGAAGATCCCACATGCCGCGGAGCGGCTGGGCCCGTGAGCCATGGCCGCTGAGCCTGCGTGTCCGGAGCCTGTGCTCCGCAACGGGAGAGGCCACAACAGTGAGAGGCCCACGTACCGAAAAAAAAAAAAAAAATCACAATATATCTACCAATAGATAATTTTTGCGCGATTGGATGGTTCAATCTTCTATATTCTCACTAATTTTTCATCTGTATTTTATATTCACTTGTTGTAGAAGTGTGTTGAAATTTTCCTAATTGTAGATTTCTTCTTGTAATTTTGTGAATTTTTGTTTTATATATTTGAGTTTATGTTGACAGATTTATATGGATTCATGATTGCTATATATTTTTGGTGAAGTGCTTTTTTTATTATTAAGTAATACCCTTCTTTAATTCTATTAATTCTTTTCACTTTAAATTCTACTTTGTCTTACAGTCATTAATATAACCACAGAAGCTTGATTTAATATTTGTCTGGTATACATTTTCTGACCTTTATCTTCAACCTTTCTTTGCATTATATTTTTAGGCTCTCTCTTGTAAACAACATGTAGCTGGAATTTGGAAAACTTCAATATGAAAGGCATTATCTTTTAAGAAGCGAGTTCAATTGGTTTACACTTATTGTGAAACCTGGTATATTTAGGCTTTATTTTCAATTATTTTGTGTGTTTTTATTTTCCTATGCCTTACTTCCATCAAATTTTCCTTAATCCTTTCCCCACTTTTCATTAGATAGTAATAAATGTAAGTGATCATCCTTACATTTTTGGCCAATTTTTAAGTTAATCAGTATTTTGTTCTCAAGAACTGTAAAAGAGTCCTAGATCTTACTTGGATTTTAAGCTAACAAGTTAGCCTGCCAGAGCTGCATGGAAACTGGCAGAAGATACAAGCCTCCTTGGTCAGAGACAAAGGACTTTTTTACAGTAATCAGCACAAGCTTCATGTTCAGGTTAGTTTTCACCCCCCAAGTCCCGAAGTGGGGACACAGGAGACCCAGGTGGATGTTGTGCACACACTGCGTTTGGGTCACAGCTAAGCAATCCTGAGTTTAGGAAATCCCTATCATTTAAATGGGTTGCAAGCAAATCTGCCAACATTTGCCCCAGAGGGGGATGCTACCTTTATCATCCTGGACAGAAAACTCTGCTCCAGAGGAAAAGACCATTTTTATCTTCCAAGGTCACTTACTGTTCAAACATCTTTGAAAAGATAGTTCAGAACAAAAGCTTCTGCTGACAAGATATGCCAAAATTCAAGGAACCCATGAAGAATTGTCCATCAACATGTAACTCTTGTTTCTACATTGTATTAGTTTCTGATGAATTTTCTCATGAGTACACTTCATTGGTCACTCTAATTCACCTGACTGACAGAGGATGGTACCAAATATAATAATTTTGTCTGAAATATCATTTAATCAAAGCTACTATAAACAGGAATCAAAGCAGCAGGATGAGGCCAACCTACACTAGGGATCCTTGGCTTTCCTCAATTGTGATGCAAACCCATTGCATGCACAGCATGTATCTGTGCCCACCTCCGTATTACCCCTGTGGAACTTTAGGGGAAAGGGGAACTGATGAAAACATGAATCACATTCTGTCTGCTCTCTTCACAGTTCTTGACATATATCCTTTTACTGATCAAGAGAAGACCTTAGACTATTTTAAATAATGCTAAATCATTTTTAGAAAATGAGTTTTCTTACCTCCCCATAAGGAGAAATTAATATAAATTTAAACAAAATCCAGGTCTCCAAATGGAAAAGAATGTGAAAATAAAAAGAGAAAAATGGAAGAGTTTTGTTAAAAAACAGGTTAATATTATCATATGAGGTTTGTTCAAAATCACGTCTGTTATTAAAAAAAAATAAAGCTTTAAGAGACATGAAGAATATTGTGTCAGTGAAATTTAATAAGGGAGAAAAAATACCATTTTAGAGATCAGAAGTGGATAGTGAAAGGAAGTAAGGATTTAACCTAGTAAGATGTTGAAATGATGTAGGATTAAATGGGGATACTTGAGAGTAATATAATTTAGATAGGTAGCTTTTGTACAGCCATGACCTTCAACAATATATTGATTGCAACCAATTTAAGGAACAAGCTTTTGAAAGCCACCCATGCTTATATTTATCAAGTACTTTGAAAATATTGAGGAAATAAAATTCTAGTATATAAATAAGAATTGGAGATACAGTACCACTATCTATTCTGGAAACAAAGGCAAAAGTAATCTAGTCCCTTGACAAAGAAAATGTTAGATATGAATGGTACCGTTTTACACACTGCCTATGCTTAGAAAGCAATTTAAAAAATTATCTTTACCTGAAGTTGGTGGAATCATATATCCTACATGCCCCTGACTCACCACATTTCAAAGTACCCCAGTGTAAACATGTGGAGTCCACTAAAGCTCCAAAATATATAGGTGCAGGAATTCCAGCTACAGTTAAAAGGGAGAAAGAAGAATCCGTTAGCAAGGTAAGAAGATATATTTTGTTTGGAAACATTTTAACTTTATTCGTAGAACAAATAAAGTTTAACAAAATATACATCTATTGCTTTAAATTTTACTTTTAGAAACTGGAAGTTACTTTTACTGTAAAGTTTTTAGATTATAAAAAATAAGTAATCTGAAGGATAAATGCAAAATAAAAATCATCAGTAGAGAAAAACACTGAATTAATGATTCTTTACATTTTTTTCTGCAATGTTTTGGGCCAATCACATGCACATTATACTTTAACAAAGCATTTCTTGTTCCTTTGCTTTTCAAATTGCATTGATGAAAAGTAGAATTAAGGTCAGATAGGTCTTTTTCAAATAAAAAAGAGAAGTTCTCTATTTCTTTTTGTTCTTCATTCTCACACTAATTACAAAGTGCTGTTTACAAGCAGAAGGGATATTTGCTAGACTGTTACTCCGAGGGAGTGATTTCATCTACTTAGTATTTAATAGTGGTCTGATGTGATGTTGGGAAAAATAACTATTTTTACCTAATACCCTTGTGCAAAATGCATGTAATCCCACACCAAGAGACTTCTCTTCAGGCTTGATACACCTAAAAAATAAATGAATTCATAAATTTAAAAAGTAGACATTTAAAATCTACCACAGTTTCTTAAAAGAACTCTTTGTGTGCTAGTAACACACTGAGCCTTAGAAAATTTTCCTGCCTGCTCAGGTCTTGGTTATTCAAGGCCTGATTATCCAGTTCATAACCTTCACAGGAGCCCCACCTCTGGTCCTTGGCATTTTATCCATCACTTTTTGCTCATTCATTTCTATCGTAAAGTTATCAAGGAAGAAAATGTTTCGTATCAGTTGATTTCTACCCCAGTATCCTCTTCTTGAATAGTATTTCTTGATTCTGATGGTTAAAACTTTAGCTTAAAACAAGAACAGTACAACCCTAGGTGTATTTAAATTATTTCTATTAACAAAATACAGAAAAGCCAAGAATTTAAAAACATAAATGTAAGGAGAAAAGAAAGCCAGAATAAAAATTTTCAAAGGAAAGTGATGAAAACAATCCAAAGCAAACATATTTTAAGTGACTTGGTATCTTTTCAAGAGTGGCACAGATTCCTCCATTCTCTCCAGAAATTCCCTGATGTTTTCACTGTTGCCTGAAATTCCTATGAGTAGAAATGAAGACTATAATTCCCCAATGGCACTTTTTGTGCTCCACTCACTTCATCAGCAGCATGGCTACCTGCTCCAAGAACTCACTTGGAGAGTTCCTCTGTATTCCCTTCCCTTCTTTGATTAACTCAAAGCTGAGAAAATGAAAGCAGCTTTCTTCACAAAAGGACGTAGTACATTTTTAGCAAAAACATCATATTATTGGCGTTTTCTTGGCATAAGTATTTTACCAATTCAAATAACTCTTCAGCTGAGATACAGTTGATCTGGTCATTATCTATCTAACACGTAGGTTATTTAGACAGCATCAAGGATTTTACTGAGAAGGAAGTAAGAAAGGCCAGGAGACCTAGCATGACCCTCTTGCTCCCATAGTTACCATTTAATACAGAAAATAGGGCATTTAAATTTCACTGAAGAATTTTTCTTTCTCCTCTATTTCTAATATACCACCTTATGATCTCACAAAAGTATGAAATCCTTATAGCTAAGAAATTGTAAACAGTTTAAACTGTTCTCCAAATGCTGTCACTATTTGACATTGATAACAACATTAATTCTAGAATCCAGAAATAAGAAAGAAAAATTAAAATGCAAATTATGGGAAAATGCTGAGAGAAATTAAAATAGTTCTTAAAAACTGGCAGAGTAGCATAGATGTTGCATCCCTCTACCATCATGGTAGGAGATCCATGAAGATTCCACAAAAATAGAGAAAAGCATAAGTATATCCATAAAAATTCAGGGGTTAAATCCAACAATGTGATCTTGGCAAGAGCTGGAGGAAGAGAGTAAAGATATGAAGAGATATGAGAGCATGATTAAGTATTCATCTTAATAGAAAGTAGATATTATTACTGAAAAGTTTTGAAATTGATAAGTAAAACAGAAATGTAGCTAAGAATTTCAATAATCAGGCTAGCCATTGGAAAGATTTGACTTTTAAAGCAGCAGAAGAAAATCCAATAAATACAATGGAAAGCAAAAACAGAAGCAAAAAGTCAAATAAACAGAATATATGAAATAAAGTGGCAAAAGAGCCCTATCACATTAATTACAATAAATATAAGTGGGTTAAACTCACCAATCTGAAATTACAAAATCAGATCCAGCATATTGTCTATAAAGTGAAATAGAAGATTGAAGATTGAAAAGAAAGGGAAGGAAAAAGGTGTAACAGGAAGCAGTGAACCAAAAGAAAGCCAGTACTGCAATTTTAATAAGAGACAAAATAGAATTGCCTGAAAGAAATGACTAAAAGATAAAGAAGAAAATTAAGTGCTGCTAATAATAGAAGTATAATGATAAAGACACATTTACATCCTACAATATAGCCTCCAAATATATAAATTAAAAAACTGACAGAATTATAGGAAGAAATACATCAGCAATTTTAAAAGATTTTAACATCCATCTTCAAAAAACTGTTGAATTAAGCAGACCAAAAACAAGCATAGATCTACAAAATTTAGATAACACAGTGATTAACTTCAATCAAAGAAATATGGAAACTGTATATCCAAAATGCAGAAGTTACACTTTCTTTTCAGAAACACATGAAACACTCAAAAATTGAATATGCATTATGCCCCAAAGAAAGCCTCAATATTTCCCCCCAAACCCCACATCTGTCAGATTATATTCTCTGAACGTGAAAATGAAATAACAATAATAAAGGATACCTACAGAAATTTCTCATAGATATGGAAATTATATAACACATAAATAAATTTTTGTGTGGTGGAGCAAACATAAAAGATATTACAAAAGAGTTAGAAGTAAACTTCATGGAAAATACTAGTTCAGATATAACTAAAGCAATACTTGCAAGGAAATGTATGATTTTATTTACATTAATCAAAATGAGCAAATTATCTAAGTGTTAAACTCAAATAGTTGAATAAAGAAAAACAGAGCAAGCCCAAAAGGAAAAAATTTTTTAAATAAATAAAATAAAGAGCAGAAATAGATGAAATAAAGATTATCAAAGCCAAAAACTGGTTCTTTAAAAAAGAAATATATATATATTCTCTGATATATATATATATATATCAGAGAATATCAGAATGATAAAAGAATATTATAAATACCATACACTAACAAGTATACAACTGGTGTAAGCAGATATGGAAAATGTGAATAGACACTAACATTAAATAAATGAAAATAATAACCAAGTATCACTGACCAAATAAGCCCAAAGTACAAATAGTTTTACAGGTGAATTCATAAAACTTTCAACAAACAGATATTTAATGCAAGTTGTTCCAGAAGTTTAAAAATAGAAAATTTATTAATTTATTTTGTGGGCCTAGAAAGATTCCAAAAAACAAACAAAAGAGAATAGAAAATAAAAGGTACGTTTTACTTATCAACATAGATATAATAATTTTAAATAAATTATTATTTAAATCAAATCATATATAAAAATATATTGTGATTAAGTATGGTTTTTCTTAGATATGCAAGCAGTTCAATGTAGAAAAAAACTATCACTTTTTTCCACTACACTAAAAGTACTGAGTTGGAAGATTATATATAAATTTTTTCCTAGATGAAGAAAAATATATTGATAGTTGAATACTGATTCTATTATTAAAAACTCAGAAACTAGATGAAAACTCATACTAAAAATCTATAGCAAGCATCATATTTAATGGAAAAATTTTACATGGTTTCCATTAAAATTAGAAAAGAACAAGAATACTCACTATCACCAAATAGTTTAACACAGTTTTGGAGGTCCAAGCTGATGCTGTAAGAAAATTTTTAAAACCTAAGATGTGTAAGGTTTGGAAGTGAAGAGATAAAACTCTCCATATGTGCACATATTTCTACATAGAAAACCTAACAAAATCAACAAGTTATTAGACAAATAAGAAAAGTTGCTGGATAAAAAGTAAACTTTAAAAAATCAACAGCATTCCTCTAAACCAACAATAACCAACTAGAAAATATAAAAGAAAATAACACCATGTTAAATTACAAATAAGTACATGTCCATATATGTATGTTTGGATATATATGGGTACATATATATTTGCAATTGTACATGGTAACATTTTGTGTGTGTATATACATACTATATGTGTGTGTGTGTGTGTGTGTGTGTGTGTGTGTGTGGTATCTATAAAGGAAATTTTAAATAAATGGAAAAATATTCCATGTTCACAAGTATTTGATGTCAGAGTTTCTCCAATTAATATATAGAATCCATACAATCAAATTCATATGTGAGTATAAAGATCCATGCATTGATAGCTAAATCAATTTAGGAAGAAAAGAATAAGGAAGAGTGAAGGTGAAAGTGTTGGGTGGGTGAGGAAGAGCTACTGTATGAGACATTAACATATGCAATGTCACTGGTATGAGAACAAATAAACTGTGGAACAGAACAAGAATGAAAATGGCCCATGTTATATAAAAACTTTAAATACGATAAAGATGGCACCACAAATCAATGGAATAAAGACCTCTCATTTGTGCTATGATGCTGGGAAAGCTACTTTATTTTTTGGAGAAAAATAACACTGAATATCTCTCTCTCTTGAGCCAAACATAAAGATAGACTTGTGATGACTTAAAGAACTAGGTAAAGCTGTATAGCTGGTAGGATAAAATTTAGGGGAATACTTTTATAAATTAGGAATATGGGAACCCTTTTGAAATGTGACTCCCCAATACACAAACCCTAAGGCAAGAAAGTTGTTAGATTTCACTACAACAAAATTTAGGATTTAATTTCATAAAAAATACTATGAAAAATTTCAAAGGAAAGATGAGAGACCAGGAAAAGATAATTGTAGCAAGTAAACAATATTACATTAATGTCTATAATTCACCAAGAAAAGTATAGGAATTATAATGAAAATGGGCAAAAATAATGAATAAACATCTTGAAGCAGAAGCATTAATAGCTAGAAAAAAGTTTGAAGAAATTCTTAAACTCATTGAATTAGGAACATATTAAAACATCAGTGAGCTACCATTTTACACCCATTGGAAGAGTCAAAGTCAGAAGGTTCAATAATTCTAAGTGTTGGTGAGGCTATAAGGAAGTAGAAATTCCCATGCATTGATGGTACAAGAATAACTCATAAGTACTAGCAGTACTTGGTGAATTTATGTATCCATGTGCCTTTTGAACCAAAACAAATTTATGGCACAACACTAGTTGTGTGAATATAAAACACAATACACAAAAAACTTAATATTTTACAAAGGAAAATACGTATTTAAGAACATATGTCTATCATATTAATATAGATGTCGGTGGTAATAGGAAGTGGGGAATGGAATGAAAAAAATTAAAATAAAGTGAAATAAAACAAGAGGGAAATCTTACCTCACCTAGGATAAACTATGAACTGAGAATTATGATCAACTTAACTCTGCTTCAAGATGAAGAAAAGAGAAAACTATGCACTTTGCTTACTAGGCATGTTTAGAATTGTTTACAAGGCATGAAGCTGCTGTAATTGGAAAAATACATGTAATAAACCTAAGTCTGAATCCTAGCTCTGCAATTTCCTATTTTCAGTAAGCCCTTCAATGTTTGTGTCTCACAGTAGCCTTATAAGACAGTTGAGCATTCATTATATATCCATTTTTTAATTAAAGATAAAAGGAGTTCAGAAAGATCAATTGACCTGCCTTTTGCCCTGTGGGTAGTAATTGGTGAAACTGAGACTTCCGACAGCTTTAAACTCTGCTGTCCTATAGGTTGAACTATAAGAAATGACAGCTAGGCAACCACTCTGTACCTAGGAAAATGATCATTTCATATGGTTTACCCTAAAATATAAACGTGTCTCTTCTTGTGTTAAACAATGAGAGGTTCACGAATTTAACTCTAAGAAATAAGGTAGGAAAGATAGGGAGGGAAATACCAACAGATAAACATTTTTATTGCTAACTTTAAAATTTGGTAAAATTCAACAATGCTTAACGGGAAAATCTTAATAACTGGTATATATAGAGCACCAGGTTCTTAGATACTGTGGACTTAAGTGGATTCCTTAGAAAAAGCTCCCTTACTAAATAACCAGCAATAAATCTAAATAAAGAAAACAATTCTTGTACCTCAGGAGAACCATATATCCAGGGATGGCAGATAAAGAATAGATGAAACTGCTGACCACCGACAAGATTAAAAAGTACTGGAGCATCATGGAACAGTCCTGTCCCTTGTCACATAGCCCAAGAACTGCAGATGAATTTCCTGGTGTTTGAATGCAGCTACAATTTTGGAACACCTGTCAAAAATAATATATTATCCTATTTAAGGAAGGAAAGTTTTGAATACAAATCTCAAATATTTTCTGCATGCCCAATTAGGTCAAGATAGACAGTTTATCCCTTTGTTCTCATATCCTTTATTGTGTCTCAGGATTATCTGGTGAAACAAAACATAGAAGGTGGTTTCCGAAAAAGGGTATTTCTTTCTAAATCTGAGTACATTTGCAATAGCTCTGTTGCCTAAAAGTCATGCTTTTTAGAAACACATGCTGTTTTGCCACATGCTAAATATGACAAATAAAATTTGTTTCAGAATGCTCAGTTGAAATGTTTACTTACCAATAAACAAAGTTTTATTTCAAAAAATATAGTTTATTTCACAAACAGAACAAAGTCAACCCTTTTTGAATTCTTATGTTCCCAGATTTCAATAAGAATCAAATTTGGAAGGTGGAGCTTCAAGATGGCAGAAGAGTAAGAAGTGGAGATCACCTTCCTCCCCATAAATACATCAGAAATACATCTACATGTGGAACAGCTCCTACAGAACACCTACTGAACGCTGGCAGAAGACCTCAGACCTCCCAAAAGGCAAGTAACTCCCCCACGTAGCTGGGTAGGGCAAAAGCAAAAACAGAGACAAAAGAATAGGGAAGGGACCTGCACCAGTGGGAGAGAGCTGTGAAGGAGGAAAGGTTTCCACACACTAGAAGCCCCTTCGCGGGCGGAGACTGCGGGTGGCAGAGGGGGAAAGCTTCAGAGCCGCGGAGGAGAGCGCAGCAACAGGGGTGCGGAGGACAAAGTGGAGAGGTTCCGGCACAGAGGATCGGTGCCGACCGGCACTCACCAGCCCGAGAGGCTTGTCTGCTCACCCGCCGGGGCGGGCGGGGCTGGGAGCTGAGGCTCGGGCTGCAGAGGTCGGATCCCAGGGAGAGGACTGGGGTTGGCCATGTGAACACAGCCTGAAGGGGCTTAGTGCAACACGGCTAGCCGGGAGGGAGTCCGGGAAAAGTCTGGAGCTTCCGAAGAGACAAGAGACTTTTTCTTCCCTCTTTGTTTCCTGGTGCGCGAGGAGAGGGGATTAAGAGCGCAGCTTAAAGGAGCTCCAGAGACGGGCGCGAGCCGCAGCTAATAGCGCGGACCCCAGAGACGGGCATGAGACACTAAGGCTGCTGCTGCCGCCAGCAAGAAGCCTGTGTGCAAGCACAGGTCACTCTCCACACCTCCCCACCTGAAAGCCTATGCAGCCCCCCACTGCCGGGGTCCCGGGATCCAGGGACAACTCCCCCGGGAGAATGCACAGCGCGCCTCAGGCTGGTGCAACGTCACGCTGGCCTCTGCCGCCGCAGGCTCAACCCACACTCCGTACCCCTCCCTCCCCCGGCCTGAGTGAGCCAGAGCCCCCGAAGCAGCTGCTCCTTTAACCCCGTCCTGTCTGAGCAAAGAACAGACGCCCTCAGGCGACCTACACGCAGAAGTGGGGCCAAATCCAAAGCTGAGCTCCGGAGCTGTGCGAACAAAGAAGAGAAAGGGAAACCTCTCCCAGCAGCCTCAGATGCAGAGGATTAAAGCTCCACAATCAACTTGATGTACCTGCATCTGTGGAATACATGAATAGACAACGAATGATCCCAAAATTGAGGAGGTGGACTTTGGGAGCAACGATATATATATATATATATATATATATATATATATATATATATATATTTTATATATTTATTTATTTATATATTACAATATATATCGTTATATATATATAATAATAATATATTATATATAATATATATTATATATATTACAATGTTGTAATATATATATTACAACGATAAATATATATATAACACTTTTTCTCTTTTGTGAGTGTGTATGTGTATGCTTCTGTGTGTGATTTTGTCTCTATAGCTTTGATTTTACCATTTGTCCTATGGTTCTGTCTGTCCGTTTTTTGTTTTTGTTTTTTTAAGTATGGTTTTTAGCACTTGTTATCATTGGTGTATTTGGTTTGGTTGCTCTCTTCTTTTTTTTTTTTTTTTTTTACTTTTTATGACTTAAAAACTTTTTTTAATAAGTATTTTTTATTTAAATAACTTTATTTTATTTTATGTTACTTTATTTTATCTTCTACTTTCTTTCTCTCTATTTTTTTCTCCCATTTATTCTGAGCTGTGTGGATGACAGGATCCTGGTGCTCCAGCCAGGTGTCAGGGCTGTGCCTCTGAGGTAGGAGTGCCAAGTTCAGGACACTGGTCCACAAGAGACCTCCCAGTTCTAAGAAATATCAAACGGTGAAAATCTCCAGGAGATCTCCATGTCAATGCCAAGACCCAGCTTCACTGAACGATCAGCAAGCTACAGTGCTGTACACCCTATGCCAAACAACTAGCAGGACAGGAACACAACCCCATCCATTAGCAGAGAGGCTGCCTAAAATCATAATAAGGCCACAGACACCCCAAAACACACCACCAGACGTGGACCTGCCCATCAGAAAGAAAAGATCCAGCCTCATCCACCAGAACACAGGCACTATTCCCCTCCACCAGGAACCCTACGCAACCCACTGAACAAACCTTAGCCGCTGGGGACAGGCAGAAAAGACCTACAATAACAAACCCAAAACAATTAAGAAAATGGGAATAGGAACATATATATCGATAATTAACTTAAATGTAAATGGATTAAATGCTCCAACCAAAGACACAGACTGGCTGAATGGATACAAAAACAAGACCTGTATATATGCTGTCTACGAGAGACCCACTTCAGACCTAGGGACACATACAGACTGAAAGTAAGGGGATGGAAAAAGATATTCCATGCAAATGGAAATCAAAAGAAAGCTGGAGTAGCAATTCTCATATCAGACAAAAGAGACGTTAAAATAAACACTATTACAAGAGACAAAGAAGGACACTACATAATGATCAAGGGATCGATCCAAGAAGAAGATATAACAATTGTAAATATTTATGCACCCAACATAGGAGCACCTCAATACATAAGGCAAATGCTAACAGCCATAAAAGGGGAAATTGACAGTAACACAATCATAGTAGGGGACTTTAACACCCCATTTGCACCAATGGACAGATCATATAAAATGAAAATGAATAAGGAAACACAAGGTTTAAATGATACATTAAACAAGATGGAGATAATTGATATTTATAGGAAATTCCATCCAAAAACAGCAGAATACACTTTTTTCTCAAGTGCGCACAGAACATTCTCCAGGATAGATCATATCTTGGGTCACAAATCAAGCCTTGGTAAATTTAAGACAATTGAAATCGTATCAAGTATCTTTTCTGACCACAACGCTATGAGACTAGATATCAATTACAGGAAAAAATCTGTAAAAAATACAAACACATGGAGGCTAAACAATACACTACTTAATAACCAAGAGATCACTGAAGAAATCAACAAGGAAATCAAAAAATACTGAGAAACAAATGACAATGAAAACACAATGACCCAAAACCTATGGGATGCAGCAAAAGCAGTTCTAAGAGGGAAGTTTATAGCAATACAATCCTACCTTAAGAAACAAGAAGCATCTCAAATAAACAACCTAACCTTACACCTAAAGCAATTAGAGAAAGAAGAACAAAAAATACCCAAAGTTAGCAGAAGGAAAGAAATCATAAAAATCAGATCAGAAATAAATGAAAAAGAAATGAAGGAATCGATAGCAAAGATCAATAAAACTAAAAGCTGGTTCTTTGAGAAGATAAACAAAATTGATAAAGCATTAGCGAGACTCATCATGAAAAAAAAGAAGACTCAATAGAATTAGAAATGAAAGAGAAGTAACAACTGACACTGCAGAAATGCAAAGGATCATGAGAGATTACTACAAGCAACTCTATGCCAATAAAATGGACAACCTGGAAGAAATGGACAAATTCTTAGAAATGAACAACCTTCCGAGACTGAACCAGGAAGAAATAGAAAATATGAACAGACCAATCACAAGCACTGAAATTGAGACTGTGATTAAAAATCTTCCAACAAACAAAAGCCCAGGACCAGATGGCTTCACAGATGAATTCTATCAAACATTTAGAGAAGAGCTAACACCTATCCTTCTCAAACTGTTCCAAAATATAGCAGAGGGAGGAACACTCCCAAACTCATTCTACGAGGCCACCATCACCCTGATACCAAAACCAGACAAAGATGTCACAAAGAAAGAAAACTACAGGCCAATATCACTGGTGAACATAGATGCAAAAATCCTCAACAAAATACTAGCAAACAATCCAGCAGCACATTAAAAGGATCACACACCATGACCAAGTGGGGTTTATCCCAGGAATGCAAGGATTTTTCAATATATGCAAATCAATCAACGTGATACACCATATTAACAAACTGAAGGAGAAAAACCATATGATCATCTCAATCGATGCAGAGAAAGCTTTCAACAAAAGTCAACACCCATTTATGATAAAAACCCTCCAGAAAGTAGGCATAGAGGGAACTTTCCTCAACATAATAAAGGCCATATATGACAAGCCAACATCGTCCTCAATGGTGAAAAACTGAAAACATTTCCACTAAGATCAGGAACAAGACAAGGTTGCCACTCTCACCACTATTATTCAACAAAGTTTTGGAAGTTTTAGCCACAGCAATCAGAGAAGAGAAAGAAATAAAAGAAATCCAAATCGGAAAAGGAGAAGTAAAGCTGTCACTGTTTGCAGATGACATGATACTATACATAGAGATTCCTAAAGATGCTACCAGCATCTTTGGTAAAGTAGCAGGATACAAAATTAATGCACAGAAATCTCTTGCATTCCTATACACTAATAATGAAAAATCTGAAAGTGAAATTAAGAAAACACTCCCATTTACCATTGCAATGAAAAGAATAAAATATCTAGGAATAAACCTACCTAAGGAGACAAGAGGCCTGTGTGCAGAAAATTATAAGACACTGATGAAAGAAATTAAAGATGATACAAATAGATGGAGCGATATACCATGTTCTTGGATTGGAAGAATCAACATTGTGAAAATGACTATACTACCCAAAGCAATTTCCAGATTCAATGCAATCCCTATGAAACTACCACTGGCATTTTTCACAGAACAAAACATTTCACAATTTGTTTGGAAATACAAAAATCTCCGAATAAACAAAGCAATCTTGAGAAAGAAAAAAGGAGCTGGAGGAATCAGGCTCCCTGACTTCAGACTATACTACAAAGCTACAGTAATCAAGACACTATGGTATTGGCACAAAAACAGAAATATAGATCAATGGAACAGGATAGAAAGCCCAGAGATAAACCCACACACATATGGTCACCTTATCTTTGATAAAGGAGGCAAGAATATACAGTGGAGAAAAGCCTCTTCAGTAAGTGGTGCTGGGATAACTGGACAGGTACATGTAAAAGAATGAAATTAGAACACTCCCTAACACCATACACAAAAATAAACTCAAAATGGATTAAAGACCTAAATATAAGGCCAGACATTATCAAATCTTAGAGGAAAGCATAGGCAGAACACTCTATGACATAAATCACAGCAAGATCCTTTTTGACCCACCTCCTAGAGAAATGGAAATAAAAACAAAAATAAACAAATGGGACATAATGAAACTTACAAGCTTTAGCACAGCAAAGGAAACCATACACAAGACGAAAAGACAACCCTCAGAATGGGAGAAAATATTTGCAAATGAAGCAACTGACAAAGGATTAATCTCCAAAATATACAAGCAGCTCACACAGCTCAATATCAAAGAAACAAACAACCCAAATCAAAAATCGGCAGAAGATCTAAATAGACATTGCTCCAAAGAAGATATACAGATTGCCACAAAGACATGAAAGAATGCTCAACATCATTAATCATTAGAGAAATGCAAATCAAAACTACAATGAGATATCATCTCACACCGGTCAGAATAGCCATCATCAAAAAATCTACAAACAATAAATGCTGGAGAGGGTGTGGAGGAAATGGAACCCTCTTGCACTGTTGGTGGGAATGTAAATTGATACAGCCACTATGGAGTACAGTATGGAGGTTCCTTAAAAGACTAAAAATACAACTACCATTCGACCCAGCAATCCCACTACTGGGCATATACCCTGAGAAAACCATAATTCAAAAAGAGTCATGTACCAAAATGTTCATTGCAGCTCTATTTACAATAGCCATGACATGGAAGCAACCTAAGTTTCCATCAATAGATGAATGGATAAAGAAGATGTGGCACATATATACAATGGAATATTACTAAGCCATAAAAAGAAACGAAATTGAGTTATCTGTAGTGAGGTGGATGGACTTAGAGTCTATCATACAGAGTAAAGTAAGTCAGAAAGAGAAAAAGAAATACCGTACGCTAACACATATATATGGAATAAAGAAAAAAAATGGTCCTGAAGAACCTATGGGCAAGACGGGAATAAAGACACAGACCTATTAGAGAATGGTCTTGAGGATATGGGGAGGGGGAAGGGGAAGCTGGGACAAGGTGAGAGAGTGGCATGGACATACATAGACTACCAAATGTAAAATAGATAGCTAGTGAGAAGCAGCCTCATAGCACAGGGAGATCAGCTTGGTGCTTTGTGACCACCTAGAGGGGTGGGATAGGGAGGGTGGGAGGGAGGGAGATGCAAGAGGGAAGAGATATGGGGACATATGTATATGTATAACCGATTCACTTTGTTATAAAGCAGAAACTAACACACCATTGTAAAGCAATTATACTCCAATAAAGATGTTTTAAATAAATGAATAAATAATCATTATAAACGTTAGAATTTTGTATATGTTTTGACCCAGCAATAAAATAAATAAATCAAAATTTGTATTTTATTTTGATCACCAACCAACATTATAAGTGACATTTTTTAGGCAAGAAAACATGCCCAATTCTATCTTCTTAAAAAGCTGTCACGATGTAAAAACACAGAAAGTACATGTGTACATATACACAGGAAAAAAGAAAAAAAACCCAGCAAAGAGATTGACTGGATAATTGAGAGCAAAACTGCCTACTTTATCTCAGTCTAGAGTATTTTTTTTCAGTCTAGAGTATTTTTAAATGACATTAAGTAATAATGTCAACTGTTATGAAATTAAAGATCAGAGCTCAGACATGCAGAAGAATTCAAATAAGATCTAGGAAGTAAAAGATAAATTAAGTGAGCACATAAAAATTAACTTATTTTTTCCACAAAAAAATTATAATTTTGTTTTGAAGAAAGACTTTAATTTTACTTTTGTCAAATATGGACCCAGTTCATAGTTGGAATGTGCCAATGCAGTGCATAAAACAAAAGTTCTGTATAAAAGGCCAATAAGATATGTTACCATGTTTATTCCTGTTCCAGAGGATGTCTCACAACCTGCAAGACAAGCTGACATGTATGACAAACCATCGTTTCCACATACAGGGTCCCATATTTTAGTTGGACAGTTACAATCCATGTTGCAGTCAGCAAGGATGACATTTCCCACATGTAAATCTTGTGGCACTCTGAAATGATTTAAAATAATGCCATGGATATTGAAAGAATATTAGAGCATTTTCTTTTTCTTTTCAGCTCAGTTCCCAATTATATTTCTTCTACTTCCCAAAATAGAAGCAGAAATCTTCCAACTGTCAATGTATGGCTTGGATACTATAACTCTGCAAGAAAATACACCTTACTTTGGTGACCACAGACAGGTTTTCAATGATTTCTTTCAGGTAAACAAAAGCCAATAAACAAGCATTACCTGAACACCTACTACACAGAAAGTATTTTTCCAGGTATTAATTAGAACTCAAAAATGAAGATGAACAAATCCCAGTGTTGGTCCACATCTTGGAAAATAACAAGAGAGATCATATTTTATAAAAACAATCTCAAGGGCTCAAAATCTGTAAGAGCAAAGTCTGTAAGTGCAATTTATAATGTATATAATACACTTAGCTCCAGAAACAACTACTTGAGTAAACAAATATATTCTTCTAGTATAAAAAGTGTTCAGTGATCATCAAGAAGACCAATTAGCAGCCATCCATAAACAAGACACCACTGTGAAAATCCCAGAACACAGTTGTGAGGTTGAAGCACCTCCTGAGCCACAGAGACTGAGAAGGATGACCTTAGAAGGATAACAGGAGCAATAACACTCTGAGCAGATTGCCCCTCCCCCTGGCTAGCACAACACCACATCAAGACAGTCCCCCTAAGCCTATGGTTTCTCCAGTGGGAAAAGAAAGCCCAGTGCCCCCAGATTGTTGAATGCTTTCCAGGAGGCCCACTCAGATCTTTCCACAAGGGGATCACTGGGAGAATCTGGGGGGTTTGACCACTGGAGAAGGAGAGGGGGGAAGGACTTACAGCAACCAGCAGTCAGATCTTGGTAAACTGAATTCCTGCTTGCAGCAGTGCCCAAGCAGGGATCCCAGCTAGTGCCTCTGCCCATCTGCAGAGCTGAGTGGTGACCCCATCTGGCCAGAGAGCTCGGTTGGCAGTTCTGCCTGGTTTGGGTTCCCAGTCAATGCACCACCCTGGCCATGGAGCTCCACCCAACTGCTAAGTATAGCCTCCAGTCCTACCCATCCAGAATGCCTGGCCTGAGAGCCTGGGCAGCCACAGAGCCCATCCTACAGCCACAAAGACCCTGAATAGTCAAAGGAATCTTGAGAAAGAAGAATAAAGGTGTAAATATCACACTTCCTCATTTCAAACCATATTACAAAGCTATTGTAATTAAAAGAGTATGGTATTGGCATAAAAACAGTCACATAGATCAATGGAACAGAATAGAAAGCCCAGAAAAAAACCTATGCATGTATGTCAATTAATTTACAACAAAGGAGCTAGGAATATATACAATAGGGTTGGGAAAGTCTCTTCATAAATGGTGGTGGGAAAACCAGACAGCCACATGCAGAAGAATGAAACTGGATCCTTACCTTACACCATACACAAAAATCAACTCAAATTGATTAAGATTTAAATTTAAGACCAGAAACCATGAAACTCCTAGAAGAAAACATAAAGGGTAAGCTCCTTGACTCCAGTATTGGCAATGAGTTTTTTGGATTTGACAACAAAAGCACAAGTAACAAAAGGAAAAATAAATGAGTGGGATGACGTCAAACTAAAAAGCTGCTGCACAGAAAGTGAAACCATCAACGAAATGAAAAGGCAACCTATGAAATAGGAGAAAATAGTTGCAAATCATATATCTGATAAGAGGTTAATTTCCAAAATATAAAGAACTTATACAACTCAATAACAAAAACCAAATGATCTAATTTAGAAATGGGCAGAGGACCTGAATAGACAGTTTTTCCAAAGAGGACATACAAACAGCCAAACAGGTAAATGAAAAGGTGCTCAGCATCACTAATTATCAGGGAAATGCAGATCAAAACCACAATGAGATATCACCTTACACCTATTAGGATGTTTAAGGGGATGTCTGTTATCAAAAGGAAAGAGATAACAAATGCTGGCAAGAATGTAGAGAAAAGGGAAACCTTGTGCATTTTTGGTGGGAATGTAAATGGATAGAGCCACTGTGGAAAACAGTATGGAGTGTCCTCAAGAAATTAAAAACAGAACTACCATATGATCCAGCAATTCCACTTCTAGGTATTTATCCAAAGGAATGAAAATAGACGATTGAAGAGATATCTCTATTCCTGTGTTCATTGAAGCATTATTCACAATAATAACCAAGACATGGAAATAACCTATGTGTGCATTGACAGATGAATGGATAAAGAAAATGTGGTATATGTATATACACACACACACACACAAAATGGAATATCACCCACCGTAGAAAAAGAAGGAAATCCTGCCATTTGCAACAATATGGATGAGGCTTGAGGGCTTTATGCAAAGTGAAGTAAGTCAGAAAGAGAAAGAAAAATGCTATATGATCTCACTTATTTGTGGAATCTAAAAAAACTGAACTCATGGAAACAGTAGATTGGTGGTTGCTGCGAGGTAGGAAAAGGAATGGGGAAAGGTGGTCAAAGGGACAAGCTTGCAGAGATGAGGTGAATAAGTTCTGGGGATACGATGTACATCCTAGTGACTATGGTTAACAATACTGTATGTTTTAAAGTTCCCAAGAGAGTAGATCTTAAAAGTTACCATACACACACACAAAACTGTAAATATGTGAGGTGATGGATGTGTTAACTAACCTTATTGTGATAATCATTTTGCAATATATAATGTATCAAATCATCAGATTATACACCTTAAACCTACATGATGTTTTTTGTCGATTATATCTCAATAAAACCAGGGAAAAAGAGTTTTCTAAAAAGGGTCTAACACAGAGAAAGACAAATATCATATGATATCACTTAGGTGGAATCTAAACAAAATGATACAAATGAACTTATTTACAAAACAGAAACAGACTCACAGACGAAGAAAACAAATTTATGGTTACCAAAGTGGAAAGAAGGGAGGGGTAAATTAGGAGTTTGAGATTAACAGATATACACTATAAAAAAATAAATAGAATTGTATAAAAAATGAATAGTTTATATAAAATAAACAACAAGAACTACTGCATAGCACAGGGAATTATATTCAATATCTTGTAATAACCTATAATGGAAAAGAATCTGAAAAAGAAATATATATATATATATATTTATATATGTGTGTGTAACTGAATCACTTTGCTGTACACCTGAAACTAACACATTGTAAATCAACTATACTTCGATTTAAAAACAGATCTAAAAGTCTAACAAGATTACTTTTCTTATGTTCAATGTAATATGATGAAAAGAACGGTAGCATGGGAGTCTAGAAACTGAATTAAAGTCCTGACTCATGATTAGATTATGCCTTTTTACGTATTTGCTCTGGGAATCAGGATAATTGGAGATGGAGATAATCTTTAAGATTTTACCAATTTTAAATTCTATTTTTATATATTGATGGAGTTGAAGAGGTTTTCCATGACCTCCCTTTGTCATTTAATCTCTCTGAATCTCAATTCTTCATCTGTAAAATGGAAGTAACAACAGCTATCTTAAATGGAATTTGCAAGACTCAAATAAGATAATATATAAAATTACTTTTATGATTATATATTTAATATTATTCCAATTGTATAGTCCTTGGTAATTTTAAAGGGATCATTTTAGGATGCTCTTCATTTTAGCTAATCACTCCATTATCTAGACATGTCCTACAAATGACTTTTAAAAATTCATATCACTATGCAAAACCTTCCTGTGAACCCAGGTAACCCTCAAAACGCAAATCTAAAACCATTCAACAATATAGATATACCTATACAAATAAAATATATAAATTTATATAAGCATCGATATATCATGTATTAGGATTCAGTTACATTAAATTTAAGCCCATCGTGGAACCATATAAAGGTGATTGAGACTGTATAGTCAACTCTTAATTTTACCTATTTATGGTTGTATAAAATGTATGAATAACACATCCTAATACAACCTAAAACCATAACTAGTTTCTGTGATATTCATTTTACTATCACTAGGATATCACAAAGACAAACACACACACACACACACACACACACGCAATCATAAGCTCACTAACTCTGTGATATATTCCCAACCTCTTTAATAAGATGGAGAAAGACCACAAATTCCTGCCATTAACTCCAATTAGCAAATAATCTGGTCATGAGTAATCACTGTAGAAAATACGTTATTAACTTTTGACAGAGTATGACATTCATTAGAAAACAACATACCCTTCATAAGAGGTGGTTATGCCAGCAACTGAAGAATTATCACAGATCATGAGAAAACACAAAAAATAGAGAAGGTACTCAATTAAAGATAACCAACATCCTATGTGGGCAGCTTGTATGACAGTAATCTTGAACTTCTTCATAATTAAACCACCAACTATATATCCAATGCATATTGGAGGTAAGTTATAAATACCTATAAATGCAAGTAAAATATTATGTACAAAGTGACTTAGCAAAGGAAAAAATATGATAACACATTTATCTAATATGTCTCACATAAAAAACCATTTAGGTCCAACTCATAGTGAAGAAGGCTAATTTAAATTTATCCCCACTTAGTTATGTATTACATACAGAGAGATTTTTAAATGCCCCACAACATTGAAATATATTTTGGAAGACTGTTATCATTGTCATTCATTTAATTAATAGCAGTAAGTTGTAAATTTCTTCTTTGCAGGGATCAAGGTCTATATCTCTTTTCTTAGGATCTAGGTGGAAGTGACAAGTCAAAGTCGACCAGTCATTTACTGCTTTCCATTCTTTCGGGTGGGATTATATATATAATGATTTGTATATAACATATTCAGTATTATATAATCATACATAGAATGATTTGTATGATTCTGCAGCTTTTTATTCCCACTCTGATTGTTAAGAATTTAACTCAGCTCAAGGTATTTTAGAGGCACTTTGCTGAGCCTGTGATTGTCAAGTATCTTTACATTTCATGTCTTGCTGCTACTGACTAGCACTCTCCCTCCCCCAATCCTCCCCCCCAAAAAAGGGAAAAGACAACCCTAGGTTTCATCCTTACAGTGCCAGGGTCTGTTCACTGAATCACACTCTTGGAGAGTTTGTTTAATATCCATTCTCAAGTCCCATTCCAGAGAGTCTAATTTAGTATATTTGAGATGGGTCCCAGGTATCTGAACTTTTAACAAACACTCTAGGTGGGGCTTCCCTGGTGGCGCAGTGGTTGAGATGTCCCCCTGCCGATGCAGGGGACACGGGTTCGTGCCCCGGTCTGGGAAGATCCCACATGCCGCGGAGCGGCTGGGCCCGTGAGCCATGGCCGCAGAGCCTGCGCGTCTGGAGCCTGTGCTCCGCAACGGGAGAGGCCACAGCAGTGAGAGGCCCGCGTACCGCAAAAAAAACACTCTAGGTGATGTAGGTACATGTAATCTGGAAATTCTCTTTTCAAAACAGCAAAAAAGATCCCAGGAGAAACTCAGGGTGGAGTAGAACCACCGAGGTTAGTGTGGCTGCAGGAAAATCAGAATGTATGGGCTGCAGAGACATCTCAAAACACCAGGGAGCCAGGGAACTAAATTAGAAACCACGGAATTCATGAATTGGAGCCAAAAAAGTAAAACCTGGATGTGAAACAAAATTCCTGATGAGTTAACTCTGTCTGCTTTTTTACATAAATGAATTACCAATCTGAAAATTGTATCTAACTTGTACATTCCCTAAACTTTCCACAAATATTTCAGATTTGCATTCTGACTACAAAAAGAGCCAAAGAAAGAAGAAAACCAGGATTTTCTGGCTTCTTCTCTTCCTTATCCTCTCTTGATTTCCCTGGAGAGCAGACGGGGGGATATTACCAGGGGCAAAAATATCCTAACAGATTTCAATTGAGGAGTTTCCTAGACCCATCATCACACTGTTCACCATTTCATGGGAAAAAAGGTGGGCTACAATTGCAGAGAAGAACAAACATACCAATGAGAAAGATTGCATCTGAAGCTGATTTTCCATAGTGCTGTTCCAGATATTTAGGCATGAAGGAGATCATATTGACAAATGCATTGAATTGCAGCACACTTATTAGTATGAAAAGCATGTAAACTGGGTTGCACAAAAGACTTTTCATGAATGGTAAAAAATCTGAAAGGAAAGGATGACAACAGTGTCATACAAACTTGGCTTTGCATTTTATGATTGACTTTTTCTGAAACATCAACCTCCCCTCTAAAGTATGTTTTCCTGTTTTATAATGCACTTGTGTTTCTTGATTCTTTTTGCCCCTTGAAAGCTAAAGTTGTATCATTGTTTTGGTAGCTTCTGCAAGACAGTGAGGCAGCTGAGTGGGAAGGGATCAGAACACAGTCGTTTTGCCTTCACTAAGTTACTAACATGTCTTAAGGAAAAAGTATAACTATTACATGACAAAAATATTGTCCGAGTTCACACCATTTCTTTCTTATCTTCTCCCGTTGCAGAGCACAGGATCCGGACGCGCAGGCTCAGTGGCCATGGCTCACGGGCCCAGCCGCTCCGCGGCACGTGGGATCTTCCCGGACCGGGGGCACGAACCCGTATCCCCTACTTTGGCAGGCGGACTCTCAACCACTGTGCCACCAGGGAAGCCCTATCCTTCTCTTTTACTTGTACTAATATCCTCTCTTCTCTAGAGATCATCTAGAATGAAAGATGCTTGTTCTCCTGTTCTGTCCTCTAAAGCCAGGAAGGAAAACAATTTGATAAAGAAGTTCACACTCACATATTGATTAATCATTCCTGAACATTTAAAATGTAGTTAGATGTGGAAATTCATGACATGTAAATTTTCTCAAGTACTAGGCATTTCTTTGCTTCCTGAGGTCTCGCTCCCTGAGATCCTGATTCATTTGCTATATATTAAAGACCATGTGAATGTTTTCCTGTTTGTGTGGACAGACAAAGCTCAGAGCCAAATTTGTGGCCAGCTCTAGCAAATGTTCTAGGTCACACTGTCTCCATTTTGGGTCAAAGTCTCACTTATAGTTTCTTTTCACTTTTCCTATCTTCATGTTGTCTGCCTTGACTTCCTTACTTATTGTGTATTATCCTGGTTTGCTTAATAAACAGCCTAAAATCCAATCTAGCAAAGTATCAATCAGTAAACAACTTGGAAGAGGAGGAAGCATAGTTTAATGCAAAGAAATGAATTCTAGTTGCAGAATTCATATTTATGAATAAAGTACATGGCAGAGAAGTGACTTGTGTTCACAGCTCTTTGGAGCTTTTGAAGTCACACATGTTTGTTGACATACTGTCCTAATAGATGAGTCTCAGTAGTTTCAATTTCTTTTCTAGATGTCATATACTAAGTTAAGCCCTTTCCTAGTTTATCTTGCAGACTATAAATGATATTCTGTGTTAAAATTCCCTACCAGTCCATACCGGCCCTTTGACAAGTGTTGTGAATATAATCGTAAGGACTCTGAGAATTTGTAAGATTCTGAATTGGCTCCTAATGATATGAGAAGTATTAAATTATGTTCAATTGTGGTTTAAGTGAATTTGTAACTGCTAAAAATTCTGTGCAAATTGATATTATAATTTACGGGTGACGGTAGAAGTGGCAACATCAACAATAATAATACTAGTAAGCAGTAATAATAGTAATATGTGTCAGAACTCCTTTTACCTTCACCCAACAACTTTATAATAATAAATAGTATTTTATCCCTATCTTTGAGGTAAGGAAACTAAGCCCCCCACCACCTTCCAAATGGACACTCTTTAAGAATTCCAAGGCCCAGGCCATACCTTACACTAATTAAATCAGACCTCTGGGTAATACTACAAAATTTCCATGCATCAGTAATTTTAAAAATTCCCTAGGTGATTCCAATATGTGGCCAAGTTTGAGAACCAGTATTCCTGAATACTATACATAGATTATCATACTTATTTTCCCATAGATACACCTTCTGTAAATTATGCTTTGAGTTTTATTGAGGATCTATACCAAAAAAAAAAAACCTGTTACATGAAATATGCTCCTGAATTTGCTGGAAAACAACTGTGTGACTCAATATTACCTGTATTGTACATCATATAATTTTTTCTTTTTTTTACAACTTGTTACTTGGGCAACAATTTCTCTTTAAGAATTGTTATCCTTTCCACTCTCAAATATAGATAATTATATGACCTATAATTGAGGTGCCTTTTTTCTTTTCTGCCTTAACTTCCAAGAAGCTCACAGCTCAGCTAATACTTTTGGTTTCAGACCTATATGGTACTTATTTGGATTAGCATATATTTTTTCCTCCTTTTGTTCTTGGTTTGAGTTTCATTTTTAATTAGACCTATGCTCTCTGTAAAATAGATTTTTTAAGGCAGATGGGACCTAATTTATTTATTTATTTATTGAGTACCCAGATTGACATAAAATTTCATATAAATGCTGATCTAAGTCAGGTTCTAAACTATATCATTCACTCCCATGTGGTAGCATGGGAAAACATTATTGTAGTAGCACAGCTAGACATTATTGACTGCTGACTGTCAGTGACAAATTGTTTTAACTCAGCCTAGCATATTGTAATAGACTAAGATACAGACATGACTATAGAAAATAAAAAGTAAATTGTAAAATATAAATGTTTATATTTGCCTTTAGTGATTCCAACCCTTTTCTTCCTGACTTCGCTTTGTTTCTCTTCTTTGTCATTTTTAACGGTCTCAGCCATATCCTCTAGTCCTTCCTTTGGAAGCGTTTTGGGCAAAACGAAAAAAGGAATGGCAGTAAGCACATTCACTCCTGCACAAACCAAAAAGCCAAACCACCATGCACCAACCCAACGAGTATCAATGGGAGTTATGGTCAGATCATCTGTAAAGAGATACACACAATTTTTATTAGCTTGAGTCATTATTTCCTTTATGAACTACAGAAAGTTATTACAATTATAATTGTCAGGTTCTATCCAAGTACAAAATTTGCATATAATTCAGACATTGATAAAACTTGTCTGAAAATATGTGGTGTTACAATACTGTCTAGCAATAAGCTCGTTTGACTATCTGTCCTATCATGTAAGGAATTCATAAATAGGTACATATTAAAGAGCTACAAGTTCTATTTCATTATCCTCAAATGATTGCTTGATTTAAAAAGAATTCAAACCTATGTGCTTAAATCTTTTGAAAACAAGAAATATGATTAGTGCAGTAGAAAGAGCACTGGATTTTGAGTCAGAAGATCAGCACTGTATCTTGCTCTCCTCACTGGTTTGAAATATTGAAAATTATTTAAACTCCTCAACTTCAATTTGGTCACCTGGAAAGTGGAGATTCTATCTAATTGAGGGTCAGATAAAGTAACAATTAAATGTGATAACATACCTGATGATGCTTTGTGTACTTTAGACACTGTATAAATAGATTTTATGGAGTTACCTGTGTTCACCGATCCAGTGTCAACATAAACATTTGCACAGAATGACGCTAACGAAAGTCCAATCAAAGGACCAATGATAGCTCCTGTTTCTATAAACCCTAAAAATAAAGGAAGATATAAAGTTATACACACACATAAAGAGTTCTAATCCCACGAAGAGTCTGAAGATTGAATTGTTTTTACCTTAGATATTTTTGCCTTATGTGTTCAATCTGTAGGAAAATTAAACTTGGTGTATGTATAAGTAACAAGGATGTTTGTTTAAATGTTGAAACAGGAGCCTCCTAATTTGAAGCCACTTTCTCTAAGCCTCCAAATTCTCTTTCACACTCGGTTACAGGTAAAGATCTGCAGTTAGAAGCGACTGGCTGCAGCAGGGTGACCATATTGTGTGCAAACGCCCTTCTCGAAGAGGAAAATATTCCTTTTCTCTTATGAAAGACTAACTTACTTAAAATTATCAGTGTGTATGTATGACTTCATTCCTTAATAATAATTTTGAAATAAAACTAAGGAAATGGGAACCTTTAAATTCTATGGGGCTTCCCTGGTGGCGCAGTGGTTGAGAGTCCGCCTGCCGATGCAGGGGACACGGGTTCGTGCCCCGGTCCAGGAAGATCCCACATGCCGTGGAGCGGCTGGGCCCGTGAGCCATGGTCGCTGAGCCTGCGCGTCCGGAGCCTGTGCTCCGCAACGGGAGAGGCCACAACAGTGAGAGGCCCGCGTACCGCAAAAAAAAAAAAAAAAAAAAAAGATGAGATTAGTGGGACTGTCCCTATTATGATTCAAAGCCATTTTCTCTTGTGGTATTAGAGACTGGTTAAAGTGATGGCCTTTTTCGGTGAGTTTTGTTGTGTCTTGTGAGTAAACTATTACTGTGTCCGGTATTGGAATAGAATTATCACTACTGTATCATGGGTGGATATTTTGATTCTGTGGTTCCTTCAGTATTACAGCTGGGATCTTACTATTAAGAAAGTCACAGTATAGAGCAAAATTCTTTTGTTGCCTTCCACAGTCATATTTTTGGAGGATTTTTAAAGAAATGCTATGTTATGATAAATATCTTGTGGCATATTCCTCAGGAAAGCTTCACTCCCAAATCTACCACTTGATACAAAACTATACATTCATTTATTGTCTTAGTCTTGTACCTTATGACTACCCCTTCTTTGAGTTTTCTTCCTCTTACTCTATTCACTTAAGTAGAAGTATTCCCTAGTATTTTATCCTAGGGCTCCTCACTATGTAGCATCTGACCTCCTATGGCAACCTCATTTCTCCCTCTTGATTTTATTTTTTGTCTCTGTATAGATGATTCTTAAATTTCATGTCCAGCTTTTATGTTCTCTCCTAAACTCCAGAGCCATACATGGAATTGTTTTCTTGATGTATAGTTAATTGACTTATAATTATTTAATTATATACGGATTATTAATTAATAATTATTACTTCGATTTTCAAATTTAATTATACACATATTTATCAGATTTTATTGATATATAATTATGTAGTTATTCATATACTAAACTTTATATGGACAATGTCTTATTCATCTTAATACATGTAGAGATTATCCATCGTTTCTATGTGTTATATACCCTAATACTTGTTGAAAAAAGAAACACATATTTTAACAAGGTGTTTGCTAATTTATTGCAGGTGAGCATTCTATAATCTTTCAATATAAGTATGTGAATGGATTTCAAAGACTGAATAGAAAAACACTGAAAAAGATTATTGCAAAGTCAGTGAGTCATCAAAATCACCCAAAGTTGCTTGGGATAATCATTCCTAAATATTTTAATCTCCTCATTACATGTAGCTCTGTTACTATCTTCTCTCACCCACTTTGACTTTTCTGGTTTTAAAAAGATATTTCTACTTTAACAGAAAAATGTCCCTGTACTCAAAGTTATGATTTTATAACCAACAACAGATGGAGTAACTAAGGAATATAAGCAAGTTATGCATAATAAATTAAGAATATTCAGGAGATTGTAAGACAACATACAAGGTGGATCTTAAGTTGCCTATTGTGGGAGATACTGATAGATTTTAGAAAATGAATTTTCAGGAAACATTACCAAAATTATGAAGACAGATATTTGTGAAAAATATGAAACAGCCTGGCTATTATAAAGAAATTGTGATAAAGAGAAACTATATAGGAAACTAAATAGATAAACTGAGTGTAGAGCTAGTAATAAGTAAAGAGCTCATATTTAATAGACAGAGTCAGTAAGTTTCATCAACATTAAAGAGAAGATATTTAAAATAGTTAAGAAAAATTATACTGCAAGAATTTTTATAAGAAATTGATTATAAATACTACAGATAAAATGACCAATATAGAAATTATAATAACATATACATGAAGTGATGAAGACCTGAACAAAAACAGAAGTAATGAAAATAGTGAGAAAGGTTTTGAATATGAGACATTTTGGAGAAAACATTGCTAAATCTCTTAACAGATTGGGTATAGAGTGGTGCCCAGCAAATGGAGGAGTCAAATAGAACTCCAGGGACACTAGATTAATGGCATTTTCAATAGTGAAAAGCAGGTTTAGCAAAGTGGCTTATTTGGAGTCAGCCCATAATTGCTCCATTCAACAAACTTTAAATGAGGGCCAGTTGTGCCAAAGCACTCTGTTCATCACTGAGCATCCAAATAAATAACTAATATCCATGCTCAAGGAGCTTACTGTCCTGAAAAGAGGCTAAGGCAGATTTTCCAACTCACCAATATATAAAGGAGAGTTTTCAGATTTGGCAAAATCCTCTATGTAGGAAATACCCAAAGGCATGATGGGAGTCTCACCAATTCCACGTATAATATTTCCAACTAGTACATACACCCACATTAATGATTTAACTTCCTTCACACATTCTGCATTAAAAGAAAAAAAGACATTACATTAGTGTTTTGGTAGTGAAATATTAGCAATACTTAATTCTAAGTTTTTGGTAGGTAAGCATTTCACAGTTCTTATGTGACCATGGCACCTTGCCAACAATCTACTATGCCAGCAATGACTCACCGGGCCACCCCCTTTGCACTTTCTGACAGAGTACTTACGTATGGCCAACAATAAGTGGTACGCTGGAGCCAGTTCCTACTGGCTGGGGAGAGATGAGTATATACATCTCTTCCCAATTCAGTATTTAGTGATAACATGCTGGTAGTTTGATGAGAGTTATTTACACCACAGAAATTGACCAACACTAAAAATCAAGGCTTTTTTTTCCCTCCAGAGAGTTAGTTTACGAGCAACTACTAAACTTAGCTAGCTGTTATAAGTGCTACCCAATATATATACTAACTTTGGGGAGAGGAAAAAACACAAATATCTCTCCCTAGAATTGAGACTATATTTATAAGATTTATGTAAGAGGCTCACTGAGTTTTGAATTCTCTACAGTTCTAATTACTTTATAGAAATGAAAAATATTTAACTGAGTAGTAATCACATTTTCTCTATAGAGCCCACTGTATACTGTGATCACCAAATAACTTTTTCAAATTGAAGTACAGTGACTTACAATACTATATTAGTTTCATGTGTACAACATAGTAATTTGATATTTTTATAGATTATACTCCATATAAAGTTATTATAAAACATTGGCAACATTCCCTGTGTTGTACACTACATCCTTTTATTTATTTTATACCTAGTAGTTTGTACCTCTTAATCCCCTCCTCCTGTTTTCCCCCCCTCCTCCCACCCTTCTCCCCACTGGTAATCACTAGTTTGTTCTCTGCACGTATGAGTCTGTTTCTGTTCTCTTATATTATTCATTTGTTTCATTTTTTAGATTCAACATATAAGTCAAAACATACAGTATTTCTCTTTTTCTCACTTATTTCACTAAACGCAATACCCTCCCGGTCCATCCATGTTGTTGCAAATGGCAAAATTTCATTCTTTTCTGCGGCTGAGTAATATATTCCACTGTGTATGTATTCACCACGTCTTCTTTATCCATTTATCTGTTGATGCACACTTAGGTTGCTTCCATGTCTTGGGTATTGTAGATAATGCTACTATGAACATTGGGGTGCATGTATCTTTTTGAATTAGTGTTTTTGTTTTTTTCATATAGGTATATATATATATCCAGGAGTAGAACTGCTAGATCCTGTGGTAGTTCTATTTTTAATCTTTTGAGGAGCCTCCATACTGTTCTTCATACTGGCTGCACCAATTTAGATTCCCATCAGCAGCGTACAAGTGTTCCCTTTTCTCTACATCCTCACCAATGTTTGTTATTTGTTACCTTTATAAGGACAGCCATTCTGGCAGGTGTAAGATAATATCTCATTGTGGTTTTTGATTTGCATTTTCCCGATGATTAGTAAACTGTGCCACCCACAGATGTGAGGGTCCTGAACACAGCTGAGTCTCAAAATTTCTTGTGAGGCTATCTCTCAGTCATTCCCAGTCCAGAAAATCATAGTCTCCGTTGCTGGGTATTCATATTTTTATCTATGATGAGCACAATGTTTATGTCTACAGATCATAGGCAAACTCCAGGTTTCCTCTAGGGCAAAACTGAAAATATCAGGTGATTAAGGAATCAACACATTTCCCTGGAGATACACCCACTGGGAAGGTTTTGTTTATCTACTACAATGCACATTAGGAAAAATAGGAAACAGGACCTGAGTCATTCTTTGGCAAAAGCCAACTCAAGGAGAGAACGCGGGCTATTGCTGATGTCACTGTTTTCTTTTGCTTCCCCAGGGGGTTCCTTTGATTTAGAGTTTCTGAGACAGCTATTCTTATACTCATTTGAACTATTTTGATTCCCTCTTATCCCATGCTGGAGGTGAAATTCCCAGCCTAAGGAACCACCGTAACTTCCACTAATATGAATCCAGCCTGAAAATGTGCCCATCACAGGAAAAGAAGTTCTGGTCTGAGGTAAATTAACAGGGTCACCTATAGACTAAGTATCACCAGATTATACAGGTCCTTTAGCACATGAAGGGGCAGAGGCAGGTATGCTGGTGCCTGGGACTGCAAGAACCTGGAAGAAACACCATTATTGTACACTATCGTGCTGGATTAGGAAGTAGTCTCTGGTAAAGAGGGACAACTGGGCAAAAAAGACAAGTTCCTAGTTCAGCAGAAAGAGACTATTCAGAACTATAGCATATTGCCTGCTTTCTCTGCTATAGAATATCAATAATATAACACAAATCTTTTGAACTTTGTTTCTACCTCTGTTTCCTATTTAGATAATTGTATAGACCAAATCATCAGTATAAATCCATCCTTCTAAGATGTTTTCCTCTAAGGAATTAATTTTACAGTGGCCCTTGGGTGGATGTCTTTGACTGATTTTTAAATAACCATTTTAAAGAACAGACAAGGCGGGATTCCCTGGTGGCGCAGTGGTTGAGAGTCCGCCTGCCCATGCAGGGGACACGGGTTCGTGCCCCGGTCCGTGAAGATCCCACATGCCACGAAGCGGCAGGGCCCGTGAGCCATGGCCACTGAGCCTGTGCGTCCGGAGCCTGTGCTCCGCAACGGAAGAGGCCACAACAGTGAGAGGCCGGCGTACCGCAAAAAAAAAAAAAAAAAAAAAAAAAAGACAAGGCAGTCTTAATAGGTATATTCAAATATAAGAGGCATTACATTTTCTATTATTAGCCATTCCTCTTCCTTATTCTCCTCCATGATCCCCTCTAAAATCCTTTAGAGGGGAAAAAATATCTTTTTGTTCCTCTACCTTACTTAACCAAACCCAGTAACTCATTCAAAGACCCTCCACAGAAAGTGTTCAGTTACAAATTAACTAAAGTAATAAAATGAAGCAGACAACCTGATGGATCTTCTGTTGGTTTGAAACTCTGGGTTCCGTTTTCCATACACAAGAAACTGTTTGAAGACAAATTACCAGAAACTGAAACTGTAGATTCATATTCATATCTGTATGAACACAGGGAAAACACATTTGTGTTAAGGAGCCAATGAGGACAATGTGAGCATTGTGAAGATGCTCCTGCTTCACTTAAGATACAACATCCACACCCAGGAAAGCAGATGTCTTTTCATCTTTGCCACCCAGTCATCATAGATTGATATCATCAAAAAGAACTTGCCACTCACGAAAATGTGCAATTCATTGACAGCCAGCTTTAAATTATCTGCATATGTATGGTCTATCCTTTAGATTACCTAACATCAATGCTTTGTGGTTTTTAGGTGATCATTTCCTGGAAATAATTGCTGTGGATAAGGAACTAAAAGGAAGAAAAATAATAGACTCTACGAAGTATAATAAAGAAGATAAAGCTTTGGGAGGAAAAACAACACAACAAACAAGTTTCCAACTTTGGATCCTCTGAGGTTTGCTCGTAAAAAATATACCCCACTTTCTGAGAATTCAAACAATAATCCCTTCATGCATTCATCAATCCCCAAGAAAAACAAAATATTTGCCCATCATAATGAGAGAACTTTGGAGATTCAAACACTGTGACAATGCAATGTAATGAGTTTTTCTCTTCTCATAAGGACAAAAGGGTTAATACACTGTGACCATATTATCTTAGGCAAATTACCACAAGATCCCATGCCCTTTCTCAGAAAGTAAATTATAAGCTGCAATAATGGAAGAAAATATGTCCAGCTAAGTCTCTCTTTGGTAGAAATTATGCTGGACTGGTTTCTATATTTCTAGTAGATAAGAGAAATCCAAAAACAAAACAAAACAAAACACACACACACACACACACACACACACACACACAGACAACCTTGCCCTTCTGAGTTCCAAATGAGCTAAAGAGTGCTATGCTTGTATGTCACTGATAGTTCTGATTTCTATGCTATAGAACATAATAAAAAGGGTCAAAATGCCTTCCCCTTTGAACAATTGTCCAGTCATGGTCACAGAGTGGCTGTGAACTGTGGACAAAGGCTTCTCTCTCCATACCCATGATCCCATGAGACTTGCCAGCTTCAGACAAAAAAAATAACACCTTTGGCAGAGAGTGGAAAGAAATGTAAATAATAGCTGAATATTACTTGATGTTGTCTTGGACAGGATAGGAACTAAAAGGACAGTAAAAACTCTTTGCCTGAACACTTCTGATCCCTTCAGAAATACCTGAGAAGATAACATATCATTTTCATTTAACTTATCCACTAAACCCCAATAACTCATTCAACGTTCATTCATCCCCCAAACTTCAGCAAAATGACAGTTGATGGATTATAAAATAGTAAAGGAAAAGGCATAATGCCACAAGGATAAAGAAAATGGAAGATTTGACAAGGAGAAAGAGATTTTGAAAATTCGACAAGAAGATAAAGATTCTGAAAATGGGAAAGGAGATGAGTGGTCACTGAACTAGAAAATATGAGAAACACAAGCCTAAGTGCGTGCCTGCAGGGGAGGAACCAAACATGTGCCACATATCCCTGGAAGGTTTCAGGCAGGATACGAGATACTTCTAAAGGCGGGAGTGGGTATGATCCAAAAAATCAGAGGATTGGTTTAAAGTGTGTATAAGGAACAGTTAAAACCTTAGAATAGACACCCTCCACCATCCCAACGAACATGGCCTTAGACTGCAGAGAGTCAAAACAAGCACATTGAGGATAGGAGGCCATACCTGGGGATATTAAGTAAAAGAAAAATCTACATAGTGATAAAAGAGACTCCCACTCCCACCTGGCTGGTAGCCAAGCTGCCATGTCTCAGGCAACAGATTGGAGAATCCCTGCCTGAGTTAACTGACAGGTTATGGACAGTTCTGAGCCATCTCTAAAACACCCAGTCCCTGTGCTGGGAAGAAGCCCTCCAACAACCACGTCCTACACATGTACCACAGAACTTCTGGTTAGCTTGTTGTTGCTATTCCTCTCTCTCAAATATGAATAGCTAACCAAGGACCGCCAGGTATATGAAGGAAGCCTATAACATAAAGACAAAGACAAAACAAATAAAAAACTGTACACTTCAAATGTAGATGGAAAAGACATTGCATTCTTAAAGTAAGAGCAAGATGTTCCCTAAAAAGATACATTCAAAGAACAAGAGTCCTTAAAACTTAAAAATATGATAGCAAAAGTTAGAAATACATTCAAAGGTTTGGAAGATAAAGAAATCTCCCCCAGGGACTTTCCTAGCAGTCCAGTGGTTAAGACTTCGCCTTCCAATGCAGGGAGTGCGGGTTCCATCCCTGGCTGGGGAGCTAAGATCCCACATGCCTCGCAGCCAAAAACCCAGAAAACTAAAACAGAAGCAATATTGTAACAAATTCAATAAAAGACTTTAAAAATAGTCCACATCAAAAAAAAAAACAAAAAATCTTTAGAAATCTCCCCTAAAAGTAACAAGAAGGCAAAGAGATAGAAAGTTGGAGAGAAAAGATGAGAAAACTATAAGCTCAACTCAGGATGTAACAATATTCAAGAACAAGTAGAAGTTCTAGAAAGAGAAAGTAGAGGGGTGGAAGAAGGGGGAATATTATCAAAGAAACAATAAAAGTAACTTTTACAAATGTCCAGATTGAAGGCACCTAGCACGATAAAGGAAGATCATTTATACCAACATGATTATCATGAATTCAAATTCTGGAGTTTAAAGGAAAATCCCAACAGCTCCTAGAGAAAAGAAACTGGTCACAGGGGTTAGAATGGTATAGGATTCTCAAGAGTAACACCGGAAACTAGAAAGTATTGGAAATGATGTCTTCAAAATCCCTAGGGAAGGGCTTCCCTGGTGGTGCAGTGGTTGGGAGTCCGCCTGCCGATGCAGGGGACACGGGTTCGTGCCCCGGTCCGGGAAGATCCCACATGCCGCGGAGCGGCTGGGCCTGTGAGCCATGGCCGCTGAGCCTGCGGGTCCGGAGCCTGTGCACCGCAACGGGAGAGGCCACAATGGTGAGAGGCCCGCATACCCCCCAAAAAAATTTCCCTAGGGAAAAAACTTCAAACCAGAATTTTATACCATCCAAACTGTCACCGGGTATGGGAGTAGAATAGGAATATTTCCCAATGTTTAAGGTCTTAAAATTATTACTTTCCTTGCACACTTTCTCAGAAACCTATTAGATGACATTTTCCACAAAAAGAGTAAGAATGAAAAGGAAAGGAGAAGATATTACTACCCAGGAAGTAAGTAACTGAATGGAAGAAAGAGGCAGAACAAATTCCCAAGGAGAATGGTGAGTGAAAATTTCAAAGGAGCAGCCGTGCAGCAGGCCTGGAGAGTTCCCAGTTCAGATTGCAGATGGAAAATTGATGATGACAGGAGAGGTATCTCAAAGAGAAAAATGAAACCCTCTGATATGGATGAATATATTGAGAAGACACTGTCCTACCGGTAAAGAATTTGGTGATGATCAGTGAGAAATAAAAAGAAAATGAATCAAATATAAAATGAAGGGCTTCCCTGGTGGCGCAGTGGTTGAGAGTCTGCCTGCCGATGCAGGGGACACGGGTTCGTGCCCCGGTCCGGGAAGATCCCACATACCGCAGAGCGGCTGGGCCCGTGAGCCATGGCCGTTGAGCCTGCGCGTCCGGAGCCTGTGCTCCGCAATGGGAGAGGCCACAACAGTGAGAGGCCCGCGTACCGCAAAAAAAAAAAAAAAAAAAAAAAAAATGAGGCAATTATTAAATCCAGGGAAAATAAAAAGTGATATAAGAAAGGGAAAATAACAGCATGGTTCAGCTGAAATATGAGAAATAGTTACATAGTCACACACATGGAATAGTGAGTATGATTTTACAGTAGGAAGTCAATATGTCTATATAGAACACTAAAGTATCAAAAACTAAAAGGATAAACATTTACTTAGAAATATGGAAGCAAACAGAAGAAGAAAGAGCTAGAAGAGTTGGGAGTAGTTGCCTCCGGAGAGGAGTAATATGAGCAATGTTGAAGGGGTGGGGGACAATGCTTTTTTCAATATAATTTTACCTTTCACAATTTTGCACACATATTACTTTGATAAAAATTTAAAATGAAAATCAACCTTCAGATTGGTCTATCCTTTGGTGACCCATAATTAAACAGAAACTCAACTGTAATTAGAAGTGTCTAAATAGTCCCTAGAAAGGAGTAATTCCAAACCTTGCCAGGTCCTAAGAATCTTTTCATCAGACTCAACTCCATAAAAGAGTTGTCCCGAATCTCTATTTCATAAATTGACGTGTAAGTGGAAGCCAGGTAGCTAAGAGCACAAAACAGGGGGTGGAACAGAATCTGAACCTTGCAGTTTCTATTACAGCGCTCTGTGTCTTTAGGAGCATTGTTCCTAGAAAGAAATCCAAGCTTATTTCCTGCAGAAAGTTGCACCTAAAGAAATCATCAGAGACTGCAGTACTTACCGGTCCATGAGGAAATGAGGTAGTGATTGTAAGAAACACCCAAGGCCCATAACCACACATCCAACACCAATCATTATAGGTCTATGCAGTTTAGTTCCAAAATAACTCACAAATATAATCAACAAAAGATTTCCTAGAAAAAATTGATGTGAAAAATGAATATTTCAATTAGTATGAACAAAGTCTAAATTAACAGCCTCACCCAATCATTGACTATCCAGCATTTATTGTATAATAAATATCTGAAATACTGGGATTGGTGCTAGGGATGCATGAAATAATAAATGAATAGGACGCAACCCCTGCCCTGAGGGAGAGCTCTGTTTCACAATGTCTTTTAACAGAGGTTCTTGACCTGCTATCTATAAACCCCAAAGGAGTCCATGGATAGAAATCAGGTCCTCCATGAACTTCAGTGAGAAAAAAAATTGCATCTTTATTTTCAGTAACTTAATATTAGTATTTCCTTTGACTGTGAAAGTAGACACAAACTACATTAGTATTAACAGTATGTATGATTTTGTCATCAATTATCACCAACAGAAGTTACAGGTATTTGCATACGACATTACAGTTGTTGCAGATACTTCAAAATATTATTGACACCAATGATTACTTCAAAATTAGTGTAGATACTGTTATTTAATGTGATGGTAAGAAGTACAATTATTATATAAGCTGCTTTTAATATTTTGATAATTTTATTTCAGTATAATTGACTTCCTTTGTACCCTTAGGGTTTTTATTTTACACAATTACATTATTCTGAGATTATATGGCATCAGATTGCCAAAGAGGTCCTTGACACGAAATGTTAATAACCTCTGCCCATCTCTTAGTGACTCTCCATTACCTAGAGGATAAAAGGTAAGATCTATAGCACACACACAAGAAGCTCTCCAATAGTCCATTTCTCACCCCTGCCCATTTCTCCAGACCTATATTCTAGGAATTGCCACCTGAAGTGTGGCCAGTCCATACACTGGGCTGAATGTTGCTTCCTACACAAGCTACCATGCTGTTTCAACATTACGCTTCTTCTTCTATTGGAATTCTCTTCACACTTATCTAACCCTGTTTCGTCACCCAGAAAACTTTTTACTTCAAGAGCCTATCTTCCTTAAGTGAGGTTGTGTCCCTCCTCTGTGTTCCTATAGGACATTGCATATACCTATGTCACCAAACTTACTGCATTCAGTTAAATTATTTGGCACCTATGCCCTCCATTAGACTGCGAGGTGAGTTTACACAGGGACTCTACAAGGAGTGACTTCTGACTCCATAGCCAGGATCTCCATAGCCAGCAAACGGGTGGCACAGAATGAGGTCTGAGAGAGCTGGGCACTAGTAGACAAGATCAAGCAACACCTGCTTCAGTTTTGCCTCTATCCCGTCCTAATTTTTCTTTCAGATACTGATTAAAAATATTAAAGGCAACTTTCCTCTTGAAGGAAGTAAAAGCCATTACAAAACTGTAAAGGAGTGACATTTGTATTTCTCTGCGGGTTTGTTCACAGAAGAAATCTTTCCCTCCTTCATTCTTTCTCTCTGTCCTCACATCTTCCCAGTCGGCCACAAAAATCAGAGCCTAAGAAAAGGCTTTATGCTTCCCTAAAAGCTGTTTCTGAAATAAATTCAGCGAGATGTGAAAGCTGTTTCTTCCTTCCTCTGCACTTAGAAAGGAGAATTGTCAACCTCCCAGAAACAATAGGAGAAGAGAAATATTTGCTTTTTTTTTTTGAAAACATATTCCTTTGTTTCCCATGATATCTTCTAAACATGAAAATAAAGCTCTAAGGGTTATCAAATAATAGATTAAATATTAGTACTCTGAACACTCTGCTACTCATGCTAGCTAACCAAAGGACTATTAGAATAAAAAAAATTAACTCTTAGAATAAAAAGTCCCGTGATGGGATATGTGACGATGTTTAAGTGTTATTCAGGGATAATATTGAAATGAATTGTTTCTCAACATATTTGAAAGTGAGCTAGGCTATTTAAGTCATTTTAGAAAATACATTCAGTCAGTTAAACGGTACAAAGCGGAAAATAAGGAAAGTAAAATTCAGACTAGCTCCCTGGATAAAATAATGTATAAAAAGAAGTAATGGAAAAATAATTCCTTACCAATCTCAAAGCTTCCATTAATAAATCCAACTAGAGATGTTGGGATGTTGAATTGTCTCTCTATTTGTGTGAGCATGGAATTCATATAAGATCCGGATAGTGTTTTGGATACATACGCACATGTTATTGCCAACAGAAACATCTAGGGAGAAAAAAAGTGCAAGAAAACATATGAAAAATTTATTTTTAAATTATACATTTGTCACCCGTTGGCAAAATATCTTCTATCAAAAGACTGATTGTCTCCAGCTCAAGTAACTCTTGTATTTGGAAGAAGCTTTTAAAGTGATCTCTTCTTCTGGTCTTCCATACTATGTTCTCTCTTTGAAAATCCAAAGTGGGACTAATTGATTAGTGATATTGAATTGTGTAGGTCATTTGTAGCCTCATTATTTTATGGGCACGTCTTATACATACACAGAAGCAAGTAATCATTCTAAATAACATGTAGCAAACGATTTAAATTGATCTTCAGCATTGCAACACTATCTGTAGTACAAAAGAATACGTGTATGTTAATTTTTAAAAAGGAATGTGACGTTACACAAAGACATTATTTCTGAAAGTAGCAAATTTGCTTAAGTTCTCTCGAACAAAGTAATATGCAATTTATACAACATTCTATTGCTCCTCATTGACAGTTAATTTATTTAAAGCAATATTTTAATTATAAACCATACAAAAACGTTTCTAAACTGAACAGGTACTTGCTATGATAAATGAATATGAATACAGTACAATAAATTTCTGCATATTGAATCACACTTCCTAGGTATTGATATAACTCCAGACAGCAGTCAGGCTGACACCATCTGTAACAAAAAAATCAAGGACAACTTAACAGACAGAACCATTGTGATCAGCAGAAAAGTATGGTTTTACTAAAAAGTTAAAATTTTGACAGTTTTATTAAATTGGAAGTGAAAAGATTTAGGTCTTAGTAAGGGATTTGAAAAAGGAGCATTGTATACTGGGTAATCAGAAGTTAGGTAGATTAATTACTGCTTTAAAGTCAACAAATTATAGATAAATATATTTATGTCAGCCTGAATGGTAGTCTCCAATCCTATGCCATAGGGCTTTTCCATTTCCTGATGACACTTCCATCCTGAGAGACCATTCGATTTACTCTCCAGCCAGTACACTCATATCCATAAAATCCTCACCGCTCCATCTTCCAATTTCTCAATCTTGAACCAACCCCACAATTTATACTGCACTTTGTACACTCCCTTCAAGATTATTCACAATCTTTTCTTTTTGTCAGTCTCCAACTCAGCCCCGTGCTCTTCTTGACCAGCAAATGATCTCAGCAACTTCACCTTCAAATTTACCCTCCCTACCCCTCCAATTTCCCTCCCATCTTAAAAGGATGTATCCCTCCTTCTGTATAAGAAACTCCCTCCAGCCATGCTCTGGAATACATTCTTCCCATTGCTGAGATCCTGATTCATCAATTGTTGACCCCCCTCCTCTATTTTCATCCTCATACTCTTTACTGCCTCTCTCCCCACTAACTTATAAATATATCCAAGACATTTCTGTCCTAAAAATCTTCCCTCATCCCTGATGGTAGCTCCAGCTACCATCAAACTGTTTGGAAGAATAGTCTAGATTCATTGCCTACACGAACCTTCCACTCACCCTTCAGTCTACTACAGTCTAGCCTCTCTTGAAGCTACTCTATAAAAGGTCATAAACAACTTCCTGATTTCCAAATCCAATAGGTACTTCTCAGTCCTCAGCTAACTTCATATCTCGGAGTCATTTAAGATCATTAATCATCTTTTCTTCCTGAAATTCCCTCCCCTCCCCCCATGCATACCTATATCTCCACCTATCTCTAGATTCTTTCTATCCAGTCTTCTCTTCTCAGGCTTTTGTCTCATACCCTCCACTTTTTGCTATATACGCTCTCCCTAGGAAATCTCACTTATTCTCATGGCTTTAACTACCACCCAGATGCTGAAGTCTCTCAAATGTATACACTGTTTATCTTAGACAACTGCAATCATTTTTTAGTCTCCTCTAGTCTTTCCCACCTCCAATCTCCCTTCCACCTCCTGCCACCACTAATTTGGAGCTTAATAAATGTTTGTCAAACAAATGAATAAAATGCATATTTAGCACGTGACTCCACTTCTTGAAACTTTTTAGTGGCTTCCCATAAACAAAAATCCCTACTTCTTAGATGGCAAATAAAACCTCGTATATACCTTGTTATGATCTCTTGCCGCTTGTCCCTAAACATAATGTTCTATTTATAGTTCTTTTAATTCACCAAGCCACTTTACATCTCTTTTACAGGTGGTCCTCCACTTGCAATGTTTTTCTTCACCTTGTGCATCTGATAAATATATGCTCAATATTTAAAACTCAACTCTATCATTATTTCTACTGTGGTGTCTTTCTACTTCCCAGGTAGCCTTGACCACTCACTCCCTATCTCCCCACCCTGCTGTGTGCCTGCCTGTATTACAGCCCTCAGCACAGTGCACTTCATTTTTTTTTAAGGACTTTATTTATTTATCTGTTTGGCTATTTGTTTATCTGTTTGGCCGTGCCATGTGACATGCAGGATCTTAGTTCCCTGACCAGGGACTGAACCCTTGCCCCTGAAGTAGAAGCCCAGAGTCCTAACCACTGGACTGCCAGGGAATTCCCCACAGTGCACGTTATTTATGTGTTTGGATGCCTATAACCTTCTCCCTCACTATACTGTGAACAACTCGATGATAGGGCCCATATATTATTTACCTTCGTATCTTCGGGGTCTAGTGAATGCCTCACAAACAGTAGGCATCCAGTACAAGTTTACTGAATGAATGACAGAATCAGTATTCAAAAACATCTTGTAGAAGTAGTCACTGCTGAAAATAAGCTGTATATAAGATGAAATTCAATAGGATTAAATACACCTAAACCAAAAGTTATCTGTACCAATTAGTTTGGGGAAATCTGAATAGAAATGTATGTGGAAAAGACCTGGGAAATTTAAATATCAAGCTCAATATGAGTCAAAATTCACATCGTGGGGCTTCCCTGGTGGCGCAGTGGTTGAGAGTCTGCCTGCTGATGCAGGGGACACGGGTTCGTGCCCTGGTCCGGGAAGATCCCACATGCCGCGGAGCGGCTGGGCCCGTGAGCCATGGCCGCTGAGCCTGCGCGTCCGGAGCCTGTGCTCCGCAACGGGAGAGGCCACAACAGTGAGAGGCCCGCGTACCGCAAAAAAAAAAAAAAAAATTCATATCGTTATATAACTGCCAAGATAGTATAACTATATTTCTAGCTCTTTATCCTTTTATATTAAATACCAGTTGTAGAAATTCTGTCTCTCATCACAATGTAAATCTTTTCAGAGCACATTGTTGAGAGTAAACAATTTTCACATGGTTTTATAGTTCAGATTTTATATTTAAAAGCAAGCAAGGCCTATCAAATAAAGTACAAATCATGTTTGAGAGAATAATTTCTTTTATTTAACACTTTAAGAGAGGAAACTAGATAAATCATGATCCCAGTGCTTTTCCTGAAACAGTTAGATGGGCTTCCTAACCTGTATGGTTTTCTTCATAGAGTGAAAGCAACCAGTGGCTATTGTGACTCATGTCTAGTGCAAAATAACCTCTATATTTATAAAGCTAGTCCTACCAGCTTTTAATAATGCCCCAGAGTTTGAAGCAAATTTGTTGAAGACAGTCCTTTGATACCTTCTAAAAATGTTGCTTAATGAGCATATGTCTAAGGTCAGAGAAACAGAGAAACCCGGCTAATTATGAAGCAATTGTCTCTTACTTTTAGCTGATAAACTTGTGCTTGCAGTATTTTGCTATCTCATTTCAGATCAATACCTAGTCCTGCCAAACTCCAGTCATAAAAAATTAAGGACCAATTGTTTATAAATAATACTTGACCTTTATCCACAAATGCTATTATTAATAATAGCTAATATTTATTGAATGTTTACAATATTCCAGTCATTGTTTGAAGGCTGTAAAAAGAAAAACATTCTATGGATGAGTACTGTTGTTACCCCTTTCAGATGAGAAAACTGAGCCACAAGGAGGTTAAGCAACCTCTCTGAGGTCACACAGCAAGTCAGTAGTTGAACTCGACATAAACCAAGCCTGGGCCTCAGTCCTTATTTTTAACCCCTCAATGTTAGGAGATGGACATGAGAATTAGGAATAATTTAAGGGGATTTTTAAAATATATAATTAACCGAGCATTTCAGGCAAAAGTAATTTTCTAGCTCTATATCATGATTCTCCCCTTTCCAGTACATGTGTAGATCTTTCCTACACATGTATAAAGAGAAAACAAACTTTTGATAGGAAGGAAACTGGTGGCAGTGTCATAGTTTGGAAACCACTTGCAGGCACTAGCTGTGGAATCAAGACAATTATCCAGATTCCTTGGTTTAAAATAAATTTAAATTTTGCTTGAAGGCAAAACAGCTTTGAGGCTATGCAAAAAGAATTTGCTCTGAAATAGTCAAGAATACCAGAAACCGCTAACAAAATGGGCATTTTTCTTATAAAGAATGATTGGTATGTTGCCAGAGCTTGAAGTAAACATTTGTTTTAGTGGGTCATTGTGAAGGCATCACTGAATACAGATCAACAAAGCATTTCTGTCCAGTGAACCATTTTCCAGGAGAGACCTCCATACTCCTCTGACTTAGAAGCCCCAGAAGGGTGAACGTTAAATTGGCCTTTGATCCAGGATATTAAATCCTACTGTAATATAATGTGTACTTGAAAGTGTTTAAGATCCTGTCTTCCATTTAAATCCCTCAAAACTATGTCTGATGAAATTGCCTGAATCAATAATCCTATTTAGACACACCCTCAGTTACAAACCACCTTCATTAAAGCAAGAACTTATCAATATATCAGGTAGAATGACATTATTATTAGATTAATACATGAAGATATAAGCAACTTTACAAGGTCTCGGTTTAAAAAAATATATATGGTACATATACATATATCCATGCAAAGCAAGTCCATACCTTCAACTTGGAAAGACATCTTATTCTATGAGTTTCAATTCTTTTCTCAGTTTCTCCCATGTTGCTCTTCTGAGTGTTCCAAGGTATTTATGCTTTAAATCTTGATATTTCTTAGTTCTATTCTTTAAAGAAGACAAAAATCTATTAAATTGCTGGCAAAGTCATAAAGCGTCATTCTTTTGAAGAAAACACTGAATCTGAATAACAGAATCAGAATCCATTGTGTTACAAAAATACCTAGGAAGCTTCTGATTCATATCTAGAAAACAATGACGTTAGAAAAGATTTAGTTGTTAATTTTCCATTGAAAAAGTTACATCAAATCACTGTAGTAACTCTTTAGTGAAATTAAAGATTAGAACAATTTGTTATGATCCCCTTGCAAAATAGTGCCCACGTGGTTAAAACAAAGCTTTTCATTTCTTTAGCCAAAGCAAATAAAACTAAAGTGAGTTCCTTGGACTTACATGAAAATGCTGCTTTTAGGAACACACAGACTTTGATTTTGTTTGTACTAATAATCTGCTTTAGCAAGGCTACAAAAGCTCAAAAATCTCTATTTGGCCAGGCTCCCTCTTCAAGTTCTTTGTGTTCCAAGACTTCCCTGGAGTCTCAGGAAGGGAAACGCTTTCTGGGGCACTGCTGATACACGGGAACCTGGGGAGACATGGAATTTTAATCATGGAAATCGCCTAAGTAAAAATAACAAATAATTCTATGATCTGGAAAAGAATCCTGCAAGTTAAGAAGTGAGGTTTCAGAGAAGATCAAACATAGAAGTGGAAACCTATATGTATACATATATAATAAATACAGATATATGTGTGTCTATGTGTATATATAATATATAGGTACACATTTTTATATGTAAAATGTGTTATATCTAAAACAAAAAGATGATTTAAACTCTATTAAATTCTACTAACCCTTTGTCAAAGATTTTGTCTATTTCGTTTCTTGAAATTAGGGCAATATTTTGTACTAAAACCAAAGTATTTCACTCTGACTATATTTAATCTAGTAAATCTACTTCAAGTTGCCAGGTGCTATCTTAACAGTATCCCCAGGGTTAATTGATTAAAATCCTCTGAACAATATCCATTTAACAATATCCCAAATGGCACTAATTTTTAAAACCTGAATCCCACTCCCCTATACACATTAAGGAAATAGCCACTGAACAATTATGTATGAGCTTAATTCTCTTTACTCATTCTTTTATGAAGACAACAAATATCTATCCGAAGTCTACAATATGCCAGTCATTGTGCTAAGCACAGGATTTCAGCAGTGAACAAGACAGACAAGTTGTCCTACAGACAATATAAACTAGGTAGAGAAGTATAAGGCTCTGTGAAAGAGAGACCCAGATCCCAAGGAAATCATACTTTTATTGGCAAAGGTAAAACGTTTCAATAAACACATTGGAATAGAACTGGACAGTGTATGATCAAATACAAATTGTTTGGTATGTAAGTGGTGAAAAAAATCCATAGGTCATAAGTGAAAATTATGAGAGACCACTCTTGGCAATTCTGAATGACAATACAAATGAACTCAAGCTGAAATCCCTCCCATAAAATTCCAAGTCACCTTAAGTATAGTGCAAGTACATAACACTAGTTTTAGAAAAACCCATAGAATAGGATAATTTTTCAAAAGAGTGGAAACTGCTATGTTTTGGTCTTCATCTCTAATACCTCTGGTTTTATCATAAACCTCTCAACTGCTCTCAGTTTTTCCTTCTTGTACAGTTAGAACTCAATCTCTCTCCCTTATGTTTTTTCTTCCCCCGCTCCCGCCTGCTTATATTTCAATATATTAGAGCTCAATATAGCTACCCAGTCAAATGATAAGAGAGGGAGATAACATATTCCTCTTGGTATCAAAGTTGTCTTCACTCATCTTAGTGGCTAAAAACATCCCTATTCACCTAAGTGTCCATCATCGGATGAATGGATAAAGATGTGGCACATATATGCAATGGAATATTAGCCATAAAAAGAAACGAAATTGAGCTATTTGTAATGAGGTGGATAGACCTAGAGTCTGTCATACAGAGTGAAGTAAGTCAGACAGAGAGAGACAAATACCGTATGCTAACACATATATATGGAATTTAAGAAAAAAAAATGTCATGAAGAACCTAGGGGTAAGACAGGAATAAAGACACAGACCTACTAGAGAATGGACTTGAGGATATGGGAGGGGGAAGGGTAAGCTGTGATAAAGTGAGAGAGTGGCATGGACATATATACACTACCAAACGTAAAATAGATAGCTAGTGGGAAGCATCCGCATAGCACAGGGAGATCAGCTTGGTGCTCTGTGACCACCTAGAGGGGTGGGATAGGGAGGGTGGGAGACGCAAGAGGGAAGAGATATGGGAGCGTACGTATATATATATATAACTGATTCACTTTGTTATGAAGCAGAAACTAACACACCATTGTAAAGCAATTATACTCCAATAAAGATGTAAAAAAAAAAAAATCCCTATTCTAAATGCCTATTTTTCCTATATACCTGAGGAGGCATAGAAGTTGGAGTTGGTAACACAGAAAATCACCACATCAGGGAATTCTGTTTTTCCTTCTATGCATTGTGATATTGTGCAGGTTTTATCATCATGTCTCAAAGGTTTGTTTCAAAATGTGTTTCCAGCCCTGAAAGAAGTTTTTAAACAGTTGTCTTTTCACTGTAGTGTTTAAAGCTAAGCACTTGGAAAGAATTAAATGCGATTCAATTAACACTAAACTTTCCTTAATTTGCCAACTTATACAGTGAAAACATTTTAGCTTTTCAGATACTTTTGAAAAATTTTAGTGGAGGAAAATAAATAAATGAATGAATAAGATCTATTCTTTTTACTTAAAATTTGTAAATTCCAATAGTTAATGTCACAATCATTACTGAGCACCTTGGCCCCAAATCAGCGAATGCACACGTTGTTTCTTCATATTCTCAACGCCGCGCTAGTGTCAGCTTTGTGAACAGTCCCCTTTTGTCAGCACAGCTTTGTTTACACGGTGACTTCTGCTCCTGGGATCACAGCATCATCGACAATCTCCATCAGTCATCACTGCTAATGAAAACGACTTGCTGCAGTTTTATGAAGCAGAGAATCAGTTTATTTCTCTAACTCCTTCTCGACATTCAAATGGGAGCAGATAATTCTTCAGCACAAATGTAGTTGGGTTTCTTCCATGTCTACTGGTCACGACTCTGCTTTCTGTGTTTGTTTTTATTTTTGTTTTAATTGTGGTAAAAGCACATTACAGAATTGTTCACTCCCTGCACACTTTTGGTTAGTGGATTTCTAGAACTTTTTCGTCTTGCATGACTGAAACTCTACACCCATGCAACAGCAACACTCTGGGGTTTTTGACACCCCTTGGTTTCCAGTCCTTAATGATGTGTCTCAACGACAAGATAATACAATTTTTTATCAAACAAATAAACGGTCTTATTGTGTTATTTCCCCAGTATTAAATACATAGACATAGCTTTTATGATTATAAATCACCTGGGAAAATGCCTACATTTAATTTTATATTAATCTCTCCTATTGAATTAACAAAATAAAGGCTTTACTTTATCATGGCAAAACTAGTAGTACATACATGAAGAAGATTTAGGAGAACATCCTTTCCCTGGGATAAAAGATAGGGTCACGCCAGCAAAGATCTTATGAAAATTGTTTATTTCCAGAATCTTCAAATGGCTCCTAGCTCTGCAAGAAGAGAACAGCCTCTTGGTGGTATCCAGCTGAAATAATTTCAACCAATACCAAACCAAGCAAGTATGTGCCAAAGAAGCACATGGAGAATTAACAATGACTCTTTGTATGACGCCTACCAAATTATTTTGCTTCTATTAGTTACTTTTCATCAGAACTCAAAGAATAAGACATGGATTCTGCAAATCAGCCTTACAAATATAGGTATTATTTTAAGTCCAAGCTCAGAGGAGTTACTAGAAATGCATCACTCTGGTAAAACTAAGGGAGAAACTTAACTGGGCCATATGCATATGATTTTACCATGCAAAGCAAAGTATGGAACACAGAGAAACACAAGTGAAAGCCATCATCAGCAATCCAGCAATAAAAATACCTACCCAGGTACTTTGGAAAATTACTGGCTCGTGCTGGATAATAAACCAAGACATGGAAAAGTAAAGCTAAAACCTGACTTCTAAGTCTTTAGGAGAGCTAGTTGTGAATATCACCAGGGTTACATCTCATGCCAAGTAACTCTAGAGAATGATTAGGTAATTATGGGAATAGCCAATGTTTTCCACATTGGCAATTTAAACCATTCCATATTTCAGATTATTATCCCAATTTCTCTTCCTTTTGCCTGAATAGGCATAGTTTGAGATACAAAAACTTGTTTCTTCATTTAATTATGGCAAGAAAATACAGAATTCCTCTTTCTTCTCATAGAGATAAGACTTCACCTGTTTATGAAGTTCCTCTAATAACTGGAAATCCAATAAGATGTTAGATTTTTTTCCAACCCAATTATTTATATATTTGTTCCTTCATACTAATGGAAGCAGCTAGATGTAGACAAAAGGTCAGACTTTAAAGCCCAGTTAGCTTGGGTTTAATTCTAGTTTAGTTGTGAATTGTTTAAACTCTGACCCTATTTTCCCTTACCTATGATGTTGGAATATTTATGCCTACCTTGCAAGATTGTTATGAAGACTGAGTTATAAATTTTACATAAGACCCCTAGTATGCTTGCTGGAATGAAATAGTCGCTCTGTAAATGACAGTGATTATTATTCATTCATTCCACAAATATTTATTAAGGCTCTACTACATTCCAAGCACAGTAGTTGGTGCTAAGACTACAAAGATGAATAACATATGTGCTTGCTCTCAAGCAGTCTCACAAGCTAATGGGAGAGATAGACAATTAAAGGATAATAATAGCTGCTTCGTGCCATCATGCAGACAATTTGAACTAAGTAATAAAAATAAGCAATTCATGAAAAGTATTTATTTGGACATTCACTTGGAATATCATTTCGATACAGCATAGTAGTTTAAGGACTGGGGCTTCGTAAGGAGTCACTACTGGTTTGAAAGCCTGTTTTTTTTTTTTTTTCCGTGGTACACGGGCCTCTCACTGTTGTGGCCTCTCCCGTTGCGGACCACAGGCTCCGGACGCGCAGGCCCGGCAGCCATGGCTCACGGGCCCAGCCGCTCCGCGGCATGTGGGATCTTCCCGGACCGGGGCACGAACCCGTGTGCCCTGCATCGGCAGGCGGACTCTCAACCACTGCACCACCAGGGAAGCCCTGAAAGCCTGTTTTTAAACTAGTTGTGTGATTCTGTACAAGTCACTTAATCTACCCATACAATGAATATAATCTCTATCTTTACATAAATCAAGGTTCAGACAAGAAAACAGAACCCGTGACAGGTAGTTCAATAGAGGATTTAATTACGGGAAACTAGTTCTAAAGGCATCGGAAGAGTTAAAAAGCCAAACTGGGCAGACGGTGGGTAACCCAGGGATTTATGTCAGTGGCAAGTCTCTCTCACTCCTGAGAATGTATCAGAAGGGGAAAAGGGCTGGGTTGCAGGAGCTCGAGCCACTACCAGAGGCACCACTTAATGCATGGAGCTGGAGAAATGGCTTTTCCCCTCTACAACCCCAGTCTCACACCAGTACCTCCCACTGACAACCTAACTGGAAATCAGATGCAAGGGAACCTGGAAACTTTAATTTTCTGAAGTCAATCCCATGGAGGACAGAAATGATCAGAGGGCCCAATACAAGTGACCACGACAACAACAATCAGTTGCAATAAAATTAAATAAGATAATACATAAGAAGTGTGTAATATGACGCTAGCACACAATCAACATTCAGTGAAGGGTACCTATCGATGTTATTGATATTATACCTTCAATCCTTAATGCTCTTTTTATTCTCAGTAACAGAAGATTCAGGAGATTTAACTAGTGTGCATAATTGGCCGGCTCTTGACATTACATATGCAGTCCCTGCAATCTCTATGTGATACCAAATGAGATTTTGTCATCAAATCAACTGATTTTTAACTGGTCAGATATATTAACCAACTGCTTTCACATCAGGTAAAACACAGCCATTGTCACCAAATCTTCACTTACCAAGGTATATCTAGCTCTCTTATTTAAGTTATACGTGGGGAAAATGTCCAAAGAAATTCGAGATACATAGTCTCAATTACCACTAAGTGCTTTGTTAAAATGCTTCAACAAGCAGAGTAAAAACAGTACATTAAAGTCAGAAGGAAAACTTTTCCATGGTGGGAGGAGAAAAAGGGAAAAGGATAATATTATTATTCCTCATTCTTATTATTTCCTTCTATATAGATGGAATTCCATGAGCATGACATGTCCTTCCTTTCCATACCCTCACTCACTCCATGTGGAGAAGGCTGACGTGGGGAGGTTGATCTATTTGGAGGTTAACTGTAAGAAAGCCTGCTTGCCAGCAGAAATAAGGCACATTCCCTCACATTAGCTTGTCAGTGCTAGAAGTGATGTTTTGGAATCTGTGTGTCATACATGTCTCTTATTTTTCAATTGATTCACAGTTAGGATGGGGGGGCACTGGTACTTATTGGTATTTATTGATTGGACACTCTCAAAGACTCCAACATACAAGAAAAGCATGTAGAAGCAGATTGTCCTAAAGGGCTATGACCAGATTAGAAAAACACAAACCCTAATATATTACATAAAATGTGACACTATTTTTGTAAAACTATATATAACTGGAGATAATAATACAACATATACACATTATATACTACTTGCTATAGTCCAGACACAGTTTTAGAAGCTTTAGAGTTGCCAATTCATTTAGTTATCATAAAACCTTATGACAACATTTCTCCAAAGAAGATATACAGATTGCCAACAAACACATGAAAGAATGCTCAACATCATTAATCATTAGAGAAATGCAAATCAAAACTACAATGAGGGCTTCCGGGAAAATGGTGGAAGAGTAAGACACGGAGATCACCTTCCTCCCCACAGATACACCAGAAATACATCTATATGAGGAACAACTCCTACAGAACACCTACTGAACGCTGGCACAAGACCTCAGACCTCCCAAAAGGCAAGAAACACCCCAAGTACCTGGGTAGGGCAAAAGAAAAAAGAATAAACAGAGACAAAAGGATAGGGACGGGACCTGCACCAGTGGGAGGGAGCCGAGAAGGAGGAAAGATTTCCACACACTAGGAAGCCCCTTCGCGGGCGGAGACTGCGGGTGGCAGAGGGGGAAAGCTTCGGTGCCGCGGAGGACAGCGCAGCAACATGGGTGCGGAGGGCAAAGCGGAGAGATTCCCGCACAGATAATCAGGGCCGACCGGCACTCACCAGCCCGAGAGGCTTGTCTGCTCACCCGCCGGGGCGGGCGGGGCTGGGAGCTGAGGCTCGGGCTTCGGTCGGAGCGCCGGGAGAGGACTGGGGTTGGCGGCGTGAACACAGCCTGAAGGGGGTTAGTGCACCACGGCTAGCCGGGAGGGAGTCCAGGGAAAAGTCTGGACCTGCTGAAGAGACAAGAGACTTTTTCTTCCCTCTTTGTTTCCTGGTGCGCGAGGAGAGGGGATTCAGAGCGCTGCTTAAAGGAGCTCCAGAGACGGGCGCGAGCCGCGGCTAAAAGCGCGGACCTCAGAGACGGGCATGAGATGCTAAGGCTGCTGCTGCCGCCAGCAAGAAGCCTGTGTGCGAGCACAGGTCACTATCCACACCCCGCTTCCGAGCCCGGCACTGCCAGGGTCCCGTGATCCAGGGACAACTTACGTGGGAGAATGCACGGCGCGCCTCAGGCTGGTGCAACGTCACGCCGGCGTCTGCCGCCGCAGGCCCACCCCGCACTCCGTGCCCCTCCCTCCCCCCTGGCCTGAGTGAGCCAGAGCCCCTGACTCAGCTGCTCCTTTAACCCCATCCTGTCTGAGTGAAGAACAGACGCCCTCCGGCGACCTACACGCAGAGGCGGGGCCAAATCCAAAGCTGAGCCCCTGGGAGCTGTGAGAACAAAGAAGAGAAAGGGAAATCTCTCCCAGCAGCCTCAGAAGCAGCGGATTAAAGCTCCACAATCAACTTGATGTACCTGCATCTGTGGAATACCTGAATAGACAACGAATCATCCCAAATTAAGGAGGTGGACTTCGAGAGCAAGATCTATGATTTTTTCCCCTTTTCCTCTTTTTGTGAGTGTGTATATGTATGCTTATATGTGAGATTTTGTCTGTATAGCTTTGCTTCCACCATTTGTCCTAGGGCTCTATCCGTCCGTGTTTTTTTTTTCTCTTAATAATTATTTTTTTATTTTAATAACTTTATTATATTTATCTTACTTTATTTTATTTTACTTTATCTTCTTTCTTTCTTTTTTTCCTTCCTTCCCTCCTTCCTTCCTCCCTCCCTCCCTCCTTTCTTTCTTTCTTTCTTTCTTTCTACTTCTACTAATTCTTTCTTTCTACTTTTTCTCCCTTTTATTCTGAGCTGTGTGGATGAAAGGCTCTTGGTGCTGCAGCCAGGAGTCAGTGCTGTGCCTCTGAGGTGGGAGAGCCAACTTCAGGACACTGGTCCACAAGAGACCTCCCAGCTCCACATAATATCAAATGGCAAAAATCTCCCAGAGATCTCCATCTCAACACCAGCACCCAGCTTCATTCAACAAACAGCAAGCTACAGTGCTGGACATCCTATGCCAAACAACTAGCAGGACAGGAACACAACGCCACCCATTAGCAGAGAGGCTGCCTAAAATCATAGTAAGTCCACAGACACCCCAAAACACACCACCAGACGTGGACCTGCCCACCAGAAAGACAAGATCCAGCCTCATCCACCAGAACACAGGCACTAGTCCCCTCCACCAGGAAGCCTACACAACCCACTGAACCAACCTTAGCCACTGGGGACAGACACCAAAAACAACGGGAGCTATGAACCTGCAGCCTGCAAAAAGGAGACCCCAAACACAGTAAGATAAGCAAAATGAGAAGACAGAAAAACACACAGCAGATGAAGGAGCAGGATAAAAACCCACCAGACCTAACAAATGAAGAGGAAATAGGCAGTTTACCTGAAAAAGACTTCAGAATAATGATAGCAAAGACGATCCAAAATCTTGGAAATAGAATGGAGAAAATACAAGAAACGTTTAACAAGGACCTAGAAGAACTAAAGATGAAATAAAAAACGATGAACAACACAATAAATGAAATGAAAAATACTCTAGATGGGATCAATAGCAGAATAACTGAGGCAGAAGAACGGATAAGTGACCTGGAAGATAAAATAGTGGAAATAACTACTGCAGAGCAGAATAAAGAAAAAAGAATGAAAGGAACTGAGGACAGTCTCAGAGACCTCTGGGACAACATTAAACGCACCAACATTCGAATTATAGGGGTTCCAGAATAAGAAGAGAAAAAGAAAGGGACTGAGAAAATATTTGAAGAGATTATAGTTGAAAACTTCCCTAATATGGGACAGGAAATGGTTAATCAAGTCCAGAAACCACAGAGAGTCCAATACAGGATAAATCCAAGGAGAAATACGCCAAAACACATATTAATCAAACTGTCAAAAATTAAATACAAAGAAAACATATTAAAAGCAGCAAGGGAAAAATAACACACAAGGGAATCCCCATAAGGTTAACAGCTGATCTTTCAGCAGAAACTCTGCAAGCCAGAAGGGACTGGCAGGACATATTTAAAGTGATGAAGGAGAAAAACCTGCAACCAAGATTACTCTACCCAGCAAGGATCTCATTCAGATTTGATGGAGAAATTAAAACCTTTACAGACAAGCAAAAGCTGAGAGAGTTCAGCACCACCAAGCCAGCTCTACAACAACTGCTAAAGGAACTTCTCTGGGCAAGAAACACAAGAGAAGGAAAAGACCTACAATAACGAACCCAAAACAATTAAGAAAATGGGAATAGGAACATACATATCAATAATTACCTTAAATGTAAATGGACTAAATGCTCCCACCAAAAGACACAGATTGGCTGAATGGATACAAAACCAAGACCCATATATTTGCTGTCTAAAGAGACCCACTTCAGACCTAGAGACACATACAGACTGAAAGTGAGGGGATGGAAAAAGATATTTCATGCAAATGGAAACCAAAAGAAAGCTGAAGTAGCAATTCTCATATCAGACAAAATAGACTTTAAAATAAACACTATTACAAGAGACAAAGAAGGACACTACATAATGATCAAGGGATCAATCCAAGAAGAAGATATAACAATTGTAAATATTTATGCACCCAAAATAGGAGCACCTCAATACATAAGGCAAATGCTAACAGCCATAAAAGGGGAAATTGACAGTAACACAATCATAGTAGGGGACTTTAACACCCCACTTACACCAATGGACAGATCATACAAAATGAAAATGAATAAGGAAACACAAGGTTTAAATGATACATTAAACAAGATGGAGATAATTGATATTTATAGGACATTCCATCCAAAAACAACAAAATACACATTCTTCTCAAGTGCTCATGGAACATTCTGCAGGACAGATCATATCTTGGGTCACAAATCAAGCCTTGGTAAATTTAAGAAAATTGAAATTGTATCAAGTATCTTTTCCGACCACAACGCTATGAGACTAGATATCAATTACAGGAAAAGATCTGTAAAAAATACAAACACATGGAGGCTAAACAATACACTACTTAATAACGAAGTGATCACTGAAGAAATCAAAGAGGAAATTAAAAAATACCTAGAAACAAATGACAATGGAGACATGATGACCCAAAATCTATGGGATGCAGCAAAAGCAGTTATAAGAGGGAAGTTTATAGCAATACAAACCTACCTTAAGAAACAGGAAACATCTCGAATAAACAACCTAACCTTGCACCTAAAGCAATTAGAGAAAGAAGAACAAAAAAAACCCCAAAGTTAGCAGAAGGAAAGAAATCATAAAAATCAGATCAGAAATAAATGAAAAAGAAATGAAGGAAACGATAGCAAAGATCAATAAAACTAAAAGCTGGTTCTTTGAGAAGATAAACAAAATTGATAAACCATTAGCCAGACTCATCAAGAAAAAAAGGGCGAAGACTCAAATCAATAGAATTAGAAATGAAACAGGAGAAGTAACAACTGACACTGCAGAAATACAAAAGATCATGAGAGATTACTACAAGCAACTCTATGCCAATAAAATGGACAACCTGGAAGAAATGGACAAATTCTTAGAAATGCACAACCTGCCAAGACTGAATCAGGAAGAAATAGAAAATATGAACAACTTTCTGAACTGTTTTTTTTTCCCTTGGTTCTCTAATTATTTTGCTTTCACCAAGAACTTTTGTCAGTCTCCTGTTTCTTTCCCTTCTCTTTGATTAGTTGGACTTTAATTTAGCAAAACAGCCTGAGGCATCTGTAACTTTCCTGACCAGAGCCACTGACTGTTAGACTGGCTCCATGTGCTTCCAGCCATAAGGGTATCAATTCTCATTTCTACTTTGGTATTAGTAAATAAAACACTTGTTTAAATTATATAAAGGGAACAGTTTGGAGCTCTGAATAAATATCAAGTGAGATGCTCAGGTCTAGTGTTAATCAGATGAGTGAGTGAAGGACTAGCCTCTCCTCCGTCTACCACTCAGCTGAGTACCATTTGTCAGCATGTTGGTTTTGAATATTAGACAATTTTAAACTATCTTTATTTGTGGTCATACACTGTTTTATTTATACCTCTAATAGACCATTGGATAAAGACAGAAAGCATGAAAAGCACTGATGTTAAAATCTAACCTAATAAGGAGCATAAAGAAAATAATGTTATAAATGTCCCTCAAGAGTACGTTCATCTGATCAGTAAGTTTCATTCCTCTATTTAAAAATTTTTTGGCCCCATGGCATGTAGGATCTTAGTTCCCCAAACAGGGATCGAACCCATGACCCCTACATTGAGAGTGTGGAGTCTTAACCACTGGACTGCCAGGGAAGTCCCTAAAATCTGCCTGTGTAAGGCTGTTAGAATAACTGACACCATCTTGAGCCCTCAGAGTTTCTTCTCTCTTTCCACTGACCCTACCCAGGACTGTACTGTGCAATAAACCACTTTTCTGTCGTCAAGGGATTTGTAGTTAATAGATATTGTTTAATAATCATTAGGATCAGGTGGCCCCTATGCTCTGTTAGTCCCTCCAAAACGATGAAAACCTTCGCTGACGTATTCTCCAGCACCCGTGAAACTGGTTACCCATTCACAAATCTTCTTTTTTTAAAATAAATTTATTTATTTATTTATTTTTGTCTGCATTGGGTCTTCATAGCTGTGCGGGGGCTTTCTCTAGTTGCGGCGAGCGGGGGCTACTCTTTACTGCGGTGCACAGGCTTCTCATTGCAATGGCTTCTCTTGTTGTGGAGCACGGGCTCTAGGCACATGGGCTTCATTAGTTGTGGTGCGTGGGCTCAGTAGTTGTGGCACATGGGTTCTAGAGCGCAGGCTCAGTAGTTATGGTGCACGGGCTTAGTTTGTTCACGGCATGTGGGATCTTCCTGGACCAGGTATTGAACCCTTGTCCCCTGCATTGGCAGGTGGATTCTTAACCACGGTGCCACCAGGGAAGTCCCCCATTCACAAATCTTGACTTAGGAATGTACACCCTTTTTCCAAGCACTCACCCCATTCCCTAGGTTAACTATAAAACTGCCCCAACGGCTCCTCAGTGGTGCAGAGTGCAGATGTGAATGCTTCGGGATTGTTGTCACCTGATCCCAATAGATCCTGCCTTGTAAGTTGCCCTATAATAAATGGATCCATTGATTATATGGAGCTGCCTGCCTTGTTTTTCAGTCTCAAGACGCCTTCTCAGTTCAGTGGGCACTTTTCGTCCCCTCCATCCTCCAATAGTATAGTACTTCATTTTATGTTTTCATTATATCAAAACCAATTCTTGGAAAGAAAGAATAAAATGAAGAAATGGCATCTAAATGCTCTTTTTTCATCTAGTTAGAAATATCTGCAAATAATGACATAAAACCTATTATCTTATTTCTTCAGTTCTAAAGAAAATACAAACAGTATAATACTAAGTTTATTGATTTTTAAGATTTTTTAAAACTCCAAACATTTTTAAACTCCAAAGTGTAAAACTTCCAAACATTATATCAGCTTTTTTCTTATTTTAACACTTTAACACATATAATAATTAAACACCAATCTATATTTTAATGTGTGACTCTCTGAAGCCAAATACAACAGAATGTCACCTTTGAATTTATTTTTTAACAGGTCATGCTTTTTTCTCAATATTAATTTAAAATAAGGAGTTTATATCACATGATAAATAGCATGATATATATGACAAAAATTTGCCTTCCTACTTAATATTACCAAATATCATAAAGTTTATAATTTGTCTACATATTGATCTAAAATAAAACATTTTAGGTAGAATCATCTTTTTTTTTTTTTTTTTTTGCGTTACGCGGGCCTCTCACTGCTCTGGCCTCTCCCGTTGCGGAGCACAGGCTCCGGACGCTCAGGCTCAGCGGCCATGGCTCACGGGCCCAACCGCTCGGCGGCATATGGGATACTCCCGGACCGGGGCACGAACCCACGTCTCCTACATCGGCAGGCAGACTCTCAACCACTGCGCCACCAGGGAAGCCCAGAATCATCTATTTTTAAATAAACGTTTTTTAATTTATAAAACTTTTCAAAAGAGATTAAGATAGCAGAGTAAGCGGACACTGGTCTCACCTCCCATCACAAGCACATCAAAACAACAACTACATACAGAGCAACTCTCACTGAAATCGACCTAGGGACTAACAGGACTGCTGAAACACCTATACACACTGTGAGAAACTCACATGCACGTGTGCACCCACGTGACCTACACCTGTCATCTCCAGAGAGTCAAATTGCCCTTGTCACCTTTTTTCTCCTTAATCAATATGAGAGATGACAGACTAAATCAAAGACTAACTTCTATGAAAACATATTTTTTAGCCCCCTTTTTCTCTTCTCCCTTTCCCCTAACTCTTTATATATGTTCCTTGACTGCCTCATTTTGCTACTTTCCAGTGTAACACCTGCTTACCTAAGACACCATTCTGATTAGGAAGTAGCTTATCTTTTTCCTCTTTCCCAGAGGGGAGGAAAAATGCATATGTTTGTAAAATGCAGGAGGAAGATTTCACCTTGGTTATCTCATGCGTTGGAGAAATGTCAATAATGGACATTTCCATTGGCAGGGACATGGGATAGAATAACACAAAATTTTGCAATACCTTTCAAATCACATACATTACCTGGCCACTTACTCTGTCTACACATAGGCAACTTCATACAGATAAGATGTGAGAACTGACAGAAGAAAAAAAGCAAAGGGATAATATGGGTCAAACTTTTTTCTTTTGCCAGCTGGGTAAATCTGATAAAAGGACCGCTGAGCAGTGAAAACTGGCATTTCCGTAACTGAATTTATGTATCTTCAAAAATCAGATAAATCTCACTTACTGAGTGACTATTTGTATGTAGCATTAATGTTAGGGGTTAAACAGTTCCATGTGCTGCCTTTCAGAACTCCTAGAATGAGAGAGCTGCACAGTTTTAGCATTATAGGAAGCCTGAGAGAAGATGTAATCCAAGGAATACCTCCCTCCCCTTACCCACCATACCATAAACCCACAGTGTACCCCATACTTGGCCTCACAGAGGTATGAATTATAGTGCTTCACCTGACTCACTTCCCACAGTGTTTTATGTCTTGGTTCTACTCTTTTCTAGTTGCTATGAAACTAATCTAGTTAATACATTCATACTGATATATTACCACCTTTTAATTTTGAACTTAATATGCTCCTCCCAGGCAGATTCATATTTTAATAGGGGCCCTTTGTTAAGTTTTTTAATTAAAAGGACTAGCTCACATGTTAGGAATTTTAGTACAGAAGAAACCAAAGAGGCAAATACATTTGGTTTGGAAAATGTTTTAAGATCCTTCCTACTATACAGTAACTTATCTGAATGAATGTTGCAGAAAATTATATGCCTAAGAGAAAGACAAGAGAAAATGAACAGATTAGTTAAAGCCCTACTCAATGCAAAATTAACAATGCATTTGACTCAAGTTATATACAAATCAGTATTTTCTTTTTTAAAGGAAAGGTAACAGTTTGAGCTTTTAGATTTAGAGTGAGTCTTCTTGAATATATATATTCAGACGTTAGTAAACCCTATTCCTTATTTCTTTAATAACTAACTGCAATACCACTTCCCCCTTTTCTTGGTAAAATCAGTGTTGAGGATAAAGATTCTTCAAAATCCCTAGCTCATATGTGCAGAACAATTTTCCTAATCCATATTCATATAAACACAGAGTAATCACTCCACGGGAGACAGTGAGTAAATGAGCTAAATGGTACTTCTCACTACCCCAAAAAGTTATTGTAAAAACATTAACAGCACATTCAAAGATGCAGGTTAATTTTTAAGCTTCAGTTATTTGAAGCTGTTTCGGTTTTGATCTGTTTTGGTTTTGTGTTTGGTCTTGTTAAGTACAACCACAGAATTTTCTGGGAACGTGACTTTTCATGGTCCAAATTCAATTCATTCTTCACCTAAATCTTAGAAAATCCAGGCTAAATGTCTGTTGAAAGTAGCATATTCATATGGAATCTACCTCCTCCTTGCAGTAGGAAAACTAAATTATTACAATTTGGTGGACCAATGCTTATGACGTAAACATAGTGGTCTAGAGACTGAGAACAGTCCAGCCTTTTCTAAAATTTTAGAACCAGAGAAGCAGTAACATCTATTTGCAAGCAGGACCACGACATCTTTTTTTCCGTTGAGCACAGACAACACAGAGCTCTGCTCATTCATTTTAGGTAAATAGCTAATCCTGAAAAATTCAGGATCATTATCACTTGTGAGAATGGATTCATAGTATCCTGTTAAAAATTATAATTGATTTTAAATTAGTTTTCAGTATATTGTCCTAGAAGCCAAGTAAGCAAGACTGAATGAATAATATAAAGCTAAGATGTATTTTTCTATTCCAAGTCATGAAAGATAATCACAAATTATGCTTTCTTAAGTAAATGAACTGATAAGGGAATTAAACCTGAGGTCAGTCACGATGTCAATTTACCAAACACCAAACTTGTCAAATTTACTAAAACTTTTTATAAGGAATATTGTTTTTAAATATACATATACTTTCATTAACTACATTTTAAGGAATGTTCAGTTTGTCGAAAGCTGAGTCCTAGGCTTACTTGGTGATTTTATGACTATTTTCAAATAAATTTTCTAATAAATATTAGTATAAATATATTAAGAATAAGTTCTAATAAGGTAGTATTTTTTAACATCTTTATTGGAGTATAATTGCTTACAATGGTGTGTTAGTTTCTGCTTTATAACAAAGTGGATCAGCTCTATGTATACATATATCCCCATATGCCCTCCTTCTCGTGTCTCCCTCCCACCCTAAGGTAGTATTAAAAGCATAATAAAGATGAATAAATTCACTGAAAATATCCTTAGTTGTGAAAAATATATTCATGAAGAATATAATTAGGGAGAATGCATTTATGAAGAATATATTTATGTAAAATGTTTTTCATTGGGTATTTGAATGTATTCAAAAAGAAAATATTCATATTCACTTAATATAGTCAATAAATTATGTTTATAGGAAAGCATATACAGAACCATTTAATATGCTTATGCTGATTATTCCTTAAAACAATATATCTGGTAAACTAGTAAATTTAGAAATAGGCTATTCCACAAATGAACTTCAGTACCTTGATCTTTGAAGAATTCACCTACTTCCATGAAATGATGGCAAGAGGGGAGTATGTATTGAAGGGCCATCAAACACAGATACATTTTTGCTGAGCACAGGATGTAGATCAAGGATGAATTATTATGTTTAAGAGAATTTGCATTGATAGTCTGTACGGTCAAATCAAATTGTAACTGCCAACTATGTGACTTTGTATTGAGAAGATATGACCTCCAAAGAAAACATATGTGGAACATATGTGACAATTTATTTAATTTATTTTACTGAAGTATAGTTGATTTAAAATGTTGTATTAATTTCTGCTGTACAGAAAAGTGATTCAAATTTGGTAATTTGAATTGGAAAGAAGTTGATTGTTAAAAGGGAAACAACTTTGAAGAAAACTTGTGTATATATATTCTTTTTCATATTCTTTTCCTTTATGGTTTATTATAAGATATTGAATATAGTTCCCTGTGCTATACAGTAGGACCTTGTTGTTTATCCATTCTATATAATGGTTTGCATCTGCTAACCCCAAAGTCCCAATCCATCCCTCCTCCACCACTCCCCTTCTTCTTGGCAACCACAAGTGTGTTCTCTATGTCTGTGAGTCTGTTTCTGTTTCACAGATAAGTTCATTTATGTCATATTTTAGATTCCACATATAAGTGATATCATATGGTATTTGCATGTATGACTATTTTTTAACCCAGTTTCAGCAAAACCTTTGGTATAAACATCTTCCCAGCAGTGATAAATATCTAGATATTTTAAAAAACAAAGCAAAAAACTAGTTATAGATTCCAAAGCAGTTTCCCTTTGCCTGGAATTTCGCCTGTTGTGTGACCCAAACTCCAAAATCATCAGGTACTGTATATTCTGAATCTGCAAAGATATAACCAAGGCTGCCTGCTCCACTCCACTGGAAAAGAAACACCCACGTTTTCCAATACACTTCATTTGGAAACAAGATGAGCTAGCAAGCCATACACATGCCATTGTGACATTAATAGTAGGTTCATTGGATTTTATGGTAATTGCAATGTAAATCCACCTACGTAAGGTAGAGCATTTCCTTCACTCCTTGTGGGAAGCTCTTAGTAATATGACTGATCCCAAGTTCAGACTTATTTTGAACTACAGGGGGAAAAGCCACTATTTATAGCCCATCTGCCAAGACCGTTTCATTTTGAAAGTTGAAGAGTGTTTTAAGGTACAGAGGAATTGTCATTCTTCTGGTAATTTGAATTGGAAAAACGTTGATTGTTAAAAAGGAAACAACTTTGAAGAAAACTTGCTTAAAACTTCATTGTTGGTACATAAGTTAGCCCAAATTGATCTGTTTCCTCAAGAGCAATTTATTTGGTACAAAGGGTGCAAAGCAGTGGGTTGGGTATTGAAGTGAATCAGTAACGTCAGACCAGTTCATGAGCTTTTCTACCTGCATTTGCAATAATTGTCTGTACTTCACTTTTAGAATGTAAGTACCATTCTTACTGATCAGAAAGGTTTCTTGCTTCATGTGGGTATGTCTCAGGTGTTGCCCAGCCTATGGTTTTACCATATTTTTATACCCACAATTCCCAGTTGGTGCTAGGTTTGGAACGTGTACTACCTACCTACTACTAGGCAGTTCAAAAATGTGGATTCAAGGGCTTCCCTGGTGGCGCAGTGGTTGAGAGTCCGCCTGCCGATGCAGGGGACACGGGTTCGTGCCCCGGTCCGGGAAGATACCACATGCCGCGGAGCGGCTGGGCCTGTGAGCCATGGCAGCTGAGCCTGTGCGTCCGGAGCCTGTGCTCCGCAACGGGAGAGGCCACGACAGTGAGAGGCCCGCGTACCGAAAAAAAAAAAAAAAATTAAAGTTTAGAGCAACAACCAGAAACAAAAAAATAAAGGCTATTAATAGCAAACAGGAATCTGGGAAAAACTGAAACACATATGACATCGCACTAAAATAACAAGGTGACTAAATGTGTCCAAGGCACTCTGCTAAGAGGCATTGGGTAATGAGAAGTTAGCAATCAGTAGCCCTCACTTTGAAGCATCTTAGAAGCCAATAGATAAGACATGTAGACAATTACATGACACAGTGAACCGTGCTCCATCCATAACATGAGAGGTACAAGCCCGGAGGTCACAGAGTTCAGGGTATGGTGACAATGAGAAGCAAGTTGTCTTGTTTCATTTGTGCGGTTTCTCAAAGTGTGGTCTCTAGTTCACCTACAACATATTCCTGGGCCTCAGACCTAAAGAAAACTCTCACCCAGCTCAGGAGAGTTCAAAGTGTCTCCACAAACAACACACATCTGGTGTCTTGCACTTCCTAAAATGCCTTACAATACTTATAAACATTACTGGAAAATGTTAAAAGTTTTGGAAGGAACGGTGAATCAAGGGACTATTTGAAGCACCAACACCAGGCTTTCTTATGTCCCCAAATAACTGAGATCAGACAAATGTCATGGAAGTCCACCACCATGCCCTTGGCCTTTGGGTCTTAGTTTGTACTGATTTGAACTTGGCCTTAGGAGGTTTTCTCCCGAGTTTCAAAGAAGTCTTGGCAGTCTGTGACTTAAAATCTTGGGACAAAATCTGTAGGACAGATTGAGAGGGATTCAAGATGCCCTCAGATCCCTATATTGTTACGGAAAATGTCAGGTCTCCAATTGCCATCAGCCTCTTAATTGCTTGCTGGGGTTTTTGTTTGATTTGGTTTGTCTTGGTTTTAACAGTCCATCTTTTGTTTTATTTTATTTCTGGTTTGCTTTGTTTTGTTTTTATTGTGGTAAGAACAATTGACATGAGATCTACCCTCTTAAATGTCTAAGGACACAATACAGTATTGTTAATATAAGCACAATGTTATACAACAGATCTCTAGAACTTATTCATCTTGTGTAACTGGAACCTTATACCTGTTGAACAGTAGCGCTCCATTTCCCTCTGCTCCCAGCCCCAGGAAACCACCATTCTGCTCTGTTTCTAAGAGTTAAACTATTTTAGGTGGCTCATATAAGTAGAATCACGTCTTATTTGTCCTTCTGTGACTGGCGGATTATTCCCTGTAGCATAACGTCCTCCACTGCATGCGGAGCTACCAGACTAAAGCTCCTTAGGGCTTTAATGACAAACCCCTTAGAATTTTGTCTAATTGGTATCATCCACCCCTCCTGGCCTTTCCTCCCTTTGCATTTCAGGATAGTCTTTAAAAGGAAGGTTTGCTGTTTTATTTCAAAGATTGACAGCTTATAATTGTACTTCACCAAGCACTTCAGTCCAGACCTACATCGCCAAAACTGAATTTATCTCTGGAAATGCAAAGAGAGGAAAGATTAGGAGGGGTGCCTGGTAGCAACTAGATACAATTCTAAGCCCTAAGGGGCTTTAGTCTGGTGGCTCCATTTCCGTGGTGTCAGTAAAATCCCAACTAAGCCTATTCTATTTTCCCAGTAACTGGATCATTACCCTATATCTCTCCCTTCATCTGATTTCAGTTAAGTCATCTGACTGAGGGAATCTCTAAACTGAATGTTTTGAGTCTTCCCATTAAGGGTGCTCTTATGGCTGAGTGTGTGTCCAAAAACATCACTCACTCTCAATGAGCCCTTCATGGCTGCCCACAGGTAAACACTCCTTTTTGTCCGTCATCTGCTGTTTACACATAACACTTTGTTGTGGTTGGGCCTCTGAAACTCACCGTATATTTCCGGAATACATAGATGTTGGCTTTTCCACCCACAGCCAAAAGTCTAGTGCAACAAATAGCTTCAATCCATTTATGCTGAGACACATTGAAATAAAAATACTCTTTCCCTCTTCCTCTACTGTTTGGTTGGTTCATTGGTTGTTTGGCTGTTTCCACGGGAGTGGGGATGGGAGGGGTACGAGTGGATGTAGGTAAACATATCTTTGTCAACCAATCAATTTACACGTAGAGGGAAACCACTAATCTTTAAAGGGATTTTTGGCATAGGTTATTAAACTTTTTTAACAGTGAACATAAAATAGCTAGATTTCAACCTTAACCATATGCCACTTCTCTGAGCAGTGTTACAACTTAATCACAGGGTATCACTCTTAAATTATTATCAGATCTGCTTAAATAATCAAATCTAAACCAGAGTTCTTTTGACTATACACATTATCACTTAAAACTCATCTCTATAATTATATCCAACCACAGTATTCACAACAGCAACAAAAAAATGACTATTTGGAATGAGTTAATTTCTATCACATATCAACTTAGCTTGGAAGTTACTTAGCTTTAGATCAAATTAAAATAAAACTCAAATACAAACAACAAAAGTAATATTATTTGTGAAGTATTCCTGAGTATAAAACAAAACAAAAAATGTAAATAAGGTTTCAAAGAGCTAATAATCTGCTGAACCAAGATAGACGGTAATATTGTACAGAGGGGAAAAAAGTTAGTCCTAAGGCTTCTACAACATGGACAATTCCACAGCTTCTTTCTGTACTCACTGGGTGGTCTTAGGAAAAAACAAACTAACAACAAAAATAAAATCAAAGCTGGGTGGCTTTGATAAGAAATAATACATGATTGCTCTGATGGATCTTTTATGTTCTTTTTGTTCTCCCTTTTCATTTAGCTCATATTTGAAAATCTCCTATGAACAACTTAGCTCTTTCCCAGAGGTTTGCGTCAATCCCAGCTTCCAATGCTGTCAGACCTGGAGGTGGGCAGGATGCAGGACCCAGGGGCTGCAGGACTGTGTGACATCCATCCAGACATCTAAGGGACAGCGCTGACAAGTCAGTAGAGAGGAGTAGGCCAGGCTACTGGTCATTCTCAGTGGATCATTCTGTCATTTTGTAAGCAGCCCTTTGCAGGAAGCAGCTCTTTGCAGGAGGCCCTTTTTGTTGCCACGTTAGCAAATCTGTATTTTAACTTAACCTTTATACCAGGTGCCTCCACGCTTCACCAATCCCCCACCCAAGCACACCTCTCAAATCTGTCGATCACACCATGCCTTGTCTAACCTGTTGATTTTTTTCTTAGATTGAAGAAGTAGGAATGAAGAATAAATAATTAATGGAGGACTAGATCTTTTCTCCAGCTTCCCCTTCAGTAACCCTGTGAGCTGACTGCATGAACAAGATAGCATCTAAAGAAAGATCACAAGAAGTCAACAAGCCTGAACACTATGGAAGATGGTAAAGAATCTGACCCCCTACTTCAGTGATTAACTGAGATTTTTTTCCTCTTTTTTCTCTTTAAAAGCTTTCATGGCCAAGCAGAATCTTCGAAGCTGGTTCTGGGACACAAGTCCACCTTCTCCCCAGGTGGCTGGCCTTCTGAATAAAGCAAGCTTTCCTTTTCTCACCAACACTTGTCTCTCATTTATTGACTTTCAACCTGCAAACAGCTGAACCTGAGTTTGGTAACAGTTTGACAATGAAAATAGAGACTCCAATTTCCCAAATTTCCCTCCCCTCCAAGTCCAATCTTAGCAATAGTAATTAATTCCTTAATTTCTGTATAACTGTACCAGGTGTGGCAGTTTTGTTGTGTGACACATGGAGGTTAGACTCTTCTCCTTGCTACTTTCTAACATGAATTTGAAAAAGTTATGTAATCTCTCTAAACATTCAAGTGCTCATCTGTAAAAGCTAACATTTCCTACTTCACAGGGTTGTTTAAAGATTAAGTGAGGTATTGTACAAACATGTTCTAACACAATGCCTGACACAAAGCAGTTTCTGAAAAACACACATTTCTAATGTCTGCTTCCCTCATCCCCATAAGACTAACCTCTCTACTATATTCACGATCCCATTGCCTCCCAGTTCTCTGGGGACACTATACCAACAATTATCTTTTCCCTCTCCTGTCTTACCAAACTCTCCTATCCTGCTGAAAAGTCAATAAACATTTATTGAATATGTAGTTAGTAAGTGCCAGGCCTTTTTTTTTACCTGTTATCTTAACCTAACGCTAACCTTTCCTGAAGCTATTGGTTTGCCTTTCTTCTTGCCTTTATGATCAAAAGTCTGCCGTGAGGCTACAGTAGGGGAATCTATATAAAGGAGGTTGTCAGAGGGAATATGAATTTCTAGATATTGTGCTCAAATTTTAAATTGCTTGTTCAAATCCACCTTTTCCAGAAAAACAGAGCTCATTTTCCCCATCAGAGTCTTAAAAGGATGCTTGATTCTCAATATGTTAAGATCCAGTGATCTATATCAGTAACATTTCAGGACCGTCATGCTATGCCATTATACTGTGTCTGCCCATACCAAGCACCGAATGCACCCCAGTTATAGTCAGCAGTGAACTTTACTGGCTGACCTCAAATTTCTATTTTTTAGTCTTCATCCTATGTTATTTATCTGCATAATGTGACATTCATACCAGGATTTTCCTTCTTGGACTTTCTCTTTCATTGATTTCTGACATCACTTTTTTCTCCGAATAAGTCATATTTGAGCACTCCCATCTCTTCCTCTGGCCCCTATTCCTCAAAATGACTCATAAATTTTGATGTTTCCTAAGATATACTTTGTCTTAATTTATTCTTGCTGTACATGCTCTCCTTGGATTATATAATCCATGTCTAAGACTTTCTATATCCAGATCAGACCTATTCTGATATCCAAATCCATATGTCTAGGTGATTAAAAAGTAAATTGCATAAATGACCCAAAGAAACACTTAAATTTTTTTAAACTTCACTAGTAATTTTTTTAAATTAATATAATCTGAAAAAGAATAGATATATGTATATGTATAACTAAATCACTTTGCTGTACACCTAAAACTAACACAACATTGTAAATCAACTATACTCTAATATAAAATTTAAAAAATTTTTACATTAATATAAAGATACTACTTTCCTTTTTCTTGTGATTTATGGGTATTTTTTTCTAAATAATATCCTTTGTTAGCAAACTTAAGAATAAAGTGTATCCTAGTGCACTGCTAATGGAGTGTAAATTATCATAAGCTTTCTAGAGGGCAATTTGACTATATAGATTGGATGTCCTTAAAATATGCATACACACTTCTGCTTTTATAGTATGAAGTTATACTGAAGGGCCCTCCCACTAAAAGACAACTAGAACCTGGACAAATTAAGACAAACATCTTTAAGGCATGGCTAAGCTCACAAGAAGGAAAGGAAATCTGAGTGTGATGGGGGAGGCAATGAAATGAAATCTGAGCAGAGAGCCGTGAGTAAACAGTAAGTGAAAGAAAGTCTCTCTGGGAACAAATAATAATAGGAGTCCTGAGATCCTGAAGTCCTAAGCTTTGGGTCTGTCTCAAGGTTGGAAACTAATGTGAGTCTCCTGTATTACCTTGACCCTCCTTGGAGCTTAAGTGATCTCAGATGTCAGCAAATTCTGGACAGTGGCAAATAAACCATATCCTCTCTAAGGGAACATCCCCAATGTGGGCCCTCAGGATTCCCACAGATTTAGTTGAAGAACATATGATCTTGGACTTCCCTGGTGGCACAGTGGTTAAGAATCCACCTGCCAGTGCAGGGGACATAGGTTTGAGCCCTGGTCCAGGAAGATCCCACAAGCTGTGGAGCAACTAAGCCCATGTGCCACAACTACTGAGCCCATGTGCGGCAACTACTGAAGCCTGTGCACCTAGAGACCATGCTCCACAACAATGAGAAACAATGAGAAGCCCTCGCACCACAACAAGAGTAGCTCCTGCTCACTGCAGCTAGAGAAAGCCTGTGTGCAGCAATGAAGACCCAATGCAGCCAAAAATAAATAAATTAATTTACAAAGAAGAATTTTAAAAAAAGAACATATGATCTTATAAACACAAATTAAGCCACTGCCACTGAGAGTCATCAGAAACAAAATACAGACCAAATTTCCAAGGAAAATACATTGAGATAATCAGATAAACAATATTGACTGACCATCTATGAAATGATTAAAAACAAAACAAATGCACTGTTTTTAAATCAACCTAAAATGACTATTAAAAATGACCAAGAAGTATTTAAAACTAAAACAACTTAATCTTTGATATTAAAAACACACAGAATGGGTATCAACATATCAGATACAGATGAAAGAGATAATTTGTGTATTGAAAAACCAATCTTAGGAAATTAATTACCCAGAGTTAGCATAAAAAGTACAAAATAAAGAGGCTATATAATGCAGTTAATAAAAGACAAGATTCAGGAACTAGACTAAATTTGAATCCCAGCTCTACCACTAACTCCCTCTTAGCCTTGGGTGTGTTACTATCCTCTCTGTACCTCAGTTTCATCATATATTTAAAAATGAGGATTTGTGTAAGGATTAAATAATATACATAAAATGCTTGGATCAAAGTCTGATAAATTAAGCACTATAGAATAAATGTCATTATTAATATGACAAAACTCAGACCAAACATATCTATTATATCAAGAAATACATGAACTTAACTTACTTATTAAAAGAAAGATTATTTTTCAGATAACTCACAAAACAAATCCCCACTTTATGCTGTGTATAAAAGACACACTAAGTACAAAGTTATTCAGAAAGACTAAAAGAATGGGCAATGATATCCAAAAAAGAAAAGAGAAAAAAAAAAGAAATAGCAGAAGTCGTGATCATAATATCTGACAAGGTAAAATTCAGAGCAAAAGGCATTAAAATTCAGAGCAAAAAGCATGTGAAAGGTACTAAAAAGAACAATACACAGTGAAGATGTGTTATGTATTTCTATGCACCCAGTGGGAGTATGGCAATTTTATAAAGCAGGAAATTCAGGAGATGCAAAGATAGATAGGCAGACATTCAGGGAGAGAAATAAATAATAGCAACTTATTTCTCCCCACAGTCCAAGGCATAGCAAAATGAAAAGCATAAGAAAGGATTCAGAAGACTTAAATGACTTAAATAATGTTTTCAATAAAGGAGATGATATGGATATATATTGAATTTTGTACCTGAATTAGAAAATACAGCTTTTTCCAAGTGCTTATGGAAGCTTTACTAAAATTAACCATATATTTGATCACAAAAAAATTAATAATGTCTAAAATATAAATAACACAGAAAATACCACAAAACAATAAAAGAAACTCCTCCACTGAGAAAGACTAAAAAAAGAAAGAAAGAAAACCATTGAGTTAGAGGAGAGAATTTAAAACAAACAAACAAACATTTTTGCAGAATTTCTAGAAAACAACTGTTATGGGTTGAATTATTTCCCCTCCCTCCAAATTTATAAGTTGAAGTTCTAATAGCACCTCAGAATGTAACCATATTTGGAAATGGGGTCACTGGAGTTGTAATTAGTTAAGACAAAGTCATACTGGAGTAGTTTGGTTCCCTAACCCAGTATAACTGGTGTCTTAATAAAAAACAAAAAAAAGGAAATTTGGAAACAGAGACATGTACACACAGAAAATTCAAATGGAAATGAAGACTGTGATAAGAGTGACGCTTCTACAAGCCAAGGAACACCAAAGATTTTCCAGCAAACTACGAGAAGGTGGGGAAAGATATAGCACAGCCCTCAGAAGGAACCAATCCTGTCAACATCTTGATCTCAGACTTCCAGCCTCCAGAACAATGAGACAATAAATTTCTGATGTTTAAGTCAGTTTGTGGTATTTTATCCAGCAGATTGAAAACATCATTGCTAGTGTTTATTTAGTTGCCCAAATTCCAAACTAGACTATACTTAAGAGTTTAGTACCCAATAGATGCTCCAAATATTACTGAATGAATAATTCAAGCATCAAAGGAGAATAAATTAAATTCTCCTGACAGTGTCTTCTAACTCAGAGATTGTTGTTCATTTGCTTGTGTGCTTATTTTGTTTTGATTTTGGGGGAACATCAGGCCTTTCAAAAGCTGCTAATCCATATGTCTGAATTAACAGGATCTTAGAAGTCCTTAAAAATGCATCATTTTTCAAACTATTAAAACAGGACAGAAAGTATGTCTTTTATACAGAGCATACAATGGGATTTCTTTTGTGGGTTATCTGAAATATCCGTCTTTTAGTAAGTAAGGTAAGCCCATGTATTTCTTAATATAATAGATATGTTTGGGATTAGTTCTGTTATATTAATAATAACATTTATTCTATACTGCTTAATATTACCAAAATTTGGTCAAGCATTCATTAAGATAGTTTCTTGAGACACTTTTAAAATATAAAGTTGCAAGCCATTAAACACGGAACTCACCACAAAAGCATAAAAATAAAACAAAGCTCTGAGTGAGAAGGCATTGTTCATACTCCCCTAAACTTCAGCAGGAATGGGGTTAGCTCCTGTCTCTTTTCAAAATACTACTCATGAGGGGGCAAGATCAAGATGACAGAGTAGGAAGACCCTGAGCTCCTATCCCCCCATGAACATATTAAAGCTACAGCTACTTACAGAGCAACTCTTGCTGAGAACCACCTGAAGAACAGCTCTTTTACAACCAAGGCTGTAAGGAATAAACCACATGGAGTTCGGTAGGAAGGGAAGAGAAGAGATTTGGTCAAGACCTCCACCCTCTTGAAGAGTGGATAACAAACTTGCTTGCTCTCAGCCCCAGCACAGAGACATCAGATTGAAAACTGCCAGGGGCTTTGGCCAGCCTGCCAGAATGGCCCCGTGTGTACTCCAGCCTGCCCTGAACTCCTGCTCTGGCCTGTTCTGCTCCAGCACTTCTCCTATTAGGGCAAAGATCACCATTGCAAATGCGTGTGCACACACCAGGGAAGAAGCAGAGCCAGCTCAGGGCCAGCGCTGCCTATAGCCAGGGCAGAAGTGTGGCTCAAATTCCTTGGGCCCTGACCCTGCCTCTGAGCAAGGCAGAGACCCAGAGCCAGCTAAGAAGTGCAGCCTCAGTGCCTCAGGGTCCTGGACCCACCCACAATAGGGCAGTGACCAGCACTGAACCTAGCTGAAGCCCTGGCTTGCACCTGCCTTCAGCTCTAGCCCCTCTGACTCCAACATTACTTCCCACCAATGTGGTGGTTGTCAGCCCAACTCAGGAGAAGTCACAGCCTGTGCTCACTTCAGATCCATCTCTCCCACCAAAGCCACTGGGCACAGATAAACTGCATAAGGACTCTCCCACACAAGGACACACCTTCAAGACCAGGATAGGTAACAGTTTCACCTAATTTCATAGAGACAGAGAAATATGAGAAGACAGAGGAATATGTTTCCAAGGAATGAACAAGAAAAAAAAATGGGAAAAAAACCCCATATAACATGGAGATAAATAATTTACCTGATAAAGAGTTCAAAGCAATAATAATAATGCTAACTGAACTTGGGAAAAGAATAGAAGAACACAATGAGAACTTCAACAAAGAACTGGAAGATATAAAAAAAGAACCAGTTAGAGTTGAAGAATACAATAACTGACATGAAAAATACACTAGAAGAAATTACAGCAGACTAAGTGACACAGAAGAATGCGTAAGTGACCTGGCAGAGACAATAGTGGAAATCCAATCAGAACAGTAAAAAGAAAAACAAAATTTAAAAAAAAATGAGAATAGTTCAAGAGACCTCTGGAACATCAAGCATACTAACATTTGCACTAGAGGGGTCTTGGAAGTAGAAGAGAGGGAAAAGAGGGCAGAAAATGGGTTTGATGAAATTATGGCTGAAAACATCCTGAACCTGAAGAGGAAAACAGATACCCAGGTCTGGGAAGCAGAGTCCCAAACAAGATGAACCCAAAGAGACCCACACAAACATGTATCATAATTAAAATGGCAAAAGTCAAAGGTAAAGAGAATTTTAAAGGCAGTAAGAGATAAACAAAGAGTCACATACAAGGGAATTCCCAGAAGGGTGTCAGCTGATTTTTCAGCAGAAACTTTGAAGGCCAGAAGGGAGTGGCATGATGTATTGAAAGTGCTGAAAAGAAAAAACCTACAACCTAAGATACTCTACCCAGCAAGGTTACCATTCAGATTTGAAGTTGAAAAAGAGATAGTTCTCCAGACAAGCTTTCTGCTAAAAGAGTTTATGACCACTAAATGGTTCTTACAAGAAATGGTAAAGGGTTTTCTTTAAGTGAAAAAGAAAATGTTATAACAAATAAGAAAATATAGGAAGAGAAAAATCTCACTGGTAACAGCAAAGGTATAGTAAGGGCAGTGGATCAACCACTTAAATGAGCTAGAACAGAGGTTAAAAGATGAAAATTGTAAACTCAACTATCACTACAACAAACAGTTAAGAGACAGACATAGAAGATGTAAAATACAGCATCAAAAACACAAAATGTGGGGGGAAGGGGAAGCAAAAAAATATATCTTTTAGAATGTGTTTGAATTTAAATGACTATCAACTTAAAACAAGTAGATATAGTTAAATGTTGACATATATGAAATTCATGGTAACTGCAAATCAAAAACCTACAATAGAAATAAAAAGGGAGAGAGAAAGGAATTCAAACATAACTCTTAAGAAAATCATCAAACCACAAGGGAAGTGACTAAAAAAAGAAGAGAAGAGAGAATAACTACAGAAACAACCAGAAAACAACTTACAAAAAGGCAATAAGTACATACCTATCAATAATCACTTTAAATGTCAATGGATTCAATGCTCCAATCAAAAGTCATAGGGTGGCTGATCGGATTAAGAAAACACGACCCATCTATATTCTGTCTACAAGAGACTTATTTCAGAACTAAAGACACACACAGAGTGAAAGTGAGGGGATGGAAAGATATATTACAGGCAGATAGAAATCAGAAGAAAGCTGGGGTAGCAATACTTATATCAGACTACTTAGAGTTTAAAACAAAGTCTATTAAAAAAATAAAGCAGAGAAAGACATTATATAATGATAAAGGGGTCAATCCAAAGGAGGATATAACAGTCATAAACATATATACACCTAATATAGGAGCACCTAAATTTATAAAGTAAATATTAATAGAGAAATTGACAGTAATACAATAATAGTAAGGGACTTTAATACCCCACTTACATCAACGGATAGATCATCCAAACAGAAAATCAATAAGGAGACAGTACCCTTAAATGACACATTAGGCCAAATGGAATTAATAGATATTCATACAACTTTCCATCCAAAAACAGCAGAATTTGCATTCTTTTCAGGTGCACATGGAACATACCCTACTATAGTCTATAAAAATATCAAATCACTATGTTGTAAACCTGAAGCTAACATAAAATTGTAAGTATACTTTGATAAAAATAAAAATTAAACAAACAAACAAATATACTATTCATGCCTTTTGAATCTGGTAGGACATGTGAAGGGAATATTGGAAAAGGCATTTTTCACTTTAGGGACTTAAAAATTCCTATGCTGCATTTTAAAGGCTAGCAGGAAAGAATGACTACGTGTGGTGTGAAAACAATGGCAATTCTAAATTACTTTCCAGCGAAGTGATTCTGTGGTACAAAGAGGTGAGAGAGTGTGTGTCAGAAAATCACCCAGCTTGCTAATTTGTAGCTTTTTTTTTCTTTTTTTTGCGGTACGCGGCCCTCTCACTGTTGTGGCCTCTCCCGTTGCGGAGCACAGGCTCTGGACGCACAGGCTCAGCGTCCATGGCCCATGGGCCCAGCCGCTCCGCAGCATGTGGGATCTTCGCGGACCGGGGCACGAACCCGTGTCCCCTGCATCGGCAGGCGGACTCTCAACCACTGCGCCACCAGGGAAGCCCCTAATTTGTAGCTTTTTGCGTAGAAAATAATCTTACTTATATCTTCGTGGTGGAGTGGAATAATAGAAGGATTATTTGACACCATGTAACACGGATTTAAAACACATTTCTGAGAATGTCTAGAACACTGATACCATCTTCACAGTATGTTTGGCAATCCATTAACGAGATAGTTTTAAACCTATGTAGCAACATAAAAAATGCTTAGAGAAAAATCAGTCATAACCTGGAACTTTAACACAAAAATTGTTACTGTGTTCTATTTTCATACGTAAATACCGTATATATTAACAATTTTGTATCTTTTGTTTTATTTGTCACTAGTTCATATCTTTCAATTTTTTATTCCTTTTTAAATTTTTATAATCAAAAATTAATTGTTAAGTTTGAAGCCTATAAATAGGGAATGAACAATTTTTTTAATGCAAAAAATAAAAATAAAAAGTAAAGCTTGTTAGGAAAGAATTCTAAATATCTCCCCAAGCCGCGGAATACTTCTTGAAGGAATCAACATGCAATGTTAGACTTCATTTAATCACGCCAATCTTAAAATGACAGCAAAGAGATAAAAAGAATATGAATCCACAAAGACAAAGAGAATGAGAGAGAAAAGTTACAGGCAGAAGACAGCTACACATCTATGCAAGATGGAAAAAAAACTGAGGAGATATAATGACTTATGTTTCAGTCTCCATAAGGCTAAGAGAGCCGTGTTAACAAGAAGCAATACTCCTCAGCAATAAACAGGAAAATTATTGATATAGAAGGCAGATAAATCTCAAATTCATTATGCTGAGTGGAAAAAAAAAAAAAAGCCAGGCAAAGAGTACATTCCGTACTATTTCATTCATAGAAAATTCTAGAAAATGCAAACAAATATACAAGAACAAAAAGCACATCAGTGGTTGCCCAGCGAGGGGGTAAAGGAATAGAGGAGAATGAAGGAGTGGAACAAGGGATAAACTGCAAAAGTGCACAAGACAACTTTTTGAAAGATGGAAACATCTGTACATCTGGTTGTGGTGATGGTTTGCAGTGATGGTTTCAGGGGTGTATAAATTTGTGAAAACCAATCAAATTGTCCACTTTACATATGTGCAGTTTATTTTATTTCTATAGTACCTAAATAAAGATGTAAAACAACAATATAAAAATAAATAAAGGGATAGCTAAGGATCATCAGATACTTAAAGAAAGCTCCAATAAGAAATACAGAGACCAAAACAAACATTCAAAGGTAAACAAAAAGGAACTGAAGGAAATAGAGACCAGAAAGGGACAAGAATTTTAAAAAGAGAGAGAGAGAGAGAGAGAAAGAAAGAAATAGTATCCTCGTAGATAAGAATAGATTTTACATCAATGAAACAAAACCGAGGTGCTATTCAAAAGGCAAGAGATCTTGAAAATTAAAAAAAAATATGGTTGTCAAAGTTGATTTTTTTTTTTTTTTTTTTTTACGGTACACGGGCCTCCCACTGCCGCGGCCTCTCCGCCCACGGAGTACAGGCTCCAGACGCACAGGCCCAGTGGCCATGGCTCACGGGCCCAGCCGCTCCGCGGCGTGTGGGATCTTCCCGGATCGAACCTGTGTCCCCAGCATTGGCAGGCGGACTCTCAACCACTGCACCACCAGGGAAGCCCCAAAGTTGATTTTTAAATGGAAAAGTTAGTCTATCAAGTTTAGGATATTTCTAAGACGTTCAAAAAACTAAAGATATGGAAAACCAGTGAGAAAAATATACATAAGATTAAGCTAATAAATCTAATCCTGAAAAGACTTTTGGAGGAGCAGAGTGGAGCGGCCAGTGTTGCCTAATGCTCTGTTTTGAAGAACAGCCAGCGGTGCAATGGAGCAGACCAGGGACTGCTCACACCTGAAACGGACCACAGAACAGGCACATACCAGAGGTGGAAGTTCAAGTCACACGTAGAAAGACAACCTCACCAAGCGATCAAGAGTGTCCACTGTGCCTGCAGAGATCTCAGCAGCAGCAAGTACCCATGGTAGATTTTAAGGCAAAATTGACATGGACATTCTTAGCTGAGACACCAAGAGGTGGGTAAAGCTGTATTGGAATAGCCAGGTAGCTGATAGAAGAAAAAAAAACAAAACAATGCTTTATCTACTCTTTGAAGATTCTGCCCCAGCTTGCCTTGTTTGTAGGAGAACCTGCGTCATACCTCTAACTGTAGCCTTCCCTTAGGTCTCAAGGATCCTGAAACCTTCCAGGGGACATTAGATTTGGTGGAACAGCAACAATGACTGTGGAAAGAGCAACAAGATGCTGCATGCATTAACTGTAGATTGAGATGTGTCTTGCAAGATGGCCAAATCTTCACTGGCATCTTTAAGGCTTTTGACAAACATATGAACTTGATCCTCTGTGACAGGGATGAGATCAAGGAGGTCAGGTTAAAGAATCCAAAGCAGCCAGAGCATGAAGAAAAGCAGGTTTGGGGTCTGGGGTTGCCACATAGAGAACTTGGTTTCTGTGACTGTGGAGGGTACACCCCCAAATATACTGACATTGCTTGGGTACCACTTGCTGGAGCTACAAGAGGCCCTGGGGTTGGCAAGGCAGCTGACTGAAGTGTACCAGCTAGTGTTCCAATTCCCCAGGCTCCTGCTGGATTAGCAGGTCCTGTCCGAGGGGTTGGGAGGCCATCCCACCAGGTAATGACTCCAGGGAAGAGGAACTGTAGCTGCTGCTGCAGTGGCTGCTACTGCCAGCACTGCTGGAGCCCCAGCTCAGGACTCACCAAGGCAGGGGACTCCACCCACACCTGTTGGTCCAGCAACCCCCGCTCCAGGCCTTATGGCTTCTCCACCTGGTATGAGACCACCCGTGGGCCCACCAATTGGGCTTCCCCCTGCTCAAAATTCAGAGGTAGGCAGAGGACTGCTGTTTTGATTGTAATACCGTTTGGGTGTTTTAAATTGTGAAAACACACATTTGGTCAAACTAGAAATTATTTTTTTAAAGACATTTTAAAAATCTTTTACTTTTTAAAAATTTTATACATAGACCATTCATTCATATTATGTATTATATCCTCACCTGTATCCTCAATTCCCTCTCATTTATTCCCCATACCTAATCCTTTCCACATCACGTCATGACCGCAAATATGATTTGAACCCGTTTACTTCTCTAAGTCTTCTGAAGTCCAAGGCTTCATCATCTCTCATCTGGAATACTGCCTAGTCTCCCAACAGATGTCCTGTTTTCACTCTTGCCACCTTCTGATCTATTCCACACACAGCAGTCAGGCTGATGTTGCTTATCTTTGTTTCCTCCACAGGCTCTAAGCTGCATGAGACCAGGAAATTTGCATTGTTCACTGTTGTATCTCTAGTACCTAGAATATCCCCTGTCATAGAGTAAGTCCTTAATCACTCCTGACTGAATCAATCAGTGAATGGAATATACAATAGGACAGTTTTTCCTCAAAAGTGTACATATAACCACTGAGGAGATCTGTTTTTTTTTATTTAATTTAATTTAATTTTTTTTAGGAGATCTGTTTTTAAATGCACATTCTGATTCAGAAGATGTGGGATGGGGCCTGAGATTCGGTGTTTCTGAAATGCTCCTGCGTGATGTCAAAGCTACCAGCACCTTATTCACACTTTTGACTAGCAAGGCTAGAGGGAATATAAAAATGAGCGATAGTGATGTTTGTCCTTTAGGGAGGAGCTTAGGATCTGATAATGGAGTTGCCTCATAAAGATGATCTAAATCACCACCACCATGATGACTTTCATTGCTATAGGAAGCAAGTAAGACCTAAAATTGTTTGAGATTGGGGTCGATGTTGACCTTACCCAAACGTTATACAAGACCAACATAAGGCCATGTCTAGCTATAACAAAATCATTCAAAGAGTTGTAATAAAATACAGAATTTACAAGAAGCAATTGGTAATTCAGTCTATAGGAATAGAGATCCTTTATAACAAAGCAATATATGTCGTGGGACAGACAGATGAGAATCTGAATTTCACTTTGTCCTTGGGTAGCTGTGCAACCTTAAGCAAGTAATTTATATTCTCTGAATCTCAGTTTCATCATTTATCAATTGGGGCAAATGATACCCACCTTAGAGGTGTGCAGATGAAGTGAGGTCTCACATATCAGTTAAATAACTGTGCGTGGCATTTGGTACTCCTTAAAAATACCAGGTCCACCTGTTCCTTTCTTAGGTAGAAGATTATTTTCCTTATAACATTTATTTCCCAGGTGGTGAAAGAATTAATATTTGAATGTATGTTTGTCATCTTTAACATCTCAGAGGGAGAACAATTAGGAAAATAAATAAATATGTAGGTTAAAATCAGGCATTTTGGTCTAAATGAACACCAGACCATGGATCAGAAAACTGAGTCCTGGTCCAGGATCCAACTCAAACTAAACGTGTGACATAGGACATATTATTTCACATCTCTGGGTCTCTGTATCATTTCTGTATCATTATATACACTTTGTTAAATACCTTAATTATCTTCTTACGGGAAATCATTATTCTTCAAAAACATGTGATTTTATATTTCCCTTTGGAATATCAGTAATTTCCACAGAAATACTAAAATTTCAGAATCATTGCTAATTAAAACTAGGATTGGAAAACAGTTTCTTTCCTCCTAAAATCTCTACTAAACACCCTCAAACTATATTACTCAGTTTTAAAGAAATATATGAAGTCAGAGAACTTAAAATTTTACTTGGAGAACTTCCACCTTTTCTAGATTATACAGACATACATATTTTCACTGACAGTTGGAATTTGTTTTAGCTGCTATATATGATCTTAAGTTGTCATAACTTAGAATATTAACTTAAATATGACTTAGAAATACAGGGGAAAAAGAACAATTTGGAAAAAATAAAAACTAAATTAAATCTTTTCCTTCAAAATAATTGTGATGTTTCTATGTAATAATAGAAAAAGTCAGTGAAAAAACTGCTTGGCTACAGTTGTGTCTCTATTTAAATGCTGACAAATGAATTTACAGGTTGAAAATTATTTTTATGCCTTTAACCCTCCTCTTCCCGCTTCATTATAAATGGCTTTCAATTGTCTTCTGTATATTTTTTTTAATGTACTTTGCCCTTATATCTCAATCTGCTACTGAATGTTCATGGATTTAAGCCCCTAGCGTTATTTGAATTCAGGTAGACACTTCAATGTCCCTAGCTTCATTCTTTGCATATAAGCATATTGTTGATATTCTTAATCACTTCTTTTTACCAATTCCTTACTACAAACGTCTCTTTAATCCATGAAAATCCACTCTGGTACTTTACAAAGGTGGCAAATTCAAGTTTCTGCTGTGTGTGACACACCATTAATTCCACCAAGATACTCTGTATCTACTACCTTAACATTCACTGATGTGTTAATGTAATAATGACCCATCTGCTTCTGCTGTCTATGAGGTACTTTCTATCTATAGGGATGGAAATTAATGACAGAGTCTCTCTGAACTGCCTGATGTCAGAGCTGGGAAAGGTGTGAAGGGTATATAAGAGCTGGATTACTGGTTAGCAAGCCGGGGAGTAAATGCTCCAGTGGATGCAAGCCTGGTGTTTTTCATGAAGCTTCCTTGTCAACAAAGGTATTTTCTGATATTGCTGACACTGAGACATTAAAAGGTAAGGATTTTTTTGTTGCTGGGATAGTATTATTTATTTAGCATTAGAACAAATTTGGGATTAAATATATGGTTTATTTCAAAGAAGGGCTAAAGCGATAATATTCTATAATATTAATTTTCCAGATTGTTTCAAGAAGGAAATTGGGTAAGGGAAAACTTTGAAAATATTTGAAAATTGTTAAGGGACTACATCAATAAAAGTTATACAGCAGAAACTAACACACCATTGTAAAGCAATTATACTCCAATAAAGATGTTAAAAAATTAATTATTTTAAAAAGTAAATGTAAAATAGAGAAAAAAAAGAATAGTACATTAAGCTGTTCAACTGTTCCTTAAATTCTGTGTTCTTTAAAGAATAATGTCAGTCTGATAAATCTCTCTGATGAAACTTCTGACAGACAGGAACGGATAATTCCAGTTTTGTCAGAAATATGCTGTTGGAACTTAGAGGAGCAAAGCCAAAACATGAAGCAAGAAAACCCAAAAGGTAGTAACTTCTGCTATACTAACCTGATTCTCAAACAAACTAGAGAAATTTAAAGCATATATGTTATATGAGGTGGAATTTTACTGTATGTTTATATATATATATTTTTTTTCTCAGCTCTGGCAATATCCAAAACTTTTACATCTCTTTCTGAAACTTTAAATATATAGAAATAATAAAGAGGCAAATTAAATTTGCTAAGAAGTTAATAGAAGCTCTAGTTAAAAAGCCATTTGTTCTTAGGGGGATTCTTTCTATATTGTTAACTGTTCTGTTAATGAAACAGAATTATAATTAAAATATTATTTTTCATGAGACTACTTCCAAGATGCTCTAAATGTAAATTAATACCTCCGAAAATGTTTTCAATAGGTAGCATGTGCATCAGGATTTTTTCAAAAAGCTTATTTTCAAAGGTGTCATTTCATTTGAATGGTAATGTTAAGGAGGTCTAAAACCCATGTAGGGTGAAAACGTTTGCAGTATTTATAACTTTCAAATGAAAAACCTTTAAAACTGTGATTCTCCATTTATTTAAAAGATCCTTAAGTTCAAATTCACGCATATGTCATAAATAATATAATGAGGATTCATTTGTGCCTAAATTGGTTTTGATTCCATATAGTTTTGTAGAACTGAATTTATACTCTCTTAAAGACCAAGGAGAATAAGGTTACTTTTGAAAAGACTTTGCCTTAAGTTGTATTAGAACTCTTCTCATAGAATTATCTGCATCTTTTCTATTTTCCTTCCAGGTGTTTTTTGTTGAGATGGAGGTGTTTGGTGGTATGGAAAGATTTCTAAAGCACCTAAGTATAATAAATAATAAGAATCATCAGAAGATTTTTTCTTTTCATTTCAGGGCTTATCTAGTTTACAGGATGTTCTTCTCAGAACTGACTGTAATTTTCAATTGGTTTTCTTCTGGATAAAAATAACTTTAAAACTGCCATGAAGTTTCTGGTATACTAGCAGAACAATTGAATGATGACAGGAAAATTAGCAATATTACCTAGTATTTCTGTCTATATCTTGATCTTCTCTTTCATTAGATATACTCATTTGCTAAGTATTTTTACCCAGTATGTTTTTAAGGATATTCGTTTATTATGAGGTGAACTTTGCTCAGAAATAGAATAGTATGTAACATTACTTATTAACAAATTATATATTCATGCTAGTCGTACAATCTCTTACTTTAAATTATTATTAAAAATACTTATAGGGCTTCCCTGGTGGCGCAGTGGTTGAGAGTCCACCTGCCGATGCAGGGCACACGGGTTCGTGCCCGGGTCCGGGAAGATCCCACATGACGTGGAACGGCGAGGCCCGTGAGCCATGGCCGCTGAGCCTGCGCGTCTGGAGCCTGTGCTCCACAATGGGAGAGGCCACAACAGTGAGAGGCCCGCGTACTGCAAAAAAAAAAAAAAAAAAAAACTTATAAACCATTCATCAATTTTTTTCAGGAAACTGAATTTCCTGGAATCTGTATGGTGTGGTCATTTTTTTTTTAAGGGGGAGGAAGAATTTTATATCTCGAGCTGTTCAACCATGTAATATTCTATAAAGCTCAAAAAAAGCTGAGAAAGCCTATGTAGGAAACATCTCAAATTTTAAACACCTTAAAAAAAATAAAGCTGATGAAGATTTATTATTCAATGTCATTTTTTTCACAAAGTCCATCATCTCACTCAAGATCTTTTTCAACTTTTATACTCGTATGGTATGGGATTAAGAGGTAACAGACTTTACAAACCATATCAAAACATAGTTATGTTACTTTACACTCATGAGTGCGACAAAAGGATCCCACATTTGCCTACCAACTTTTTAAGACTCAGGAGTAACCATCTGCCTGGAGATAATCAGAGGGCCACCAAAAGTACAATTACATGGGTCTCATTCTGGAGTTACTGGGAGCTCCCTACAGGAACTCACACACCTCCACAGATAACTACTAAGACCTGGGATAAGGAATCCATTTAAAAACTCTTGAGGGAGTTCCCTGGTGGCCTACTGGGTGGCCTACTGGTTAGGATTCCAGGCTTTCACTGCCATGGCCAGGTCTCAATCCCTGGTGGGGGAACTGAGATACTGCAAGCCACGCAGTGCGGCCAAAAAATAAAAACTCTTGACACTGAGATGTTTTTAAAGAGAGACAATCTAAGAGTTAACGTTTGGCCTATAGTCAACATCACTGTTTAAACTCTCTTAAAGCCAAGAAGTTCCATGTGTGTGCGCATGTGTGTAAGTGGTCAGTAGTTTTAAACTAGTATTTGTTACTAGCTGGTGGGTTGGCTGGCAGGCCGGGTCTGCCTTGTAGTCAATGAGGAAAAAACACATGAAAATAGGAGTATGGTGCTTTTCACTAACCATTTCAGCCAATTTAAAACCAAATTAAAGCCAGTTTAAAACCAATTCAGCCAATTTCCATCTTAATGATAGTTTTGGATGGAATCTTATGTATCCTGACTACCATATTTACACGAAAAGTCCTGTTGGGGAAAGCAGGTTCACAATTATGAAGCCAACAAATATAAAAGCTCTTAGTTTTTCTTTACAGTAGAATGATGGCCCTCTTAGCTAACTCAAAGAAGGTAATATTTTATTTAGAATAATTTTAAATCCTATTACAGACTTTGAGACCAATTATCAGACGTATCAATTATCAGACATTTAACACATAGAGTAGTATTTCACATTTTGCTCCAGGCATTTGCCAAACGTATCCTGGAACAGAAATCCCTTTTTAAAAAAAATAGATTCACTTTTTATATTTATTTATTTATTTATTTTTGGCTGCGTTGGTTCTTCATTGCTGCGCACGGTCTTTCTCTAGTTGCGGCGAGCCGGGGCTACTCTTCGTTGCAGTGGGCGGGCTTCTCATTGCAGTGGCCTCTCTTGTTGTGGAGCATGGGCTCTAGGCACGCGGGTTTCAGTAGTTGCAGTGTGCGGGCTCAGTAGTTGCGGTGCATGGGCTTAGTTGCTCCGCGGCATGTGGGATCTTCCCTGACCAGGGCTTGAACCCGTGTCCCCTGAACTGGAAGGCAGATTCTTAACCACTGCACCACCAGGGAAGTCTCCAGAAATCCCTTTGAACCTTCTCAATTTGATCCATATTTCCTTTATTGCTTTAAATTTATCAGTTTGAAGTGTTTGGGTCAAATTCCAATTACTGCTGTTTTTCAGGAAAAGTTTACCATCTTTTAGAATTGAATGTTCAGTGTATGAGTTACTGGTTCAATCCTTTAAAGCATTAAATCATTCTTTGGACATGCACATTGGCCATGTGTACTATACACGCAAAAGAAATAATTAAAGAGATAATATGAATAAGACTGATATACAAACCAGGTAATTCAGCCCCAAACTTGGTTTCCTTTGCCTGAATAATTGGTTTGTCAACATACACTCACATGCAACAGATACCAGTTCATTTAATGCTGAAAGAATAATTTTCTGTGTGGGAGCAGATCTGAGAGTAAAAACATACAGTTTCACTTGCACTTTTAAAATATTTACTCTTAGGCTATCTCTATACAAACTATTAATGAAGTACTCTCCATACAAAATAAACACATTGAGATCAAAACCATTGCAATTTTGCCTCAAATTATGTATATCCACTGGCTTCTGGATACTGAGTTTTTAGCCTCATACATGTATCTCTCTCCCGCTCTACACTTAACGTAAGGTTAACCAATATTTTGGTTTCTGTGGAGCTGAGAACTAAAATATTTCCCTAGTGTTCCTAACAACCAGCAAAAAGCAATGTTAAAGTTGTGTCTATTTCCAGTACTGTTATGAGAACACATTAAAACAAAAGATGGTATAAAAATACAGAGTTGGGCTTCCCTGGTGGTGCAGTGGTTGAGAGTCCGCCTGCCAATGCAGGGGACGCGGGTTCGTGCCCCGGTCCGGGAAGATCCCACATGCCGCGGAGTGGCTGGGCCCGCGAGCCGTGGCCCCTGAGCCTGTGCGTCCGGAGCCTGTGCTCCGCAATGGGAGAGGCCACAACAGTGAGAGGCCCACGTCTCGCAAAAAAAAAAATATATATATATATATATATAGAGAGAGAGAGAGAGAGAGAGAGAGAGAGAGTTGATGTAAACTCTGTAACTAGAAAGAGTAGTTAAAATTCAAACAAATTATTTACAGTTATAATTTCTGACTTATCCATAATATTATTATGCAGTTGTTCCAGGTGGCTGAAAGAATATGATGAATATTAATACCATTGACATAAAAAGCCTTTCTGTTTTAACATTTAAACCAATTCTATCATTAAAATTGTTGAACGCATAGGAACCTAGTAGGTGGCAGGAACATGGTAATCTCCATTTATTTAGGCTAATAGTAATAGAATTCCCACACTATAAAGGTCAAAGTGCCTGAACAGATGATAAAATTGATTCCCTTGAGACTTTATAATATCTGACATTTCTCTTAACACTACTAATTCAATGATCCCAGGAAACCCAACAAAAATTAACTAACACTACTTAATTCTTATTGGAAAGATGCAGGAAATGAATGTATATATATTTTAAGTCTACATATTCCAGGTTACATATGTATTTTACTTTCTAAGTCCTTTTTTAAATTGGGAAATAGATTAGTCAGTATTTAAAAGCATATAAGACAAAGACATTATTATTATTATCTTGAATATATTCTGAATTTCCAAAGAAAGGATCACACTGGGAAATTCAATACTGACTATAATGGAGGGTTTGCTATATGATTTCCAAGCTGCATCTTCAAGGTGTCCAAAAGCTCTGTCAATCATCCAGATATTTGCAAATCAAAATATTGAATTATTAATGTGAAGATGTCTCCTCTACGTTTCATCACATACACAATAGCTGTACCCAATCCTGACTCCAGGTCTCTAACCTTTCATATTTGTTCGATGTCACCAGTCATCAAATGGAAAAGCGGAAATGCTACACCGCCACTTGTGCGACTCAACGCCTGGAAAATTTTTTAGTTTGGTCCAGCAACAACCTTGGCGTCATTTTCTCACCTACCAAGGTGGGATCCAATACATACGGCAAGAGGAATACAGTTGATATTTTAAAGAGAGAACCACTGAATTACTTACTCCCTTTAGAGGTCAGTGCACCTCACAGTTCTTATTGTATAAATACTCTAGTGATTTGCTGTAGACTTTAACAGTGCTTCTTCATTTCTGGAGTGAATATATGAATGTCTGTGTCCCATGTTTGTTGCCAGGACATATAAATTGCCATGTTAAGAATTGTTTTAAATTTGATACAAATTAAGATCCCATAATAAAAAGACAGCCTTTAAAAATGAAATATTTTGGCTGTACATTTTTATTTTTAAAACATTTTTTAAAGTCATTACTTTGGCCTGTATCTTTATGACCTGAGTTTGAGAACAAAGGAGAAAATGGTTCCTGGAAACTTGATAAATTGTAAACAAGTAATAGTAAAGTTCTGATTATAAACATTAGAAAACCAGCAATTGTAAGTACACTTGTTAAGCAATTCCTTTTTGCATTAGATTTCTGAAATGAGATAAAGTACTGCTTAAAACAATAAATTAAAACCTTCTCCTGATTCAGTCAAAATATTTTTGTTTAATTCTGTTTTTTGTTGTACTTGCTGGTACTAAGATGTAACTTAAAAATTTAAAAATCAATGTCCCTGAGGGTTTCATTGGGAGTTATCATCAGTGAGATTTTATTAAATGTACATGCCCTTTATTCTAAGTGGCTTTCAGCAAGTCTTAGTCATATTCTTATAGAGGGTACTGAAAAAGTAATTTATGTTCCTATTAACTATGTATGCATTTAAAAGACTATAGACTTCTGGAAATTATGTACTCCATGGCAACTTATTTTCATAGTTTAATTAACTGGACATTTCTGGCAGAGGTTCTGTGTTTGATGCCCTTTTTTTGGAAGGAAGCTGAAGTACTGAACACGAAGTGAAATGTTTTGCTTTAAGTCAGATTCTTATGTGGTATCTGCTTTTCCCTGACTCTGAGTTTCATACTTTGGGAAGTAGAATTAGCTCATATAAACTGCTATCATGCTGCATTATGCATTTCTAAAGGCACTCAGCTTTTATTTTAAAAAGAAAATAGAAAAAGGAAGCATCTCAGTCTTAGTGAGAATCCGACTCATTGACTTGATTGCTACATTAAAATTTCCCCTTACGAAGTATGACTTAAATCACCAGATTATAGACTTTGTTGTTGTTTTGTTTGTTTGTTGGGGTTTTTTGGAGTGTATAGAGACAGAAGATGTTATTTAGAGTGATTTTATGTCATGAATTGCACACTGAAATAAATGAGTACATAAATTCCTATTTGTTAGCCTCTTTCAAAATGGATATGAGCACATTTTAAAGTGAGTAAGGTACAATTAAATTACAATCTCTTAAACTCACTTATTTAAAAATTTTCCCACAGTCGTCTACATTAAGTAACACCTTATTGCATCTCACATCTATATCAACTCCCCAATCTATCTTTCAAGCATTAATGAGATCTTAATGAGCGCATATGATATTCAAGGACATTGTATACAGCAGTACACAATTCCCAGATATAAAACAAGAAGAATTAATGTATAGTAACCTAACGACCTCTAGTGCTAAGGAGTTGGATAGAGTTAGGGTTACTATGTCACTTATTCCAACCAGGAGACTTTTGAGAAGGAAAGAGGTTATTACATTGATACAATAGACATTAAGAGTAGATGTTATTCTAAAGTTTACTCATTACATTTATTATCAAGGTGAAACATTTGAACAAATTCAGCGTTATTTCCTTAGTTGGTATTCGTAGGCCAGTAGGAGCCTAAATATATAAAGGTTGGGAATGCCTTATGTACCAAATACATCCCCTGGGTCCTCATAATTAAATAGCTTGTGAAAATAATGATTAGTTTTTCTTTATTGATGTAACTGTAAATATAAACAGTAAGTTTTAGTGACTAAGTTTATCCCAACTCTTCTCATTGTGCCTGTGGTGCATGAAATCATAAGTACTCTTGAGTAAACTTCCAAATACTTATGTCCACGCTACAAATTATATTTTATTGAAGATTTAGAAATAAAAATGCTTCTTATATCGATCATGTTGCAATACAGAGTCAGAACAAAGAATCTATTTATTAATACTGCATTTAGCACTTCTAGAAATTCTCTTTAAGCATTGTGAGAGGACATTCTGCAATAAGCCTCTTACTTTTCTGAAGCCTGAATATCATTACCTGGTAATATTATGCTGAGATGAAATAACACCTTTTGGTTAACAGTAGAAAAGCCTGTGAGTCTAAAGCTCCTTTGGCTGAGTGCAGGGAGAGCTTTTTATATAATGTAGGAGAAAGTATTCTTTTTCTACCCATTATTTTCCCTTTCACATACACACTACTCAAAACCATGGAAAAATCCATCTTCCTTACACTCAGTGCATCTGTAGTAGACATTATTAGTGCTCAACGACATCCTCTCCTTCCCAAGCATACAAGGGAGTATAGTTCTCAGACCCTTGCATTCAGGTGGTGCTATGTGGCTCATTCTGGCCAATGAAATATTAGCAGAAATGATGTGTGTCACATCTAGGTTGACACATAGGTTAAGAAACCTATGTGAAACATTTCAATCCTTCTCTACTCCGCTGCAGCCGTTGCTGGTGAGGCTTCCCTCTGGCTGGGGCCCTGAGTGACTTCATGGAGAAGAACTCTCCTACTGACCTGTCTTGGACATGGAGTATGACCAAGAAATAAACTTTTGTGACTTTTTATCTACAGCGTACCAAAACAAAATAACCAAAGTCAAACTTTCATCCTACCTAATGAACCTACTTCTCCTCCTGACTCTATTATATCTAATAGCAGCGTAACCATTCTTCCACAGTAATTCAGCCTTGATATCTTGAAATTATCACCGATCGCTCAAATTCCTTGCTCCCCACATTCCAATTAGTTACCAGGACATGTGTACTCTACGTCCTTGCTACTAGGATATGTCTCTTCTTTCTTCTCCCATTGCCAGTAACGTAGCTCCAGCTTTCTTTGTGCAAGCCAGGATCTCTGCAACAGGCTGCTGAAATAGTTTTCCACCTCCAATATTTACTGCCATTCTATACATCGATACCAGAATAAGTTTCCAAATGCACATTTCTTATTATATCAGTTGTTCTATGCAAAAATTTTCAAAGGCTTGTTATTATCTACAAAAATACATCAATTTTTTTAGCCTATCATTCAAGTCCCTCCGTAAAGTAACCCCTATCCTCTTTTCCAGGGTTACCCCACATCATTTCATTCCTTATACATACACTCTGCCAAACTCTTTTTTTAGTTGTTTCTGTTTAACTGATATCATCACATTTTCTCTTGTTTTCCAAGCTCTGACTCTTCCCTCCATTTCCTCCAAATTGAAATAATGCCCCCCAGTGCAGCCTTTTGAAATCTTTCAATGACAAAGTCAAGAATCTTTCATCTTTGCCCTACTGAATATGATTTCTCCACCCACTGAGCTCTAACCACACTTTGAAGATACCTTTTAGATTCAAAAGAAATCTGATATTAAAGTATCATATTATTACTATTTTATTCATATTAAAATACTCTATTATAATGTTATATTATTGCTGTATTATTTGTGTGACTGAACATTTCTCTTCAGCATTGCTAGATTCCTAACTAAGGGAGGAGACTGAAACTTAGTCATTCTCCATTTCACAAATTTCCTGCTTCACAATCAAGAAGATTAAGCCTATCTACACATTCTGGAGAACGTTAGGCTACTTGGGCATTTTCCATCTTCTGTCCTTGATATTGTGCTAGCATAGAGCTTAACTGCTCTTATCTTCTGAAAATAACTTGATATTTATTTACCACCGGCATCTTTTGGTTGACAATGGATTCAGCCAGCCAACCTCAACTTTTTGGCACCAGGCACCGGTTTCGTGGAAGACAATTTTTCCAGGGAGTCGGTGGGTGGAATGGTTCAGGCGGTAATGTGAGTGATGCGGAGCAATGGGGAGGGGCAGATAAAGCTTTGCTCACTGGCCTGCCGCTCACTTTCTGCTGTGAGGCCCGGGTTGAGGGGTTTGGGGACCCCTGGATTACACAATTGTGCTTTCTAAACATATCATACAGCTTATGGGAGAAGCAAGTACTATCATTTTATCCCAGGGGTGTTTTACCATGTAACTAAAAATAATTGATAAATTGCTATGGAATGTATCTTCATCATACCAGAACATATTAATTATGGTTTTCTTGATTTGAGTTACTAAACCCTTTGGGAAATGAATTCCACCTCCAAATAAACTAAACATAGTATTACACAATTAAATATTAAATTCCATAAAATAATTATTAAAATAAAAATTCTAAATTTTCATAACAAGTAAGATTGGGTAAATTCCATTAAGATGGTTTTTCTGGTGGAGTGGGACAGGAGCAAATGTTTCTCAATTTATTGAAAGAAAAGTGCTCTTTCATTTGAAAAATTACATATGCTAGCATATGTTCCTTCCTCCTTATTATTTATTGATTTATAACATACATCTCATTCATGAACAAATTTCATAAACAAAATTCAAATCTCTGCCTATTGCTAAAACTTTGGAAATTTTAAATTTTTGATCATTTTTGTGTAAACATAGTAATATGCATTGGCCATTCATCTCCATGCTGCTCTTTAACCTACATTATTTGGACAATATTTCCACCGACTGAAAAGTCTCTGCTTTGAAACATTTATTAATAATGCACATTGAGATATCGAAGAACACAGTGAGTCAGAGCTCTGTGGAATTTCCAACAGAAGAAATAAAGACACAGAACACATTAGAAATTTATCTATGACGCTCAGACATGACAATCAAACTTGAGAGTTCTGGGCAGTCAGGAGAGAAATGGATTAAGTATTTGTGCTGAGTAGGTTTATCATTTTAGGAGCCAAACAGGAGCTTAGAGTTTACATATTAACAGCCAGATGTTTTTCTGTGAGGCTACATGTGAATAAGTTAAAATAGCTATATCATTTGGCTTGCAATTAGTATCCTTAAGGTTATAAAAATGGTCACACTTTATATTGTCTGGAATTAGGATAACTCTCAGTAATTTCTTAGAAAATTAAATTATGCTGTGACAGCTAGTCATATAGCATATAGCAGCTAATGTTTTTCTTGTTATACCTAGGGAGGAATCCTTTATAATACAGTGACTTTTTTTGGCTGCTAAAGAAATCACTGAGTAACAGAATCTGGTGGAAAATTTCATTGTGCTTCCAAGGCCCATTCTCCTTCTGGACATCTACTAATGACATGAAATATACCTGTGCTGGGTTGAAGTAAACAATGGTAGCTTCTTTAAAAATTGCAATCAAATTCTTCACCTCTTCTTCATTGTATAGGTGGTGTCAATAGCATCCCTGATAATTTCAATCCTCCTATTCATTCATGATGACAGTGCAGAAATGCTTCTTAAGTGAAAAAAGATGAACAACAGTATGGACCAGAGATTTGAGTTTTGATGTATTGTTATTGATCCAAAGTCTTTTTTATGTCTTAGCAAAGATAAGATATATACATTTCTCCTGGGACATGGGTAGAAAATCCTTCTCTTTCTCAGAGGAGGGAACCACCGTTTTGCTGCTGTTCACCATGCAGCCAAAGATGGGAGATTTGCATTTGTTCCACAGCAAAGCCCCTCGGGGGAAGTATGGGACAGCTAATGAAGGTGTATCCTCGTTAGTGTCATGTGGTAGGAGGACTGTGTAGCCCGGAGTCACATAGACTTGGGTGACTACTCTGAACCTCTGTCTCCTACATGAAAAGAATAATAAATAACTCAGAGATAGGCAGTAAGGATGAAATGAGATCGTGTCAGGGATGAAAACAGTTAAGACTTTGGCTGCAAATCTGCCCTGCAATAAACGCTGTTTCCTTCCTTTTTCCTTGTAGAGGAAGCTTCCACTTTCTCCCTCTGATGTGGCATTGGATCACACTTTGTAAGGGGGCAGTACCTGCCCACTGTAGAGGTCAGAAAGGTGCTTGAGGGAGCAGTTAATATGTTTTTTTAATAACAGACTCTACCCTACCTCTGAATGTCCCTATCTGTTTATCTATCTCAGCTTGTACTTGGCATGATTTAATTGGTACCCATTAATTGCTAAGCCCCACTGCCTCCCCATTTAGAGCTTCATTTATGGCAGGCTCACTATGTGTCAGATACTATTTTAAACTCATTCACATGTATTTACTCCTCATAAAACCCTGTGAAATGAATACTGTTATTTCCAATTATAAAGTAAGCCTTGGGGATGTAATTAACTATAGGTAATAATAATGTACTGTATATTTGAAAGTTGATAAGAGAGTAGACTTTAAATTTCTCATCACAAGTAAATAATTTGTAACCATGTATGGTGATGGATGTCAACTAGACTTATGGTGGTCATCTTTCTTAATATATACATGTATCGAACCATTATGTTGTGAAACTTGAAACCAGTTTAATGTTATATGCCAAGTATAGCTCAATAAAAATACTATTATTATTCTCTATCTTACAGATGAAGAAACTGAGGCTGTTTGACCTTGGGCAAATCACTTCACCTTCTTCTGCCTCGGTTTGTACCAAATACAAACCAAGTCCCATGGTGAAGCCAAGATATTAACCCAATTATTCACCATTCCATATGTTTGCTTAGCACCTAATATATGGCAGACGCTCTGTAAAGTGCTGGGGATGCCTCAGTAAATCAGACAGACAAAATCCCCCATCCTCATGGAGTTTACACGCTAATTTTGGGGGGAGGTGGTACCAGAACTTTTAGCCACTATGTTATACCACTTCCCCCAATCCAAGGCATCTGTAAAACCTCTTATCTTCCTTTCACAACACTGTGAGGAAAACAAGAAATCAAGACAGAATTAGTGTGGGGGAAAAGTCATTATTTTCTAAGTACCATCTACATGCGCTTTATATATATTGTATTGTTCATCGTCACAAAACTCCATCAGGCATGTATCGTTATACGATTTGCTGATAGAAACTAAGGAATAAAAAATGGGCTGATACAAAAATTTCATTCTGTAAGAATAGATAAGAATGACAGGGACTTTCCTGGTGGTCCAGTGGCTAAGACTCCATGCTCCCAATGCAGGGGGCCTGGGTTCGATCCCTGGTCAGGGAACTAGAGCCCACGTGCCAAAACGAAGATCGCGCATGCTGCAACGAAGATCCTGCGTGCCGCAGTTAGGACCCAGCACAGCCAAATAAATAAATATTATAAATAGATATTTTTAAAAAAAGAATGACAGGGATTTCTTTGCCTTCTCCTAACAAGCCATATCTGTCAAAATAAAGGATAGTATCTGTAAAAGAAAATGAGCTGACTTGTCTAAGATCACACAGTTAATAAGGGTCATTCCAAGACTGGAACCGAGGTTTATCAGACTCCAAAGCCCAGGCAATTTCTCTACTTCATGTCCAAACAAAAAACCATTTTTCCCTACTTCCACTGTGGCTTATTTTGTATAGTACTCTGCCAAAGCAGTTTGTCTGTGAACTTGACAAACAGGTCAGGCAAAAGAATAATGGTGCAAGAAATATGTGTTCAGAATATAAAGAACTTTTTGCTTTTGCTTTTGAGGATAACAGTCTTTACCCAGTATCAAATAGCTTTGTCTTACTTTATTGTGTATTTTGTTTCAAGTGAAAGAAAGTTTGAAAAGTCTAATACCCTTATTAAAAATTTCCAATACTGAAAGATCACTTGTAGCTTACCTTTATCCCCTCTCCCAAATCCAGCTGAGATTTTCATATTGACTTTTCCTTTTTTTTTAATTGAACTATAGTTGATCTGTAATGTCGTGTTAGTTTCAGGTGTACAGCACAGTGATTCTTTTTTTTTTTTTGGGACTGCATTGAGTCTTCGTTGCTGCGTGCAGGCTTTCTCTAGTTGCGGCGAGCGGGGGCTGCTCTTCGTTGTGGTGCACGGGCTTCTCATTTCTGCAGCTTCTCTTGTTGCGGAGCACGGGCTCTAGGCACACGGGTTTCAGTAGTTGTGGCACCCGGGCTCTAGAGCACAGGCTCAGTAGTTGTGGCGCTCGGGCATTCAATTTTGTATATATATATATATATATATATATATATATATATATGTATATATATATGTATATATATATATACAGGTTATTATAAAATATTGAGTAGAGTTCCCTGTGCTATACAGTAGGTCCTTGTTGGTTATCTATTTTGTATATGGTAGTGTGTATCTGTTAATTCCAACCTCTTAACATATTGACTTTTCTATTGAGACTCATTTCTTTGCTCTATACACAACTAGGAGAATTTTCTTTTATGGTTAAATGAAAATTCTGCCAAGTGAATGAGCCCAAATCCTGTAACCAGTCCATGAAGGTCCTTCCCACGGAACTCCAGATTATATTTCACACCTCACACTTGCCCACCTCCACACCCTTGCTCACAGAATTTGCTCACCTTTCGATATTCTCCCCTCACCCTCTGGGAGTCTACACCCAGGTTCTGTTCAAATGCCACAGTCTCCAAGGAGCCTCTCCTCTGAATTTACATAGACTTTTATCTGTATTACTCTGCTGATATCAGTTTATTGAAACATTCACTCAGTCACTCAACAAACGTCCATTGAGCTCACATTGGTATTCAATACTATTTTAGTGGCTGGGGGTTAGAGCATACCTTGAAGAAGTTTACAGATTTACCTTGTATTTTGGTTACGTATGCACAGGTATTATTTCCTCATCTAGCCTGAAAACTAGGACAAGGGTATGTGAGTTACTCCTGTAATCCCCACAATATTTAAATCCAGTCCTTGCACATAATACATACTCAATAAATACTGGTTGAATGAGTGTGTTCCTTGAATAATGAACAAGCAAATGAATGAGCAAACTTTAATATAAAGTTCTGATATCACACAGTGATGAAGTTGATAGAGTGTGACTTCTTACACTCCCTTTGTAAAACAAAGATGATAATTGTAGGGTTTTATTAAAGACTAGGAATGAAATACGCAAAGTATGTGGCACAGTTTGGGGGTTCAGTCAGTGGTAACTATTATAGCCATGATAACTGCACACAAACAAAAGAATGATATGGTATCACAGTGGGTACTTTTGTTATTAACAGCAAACCAGAAGGATTAAAAAGCGAGGGGGGAGATAAAGGTGGGTAATAAAAGTGGGTGCAAAATGATGTAGGGAAAGGTTCAAAGAAACAAAAACAGAAATAGGATAATGAGAATAATCTACCCAAATCCTAAATAGGATTTGTATCACCGGTTACCTTTCCTGCTCCAATGACCAATGACACAAGACAATTGTTCTGCACAACTGCATCTAGAATTACGAAAATTTGACAGAACCATACAAGATGCAGGTTCTAGAAATCCATCCTCTTTCTTCCCTGTGGGAACATTCCTTGTTATTTAGAACAACAGTTATGATCAGTAAGAAGTGGCACACAAATCCTAAAAAGGAAATAGCAGACAATATAGAAACAGCACATCTGGTAGAGTTTACCTGTGCTGCAAGTAGATTATGAGTGAGAGAAAATTCTAAAATTTCTAAAAGGATAGAATTTAAGTAGCTGGAAATGTTACCACCTATATAACAAACTCTATATTAATAAATTCAATATTTTTTAAATTGAAATCATGGACAGGCATTATAAAAAGGAAAATTAAGTTTATCAGAAAATTGTAGGGCTTCCCTGGTGGCGCAGTGGTTAAGAATCCGCCTGCCAATGCAGGGGACACGGTTTGAGCCCTGGTCCGGGAAGATCCCACATGCCGCGGAGCAACTAAGCCTGAAAGCCACAACTACTGAGCCTGCACGCCACAACTATTGAAGCCTGTGTGCCTAGAGCCCATGCTCTGCAACAAGAGAAGCCACCGCAATGAGAAGCCCACGCACCATGACAAAGAGTAGCCCCCGCTTGCCGCAACTAGAGAAAGCCTGCATGCAGCAACGAAGACACAACGCAGCCAAAAATAAAAATAAATTAAATTAATTAATTTTTTAAAAATGTAGACTTAAATTTTTAAAAATCTCTTCTTAAGCCCCAAGGATTTATGGTAGAGTACAGGGAAATATATTCAATATGTTGTAATCACCTATAATGGAAGATAATCTGAAAAAAAATGTAAATGTAACTATATAATAAATATATATATAAAACTGAATCACTTTGCCATACACCTGAAACTAACACAATATTGTAAATCAACCATACTTGCATTAACAAAGAAAAAACTATCACGACTGTTTTAACTTAATTAAAATTTGGAGATTTTTAGATGAAGAAGACTCTTCTTCATCTTCATAGGCATAATGCCCTGATTATCCTATAAACATGTGAACATGGGGTCTATGTAACTGAAATGATGAAATAATTAGTGTGAGCTTACATGAAGGCTAGGAGGCTGTGGTCCCAGCTACAACTGTAATAAAAGTGTATTCTGGTTTCACTTCCTTTATTCACTTCTTTTATTGAATACATACTTCCACTTTCAAAATATGAATTATTTGAACAAGCAACCAGTCTGGAGCAGAACTCCTATCCCAAATTAACCTCCCAAACTTTCTACAATTTGAAATTCATTCTTTTGCATTTTGAAAACTTTTTACTTCAAGAGTCCCTCATTAAAAGACAAATAAATCTCTCTTGACAGGGAAATCCTTATCACTATCACTATTACCCTAGAAGAAGTTACTTAACAGCTAGCTGAGAACAAAGGCCTAGGAGAATGGGATAGGCAGCTGCAGACATGAAAAATGATGAGGGAAGAGGCAAGGTCAGCTGTAAGGAAAAGAAAAAAGAGAAGGAAGAAGGGCGGGAAAAGGCATAAAGGAGTCTTGATTAGCTTACAATTTCTGTGTTTGGGCTTTGGGACCTACATACATTTGCAACCATTTGCCTGCAAACAGCTAGGCCTGAGTAGGATTTAAAGCACCAATTCTACTTTGGTTATAAAAATCTTAAATGTTAACCTGGGTCGACAAGGTAGAGAATGCTAGCAGGACAAAACAGAGAAAAGAACAAGACAGTGGAAACCATTTGTTTCTCTGAAATGTCCTCCGGCTTCCTCAGACAGTGTTGGATCCTTAGGAACTCTCTTGTTCCAGAACCCCTGCTGCAGCAAAGGACACGGAAAATAAAAGAGGCTCTGAAACAGAACCAAATAATTTCTCCTTTGAGTTCCTAGAAATTCAAACTCAGTTTCTGGAGCTTTATTTGAATTTGAGTTTAGGATTAGTATCTGTCTGTACCAGGAGAGATTGTTTAAATGTGTTCAAATGTCATAATAGTAAAGTAAAATTAAGCTTTTAAAAAATTCCCTGTTGTGATGTTGAAGAGCAAAAAGTCAACAGGACACTGAAAACTACTATGGTAAGGCCACTGGTATAGTAGGAAGGGCAGGTTTTTTGGAATCAGGCTGACCGACCTTTGCTAGGATCACAGCTCTTTTTCGAAACACTGTATACATCTCTTAACTTCTTTTAGCCTCAATTCCCTCATTCTTGGCAGAGATATGAGGATAGATATAGTTCATGAAAAGCACTTAGAATATAATTATGCCTGTCTCTACCACATTTAGCAAATATTAGCTGTGATTATTATTAATTAAATTCTAGGATATGGCATGACCAAAGCATGAGGCATTAAAAAAAATTATACTACTTCACTACTTCACATTTGGCCTCACCTTGATTCTAAGACTTCTGAGTGAAAGATAAGAAAAGAGTAAACCCAGGTCAAGACATTTAGGAAAGTCTAAGAGCTACAACTGTTAAAATCTGCAAGTGTACGATTGGTCTTCTAGAGTGTATTCACATGTAGAAGAGACCCTTTTGTACTTTATCATTGTAAACACCATAATACAACAATCGAACGTATGCTTATATGTGGTTATCTTAAGACATGAGGGGCTGAGGCTCTTTAAAATCTTTTAAATCTCATATATCTCTAGTATATGTTGTCCTTTTGGTATTTTTGAATTTAGGAGCTAAATCACCTGAAATGGATAATGCACTGCTTTACCACCAAAAATAAGCTTGGTCTCTGTGACCAGTAACCTGAGGTAAATTGTTTTCCCATCTATAATACAGGAAGGCATTCGGAGATAATGTTTACCTGTATAAAAAATAGTTATAATCAATAGTTATATTTTACTATACATTTTCACCTGGAAATTTGCCCCAGAAAAGCTTAGGTATTATTGCCACCTACACACATTTCCTTCTAGCCTTTTCTAGGAATATATATTTAAAACTTAATTTAACCTTAGAAAATCCACAAATGTGACCATAATTTCCAGATACAGTGAGACATTACCAGGCTAAGATCCAATCTAGCAAATGATCAGAGTCCCACCTGGAAAACAGACACTTCAAATAGAGTTTACCCTCTGCCCTCTTCCTTACATATATAAACAACTTATTCTGCCATGTAAATATGACAAAAGATAGAATAGCAGATTCAAAGATATACTCAAGTGTATATTTCTGACATTTCTGAATTTACTTATTCTGAATAAATATCGGAATTCATATAGGTAGTCCTACCAACTGGCCTCATCTAGCATGGGTTTTTTGTTTGTTTGTTTTTTTGCGGTACGCGGGCCTCTCACTGTTGTGGCCTCTCCCGTTGCGGAGCACAGGCTCCGGACGCTCAGGCTCAGCGGCCATGGCTCACGGGCCCAGCCGCTCCGCGGCATGCGGGATCTTCCCTGACTGGGGCACAAACCCGTGTCCCCTGCATCGGCAGGCGGACTCTCAACCACTGCGCCACCAGGGAAGCCCTAGCATGGGTTTTAACAACAAGATTTACAGCATAAAGAACAGGAACTTATAAACCAGAAATGACATAACTGTCACTAGTCAGTGAAGAAAAACAAAATCTCACCTACACAGAGATAAAAGGAAGAAAGTGGGCTTTTTTCAAAACAAAGTGCCTCCTATGGGTTTTCATAGTCCTGTTTCATATGTTGTTTCTCCACTTTAGAATGCAAATAGAAATACACTGTCTCACTCAATCACTATATTATATTATCATAAAATAGATGAAACTACAGATTATTACTATCAAAAAATTTCTAGTTTGTAAGACAAAAATGTTGCTGAACCAAGCCAATGTAGAATCCAGTCTCCATTCTCCCGTACTATTCCTGCACTGTCATTTACACTGTATATTTGGATGACAATTTGAAACACCCAAGCTGCTACTGCCACATCTGAATTAATTCTAGCATTGAAATCCAAGTGACCTAAATATCTCTGAAGCTTCAGAAACTGCCCGGGGACCATCTAGGTAAATCTCCTTAGGCTTCCTAGAACCAACTAAAGAGGAGATAATGTAAATCTCTTGCTGGGCCCTAAAAAGATTAGACTTCCACCTGGCATATAATAAACAATGAGATAATTGATGTAAAGTGCCAGTCTGAGAGCCTGACACATTGTAAGTTTCAGTAATTGGGAGCTCCTGCTTCCTCTGTTGCTTACAAAGCAACTGAACAACTCAAGTCCTCAAGCTTGAGTTTCATTTTGTCCTCATCTTGCCTCTAAGTATCTGTAGTAAGCAGTTCCTAAGACAATTTCTACTCTCTTCATTTCAAATACGGGACATGTAATCCTATTTATTTCCTGATTTATAAGGAAAGAAATGGCTGTTTTGAAGATTTAAAATGCTATACACATGTCTGAAATTATGATCATCCTCATTTTCAATAATAAATTCTACTAAAAAAATCTCCTGTTATAGAGTGGCCCAAATTTGACTCCTGTGCTTTGACTGTCCTTACCAATTTTCATCCTATGGAATTGATGACATGCCTCTAAAGCTAAATATGTTAGGTTAAAAGGCAAATACGAAGTATCTGTAGAAAATATTTAAGTAGAAAAGCTAGCAACAGTATCCTGGAGTCTTTCCAAGGAGAAGGCCATCGTTTTCTCAAAAGGAGGTGTTATTGAAAAAAGACTTTAAAACTGAAATAAGCCACTGTTGTGCTCCAAAACAATATTTATATTAGAAACAGATTGCAACTGCAAGAGCCTTGAACACATGGGATTTACATGGTGATAGCAGAAAATAACCTTAGTCTTCTCCCCTCCACTGCCTATCAAATTTCATTTCACTGGGCCAGTTCTCTTCCTGACACTAAGTGGAATGAGACAGGTCATGCTACTTTCTGTTAACTTTCAAAAGAAAAAAAATTAAAGCCCTCTGGTCATGTTCATTCCCATAAAAAGTCTCAGTTCCGGATTACTATCTTGTTCACTTGGAGCTTCACTTAAATTCAGGCTTCTTTCCTTCCACTATAACCTGTTCAAATGCTGTGGTTGGGAGAAAGGTCCAGGTTGTTTCTGTTTTCTATCCACTTCTGCCGTCTTCTCCCCACGCGCACACACCCATCTTTTCCCCCACAGTAGAACAAGGCTGCTTCTGTCTCCTGCAGAGTTTAAACTTGTATGGGAGGAGTTAATGAGACCGGAAATGTCATCCTTGCCTCCTTCGGCCAGGACGGATATTTAAAACTGACTCTCTCTTGGGCACTATCGCAGGTCTTGGGGGATCCCACCCTCCATTCACCATCTCTCACCTGCAGTGTCCTTGGCAGGGTAAATGCATGTCCCCTGACTAGTCAGACACAACTTCTCCTTCAAATTTTGGTGTGCAGCCTACAAGTTTAGCCTCTTTCTACTGAGGTCTCATCAACGCTCTATGTAATCCAATCAGTCCAGATCTAAGCCAGCCGCAGACTAGCTCTGGTTGACCCACCATTGACTGGGTCCTTTTTCAACGTAGCCCTCTCTTCTTTCCACCTCCTGGCAGGCGGATCCACTCACAGCCTTTTGCCTTTTAAACTTCTTAAGCAGGAGTCCGACACCAGTCCCCTGTGTCCTCCAAACTGCAGAGGACAAATATAAAGCACTCGGAGCAAACTTCTTAAAGCCATGCTCTCCAGGCTTGAGGTTGAGAGAAAGACGGCCCCCGCCCTGCCCTGAAATTGAAAAGGATGGTAGGCATCTGCTTCAGGAGATGCTAAAACCTTCTGTAACACTAGTCTGATTAAAGCAGTGCATCATGGGCCAAAAAAACAGGCAAACAGGCCACGGGTACAAAACTGAGTCCATTACTAGAGCCAGTAAAAATGAAAATGTAATATTTGATATATACTCTAATAATAGTTCTTGAAGAAAAATAGAGTTTATTTAACAAATGATATTGATATCATAATTTACTCTCTATTGGAAAAGAAAATAGAGTGCCAGCCCTGTCTAAATATCATGTTTAAAATTTAAAAAGCAATAGATCAAAGATTTTAATGTAAAAAAAGTTTTTTTTAAAGTAGAAAAATGTTAGGATTGAGAAAAACTTCTACAAAAATACAAAAAAAAAAAAAACTAAGGAACTATAATGGAAAAAAATTGCAAAGTTGACTTCATCAAAATACAAATTACACAAAGGTACAAAGGCAAAAAAATACCATAAATAAGGTTTAAAAGAGGGAGAGGGAGAGAGAAAGATGGAGGAAATGTTTGAAATATATATAAGAAGCAGGGGGTTATATCTTTGATGTAAAAAAAGAACTTCTACAGATTGATAAGAAAAGACAAACATGGGTATGAGCTGAGGTTCACAAAAGAAGAAATGCAAATAGACAAAAAAATTTATAGAAAGCTTTTGTAAAAGATGCTAAGTCTCACTAGTAGACAAGGAAATGCCATTCAAAACAACACAATACCTTCATTTTTTTCATATAATAAATTTGCAAAATTTTAAAGATTTTAACATTCAATGGAATGGGGTAGAGAAATGGTAGGGTTGTGAATTGCAGTACATCTTGTTTCTGTGATTTCACTTTTGGAAATCTATTCTATAGAAATAGACATATTTCTAAGAAAAAATAGGCCAAGAATGATTGAGATACATGTGCTGACCCAGAGGAATATCTAGAGTACACAGTTTAAACGAATACAGCAACAAGTCAAGTTATGTGTATAATGATGATCCTATTCATGTGAATAAGAGTAATGGGGAGCATATGTATATAAATACATACAATTATATACATTCTGTACATTTTTTACATGAGCATAGAAAGAAATGTAAAAGGATATGCACCAAGTTGATTTTGTCTTTTTACACTTCTGTGTTATTTGGCTTAAAAAAAAATAAATCTCTCATTTTTGAATTTTGAAAGAAAATGCCAATGAAGTGTGTGTGTGTGTGTGTGTGTGTGTGTGTGTTTGTGTGTGTGTGGTATAGACCTCTAATGCTCTAGGACTTCAGGGGAGGGAGAAAGGTATATGGAGAACATGCGGCTTGATCAAAACTTGAAGGATGGACTTGGAGGAACTGGATAAACAAAGGCGGAATTTTCAGACCTTGGAAAAAGCAGGAAGGAAACATTGTCTGGATCATTTAGACTCACTTCAAATATTCCAAACCACTGGTAACTACATATTAGAAAAAAATCAAAGTATATTTCCACATGCTTACCTGTGAACAAGCAATAGTGTTACTATTACACAGTCCTGCATTAAATAGAATTGTCACTATCAGGAAATTATAAACAAGGTAATTAGAAAACTCAAGGAGTCTTATATTTCCCAATATTAAGCCTACCTTATATTTTTTCCAAGCAGAAGTGACTGAATTGCAACCCACAACAACCCAAATAAATGAACTCCTTTTACCTTAGCATTCACCATCATCTTCATTCATTGCTGCCTCTATAGTGTAAGATCATCAGATTTTTTAAAATTACGTATTGAGTAACCAATATAAATAAAGCTCTGCACACATTTGAGCTGGAGCTTCTTGCTCTCCAGAGAATCAGAGTTGGAAATAAAAGGATCTCTGTTTTACATAAGTTTTAATCCTTCGGTAAAGTTTCTTTGGTTCTAAGGGTTGCATAAAACAGGTTAGAGAAAAGATTAGTCAGTTGGAACCAGAGGCTCCTCCTTACTCTCTTGTTTTCTTTTTTCTTAACAGTTAACCCTTATGTGGCCAGGGCTCTGACTAAAATATCATGTTCAGAGACTACAGGAGAACTCAGTTAACGAGTTCATGTTACTTAGCTAGCTGACCCTCAGTTTTCTCAGTTTTTGCTTTTGTGCTTTAGCAAGTCTTTTGTAAATCAAAGAATTACTTACTGGTTTACTCATTCAGTAAAGTAAGATGTTAATACATTGAGCATGAGTTCAGTTTCCTGTATGACTGGAAGACATAAGAAAAGATGATATCAAAACAGGAATAAACTTGGAAGCACAGAATTGCTGTAGACAAGAACATTCATTTCTACAGGGTGCCACCAACATTTTTCAACAGTAGACTGATGTGAGAAAACCAACATTTGCCAATGATTCTATCAGTAACTTGCTAGCTGAATTGGATGAGTGAAATATTAGGGACTGTGTCAGGTGCTGAGGTGGTCATATTCAGGTGGAATTTGAGATTAAGGGCAGAACATAGTTTGGATTGATATGTTAAAACAGGGAGACATAATACAAATGCTTTGGGTTGCTTAAAAGCACCAGCTGGACCCAGCTCCAGCACTGATGAGTTGTGATCTTGGACAAGTTCATTAGCCTCAGTCTTTTCATCTATGCTATGGGATAATTATAGCACTGACCACAAAGAATTGCTGAGATTATAGTTCTTTCTTCCAACAAATATTTGTTGAGTGCCTATTCTAGGCTGAATACTATTCTAGGTACTAAGGATATAAAATAAGCAAAGTAGTTTAAATTTCTACTTTGTTAGCTCTGATTAAAGGAAAGAAGAAAATAACCAAGTCAACATAATAAGATTAAGAGGGACTCTTCCCTTTACTAGGCCTATTTAATAAGTATATTTTTAAAAGTGTAAATTGTGTATAGTGTGTGTGTATGTGAATACTTAGCAACCAATTCAGTTAGAAAATGTTTTCCTACCCAAATAATATTTACTAATTCTCAGATATTACTTGTACTGCTCTTCAGCCTCCGAAGGTGAGATTTCTGTCCTTGTTTTCAAGTGTGTAAGTATCCTGAGGAAAGGATGGACACAAAAATATTTGCCCATCCTGCAGCTCTGTGGACAAAATCTGGGAACTGCTTCAAAAGTGGGAGGCAGTGGAGCAGGAAGTGCTCTGATCCCTCCGGCCATCTCATCCACAGTGGAAATGGAAATTCCAACCTTTCATTTCTCTTAAGAAGCCCCAAGAGGCAGGGTTGTTTTCTACTGTCTGGTAATAATGATAGTTAACATTTACTTACTGTCCGTTATGTGCTACAGGCCATTCTCCGAAGTGTATTAACTCATTTAATCCTCTCAACAAATTCGTCAGGTCGCTGGGGCACAGGCAGGCTCTAATGTCCTCCAGATCAGACGGCTGGGAGACAGAAGAGCAGGGATTTAAACCCAGCAGCCAGGCTTCAGAACCCAGCACTCCACTGCCTCTCAAGAGGTGACATTAAGTTAGTAAACAGGTGGGAAAGAGCATTAAATAACGTTGCAGGGACTTCCCTGGTGGCTCAGTGGTTGAGAGTCCGCCTGCTGATGCGGGGGACATGGGTTCGTGCCCTGGTCCGGGAAGATCCCACATGCCGCGGAGCGGCTGGGCCCGTGAGCCATGGCCGCTGAGCCTGCGCGTCCGGAGCCTGTGCTCCGCAGCGGGAGAGGCCACAACAGTGAGAGGCCCGCGTACCGCAAAAAAAAAAAGAAAAAGAAAAGAAATCACATTCAGTATTGGGAGCCGAGCCAGGGTGATGGCAACAGCGCCAAGGACTCTGTTTCACCACTGCTGAGGAGGGGTAATGACCTTGGGTAGATACTCAAAAAAGAGATGTTGTTTCTTAATTTAAAAAAAGGTGGCTGATAGAGACAAGCAAAAGAAGACTATGTTTATGACCAAGGGGCAATTATTAGTGTTTTGAAAACCCTTTCTCTATTGTTATTTAAGTCCATTTGTTGTACAATCACAGTTATTTTTGAGTATGTTGGGCAAGACCATCTAAGTTAGGGGAAAGTTACTTTGCTTAAAAACTTACCAGAATAGTTAAGGTCCTGGAGAAAATAATCGTGATAAATAAATAAATAAAGCCCTAGCTACTGGGGGTCCTTGACAGGGAGTTGTCACAGAATTTTCTAAACATTTCCCTACAACACCTCCATCAGGGAATCCTTCAGGTTGTCTCCCAAACATTCTGAATGTTTGGAATGTGTAGACCCCTCCATGGTTGCTATCAGCACCCTTATCCAAGACATTGAAGGTCTCGGGCAGGTCTCTGGCCTGGACTGTCACAATAGCCGTCTGGCTCCGCTCTTGCACCCTGTGCCTAGCCCTTTCTCTAGGCTGTGGACAAATCGATCTTTTAGACAAACAGATCTGATCGAGCCATTTCTCTGCTCACATCCTCCGATGGCTTCCCATTTCCGACAGGAGACAGTCCTATCTCCTGGCTGCGCAGACAGCACTGGGTGAGGCCTGTCTCTGCTCAGTGCTCCGGCCCCCTCCCACCCACGTCTCTCCTCCGTGGTCAGAGCTCACCCCGCTCCCACTACCTCGGTCTCCTTGCCAGTCTTCCAATGCACACTGCTTGCTGTCTTCCACCCTAGGGCTTTTGTACTTGCTGTTCTGGAGTGCCTGGGGGGCTCTGTCTTACATCTTTACACAGTTGCTCATCTTAATCTCTGAATTTAAGCTCAAGCATTATTTCTTCAAGGGCTTTCCCAGACAATCCCTCCAAACAGAGGCCTCTGGACACTCTCAAACCCCCATCCCTCTGTTTGCTTCTCTTCATGGCTTTTATACCCTCCAGAAATTACCTTGGGAAACTGTTCCATAAAACCTTTAGATGATCCTGCCAGAAGATGGAGGAGTAGAGATGGCAGGTGGGCCGGGCGTGAGGGTAAGTGTGTGGTTCAGGCAGGGGAAAGGGGTGTCTTGGGACATTAGCAATGGGATTATGTTTTCTTTTGAGAAAAGTGAAGATACATAAACTCTTATTATTTTTTTCAGAAGTGTAGTTCTCCAAGGCTTTGAACTCTCTAGGAGATCGTTTATACATATTGCAACAAAAGAAGGAAAAAGAACATGCAATTCTCTGCAAAGTTATTTATTTATTTATTTATTTATTTTCGGTACACGGGCCTCTCACTGTTGTGGGAGGGGGCGCGAGGTCTCCCTGGCCTCCTCAGCACTTTGCTGGGGAATCCACTAGAGAAGAACACTAGAACAATTCACTAAATTGTTCACGAAGCAAGTCACCAGTCCTTTCTCTGTGGGTGAAAGTCCAGTGTGGTCGCTATCATGTTGAAGACATTGGTCCCGTAAGTTGCCAAATAAAATCTCTAGGTGGGCAGATGAATTAGGAAAGCAGGCAATGAAGATATTTTGGCTACCCTTTTATTGTGGGATTTGTTTTCTTTTTTTCAGATGAGACAGAGCTGCATCACTGCAAAAAGTGAGCTTGTTATGCACTCTAAAAAATAGGATGAAAAAAAAATACGTCCAAAGAGCCTCAAAGATCCACAGAGCTATCCTAAAACAGTGTCTGAATGGCTGGTAGAAGACAGCTTACTTTTGTTTTCAAACAGCTTCAAATGCATAAATACACTGGCAAAGAATATGTATACAGAATTTGTAGATCACCCCCAGAAAGGCACCTTGGGTTCTGATAGCATTGATAAGTCCCACTCCCCAGAGAAAACTGAGAAGCCTCCTTTCAACTCTGAAAAGTAGAGCTTGCTTTCCCTCAATTCCTTATCCCAAATTTGCAACAATGGAGATAGTGTTATTTGATAATAAGTCCACTGTAAAGATTTCTGTAGTGTGGACCACAGAGTTCTGTTTCTTCTCACATTGGAAGATGTGGCAACTGTTGGGAGATAACTCATTAAACCCTAAGGGCTGGCCTAAATGCCATCTTACCATGCTGGTAAGCATGCTGTATGGATATCCCTCTACTATAAGATAAAGAGACTCATCATTGGATGGATAGTATAGAACAGGGGTTCAACAAACAACGCATGCTGGCCAAATGTGGCCTGCCACCTGTTTTTGTAATTTATTTTATTGGAACATAGCCGTACTCAATCACTTATTATCTATGGCTGCTTTCATAAGTACAACGGCAAGCCTGAATAGTTATAACCAGCAGAGCCTAAAATATTTACTATTTAGCCGTCTGCAGAAGAAAGTTTGCTGACCCCTGGTATAGGACAATGCTTCAGGTAGTAGTCATGCCAGTTTGGGGTAGCGTCAGCGGAAGTTCTGGTGAAAATTGGGACCTGCAACTAAACAGATAGCATTGTGAAGTACTGGAATGGATTCATGTGTGGCTAGTGACCCACCGCCATCCTTGCTTCTGAAAACAACCTTTGAGATCACAGTTATGTCTCTGAGTTGTACGGTACAGAAGCTTCCCTCAGATTCTGTACATTCAGTTTATGTCTCTCTGAACATCAAACACATTGTGTGTGTTCTTTTCACACCGTTGCACAAGTTCTTTCCTGGCCATGAACACTGATAAGTCAGGCATGGTCCCTCATAATTGTTTTCTGCTCTCTATTTTTAAAATGTGGAGAACGACACTTTTAGGAAATCCTTCATTTGGAAAAAAATTTGATTTTATGGACCTCTGAAACACAGAATTAGATTAATCATACTCCCTGCTTCACAACTTGGTCTCAACATTGTCCATGCATGGTAAGCTCTTATTTATGAAACCTAGAGCCTTGAAATAAACTACATCTAACCATGTGGTTTCCCCCACCAACCTACCTCCTGTCTCATCCAGTCCAAGGTAACCGTCCACCTGAGTCTTGTGCTCATTGTGAATCTTTTGCCGATCGTTACCTTCTTTCATTTTCGTATAGTTTTGCATTTATGTATAATTCTAAAGAGAGTGTGTGTGTGCTTTCATACATGCAAGTACGTGTTTAATTGTTTTAAACTTTGTAAAGAGAGATTCAGTCTGTAAGTAATTTGAGAGAACTCAGTGTTTTCACTTATTGCTATGATTCTTCCATTTTGTTGCATACTATGTCATCAAAGTTAATTTGTTTTTATTGCTACATAAAATTCCATTGGGTGAATGTACCACAGTCAAGTAGTCATCTACTTTCCCTTTGATGAGCATGTAGGTTTTGTGAGACAATAAAAAAATATACATTGGTCCTGCCCCTGGTTCATGGCACAGAGCTCCCAAAACCCTTGCAAATTCCTAAGTGTTAAGAACACCAGGAGCCTCTTTTGTTCTATTGAGGCAACGCTGAGAGGGTTCTTGGATGGCTCCTGGACAGGGACTGATCATGGGAAATACCAAGCCATGCTGAGAAGCTCAGAATTTTCAGCCCTACCTCTCATCCTCCAGAGTGGGGAGATGGGCTGGAAATGGACTTAATAATTGATCATGCCTACCTGAGGAGCCCTCCATAAAATCCCAAGAGCAGTGGTCCCAAGAGCTTCCAGGTTGGGGAACACACCACATCAGAAGAGTGACACCCCAACTCCATGGGGACAGAAGCTCCTATACTTGGCGACCCTCGCAGACCTCACCCTATGCATCTCTTGTTCCGGCTGTTCATCTGTGGCTTTTATCATATCCTTTAATATACCAGTAAGAGTAAGGAAGTCCCTGAGTTCTATGACACATTCTAGAAAATTACTCAGTCCTCAGGAGAGGTTGTGGGAACCTGCGATTTGTAGCCAAATGGACAGAAGTTGTGGGTGACCTGGGGATCTACTATTTGTGATTGGCAGCTGAAGTAGGGAGGGAGAGTCTTGTGGGACTGAGCCCTGAGCCTGGGAGATCTGATGCTCTCTCCAGGCAAATAGTGTTAGATTTCAGTGAAATTGTAGGGCTCCCAGCTGATGTCACAGAGAATTGCTGAGTGTGGGGAAAGAAATGCCACATATTTGGTGACCAGAAGTGTTAGAAGTGAGGTACTCTGTGTGATGTGGCAGAAGTGTGAAAGTAAAGGGGACACACAGGAGAGAAACACAGAAAGAACTAGGTTTTACCCTACATGTTCTTATTTTAGGGCCTTCCCATTTATTGCCTGCCACCTTGTCCCTGCCCCATTGTCTAGATGCTCTTCTCTCAGACATGCACCTAACTCTCTCACCTCCTTCGTGTCTTAGCTCAAATATCATCTTTTCAGTGAAACCTACCTATGGACCTTAATTAACGTTGTAAACAGCACATATTATTGATCTCACTTTCCTTGTTCTAATTGTTTTCCATACAGTTAGTGCTTTTTAACATACAGCCCCATTTATTTATTTATTCATTTTTAAAATTTATTTTATTATCTGTCTTTTCCTGGTGGGGCAGAAATTTTTGTCTGTTTTATTCACTGATATATCCCAAGTGCCTGGAACAATGTCTGACACATAGCAGGTGCTCAGTAAATATTTGCTGAATGAATAAATGTAACAATTAAAAACTTGCGAATGACGCTAGAATGGTCATACTGATTTGCATTCGCATAACCTAAATGTACTTCTCTTAAGTCATTTGGTTATATTTTTCATTATAAAAGTAAAACATGCTTATCAAGCATATTTGACTAATTTTGGTTAATACGAATTTATGAAACTGAAGAAATATATTCAGATTTAGGAATTGACCATGTTAAATCATTAAATTGAATCCATGATAATTGGGAAGAAAACAAAGCCACTGTCTTGGAAACAGTTACATTTATATAGCTATTTGATATCCCAATCAGATCTAGGCATAAATAGAAATATGCAGGTATAGATCTAAGAGTAGACACACAGGTAATATATATTATCAGATGGCCATGAGCAGTGGTCTACTTCCTGCTCACTGCTAATCACCCTCAGTGTAGAAAGGGTAACAAATCAAAATCTATGTCTGATAAAATATGGCATGCCCTCTCACAAAGTAACTTTACAAAAAGATTAATTAGACTGGATTTGCAGGAGTGATTAACACGAATTGACACCAGTGTGGTCAGGAATGGAGTATGGAAGTCAAACTGTCAGCAAGGTCCCCAAATTATAAATTACACCATGCTTACAGCAAAATGTTGGAGATAAATCACAGTGAGAAATGTCACAATAAATCAGTGAACTCCTTTGAACTAAAAGCCATTTATTTGGCTTTGCAAATGATTCAGAATGGTGCCTTCAGTTTTGTATACTTTCAAATAGCACATTGAAGAGAAATCAGAGATGAGTAATAGGAATAAATATGGCTTTAAAGATAGGATGTAATTGGAGTGAATCTAATGTTTCTGTCCTAAAGTAATTAAATAAATGGGGGCTAGGTGAGGATTATATTCAGCGATAAGCACAGAAAAACAGTAGTGGCTTAAACATATAGAGATTTATTTGTCTCAAGTAACAAGAGGCCTGGAGGTAGGCAAGCCAGAGTTTAAAAAGTGGCTCAATAAAGCATTTAGAGAAGGATATTTCCATCTCTTCCTTCCATATCATTAGCAAATATATCTTCATCTTCATACTTTGTGTGTGTGTGGTACACGGGCATCTCACTGTTGTGGCCTCTCCAGCTGCGGAGCACAGGCTCCGGACGCGCATGCTCAGCGGCCATGGCTCACGGGCCCAGCCGCTCCGCGGCGCGTGGGATCCTCCCAGACCGGGGCACAAACCCGCGTCCCCTGCATCGGCAGGCGGACCCCCAACCACTGCGTCACCAGGGAAGACCCATCTTCATACTTTTGATCTTGTGGTTACGAGATGGCTGCTCTATCCCTAATTTCACATCCACCTTCCAGACAGGAAGAAGGAGGAAGGGAAAAGGAGAAACTAGTAGGACCTGTATCAGGAGAACAAAGGTTTTCCCCAAATCTTTGGATGACTCCCACTTACTCAATATCATGTGGCCACCTCAGCTGCAAAAGAGTCTGGAAGGACAAATATTTTTAGGTAGCATATTGGCAATTCAAACAAAATTGGGTTTCTATTAGTAAGGAAGAAGGGAAGAATGTATATTCCAAAGGCAACCAGGAAGAGATGTGCTGATAAAGGCAGTATAGAAAGGGAAGAGAACTTCATGGAGGATGGAGCTTTCAGAAACAGTGCTTGTAGGGTCAGGCGAAAGAAAATGGATCATCACAGGAAAGAGAGGAAAAGGACTGAGAGATGTAAAAGGAAAATAGGAATATTGTTAAAAGAGTTATTGGTGTTTTGCAAAACTATTAGGTTTGTAAAATGTTTTGACACATTTCTAAACTATCTTTGAATGTAAGGAAGGTAGTTACATTATGATTCCATGAGTCATGGTCATCTGATAATTGACTTTAACATTCCTTTTCAATGGAAGCATTGATAAATACAGAAAAAGATAGTGTAGGTTCCTGGGGCAGATGGCTAGAGTCAAAGAAAAGAGGAAATAAATGGGCGTCCGATTCTCTACAAACACCAGATGCTGTAACTATTCTATAACTGATAAAACTTTAGATTACTTCAAAGATAACAAAAATGGATCATAGCACAGCCAACTGATACGTCTCTTTAAACAAATGCTGCATCTTCCTGAGAAAAATTTTTTCCCTCCATGACTACCTTTCACAGCCACAATAAGAACAAGACTTTTTGGTGTTATACAACATTTTTTTTATACAACTGTTCTTCAAAATGTCATTCATACAATAAGCGACCTGGCCTGAATCAAATCAAGCATTGGTTAACTTGTACCTCCCAAGTCTTCTGATGAGAATTTCTTTCCACTTTTAGCTTGATGTGTTTGGGCAAGCACGTTCAATGTGAATCATTGTTGTTAACCACGTATGAATTGTATTAAAGATCATTTTGACAGCTAAAATTCTAAAGTTTCATATAAACCTAAAAATAAGTTCAAGACTGGAGAAATTTACTTTAACATATAAATCCGTCTTGGGTTAATGTAGTGAATGGATAATGCAGTATTTGCAGTATTATTTAAACAACAGAGGTTTATTTCTTTTCAAAACAGATAAAATTCACTGAGGTACAACCTAATTTCTAGTTTCAGTATTTAATATCGACTGAAGTAAATTAGCCACATTCATTTGATAGCATAATTGAACATTTTTTCTCATTTGGAGGGAAAAATATGTTTTACCTTCTTTATACTTCATTTATTTTATGAGAAATATTAGTGATTTCAATAAACAAGTATAAATGCAGTGTTGTTTGTTTCTATTCCCTTAATATAATAATTGGCTGTGGAAAGTATTTTATTTATTTTTGAGGAAACAATCAGAATTTCTCTATCTTCAATGTGGCTGATATTAAAATGTTGCCTTACATACTAAAATGGAAAATAATTAATCATAAAAATAATTAAATAATAATTCCTTCAAGTGCTGTCACACTTATTTTATACATGGAAAGCATAGAAATTAACAAGTGCTATGGAACTTAAGCAGAAACATTTTATTCAAAAATAGCATGAAACCTATAAGGCTGAAACCTAATATTTGCTATTTGGAGTATATGGAAAAGGACATGCAAGTTGTGTTATAATAACCTTTCACACTATAAAGGACATCTTTTAGAAGTTTTAATTGTGACTCAAAAAGTTTGAAAGGCTAAACAGAATTCCCAATTTTCTATAGTACAAAAGAGATGTGGATGATAAAAAAGAATTTATATTTGACTCTGGAATTGCCTTGTGTGCTTATAATTTAATAAGAGTGTCTTCTGGTGATAAGGATTGAAATTGAAATTGAAGTATGAAGCTTGGAAATTTTATAAACCTATCGCATAGAGTTGGAAACCGAAAGAGGAAGGCTGGCTATTGTAATAAAGGGCCTGACTCCACCTGCAGTGTTTGGCTGCTTTCAAGCCTCACCCTTTCCCCTTCTGCTCCACAGAGGGGCAAGCTGAGGGAATTGGGTGTGCCCACCTTTGGCACTGGCAAGATATTTAAACCACAGCAAAACCTGGCCCACTTGTGCCGAACCTTCATCCAGGCCCAATCCCCTAACTGTAATAAAAGCAAAGTTGGTCTCCTTTCCTTGCCTCTCAAGGAAAGATCAGCTTGAGAACCTGCCCAGCTCTCTCCAGAAAGTTCAGGAAGCCTCATTATGTGAGTAATAAACCTTTCCATTTACTCATGGTTTGTATATACGTGTGTGTGATCATCAAATCTTGACATCCAAAACGAATTTTGAGCAGAGGTTCCATCCTGATACCATGGGGTGACCATAACACCTAACTACCCAGAACACTTGATCTAGAAATATCACAGCAAACTATTTAAGAAGGAACAGGAATATTTCATAAGGCGAATTCATACCTCACAACGGTGATCCACTGTGAGGTTAGAATCCACAGTGGTGGATCTAACCATACTATGAGAACTCAGTCTTTGTAAGATCAGGCCTACAGTGCTAATTCTGACACCTCCAGAAACGGTTATTGAACATATGCTGCTTAAGTCACTATGCTAAGTGCTGGGATTAGAGGCACAGGCAAGAAAAATCATACACTTTCAGGACGTCCCTGGTGGTCCAGTGGTTAGGACTCTGTGCTTCCACTGCAGGGGGCATGGGTTCGATCCCTGGTTGGGAGTCGGGGAACAAAGATGCCACATGCTGTACAGCCAAAAAAGAAAAGAAAAGAAATAAAGAAAAAGATACGCTTTCCTCAAAGAGGAGCCCAATAGGGGCACACTCAACTCTAACATGATAAACACTGTTAAATGTAATAAACTACTATAGACATAATTTCTGCCTGAGAATAGTGGGGAAGGTGGCATCTGAGCCTGTCATTCACAGATTCACAGATTCTATAGGTGGGACAAGGCAACCTGGAATAGAGAAAAGAGAATCTGGATGTGTTCAGGGAACTGGAAAAGTTCCAGAAGAAAAAGAGGTGGGAAGGGAGAGCAACCACATTTCCCTTTTAGTAAGGTATCACTTATGGCAGCATGGAAGATAAATTAGAAGCAGAGAATGGAGGAAGAAAGACCCATGAGGAGCCTGTTCTAACAGTGGGAGAAGAAGGCCTAAGAGACAGCAGTCACAATCAAAACTGAAATGAGGAAGCAGAAACATTTCTGAGCTGGTAGGACTTGGTATATAGAATTTGGGGGTCAGGGGGTAGAGTGTAAGAAATGCCTCCAGTTTTCTAAATGGCATGACTCTGATATTTATAAAACAAAAACAGTGTCTCATGGAGTTAAATGTGATTGGGCTAATTCAGCTCCCAATGCTAAGAACAATATAATAGGTACCAAACATCCCAATGCCTTTAAGGTACTAGACCATGTTAAGGATTATAAAGTAGGGACCTGCTAAAAAGAAAAAATTGCCGGCATTAGCCCATCATATTCCTTGAGGCTATATATGAGAATGTAAAGAATGCTCTGATGACTAGAAGGCTGTAATAAGAATTCTTTTGAAGAGGGTTGTAGGTATGCTGTAGGAAACAACCTCTGCCCTTACCCCCACTGGCCCCAATGCATTCACAGTGCACACAGTTAAGGAGAAGGGAAGGGGATTCACCTCACCCTCCAGTCCCTATGCCTAGCATAAGTGAGGAAGACTTCTATTTGGAGAGCTCTACAGGTATCCCCTGGAGTCTGGAGGACACAGGAAATGGCACTGCATTCAGCTGAAGGCATGGAGGTGTGGCTACCTACGTGGTCTGACGGCAGAGAGAAGAGAGATGCTGTGGTGGGTTAGTGTGCAATTTCAGGGTTTGCTGGAAAAAAAAAGGATAAGTGAGTTTCCCAAGGGCCCACTGTGAACCCTATGTCATCTCAAGAGGGACTGAGTCTGGAGAAGGGCTGACCCAGAAACTGCAGGTGAAAGATCCCCAGTGATGGGGGGGACTCTGCATGCCCATTCGAAAAGTGAAAGAAGCAGCATTTTGTTTCATTTTGTTTTATTGAAGTAGAGTTGATTTACAATGTTGTGTTAATTACTGCTGTACAGCAAAGTGATTCAGTTATACATATATATACATTCTTTTTTTAATATTCTTTTCCATTATGGTTTATCATAGGATATTGTATATAGTTCCCTGTGCTATACAGTAGGACCTTGTTGTTTATCCATGCTATATGTAATAGTTTGCCTCTGCTAACCCCAAACTCCCAGTCCATCCCTCCTCCAACCCCCTCTCCCTTGGCAACCACCAGTCTGTTCTCATTGTCCAAGAATCAGCATTTATCAGTCACACCAGCAGGGCATCAGTGGCCAGCAGTGTGCTGGTAAATGTTTAACAACTGGCTCTCTGGAAAAAAATACACACACACATATAAATACGTATCTGAAAAAGTACATATATATAAAGCAAATTTTACTGATATAAAGATGTATAGCACTTATTTTAAATTTTAATAATAAATATGCAATACTCTCTATTGTAAATTCCATATAGCCAACTGATTCTCTAACACTTTCATAGATTTTGCAGAATTCTTGTTCCCAAGTCAAATTATAATACCCATTGACTAATGAGTGTAATTTGAATGTTGGTTGATATTTCCATCTAAGGTAACTGGTCAGATGAAACTGAACAACAAAGACATAGGTCAAACTTCACTTGTTTATCTATGACAACTGTAATGTCTTTGCTGAATTGCTTTTGAACGCTGAAGTAATACTTCCTCGATTTTTTGTGCTATTCACAATGTGCCACAAAAATAACACACAACACAATTTTCATTTAATTGCATTATTAATACTTTCTCCATCACTTTCTGAAGTCTAGGCAATACAACAAAACAATCCCTGATTTGCATCATTTTCAGTTTTCCGTGGTGTAAATACACCCATCATGACCAATTTCAAGCAATCAGCGTGACATCACTGAATGAGGCATTGGGAAGAAATGTGCAGTAGTACAACATTGTATGATATTTTCACCATATGGATAAAATAGATGTGAATAACCTCAAGAGTAGATAATGGTAAAATAATTAGGAAATGATGAGTTTTGAGTATTTATTACCTTTATTTTAATACAGTTTAGTTAATTATATGTTTATATAATTTAATATTTAACAATGGTTGCGTTAACAATCAATTTATACAATTCCTGAAATTTTAACAATCAGCTCTCACAGGACAGTGGTTCTAGCACACCACTGATTCATGGCTGTACAGTGAGGTAAGATCTTTCTTCCCCTTACTCTTTGCCCACTTTCCAATTTTAAAGCAGCTTAAAACATCAGCTATTAGATGGGAGAAGAGCTGGGACAAGAAAGCAAAAAGAAACCAACCTTGACTGCCTGCAGTTAGGTAAAACTTTAACTCGATGAGTCTGGAGTTTTGTTACTAAGCAGCGCTGGACTTTTTTTTTTTTTTTTTTTGCGGTACGCGGGCCTCTCACGGCTGTGGCCTCTCCCGTTGCGGAGCACAGGCTCCGGACGCGCAGGCTCAGCGGCCATGGCTCACAGGCCCAGCCGCTCCGCGGCATGTGGGGTCTTCCCGGACTGGGGCACGAACCCGTGTCTCCTGCATCGGCAGGCGGACTCTCAACCACTGCGCCACCAGGGAAGCCCAGCACTGGACTTTTTAATCACCCAAGAATGATCAGAAAAACTCTGAGGCCTGACAAGGATTTAATTTAGAGGATAAGAAAAATATGTTCACAGGAAAAGTGGTGGGAAAGAAGACTTTGCTTGTTCCCTAGAAAGTTCAGCTTTTTCAATAAAACAAAAACAAAGAAGATGAATCCAGTTTAGATTCATGCTGAATTTGAGGACACTGGGGTAACCTTGAGCAGATATCCAGGAGGCTTTAGAAATTTCAGGTTTGAAGATTCAGTGTAATGATATGAGAGATAGACATTTGAAAGTTAAAAGCATTTTAATCTCATTGAAGTTAAGAATGTCAATAAAATCTTTTGAGCAGAGATATAGACTGTTCAACTTCCTAAGGGCAGACAACTTAACCATTGATCCTACTGCGGCACCTACTGTGCTAGAAAGTTTAAATATGTTACCTCATCTGTACCTCAAAACAACTCTACAAAGTAGATCTTTTACCTATTTTTTTAATTATAGTTGATTTACAATATTGTTCCAATCTCTGCTGTACAGCAAAGTGACTCAATTTTATACATATATACATTCTCTTTTTAATATTCTTTTCCATTATGGTTTACCCCAGAAGACTGGATATAGTTCCCTGTGCTATACAGTAGGACCTTGTTGTTTATCCATTCTAAGTGTAATAGTTTGCATCTACCAACCCCAAATTCCAGGTCCATCCCTCTCCATCCTCCCCTCCCCCTTGGCTACACAAGTCTATTCTCTATGGCTGTGAGTCTGTTTCTATTTTGTACACAGGTTCATTTGTGCCATATTTTAGATTCCACATATAAGTGATATCATATGACATTTGTCTTTCTCTTTCTGACTTGCTTCACTTAGTGTGATAACCTCTAGGTCCATCCATGTTGCTGCAAATGGCATTATTTTGTCCTTTCTTATGGCTGAGTAATAGTCCTTTGTATACATGTGCCACATCTTCTTTATCCATTCATCTATCAATGGACATTTAGGTTGTTTCCATGTCTTGGCTACTGTGAATAGTGCTGCTATGAACATAGGGGTGCATGTATCTTTTGAATTTAGTTTTGTCCAGGTATATGCTTAGGACTGGGATTGCTGGATCATATGATAATTCTAATTTTAGTTTTCTGAGGAACCTCCATACTGTTCTCCATAATGGCTGTGCCAACTTACATTCCCACCAACAGTGTAGGAGGCTTCCCTTTTCTCCACACCTGCTACAAAGTAGATCTTACACCCACTTTGCCAACAAGGAAACTAAGGCTCAGGTGGAGAAGTAACTCACTAAAGATCCCATGATTAAGAAAATGCTAGAGCCATATTTGATCCTAGGTCATCTGATTCAAAAGCCGTTAATCATTAACTATTGCATGAAATTTCATTGTCCTTTCCCAGTTTTCAATCAGTCAGCTCAATAAATTAATCTAAACCCTCTTATTTTAGACATTTTTTTGGAATCAGCATGGTGAAGAATGGGAAGCTAGGTTTTTACTTAATACTTTATAAGTTAGAGATGACCTTTAAGAAAAGTTAAGGAAGTAGAAGTGAGATAAAGAGTGTTTTATCTCCTTCAGTTTTTCCAGATGAATCCTGGACTCCCCAACCACTGTTTTTCCCTTTCTTTTTACCATCTCCTATATTTCCCATGCTCACTTCAGCCATGAACATTTTGGTACTCGAGATATTTCCCACTTGGGTTGCCAGATCGTTCCTTTCAACCTATCCAAATGCTTCTGGGCCTTTGAGGTTCGGTATAAACCCTACCTCCTCTGTGAAGTTGTCCTGGTCTACTCCAGGGCCCACTATTCTTTTCTACCTCTAAGCGGACACCAGAATATCTAGCGATAAACTGGTCTTTCTTTCACTCCTCCAAAACAACCACTAAGTTAGTGTACTGCTCACTCCTAAGCATCCGAGAAAGAGTTAAAAGGGAGCTGACGTTCTGGCTTCTCTGCTGCTCTCCTACCCCTTGGCGTGAAGCCTCCCTCATTTCTAGACCAGCTTTCTCTGAAGTCACCTCTTCTCCAACCCCTACCCATTCCTGTCCTCCCTGAGGAATCCATGTTCCAAAGGTACCTATATCTTAACTTATCTTAATTTAAGATATCTTAATTTAACTTAACTTATCTTAATTTAACCCATTCCACACCCAGAGTGCATTTTTATTTAAATCAATCAACACTATAAAGTGGGATGCATTGCTAGCTCTTTCTTAGTGCTCTTCCTTAACCATTAGAATCTCTAAAAGTTAAATATTCAAGCCAGTGAAGGAGGCAGCTAGGACTTATCACTATCCTTCCCTGACATAGGCCAGCTTTCAAAAGGAGAAATGTAGAGTCACCATTCCTTCTCCTTTGAGAGAGGAGCCTCCCCCTGCTTTGCTTCCTTTCCCAGGGCCACCCTCCCTCTCATCTACATCTGGTCTCTTTCCATTTCCTCTGGGAACTTGAGTTCCAGTCTGTTCTTCTCTTTGCCCAAAGAGGAAATAGCTGTCATAATATACCAGAGGATCTAATACATTTTTAAGGGACTTCAGGGAAGTCTCATGCTCCACCCACTTACTAATTCATTCAGCACATTTACATGGACACTCACAAATAATTGAAGATTCAAAGAGAGACAAGTAATCCATGAGATGAAGTTTATGATTGGGGTGTGGCGAGAGGGAATCAGACCTATAATAGGTAAAATAAAGTGTTTTAAGTCGAGAGGTACCCAGCTCAGTCTGGAGGACATTAGATAAAGCTTCTTAGGGGAGGTGATGGCTAGTTAAACCAAAGGTCAGTGAGGATTTAGCTAGGGAAAATTACTGGGAAAGAGCATTACAGAAAGAGTTATGTGCAAATGCTCAGAAACTAAAGAATATGCCATATCCTGGAAGCTGCAAGTGTGGTTCAACCTAGCTAGAGCACAGTGAGATGAGGGAGATCGTGTGAAAAAAAAGAAGCAAGAGAAGTAAACAAGACTAGATCTATATGGGTTTAAAGTCCAATTTCCTCTTGCTAGAAATGCTTTGCTTGCTTGCCTGAGAGAGTAATTGGACTTAGAATCACTTATTAAAGTGCCTTCTATTTAACTTAGTAAATCAAAACTCAGTAATTATTAGAGCTATCAGTAAATATCTGTAATTAGATGTGTTAGGTTTTCTCGTTTATATAGGCTGGTTATTTCCAGAGTTTTAAAGAATTAAAGGGGGATTGATAACTGCCAGTTTTTGAGTGAGCCATTTAGAGAAATAGTACCTTCTTAATTTTATAATACAACCCTCAGGGGAAATATTATATGAGACAGCAAAGGTAATAGTAAATAGTAAAACAATTAAATGGTGAATACTGTAATAATATCAATATGGTAAAAATAGTTTTTAAAAATTAGATTGGTAATATTTAATTCAGCCTTTACACATGCTGCTATTTACTGAAAATTGGGGAAGAACGCTCTTTTATTTTGACAAAATGGCAAGTCTATATACTATGGGAAATTTTTGCTGAGGTCAAAACTGTAAATGTAAATAACTTCTTAGAAAACAATAGTAGTATTGCTTTTGTCTTGATTAATGTGTCTATGAAGAACGTGCTTTCAAAATATAAAATCTTAGCTTGCTAGGTTAAGAGTAGGGAAGGATTATGTTCCTTCTACCAGGAAGAGTTTAAGAGCTGAGGCTGTGTTTAATTTCCCGCAGGAACGAACAGTGAGAGCTTCATTTATTCTAAGAACGGTCTGCTCCGTGAGAACACTGGTCTGTTTTTAGACAACCTGCCAAGCCTCTTTTGACAACCCATCTACTTTACTTTGGTTTTTGTCTTATCTTTACCAAATTTTTGTGGAAAAACTACATTCAGCTGTGGCGATAGTAACGCAAAACCCCGGGATTGCCAAGCCACCTCTGCGCTTTAGGAAACGTAGCCCCGGCTGATACGCGAAGAGACTAAGTATGACCTCCCGGGTTCCCGTAGCTCGGAGAAGCGCGAAGAGACTAATATGAGTTCCCGGGCACCCGTAGCTCGGATTCTCAGGGGCAGGCGCCAAAAGGGGCCTCCCCGCGCCACTCCCACTCCCGGCCTGTAAACTTTTCCGGCTTCCGCACTGTAGTCCTAAAACCGCTGGGCGTTCGAGAGCATGGAGGCGGCGTGCTCGCCCACGACTGCAGGGAAGTTCGTGGTGGTCGGGGGTGGCATCGCGGGTGTCACCTGTGCGGAGCAGGTAAGGGGGGCGCGCAGGCGGCTCCGCCTCTCCTCCATCCCGGAGGCGGTGGCGCTTGAGGCTCCTTCCCCGCCAGCCTTTCCTAGTTTTTTTCCAGGTCGCTCTTTAGCCGCTTCCTTTTACCCCTCTCACTCCTTCTTGCTCCCAGATATTAGAGACTGTGTCGTGGCCCCAGATGATGTCCTTAGTACCTCGCAGGCTTCGCTTCCGCCTCAGGGAGGAGCGATGGCGAGCAAGTTGTTAGGGGAAACGCAAAGCGGACTGAACCCGGCTCTGGTCCTAGTAATGTCAAAGCCGGTGGGGAGGAGAGGGGGGGTTACGACTAGTAAGTTCTTGGTCAGAAAATTCAGCCCCCTTTCTTAATTAGCTGATTGAATCCCGCTTCCGCACGGCTGCCGAAATCCTTAGTGCATCATAACTGAATGGTAAAGAAACCCTTACGTAAGTTTCCTATACTTTGGACTCCCAAGATAGAAGAGGTATCATCTCTAGTAATGTTTTTAAAAACAACCGGCAAGGGATTAAATGCAGTGAGGATATGCTTTTCTGATTTATAGTGAATAATCAGACCACGTATATACATGTACATGTATTCCAAAAGGGACTGGATTATTCTGTTGGTAAACAGTAAACAGATGTAATATTCTTATGACATCACTGATGTCATAAGAAATTGAAGAGGTTTTTTCCCTTAACTTTTAATCTTTGGATGTGTAGTTTTCATTTATTCTCTGAGTAAACACCTATAATCCAGCCACTGTACTAAGGGCTGATCAGACTAATACAAACGGAGTATGGTACCTCCTTTTTAGAGACTCACAGCCTAGTGAGTCATGTAAATAAATAAATAAGTAAAAGTAAGTAAGTAAGTCATTTCATCGATGTGTTCACTACCTTAGGGGTACCTGTGGAGTTGGTAAGGAGTGGATTAGGAAAAAAGTATCCTTTATTAAGGGAGTTGTCCTTTTGTCTTAGTACAGGCATACCTCATTTTATTGCCCTTCAATTTATTGTACTTTGAATATATTGCATTGTTTACAAATTGAAGGTTTGCGGCAACCCTCTCTAGCAAGCCTTACTGGCACCATTTTTCCAACAGCATTTGTTCACTTCGTGTCTCTGTGTCCTATTTTGATAATTCTCACAGTATTTCAAACTTTTAAATTATTATTCTATTTGTTATGGTGATCTGTGCTCAATGATCTTTGATGTTACTATTGCAAAAAGATTACCACTCGCAGAAGGTTCAGAGGATGGTTAGCATTTTTTAGCAGTAAAGTATTTTTTAATTAAGGCATTACATTTTTTAAGAACACATTTTTTTTTGCACACTTAATATTGGCAACTATAGTGTAAACATAACTTTTATTTATTTATTTTTGGCTGCATTGGGTCTTCGTTGCTGCGTGCGGGCTTTCTCTAGTTGCGGCGAGCAGGGGCCACTCTGTTGCAGTGCGTGGTCTTCTCATTGCAGTGGCTTGTCTTTGCTGCGGAGCATGGGCTCTAGGCACGCGGGCTCAGTAGTTGTGGCTCACAGGCTCTGGAGCGCAGACTCAGTAGTTCTGTTGTATGCGCTTAGTTGCTTGTGGCATGTGGGATCTTCCCGGACCAGGCCAACCCGTGTCCACTGCATTGGCAGGCGGATTCTTAACCACTGCACCACCAGGGAAGTCCCTAAACATAACTTTTATATGCACTTGGAAACCAAAATTTTCATGCAACTCACTTTATCGAGATATTCATTTTATTGCAGTGGTCTGTAACCGAACCCAGAATATCTCTGAGTTATGCCTATATAGAGGAATGAGTAAAAAGTTTACCAAGTAGACAAGAAAAGACAGACTTTCCAAAGGGAGGCAACAGTGTAATCTCAGGTGGAAAAGCGTGGCGCCATCTGGAAGCAGCAAAGCTTAAAGCGTATGGTTTAAGCTTTGCTGCTTGGGGAAGATGACCAGAGATGAAGCCAGAAAGCGGTAGAGACCTGATCATAGAGGATTTTATAAATCGTGCTAAGAATTTAACAAAGACTTATATAAGTAGTCAAATGATTTTGAGCAGTGTAGTAATATGATCAAATGAAAAATTTTGAAAGATGATTAGTTACAATGTGTTTGGAGCAGGGGAAGCTGGTTAATATGAAACTGGAAGGCTAACTTCAAGGTGATTTTAGTAGCATAATAGTGGAAACAGAAAGTGGGGAAATAAATTACAGAATATACAGAGGAAAGCAAGATGGAGAGAGTGATAATATTGTCAAATATTATAGAAGTACTTGGGAAAGGTGCTAAGCTTTTAAATGTTTTATTGAAGCTTTGCTTAATTTCATTCTACTAAAGGCAATTGAAATTATTATTTTATAATAAATAGAAGTTGGTTTAACTGTTAATTAAGAAGATAGTTTCTTCTCATCCTCTGCATGATAATTGTTGAGTTTAGTGTAAATGTATTTTTCATTTTAACAATATGAGAGGGGGACATTACTCACCACTACCCCATAAATATGACCAAGACCTTTAGAGGAAGAACAGTGAGTTTTTAGTTTCCTAAGTTAATAACATTATTAAAATTGCATTATCCCTGTCTCACCCCACCATGCCATATGTAGTAATGCTTAGTTATTTATCATATTTTTCCTACTTGTTTTTTTAATAAGTTGGCAATTCACTTTCCATCAGAAGATATTCTCCTGATCACAGCTTCTCCTGTTATTAAAGCAGTTACAAATTTCAAGCAGGTAAGAACCTTTATATAACTTTCTTAGTATTACTCTTTAAAAACTACAATCACTCAAATAGCAGTTGGTGTAATTGTAGTATTTTAATTGTTTTAAAATGACAAATGTTCTTTTGATACTCATTTTAAAATCATAGCTCAAAGTTTAAAATTGTTCAGGTTGAATACCAAAAGCACCTGGAATGGTACTGAATTTCTAGTTTTCTCTTCTTCTCTCCCATCTTTTCTGTCCCACTCAGAATTACTTTTCAGAAAATGTATCTTTTGAGGAAAGATGTTACACACATCTACGTGTGTATCTTTATGCAAATATACTTGTGTATCTTTATTATAAATGTGTGTGTGTATATATGTTTGTGTGTTTACGAGTCAGAAGAAAAGTGCTTTTGAGCCAAGTTTACACTTGCAGATAATTAATGTTTCAGATGTGTCATAAGCATCTCAGAACAGTTTGTAGTTTGTGAGTTTATTTTACACACTTTATAACATTATAATAGGAGTCTGAGAACATTTGGGTCATAGTATCAAAGAAAAGTGGTCTCCAAACATTTCTGATCCTGTACCTCACCTGTTAAAAACTTTTGAGCTCATATTTTAATATTATATTTATAAATTATATACATGTACTACAGTGCTACAATTGTGAATATTATAATGTCTATGCAAAAATAAATGAATAAAAAGATGAAAAACATAAATCTTTTCTTCCCACACTGCAATTAAGACTATTAACATAGTCTTTGATTCATTAGAAGTTTTCCCTTTTAATACTCTGATAATAGATTGTATCTTTTTTTTCTTTCAGCCTTTTGTCTAAGATTTATTATTTATTCATGTAAAGGTTAGAGACTTGATGTTAAAGAGGAAAAGCAACCTTCTCCCTACCCATCTCCCACAAACACACCTTTCCAATCTTGAAGTATGTTTTATAAAAGTTCTTTATATATTGTCTCCCAGGGAAGAGATCAATATACAGTTAACCTACCCCATTCTCATATATAAACCCCTAAGATTTACATAAGCCCCTAAGACCAAGGGTAATTTAGTGCCATATGTTGCTCTTTATAACCTGCCTAGAGATATGTAAGATATCTTAGAACCTTTGGTACAGCCAAAAGAACTATGGGATTGGGAGAACCAGAGAACAAATTATGGCTCTTAATTTCTAAAAGAAAAAAGTATATATTCAATTACGGCTAAGAGTACATACATTGATAGAGAGATATATAGCTGAGTCTTCTAATGTCTTTACAGAAGACTTAATTTGGTGTAATGATCCCAGAGTTGTAAGACCTGAGTTTAGTTTTTGCCAATCTTTTTTTTTTTTAAGTGTTGTACAATAGAAGGAAAAGAACTTGGGTTCTAGGCCTAACTCTTATTTACTGGCTATGTAACCTTGGCAAATCTCTGGACCTGAGCTGCATCATTAGGATAATATCCTCCTTGCTTAACAAGATTGTGAGCTTAAGATGTACTAATCTATGTGAAAGTGAATTAAAATAAATATTGCAAATGTCAGTTATTCTTAGTGTTTAGAAGTCAGAAATTGCATTCTTGTTATCATTTATTGAGCATCTAGATTATTTACCAACCAGTGTGCTAGGCACCCAGGCTATAGAGATTAAAAGTATAGAAAATATGTCAAAAAGTCATTTGTGGTTATCCCTGGGGTAAGGGGAAAGTGAGATTTAAAGAGCGGTAAAGAAGGATTTTAATATTTAATCTTTATTATATATTGTTTATTTGTTTAGTGTTAAAAAGAGCACATATTCATGACTTATGTAATTTTTAAAGGAGAAAAAGGATTAATAATAATAATTCACATTTATGGAGTACTTATTATGCTATACTTCTAAATGTTTTAAATATATTAATGTATTTAATTCTTAACCCTGTGAAGTAGGTCGTTATATTATCCCCATGTTACAGGTGAGGTAAGTGGGTCACAGTGAGGTTAGGTAAATTTCTGAGGTGCATAAAGTCAGGTTTTGAAACTAGGCACTTTGGCTGTAGGGCCCTCATGGTCAATTTCTCAGAATGATTACTTTCTACTGGGACAACAGATATGCAAGAAATAGTTGTCATACAATATGATCATTATCCTGATAGAGGCAAAAAAACTGAGGTAATATTCCAATACATACATATTTATTTTTATACATAGAAAACATTGTAAAGGAGTGCCAAAGCCTGCCTTTGCGAATCAAGGAAGCCTTTACATTGGAAGTTGCGTTGAAACTGAGACTTGAAAAAGGTTTTACAGTGTTTGTAAGAGAGCGAGTGGAGGTAGGCATGTGTCAAGGTCATGAAAATGTGTAGCTATGAAACATGCCCCAACAGGGACCAGTTCACTGCTGGCGTGTGGAGTGTGAGTCTGAACCAGTAGGCAGGGGCCAGATGGTGACAGGCTTGTGTGCCATGATGCGAAATTGCACTTTATCTAAATTTAGATATGCCAAACTGCTGGAGCATTTAGAGCAAGTGAAAAGACTGGGCTGGAGACGGTAATTTAGTATTCACCATTGTCTCAGTGTCAGCTGATACAGGCCTGGCTTGCACTCTCCCAGGAAGGACACATGCCGGGAGAAGAAGATGGGCCCAGTGGTGGTGTCCTTGGAACACTAAGCGGAGGTCAGAGAGAAAGGAGAACTTAAAAATGGCCATCCTTCTTCTTAGGCTTAGATCTAAGAGGAAAACTGTGAAAGAGCAGTAACCCTAAAGCCAAGGAAGGCAAAAGTTTCAACTAAGAGGAGTGGTCAGTTGTGTCAGATCCTGTGGAATGGTCAGGTAAGATGATGGCTCTAAAGTAGCTATTTCTAGTATAAATCATTGGTGACTTTGAGACAGTTTATACTGTTTTGAGAAATTAATGGGAGGAAATTCTAAAGTGACGGTTAGCATAAACTTTTCTCTCTTGAAAAATTTGGCTGCAAAGGTAGAAAAGATAGAGTGGCAGCAAAAAGAGGACATAAGGTCTAGCGTTAAGTTGAGTTTTATTCTTTTACGGTGGGAAACACTTGAGCCTGTTCACCTGTTGAGATTAAGAAACCAGTGGGGAAGCCTGAAGATGAAGGAGAGCAAGGAATATATAACAAGGAAGGAGTCCTGAGGAGGTGAGAGGCGATGGGATATGGAGCACAGAGCAATGGATTGACTCTGAAATAGTGGGAATGGGTCAGGGAAGGTGGACACTAGCAAAGAAATGTCTAGATAGTGGGAAAGAAGTAGTCAGAGTTCTTAGTGGTCTCTTCGTGCCTACAAGTAAGGTGATTTACTGAGAATAAAGAGGATAGAGTAAGTTCAGGGAATATTAGAATGGTGAAAGTTTGAAAAAGTCACTGACGGAATGGAATATGTTACTAAGATGTTATTGCTCTTCTCACTATTTTGACATTTGCACTGATGGTATAAAAGCAGTGGTGGCTACTTACATTGGTAGCCATTTTGTTCTTCACTGCCACACAGTTAGTGAAAAAAATAAAAGCCAGTAAAAAAACATGTTAGTTTTATTAAATCTTGACTCCTGAGTACACATCTTTTTAATATTCTGTATGATGCAATGCGATGTATGCATAAAGCTCTTCGGTATACAACGAGTACAACGTTGTCTCAAGGAAAAGCAGTTGTGCAATTGCTGAGTTGAAGATGAACTAGCTACTGTTTTCATGGAACATCAATTTTACTTGAAAGAACAGCTGACAAACTGGCTATTCATGTTTGGAAAATGAATGAAGTGAGCCTGTCACTTTAAGAAAACAACTGATGGTACTTGTTGCCATTATGACAAAACTAGAGCTTTCAAGCAAAAATTAGATTTTTGGAAAACTCTTCACTGTGAGCCTTATAGTACTTAGACTTTTCTCATGAAATTGTTGATAATAATGAATGTGTTTTTTTATATTTATTGATATGAAATGTGTCAGTATTTGGAAGATCTCTGTTAACTTAATGAACCAGTATTGTCCAAACGACTGATGTGTGATGTTCCAAGATCCACTCAAAGTGCAGGATAAACTAATGGATTTCACAGTCACAGTATGAAAAGTTCTTGATATGGTTTCAAATTCTACATTTCATCTATCTTTAAGAAACCATCACTTGTTGAGTTTTAGTGTGGCATCAAGAAGAATGTACAATTATCTGAAAGGGCTGCATATCTGTGTGAGACTGAACTCTCTTCATGTATTGATACTTCAACCAAAACAACGTTGCAGTGGTTTAAAGGTAGAAGCAGTTTGATTGCAGAAGCAGATATGCAGCTATCTTCTATTAAGCCAGATATTAAACAAATTTGCAAAAATGTAAAACAGGGCTGTTCTTCTCACTTAATTTGTTTTGTTTTAGAAAAAAATATTTTTCATTAACGGTACGTTATATCAGTGTAACATGTTTTTATTGTTGTTACTTTTAAGTGAATTAAGAAATACTTAAATTTCTCAGTTTTAATTGCTAATGCAGCAAATATTGCTAGGTGTAACTCAAAAAAACAAAAGCTCATCGGGGTCCTCAATCATTGGTAAGGGTGTGAAGGGGTCTTGAGACTAAAATGTTTGAGAACTGCTATAGCCATGCAGTAGCATTTCCATGCAGTGTTTAAGGCCAAATACCAGTCTGAAAGGTGTGTGGTACTTCTATAGCAGACTGGGTATAGGACTAGAGAAAGCAAGTAATTTGGTCTGTGCTTGGGCATTTTCAGGGTAAGTAATGGTTAAGGATAAGAGAGCAAGGAAGGATTTGGGGAAAATCCTTCCCCAAATCCATGGCACATCATTTGAAGTAAATGATCCACAATGGAGTCTTAGTGGGATAGGATGGAAAGTGAGTCCAAGAGGATGGTGATGGTTTTGGAGAAGAGGAAAGAAGAGTTCCAAGACTAGATCACAATAAGGTTAGCTAGTAAATGGAGAGAGAGAGCTACAAGGATAAAGAAATAGATAAGCTGTTTGATTACACTATACAGAAGTAAGTAGTGTTAGCCCTAATTTTCCAGGCCAGGAAGCTGAGGCTCAGTGACTTTCTGAGTTGACCAAGAGTGGTAGGACTAGTATTTGAATTTAGGTCTTAAAATGCAGAGTCTGGCCCTCTTTTCACTGTATATAGTGCAGTTGGCAGACTTTCTTGTTTTATGAATATGAAATAAATAGTGTATAAAAAGAAATGAAAGTTTTTTTTAATTCTTGATAGGAAAAAAAATTTTAAGTATACATTTTTATTTCTTTTATCTAATACAGGTTTCTAAAGTGTTGGAAGAATTTGATGTTGAAGAACAACCAAGTACCATGTTAGAAGATCGCTTTCCCAACATTAAGGTTATAGAATCTGGAGTAAAGCAACTGAACAGCAAAGAACATGTAAGAGGGGTTTTTTCTTAATGACATTTGCCATTGTTAAATCTTGGTGAGGTTTTGCCTGCCTTCCTTTGACCCCCACCTGTTCCACCAGCTCCCAAGTCTCTAGCATATAAATTTCAGTGACATTGATTTCTATTAGTATTACAAAAACTTACACTTTTTGTGAGTTTATTGGGTCATATAATTAGCTTAGCCTGGCATTTTAGGTTTTACATTTTAAATTAGCATTAACATTTATATAGTGTTCACTGTGTTTTGGGCACTGTGTTAAGTACTGGGATACAGTAGCAGTGATAGCAGGAACCTACTCCCGGTAGCTCTCAATGTCATAGGGAGTACAGCCATGTGTACGTTTAATGTATGCCCATAGAAGAAAACAGTTGTTGAAATATTATCAAAGCTCTGATGGTAGGTATTCAGAAAGACTCCCAGATTGAGTAATATTTGAGCTATGTTTTAAAGATGGGTGAATTGAGTTCTCCAGGTGGAAAAGGACATTCCAGGAAGAAGAGATTACGTTACGGGTTCAGAGACCCAGAGAAAGGAAAGGGGCATGTGGAAGAGTGAGACTGTCAAAGGGGTTGGGGTGTGGATAAGTAAAGGAGATTGGCCGACTAGCCCAGAGAAATAAGTAAATAAGATTGTGAAGAGCTTTTTATGTCATGTTAATATTGAGTTTATTTTGTAATCAGTGGAAAAAATAGTAAAGAGATTCTAAGTGGAGCCAGGGATGCTAAAATACTCTTTTAGGAAGATGGATCTGACAGCAGTGTCAAGGATGAACTGGGATAGAGCAGGTGGCCAGTAGCCAACAACTAAATTAGAAGGTGGTTGTGATAGTCCAAAATGATATAAGGCCCAAACTAAGACAGTCTCAGGAAAGGCAGTACCTCAGTCTCAGATGTCAGGAAGTCTCAGTGTCACATGATTAACAGTACCTTCAGATGAGCTTTAGGCAAGATAGGAAGTAGGGTTTGTAGTTGTTTCTCTAAAGCAGCTAACATTTGAGTTTTCCCTTAGGGAGAAAGCATACATGTCACATTTGAAACAAATAACTTGACAGGAAAAAAAAAGTAAGAAAAAGTACCAAGTTTTATGAGAAAAATATTGCAAATCTGAATCCAAACACCGCAGTTATTTCCTAATACTTGTAATGGTAGTACTTGTTCCATAAAACACCCATGTCAGTGAATCTGCTCACTGAGGTAGGCTCAAAAGTATACTAATGAATTGTGAGGGAATTTATGTATTAGGGCATTTGAGTGAATCAGAGTGCCACACGTTTCATTTGAAAAGTGCCCTACATAACATACATGTCTGCATTCTGTCATCCATCCTTTGTATTCTTTAGTGAATTAGAAATGATGTGTTTTACCTTCGTCTCTACTTCCAAAAATTTAACAGTAGCCAATGAAAAGTTTTTGTGTTTCTTTTATAGTAGCTAAATGCAAATTTTTTAAATTTGGTCAGTGCTTATAACTAACTTCTGTTAGTTAAAATTCTAACCAGATTATCTAAAGGAAGACTTGTGTAACATTTCTGTATGATTATACTGTGTTGGTTTATTGGTTTTATGTATTTGTTATGTAGCTGAAGAGTTAGAATGGGTAACAAATATTTCAGTGGGTATGTAAATGCTATTTGGCAAGTTTTATAAATCAGACACATGGCACAAGGTTAACCTCTGAAACCATTCCAGCAAAGTCTGACATCTCTCATAGTAGCACATGCTTATGTATACCTGCTTTCTAAATGCTTCTACTTTTGTGTAGATATTCATTCAATATTAAGGAACAAAAACAATGGATCTCTGATATGTATTTTTAGATTCATCTAAATTCATTAATTCAAAATTAATATAAATTTACTTTAAAGCTAGTACATGCTAGGATTTAAGGTTAACATGTTTTTCACTTATATGAAAATATAATCCCCAAACAGCATGAAGTTTGCTGGTAAAGTGATTGTTATTTGTACTTAAGAATATAAATACTGTTTTTTAGCACTTCTGATTTTTCAGATTAAGATGTATTGTGACCTCTTCTACCATTCACTACTCCCCTGTACCCATAACAGACATTAAGGTCTGATATGATTAGAATCACTAGATCTTCTTACAGTATCTTCTCATTGAGAGCAGAATGTTCATCAAGGAAATGTTCATCAGAATGCTCAATTTGAAATTTTCTAAATGTTTCCTTTCTAATCTAAGGTCAACATACCTTTCCAAACATGAGATTCCCTTGGTTTTATCCAAAATTTTGTGGGAATGTACCTTTTTTTCCCACGGGAGAAGGACTAATTTTCATCAGATTTTTTAAATGGTTCATGCTTCTAAAGTGATTAGGAATCACTGGATTAGAGAATGCATTCTCATGCTTAGTTAGCTTTGTCATTGCTGTAACAAAGTATTGAGTGCCACCAAGAGGCAACCTTAATATATTTTTTGCTTTTGTCTTATTGAATGTTTAAAGTGCAGTTGTACCTATGTATAAATGTTCCCCCTCTCCTCTTTGTTGCTCTATGGTCTTACAGTGCATTTTAACTGAAGATGGCAATCAGCATATTTATAAGAAGCTCTGTTTGTGTGCTGGAGCTAAACCAAAGTTGATATGTGAAGGAAACCCTTATGTGTTAGGAATCCGTGATACAGACAGTGCTCAGGTAACATTTTGACATTGGGTCATGGGGAAGAAACATGAAGGTTTCTTAGACTTTTCCTACATTGGAATCAAAGTGTTCCACTTATAATGTCAATTCCTAAACTGTAGCAGCAGAAGAAAGGTTTCATGACTCATAAACCAGAAAGTAGTTATAATGTTTTATTACTGCCAATTTGAGTTTAGTTTTAGTGGATAATTTATCTTGTTTTTTAATTCATGTTCTTTCCATTATGTGATATCCCAGAAATAATGTCTATGCTGAAGGTTACAACTTACATTGCATACACATTCATTATTTTACTCTGATCGGGAGTATGTGATTTGCATCCTAAATGATGTAATGATCTTTTTCTCAAAAGATAAAGCATGTCCAAAATTTACTTCTCAGCAAAGAAATTAGTTAGTATTCAGAAGATCTTTGTCATACAGAATCATGACAGAATCCTAGAACCGAAAAAGACACTTGTTTGTTGTTCTGCTCAAGAACAGTGATAAACTATCCCAGTAAGGTGAAATTCTATCTTCAGAACCTTGTACAACTTCTTTTGGTAATTTATTTCAGGGTTCATTGACCCTTACTGCCAAAAACCTTCTTGGTTTCTAGTCACAATACTGTTGTCTTACCTCAAGCTCATTGTTGTTGTTCTGTCCCATGAAGTAATTGTACATTTACATGATAAGATTTTATAGTCTTGAAAATTGATAGTATTTTCTTCTTAAATAATTAGGAATTTAGACAATACTAGAAGAACTGGATTATGTTCTTGTAAACATTTTAGGTTCATATTATCAAAGATTGAGTTCATAACTGTGTTACAGCGAGGCCCTCTACACATATGAATTCACTGAATCCTCATGATAATCCTGTGTGACAGTCATTACTCCCACTCTACAAAGAGGCAGCTGAGATGGAGAGACTAAGAAATTTAGCTATACTAAAGTAGTTATTATCAGAAGTATAGTCTAAACTCATGACATTCATCTCCCTGTTCACTGCTCTTTACAGGTCTTTACCTACTGTGTTTAGTGAAGGACAAAGTAGAATTAACTTCAGGTTTTTTTCTTGTAAAATTTAAAGAAGTCAATTCAGTGGTTATGTATTGTACATTACGATAAGTTTTGGGGTCCATTAATAGAAATGGTGACCTGACATAGTAGGAGGTGGAATTTAGCTATTCAGATGTCATCCTGAAGCAATGGGACTATTCTCTACTTTAGAAAGTACCATAAGAATGACTCCTGGTATTTTTTTTTCTCTCCAAGTTCATTGTGATCTTTTTTGGGGGGAGGGAGGAGGGAGGGAGGGATGGGAGGTGGAGGCATCAATTTGCTGTCTTATAACGTAATAACATTTTAAAATAAATATTAGACATTATGTGCTTCCTACTCCCAACAGCTTTATCTCTGTCATCTTAATACTTATAGAGACCTTGAGATATACTCACCTCTTATTTCCATTTATAGTTGGGGAACCTGAGGTGCAGAGAGGTTAAGCAGTTTGCCCAAGGTCACCTGGTGTAACTGCTAGAGCCAGGGACTTTAGACCTGTGCCCTTAACCACTGTGCGGCTGTGCTTCTCGTTCCTGCAAGTTCCAAGTGCTGAGTAACTGCAAGGAAAGTGTCGATTGAGGGACTAGAAGGAAAGGAAGAATCCTGTTTCCAGGGTCTAGATCAATGTCATGTTGGTAATTGATTTGGTCAAATAGTTGGGAATGTGGTAAACTAAAGACAGGCTCTTGCTGCAATTCTGAATGTAGTGACATAAAAGGCAAGGAAAGTCAGGAAGAGGCCTTGCTATAAAGGCAGTTTGGGGTGAAACATGGAGGGAGCATTTATTATATTAATTGGGATGGTGTGTCCTGGCAGAGTGTGAAAGTGAGGTTTATTATCAGTGAAGCCTGATGCTTCAGGCATTACCCACTATTACAAAACACTCTTTTCATTTTCTTTTTGATACAGGAATTTCAGAAACTGCTTACAAAAGCTAAGAGAATAATGATCATAGGAAATGGTGGTATTGCACTTGAATTAGTGTAAGTACCTGTATTTGAATATTATGTAAGAATTGCTCTGTGATTCATGTGATTGACAGACTAGAAGACATCTTGTTATCCTAAAATCAAAGATAAATATAATTGTTTTTCATACATTTTCAAGGGGAAAAGTCCACTTTATTTTTTTAGCTTTCATGGAATTCATAGTTGCAAAATTGACCTTATAAAACATAGGAATTTCGGGAATGCTTTAGGTCTCAAAGGGTCTGACACTGATGACTGTCTAGATTTGACCCATACATGTGTTCTTATAAGCACGTACTGTACTGAAAAACAATTGAAAACGTGTACACCTTTAGAGGTTTCTGGTGATAGTCCCCACGACTTTTTATTGCTTATACCCATCCTGCTTCACTCATGTGTGGTACCTGTCTGGCCGATGAAACGCGAAGTGTTTGTGAGTTCTATTTCAGGGTATGTGGTACTCCTAGCTCTTGGTTTTTGGAAGTTGGGGATTGTGAACACCTTAATGTGAAATACTGTCATCTTAAGATGATACTTCAAGTTTGGAAAACATTGAGGACCTGCTGTGGTCTACAGAGCATTGATTCACTTTCTTTGTGATTTTATCTTTCAGCAGATGGCTGACATGGAATAGTCTAGATATTTTTCAGGCCAGAAAGTTGGGTCTGACTACAAAGAGGACAAATTTATATCAAAATAAGCAATCTGCCAAAGCCCTGTCTTTTCTCACTTTCATTCATTCCAACTCTGAGACTAGGTTTTTGCCCCTCCTTTTTAGAGGATGGTGAATCCCAGTGGGAACCTGTAAGAGTTGTTGGATTGCCTGAGTACTAGGTGTGGCAGTCATTGTTTTAATTGTGAAGTTTGAGGCATTGTATGGAAAAATGCAGAGAAAAAACTAGGGAGTCAAGACCAAACTGGGCCAAGAGGAGGGAGGCATAGATTTATTGTAAGAGGGGCTTCAAATCCTTATGTACACATGACAGATTTTCTCCATCAGTTATCACCAAAAGTATAACTTAATACTATTATTATTATTATTACTATTATTCACATTGAAAAGCTTTCTCATTCAAAAATGTTCAGAGTTTCACAACATTTAATCCTATTCCTCACTTTCTTTAGGTCGGAGATTAAAGACTTGGATATAAAACACATAATTTTATATTCAGTAAACTCTGGTAGTTTAAGAAAGCTCCCATATAGTGTTATTCTCTCGGTTTAGGTTTACTGAATGATTAGGCCTTTGTCTTCTCTTGATGAAAAATGACATATCCAGACTCTTTCTGCTTTTTAATAGCCCCCGTGTCCCACTGAGGCTAATGTTGATTTACTTCAGTATACTTTTATTTCAGTTATTATCTCTTCTTTCCAAATGTAGGTTAATCCTTTCTTTTTCAAACAGACATAGTTTTTCATAATTTCACAAAATTTAATACTTGTTTTTTAAGAGTGGTTTTAAAAATGAAAGCAGTATTTCCCCTATGGGTGATGATACCTTCATGCTTACGCATCTTTCTGAGGACAAGTTCATAGGGTAAGAGGATTAGAGGGTGTCTCGTGAGGTACGGCACACCCAGGAGTCACTTGTGGTGACTACTTACAGTAAATGTGGCTCGCTGGTCTAGCATCAGTATTTTAAGCTATTCTGATATGTGTTATGTTGCTGTACTACTTTAAAATACAAAAAAAATGGTAATCACAAAAATTTCTAGTTTATAAAAATTAAGGAAATCATTTCATGGTAACTGTGTGCCTATATGTAAATTGACATATAAAATTTATCACCAAATGTGTGTGTGTTCTGCTTTCTGCTCATGAGCGATGCTGTATGACCTGAGCAGTGTTAAGATAAAATGTTCTCCAGATAATCTGACATTTAGTAACTATAAATACTCTTTGCTGGCATAGGAGAGGAGGAAAAATAAAGGCCCATTGGAGAAAGCAAGGGACTCCTTTACCATATGCCAGAAAGCATGAACATCAGGTGATCTGAAGTCAGATGTACTAAACCTTCTTTCTTTTATCACCTGCTTATTGATCAGCCTCGAAAAGTCATATAACCTAACTTACATCAGTCTGAGATATAAAGATGGTAGGACTTTTTACCATAAATCAATGTTAAAAATTAATAACACTAATACACTCTTATTACCATTGTAATTTCAAATAAAATCCTAGTGTAGTTAGGATGACCATATATACTGTGTGTCCAGGATTGTCCCAATTCATTTGTACCAAAACAAGTAGTAATAGCAGATAAATTATAATGAACTTCAGGGACCTTGTGGAATGAATATTAAGAAAATTACATTCTCCGTGTCCAAACCTAGAGATAAAACTGCAGGTGCTCAGGAGCTCTGGCTACCTCCTGAACGGTAATGGAAGGTGGCTTCCTTGGCCATTCCTTTCTTCCTCTAAGATCCTTCATTTTTCTGTGAACTGGATCTTTCTTTGGCTAGATGGCTTGGAAATTTCTGAGGTGAAGGGAATTCACTGCAGGGTAATTATTCTGTTATAATAAAGTTAAGATTTTAGTTTCTATCTCTCATTTGCTCCTTTTTCTGTGTCCTTCCATAATGTGCTTTGAATACATAAAATATTTGTTAGCAAAGAAGTCAACTGTTCTCAATATTGTAGCTATATAACATGTATAACATCTATCCGTTCATTACTGATTACTCGATAACTAGGTAATAAGCAAGGCACTGCTCACTCCTGGGAACCCTGGCGGACATTCATATAACTATCCTGTAGAAATTGAACACTTTGAAGTGATGTTCATTGCAATGAAATTTTACCTGATATTCAGTACATCTATTTGTCACATATGTTTTTTCAGTAAACTGGTTACATTTCTTGTATTATTTATTCTACTTAGCACGTATTATCCTGAAAAAGTGTTACATTCCTCTTTATAATCATTCTTTCTCAGTTTGCCTTAAAATAGTTTATTTACATTTGCCTTAAGAGATAACTGTTACTTGCGGATACAAAGAGTTCTTCCAACTAACTTTCATATTCCTTTAGGTATGAAATTGAAGGCTGTGAAGTGATTTGGGCCATTAAAGATAAAGCTATTGGGAATACTTTCTTCGATGCAGGAGCGGCTGAATTCTTGACTTCAAAGCTCATTGCTGAAAAACCAGAGGCTAAAATTGCACAAAAAAGAACAAGATATACAACTGAAGGTAAATATAGCATCTAGCTCATTCATTCACAGATGAAACTGTATTTTTTTAACCATATAGAAAAAGGCTATAAGAAAATTTAGCAAAAATATCTTATTTGGGGATAGGAATATAGATATTTATTTCTATTTCCTTATGTGATGTTTAAGATTTTATTTATATATATGTATAAAATATTTATAAGATAAATATTTATATATGTGTATATATGTGTATGATATATTTTATATGAAAAATATGTATAACTAAAACTGGCAATTTAAAGTAAATTAAGTAAACCAGCCCATCTGCATCTTTGTGGACAGATGCTCCAGTTGGACAATACCTAAGGTAATTTTATTAAAAATGCAGTGAGTTTAAAAACAAATGCAGTTTTTTTAGTTTAAAAGAGCTTTTTTTTTTTTTTAACTTTTGGCTTATAAAATTGAGCAAGAATTTTGTAAGTTTTGGGGGTACTAAAAATTGACAAAATTTTCAAAATTTGATGTCTAATTTTCTTACCTTTCATATTAACCAGTGTATATAACATCCATAAAACACTTTTGAGTGTTTATACACAACACTCGATTGAAAGATTACCCATTTTATAGCTCTACATCACAAAATATTAAAATTATGATTAAAATGATTAATATAGATAAGTTTAGTCCTGCTGTATGAATGATGTATGTGTGAAAATTATTACATTGCCTAAAAACTTCTGAACAAAAACATAATTCTCTGCCTGGCAGTTTTTATATCATTTGGATTTTGAATTGAGTTTATCCCTTCAGGAAGGAAAAAGGAAGCACAAACCAAAGCTAATGCTGGTAATACAGGCAGTGCCTTGGGACCTGATTGGCATGAAGGGTTGGATCTTAAAGGAACAAAAGAGGTATGTTTTCATATACTGTTTAAACATATCTAAATGCAATTTTAAATTCTTGAACTGTTTGTTAAAGACTGGTTATAAGCATATAGTCAAAGAATTGCTAGGTCACTTTCCTTAAAATCCACGGTTCTAGGAAAGGGCTTCAGTGCCACTTGGCCCCATTGAACTCTCCAGAGACAGAGATCTCCATACAGAGACGTTAGTGAATACACCCGTCCTATTTTAAATTAATCTTTTCTCAAAGGTCACTTTAGATGTAGTATAATATTTTAAAGGTTATTAGATAGATTCTAAATAAAATACACATTTAATATCCTAATTGCATAAGCAGATGACTTGCTTTTACTCATTTACTAGATATTTTAGTTTTTTAATAGCTGTTAAAAGGCTATGATATTTAAATATTGCAAGAAACATGCAGTCCTTATTACTGTGTATGATACCTTTTCAGCCTTCAGTAGGTTGGAAGGGGGCTGGCTTCACAGTGTATCTAATTTTTGTGATGGAAATTACACAAAGTAATTTATTCCTGCACCTTCAGGTCCTAAGATTAATGGTATTCTTAACCTGGGAACTTCAGTTTAGTTCAGTGAACGTTTATTGAGTATCTCCTACCTAACTGGCATTTTACTAAGATTCTGGAATATAACAATCTGGGATATATCAACTTTTTTTTTTAGTCTGTAACAGTTGTAATTTAAAAGAAATATACGTGTAATTATCAGGGAAGCTCATAGTAAAAAGTATGCCCTTGGTGCTACCTGCCAATTCAACTACTAGATCTCTTTAAGTACTGACTGAGTTTCTGCTTATTTCTTTCCAACAGAAACTGAGAGCCATGCTTGTGGGCATTCAGTGTGTTTTCTTTTATACTACAAGAATTATTTTTTCTGTATGTTTTTATAAGTGTATTATAAATTTTTTCTTCATCGTCAGTAACCCAGATCATTCTTTCTAGAAGTATTATAGTGACCAGTACTTCTTTTATTTTAGTTTTCTCATAAAATTCACATTGAAACTATGTGTGAAGTAAAGAAAATCTATCTTCAGGAAGAATTTAGAATTTCTGAGAAAAAGTCCTTGACTTTTCCAAGAGACCATCATAATCAGTTAGTTATAGCTGACAAAGGTAAGTGACGAAATAAGAAAAAAATGAACACTTATTTTAAAAGAAGACAACTTAATATTGCTTTATTATATTTAGAAAACAGCTTCATATTTCCATATAAAACTTAAATGTGAAAAGTAAAAATAAAACCATAATTTAATAACATAAATCATTTTGTTTTCACTACCTACTCTTTACATTTTCTAATGAATTGTAGAAAGAGTAACATCTTACGTAGGGCTCATTATGTTTTGACCATCATAACGCGATGAGTTAATCAGAATATCTTGTGAATCAAGACAAAACATAAAAACTAAAAAAAATCTGATACTCGCAAAGGTGAAGTGACATCCTCAAAATCAAACAGAATGAAATCGATAAATTTGAAACTAAGGCACAGATCTCTTAAAATTCCTATTCTACACTCCTGTGAGAATTACTCAGAAATACACTCACCCAAACCTACTGTATGGGATATCCCACTGCTCTGAATTCTTTGAATTTTTTCATAGGAAAAGAGAGTGTTAGAGTTTGAATGTGAATAATAAGGGAAAACATTGAAAAGTGAGTAACCTAGTTAGACTAAACTCTCAATGGAGTATAATCTATTAATAAAGATTTTTAAAGAAATAATTTATAAGGTATTATCAATTTAAATTTACTTCATTAGAATTTCTATGTCTAAATTTGAAGGAAAAATGTTTAGAATGCCTGCCATAGTTTTGCGATTATACCCAAAATAAGAAGATGGCACTGATGACATTAAAAATTGTTTTAGCAGATGTACCTATAAATATTAAGAGGTGTTGTTTTAAAGTCATCTCCTGCCTTTTTCTTTCTTTCTTTCTTTCTTCTAGTCATTGACGGTGGTGATTACACTTGAGAATAATTTTTTTTTTTTATTTTAAGAGATATGGCCTGTATATGTGGAATTGACCAATGAAAAGATATATGGCTGCGATTTCATTGTCAGTGCTACAGGAGTTACACCAAATACAGAACCTTTTCTCTGTGGCAACAATGTAAGGTGAAAATTTTTGTCCCACTGTGAACACTTTTAAAGTATTGTTAATGAAGATCTCTAATTCTCAAGCATGAATTGTTTTGGCACAGAACTGTAATTTAAGATGACTGAAAACAGTTTAGTTTATATTCATGTCTTGATTTGCAATATTTTTTTTTACTGCTTCAAGTCCTTAAGCAGTTAACATCCCAGCCTAAGTGTCATTATTAAGGGGACATAATGCACAATTTATCTAAATGTTGGTAAGAAACTCATACCTCCTATGAATTCTTAAAAGTGATTCTTTTAGAGAAGCCAGCTTGTATTTTTTGCTTTTTAGCATCTGAAGTTTACAAAAACTAAGGAATATTTTTGTAACTATGGGTGGGGTCATCATATGGTTATTGGCAATTTTTGATGTTCTAAGAATTTCATGGGTTCGTCTTAATAGGAATTTGAGTGCCTGGAAATTCAGCTTAGTTGTCTAAACTTTGCAGTTTAGCCAACTTTTCTCATTAAAGATCAGCATATCAACGTGTAGAATTTGACTTGTTCTTTTACATTAGAATGAAAAAGTCACGTTTCCTTTTTCTTACCCCGTATGCTTATGAGGAACATTGTTTAGTTTGATGTAGGAGAAGACGGTGGCCTGAAGGTGGATGATCACATGCACACGTCCCTTCCTGACATCTATGCTGCAGGTGACATCTGCACGGCCTCCTGGCAGCCCAGCCCAGTCTGGCAGCAGGTAAGCTGGCATAGGTGGTCACAGGTTTTTATCAGAGATTCCATCTGAAAATAAAGGAACTGCTACCAGCATATCCAGCCTTCTGGTTTTCCAACTTTTCTACTTTAAGTGGGAAGCTATCATTGAGGTTTTTTTTGTCACAAAAACAACAAACAAAAAGAACACTAGAATTTTTCCCTTTTGGTAAGTGATTATATAGTGACGGAATAGACTGGGATGTCTTTTAATTTAAAAAGAATTATGATGGTTACTTTGTTTTTCATGCTCAGATGCTTATCAGCGGTGTCCAGTGGAACTTTCTGTGATAACAGAAATGCTCGGTATTTCGGCAGTGTCCAGTCAGGTAGCCACTAGCAATGTGTGTACTAAGCATTTGAAATGTGGCTACTGTGACTGAGGAACTGAATTTTAATTTTACCTTTAATTAGATAGTCATGTGGCTATGATTTGGGACGGCACAGCTTTGGATGAAAAAGTAGCAAACTGAGATTATAAACCATACATTCTGTTTCTGATGATCTTATTCCCGTGGGAATTATTACTGAAAGACTGTTCCCACAGTAAGCAGAATCCCTCAGCCTAACAACCCCTTCTAACTGGACCTAGACTTCCTCCTGCCCCGACAGTGCTGCCTGCCTTGTAATGGTGGAGCAGAAGTACTGGAGGAAGACACTCAGCGGCCAGAGGTGGGGTTGTTTTAGTAGGAGTAGAGACAGAGGTAGATGTTAACAGATGAAAGAACCAGTCAACGCTTATCTTGGTGAAAGACCAGCTCCACAGGTAGGCATGTTTATTCAGATTAACTGTGGAGTGTGAAGTAGTGGAAGAACCAGATGTATTCTGAGAAGCAGCTTTATTATTTAGTATGTTTTAACATACATCAGAGATAGCATCAACAAGACAGTGATTTCAGCCATAATTCTAAAATGCTTCAAACTAGCTTTTTTTTTTTTAGTTTTCTCTACAATGACATCCAATGTTGTTTTTATGGCATGTCTGTCCCAAACTCAATTCGGAATTGGAGTTCATGGGATTTTTTTTTTTTTTTAACATCTCAGCCCTCTAAAGGTTGAATCTAGGGAATATGTATATTATTATATCCTTCATGTGCCTCATACTCTGATACAGGAAAGTCCAAAAATAAACAGGGGTTTCTTACTTTGAGTGAATCTAATAAAACTTCATCTCTTAATTTGCAGAAGCAGTAAGTACACTAATTCATTTGTTTTATATAGTCCGAGACACAAACTAAAGGGACTCAGAGGCTAGAATACATTAGGTAGCAGTGCAGCAGTGTAATATCGCAGGCCACTTCTGTTGGCCGTTCTCTAGTTGTTACTGTGCTCAGTTTACTCTGCTCCCTTACCGTAAGCTGCCTCTTACTTCATCAAACCCAACCTTGTTTAGAGAGGAGACTGAATTTTTTTTAAAACTCTATCACTTCTACCAGAAATGCTTAAAGCTCATATCCATGAGTATGGTTATTATTTTTTGCACACAAAAAGACATTCGTTACCACACATGAGGTATAAGAATGACCAGCACCAGAATCGGTTGGTTAGTGTGGATGGCTGATTGCTTCTGTGGCAAAGATGATTCAATCAATTACCTAACTAGCTAGATCTAACTGTTCTCAAGGACTGTCAAGCACTGAACCCCTTTAAGGAATTTTACTAGGTTAAGGTGATAACATTTCTCAAATGATGATAATAAAAAGTTAAATTGCATAACCTTCTTTTTTATTTCAGATGAGGCTGTGGACCCAGGCTAGACAGATGGGATGGTATGCAGCAAAGTGCATGGCCGCAGCTAGTGTAGGCGAGTCTACTGACATGGATTTCAGCTTTGAACTTTTCGCTCATGTAACAAAATTTTTTAACTACAAGGTAAGATAGATAAGCAGATTAGTGCCTTTTCTGCTTGTTAGTTTTTTGGGGTTTTTTTTGCAGTACACGGGCCTCTCACTGTTGTGGCCTCTCCCGTTGCGGAGCACAGGCTCCGGACGCGCAGGCTCAGCGGCCATGGCTCACGGGCCCAGCCGCTCCGCGGCATGTGGGATCTTCCCAGACAGGGGCATGAACCCGTGTCCCCTGCATCGGCAGGCAGACTCTCAACAACTGCGCCACCAGGGAAGCCCCTGCTTGTTAGTTTTATAACTAACTAATTATGATCATCTGATTTTCTCACATGAATAAACTTATATGGCTTTAACTACTTTACAAAAAATGACAAATTTCCTCATTTCTTGCAAATTTATACCTGGTTATTATTGCTGGGCCTAATCACTAATCATCTGATAATCATTACCTACCTTCTCACTATATTATTTTATAGTTCGGGGGGTTGGGGGGGGGAATCTCTTCCAGATTTGTTCCCTGTTGGTGCATCTCTGAGTTTTAGTTGCAATTCACTCCTCCTTTTTGAAGAGAACTAACAGCTGTTCATACTCAAGAATGAGCAGGTACTTCCCCCTACATATTATCTTATTTAATCCTCTTTACATCACTCTGAGGCAGGATTTTTCCTCCTAATTTACCGATAAGGAGAAACACGTACAAATATATACATACGGTTCAGGGAGACTGAACAATTTGCCCATGAAAAATCAAATTCAGCTTCTTACTAAATCTTTAAATTGTGACTCAAGGCTAATGTAGTCTACCTCCTACATATTTGTATATTCGCTAGGTATTTTTAATGTTCATACAGTTGTATGGTAGTGTCATCTGTAGAGTAAATGCATGCCATGCAAGTGTTTTCTCTGGGCTCTTCCGAATGGCACTTTTAGCTGTAAATTTTCGTGACTAGATTTGCCATTCTAGGAAAACACAAAATAACTGCATATTATGTTTCTTTTTCATAGTCACTAAATTAATTGTTTTGTCTTTCTCTATATAGGTTGTATTGCTGGGAAAATACAATGCACAGGGCTTAGGTTTAGACCATGAATTAATACTGAGGTGTACCAAAGGACAAGAGTACATCAAAGCCGTCCTGCAGAATGGGCGAATGATGGGAGCGGTCTTAATTGGTGAAACTGATTTAGAAGAAACATTTGAAAACTTAATTTTAAACCAGATGAATCTTTCAGCATATGGAGAAGATCTACTAGATCCAAATATTGATATAGAAGATTATTTTGACTAAAAAGGGCATTTCAAGGGCTACATCGAGTTCCAAATAAGACAAAAAAGTCACATGCCAATAAAGTAAATTGACTGACTGCACTGATTTAAAGATGACCATCTGAAGTTAAAAATACAGAAATACGAAGATTTTAAAAATAAAATTCTAAAGATGAAATCAGTTCAAATCATTTATTTATAGAAATATTTTTTTCCTAACACAGAACTGACCACTTAAGTCTTAAGTATTCATTTCTGTGTTTTTAAACTTAGACACATTCATTTGTGATTTAGATTTGGAGCAAATTTAACTATATTGTTATCTACTTAGTCAACAGTGTGGTCTGGTTAATATACCAGAGCCATTCTCTGTGAAATGTCAAAGTAGGGCTGTGGTTTCAAGCAGCTTACAGTTTTATTTTACTTAAATAGAGGTGTAGCATACTTGCTAATATTATTTGTATGGATACCGTATTCCTTTTTTATTTAGTAAAATATTCAGTATAATAACATTGTTATCAAAAGACAGTTGTGTCAAAAGAAAAAAATACAACTAGTTATGGCAAGGCATAAAGAGCTTAAGACAGTTATATGAACTTACTCTCTTAAGTATTTTACATTTAAAGGGTTTTACATTAAAATGATGTATTATTCCCTTGTTTCATACTGTAAATTTATACAGTTCATGATCTCAAAATTTCAAAAGGTCTCAAATTCTCAAGTCTTCAATACTTAAATAAATTCTGAAAATACAGCTCCATATGAATAAAATATTAATGAAATTGTCTGAAAATTAAACTTTTGATTAACTACAAAACTAATGGTGTATACATGCATAAACTTTTTCTTAGAAGATTTAGAAGCACTCAACTCATGCATTATCAATTTTTCTTTTCTTAGCCCCTGTAATCTTACAATCAGGTTGCTGAAGCGTGTTCACCGACTTCTTCTGGAAGTTACTTGGAGTTTTTTCTTTCCTCTTTTTATCAGCTCCTTCGGAATGACAACTTTGAGGTGACTCAGCCTACAAAACAACAGCAAGACAAACACTGGTAAAAATTCAGCTATTCCATTTTCTCAGGAGATTAATAATCTCAATAGTCCTTCTATATCACCTCTTTAATTAAGTGGCCAATGGTCTTGTTTTTTATCTTCAAATTTCTTCCACTATGCGCCCCATCTTAAATAGAAGGGGCTGTGCTGTCAGGACCGTAAAGAACACCTGACATGTCCTTAGACACACTGGTGCCGGGTGTGCTTTTGCAGGCTTGAGAGCAGTTAGTTTGTGACAGTGCTTTTCAACCTCTGCTGCGCAGGCAGACTTCTCAGCCAATAGTGACCACAAGCAAGGGCAGGGTGCCTCATAACACCAGACATTAAATGGAGTCTTCACATCCCAAAAGGTTGGAAACCCCTAGTCTATATTCTTCTACTCAATACCTCTACAGAACACAAAAGTAGGTTTTCTCTCTTCTATACCCAGATTCCAGGAAGAAAACTGACTTAATCTCTTCTTATGCTCCACTGGACCCAGGAGAGTACTAGTTAAAGAAAAGCATCCCATAGGCTTTAATGTCTTTTTCAAATATATAAAAGTTAAAAATTAATAACTACCCTGAAACAGCTCTGCATGGGCTTCTTTACTTGCATTGTAATAACATGTTCCTCATTGTTCAGAAGATTAGCTTTAGGTCCTATTTTCAGATATGAGATGGTAGCATAAGCTGTAAAACTATAGTCTTCTCTGCAGAAGATAAAGGCCAACAATCAGGTTTTGACAAATTGCAGACAACAAACTGAAATTTATAAAAAAAAAAAATAAGTGCAATAATTTTAAGTAACATTGATATGAAATATAAAACTTTTAGTATAAAAATGCAGTTTATCTTTATAGAAAGTATTTTAGTTTTGTGCTTTTTTGACATACAGTAATCAAAGTTTGAATTTGTTTACTAGGTAAATTTTGCATAGCGTTTAAAAGTTCTTATGAAACAACCACAAAACCATTCGTTCTGCTGCAGTTATAAAAATGAGAATCAAAGACAACATGAAAGGGCAAGAAATGGGTTTGTATATACTTGAGATACTGCCGTATAAGAAAGTGCGCGATAATTTTCTCCAGGTCTTCACGAGGAAGCGCGGGAGGAGCAACACCTGCTACTCTCAATTTCGCTGCACCCTTTCCCATCCAAGAGTCGATCAGTTTCAGTGGAGTGAGCTTTTCTTTCAGTTCCTCTGCCTGCTTCAGGATCTTGATTAGATCCCTGCAGTACGCTGTTATGTTCTTTCTTTCAAATGCTGTAATGAAAGAGGCATGGTTACAGGCGAATGGGATTTCAAAATTAGGGTAAGGATAGGCCGTCCTAAGTGGTTAGACTGGTTTAAAAAATAAGTCTTCACCCAGTGTGAGCCACCCTAAACACTGATTTGTTTCTATGTTCTGAACTAAGACTACTGCTCAAGTCTCGTATCACTAGATTAAGCTACAGTCTCTGTAAGACACTGAGATTTAAGTGATGTAAAGAAAATAATCTGGTTATCAGAAGGCCTTTGGGTATGCTCTAGGAACCAAAGAGTGTCAGCCAAACATGATTATGACAAATACTTAGTGATGTTCACAGGCGAGTCAGTCTGTTCTTCATGTTACCTGATGCGTGCTCATTAAGCAATATTCTGACAACCGGTATGGCTTCCTAGGGACTCTAATTTCATGACAAGAATGTCATGGACAGTTATTCCCAATTACTGATACTAACACTCCGATGTATGTATCAGGCTTTTGTTAATTTGGGCAGTATAAAATAATCTAATAAACACAAATAATTTTCTCTGGCTGCAGAGTTAAAATTGTGACCTTCACTGATCAAGGCATCAGAACTCAACGAGGAACGGGTTAGTCCAGCTCTTCCAATAATACGCATACACACAGGATTTTAAAAAGTGAAAAGACAGCACCAACACACTGCTAAATCAGTGTCTTATGAGTGGTTAGCCATTATCTGGATCAAAAATGATACACTATAGTCTCTATTTTGCACTATATTTCTCTTTCCTATCAGTAACTATAAAGCATCAGAGATTATCACAAGAGGTCAGCGTTCTCTTACTTAAAATAGTATTTCTATTCAGGTTTTTAAACTTTTCCCTTCATTTCTTAAAAGTTTAACATGTCCTCAGTGTAGCAACATAAAATAAATGCATACACATACGGCTTTTAATTTTGCCTCTGTTTCAAAACTTTGTGTTGTCACTCTTGAATCTGGGAAATTCTATTCACACCTTGCTTATTCTTTTAAATCCATTTTGGGTGTCTAATATTGCCCTCATGTATTCCTACATATAAATATTAGCCTATAAGGATTTTAAAAACAACTCACAAATCTCTTTACAGCAATTATCACACATTTTGTTGCATGTTTCTGGGCTCCATACTTCATCAAAATGTTGAGCTATCAACACACGGCGACAGCTGCAAACATCAGAGATACAAATTATCAAATAATTAACAGTTTTAAGAATCCCTATTTTAAAATACAGAGTTATATACTGTATTAATTTCCTATTGCTGCCATAACATCACCACAAACTTGGTGGCTTAAAACAACACAAACTTATTATCTTACATTTTTGTAGGTTAGAAGGCTGACATGGGTCTCACTGGATTAAAATCAAGGTGTCAGCAGGGTTGGATTTCTCCTGGAGGCTCTTGGGGAGAATCTGTTTCCTTGCCCTTTCCAGACTCTAAAGACTGCCTGCATTCCTGGGCTCACGGCCCCCTTTCCTCTGTCTTCAAAGCCAACAACAGTGGGTTAAGTCTTCACATCACTCTGACATCTTATGCCTCCTTCCACATTTAAGAACCCTTGTGATTATCGTGGGTCCACCTAAATAATTCAGGATTATCTCCCTATTTTAAGATCAGCTGACTGCAACCTTAATTCCCTTTTGCCATGTAAAGTAGCACACTCACAGATTCCAGGGATTCAGATGTGGATATCTTTGGGTGACCATTATTCTGCCCACCACGTATAATAATATTTTCCATATGTTGTTAATAGACATTGCTTTTAAAAAATTGTCTGAGATTCAGTACTTCACAACTACAGGCATACCTTGTTTTACTGCAGTTTGCTTTACTGTGCTCTGCAGATACTGTGTTTTTTACAAACTGAAGGTTTGTGGCAACCCTGCATTGAGCAAGTCCATTGGCACCATTTTTCTAACAGCATTTGCTCACTTCATGTCTCTGTGTCACAATTTCATAATACTCGCAATGTTTCAAACTTTTCCAATATTATTCTATTGTTATGGTGAGCTGTGATCAGTAGTCTGAATTACTACTTCAATTTGCTGAAGGCACAGATGATGGTTGGCATTTATTAGTAATAGTTTTAAGTATAGTGAAAAGATAAACAGAATTGATAAACTTTTGGCCAGACTCATCAAGAAAAAAAGAGAGGGCCCAAATCAGTAAGATCAGAAATGAAAAAGAAGTTACAACCAATACTACAGAAATCCAAAAGATCAAAGAGACTACTATGAACAACTATTTGCCAATGAACAACCTAGATGAAATGGACAAATTCCTAGAAATGTACAATCTCCCAAGACTGAAGGAGGAAGAAATAAAAAATATGAACAGACCAATTACCAGTAATGAAATTGAATCAGTAATTTTAAAACTCCCAAGAAACAAAGGACCAGGACTAGATGGCTTCACAGGTGAATTCTACCAAACATTTAGAAAAAAGTTAACAGCTATCCTTCCCAAACAGAGAATGACTTTTTTCTTTTTTTTACACTTAAGATACTATTTATTTTTTTACTTTTATACAACTTTTAAAGGTTACTTTCCATTTACAGTTATTACACAATATTAGCTATATTCCCCATGTTGCAGTACCTCCCACACCCCCACCCCTATACTGCTCCTCCCCGACTCTCCCCACTGGTAACCACTACTTTGTTCTCTATATCTGAGAATATATTTTCTTAGAGTCAGGCATCCTGCAGGTTCATGTACTGGTTCCCACCCTTCAGACATCTGCTTTTACTGCTTTGCACTTGATGTTTCACTAATGTATTTACTCACTCGAGTAAGGACTCAAAGTAATGTCATGTGCTTTCATACTGGGCTTGTCTTTAATTGACAAAAGTGACAAAAAGGTGCGTGCTTACTTGCTTATGTTTTGGCAGTATGACACCATCTCATAGAGCTTCTGTTGTCCCACATTCTCCATCACCACCATTGAACTTATCCTGAATATATCTCCAAAGCCATAATACAAAATACAGTCTGCTTTCATGTCATCTCGACCTGCAGTGGGAAGAATCTTGAGATTGCATAATTACTTTAAAAAGTCAAACATGCAAAAATAATACATAAAATTTGCTGGCAATATTTCGTAGTCTAAATATATATCTAGAAATTTCAGACAGAGCTGTGAAAGTTAATTTGTAACAGCTGCCCTCAAATTTTTTAAAAAATGACTAAAGAGATCTATCAATAATCAGCCTTACTAGCTTAAAAATGTGTCCATAAGTAATCCAGTTATTTAAATTATAGACTTGAAACCACTAATTAAAAACTCAGGAGGCAAAGATGGACATCAAATTATTTTAGCAAATATGAGAAGAAATAATTCATGACACTCCAACATAAATAAAATTTCTCCATAGGCAAATATAAAACTACAAAAAAGATTTCATTGTTTGTTATAAAAATACTTGCCAATAAAGATGATTAAAAATACAGTATTATTAAACATCATTTATAGTGTTTTTAAAGCTCTTTAAAAATTATTTCTAGGGGACTTCCCTGGTGGTCCAGTGGTTAAGAATCCGCCTTCCAATGCAGGGGATGCGGGTTCAATCCCTGGTCAGGTAACTAAGATCCCATATGCTGTGGGGCAACTAAGCCCACGAGCTGCAATTACTGAGCCTGCGCACTCTGGAGCCCACGTGCCACAACTAGAGAGAAGCCTGCGCACCATGAAAGAGCCCACACACTGCAACTAAGACCTGATGCAGCCAAATAAATAAATAAGCATTAAAAAAAAATTATTTCTGGATGTGAGTTACACGTACCTGCACGTCCACTCTCTTGGTAATAATTTTCCATGGATTTACTCATTGAATGATGAATAACAAACCTCACATCTGGTTTATCAATTCCCATACCAAATGCAACTGTTGCCACTACTACCTAAAATGTGTTAACATTTTACATATTAATTAAGTCAAGTTAAAATACATTCAAAGGTAAATTAGGCTTCTATTGAAGATCTGTTACTTAACCTGAATTTCATTAGCTGACCATCTTCTATGAACCTTGGTCTTATCTTCTGGTTCCATATTGGCATGGTATGCCCCTGCAGGAATCCCCAATTTCTGTAAACTAACTGTAACTTGCTCAGAGTCTTTCTGAGAAAAGCAATATATTATTCCTGTAGTAAAAGAAATGGTTAGATATATATAGTACATTCCTAGAAAATTTTTAACTCACACACTGAAGAGGCTGATAATTACAATGCATGGGGGAAAATAAGAATTATGAAAAATTCCAAGGCCCTGAACACATACTGATTTTTCAGTGTAATTCAAGGTCTGACCACCAACTTGCTCCAGAGCAGTAACAAGCCTGGAGCCACCAGTTTGGGTTCCCATTATCTCAGTTCTCTCTCCAACTTTATCTCCCACTACATAGTCTTTCTCAAACTGATGCCCCACAGCTCCACAAGATGTTAAGCATGCTATGAGAAAAGAGTTTCATGTGCAAATAAGTTTGGGAAGGTTAACAAAGTTGGACAAACACGTGTGTCTCTTTGCAGGGCTGGTCAGAACTTCTAAGGTGCCGATACACCCTGTGACTCTGCAGGAGGAATAAACAGCTGCAGCCTTTCTCAAACTTATTTGACCCTGGAACTCCTTTTACCCATGGCCCCTATTAATATCCTGAAAATCCACAGAATAGTTTTGAAGTGCTACTTTAATACCAACTCTTTGCTTTAGTAACACTTGTCTCTACATTAATCCTGGAACACGTTATACACACTCTCAACTCCATCTATACTTAGCTCATTCAGTATGTACTGTTTATTTCTTTAATGTGTCCTTTACTATAAGGAACTATAGTTTACATCCCTTTAGAAAATCACTGCTTAACCTTCAATCTTATACACAGTGGATACTTACAAAATATGTGCTGTTGATAATTAACATTATGTCATTAGGTCCACTCTTTAACGCAATTAAGTGTAAATAAGCAAAAAAAAATCAGTTTTATGACTCTTATAATCTGTGTAATTAGCAAATGCCACACCTGATTTCTAAGATCACCAAGCAAATTAATTTTATCATGACATTTTCAAGTTCTTCTGCCATGCATTAATATTTCTGGTGCCAATCTTTTTCTCAGTGTATTAGTGTAAATAACATGTGCTACTTCTGGAAAGTTCTCTCTCAGTCTTCAAACTTGGTTTGTGTCTATATTACCTGATTGCCCCTTGTATCTTCCATTAATGAGCTTTACAATATCCTCAATAAAATCCTCAGTGTTTGAGGGCTTCTGCCGAACCTAAAAAAAAGTTAACTTATTAAAAAGTAAATTAATGAGTACCATTCATGCGGTCGTTTACTTACAACTTTGAAGGCGCCACTCTTTCTTGGGCATGGTGTTTTTTTCTATTACTCTTTCACTCGCCCATCTGACCCTATCACCTCCCAGACGCTTCTTGATCCTTATTTTTGAATTTACCAGAGATGAGGAGGCACAGAAGCAGTGAATAACTTGTAAAGACAGAGACTTTTAAAATTTTCTGATGCTACTTTTGTAAAAACATAAACTATGGCAGAAACAACTAGTCAGTAAGAGCTCAAAAAATATTAAGTCTATCCTTAAAAGGACTGGAAAGTAAAAACAGCTGAGGTTATTTACCTTTCAAGGTTGTATATCAAATAAAATCTAAATAGGGAGTATTAGCAAATCTTTAATGGTATATTAATTTTTGCATTATTTCATAATTAATTTCTATAGAGATGTCATTAGGGTCCCTAGTATCAATACATGCTTTCTCTCCATCCTTGCATAAGAAAGCGTGTACGCAAATTTAATGAGGCAGTGTTTTCTACTTAACAGAGTAAAGAATTAAATAGCACAGGAGATATACGAAGAAAGCATTCTTTAATAAGTCTGCTTATACTCACTTGATTTTTTTTAAACTTTTAAACATAATTAACTGTGACGTAAATAGACATAATGAAAAAGTAACCTTTCTTCTGAAATCCTTCACAAAATAAATTGACATAGGGCTTCCCTGGTGGCGCAGTGATTGAGAGTCTGCCTGCCGATGCAGGGGATGTGGGTTCGTGCCCCGGTCCGGGAAGATCCCACATGCCGCGGAGCGGCTGGGCCCGTGAGCCATGGCCGCTGAGCCTGCGCGTCTGGAGCGTACCACAAAATAAATAAATAAATAATAAATTGACATAAAAGTTACATACCTCATAATAGAGATTTGGCCGATTAAAAGAAGCTGTAAAAGTAAAACACTTTTCAACACACAGTATTTTCTGAGCATCCTTCAAAACATGGCTGGTCGCAGTTGCAGTCAGCCCAATTAGCGATGCATTGGGGAACTGCCGCTTCAAAATACCAAGGGCCTTATAATCTGGGGAAAAAAAACAAAAAACAAAGTAGCCCTCTTGCTATCCTTTAAGGAGTAAATTACACCTTCTAACATGCTGCAGATCATCAAGATGACTGCAATTTTACTTCCACAGCCATCTATATATAAGCTGCGGTTGCTGCCTAGCCTTGGTGATAGACAGGCTTTACTCTACTTTTAACTGGTTCTTCAGAAACACTTCTTGGCCATAGGTGTCTTCAATAGGGAATACCACAACATTTCCAATCAGCTGAGCACTGGTCTATACCTGCTGAACAGTGGATTCGAGAGGCAGAGTGGGAGGAGCCATAGTGTTTGAATCTATGGCAACTGACGAGAGAGAAAAAGGCCATCAGTCGAAACCCTTCTACCACAGGTATCATCCAAGAGTGGCAAACTCAGAACAGAAAACGCTTGGTGAGGGCATTGGTTTTTATATAACCCACTTCAGGAAAGCCATTCTGGGCTCATATTTATTAGACACATCTAAGTCACTAGAGAAGTTGTCTATGAGCACACCCTTAAGTACTTACTATTTGGAGAAAAGTGAAAAAGAAATGTGGGAGAGATGGCTCAATGCTAAGGTAGAGGACTCGTATGAAAACGGCACAGAAAGTAACTGCTTGGGAAGTTGTGAAAGCTTCAAGGGAGATAACATCTGAGTTGGGTCTGGAAGAATCCAGCAGTTCGGGAAGAAGGGAAGAAGAAGAAAACACCAGGCAGAGGAAGCAGCATGCACACATGCGGCAAACACACTGGCATGAAATCACTCGGTAGGTTCAGGTATCAGCAAGAAGTTCAGAGGGGCTAGATCACAGGGTGCTGTGCTAGATGGACCTACTGTCAACCCCAGTCGTCTGGGAACTCTATTCTATTCCCTGGATGGTTCCAAGTTACAGCTGGACCAGAAGAGGAACCTGTGTAAGGCCTAGGAGGCAGGAGAGAAGCAGCTGCTACACTCTGAAGGGCCTTCCCGGCAGATAGGATGGTGGACAAATGCCAGCCTGTCCCAGTTCTTCCCCATTCCTCCTTCAGCTCTTCTTCCCAGCTGTAGGCTTCGCTGATCAACACCGGCCCCCTAGATGCCTGGCAGCAGACCCACGGAGGTGAAGGCTACTCAGAGGAAACTAACCAGAGACCTCGCCTGAGCTCCCCCGTGTGTGCGAGCCCCCCCGTGCGTGCGGCCCCTCTGGCAATGGCCATGCCAGTTGCAGATTTCCCTACAAGCTCCGGTTGGTCCTCCCACACCAGTGCTCCAGGACTAGTCAGTGACTTTTCTCTGACCCTCCAACTCCCCCTCCAGACCTTCCCTTCCCCAGCTCCTCCCACAACTGTGCAAAGTCTGCTTCCTAAAATAAATCCCTTATCCCTTAACATTCATAAGAGCTCGGCTTCCCTACCCAAACCCTGACTGATACTGTTACTCCAAAGAGTATAAAAAGGCAGGTTCAAGTAAGACTATGAACTGAACAGTTGGTTGATTCTAAGGAGCTAGAACTTTGCCCTATAGGAAATGAGGAGTCGTGTGATTTTTCAAGCAGATAAAGGACACAGTCTATGTTTCAGGAATCGTCTTTTGGTGGAAGTGTGAAAGATGGGCTGGAGTAAAGCAAAAGGCTGAAGAAAGGGAGATGAGTTAAAAGGTGGCAATGACAGACTGGAAAACTAAAAACAGTGAATATGAAATAAGGCATGACACTGAGGATAAATCAGAAAGAAAAGACTGAAATACATGAACTGGAACCCCATAGGTCCTAGTGACTATTGGGATATGGTGCGGGGGGTGGGGGAAGAGCCCAAGATTCATCCATTCATCACCTGGCATATGCTGAACACTTTTAACTATGTGCCAAGCACCTAGAGACCTAGGCACCAGAGATAAAGTGAGAACAAGGCAAAGATGCTATGCAAACAGAACTACAATTCAAGCAAAGAAATCAGACAATGCAAGGAGTAAACCAATAAGTATCTGATTATCAGGACATGGTAAGTGGTCATCATGATAACCTTATTGTAGCTGGAGTGTAACATGTGAGGGGAAACTGGGCAGAGACAAACGGGGGACAGATCACATGTGGTCTTAGGGACCCCAGTTAAGAATGTAGATTTTATTCTAAGTACAAAGAGAATCTGCTGGGTAGTTTAGGGAGGGAAGTAACATGATTTGATTTGGTTGCTGGGTGAAGGATAAACTGTAAAAGGGTAAGACTGGAACAGAGACAAGCTAGGGAGCTAGTGTAGTAGACTGGTGGAAAGGAGCCCAGCTGGACTTAAGAAATAGCAGTACAGACAAAGAGAAGTGGACAAGCTTGAGATTCAACTTAGAGGTGGAGGCGACAGGACTTGGTGGTGGACCGGATCTGCAGAGGTAGGATAAGTCAGGGACAATGTGCCACCATGAAGTTACTCGTTCTCAGCTCCAACTCCACCCTTCTAGACTCTGCTTTGTGGCGCTGGAGTGGGGAATCTCTGCTTTGCCAGCTGGCCCTGGAAGCACAAAGTGCAAGGCTGGGGGAGGAAGAAGAGTGCTGCTCCTTCCAGTTTGCCTCCTGTGTGTTTGCTGGTGTTCTCGGGAATGTCGCCCCAGCAAGGTTTATCCACCACTTAGCAGCAGCTGAATACAGGTGGCAGTTTTCTGAGCTTTGGAGAACTGACTTCATCACAGGTCCACCCTATCTCTGCCTCCACAGACACCAGCACCACGGAGCTGGGCCTCCCATAGGTCTGAGCGTCAGCTCCACAGGCCCCTCCTCTAGGTTTCTAAATTGCGTCAATCCCAACCTTTTCTTCCTGTTCCCCCAGCCCTAGGGATGGTAGTTGCTTCTTCTAGCTTTTACCTCCATGATACGTTAGAGTTTTCTTTTTCTTTTTTCAGTTAGCTGCTTATAATCACTTTTTACTTAGTTAACAATTCTTTACATAATGTAATGTAAATTCTCTGTGTTCAAATAACTGGTATGGCTTTTGTCTTCTGACTAGACCCTGACTAAACAGATCTGCTAAAACTTTGGCTTGAGTAAATGTGTGAGTGGTTATTAAGGGATTTTCTAAGATAGGGAAGACTGAAGGGGAAATTGCTTGGGCGAATGGGGAGGAAGAGGGAAAGACATGGAGAAGGGAAGCAAATCAAAAGTTTTTGATCAAGAAAAAAAAAAGTTTTTGATTGCACACAGCAACAGGGCAAATAGTGATTCCCAGTTACAAGACAGAAGGAAAAAGAACAGGCCTTTTTGGAGGCATTTAGTTGTAGTCACACTAGTTGAGATACACATGAAGAAAGAGAAATTTTACAATGTCTTGAGACAAGTGAAAGTGGAAATACAACATACCAAAACTTACAAGAAGCAGCAAGAGCAGTTCTAAGAGGGAAGTTCACAGCAAAACACATCTAAATTAAGAAACAAGAAAGATCTCAAATAAACAACCTAGCTTTACACCTCAAGGAACTAAAATAGGAAGAACAAACTAGGCCCAAAGTTAGCAGAAGGAAGAAAATAACAAAGATCAGAATGGAAATAAAAGAAATAGAGACTAAAAAGACAATAGAAAAGATCAATGAAACTAAGCGCTGGTTTTTTGAAAAGATAAACGAAATAGACCAACTTGTTAGCCATACTCAACAAGAAAAAAGAGAGAAGACTCATATAAATAAAATCAGAAATGAAAAAGGAGACATAACAACTGATACTATGAAAATACAATTATAAGACACTATTGTAAACAATTATATACCAACAAATTCGACAACTCAGAAGAAACAGATAAATTCCTACTAAAACCTATCAAAACTAAATCATTAAGAAATAGAAAATCTGAACAGAAAAACCACTAGTAAGGAGATTGAATCAGTAATCAAAAACCTCCCAACAAACAAAAGTCCAGGACCAGATGGCTACACTGGTGAATTCTACCAAAAATTTAAAGAAGAATTAACACTAGTCTTTCTCAAACTCTTATAAAACATAGAAGAGAAGGGAACACTTCCAAACTCATTCTACGAGGCTAGCATTATCCTGATACCAAAACCAGGAAAGAACACTACAAGAAAAGTTATGGGCCAATATCCATGACAAACATAGATACAAAAATCCTCAACAAAATATTAACAAACTAAATTCAGCAATACATTAAAAGGATCATACGCCATGAAGAAGTGAGATTTACTCCAGGATTGCAAGGATGGTTCAATATCTGCACATCAATCAATGTGATACATACCACAGTAACAAAATGAAAGCTAAAAGTCACACGATCATCTCAGTAGATGCAGAAAAAGCAAAATTCAACATGCGTTCATGATAAAAACTCTCAACAAAGTAGGTTTAGAGGGGACAAATCGCACCATAATAAAGGCCATATGTGACAAGCCCACGGTTAACATCATACTCAATGGTTGAAAAGCTGAAAAATATTCCTCTAAGATCAGGAACAAGACAAGGATGCCTCCTCTCACCACTTTTATTCAACATAGATTGGAAGTCCTAGTCAATAATTAGGTAAGAAAACAAAATAGAAGGCATCCAAATCAGAATGAAAGAAGTAAAACTCACTATTTGCAGATGACATAACATTATACATAGAAAACCCTAAAGACTCCACCGAGAACCTGTAAAACTTATAAACAAATTCAGCGAAGTTGCAGGATACAAAATCAAAGTACAAAAATCAGTTGTATTTCTATACACTAATAACAACTATCAGAAAGAGAAATTAAACTAGATCAAAAAAGGATAAAATCCCCAGGAATAAATTTAACCAAGAAGGTGAAATACCTATACACTGAAAACTAAAAGACACTGATGAATGAAACTGAAGAAGACACAAACAAATGGAAAGATATTCTGTGCTCATGAACTGGAAAAATTAATATTGTTAAAATGTCCAAATGACCCAGTGCAATCTACAGATTCAGTGCAATTTCTATCAAAAGTCCAATGGTATTTTTCACAGAAATAGGAAAAACCACCCTAAAGTTTGTATGGACCACAAAGACCCCAAAGAGCCAAAGCAATCCTGAGAAAGAACAAAGCTGGAGGTATTATGCTATAGATTTCAAACTATATTACAAAGCTACAGTAATAAAAATATAAGAACATACAAATAAAAGCTATAGCTAAAGTAATGGGACAGAATAGAGAGCCCAGAAATAAACCCACGCATATACAGTCAATAAAGTTACTACAAAGGAGCCAAGAACATATAATGGGGAAATGATAGTTTCTTCAATAAATGGTGTTGGGAACACTGGACAGCCACATGCAAAAGAATAAAACTGGACCCTTATCTTACACCACATACAAAAGTCAACTCAAGATGAATTAAAGACTCGAACGTAGTATCTGGAACCATAAAACTCCTAGATGAAAACATATGAGATAAGGTCTTTGACATCAGTCTTGGCAATGACTTTTTGAATCTGAGGCCAAAAGCAATAGCAACAAAAGCAAAAAAACTCACACACAAAAAAACAAGTGGGGTTGCCTCAAATTAAAAAGCTTCTGTATAGCAAAGGAAACCATTAACATAATGAAAGGCAACCTATGGAATGGGAGAAAATATTTGCAAATCATATACCTGATAAGAGGTTAGTTAATACACAAAATATCTAAAGAGCTCATACAACTCAATAGCAAAAAACCCAAACAATTTAATTAATTTTCAGATTTTTTTGCACAGAACATGTCTGAGTAATCTGATTCAGGCTATGACTGTAGGATTCTGTTGGAGAAGCAAAGAATAAGGTTACTAAAATATACCACAGAACTATAACACTGAGGAGTTAGTTGGGTGTAGATCCTGAAGTGGGTGCTAAAGACACCCAGAATGATGACTAAAAGAGACAAATTTGAAGCAGATGCAAATTCCTCAACAGATGTGAAGGAGAATCTGGAGGTCAGTAAACCTTTATGGCTAAAGATGGCAAGGTATAATATTTGCTAATAAGCACACATTTCAAAAGATAAAGGCAATTAGACTAATAAACACTACCATGGGGGTGAGGGGTAAAGAGATCAAAGATTCTGCCTCTTGACTCCCCTTATATTAAGGCAAGAAAAAATGAGTAATAACTACCTAAGAAGATAATTTTAATGGAAGCAGGGATTTCCATCATGTAAAGCTGAGTAAGAAAAGAGTCCCTAGCATCAAGGGGTTTTCTAGATACAACATACATACCAGGTCTGAAATCATGTCCCCATTGACTACAGCAATGAACTTCGTCTACAGCAATTCGGGTAAATCTCCTTGCTTCATAGGCTTTTTCTAGTCTTGACATAAACATTTTGCTTTTTGCAATTTTCTCTGGAGTCACATAAATTAGCTTTAGCTTGGAGTTTTTATTTACCATTTCAGCATGAACCCATTTCACATGCTCCTATTGAAAGGAAACACAGACACAATGATAGTAGAGCTAAGCTAGCAGACTGCAATACTCAGTGGTAAATGAAGACATTCATTACTCAGAAGCAACAGCCTTGGGGCTCTTTTAGCAACAGATGTTTACTTCATTAAAATTAAAGTAATGTCCCAGTACTAAACTTCATGGCAACTGTGCAAACAGCATTTCAGTTACTTACTTACATCCAGACTGCTGATAAAAGAATAATCTCATTTGACAAAAAAGAGAACAAAAAAATGAATGTGAAGACACTCCAATAAGCATTTACTCCATAAAGGCATAATGCTAAATTTTTCACAATAAATGCCAAAATGTAAGCTCAATGCAATAGGTATGGTGATAAAGGTGGGTTTTATTAATTTTTAACATTATATTCGAAATCATTTCATGCATGTGTGAACTAGCTATTTTAGTGATGTTATCAAATCTACTCATAATCTATTTAGGTTTTATGAAGTATCTTATTCATTAAATTTTTATAATATGAAATACATATATTTATATATTATATATATCAGGGGTCCCCAACCCCCGGGCCACAGAACACTGCCTGTCCGTGGCCTGTTAGGAACCGGGCTGCACAGCAGATGAGCGGCGAGTGAGCAAAGCTTCATCTATATTTACAGCCGCTCCCCGTCGCTCACGTCACTGCCTGAGCTCACCTCCTGTCAGCACTATGGTGGACTGTATAATTAGTTCATTATATATTACAATGTAATAATAACAGAAATAAAGTGCACAATAAATGTAATGCACTTGAGTCATCCTGAAACCACCACCACCCCCAACCCCCGTCCGTGGAAAAACTGTCTTCCAAAAAACTGGCCCCTGGTGCCAAAAAGGTCAGGGACCGCTGACATCTGTAATAAGAATAAATCTTAAGAACTAAGAGCTATTAGGTTCTTAATGTTGTTGTTATTTTCTATAATATTTAGAACACTGGATGTTGTATTTTCTCCCTCTAACCTAATTAGGACCAAAAGAAGTGGTGAATGCGACAGAATGTCAAAATACTTTCAATCATCCCAGAAAAGCAGTTTGTTAACTCGAGATATTCCTAGTTTTGTTAAGAAATGGCCAAAGTGTATTAAATATTTCAGCTGGTCCTAAATGTCCCAGAAATATTCGAGGAGCAAACATAAGGCTATTTCCTCAGCAACTCTTCAAGCAGTAGTGACATGGCCTGAACTTGTAATTATCACACCTTTCTAACTACAGTGGACCCTGGAACAACTCAAATTTGAATTGCATGGGTCCATTTATATGCAGATTTTTTCAATAGTAAATACTACAGTACTGCGATCTGCAGTTGGTTGAATCCCTGAAATGAGGAGAGCTGACAAGTCACCCGCAGATTTCTGACTGTGTGTACAGTTAGGGGCCCCCAACCCTCACGTTGTTTAAAGGTCAACTGTACTTTCCATTATTATTACTCTCTTTTTCAGTTTTAAAGAAGTGCAATATGAGAAGGCAGTGTTCTCCACAGATTCATTTTGGTGAACGAGAAAGCAGTTATAATGACACAAGAGTTTAAATAAAACAAAATTATATGGGAAAGACTAGGAGAACCAGGGCTTCCTGAAGACATAGCTGACTTTAGGGCTGGGAGAAAACATACAAAATGAGCACAGAGTATCTTATAAAAAGGAAGCAAAGACTCAAAAGCTATGAGCTAGATTTAGGAGCCACCTTAGATAAGACTCTCACTACTCAAAGATGGGACTATTTCACCATAAAAAGAATAATAACTATGGATCAAAAGACTTCAAACATGTTAAAAATCCGTAAATTTACAATGATACTTGGGAAAAAAAAAAGAACTTATTGACCACCTTCGGAGAATGCTGGAAAACCAACTCTTTCTGAAAATTGGTAAAGAAAGGGAAAGAGCTTTCAATCTGCAAAGAGTTAATAAGGAAAAAGTTCTTTTTTACAGAAAAAGTCTAGCTAATATAAGAAAAAGTGAGAATTAAAAATCACCATCTTGTAACCCCCTAATTAAATAATGCTCTAGGATAGGCAATAATCATCGGTGGCTGCTAAAAACCATTAGATGAAAAGGTGATAGAGAACTTGATAATTATAGAGCAGGCAGACATAAGCTGAACCCACTGATCAAGCTAATGTCACAAAAATATAACTGGGTTTTATATACCTCCTGAGTGATACCAGGGGAAAGTATACTCTTGCCAAAAAAAAGAAAAGAAAAGAAAGCCCAAATACAATCAAGCTTTTAGAGCTAACTAAAAGGAACAAGTGAAACAACATCACAAGAATACAGTCAGGAAGAGATAAAATATAGGAAAGTATAGGACAAAAAAACAAACAAAAAAACCAACCTAAACAATAATTTGCGTGGGAAACAAACAAGAAATAAGGGAAACCTATGGATATATCAACCAATACAACATAATGCATGAACCTTATCTGGACCATGATTAAAAAAAATAACAACAACATTTGATGAGACAGAAATCTGAATCTCTTTTTATTTGATGGTTTTAAAGAACTAATACTAAATTTTTTAGATGTGATAATGGCATTGTAGTTACCTTTTTAAAATGTTAGAGATACACACTGAAGAAGAAGCTACAATTGAAATGATATGATGTCTGGGACTTATCTCAAATAAATAAACCAAGGGTGGGCAGGAAGGGAAATTGGAGATATACAGATGAAAAAAATTGGTCATATGCTGATAACTGTTAAAGGTACTTAACGATACATGGCAGTTTTTATACTATTCTCTCTACTTTTGTATATTTTTAAAATTTTCAATAATATGCTTTTTAAAAAACAAACGCCTTGGAAATGCTTTATTCTACAGATAAAGGTAAGAGAGTCCCTTCCCAAACAGAAGAAAGTCCACAGGGGTTGGGTACCTTGTTACTAATTCATTTTTTGTACTTAATTATATTGCATAATAAGAAATTCTTGCTCACTGTTTTAGAATGGACACTATAAAACAGTCAGCAAATATTTCCTGTAAAGTGCCAGATAGAAAATATTAGGTGTTGTGGTCCATATCGCAGCTACTCAACTCTGCCGCTACAGTGGGAAAACAGTCACAGACTACACATAAAAGAACCAGCGTGATTCTGTTCCAGCAGAACAGTATTTATGGCCACTGAAATCTGAATTTCATGTAACTTTCACACTTCACAACATACTATTCTTCTTTTGATTTTTTTAACCAATTAAAAATATAAAAACTAATCTTAATTCACGGACCACACACAATAGGCAGTGGGCTAGAACTGACCTATGAGCAGTAATTTTCGACTCCAATGTAAACAGTTATCAGTTTTTAAATTTTATAAGCAACTCAATTGAATCTAAGGTTCCTATTTCAATGAAGAGTGTAAATTAAAAATAAAATACAATAAAAGCCACACACGCATACCTTAGAACTAGAAGCATTTAACATGGTAGCTGAAATTCCTAATTGTTTCAAAACCATTAATTGGTCTTCCATAAGGGAGATCAATGGGCAAATCACGAGTGTAAAACCTAAAAGAGAAAGAAATCTACTTTAAATTTTATATCACCACCAGAATGAGTTTACCTTCTTTACTGTAACGTGCGGCCCTGCCCATCAATTCGGACTGATTTTCAATGCAGCCTTAGCAATATGCCACCTATTTCTTACCCTCATTAATAAAGGAGGTAGATACGAATAAACAATAAGCCAAATAAGCAGATATAAGATAAACAGACATCTCTCACCCTATCAGTCTTATAGAAATATAGATAGATGTTATCATTTGGAATTTACTATCATTTTTAACATTCAGTATTGGTAATCTCAGTAAAATGATATAAATCAAGTCAAATACTATCCAGTTAGCTTTCCAAAGAAAACATAGCACCTTGTATCATCTAGAATGATAGTTACATAAGTATCCATTCACTTACTGCACCAGATTAATTTAGTCGGATCAGAAATCAGGGAACGGTTTTATTGACTGACTCAAGTTCTCGTAATATATCCCCTTTCTCTGAGAACTGAAATTGTTTGCAGCAGCTACAAAAGCTATTCTACATTGTTAAAATCCTAAGTTCTTATGTTTCTGTAGTTTGTTCCTTAAAAGAACCTAGGGCAGAAAGCAGACCAGTTTAAAAAATATACCCAAGATTATGACCTTATCAAGGATTTTACCCTCTCAATTAGTCCTCTCTCCTATATTTTCACTTTCTCCCTCATTACTGGCACCTTCTCATTAGTATTTTATTTTATCATCTTATCTTATTTTATCTTACTTTATTTTATTTTTTGGCCACCCTATATGGCATGTAGGATCTTAGTTCCCCGACAGCGGATCAAACCCGTGCCCCCTGCAGTGGAAGTGCGGAGTCTTAATCACTGGACCACCAGGGAAGTCCCTCATTACGTTTAAACACGGTCAAGTCTCTCTCAAATTTGCAGAAACCCTGAACACCTAATTCAGGGCCCCCTGTCTTTTTCCCTGCATAGCAATTCTTTCCCAGGAGTGTCCCTTTCACTGGTTCCACTTCCTCACTCCTACTCACTCCCAAACAATTGCTCTTTGGTTTCCACCCAACCATTTTACTGAAGCTGCTCTAGCCAAGGTCATATTTGAGCCCCTTGTCACTAAGTCCACTGGAACTTCCATGTCCTTATTTTATTTGACCTTTTGCCAACAGTCATCACTATTAACTACTCCCTGCTTGAAATACTCCCTTCTCCAGGCTTCTGATAACCCCATACTCTCCTGACTATCCTCCTACACTTTGCTACTCTGTCTTAGCCTTCTCTGTAAGGCCCTCTGTCTCTGTTTATCCCTAAACTCTTGGTGTTCTGGTTTCTGTTCTGGGCGCCCTTCTCTTCTCACGCTGTTCTGGATGATATAATTCACTTCAATAGCCATCTGCATACCAACAGCCTCCAACCCAGCAACCTCAGATCTCTCGGACCCAAGCTTTCCACTCAAACATCCTCCTACTCAGAGGACAAAACTACCTGGATATCTTGCAGGCGTCATAAATTCAACAGGCCCCACATTAAATTCATCACCTTCTCTCTCCATTCCCAAATAAGTTCTTTCTCCAATGTACCCTGTTTCAGTGAACAACTTCACCATCTGTCCCAGCCTCAAATCTGGGCAGCTAGACTATCTCTTCTCCTAGTCCTGTATCCAATGAATACCAAGTCCTACTGAACCCACCTCCTAAATATTTCTGGAATTCCTCCATCCGCTGGAATTATCCTTCTAAACCACAAATCTGACAAGTCTCTTACCTGTTTAAGACCCTTCAATAGCTTTCCACTCATCTAAGGAAAAGTTTTTAAAATATCTTTAAAGACTCTTTCCACATGTCTTGGCCTTCACTGCCTGCCACACTAAAATGATTCCAGGTTATTGAATACCCCACACCATGCATGTTCTCTCACTTTTAGGCGTGCGCGCGCGCACACACACACACACACACACACACAAACACACTACAGAATATTACTCGGCCATAAAAAAGAATGAAATAATGCCATTTGCAGCAACATGGATGGACCTAGAGATTATCATACTAAGTGAAGTTAGCCAGACAGAGAAAGACAAATATCATATATCACTTATATGTGGAATCTTAAAAAAAAAAAAAAAAAAAGATACAAATGAACTTATTTACAAAACAGAAACAGACCCACAGACACAGAAAACAAACTTATAGTTACCAAAGGGGAAAGGGTAAGGGAGGGATAAATTAGGAGTTTGGGATTAACATATACACACTACTATATATAAAACAGATAAGCAACAGGGACCTGCTGTAGAGCACAGGAAACTCTACTGAATATTTTGTAGTAACCTATAAGGGAAAGGAATCTGAAAAAATATATATACATATATATGTATAATTGAATCACTTTGCTGTACACATGAAACACAACACTGTAAATCAACTATACTTCAATTAAAAAACAATTAAAATTAAAGAAAAAAAAGCCACTTCCTCAGGCCTTCCCTAACAGCCCCTAGACCAGATCTTTGCACTGACTTAATTCCCTATTAAAACCTTTATCACAAAATCCTTAATGCAATTGCTTGCAATTAAGCTGTATGCTCTAGATCAGGGGTCAACAAACTAAGGGCCGTTTGCTTGTTTTTGTAAATAAGGTTTTCCTGGAAAACAGCCACAGCCATCCCTTTACCTATCGTCTGTGGCTGCTTTCCTGCTACACTGGCAGCTGAGCAGTCGGCACAGACCTCACGGACCGCAGAGCCTCTCCCATTTACTGACTGGCTCTTCGAGGAAAAGTCTGCTGACCCTGCTCTATACCCCTGGTAGTCCCCAAACAGCAGCATCAGTGTCATCTGAGAGCCTGTCAGAAATGCAAGCTCTTGGGTCTCACACTAAACTAGAATCTGCATGTTGATCAGATTACCAGCTGATTTTTATGCACGTTAAAGTTTGAGGAAGCACTGCTGGCCACTGAGCTCTGTGAAAACGAGGACCATGTACATCTGCTGACTCCAGTATCTCCAGGGCCTAACACCACAGCAGACACTCCACAAAGACCTGGGGCTCGACTCCAGGCCTTTTCTCCTACAACATGTTCTTTAATGATGTTTCAGGAACCAGATAAAAGAATGAATTACTCTCAGTCTTTTTTTTTTTTTTTTTTGCGGTACGCGGGCCTCTCACTGCTGTGGCCTCTTCCCGTTGTGGAGCACAGGCTCCGGACGCGCAGGCTCAGCGGCCATGGCTCATGGGCCCAGCCGCTCCGCGGCATGTGGGATCTTCCTGGACCGGGGCACAAACCCGTGTCCCCTGCATCGGCAGGCGGACTCTCAACCACTGCGCCACCAGGGAAGCCCTACTCTCAGTCTTTAACATTCCTTCTCTAGGTGAATCCTTTAAATGTCTATTAGTGGAGAGATAAATCAAACAAAAATGCACTTGATTTTGGCAAATATAGGGCTAGACATTTTTTTTAAAGACTTAAAGATATATTCAGAGAAACGATGTTTCTTCACGTTAAATTAATGTTGATTAATACCCACCATCTGAACATAACGCTGGTAACTGGTAGCATAAGCTCTTTCCCCCACCTGTAGGCATAACGAGAAATACCTCCTTTCCAGACATTGTTACATTAATCGTTTCCAGCTGAAGTGACCTGAACTTCTGCAGTTTAAAGACATTTTGCAGAACATCTTTAACTTTACCAGACCATGGAAAATCTAGAAAAACAAACCAGATAGATTAGAACTATTCAGGATTATGAATGAGACACAAATGTGAATGGCCATTTTTATAATAGAGAAGAATCAGATCAATATATAAGACTTAATACTATGGACAATTTAACTTTTATAATAATAGTTTTGAGATCTGTTTAATTCACGATGCTAAGCAAAATCATATTTAATGATATATCATAAGAAAAAGTACATCAGAAAAAAATGACAACATTTGCCGGTGATAAATAACTTACAGAGGAGAAAGGTGCTTGGTCAGGTATTTGAAAAACAGTCTGCATGTCCATCAGGAAATTCATAGCATCATAGAAAACTCAACTATCATGAACAAAGTTAACGATTACCTGAAATTTTTGGTGTAAATATCTTGTTTAAAAATGAATACTGGAAAAAAAGGCCCACAAAAGCAATTCAATTCTTTCAAGAGTTATGGTATTCCACAATTAATGATAAACAAGATGCTTGGCAAGATCCTGAATCAAGAAAGGTTTGTTCAATAGGGCAGGAGAATGCACTGCCCTTTAACGAGTTTGAATTTTTTTCTCAATTGTTTAATTTTTTCTAGTTAAAACCTAGAAAACTGAGTTAAATAAATATCTTATTTTTCCAAGCACTGATTAATGTTGCTGAAACCATATTTGGACAAAATAATACATTCTGAATAATAAAGGCTTCATTTAAAAAGAACATGGGTAAAGAATGGTCTGCTTCCAAGTTCCCCTGCCACTTAAGGAATGGCTAGTTTCAACTCTTAAGCTACTAGAAAGCACTGATCCAGGCACAATGATTTAATTCCAGTTCATAGAACTGAGAAGAAACAAAACTGGCAAAGATAAAAAGAAAAACAACAAAAAAAGAGCAAACCTTCTTTATTCCAAGAGGCAGGTGACGAATCACATTCGCTGCTCTCGCCAGCATCAGAATTCTCTAAACACTGCTTTAGTCTCTTTGTTAGGACATTTTTTTTCTGAATAAGCTCCTGTTGCCTTTCCAGAAGTTCTTGAATTTGAATGTCTACTGCATGTAGCTCACTGGTTATAGAATCCAGTTCCTCACTTAGAGCTACGAGGGAGGAAAAAAGATATAATGACCAGACAGAGTTAATCACAACTTTAGGTTTCCTTATTATTGGTTTTTGGGTATTCCTCACCATCAAAATTATATACTTATCGTAGTATAGCAGAGTGGTTAAGAGCATGTGTTTTGGAGCCACACAGACCTGAGTTAAATCTTAGGTCTTCCTCTTACTGGCTGAGTGACCTCAGGCTAAGTACCTTATACTTAACTGAGCCTCAATTTCCCTATCTGTAAAATGGGGATAATATTAATGCCTAGCTTTCATAGAACTGCTATAACAAATTAAATGAGATAGCATGTTGAAAGTTCTTAACACAGTACCTGGCACACAGTTAAGCATTTAATCAATAATAATTTTTTTTATTATGTTGTAGGGCAGTGGTCCAACCATCTCCTAAATCATTTCAGTAAAGTGACCAGACTTTGAAGCAAGAGGAAATTATTTAAAAGCCATACCCTAACTACTTAGCTATCATTTTACAAAAACATTCATATTTGGGTTCATACTGTGACATTGTAAGGAGTCGGTGATTATAAATACAATGATGTAACAGTAAAGAGAGAAATCAAGCGTGCTACTGGAATTGGCATTACAAGGCCAGCATGCTAACTTTTAAAGAAGCCTTAACATATGACTCTAATCAGTCCAAATATTAAAGTCAAAGTGAGATTTCTTTTGACATCACATCAGTGGAAGCTAGAAAAATTTTATAGATTGGTGTTTTCTAAAACATCTGCCCGCATTAATCAGTGTCCAGTTTTTGTTTTGTTTTTTTTGTTTGTTTTTTTCTTGGCCATGCTGCATGGCTCGTGGGATCTTAGTTCCCTGACTAGGGATTGAACCCTGGTCCTCGGCAGTGAAAGCACAGAGTCCTAACCACCGGACCGCCAGGGAATGCCCAATCAGTGTCCAGTCTTAATGGCTTTTCATGAGATGAAATCTTACAGTTATGATTTAAAATAGGATGCTCCAGTGGCTTTGTATTGTACCAACTGCCTGCATGATTCGTGGTTAGGGCTGGCCACCAGGGAAGTCTGTAGAAATGAATCAGCAGCCAGGTTTACAGTCAGGAGGCTGGCATAAGGTCAGGTGTTGCTGCAGCTCACTCCTGTTGTCGCTGATCCGCTGGCTCACCTTGCTGACAGGGGGCAGAAGCAGGGGCAGGTTTACCCACAGCTTCTTCAGCTTCTTTGAATCTTTGGCTGGGTTCACATGCAACTTTCTGCGGCAAGTGCACCAGCTCTTCCGCAGGGCACCAGCGTCCTGGAGGTCAGAGCCTTGCCGACAGTGATACACCACATGAGTCCCAATGACACACAGGTTCCACTTGGTCCTAGTGCGTTTCAGCTCTTCCTTATCCTCCCACATGCCACATCCATCTTCCTGACCCTGCTGCTGGCTCTTGTGACTTCCAGACCAGCAACGGACTTCTTCACCAGGTCCCATGATCATGTAGAGACTAATCCCTGGCACTTATATATCACTCATAATCACTCATAATGATTCAGCTTCTCTGATGGAACCCTGACCAATGCCAAATGTTGTCGCAGAGGAACAGAACCTTAATGGGTTCTCTGAATCGCTTCTGGGCCACCTGGAATTGAGTCTCTGATCTGATTAGATTTAAGGGCATTAATGACCCCTCTCTGCAGTGGTAGAAGCGATAATGGTATTCCACAGCATGCAGAAGACAAAGTTAAGTTATCATCTATAGATACCAGTAATTAAGTACCTAGAGAAGGCAATGCTCTGGGTGACCAAGTGTTTGCTGTCACAGAACATTTTTGTAAGAATAATGGGGTTGATTGGTTGCTTCCGAGTATGCTGGAGCACTTGATGAGAGAAATGCAGGGTGTCCATAAAGGGACCTCAAAGTTTCTATGACTGTCCTAAACAAAACCCTTATCTCCAGAGATTACTTAATACTAACAAGTTTAAATTCTGCAGGTGGCTGAATTATGATACAAACTGAATTCCCAACCTCGCAGGGACTCTTCTGTTAAAGTTAGGACATTGATTTGGAAGGAGTGAGACCCTGAAATCGGGATGGGAACATATGCACAGATTTCAACGAAGCAGGGGACCTTGAGCCACTAATTCTGCCCAGTCATTTTTGCCCCCCCTCCCCTTTCTGAAACAGCCTCCTCCTGCCTGTTACGGTCTTTCCTGAGGTAGATGCCCTGCAAGAGCATGCTAATCACTTGAAGGATCTGCCCCCACCACCTTCCAGTGCTACAAGACCCACGAGGCCCCAGAAGATGAGGTATGAAAATGTGAACTGTGAGAAAACATGACACACACCAGAACAGTTGCATTTGCCAATATCCATCACCAGAAACTAGAGAGTATACGTGGGAACAGGTCCTAAGGCTACTAAATCAAGGTGGACAGCATACAATATTGAATGAAGCCAAATTTACTGGTGTGGACTCAATAAGAAATTCTGGAGTTAGGGACTTCCCTGTTGGTGCAGTGGTTAAGAATCCGCCTGCCAATGCAGGGGACACGGGTTCGAGACCTGGTCTGGGGAGATCCCACAGGCCACAGAGCAACTAAGCCCGTGCTACACAACTACTGAGCCTGCGCTCTAGAGCCCGCGAGCCACAACTACTGAGCCCGTGTGCCACAATTACTGAAGCCCGCACGCCTAGAGCTAGAAGCCACAGCAATGAGAAGCCCGTGCACCACAATGAAGAGTAGACCCCACTCGCCGCAACTAGAGAAAGCCCAGGCAGCAACGAAGGCCCAACACAGCCAAAAATAAATAAATAAATTTATTTTAAAAAAAGACAGGACATAGTCCAACAACAAAATTTAAAAAAAAGAAAGAAATTAATTCTAGATTTAGTGTGCTAAATATAGTGGCCAGGAGTGGCTCTAATAATTTACTTAGCTAGTCCCAAAGATGAATATCAGAAAGTTGGGAGGGCTGGAGTGGCTGTTCTCTGTAAGCCAGGAATGACCATGGGAAGTACTGCCTTTGAACTAGACTACCTGAATCAACGAGAATGATGGATTCTAAGACATGGGGGCTAAATGCTGGGAATTCAGTTCACGACCAGAGGAAACGTCGATGTGGCTGCCATACCCGGCAATAGAGTAGAACAGTCTGACCCACAGAGATCTTCGGCAGTAGCTAGCTGATCATGATGTCTGAAATGGAAATAGACGACTTGATCTGTACAGGCAGAATACAAAGGCCTGATTCTGGTAAACACAAGCCTGATTTGAATCACCGCAATGGAGACATAGTCCTTCAACCAGTTCCCAGAAATGGCCAGTTTATAGACCTAGAGTCCCTTGTATAAAGTGGAAGTTGGGGCCCTTTGAAAAAGGACTCTCCTACACAGCTAAAAATTTATGTGGTAAATCTTTCCACTATCCTTCTCCAGAGAAACTTATCAAGGTTAATTGTGTACTGGGAAAAGGAAAATAACTTCTCAGAAATTACCAGACATCAACTCTAAACTGATAATTCCTGGAGAACAAAAATGCCACGGTGATCCACCAGTCAGGGTAGGGACTGGACAAGCAAAGCCGATGATCAATGCAATTTTGCTTGGGTGCATCATACAGTGGGTTAGGAGGTCCTCCAACCTCCTCTGTGGTTACTTCCCCAGTTCCAGCAGGCATAATTAGAACAGGTATATTCAGCAACTGGCTGAGTTCACACGTAGGTCTCCTGACCCAAGAGTAAGGGCTATTATGGTAGGAAAGACCAAGTGGAAGCAGGTAAGTGTGCTTACCTATCAGAACAGTGAACAGTGCTCTTCCCACTGCCGCTAGTGAAATGTTTGCTTCCCATCCCTGAAACTTTGGACTCTGCTGGTCTAGAGGTCTTAGTTAGCGAGGAAGAACTCTTCTACCAGGAGAAAAAGCAACGGTTCCATTTAACTGGAGTTGACTACCACTTGACCAGTTTGCGTTCCTCACGACAGGAAATCAACAGGCAAAGAAGGGGGTTACTGGACTGGCTGGGGTGAGTGATCCTGACCATTCAAGGGAACTGGATTGCTAGGACACTGCAGAGGTAAGGACAAGTGTGTCTGGAATGGAGGGGATCCTCTAGGCTGTCTTTTGGTATTCCCATGTTCTCTGATTAGAGTTAATGGAAAACTACAAAAACTCATTACAATCAAACTGCTAAGGCATATCCCACCAGGCAAGGCCCCATGACCAGGTGAGGTGCTTGCTGAGAACAAAAGGATATGGAATGAGAAGTTGAAAAGGCAGTTATAAAATAATAGCTATGACCACATGATCAGGTGAGACCCAAGAACTGCAATAGCTATAAGCACTTCTCCCTTATTTTGATATTCCTATATAAGCCAAATTTGGGTTTTTCTTGTTGCTGGTTGGTTGGTTGGTCGGTTGATGGATGATGGGTGGATGGGTTGATTGATGTTCCTGCTCGCGTTCCCCTAAATTCTAAAATAAAAAGTGTTAATAGTCGCTAACCTCGTATCTCAGGATTTAAGTTAGAAGATTATCAAGAAGGATGTGATTCAGCAAGAAGAGGAATGAGCGTCACGCAAAGATGAAGAAAAAGCATTCCTGTCCTCTTCGGAGGAGAGGATCAGTGTATATTTGGTTGGACCAGGGACAGCTGTATCATGTTGGGGAGCCAGAGATTTAGAAGGTGGAAGTGAAGCCGTCGCCATATTTTCCATATTTAAGAAGGTCAGTGCAAGGTCAGGCCTGGTGACATCACTGGCATGGGGCAGCAACTGGGTCCATGATTCCAGCTGCTGCTAGATATCCTTAGGGAGACAGCAGGGCCTGCAGCTCCTCTAGATCCTGTTGGTTCTCCTCCCTTGGCTTCTCTGAACACTCAGCCAGGTCATATGCAACTCCACGGGGAAGGACGTGAGCATTTTGACAGGTCCTGCATCACCTACACTGGAGGCTTTGAGGCAATAAGAGACTGATCTAGGTTCCGGTAAGATTCATCCTTGTGGGGAGCAGTTTGTTTGGGCATTCCCCACTGTATATGCATCTTCTCTTCCTAACTGCTGGCTCCTCCAACTTTGGGCCCAGCTCCAGACACGCAGGCAACAGACCGAAAGAAAGAGCTTAACCACTTCCCATATTCACACCAAGTAGAATCCCTACAGTTAGTCCCTTATATCTCTCATAGTGGCTCTGCTTCCTGATCAAATCCTACATAACAGAGATGTTAATGTCAAACTATGCTACAAAGTCAGTATCATCGTACCTTAGATAAAGTCCTGATTGACTAAGAGTATGAGAAAATAGAGCTAGTTGTAATAAATCAGGGTCTTTTAATGTTTTTGTTCAAAATTATGTCACCTCTATTGCCAGCACGGACAACACATGACTTGTATTATTGGAGATGAGATTGAAAAGTGAAAGATTTCAATAATCCGTAACAAAGAGGGCTTATTACTATATCTCAAGAGCACATAGCATTGAGCAGGGATCACACTCCAGAGTTCCTAAGCTTACAGCTGATGCAAGGGAGGTATCTGTCTTCAGAAACAGCACATTTTCTAGCAATATCCCATACTGAAATGAACAACGAAAGGAAAGTGATTTGCCACAAGGGAAGCCATCAAATCCAAATCAATAAACTGCCTGAAGGCAACTTCAGAGGCATTTCAAATACAGTTAGACAAGTGGGTAGAACAATAGAAGAGGTGGGTTATTTGAAAGGGGCACAATATTGTAAAGCCAATGATTCAAAATAAGCATCTCCTCTTAAATAAAATTTATCTATGTCATTACTCAGTTACTTTAAAATCATAGCCTACTGAGAAAGCTTAAAGTCTTGTTAAGTAGAATAACTCATTTATGCATTCCAAAAATAACTATACCCAACTGAGGCAAGGTTCCATAACATCTCTGAAACCCTCACCTTTGTCTCTTAGCAAAGAACATTTGGATTAGCATTTAATATAACTTAAATTGTTACCATTTATTATTAACCCTTAAGCTGTGAGAATGAGTCATGAGACAAAGCAAAAATCTATGTCACTATTTTTTTCATATTTATATTTAAATAAATTGTAGTTTTTAGGGGTGGATGGGAGGATGCCATACTTAGGAAAACCATTTCTTTAAAGTTTGAAAAGAACCTAATCTTGTTACCCCACTGTTAGTGCTAGTATGTAGCAAAGGCCATATTCACTATATCCTACAAAGGACAGGAAAATACCATAGAATAAGTTCCTCACTCCTGCCATCCACTTCTTTACTGAATAGTCAGCAAGACCTCACTAATAAGCACAACAGAATCTAGCCAAGTTTATAAAAACAAGCAATGGATGGAAATATACCAAAATACCAAGAGTAGCTGCCTGGAAAAGGTCAAATGGAAGTTTTTCTTTTATACTTTAAAAACGTTTCAAGTAGCTCCACTTACAGGAACTTAATCTTAAGGAAATAATCAGAGACGCACACAAAGCTTTTGATTCAAAGATGTTCAATGCAACCTTTTTTACATTTTAAAAATGGAGGCAGACTTAAAGTTCAACACCAACACCAAAAGTGTTAATTGTTTAATGTCACTTCAAAACAATAAAATACAGAACAGTATTAAAAATAGAATATTTACAACACAGAATTTACTTAACAATATGTCTATACTCTATATCTACATTATGTTTTTAAAAATCACATTACCAAACATTATGTACAAAACGTTAAAAATTTTGTTGAAAAACAATACATCTAAATGTTACAGTATTAACCTGACTAGTGAGATTATAAATGATTTATATTGTCTACTTGATAAGTTCCCAAATGCTATCAAGAAACATATCATTCCTTGGAACTCTTATGTATTGCTTTTTGGGAACGTAAAATGGTATAGTCACGATGGAAAACAGTACAGTAGTTCCTAAAATAATTAAACATAGAAACACCATGTTAACCAGCAATTCCACTTGTAGGTATATACCCCCCAAAACTGGAAGCAGGGGCTCAAATGGATACTTGTACACAATGTTTGTAGCAGCATTATTCACAAAAGCCAAAAAGTGAAATAACCCAATGTCCACTGACAGACAAATGGATAAAGAGAAGTTGGTATATACATACAATGGACTATGATTCAGCCTTAAAAAGATACATGTTACAAAACAGATGAACCTCAAAGACATGCTTAAGTGAAATAAGCAAGACACAAAAGGACAAATATTGTATGATTCCACTTAAATGAGGTACCTAGAATGGTCAAATTCACAGAAACAGAAAGCAGAATAGTGTTACCAGGGGCTGCAGGGAAAGGAGGACTGGGTTTAACTGGTACCGAGTTTCAGTTTGGAGTGATGAAAAAGTTCTGGAGGTGGATAATGGTGATGACTGCACAACAGTGCAAATGCACATAATGCCACTGAACTGTATGCTTGCAAGCAGTTAAAATGGTAAATTTCATTAAGTACATTTTCCCACAATGAAAAAAAAATCTGAAAAAACATCACTTCTATAATCAAAATTTTTAAAACAAGTATTTTTAAAATTTATTTTTTATTAATTTCTATTAAGACTTTTTTAGAGCAGTTTAAGGTTCACAGCAAAATTGAGGGGAAGGTACAGAGAAAAACATGCAATTAGAAAGAGAAGAGAATGAACTACAAAATGTAATCATCTCCACTAACCTGAAATGGATGCCATTCTAAAGCTGAACTGGAGAGCCAAATTTCTTTCTAAAAGTGAAAGAAAAATCAGAGCAACAACTTTTTAAAAACAGTACTGTTGCTAATGCTCAATGATAATGTCATTACTAGGCACAAAAAATGTTAGAAAGTAAACTATATACTGCAGTGACCTTTCAATAAGGACTACATGCTTCTTCCCACTCTACATTTTTATGGAAAATTCTCTAGATTTCAGAGAAGTGTCCAAAGTCGCATAAACATATAATAACAAGTATGACGTCAAGAACACTGAACAAATATCCACCAGACACAAAGCGATGTCACAAAAAAAGAGCAAAGCTTTGAGGTTAAACAGCTTTACCACTAAATTACTGTGTGATCTTAGCAAACCTAAACAACTTTTTCGTCTCAGCCCCTTTCCCTGTCTCTAAAATTGGGATGGTGGAAGCTATTTTACAAATAACAAGTTGGATAGATTCAAATATCCCAGATGAAGCAAAATCCATCAACATAATATTCAAATTAATAATTTAACATTTTACTGAATATTTGCTTTAAAGGGTTACAATTTGGACTCAATCTTAAAAGAGGAATTGGTATTCTACAGAGGGGTGAGATTTCAGAGGGAGAGAACATGAAAAGGTCAGAAGTGGGGAAAAGGCCTGGTTTGTATTAAGGAACTCAAAATATTTCTGAATGACTAAAACTTAAGAGTACACAAGAGCAAGTGGAAGGAGGTCAGGTTGGAGGGTAGGAACTTTATTTAGATTGTCCATAATCTCCAGGAACACCTCCCCCAACTCTGATATGGAAAACCACTATTTTCCAAAACTAACTTAGAATGTTCTCCAAAGCTTCAGCATCATCCTACCCTTACTCAAACTGCTGACCTTATGCCCTTCCTCATGTAGAATTCTGTAGTCACCACTAGACTGGAAAAGTAAGTAGGGTCTTCTTTACCTTGCTAAGAAGTTTGGAAGGGCCACACCACTAAAAGATACTGAAGGGGGGGAGTAAACCAAGGACTTCTAATTCTTTATCGATATGAATATGTCTTCACCATTTTGTGGAAATATAATTCTCCTTCTCTAGACTGTAAGGTTCTCCAGGGGGGTAGGGATTGAGTCCCTTCACATCTGTATCCACATAGCCTAGCACAGTGCCTTGCATATAGTGCAGGCTCAGGTTTGCTGAGACTGAAAGCAGAGGGTTTTTCTATACTTATGAAACGATGTAATCTACAACCATTTTGTCCCACTATTTTAAACGACTCCTTTGATTATACTGTTAAAAAACTGCTCATAAACTCCTTCCCCAAAGGATGTGATTTAATAGCAAAAGCTATCTGAACATAAAATACGTTCAAAAATTAATGAGCTATCTATAGCATGTGTGTCAGAAGTATACCTAGGCACTGTTAAAATCCAAAACAAACGGAGACCAGTCTTGAAAATTTCCTGGGCAGACAAAACCAGCACAGACATACAAACAAAGCTTAATTTAGCTCATTTTGAAAGACTAACTTGACCTGGGGCATTTTTTTGTTTCTGCCTCTGGAAATCAGAAGCAAAACTCCAACTGTTTCCCAAGGCTGCTATGAGGTAACCACTAATCAATTCCCTATCCTTTAAGAAAATGTTAATATTATAACCAATCAGTGTGAAGAATAAACAGTCCTTACTAAACAAGCTGCTTTATAACAATATAGCCCTGAGCCTAATTCCATGTTTCGATTTGAGTGCTCCCGGTTGGCAAACTGTCTTTTTGGTGTGTACACATGAACTTCTACTAATTACTACTTCCATGATTCAGTGGTTTTACTTGCTATATCTGAACTTTTGCAAGCATCCTCACGAAATATTTTACAGGGTCTCAGGCAGTCATGCATGCTTGACACCAAGTACCAAGGGCTAAATCACACACACACATCCTCCAACTCCTCGACCCCTGCGTTTAGACGCAACAGCAATTTAATTATACCCTCCCTTACGCTTAGGCGTTCCCAGTGGCGTTTCCCAATAAATAGTGGTTGCAAATAAACAGGCTGTGGTACCCAAGCCTCCTGCACGGAAAAGGCTGGTGATAAAAAAAGACCGGTCGGCAGTGGAAAGTGCCCCTAAAGGACCGAGTTCCATTAGAGCTGAGCGATTAAAGAGAGTTCCATTAGAACGGCGAGGGCCCCTGTTTCTCCCCCGCCAATGTATTGGTGGAAGGAAATGAGCCGGCCTCCCCATCAGCCAGGAAAAGGAATATTAGCTCTCTCAAAGCGGTAACGGGAGTTACCCCAGAACGTCTCCCCAGGCGGTTAAGGGACATCCTCCCCTCCTCGGTCTCCGACCCCAAAACGCCCCTGCCTCAGGTCCGCTACTCACCACTTTCAGACGCGCTCCAACGGAAACTTCCCGCCACCAGGCTTTCCTTTCTTTCCAGCCAGAAGCATCCACCCTTCCGGGTCGGTCCTTTCAACCAATTGCAAGTAATACCCTTCTCTTATTGGTCAAGGGGTGGGGCCACCGTTTGCGTAACTGAACAAAGACACAGGTGATTGGTTGATGTTGGGAGCAGGCTTAGCCAATGGGGAACGGCTTTGAATTGGGGTGTGGGAGGCTGCGTGTTTCCGGAAGACGTGGCGGCTTTCGCCTGGGCTGTTTCCCGGCTTCGTTCTCTCGACTTTGCTTCACACCCTGGCCGCTCCGAGGTGCTATCGACGCCGCCCTCACCCTTGCAGCCATGATCTCCTTAACGGACACACAGAGTAAGTACCTGCTCCGAGGCCCCGCCTCGAGCCCCGGACACCCCTTCCTTGGGCTGGGTCTCGCCCGCCCGTCCCTCCGCCCTCCCGGGTCAATGAATGAAGCTCTGGAATGGGGGCGGCGGCCTGCGAGACAGAGCTAGGGCTGTGGGCGTCTGGAGGGCTGCCTGGAGGAACCGAGGGCTAGACTCGCGGTGGTGGACCTGGCCTGGGGGGAGAGTCGGTGGGATCTAGGGAGACGCCCTAGCTGGGGAGGGGGAGCTTTCGCCGAGCGTCTGTCTCGCACCGGGGTAGCGCAGCTCTCACTCCCAGGGAGATGGGCGCTTTGTTCCCGCGGGTGGCCACGAGAGAAAGTTTGATGCGCTGTGCCCGCAGCCCACTCTTGGGGACATTTCTGCACGTGACATGCTTGGGGTCCTCTACAAGTTACTGCTGGTTGTTTGGGAGGCTGAGTTTTAAATGTCATCTATGATAGGCTGTTTTTGAAAATGTGCTTACGCTTAAATATTTTGAGTATTTGCCTTTTGCCACTACTGGAAGCAACCTTTTAAAAGTCCCTTGAAACAACTTCACTTTTCTACCGGAGACTGTCTCCCCAATAGTAAACTCTGTGTTCAGTTAAACGATTTCTTTCGTTAATATTGTATATTGTGCTTTGGTGGCACGTTTTATTATTTTAGCATCTTTCTGCCTGCCACAGTTCTCCAGGCCTATCTTATCTCTATGATTAACATTGCTGTTTTCTTTTTCTATCAATATAAAATTTCCACTTTTCTATCCCTTTTTGTCAATCTTAATAATTTTGTATTTACATTTCTTCCAGTGCTTCCTATCTTTTTGATGGTCGTGATAGACTTTTTATCTCACTTTGTTTTATCTGCCACGCCTTTTTTTTTCTTATTTTAAATAACTTATTTGAATTTTAAAGATTTTAAGAACTAAACAGTCTGTTGAAATAAAAATAGAACTTCCTTTAAAAATGCCCTGTTTTAAAGTGGAGTCGTAAGGTTTGGATTCAAGTCATGGCTAACTTGAACTTCACCGAGCTGCTAATAACTCCTGCACACACTGCCACCCCAGTCAGGCTCCCTCCCTTCCTCAAATTGGACTGGGTCTGTACCTTGGATGCCCATTTTGGTCTGCGTGTTCTGATCAGAGAAAATATAAGTATAGTCCTTTTTTGTTTGGGGTTTTTGTTTGTTTTTTGTGGGATGTTTTGGTTTACTGTTATAATAAAAGTAGCCATTGTATATAATTGTATAAAAGCATCTTATTTCAGTTTACCGTGGGCTTTTATATAAATCGTTATCCTTAATTCTTATAAGAGCCCTGTAGAGCAAAGAGGAGTATGTCTCTTATAAATTAAAGGAGGCTCAAAAGAAATTCAGTGTATAATCATGAGGAAAGTGACAGAAACAAGACTTGATCCCAAGTCTTCTGGCTCAAAAACCTTTGTTCTTTTCACGGTACCCTACTAGCATCTAAGAAGACTTGCTATAAAGCTTATTTGAAATCTATCTTAGAATGATGAAATTGTTCCATAGCAAAAAGAGTTTCAACAGTAGATATTTATCCTTTAGAATTGTGCATTGATTGTTTTTTGAGAGACTGTGTAGAATATTCAGAGCCTATTTTCTTTATGATGCAGTGCTCTGTTGCTCTCAGTTGAAACCCAGAATTTAGCAGAATTGTATACATAAATTGCTAGGATTTATTTCTAATACTACTAATTACTCAGAGGAAGTACTTAATCTCTAATAGTTTTCCTATCTAACTTTCCTATCTTAGTCTGTGATTATTACATAGGTAAATATATGAACTGCTTATCCTGTGTGTAGAGATTCTTTTCTACTGAAGTCTTATAGGGACAAGTGCCTGATTTACATCCTTCCAAAAACCAAAACGAGGGGGTTGGGTTAGAATGTGGGCAGAATAAGAAGCATTCTCCTCACTTCATTAAATTGATGAGGAGGATGAAATTATGCTCTTTGCTGCGCATTTGCCAAGTGTTTTAGATAAGACAGTGGATCAGAACACAAAATGATTAGTGAACCAAAAGCTCTGTGGATTTCAAATGGTGTTTGTGTATGTGTTTAACTGTAGGAATCAGCCATCATTCAAGTGACTTGCCAAAATTATTCTGGGATCCTGATTCTGGAAGAGAAGTACCAGACCAAGTACTGATCATAGTAAATAGCAATTAAATTGTTTTAAGGAATTCTATGTTAGCACCCCCTACCTCACCCCACCCCCAAAAAACCCCACAAGATTTATTGAGGGGGCTGGAGTGGGGCAGTTCCTATGCTGCCTCTAAATCTTTACTTCATTATGTCACATTGCCTGAAATTCTACCATGGTGTTCAATTGAGTTCTTTATTGTGATATTTTTACTTTTTGAAAGGAATGGGCATAGTAAGAAAGACAATGCTGCCTTAAAATGTCTTAAATAAGATATCAAAGTGCTAACAGTGATTGTCATTGGATTAAGAACAGCTCTCCTTATCAAATTTCTACAATAAGCTTTTGATTTTAGATACATTTGTTTTATTAGACTGCTTTTATCAGATTATGCTTTAAAAACACGCATGTGGCCACGTGTGTGTGTGTGCCCGCGCGCACAAGCGGGAATGAAGGTTTGATAGTGCACAGAGGAAGATGTTTGTTTTACTGTGTATGATTCTGGTGGTGAGAGAGCAGCTCCAAGTAGGGCTTTAATAACCAGAGGGCTTGTGAATACATAGGCATAGGCAAGAATGGAATTCTGGAGGGGAGAAAATAACACAGCGAGGTCAGTTTGAGACTTTTGACCCATTCAGATCAGGGACTATTGGGCAATAACATGCTAGTGTCCGTTTTGGCAAAAATGTTACAGGCAACCCTCCCTTTCTGTACGACACAGGATAAAGTAGTGGGAGTGTTTTGGTTTCCCCTGTTATAGTTGTAAGATGTGGAGCCTGAAGACTGGATTTGAATTCTAGACGGACTCCACACCACACCCCCGTTCCTGCCTGCACCTGTCCCCCTCCACACGCACATTTGCTGATTCTGTGATCAAGGGTGAATTATTAATCTGAGTCTTCAGTTGCCCACATGAAACATGGGGCTGGTGCTACTTTTTAACACCCCAGTTTTGCTAAAGGAATTATGACATATTTGTATAAACATCTCATTAAATGTAAAACCATGTACAGACATTGTCCTTTTTCACTGCAGTCAATTTCATACTGACATCTCCTTAGTTATATTAGTAACAAACTAATTATATTAAACCTAAAAATGCTTCTCCCAGAAGTCCAGCCTACTCCAGTGCCCTTGAATTTCATTTAATCAAACATATTTAACCTGGCAAAAAAAATCTCTAGAATAATGTAATGATGCCTACCTTGCAGTAGTATGGGGAGGATTAAGTTCTGTAAGATACGTAAAGCACCTCGTAATGGGCAATTCATGGTAAATTCTCAATACATAGTAGGCATATTGCCATATAGTTTCCTTACTGATGAACAAACATCTCAAAATGTGTACATAATCATTAGGACAATTTGTGAAAAGATAGAAATGAGTTGTATTTAAATAACTCAGCTGCCAGTGACTAAATCCTAACTACTAAATAGTTATTTAATGGAATTGTCCTTGCTGTTTTGTCCATATTTTCCTGTAGGAAATTATGTCTGACACCTGAACAGTTATTTGGTTAAATTCTCCTAAAGCATTTAAGCATGAAGGTATGAGCCTCCAATTTTCATGAGAATTTGTGTCCGTGGAATACACTTACCAGTGTATTTATGGACAGGTACCCGAATTCTTTTAGACTAACTTTCGGAGAACAAGGCAGCTGGAATGGGAGGCAAGAGTTAACTGTAAATTGAGGTGAAGGATGTCGAAAAAGGCATAGGATGTAAATTTTCAACTCATCATAACATTTTACATGGCTTAAATTTTTAAGTAGCTGTGACTTAGATTTTAGCTCTCTGGAGCCGAGGCAAAAAAGTTAAGTAACAGATCAGAAATCACTATTGTGTATTTAAAATTGTGTTTCCCAAAATATGGCCGTTTCGGTCTGATTTATTATTTTATGCAGAGAGTGCTGCTAGGTAAAATAAGGATTGGCGACTGTTTCCTGAAATCAAAACTGAAATGATCAAGGAACTAATTTCGTGGATTGTGCTTTATAACGTTAGCAGAATAGTACAACTGTAGTCTTCGAAAGTTAAGACTCTTCAGACATAAAGATAAGTCTAGGGAGTGTAAAGGCAATAAAATTCTAGTTTTGTATAAAGAGTAACCGTAGACGTAAAAGCTTATACTTTGTCCGTCACTCTATACTCAGTACTTAGAACAGTTGCTGGCATTTAGGAGTTGATCAACAATTCTTTGTTTTTGAATGAAAAAGTAAAAACCCAGAATATTAATATTAGGTAAAACAATGTTCTTTGAAATGTTGGAGAGGTTATTTTAGGACTCTTAGACTAAATATGTGAATGGATGCATAGTTGAGAGAGACTTGTAGAAGATAAATCCATAACAAGCCATGAAGAAGTTAAAAGTCTGAAAATTAACTTTGGAGGAGACGGCTTCTTGACTCAAAGTCTCTCCTGTTGTCATTGTGAGAAGCAGTCTGTGCTGACCTCCCATAGCATTTCCAGTGGGTTAAGGAAGGAATTCGTTTTCAGAAGGGAAAGAAGGAACTGCAGGTATTGTGCATACAAATACTAGTCATGGAATATGAAAGGAGAAGAGGAGACAAAAGTGAACCCACATACTTATGTCTGATGCCAGAAGGGCTCTTGGGAGGGAAAAAATAGTAAAACCAAAGGTTTAGCTTCCTGATTTGTCTTTCTCTATTATGAATATGTTTGTGAGAAATGCTCTCTCTTATATAAGGATTAGAAATTCCCATTCATATTTTAAATTTTGGGAGTAATTTTCTGTTGTTAATTTAATTTGTTCTGGATCTTAACGAATGTCATTTTGTCACCCGGCAATGTTGGGGTCCTATTTCCTTATGTCAGTCAAAAGAAAAACTGAAAATTTTTTCTTGCTTAGTTTATGAGGATCTTAATGTAACTTTACTTTTGCTGTACCCTTAACCATATAACTTATATTGCAGAAATTGGAATGGGATTAACAGGATTTGGAGTGTTTTTCCTGTTCTTTGGAATGATTCTCTTTTTTGACAAAGCACTACTGGCTATTGGAAATGTGAGTTTTTCAATATATATTTTAACTAAATTCATAAGGAAGTTTTAACTACTAATGAATTATTGCCTGCTATGAAATCGGGGGGAAATAATTCACTGTTACTCATGTGAAGACTCCTGTTACATCCTCTGATTTCATCAGGGGTGGAACCTGTCAGCTTTCTGTTTAAATAAAAGATAAATGCTTAATGAAGTTTTCTAATTCCATAACTGCTCTGTTAAGTGTTTGCTATGTGATTTACAATAGATTAAATCAAGACTGCCTCAAATAGTTCAAAATAGATGACTTGATAGCCCCATGTCTTGGTAAATTTGTTAATGTTTTGACTTTACACATCTGAGATTTAACATTTGCTTAAATAGCATAGAATGAACAGATTTTTAAAAACCACTTAAACCTTTAAAAAATATATCTATATTAATAATTGACCTGCTAAGAAAGGTGTGTATATTGTTTATTTGGAATGTGTACTCTGTTGTCCATGTGTGAAGGCTGTGCAAGAGTTCTAGAAATAAATAATAACCCTTCTAAGAGGGCAATAAAGTCACTGAATAACGATAAAATATTTTTGAAGTGTATGTTAACATTGGGCTTTTAATTGGACATTGGAAAATATAAAGGGTAACAATTGTTCAAAATTAATGTTTTAATAAACAATAATATAAACAGCATTGGTATCTCAGAATGTGAAGCTTAGCCATTAGGCTTAATAAATACTTTTGTGAAATATTTTTCACTGAAGAATGGTTATGAAGAAAGGCAAGTATTGGGGAATAAAACCTGGGAAAACGCAGGCTTTTAGTCAATCACCATCTCTTGTCCATTGTCTGAAAACATACAAACTATAAGTATATTTGAGAGTGCATGGCAGTATTTCATTTCTGCTGCTCCCAGATTTCCGGAATTAATAAAACTAGGATCTTCTTGCTGGCTCTGCGTGGTTTCTTCTACTACCAACTGGGCCATGTCAGGTTTTCTCCCATCCATAGGAACTCCTATCACCCCTGATCAAGTTTTCAGAACCAGGAGTACCTTCGGTTGACATATTTACCTTCCCTCTCATCTGCTTGACTAAGCCCTCGCCATCTAGCTAAAGCCGGGAAGCCACTGAAGGAGCAGATGCTGCTGGGTGACACCTAATCTTTCTTTGTTTCTCTTTTCTTCATCTAATCAAGACAGAAGAGGACTGAACAGAGTGGGATAGAACTACAGCTTTAACGTGGTTCTGCCTCTTGGTGTGCATTGTAGTTTTCTCTGGCCAGTTGCTCACGTTAAAAGCCACATGTCTTTTTTATCATATTTAGCTTTGACCTTACCCCTTCAAACACATGCAGTGCATTTAACTGCTTTTTCTGTGTTACGTTTTCCTCCTCTTCTAGGTTTTATTTGTGGCTGGCTTGGCTTTTGTAATTGGTTTAGAAAGAACATTCAGATTCTTCTTCCAAAAACATAAAATGAAAGCTACAGGATTTTTCCTGGGTGGTGTATTTGTAGTCCTGATTGGTTGGCCTTTGATAGGCATGATCTTTGAAATTTATGGATTCTTTCTCTTGTTCAGGTAAGGCAACTATTTTATTGTTTCTCTTTCAGTAAACCATAATGTCATATAATTATTACAGAGACCCAGATGTGTTTATCAGATGCAGGTGATTGCTTATGTCAGGGTATAAATTATTTCATAAAGTATTTTCAATGCAATAAAATTTATTTTGTTGGCATTTTACGGCACTCTGTTTATGTTTGGTATTTTCATCAACCAGACAGTGATAGATAGATAGATAGATAGATAGATAGATAGATAGATAGATAGATAGACAGATAGGTAGATAGATAGATAGATAGATCCAGCATTTTAATATGTAGACCTGATGCTGTACAGTTACTGTCACTTGATGACACTTTCTTTAATGCATGTAGATATTAGAAAATTTTGGACCAAATACATTATGAGAGGTTTTGATCAGTTAATATTTTACAAATGCCACTTACCCAGTAAATAATAGTATGCAGTGTGAGAAAATACTTTCAAGTAAGTTGGTTTAATTATTTACTCAAGAAAGGTGTATCATTTGTCTTCTATCTGCCAAGCACCGTATTGCCCACAGGAAACAAACATTATTAAGTGCCAAATCTGCTTTAGAGAATCTCTCATTTCTAATATGGGAAATAGACTGTAAAGGTACCAGTAGGATGTAATAGTAATGCCATTATAGATGTTTATGCAGAATGTTATGAGCACAACTAAGGAAGGGATCAAATCCAGGGAGAGGTAAGAAATAACTGAATTTTGAAGTCTCTTAAAACATTCAAAACTTTAACAGGATCCTTTCTTTTTACATGGCTAACTGTTCATTTTGGTAATAGAGAATGTGTTCATTCTAAGAACTTTCTTCGCCTCTCGCAGGGGCTTCTTTCCTGTGGTTGTTGGATTTATTAGAAGAGTGCCAGTCCTTGGATCACTCTTGAATTTACCTGGAATTAGATCAGTAAGTAATCATATATTTAACAATATGTTTTTTAAACCATTAAAATAAATGTTCTCTGGGGAGAGGGACGGCTTGGGAGTTTGGGGTTAGCAGATGCAAACTATTATATATAGAATGAGTAAACAACAATGTCCTACTGTAGAGCACAGGGAATTATATTCAATATCAGGTGATAAACCATAATGGAAAAGAATATAAAAAAGAATGTGTATGTGTGTGTGTGTGTACACACACACACACACGTATAACTGAATCACTTTGCTGTATAGCAGAAATTAATACAACATTGTAAATCAACTATACTTCAATAATTTTTAAAAGTTTTTTAAATAAAATAAAAATTTTAAAGATAAATGCTGTCTGATGCTCTTTGTAGAAATTTGAGGAATTGATACATGATTGATAAGTTTTTTATTATGATATGAGTGGTTGCATCGCATAGATCGTGGTTACCATGAATACCAGAGAAAATAATCATTGCTAAACCTATAGAACCTGAAATTTGGTTTCACTGTATCCATTCTTAATGTTGTTCTCTCTTTTTTCATGGAAGTTGGATTGATGTGCTGTGCTGCCTTTCTCTTTGAGAGTTCAGGGCACTTTTCAATTAACTTTTATATGATCTCTAATTTTAGAAGCGATAATATAAAAGGACACCATTATTTCTTACAAATGTTTTCTCTCTTAGACTGTATCACCAAATGGAGTGCTTTAAGACAATTAAATAAAGCACTGTGATACTGGAAGTCAGATGATAAAATTCCATTCCTAGCTCTGTCCACGGTTAGAACAGTCTTGTCAAATCTGTTTCTCCAGGGTGGGCAGTCAACTTCTTAAAGTCGTTTGCAGACTTTTGTAGATGCTTCTAGAGAGGTAGTTCATAGCATTTATTGAATTCTCAGAGAGCTAAAGGATGGCTTACCCACTAAAAATAGGTACCACTATAAGCCTAATCTCATTTCCATCCTCAAATCAGAATCTTGCAGCCCAGATAACCTAGACATTTTTTGAAGTTACCTTTGGAGAGACAGTGTTGTGCTTTCTCTCCACCTAAATTTACCGTAAAATTCTAATGAATCCATGAGTGCTTTGAGAGCAACTTTTAGTTTCAGTGTGCCAATCGATCTATTTGCGATAATATAAAATGCTAGAACCTAGGCTTATAGGGGTATATCTTGATTTCATTTGCATTAATCCCCAAACTCATACAGTAGTCAATGTTGTTTATACCTAGAATGTCTTTTGAATGTACTAAAACTTCTAGTTATAGAGCTGTAATCATTAATCATGTCCTTAATTTAAGGATTCTTCAGTATTTGCATAAATGGACATCCAATACTATAAATCGTGTTTCCTATTATTATTACTTCATTATAATAAATGCTTAAGTAAAAATGTGAATAATGAAATGAAAGAAAGGGTTAGATGATTGCTAGATTTTGGTAGTGTTATATAGTCACTTGGGTTATATAACTTTTAATATCTTCACTAATTACTTTGTTTCAACATCTGTTTGCATCACCATCTGGAATGCTGAAGAAAGCCCAGTTGCTTTATATTTGGGGTGGAGTAACCAAAGTAAATAACCACTTAAATTAATGTGTGTTAAAACTTATGTTCCATAATTATCGATTTATGCTTGCATCATTAAGTCTCTTTTTAATGTCATTGCCACTTTCAGTCTGAAGTCCAGAATACACATTTAAAGTATTTTTAGTCAGTAGCTGTTGTTAATTATTGAACTTAATGGAGCTAAATCTGTTTGTTCAAAGACTACATAGGCCCAGAAGAGATCCACAATAATGGTCAGTTGAAATACCTTATTGGGTTCATTAATGCATGAATGGCTGACATTTCAGCTTTTTATTTTTTTACTTATTTTTGTTGAGTTAGCAGCGTTAACTTCATCTTATCCAATTTTTTAATTAATTGCATTGTGTTTCTTGTATTGCACCCTTAAAGTCATATGTGTAACATGTCATGCAGAAACAACTTATAGAAAAAAAAATTTTTTTATATACATTTATGTGTCAGAAGATGGTGGTGAGTAGTACTGGATTAATCGTTGTCAGTCATACCTTAAATTTCCACAAATCTTATAAAGCTGGGTTTTTTAATCAACATTTGAAGTGTTGATGTAATATTTTATAGTGCCCTAGGCTTTCATTTAATTATCTGTTTTTCTTCTTGCAGTTTGTAGATAAAGTCGGAGAAAGCAACAATATGGTATAACAACAAGTGAATTGAAGACTCATTTAAAATATTGTATTATTTATAAAATCCTTTGAAGAATATTCAGCACAAAATTAAATTACATGAAATAGCTTGTAATGTTCCTTACAGAAGTTTAAAACGTATAGCCTACAGAGTAGCAACAGCAGTTAACAAAGAAGCAGTGAAAACAGACTTCTAACCAAGTCATCTAAGAAGTCAGCAAGCAAACCGAAGGAGATGAAATCTATGTTACAATGCATATTGAAACTCTTGAAGGGGATTTTTACTGTTTTTCCACAATGTGTGAAACACAGCCATCCTTAGAGAACTGTAGTGCCTGTTTCTTTTCTTTTTATTTTGAAGATGCAAGCACACCCATAGGCATTTGCTTTTTAGAACTGTAATGTCCTCTGCAGCAGCGAAAATATTTCCAGTTGCACTGTGTCTCTGAAAGTGATGCATGAGTTAGATTGGATTATGTCATCGTGATATATTAAAACCAGGAAAACCCAGTGTCGATGTATGAATCACTTTTTTTCTTTTTTCTTTTTTTTTTTCTTTTTTTTTTGGTAAACGTATGGTTAAAATAAAACTTTTGTGGTTCTTCTGAATCTTAATATTTTAAAGCCAGATGAAAATCTGAACTAGATATTCTTTGTTGGAATATGCAAAGGTCATTCTTTACTAGCTTGTAGTTTCTAAGTTATAGCTGACTCAGCACTTTTTCTTTCAGGAACACATTCTGGAAGTCCTCATACTTCTTGGGACTCTCACGTGAGCATCTGTATCTTTCATGACATGTAAGCATTTAACAAAAAAAGCATTCTTGGTGATGTAGGAGTCTGTTACCTAGCTCATTTCATTGAATAGTTTGTTACTTAAGATACTACATGATGCAACCCAAATGGATATTTCCATGTTGTGATCCAGTTTTTCTTTTTCTTTTATTTTTTACAATTTAGCGGCGATTTATTATTTTGCTTTTCATAAAATTACTACTGGTAATATTTACTTTAAGATGTACCGTGTTAAAAGGTTAAACTTACAGCTGTTTTTTAAGGGCTATTTACATAAGCCAAGTTTTCCCTTTTCAGCTTTTTTCATAACAAAAATCAATATGCATAATGTGTGTTTCATATGATCACTCTTCATTTGACTTCATGGAGAGAATATCTGAGTTCACATACTAAGTTATTTTACTGTAATTAAACTGGCTATAGTTCTGAAAAACATGACACTACAAAAATGACGTGTTGTCTTTTCTACTGTTGCTGCTTGACAGGCAGTAGGAAACAGTAGTTGTTTCTTCATTAGTAGTTTTCCAAGGTGGCACCCTTTTGATAGATGTAGGAAGACATTTCAAGAGTCATAGTACTGTTTGTTTTACCACTAATGATTATACTATTTACTCTTTTTTTTAACAATTGCAAAGCTTTTTAATGTATAAAATCATAATTGCAATTTGTGATTTTTATTGACAAATGTGTCTACAAAATATATTACAGCCTATGTTATTTTTAGTTAAATCTCTTGATGCACAGAGAAGTTCCAACCTTGCTCATCTAAAGAAGGAAGGACTTGGTAGATAGTCTAATGGTTCAGCCTTGTGGATTACTGTCTTTTTGGTACTGGCATTTGACTTATAATCTGTGAAAACAGATGATATTGACAAAATGAGACTCCTACCTCAATAGTTCATGGAATAATAAGAAACCTAGTGTTGTGTCTAATGTTCTTCAAAAAAGTAATATCCTCACTTGGAGAGTGTCAAATATATACATATTTTGGGGATTGACTTATACAAGTTGCCCTGTAGGACTCTGTTATACATATTTTTGACTGACCCGTATTATTTACAGGGGCTAGATAATTCTACCTTTTTAAAGCAAGAACAGTATCTGTTAATGTATGGAACATCTGTATTATTTAGCTCCTTTGTAGACATGAATTTCTATCAAAATGTTCTTTGCACTGTAACAGAGATCTCTTTTTCAGCAATCTTATTTCAGAAAGCATTATTAGAAATGTGTAAAGGATGTGATAATCTCCCAGTCCTTAGTAAGAGTGAGAGGCTTGGAGCAGTTTTCAGTTTTAAATGAGTCCACAGTTTATCTCAAATGTGAGTTTGGGACTGCTTGGCAGCATTGTATGTTTCTTATTCAGAACCATTGATGAGGCTCTATTTTTAAACATACTTGTCTTCTGACAGAAAGGACTGTACATCATATTGTTTCTTCCTTTCCAAAATTAGCCTTCTGTCTTCGTGACAAAAAACATTCTCTGATTATTGCTATAAAGACGGAGGGGAAGGTCTAATACTACTTAGCCTTAAGTGTTTCTGGCATTGTTCAAATGTATTTTCTGTAAACAGAAACCTATTTGGAATGTTTTCCTTTTCCCCTTATAAATTGTAATTCCTGGAATACTGCTGCTTTTAAAAGTCTCACAGATTATATGATCTAACAGTTGAATATTGTAAATACACTTGTCTTACTTCTCAATAAAAGGGTACTTTTCTATTAACTGGTGGTTGTCTCAACTTGGGCTGCTATAACAAAATTCCATAGACTGGCTTACACAACAGATGTTTATTTCTCATGGTTCTGCATCCTGGGAAGTCCAAAATGAAGGTGCTGGCAGATTCAGTTCCTGGAGAGGGCCCTCTTCCTGGCTTGCAGACAGCTGCCTTCTCACTGTGTCCTCACATGGCAGAGAAAAAGAGAAGGAACAAGTTCTCATCTCTCTCCTAATAAGGACACGAATCCCTTAATGAGGAGCCCCATCTTGATAATCTCATCTAAACCTAATTACCTCCCAAAGGCCCACTCTCAAATACCATGATGTTGGGGGTTAGGGTTTCAACATGTGAATTTGGAGGGAACACATTCAATCCATAACAATGGTCAGATGTATTTTTATTAAGAAATTCTAAAACTTTAGCATTGCACAATAACCCACCTCCTGTTTTGTTTTAACATCTTCATTGGAGTATAATTGCTTTACAATGGTGTGTTAGTTTCTGCTTTATAACGAAGTGAATCAACTATACATATACATATATCCCCATATCTCCTCCCTCTTGCATCTCCCTCCCACCCTCCCTATCCCACTCCTCTAGGTGGTCACAAAGTACCGAGCTGGTCTCCCTGTGCTATGCGGCTGCTTCCCACTAGCTATCTATTTTACATTTGGTAGTGTATATATGTCCATGCCACTCTCTCACTTCGCCCCAGTTTACCCTTCCCCCTCCCCGTGTCCTCCAGCCCATTCTCTATGTCTGCGTCTTTATTCCTGTCCTGCCCCTAGGTTCTTCAGAACCATTTTTTTTTTTTAGATTCTATATATATGTGTTAGCATATGGTATTTGTTTTTCTCTTTCTGACTTACTTCACTCTGTTTGACAGTGTCTAAGTCCATCCATCTCACTACAGATGACTCAATTTCGTTTCTTTGTATGGCTGAGTAATACTCCATTGTGTATATGTGCCACATCTTTATCCATTCATCTGTCGATGGACACTTAGGTTGCTTCCATGTCCTGCAATGAACATGTGGTACATGACTCTTTGGATTATGGTTTTCTCAGGGTATATGCCCAGTAGTGGGATTGCTGGGTCATAACCTCGTGTTTTTTAAATTAGCCTTATATGCAGTTTTCTTTTTTATATAATGGTCACATCTTCCATATCCAAACTGTTTAAATGTAATCATAAATAGAAATAAACTTCAGGTAAAAAAGTGAGCAGTGAATTTAGAAATTAGTGGAGAAATGCTTAATGATTTTTTCTCTACATGGAAGGAATATATAATACTTAAGTATTTGTGACTTAAATAAAATCACTTAACGTCTGCAATGTTTTGATCTTATACTTTAGTAAGGCTGAAAACCACTGGCCAAATCTACCAGTTAAGGTACCCAATAAGTATTTGTTGAATCCAATCATTAAACTGTAAGTCTTGACTATTGTCGGGTGAATCTGTTTTTAAATACAGTATCCAGCACATCTTTCTAACGTTGTCCTCTGGGCTGAAAGCTTCCAACTTCTGCTCTTCTGCTACTTGTATCCATATAGGAGGTTGAACATAGAAATGGCGTCCCCAAATCCTTCATCGACTGACACATTTTCATGGTCTTACCTTTACCAACTCTAAGACCTATTAAAAGGTCACCTCTGTTTGACTGACTAGACCAAAACAGCTGGCCCTTCCTGTCCTCTCCTAGAACCTGCCAATTGTTTTGTGGTATTTACATGGTTTGCGAAAAGACATTCTTAAAGTTCAAAGCCTTAAGTAAAGGACAGTAAAGACACTGGCCAATGAGTGGAGAGCTTTATTTTGGATAGCAGGCCTTCTCAGTGTCCCTAAATCTCCTCCTAAAACTGGTAGCCCTTTGGGGAAATTACTTCTTCCACCCCTTTGTGAGACAACTGGCCTATGGGGCTGACTGGCCTTCAGAGAATAAAGCCAAAGTAGGACTTGAACCCAATGACCTCATCATCCTGTACCCTCTATTCTGTTATCAGAGAGTAATTTGGATACTTGAGTATCTCAATAGCCATATTGTCCAGGTAATCTTACCCAAGATAGGAGCTGTTTGACAAAGAGGAATATCACGTGATAGCACTTATGTGTGATTTCTAAAAAACTGATAGAAACAAACTTAAAACAGAAATAGACTCACAGACATTGAAAACAAACTTACGGTTACCAAAGCAGAAGGGGGGGGTAGGTAAATTAGGAATTTTGGATTAACAGATACATACTACTATGTATAAAATAGATAAACAACAAAGACCTACTGTATAGCACAGGGAACTATAGTCAATATCTTGAAATAACATATAATGGAAAAGAATCTGAAAAAATGTTTTATATATATATAACTGAAATACTTTGCTGTGTACCTGAAACTAACACAACATTGTAAATCAACTATACTTCGATTTAAAAATGTATAAATAAAGTTTAAAAATAATTTTTTAAAAAGATAGCTGTTTTCTGTGTGAACACAATCTGACCTTGTAAGAATGCAGTTTAAACTGTGACAGTATTTTTTAAATGGGGCTTGGGCACGCTCCAGTCAACTAGAAGAATTCAGATAACATCAGTGATGCAGGCAAAATGATCTCCATTAAATATGCCTTTAAAAAAGGTTTTGGATCCAATTTGTACAGTACCCACTGCCGGGCCATCATATCAGCAGAATAAAATTTACTGGTTTTATGCAACAACTGTTTTTTTCTCAAAAAGTCACTTTTCTTAGCCAATCTTTAGGTTTAGACCTGTAAAAATCTTAAAATATTGTGAATTTAACAAAAACATTTGATTGGGAGTCAATGCCCTTTTAGAACAAACAAATTCTGGCATGTTACTTTTGATAAGACTACAATATTGATAATATGTCAAAGCCATTCTGCTCACTTGTGCATATTATGCTGAAAATGGCAGCTTTGACGTAAAACATCTGTTTGTGAATTCATTAGCGAAACTGTTACAGACAAATCACGTTAATTATATTTTCCTTAAGATTGTAAATGCAAATCACAGTTTGGCAATTTATTTTCCCGTCCCTCTTTCTAAAACCTTTGTGTGTTTTCGGTATGGAGAGGGGGAAAAGACATTTTAGTTGTTTGTTAGGGTTAACCTAATAACTGGGTTTCACTTCTGAATTGTTTTAAAATATAAACACATGCATAATCTTTCTTCTGTGGCTTTTTTTTTGGAAGTTGTTACAATCCTTTGAAATTAAATTCTAATATCCTAAAACGTAATATTTAAAGGAATATTGATTTTCTTTAGATATGGTGAAAACCTTTTAGTCCTTAGTTTTTATCTTCCTCCTCTCCTAAAACAGTGGAAAACACTACATTCATGGTTCTGGCTCCTTCTTGCTGTACTTATTCTTTAAAAGGAGTAAATATTCCTCAAGTTTCTACCTACAAACTACTTTCTATATTTCATTCTCATTTACTAACCAGATCTCAGTTTTCTTGGCCGCACATGATCGACAATTCCAAACATCAAATGCCCAAACCCCAGTCTCTCTTAGACAAGTGTTTACTGGTAGATAGCATCACCCCTCAAACTTAAGTCCCAAACTAAACTCATCTAGTCCCTCTCCATTATCCCTGATGTTTCTATTGTTAACCATTCTCCCAGCCATGTAGACTCTAAGCGTTAGTTGTTTTTTTTTTATCACTTTTTATATCCTATAAGCTTTACTACTCAAAATGTCCAAGGATTAGTAGACTAGCATTCATTAGCATCACTTGAGAGTTTAGTACAAATGCAGACTCTCAGGTCCCACCCCAGCTATAATGAATCAGAATGTGCATTTTAACAAGATTCCCAGGTGATTCAAAAGCGCATTAATACCTGCGGAGCACTGCTCTAACATTCCGAAGAAAGTGACCATCTCTCTCATCCATGGTACTTTAGCATATGGTGGCCACTCTGGTCCTTGTTCACTGTCTGCCTGTGTATAGAACTGTTTCAACTGGATATTGACAAATTTGGGTCCTATTTTTCTTGCCTTCCACAAACTCCCTTTTTTGCAGTTCTCTTTCCACATCATCAATTTCTCCTTCTCTGCTGATCATCCCCATCAGCACACGTGTTCTGCAAATGGTCATCAAAAGAAACCAACAAACCTGGTCGATTTAAGCAAAAGAGGACTTTATTAAAAGGACAGTGCGGTTAGTATCACTATTCCTCTAGCACTGGATGCTGGTGTCTGTCACTAGCATTGTAGCCAGGATTGCCCCCACAAACTCAAGCATCCTACAACCAGTGCTGCACTAGAAAGTATTTCTCCTACTCCCCACTTTCTTCCCTCCCCAGCTCCAGACGAGTGGGTACGTCTGATTGGTGAAGCCTGCCTCATGCCCACACTCTACCCGATAGGGAGGCTGGTAAAGACTGTCTAGCATTTTCAGCTTCTACAATACAAGGAAGATGCTGCCTCCCACCAAGAATCATAATTTATAGTTTAGGGAATTTCCAAAGTTCCCTAAAATTGAAAGGATTCAGATTTGCTGCAAAGCTAAAAAAAAAAAAAAAAAAAAAATAGCCTGCTTCCACCACACTTACATTTTTTTTAAAGTTCATTTTCCTTTCCCCCTTTTGGTGAAATTTCTCAAAAAGGTTGTCCACACTTGTCCTTATTTCCTCATATCCTATTCAACCCATCCCAGTCTAGCTTCTGTCCTCAAAAGCCATCATATTCTCAAATCCAGCAGACACTTCTTAGCTCACATCAGTTTAACCTTTCAATTGTTATTGGATAGTCTCCCAGCTCCCATGGCCTCATTATCCTGGAATTTCTTTCTTTCCGACTGCTTCAGTTCAGCTTCCTTTGCTGACTTTCCCTCTGCTCAATCTCTGTAGGTTTGTTCTCAGAACTCTATCTCTTCCTCTCTTTAACTCCATTCACTCCCTAAGTATTTTTTCAATCCCAATTTTTTCCTGTCTTAAAATTCTCAAGATTCTTAAATTTGATAATTCCTGCCTTTAGAAAAAAAATCTATAGGCTGGTGACCTGTTTGCTGAGCTCTAGAGTTTACATCTGCAACTGCCTACTTCACATTTCTCCTTGGATGTCTAATATACATTTTAATTTTAATATGTCCAAAGGCAACTCTTTATTTCCCTCTCTTAACTGCTTCTTTATGAAGTCTCTCCAATTTCAATAAAGAGTTTCATCATTCACCCATTGATTAAACCAAAAATCTAAGAGTCATCCTTGATTTATTTTTCTTAAACTCTCATATACGGTTTATCCACAAGTCCATGTTTTCTGCCTTCCAAATTCATTACAGCTCTCCATTCCTTGCAAGGACTCCCCTAGTCTAAGCCATCATCATCTTTTGCTTACAACCAAGTTGCCATTTCTTACTCTCCAACCTCAATTTACAGTGTCCTCCCCTGACACCCACACAGCTTTGGCTCCATTGGTCTCCTTCCTGTTCTTCAAACAAGCCAAGCTCCTTGCCATCCCAAGATTTTGTATTTTTCTTCTGCCTGAGAATGTCAGCAATACTGATTCCCACCCCAGTTTATCCCATGTCTGACTCCACCTTATCTTTCCAGACCCCCTTTTATTCTTACCTTCCCTAAAGTAGCCCACCACTTACCTTATCACATCATTTTGCTTACTTTTCCTTTATAAAGCATTTTAAAATTCTGTAATTACCTTATTTACCGGTTTGGAGTGTTTCCCCCCTGACTAGAAGATAAGCATGGTCAAAGCAGAGACTTGTCTTTTTAATACATGGCTGTGCCCCTTGAACTAAAAGGAAGGATGTCTGTTACATAGTAGGCATTCCATAAATATTTGTTAAATAATTGAATGGATAATTAAGTGAATGACTGATGTCAAAATCCATTGAGATTCCCTAACCTTTTCATTTCTACCCAAATGATTCATCTTTACTCACCGGTGTTAGCTTGATAGCTAGTTAGTTACCCAAGACAAGTTTTCTTACTTTGTTCATTTACTTTTGATTCTGCCTCGGGTTATTAATCATTTTCAATAATAATAATAATAATAATACTGCCTTGGGAAGCTAATAGGGAAATCAAAGGTCATGATGCTGATATTTTCAGAATATCTCCTGGCTGATGTGGACAGTAAATGATATTCACCCATCAATCAT